>NW_026294391.1:29439828-30764361 GCF_007827085.1 Peromyscus californicus insignis | reverse complement strand
GGTCTCTCATGGAACCTGGTGCTAGGCTGGTGGCCAGCCAGTCCTGGCAGTTGTCCTCTCTGCCCCAACCCCTGACGTTGCTGGAGTTATTGGTGCATATGCAGTAGCAGCAGGCTTTTTACCTGGGTGCTGGGGAGTCTAGCTCAGGTGTTCATGTTTGCACGTAAAGGACTCTTACACACTGAGCCATTGCCTTAGACTCAAGATCCAGATCTTTAAAATTGCATCGATCGATCGATCGATTGATCGATTGGTTATATGGAGATCTAAAGACAACTTTCTAGAATTGGTTCTCTTCTTTCACCATGTGGGTCCCAGGAGTTGAAGTCAGGTCATTTAGCAAGTTCCTTCATCCACTGAGCCATCTTGCTGCTCCCAAGAGCCAAACCTTAAATGAATTTTGGTAGAAGTCCACCTAGCTGAAGGCCAGCAGACACTTACTATGAAAGGTTGGATGTTTCAGGCTTTGTCTCTGTAACATCTCCTCAACTCTGGAATTGGGGCATCAAACCAGTCATAAAATACACATGAATGCATTTGTGTTCTAATGAAATTTTATTTACAAACTAGCATGATGGGCTGGAGTTTGCTGACCTAAAATGATAGTCATTATTTTTTTCTGTCATTTAGCTCTTATCCCCTTTGTTTGGTCAAGAATTCAAAAGCTAGAGGAACTCGAGAACTACAAATGCATTTAAATCATCTTTTGAGTTTAGTATAATTACGAGCATAGTGGTGATTTGCAGATGTAGTTTTTCTAAACCTTTGTTGAGAAGAATAGAAATCAAAGCTTTTGAAGTGGGGCATGTGCTTGGCTGGGGCTTGTCATAGTTGAAAAAAGTGAAAGAAGCCATAATTTAGAGTTATATGGTGGTGCTTATATTTCAGTCAGTCTCTTGATGTTCACATGGAATGGCCCCAGTCATATAAGGTAACCTTACTATACTGGGCACTATTCTATTTTATAGGACTAGGTGTTTCTTTAACGAATATAAGAAAGAAACTACACAAATTCAGACAATGGTATTTGTCAAATAATCTGTTGTGCCTTTGTGTCATTATTATTGTTCATTTCCAGAGGGATGAAGAGGCACCCCAAAACTTCAAACTATAAATAATCTCTTCCCTTTCTATGTCCTAACAGGAAATAAAGAAAGATATGAAGAAAGACCCTCTCTCCAACAAAGCTCCAGAGAAGCCCGTGCATGATGTAGCCAGTGGAAACGCTTTGCTGTCTTCTGAAACCATTTTAAGAACCAATAAGCGAGGTATGGCAAAGGGGGGACCTTTCTCCCTTGCACGTGGGCGAATCTGGAAACCCATGTATGTATGATGTCAAATTGAGCATTGCTGAAAAGTTGAGGAATTTGTCTTTCTGATTTTCAGTATAAATTTTGTACACATACCACACACCCCCCCACCCCCCCCCACCCCTAGTAACTCTGTAGGAAAAAGAACTAATAAAATCTTTCAGAGAAAAGTTGAGCAAACTTGTAAATGGTTTAGCTTCAACCTTCCTACCTATTTGTGTGGATAAAAGGTGAGTCGAGAGAACAGTAAGGTACGGGCTGATCTGAGATGTCTGCTCCTACTCTCCTTTGAATCAAAGTAGACTCCATTAGTGTCTATCTTGCTAACTGCACAGCTCACCAGCACAGACCCTGCCTCCCTGTGTTTGTAAGGAAGATTGTTCAAAGACATAGCTAGTGCATCATCTAGCCCAGAAACCTTTAACAGTCCTAGGCTTGTTTTCCTTCTTTTGAGACCTCAAGTCACTTTCGGTACGAGCTTATGAAAACTGCTTCGTTTACCATCTGCCCTGGTCAGAACTGTTTTTTGAATGATGTGAGAGAGAACCTAAGATTCCAGAGAGGACCCTAATCAGTTCTGGACTGTGGGCACACTTGGTACTTTTAGCACTTCCTGACCTAGGGTCAACCAGGGCCCACAGTGAGCTGAGCATGCCCAGACAAGGTCAGACTTCAGCTGCTCTTTTTCTGGGCTCATTGCATCCTTCAAAGGGAATTGAGAGCTGTTCAAAACCAGCAGGAAGAAATGTATTAGCAAAGGGTTCCATTAACAAGGGGAAAAAAGAGGCAAGTTTACATAACCACAGGGAAGAACAGCTAATCTTTCATAAAATTTACACAGCATGAGAATTTGTCCAATAAACTGCCCATTGATCCTACTTCTGGTAACATTGGCTTTGTGTCTCTCTTCCTTCCTGCCTCTTCTACTGCCCCTTCCAGCTGCTCTGGGGTCCATTTCCTATTTTGAATTATTCACATGAAATATTGGCTAGTGGCCCAAGTTGGTTAGCAGCTATAGGATTTTCTTTCTTTCCCTTCTTCTTCTATTAAATCTCATTGTATCAAAATTGGGGATTTCCCCTTTTAAGAATTTAGCTTATGTTTCTGTAAAACTATAATCTTTGCAAAGTGCTTCCTGAATTCTTTAAGGAAAAAAATGTTGTTTTGAGACAGAGTCCCACATAGTTCCGACTGGCCTTAAATTTAGCCCAGGCTAGTTTTGAACGTTTAATCCTCTTGCCTCACTCTCCCAAGTGCTGGCATGACACCATGTCTGGCCTGAGCTGACATGCTCAGCTCTCCATTCTTGCATATAGATTCCCCAAGTCCAGAGGAGCCTTTGACTTTGGATTTAAGAGTTGGAATCCAGTGAGTCTTCTTTCTGGCTTCTGGAAGCTGTCCCCTTCAGATGGCTCTTCTCAAGTCCAGCCATTCCATACACAGTGACCAGTAGCAAGGTCTTTCTGGTCAGCCCCACTATTTTATAAAGTCAATAAGAGACTTAATTAATTTCAGAAGAGAAGGAATTAATTAAGGCAAAGAATGAAGGTAATTATGTGCATGGGTTCAATGAAATTATCTGAGAACTTTAAGTCAATGAAAGAATAAAACTTTTTAGATAATTGTTTCTTTAGAACTGAAACTCTGGCCTTTAAGTTCCCCAAATGGAATTTCTTGTTCACCAGAAAAATGAATTCCAAATGGTAGTTTACTTGACTGTTTTAAGCCTTCTACCTTAGGCTACAGCCAGATTAAGACCAGGCTTTGATAGTTGGGACTTTTCTATGCTAAATGCCAGGAACTGTGAGACTTGAACAAGCAAAGGCATCCTGTAACTGGGAAGCCTGTAACAGCTGTCTCCATTCTGTTCCAGGCTTCCCGCTGACCTACTGGGTCACCTGGGCCAAACATCAGTTCCCAGCTGAAGGGAAGCATTGTGCACCAGTGTGGGTGCTCTTTGGTCCTCCCCCATCCCATTAAGACTAACAGTATTTTGCCCCTCCTTATAATAATCAGTGTGTGTGGTGGAGACTGATTGGCCTTGTCAGGCCAGATAAATAGTTCATTGTACTGATCTCAAAAGCTACATTTCTTTCCCACCCAAAATCAATTAAAAAAAAAAAAACCACACCCCTCCCCCTCAAAGCAAAAATCAGAAGCTAAAATCTGTGGGAGGTCTTTCTAGTTCCCCCTAAACACTTGTGTAAGTTTTTCGAGTTCTTGAAGTCCACTCTTCCCCTTTTGTTTCCATCAAGCTTTGTCCTTAAAGCCTTTAGGATGCTGTGCTCTGTCAGTATCTTTATAGCTATGATTAAGGGAGGAACTTGTTCTTAGGGTTTGAAAATCTCTTTGGATTTGCTAATGTGGGATTTTTCTTCAGGTATGTGAATCTACCCTGTAATCCCACCTTGGAACCCTGTGAAAATTTTAGCAGAAACACAAATTTCCTTCAACCTAGTCAAAGATGGCAGGGCTCTTTTCTTTCTGTGTGAGCCTTGTCATTTGATTCAGGCCTGGAATCGGTTTAATGAAGAAAGAGTCCATTCTATTCTGGCTCTGACTCTGAACTTGAGCCACGTCACTGGGGCCTGAGCTCAAGACAGCCTTAGCTGAAGGAGTTTACCCAGTTATATCTAGCTGTTACTACATTTTGTGACATGCCTCACTTTGTGACAGTCCGGTTGTGACATTCAAAGTTTCTAAGGCTGCTTTATGGAGGGACAGGAATGACTCTTTGGGTCTATTGTTTGAGAAGAAGAAGAACACTGCAGCTGAAGTTCACAGAGAAGGCCAGTCACCCCAGCTGGCTTGAGAGCCTGAGTCAGCTGCCCATCTGGGGTACTGCAGTGTCAGGCAGGTGTACCTACCTCTTGGTCACAGTGACAGAACTTTGGGCCCAGACAAAACTACTTGAAAGTGACTTCTTATTTTGTAATTTCTTTTCCATTAAACCCATACAGAAGAATGATGGGCCCTGCTAAATTGGAACATGAATGGGTAAAGGGAATGTTTCTTAAAAATGTTCAAAAACATGGGTTGAGAAGCAAAATTGAATAAAACGAAGTTTTCACAGTCACTAGCGAATATGTTTTTAAAGATGAGCACTTGGTTTTGTCCATCTGAATGCTCTTTTCTACTTCAATTCAAAACAAAACAAAAACCATTTGCTTTCATCTGTAGAAGGAATTCCTGATGAACTCTGTCCACGTGACAGATTATATATGTAGACTCTAGTTCATATTCACTGGCCTGGGTGAAGACCCAGTTTTATGCCAGGGTTCTGGCCTCCATCATTAACAGGCCACGGGGGAAAACTGTGCCTCAGAATCCTCCTCCTTGCTGCCTGTGATTTTGGACATTGTTCCTTTTTTTTTTTTAACTTTTTGGTGAACACCAGTGAACACTCTCTAGCGTGTGTTTATTTGCATGCCCACTATGCACCCGACCCCGTGCCTGGGCTGCTACAAAGACTAGCCAAGCAGCAGGCAGTCCCGCCTGTAAGCACTCCAGGCTGGGTGCCACACTGGAGACACTGAGAAAGCCCTGGCCATTTCTTACATCTTTCTAAAGAACAGGTGGGGTATATCTCTTACTTACTTTTGTCATTCTTAATGTCAAGCCACTCGGTGGGTTTCTGGTTGGCTTTATGTGTCCTTGTTTCTATTTCCAGTTTATCATGAATTCAGTGTTTGGTAAGTGTCTATTGTATTTTGTGCATTTCTTATTCTTTGCTATTACTACTGTTATTGTTATGCTCTCCTGATACAAACTGTGTTTTATAATCATCTTTTTAAGCCGCTCTGCTACTTTGGCATCTGCCTTCTGAAAGATAAACTGCTTCTTACCATCTTTATTTAAGGTTATGCATTTGCACTTTAGTACCCCTTCCAGAGATAAATGCTGAACGACCTGACAGTTTTAAAGATGTTATTGGTAACAGGTCTAGCTCTGATGCTGTGAGGTGAGCTCATCTGTCTCACATGAGATTCTGGTTAGGATGGGGGCAGGGCTGCATCCTGAACTGGTATGTGGATCTGACTTTATAGAACATTGCTCTGTGGGTTCTGCTCTGATACATTTAATCTTTTTGACAGATCTGACTCAAAAGCCTTCCTTAATGGAAGGACCCATAAACTCTCTGCCTCTGGTGACACACTGTTGCTTTAGAAATCAGCATGGGAACCTTCAGATTCATATGCATGTGGATGGGTGTTGCTTGCATGTCCTTGACGTTCATGTGGGCCTCAGATTTGCCACACAGAAGTGCTCTCCATTTGGGACTACTACCTGGAGCTCTCCAGCAAATTGAACTTGTATCAGAAGTGGTCATTCCAGTCCCTAAACAGATCTGGCCGAGTGACCACTCTCCCCTGTCACTTTTTTTCCGAAAGGGAAATGTAATCTTTTTTTAAGCTTCCACTTTTTTTATCATTTACCTTGGCTGCCTGGGGTAATATACCAAGGTGTCCATTGGACTGATTCATGAGACTTTGGGAGAGGGTTAGAGCATGTGCATATGTGTGTAAATATGCATACGCTAGCATGGAAAGCACATCATGGCTCAGAGACTCAATGGCATGGAAAAATAGTTTTTGAGACAGGCTTGACTCAAGTTCACTAGAGATTCCTTTGTCTCCGCCTCCTGAATGCTTGGATTACAAGCATGTTCCATCATGCCTGGCTGGTGGCGCGGATCTTGAAGGTCTTGGGTTCTTTGTTGGAAATTATCTGTAAGCAAAGGATACAAAAAGTGCATCCTTAATAAAGAAAATGTGAGTTTGGGGATTTAGCTCAGTGGTAGAATGCTTAAAGCTGGATTCTGTCCTCAGCTTTGGGAAACAACAAAACCAAACCAGACCAGACAGAGTAACTCATTTGGCTCCTGGTAATCTGTTATTAAGGTCTAGGCAGAACCTGGGGCTTTGCTGGTAGAAACGAGGCTTTTTCCTTTCAAATGTGCGTTTCCCTGTGGCTGACTAGGTATCTGAAAATGTGCCATTTCGGGTCAGACTGCCCTTGGAGTTTTTAAACCCGCTGTTGATTTTCCCTGGAGAGCTGGCGTCTATGGACTGACAGAAGGTATAGCTATTGTGTGGAAGGTATTGGTTATCACCAGAGCTGATCTTTCCCAGGGGAAATGAGAACTTGGAAGTAAGGGAGTAGGAAAGAGAGTCACTTCATAAACATGCACATCTGATATATATATATATATATATATATATATATATATATATATATATATATATATATATATATATATATATATATCAATCTGTGCATGCATTTACAGTCTTTTTCCAGAGGTCTTCATTCTGATACCTTTTAACTGCTAGCCCTGGCCGTATTTCTGGGATGCTTTTGTGGGAGCCTCTGTTAGGTTGGTGACAGAGAATCTGTTACCCTTGCTCACTCATTACTGTGTAGTACTACAAGTCCAGCCTAGGGTTACACCTGGAGAAAGGGATAGAAAGAAGCTCTGCGGAGGATTGTTGCTATTACACGACTTCTGTGCAAGTCAATGACAAAATTGTTAGTTTGAATTTTTCTTCTATTATATATCCCCCTTTACCCCTGTGTCCTGTCCCCAAGGCATTAACACTACAAAGAGTAATAGCTATTCCACCACACTCATACTGGGTTTCTACCCAAGTCAGTCTCTAGAAGACATTTGATATGGGTTTGAAGTGGTGGCTCCACCTGGTGGCTTTTCTAGGAAACATCTCTTCTTGGTCTCCTTTGAGGATGCCTTTGACTTCCCTGACTCAGTGTTCTCATTTTTTCCACCTCAGACCCACAGCTTCTCACAGTCTGTAAACATTCCCTTCGGCCCCCTGCTTTCCTGTCTAAAATTTGCTAATTGGATTCATAGAATCTGGTTCACGATCCTTGTTCTACCTGCGGTACCCCCCACTAACCAAGATTTTTTTCAATTAAGAATTATATAAAGCCAGGTAGTGGTGGCATACCCCTTTAATCCCAGCATCTGGGAGGCAGAGGAAGGTGGATCTCTGAGTTCTCAGCCAGCCTGCCTTCCAGAGTGTCAAATATGACATGCATGTATATACTGATCAGGATTCTTGATAAATTTTGTTTCTTTGTTTTGAAATAAGGTCTCACACTGTATTTCAAGCTGGCCTAGAACTCACTGTGTGGCTCAGCAGGATTCGAACTTATGATAATCCTGCTCCCTCAGCCTCCCAAGTGCTAGCATTACAGGTGTGAGCCATCACACCCAGCTCTTGTTGATAACTATTAAAAAACCAGAGACACCTATAGGCATGAATTTAGGTATAGATATTAATTTGGACAAAACAAAGAATCATGCTGCTGAAATCCCTGTAGGTGAGCCAAAGTCTTCTCCTCATAGCTCCAAGTACTCTTAATTACTTCTTCCTATCTTGTTGAATCTGTGTTTCCTCCAAGGAGCAATATTTTTTATTACTTGTGTTGTTTTCAGTTGCCAGCAGGTGATAGATAAAAGCAAACGGCCAGCTGTCTGTCTCTGCTGCCCTCGTGTTGCCTTGTAAATTGTGAGTGCAGCCTCTTCTTGCCTGGTTCGAATCGTCCCAACTTGGGATGTTACTGACCATGATTATTTTGATAAGTTAAAATGTCTGCTTTTAAATTTCATTTTTTTTTTTAGTTTTGTTAGTAAAATTGCTGATGTGCCTTATTTCAGCTGTACCTGTGGATTAGTCTGGGAATTAATCACTATTTATAACAATTCCTGTGGGAAAATGCATTTAGAGTTCCCAACTGTCTTAGTTTGGGTTTTCTATTGCTGTGAAGAGACTCCATGACCACAGTAACTCTTATAAGGAAAACATTTAATTGAGCTTGTAGCTTACAATTCTAGAGGTTCAGTGCATTATCATCATGGCAGGGAGCATGGTGACATGCAGGCAGACGTGGTGTTGGAGCTGAGAGTTCTACATCTTGCAGGCAATGGAAAGTTGACTGTCTCTCACACTGAGTGAAGCTTGAGAAAAGAGACCTCAAAGCCCGCCCCCACAGTGACACACTTCCGCTAAAAAGGCCACACCTCCTAATAGTGCCACTCCCTTTGGGGGCTGTTTTCTTTCAAACCATCATATCAACCCTCTGCAGAAAGCACAGCATATGCATATAACTTCCTGTTTGATTTTATCGTATTTCTGGCAATGAAGCCTTAGCCTGGAAAAGTCAGGGTCTATGTCACTGGGCACAGCTGAAGTTTGCTCTTCAGAGGAGCTGACAATTCCCAATGCTATAGAGTGCTGAAACTGACATAATCCAGTCCATACATTGTGCTCTGAGGACAGGTCTGGCTTACATTATATTGCGCCATCATATAGAGTCCTTAGTTTTCCTAGACCTGAGTACTCTTGTTTGTCTGAATAAGCTGTGTTAGAACTGGAAATGTGGCTCCATCAGTGAGCATGAGGATCAGAGTTTGGATTCCTAGCACCCGTGTAACAGCAGGGCATGGTGGTACATGCCTGTAATTCCAGTGCTGGAGAAAGAAGGATTTCTGGGGCTTGCTGGCCCGTCAGTCTAGCTGAATCAGGGCGCTCCAGGTTCCATGAGAGATGCTGTTTCAAAAAGCAAGGTAGAGCTGAATGTGGTAGCACCTGCCTTTAATCCTAGCACCCCTGAGGAAAAGGCAGGTGAATTTATATTAGTTTGAGGGTCACTTGGTTCACATAGTGAGTTCCAGGTCAGTCAGGGATACAGAGATCCTGTCTCAAACAAACAAACAAGGTAGAGAGGTGATAAAGGATAATACTTGATGTTGACCTCCAGCCTCCATATACATGTGCACACATGTGCATGTGTACCTGCATGCACACACATGCATGCACACACACACACACACACACATCAGCTATGTTGTAAAATGTAGTACTCTTGTGTATTTCTATCTGCTAGGGAGGCAACCTTGCAACAAGTATGACATATTCAGATAGAAGCCAGGCTAGCATTTCCAGTGTGTGTTGTGTAGAGTTTCAGCCCTAGGAAATGCTTCACAAGAGAGGCATGAGATGAGATAGATGTACAAAGAGGGGGAGGAAATTACCTCTCTGATTGTATTTCAGCTGTAGTACTAGCACCCTCTTAAGGACTGACAAACACATTAATGTATTCCATCCTCTCAGATGTCCCACGGTAAGGAAACCTGCTTATCTGTGATTGTTTTTCTGAGTACTAGCTGGGACTCTGCTCTGAGATATGCTGGACTCCCATATGCAGGCCAAGGGCTTTGCTAAGGGTCTGTAAGCCAAGACCCGGTGAATTTTAAGTCTGAGTGGAGAAGAGAGGAGTGGCTGACGGCGCTCCTAAAGCTGGTGGCCATGAAACCGGAGATAGATGTCACTAATGTGAAACTAGGAGCTCAGTGTTTGGGCTTTGCAAGTGACAAGCTGAAAGGAACCTCTCAATAGGCCCCCAGTAATGTCTTGGGTCCTTGTGTCTGAGAAGGTGTCTGTAGGCTGGGCTTTGGCCTGAGAGTTGGATTGAGTAAGGCCTGACCTAGTGATCTGTGAGCTTGATCATTCCCTACCTAAGACTAGTGTCAGCATCGAACTGAAAGTCCAGGGTGCTTTGTACAATCATTCAGGCCCATACTAGCTGTATATCTCATTACTTTCATCTTTTGCTTCAATGGAAAGAAAATCATGGGTTTTCTTGGTACCATTAAACCCCTGAGTGTACACGACAAATAGCTTTGTTCAATCCCTACATATTTGTGAAAGAGGCTGCCTTTTTGAATTTAGGAATAAATCCACATGTGATTCTATGCGGAAAGCCCACATAAGCAGCCTTTGAGAAGTTCTGAAATCATACAGTTACTAAAGTTATGGGAGGTCATTGGTATAAAGACCTACATACTGATGTGACAGGCAAGTACACAGAGTGCATCTGCCTGGGGACCCTAAAGGCTACCCCTTAGATCTGGAAGACTGACCTTTGTTAAGCTCTGAGTGGAGGCCTCATTTCCACAGAGACTTTTTTTTTCTGGAAGGAGAGTGAGGAGATCAAGGAGGAGTGATGAGATGGGGTAGGCAGTATGCAAGTGTCGGCCGCATTTGTTGTCTCGTGTGGGAGCAACAGCTAGCCTCAGTAGGTCCCGGAGTAGGGGCATTTTCTTCTACTTCCTACCTACTGACCTATCATCACAGCCTACTCATCACACATCTCCTTGATGCCTTCTGCAGCCTCAGTTTAGTCTTTGGACTCTTGGAATTTTGTTCTTGGGAAGCCTTGAGGCAGTTGTGCACAATGAAGACATTTCGCATCCTGTGTTGCTAACCCATGGCAGGCAGACAGCAGCGTTCCCAGCTGCAGTACCAGGTGGGCTGCCCGTGGTTTTCCCATGAGAAAACAGTAAGAGAGCAGCCAGCAGCTTCCCTCATGTGTTCCTGTGCATGAGAAAGAGTGTGGGCAGGGATGGAGTGGGATGGGACTGGCCTGCATTTCATTTATGAGTCTAGCAGCGGGGCCTTGCTGCAGAGTGGCTGTTGGAAGGCCCCACGCTCTATTCCTGCGGCACCTGCAGTGTCTGTGGAACTTGAGACAGGTTACATACTTCATCTGTTTTCCAGGTGTTCCATCATTAACCCAAAGCTACGACTCTTTGTTAATTCCCTGGACAGTTTTGAGTATTAAAAATACGGGAAGAGAATAGGTGTTAGGCTGCAGAGATAGCTCAGTCAATCATGCATTTGCCTTGCAAGCACAAAGACCTGATTTCAATGCCCAGAACCCATGTAAAACAGCTTGGGATGGTGACATGCACTTTTAATACCAGTGCTGGGGAAAGAGAGACAGGTGGAATCCTGGGGCTCGTTGGCTAGCCAGCCTAATCTACTTGAAAAGTTCCATGCTGGTAAGCATTCCAGACCTGTTTATAAAACAAGGTGGCTGGTACCTGAGGAATATTCTCGAGGTTATCCTCTGGCCTCCACATACATGAACTCCACATGAACTCACATGAAAACACATATACATACACTCATGCAGAAAGAGAGAGAGAGAGAGAGAGAGAGAGAGAGAGAGAGAGAGAGAGAGAGAGAGAGAGAGAGAGAACATGAATAGATATTGGGATGAGGAGAGGCCATGAACTAAGGTGCAATCACTGAATAGATAGTGTAGTCATTACTAAACATGATAAACTGCTAGTAAGTCTCCCAGGATGTTGGGGAAAAATTAGAGATTTATGAAAAATAGTAATTGAGTGTTCTTTCCACAAAGCAGCCAGTCATCAGATGCACATGGAACATTCTCCAGGATGGACCAGATGCTTGGCTGTAAAAGAAATCTCAATAAACTTGAAAAAAAATTCAGATCATACCAGGCATGTTGTCTGACCATAATAGAATTAAATTATAAATCAACAACAGAAGGAAATTGGGGAAATTTGTAAATCTATGGAAATTAAACAGAATATTTCTGAATAACCAATGAGTCAAAGAATTCACCAATTCTAAAATACTTTGAAATGAACAAAATGAAGATAACATAAAAATGAATTGCCTGCAGTTTACAGTTGTTAATGTCTGTATTTAAAAAGAAGGCATCGTGAATACGCAACCTAACTTTGTACTTTAAAGAGTGAGGAGAGGAAGCCAAAATGAACAGCAGAAAGAAGAGCAAAGATTCCAGTGGAAAGCAATGAAATAGAGACTAGGAAAAAAACCATAAAAATCAACCAAGCAGGAGTTGGTTCTTAGCTGGGTATGGTGGCTCACATCTGTAATCTTCGTACTTAGTAAATGGAGCCAGGAAAATCAGGGATTCAGGGTTATCCTGGGCTACATAGTTTGAGTTTAAGGCTGCCTCAAATATATGAGATCAAACAAAACATACAAAGAAAGGTTGGTTCTGTGGAATGGTTGACAAAATTGATCAACATTTAATTACAGTGATCAAGAAAGATTTAAATCCCCATATGAGAAATTAAAGTCTTAGGAGACATGCAAAGAGTTATAAGGGAATATTATGAACAATTGGTACATTATTGATGGAACTATAAAATGGTATAGCCATTTTGGAAAAAATAGTTTTGCAGTTCCACAAACTTCTAGTTTCTATGTAATCCAGAAATTGATGCCCAGGAAAACTGAGAACATACATGTCCATATATACATTGTACTTGATTATTCCTAGCAGCATTATTCATAATAATCCCCAAATAGAAACAGCGCAGATGTTCAGCAGCTGACGAATGAATGAATGAACAAACTTTGGTCCATCTATACAGTGGAATATTATTAGGCCATCATTATGAATGAAGTACTGGTACATACTAAAGCATGGATGAACCTCCAAAAGCTGATGCTGAATGAAGGAAGCCACACACACAGGACCACATGTTATTTGATTTCATTTATGTGAACTACCCAGAATAAACAGATTCCTAGAGACAGAAAGTTGATTAATATTTGCCTAGACCTTGGGGATGGGCATGAGAGCACCTGCTAATGAACATGAGGTTTCATTTAGGGATGATGGAAATGGTCCAAAATTAGATTGGTGGGTTGGCTGTATCATCCTGTGAATATATAAAACCCATTTAATTATATACTTGAAAAGGGTGAATTTTTACGTTACATAAATTATATCTCAATGAAGCTGTTAAAGCAGAAAATCAACACATAAAGTGGTGTTAAGTGCAGTTCCTTAGTGGTTCCTGGCTGTCTCTCTGCCTTTTTTATTTTCCATACTGCTACTCCCCATCCCCCCAGCTGAGGGACATGGTATGCCATTTCTTTTATTTAAGTTTTTAAAATAATATATTTCTCAGGGAGGCTTTATATTTTTTTATTCAATCAGTTGCCTAGGAGATAGTGAGTCTGGGGGATCAAAATGACACTGTTTTGCTAGAGATGACCTAAATATTAGATAATCGATTCGAGAAGGGCAGAGAACTGACTGTGGCCTCCTATTGTTCATTTCTTGAGAGAGAAAAAATGAGATTGCCTGTAAATCAAAAGGCAAAGCTCTTATATTCTCCATTCAGAGCTTCCTGGAGAGAGCCTGTGTTGGAAAGGCAAGAATCCCATTTACGTTTCCAATTTGTCTTGCCATTGTTACTAACTCTGTTGGCTATTTTTGCTCATAAGTTTTTATCTGCAGCGCTGATGATTTCTTTAGGGAAGATGCTTAGATGTGGAATTACCAGACCAAACTGTGCATTCATTCTAGGGAACTTTGATCCATTGTTACCGGGTTCATTTCCTGATGCTTGCAACTGTTCTACACCCCCACTGGAAGCAGGGGATGCTTTGTAATGTTTTAAGCTTGAATTTTTCTAATTGTGAGAGTGTTTGAATATTTTTGTTTCTGTCATTCATTAGTAGTCTTTGCTATTTATATAAAGATCTATTTTTCTTAATAGTGTATTACCCCTTTGTCCCTCATGGCTCATTTTTCTTCCTAGTTTGATTCATTATTTCCATTTATTTTAATATATACAAACATTACATTTCTATACAATTAATGTATGGAGGCATTCATATAGATTGTGTATTGATACTTCGTAGTTCTTTTAAATAAATTCTCAGCTATTTTTGTACTAGCTTCATTTTAATTTCAATTTTTTATCTGCATAGAATATTCAATATATGGCATTACTATACAAATTGATTAATAATTTGAAATGGACACTTTTCGAGGATAATTTGTAAAACAGTACAGCTCTTCCCCAAGTATTTTTGATAGTTCATTTATTCTATACTGTTATTTCCCTGGACCTTTAGTCTAATGCCCTTAATTTGTCTCAACATTCTTGCATCACCGTAGTTAATTGTGTGGCTTTATAATACCTCTTAATATGTAGCATAACACGGTTTTATCTTTTCTTTTATCACTCCCCACTTGGAGAAAATGTTTTATCTTGGGCTAGGAAGATGGCTTGTCAGTAAAGTGAGGACCTGAGTTTAATCCTGAAAATCCAAATTTTAAAAAAATCCACATGTGGTTGCATGCACTTGTAATCCTCGTGTTGGGGAGGCAGAAATAGGTAGAGCCCTCTGGGATCTCTGGCCAACCAGTCTAGCCTAGTTGGTTCCTTCCAGGCTGTTGACAGACCTTTCCTGACAAAAACAAGGTTGACTTCCTCCATATACATAGGTGCACATGTAAGCCTGTGCATGCCCATGAGCATGCATGTACACACACACACACACACACACACACACACACACACACACACACACACACAGAGAGACACCAATCAAAGTTTTTACCATTGCTATTGGTTTATCATAAATTCATGTGATCAAGTTAAAAAAAATCTCAAGATTTTGATTTCAATCTTATTGAAGTTAGAAGGCAATATTGAAAAAAATGGGCATTTTCCCAACTTTTTGCTTATGAGTTTTATATTATTATACAGATTATCTTTAGGTGCAAATATACAAATGGAAATCTTCTCTCCCATATACTTCTTTCCAAACATTGCAGGAGATGAATCCTTGCAATCAAAACCATCTCTGATCCCAAATTCTAAACAGTTGATCCTGGCCATCCACTTCAGTCACGTGTCTGACTTTTACCTGCCGCACCATGCTTCCTTCTGATATAGTTAGTCCTAAGCAGGGACTCATTGTTGCCTTTTGTAAATGGAATCTCTTTCTCCTTAAGATTGCTGATGTATAGATTTTAACTTTTGACTCATAATCTCTCTTGTGTAGTCTAATAATTGAAAACAGTAAGAGAATAATAAGTGTATATCAGTTTCTAGCTTTGAGAAGGTGGGTCAGTCGAAATTCTAAAATGCAGGATGTTTAAACAGAGCATTTTAGAAACAAAAACCCCTTAACTTGGATAGTACCTCACAATGTACATGCATGTGTATATACACATATGTATACATACATATACACATATGTAAATTATCTTTGTGTGTGTGCGTGTGCACATGCATGTACACACAAACACATGAAGGAAGCAGAGGTGGAGAGACTTGTTGGCTCCTTCAAGTATAACCTGTGAGGAGTGTTAAGGGAAGTATCATAGTGGGTCCATTTTAAACATAATCTGATTGTAAACTCCCCGAAGGAGGAAGCTACAAGCTCATTCTTCTTCGAGACAATTTGACCTGTTGAAGGACTTGTACACTTGAACTCAGATGCATCCACTCTGTTGAGAAAAGGTAGCAAAAGGAAAACTGTCAGGGGGCCGCAATCTTCATATCTGTGTGAAAAGAAGCTGTTAGGGCAATTCATGGCTGCCGGGGGAGGGAGCCTCAGTCTTCTCCAGGGACGAGCCCCTGTTAGCTTATCCAGTCCCAGTGGGCAGCTCTGAACACATATACATGAGAGCAACACTAAAGGGATGCAGCAGGTTGTATGCGTATATACAGTTGTGGTTTTTATATAGCCCTGCATGAATGTATATATGTAACAACAACTAGAGAAGGAGAGGTTGTGAATTTGAGAGTGCATAGGAGGGACACAGGAGAAGTTGGAGAAATGATGTAAATGCAGTACTCATATATGAATTTATTTTTTATTTTTTGTTTTTTATTTTTTATTTTTTTGGTTTTTTGAGACAGGGTTTCTCTGTATAGTTTCGGTGCCTGTCCTGGATCTCGCTCTGTAGACCAGGCTGGTCTCGAACTCACAGAGAGCCAATCATATTGTAACTATTTGAAGAGGGAACACCAGGATTGTTCTCATTTGCTTGTATACCACAAGATACAAGTGGGAGAATGTGTCCAGGGCAAGGGGAGGCTTTGACTTGATGTCATCATTTTGTTGTTGTTACCGTTATTATTTTGTGTATATATATGTATACTGTATGTCAGTGTGGGTGTGTGCATGTGTGGAGAGCAGAAGTCGACCTTAGGTGTCGACTTGATTGCTCTCCATCCTAATTTCTGAGACAGTCTCTCATTGAACCTGGGACGTATCAATTTGGCTAAGCTGGCTGGCCCATGAGCCACCTGGGCTGCCTGTCTCTATTTCCCCAGTGCTGGGACTACAGACAGCTCAACTGATCCAAGCTTTTACATAGGTGCTGGTGGTCTGAGCTCAGATCCTCATGTATGTGTGATAGGCTCTTTACCAACTGAGCCATCTTCCCAGCTCCATGTCATTGTTTTAATGTATATATGATCTTATACTTTGCCCCAGGGTATTCTAAATGAAAGCGTATAGTTCATTTAACTTTATAGACAGCTACATGTACATTCTGTTATCTTTGTTGGGGTTTATGGGCCAGACTTAGCTGTCTCCCTTCCTTTCTGAATTTCTTCCTCTCTGATATTTGATCTGCTCATCATCACCTTTGTCAGGGTGAGGGGGTGTTTTAGTTTAATTTCTATTACTGCGATAAACACCATGACCAAAAGCAACTTGGGAAGGAAAAGGTTTATTTAATCTTCCATTTCCATATCACAGTGCATCACTGAGGGAAGTCAGGGCAAGAAGTCAAGTAGGAGCAGAGGCAGAAGCAGTGGAGGAATGTTGTTTACTGGTTTGCTCTCCATGGTTTGCTTTGCTTGCCTTTTTTTACTACAACCCAGGACCACTTACCTGGGGTGGTACAGCCCATATCAATCATTAATCAAGAGAATGTCCCACACAATTGCACACAGGCCAGTCTGATGGAGGCACCTTACTTAGGGTTCTCTCTTCCCAGATATGTATAGGCTTGTGTCGAGTTGACAGAAACTACAGTACAGGGAGGGAGTTAAAATAGTCAGCAAGGGGACTGGATGATTGGATCATGTCAACTCTGGTTGTCGGGAGCCTCAGTGAATTAGTACTGACGTATACAGTCAGCTCTATTGGCGTTCCTGTCTGAAGTTGGCTTCTTGAAAATTTGGGATGCGGCAAACTGTGGGGGATGGTGCCAGGAACCCTGCTGTCCCCCCATTCTCTTCCCCTTCTGTTGCTTTCTTTTTCCCTAGGGATAACTTGGATGGATTCTTAAATAGAGTCATTTTTTTGCAAAGAAAAAAAGTATAATTTCCCAATTTTTTCAAAGGAATCACCTTTTATTTCTTTTAATCCCTTTCTGGGCCATGGTTTGGTTTTGTTTTTGTTTTTTGTTTTTTTTTTTTTGACACAGTAAAGCAAACAGATGGGTATAGCATACTGTTAATAGTAACATTTTTTAAAAATGCTGTTTAAGAAAAGAAATGATAACAGTTGTTTTATGATTGACTTTTAACTTTAAAGCAATCTTTGATAATATCACCAGGAGAATACTGTTTTTTTTTCTTTTAAAGAAATTAGTTTCCTTTGTAATTTACTTTGACTAAAGCATTATAATAAAAGGTAAGACACTTGGAATTATGTATACAAAGGGAAAATTACTGAATTTTCTTGAGTGTCTGACATGCTGTGGACAAGGATAGAAAACCATGAAATGCTAGAAATGAAAAGTCTGTAATATATATGTTTATATACACACATACATGCACATGTACACATACCACAAACATACACTCTCAACAATTTAACTGTCTGTGTTGCCTCGTACCTCTGTGCAGGTCACTGTAATGTTTGAAAGAGTCCTGTCACTTAGTATGTGAACTGTATTGCTATATGTAACATATGGTTTAAATAAAAAAAAAGACTCCTCCTTTCTCCCTTCTGTCTTGGCAGTATGCCATCCTTCTTCTGCTGTCTTACTCTATGTATTTCTTCCCTCTCCCTACCTCATTCTCTATGTTCCAACCTGTTATGTAGTGGGCTCCTTGTGTGTGTGTGTGTGTGTGTGTGTGTGTGTGTGTGTGTGTGTGTGTGTGTGTGTGTATGTCTCATTGGTTCTAACTACATCTGTATAGAGAGCACAGGAATAATCTGGACCATTGAAGTCCAGGAATGACCTGCTGACATCTTTTTGCAATGTAGCTCTAAGTCTGTTGTTAGAGACACTTTTGTAGGATGTCATTTTATATTGTTCTTGTTCCCTGCTGATCCTCTCTGGAGAAAGTGTTCATAAATTTAGAAACGACCAAACCTAGGCAGCAAGAAGGAAGAGAGGCAAGCGTCAGTGGGTGGTTCTGTAGGATCAATCTCTCCATCTCCATCACCATAAATTATCAGCTGTATTGATCCATTCCCATTGATGTATGAACTCATTCTACCAAAGACCCAAGTGAAATGGAAAATGGAAAATGATCATTTATTAGAATTGATGAGTGTCAGCTTTGTATTGAAACAAAACAAAAGCACAGAGATCTGAATGGCTTCCCTTTCAATATTACATGGCCATGGGCCAACAGACCTGGGTGAACCAGCAAGGCAGAGTAACATCACAAATATCTTGTCCTGTTCAGGAGCTCAGAACAAGACTGGAGCTTACTTGAGCCCAGAAATGCATTTGCATCCCTTGCTGTTCTTCATACTTCTACCCAAGTTTGTCTAGAAACCTTCGTTCATGGATTTGAAACACCTATACATATAATTTTCTATTTTACCAGCAGTTATGGATCCTGGTGATGGCTTTCTACCTTTTATTTATTTATCTTAAAAATTGTGTGTGTGTGTGTGTGTGTGTGTGTGTGTGTGTGTGTGTGTGTTATGCACATGAGTGCAGGTGCCTACAGAGGAAGAGGATAGTGTCAGAGTCCCTAGAGCTGGAGTTACAAGTGGGTGAGTGGCCTGATGTGGGCGCTAGGAACTGAACTCGGGTCCTTTGGAAGAGCAGTGCACATTCTTTTAACTACCAAGCCGCCTCTCTAGCCCCTTCCCCCACTTTAAGGCATCCATTTCTTCATCCGCACAATCCGTGCAGAAAGTTTCCAATACTTTACCCCTGGTAGCCCTTGCTGGTTCTCTTCTTGTCTCCGTTAGAACACAAGCAGAAGTGCAGATCAAGGCACAGTGCTGCCTATCTGTAGTTCTCAAGTCATTTTAGCCTGTGCACCCGTGGTTCGGGCTCGTGAGCGTTTTGAAATGTTGCAGAGCTCGAGGCCCCAACTCCTCATCTTGCAAGCGCTTCCCAGGGTCCCCACTTGCCATGCCACCCACATTCTGTTACAGGTGGCAAACATTTGTTGATGGACTTGAGTTTCTACATGGCCTGTCAGAAGCTTTTCGGGGAGCTTTGGAGAATTCCAGTTGTTTACTAGGACATTTTCGTGGTGTTTTTTGTTGAATAATGAAGTTAACATAGCGTTTCTGCCTTTAATAAAACACCCATTTTCACTTAGCCCATAGCAGCACAGGCTTCTGCCAGTCTTCACTCTGCTTGATTGTACATGGGTGAGCAGGTAGTGAAGTGTGCATTCGATTAGCATTCAGCTCCGCACTCTTCAGAAGGCTGCCTCAGGAGGACTTTCATACCATCACCATGTCCACTGGGTGTGGGATATCATTATTCATGGGGAATTGGGTTGAATTGCTATGTGCCAATCAAGTCTCTCAACCTTGTTAGATGATGGCTGGTGATGGGTCGGTAGGTAATACGCTTCTTTTAGCATATTAGTATTTCAAACTAAAGTTATACCAGACACATAAGAAAGGAGCAAGATGGAGCTCAAGCAGGCATTCATGTATACATGTTCAGAGCAGTATTCATAGTGGAAAAAAAGGTGTCCATTCAAGGATGAACAGATAAGCAAAGTGTGGCTGATACATGCAACTAAATACTACTGTTCAGCCTTTAAAAGAAAGGAAATGCTGACACATGCTACAGCATAGCTGAACTGTAAGGTTTATTATGCTAGGTGAAAGAAGCCAGCCCCTAAGGACACATACAAAATGGTTCTGTTTGTATGAGGCACCCAGAATAATCAAAATCATGGAGGTATGAGGTGGAATGGTGATTCCCAGGACATGGTGTCAGAATGGGAACTTATTTTTTAGTGTGTAATATTGAGTTTCAGTTTTGGAAAAAGGGGGTGGGGGAGATCAATAGACAGATGGTAGTGAAAACACAACAGTGGGAATGTACTTAGTATTCCTAAAATGTATAAACACAATGTCTAGAATGGTAACTTTCATCTTGTGTATCCTTTACCACGGTGAAAAGAAATCAGTGGCATCATGGATATTTAGTACCTGTCTCCCCACTACCCCACGCTAAGAAATTTCTTACCTAACAATTACAATGTATGTTTATTACTCCACCTCAAGTGCATTGTGTATCTTTTTGAGGAGTTAAGGATGACTTGGGTGAGAGGATTCTGTGCTAGGAGAGATTTTCTTCTCATGTTTAAGTTTTCTGTTTGTATTAGCTAGCTAAACTAAATACACTACTCATAGAAAATTTTTTTTTTTTTTGGTTTTTCAAGACAGGGTTTCTCTGTGTAGCTTTGCGCCTTTCCTGGAACTCACTTGGTAGCCCAGGCTGGCCTCGAACTCACAGAGATCCGCCCGGCTCTGCCTCCCGAGTGCTGGGATTAAAGGCATGCGCCACCACCGCCCGGCTGTAACTTTTTTTTTTAAAACTCAGGATCTCATGTAGTCCAGGCTGGCCTCAGCCTTGGTTTGTAGCCAAGGATGACCTTAAACTTCTGATTCTCTTGCTTCTATCTCCCAAGTGTTGGGATTACAGGAGTGCTTTTCCATGACCAGTTTATGTGGTGCAGGGGATCCAAACCAGAGGTTCATGCATGCTAGACAAGCATTCTTACTATGTCAGCATAGCTGTACACCCCTGGTTCCATGAAGTGAATATTTTTATGTTCTTTAAAATTAGTGTTTTGGGGGGCTTGGGGAAATGGCGCAGTTGGTAAAGTGTTTGCCACACAAGCATGAGGATTGGATTTGTATCTCCAGCCCTTACTTACAAAAAGCCAGGCTCACCGGTCCTAGTGGGTACGTCTACAAAACAGCTCCTGCACACAAGGCTCGGGGAACAGTGAGGAAGAGAGAGCAGAAAGATGCCAAGAGCCGGAGAATCAAGGATCAGGCAGTTTGCTGAAAGACTGTATCTCCTAGTAAAGTCAAAAGCTACTCCCATAAAGTCTTACTAACATGGCTGCCTAAACGTGACTGAACAAGGACCTTAATAGACATGCAAAAGTGGACAGGGGAAAGATCACAAGGTCTCAATCCCACAGAAAGGACTGTAGTGGGTAGCCATTCCAGCTTTGATCTGGAAGTTCCAACCCCCATTGAGACTTCTGCAACTGTCACGCCTACAAGGCGGGGCCAAGGGAGGTTCCTGGGGACCCGAGATCTGGATCGGCGGGCGCTCTCTCTGTTTCGGACCCTGGATAGTGGAGGTGGACCAAGCAGAGCTCCAGAGAACACTGCTGGACTGCGATACACCTTCCCCAGACCCCGCGACCTACCTATCCCTTAATTTGTAAGTTACGCCATTAAATAAATCTCCCTTTAACTACGTGGAGTGGCCTTAATAATTTCACCAATAAAGGACTATAGGCAACTAAGATATGCTCAGAGTGAGAGAAATAGTCTTCCCCAGGGAAGACTACACCAATTAGTTATCCAAGACCAAATGGTCAGCCCTGAAAACATATATACCAGTAACATACAGAATGAGCAGGTTATATTTAGGAATACATGCATATATACATATATGTATGTAATAGCACTTGATGAAAAAAAAAAGGAGACCATGAATTTGAAAGAGAGTAAGGAGGGGATGGTGTGAATGGAAGAAAGGAAAGGGAGAGCTGATATAATTATAACCTTAAAAAGAGTATATGAGCAGTACAAATTGTACTTGATGGGATTAAAAGAAAAAAGAGGACACAAAGTTGTGTGGGTAGAGAAGAAGAGGATCTGGAAGGAATTGAGAGTGAGTAATATCAAAATACATGGAAGGACGTTCTCAAAGAACTAATGAAAAATAAGAAACAGGAAGCTGGGATCATGGGACACTTCTTTAACCTCAGCATCACTTACCCACCTGCTTCCTCCTTTTACCTCAGTTGGGGACCCTAGCCCATGAGACTTATCTCAGGTGGGGACCCTAGCCCGTGAGATGGCACCGCTCACATGCAGAGTGGGTTTTCTTTGCCTCCTCAGGTAGACTTCTCTAGGGACACCATCACAGACACACCCAGAGACATGTTTCCATTGAGAGGCCCCTCAAATTGACAATGAAGGTTGACCATCACACCCCTTTTGGTCTAGGCTCTGGGCGGCTGTATTTACCCACAAGGAAATTCTCTAAGCTCCTATTCTCAAGAGTCTAGAATTTGAGAATCAGATAGGTGCTGGGCAGCATGGACAAGGTGAAGAGAGCTTTTATACACCGGCTCTGTGCCATTTCATGCTGGCGGGGGCGGGGGTGGTGAAGACAGATGTTTGAGAGGGGTATCACTTCTAAGCTGATGATTCTTTTTCTTCCTATTAAAAACAACAAAAATAAACAAACAAAAATCGTAGTCTCTAATTTGGACCCTTATCACATCTTATAGACCAGGCAAGCAAACTGGCAAAACCTGTCCATTTTTTTTTAAAATAAAGAAAGTTGCATTGGCACTTAGCCATGGCCAGTCACTGGAATATTGTGTATGGCTGCTTAGGTAGTATGGCCCACAAAGCCTCAAGTGTTCTCTGGCCCTTTCTAAAATACATTTGCCAACCCCTCTGTTAGAAAAACTCAGTTCCTCCTTTCAAGAAAGTTTTGTCTTGCAAAAGAGACTCATACTTGTGTGTAGCATATAGACAACTTTACAGTCTGTCCTGTTAAAGTTAAAAGACATTTAACTGTTGAAAACTCACTTAAGTGCTGACAAAAACGAGTATTGTCGTGGAGATAATTGCACATTTCTTTTTGTCCCTTTTATGTTTTTCTCTGCTGTTCCTTTTTCTGTTCCGTGAAGGAATCTTCACTGCTTCTCTAGCCTCGAGACTTGTAGATTGACACTTCCTAGATGTACAGTCTCTAAATTTATGCTCTTCCTGACACTCGCTTCCCTCCTTCTGAGAGGTAAAGGCACAGATGAGTTGGGAAACATGAAAAGTCTGAATGTGCGTTACCATTTTTTGAAGCACACCTCTGGGCCTTTCCTGCACTTATAAGGACAATAAGAGTTGTTTAAAGAAAGGGGAACAGGCTGTGTTTGCTTTGAACAAATAGGTGGTATGGACATTAGTGACAGGCTGAGGAAAGCTCTGGCTAGAACCCTTCACTGCTCAGGAAAGCCAAGGAAAGGATGGTCAAGGAGGTGGGAGGGGGCCCTAGGGGAGCAGCAAAGGGGACTAACTGGGGAAGAAGGGCAACTGACTGAAGATAGGCAGGGGGCATGGGGGAGAGCAAATGAGAACCAACTATAATGGCACATGGGAGCGAAGAAGGTCTGATGAAACCTAGTACTTTGTATGTTAACCTAAAAACTTAACATAAACCTCCAAACCAAAAAACCTCTTCACTCACAGCTAGCCCTGTTCTTTCGCTTTCACAGCTCATTAGTTGCTTAGGAACCCTCCCTGTTCTCTGTGATATCCCTCCAGAACAGCCTTGGCAGAAACCCACTTGCACCCGTCCACTTGCATGGTTTTGTTGCTCGGACCAGCGCATGATCTGATGATGCTCAGTCCAGTGGCTCTGGGGCCCTGGTGCTTAGTCTGTACTCTTGGCTTTCTCTTTGAGTTGTACCTTTTCTTTTCTTTTTTCCAAGACAGGGTTTCTCTGTGTAACAGCCCCGCTGTCCTGGAACTCACTCTGTAGACCAGGCTGGCCTCAAACTCAGAGATCCACCTACCTCTGCTTCCTGAGTACTGGGATTAAAGGCGTGTGCCACCATGGCCCAGCTGAGTTGCACATTTTCTTTTAGACTCATTCTGAATGTTGTTAGGTAGAGCCACTCTAAAGACTACTCTCTAGTCCCTTCCCCATCCATACTTCCTGGGAAACACCTGATTCTCGATCCTCTCTATCAGCTGCTGTCTATCTCTACAGCTACATTGACATAAGCGCTAAGAAGCTGTGGGTTTCCAGTCAGGAAAAATGGTAATTGCATAAGAGACAAACCAGTCCAGCACACTCTACCACACACATATTGATGCCTTTCTGCTTCTGTTTAAGAACAGGGGCTTGCTCTGTGTGACCCTCCTGCTTCATCCTCTCGTGTGCCACCACACATGGCATTGGTGGGCTCTTGTTTGTTTTTAAAACACAAGTGGGATCATACTGACCTTCTACATTATAATATTTTTAGTAGATTAGATAGCCTCTTAGAAGTCTGTTTGTATCAGTTCACTTAGATTTGTACCATTTCTCTAGTGGTCTGTGTAATATGCCTATGATTTAACCAATGGGTCCCCTAATAGGAGGGCATTTAGGATGCTTCTGCTTTTTCACAGTTCTGAGTAATTTAGCAGTAGACATTTTACACATCTCTCTCTACATTTGTGGTGGTTAATTTTTTTTGTGAACTTGCAAACCATAGTCCCTTGGGAGGAAGGGACCTCAATCGGAATTGCAGCTGTCACATTGGCCTGTGCTTATGTCTGTGGGAGATTTCTTTGATTAGCAATTGATGTAGGAGGGCCCAGCCCACCTAGAGGGGTGCCCCTCCTGGGTCTTGGGGTGTATTAGAAAGCAGGCGGAGTAAGCCAGTAAGCTTTGCGCCTCCATGGCTTCTACTTCAGTTCCCGCCTCCAGGTTCCTGTCTTTACTTGCTTTGACTGTAACTGGTAAAATGTAATAAACCCCTTTCTCCCCAAATTGCTTTTGGTCAGTATTTTATCATTGTAACTGAAGGCAAACTAAGACATTATTCTAAGTGACTTACCCAGAGTCTAACTTTTTTTTTTAGAGACAGGGTTTCACTGAGCTGAAGTGGAGTGATTGTAAATCCTAACCTAACTCAATAGGTTTTGCGTTTGCTAGTTAAATTCTGTGCTCTTTCTTCCCTTTTTACTCAAGCAACTTTTAAAACTTGTTTGTTTTGTTATACTCTCCTGGAGAGTATAACTTCTTAAAAGTGGAATTCCAATTTTTAGATTTTTTTCCCTGAAAGAACTAGGCAGACGCTTTGGTCTCTGCTGAACGTACTGACCTTAATGCCCTTCATCCTCTAATAATACCATAGAAATGGGACCTTGCTGTTAGTCAGGCAGCTCTTCCAGCAAATCCTGCTGTAAATATCGGCATAAACTTTCTTCCCTTTTGGATGATGTGTATCCTCACTACTTGACAGGCAGCAGAGATCCCTAAGCAGGGAATGCCAATACTGCTGAAGAGGGCTAAGAGCCGTGGGTGTGTATATTTGTGAAGCCCCATAGGTACACAGAAGCCCTGACGATCTCTTCATCCCTGAGAAAGTAGCAAGTATATAGTGCTTTCTAGAATTTCAGCAGACAGAAAAGGGAGTGAAGGGTTGGGCTGGATTGCATGGGGCCGGTGGTGAGGCAGTGGCAGGTGTCAGCCTGTGCTGGCCTCCTTGGAAGAAGGGAGCATGGGGTTGGGCTCAGCTGAGACAAAGTGCCATATGACAGAGTGGGCCCTCACTAGCCACTGACCTGAGTAATAAGAGGACACTTGGCAAGTGGCCTCATGACCACTGTGCCCACGCGGCTATTTTAGATCACAGTTTGTGAGGCCACCTGATGGGGTTCTTTTGTTGGATGTGCGTCTCCCTGGCCTATGAGACAGTCTAGTGAACAGACTTCAAATGTCATACTTATCACTTTATTTGATATAAAAATTCTTCCTTTGGGTTTCCTTGGAAACCACAATTTTGAAATCAGGAATTACAGATTCTTAACTAGTGAAACCTGTAGGCCTTCTCATAGGATGATGTTTGCAAATTAATAGAATCTATAAGATGATAAAGGAAGCCAAGCACATCAACATACAGTTACCCAACTATTACAGAAATGTATGTAAGGAGTGTTCTTCGTTGATGAGTTAAATGGCAAGATCCCAGTGTGCCTAGACGTGATCATGAGTGTAAATGAAGTAGAGGTGACTGTACATGACATTTCAAGATAACTACAGGCATGAACTGAAAATGTCTGTCTATGGAATAGGAAATAAATATTCACTGATGCTGCCAATACCCATGTAGTGTGTTGCCTTTGTTTAAAGGGAAAATAAAAAGCCACGTGTGAGCAAGAGAGGATGGTAACCTTTTTCTCCATCTCAGTTTGTTCATTTATTAGTGCTAAGGATGGTAGTGTGCATGCTAAGCAAGTGCTCCACTCCTAAGCCACATTCGCAGCCACTCTCCAGATTTAGATTGCCCTGAACCATTTGTAAAGTGTTAACTACGTTTATCCATGTACATCCTGGTGGTGTGTGTGTGCCATTACACGTGTGTAGAGGTCAGAGGTTAACCTGAATGAGTCAGTTCTCTCCTTTCATCATGTAGTTCCTGGGGTTGGAACTCGGGTTTCTGGGCTTGGTGGTAAGCACCTTTTCCCACTGAGTCATCTCCTTGACCTCAGACCTCCTCTTTCTGTTCAAAGACCCCAGTTAAGGACCTATGTTTGGGAAGGCCTTCCTCTTAGATCCCAGAGAATGAGTTGTGAGGTTATAAGCTTTTATTTGCATAAAGAAAATTCATCAGTACCCAGCTCTCCCTCTGGACCCCACCTCTTTGTTCAGACAGGTGCAAGAAGGGAATTCATGTTAAAAAAACGAGTCAGCTTTTTAAAATATTTTAACTACTCCGTGACAGAGATCTTTCTTTCCTCCAAGAGACAGTTATGTGGAGTTTTCTGTCATTCTTTCAATTGTCCCTTCACCACAGTGGCCTTTTGTTGGTACTTTAAAAACTGGGAAACTCTAGATTTGATTATGGTATTTTCCACTCAGCTTCTCTAAGACGGGGAAGGAGAGATAGATCCCAAATGAGGGTCTCTGGGATTTTCTAGATGTTTTCCACAGTTCCTATATTGTTTATATTCTCTGTTGCTTCCTCTGTGCCTCCCTCCCTCCCTCCTTCCCTCCCTCCCTCTTCCTTCCTTTTATTTTATTTTTAATTTTTTAAAAAAGCTTTATTTGGGGCTGGAGAGATGGCTCAGAGGTTAAGAGCACTGGCTGCTCTTCCAGAGGTCCTGAGTTCAATTCCCAGCAACCACATGGTGGCTCACAACCATCCGTAATGAGATCTCGCGCCCTCTTCTGGCCTGCAGGGATACATGCAGGCATAACAGTGTATACATAATAAATAAATAAATCTTTAAAAAAAAAAGATTTATTTATTATGTATACAGTGTTCTGTCTGCATGTATGCCTGCAGGCCAGAAGAGGGCACCAGATCTCATTACGGATGGCTGTGAGCCACCATGTGGTTGCTGGGAATTGAACTCAGGACCTCTGGAAGAGCAGCCAGTGCTCTTAACCACTGAATCATCTCTCCATCCCCCCTTTTATTTTTTTATAGACACAGTTTCTCTGTGTAGCCCTGGCTGTCCGGGATCTCACTCTGTAGACCAGGCTGGCCTCGCACTCACAGAGATCCGCCTGCCTCTGCCTCCCAAGTGCTGGGATTAAAAGCATGTGCCACCACTTCCCGGCTTCCTCCTTCCTTTTCACCTCTCATTATCTGCCTGTTTTCTCTTATTCTTATCTCTTTTTCTTCCTCTACCCATTCTCTCATTTTATTCCCTCCTTGCCCCATTAACCATAAATATTTGGTGTCTGAGATATCCATTTGTCAGCATCAAAGATTGAAAACACCTTAAAAATGTTGGAGGGCAGAGTATTGGGGAGAAGGGAGAAGTCTTGTTTATATCCAACAAATAACTTATATTTAGAATCTTTCCTCAAATTTTTCTTTAAAATTCTGTATTCTCATTTTTGCTTGAATGACTCTGCATGGAGCATTTAAAAGTAGATCAAACAGAACTCTATAAATATGTTGAGTTCTTTTGGGCTTTTTGCCCAAATCAGCCTTGCTAAAGCAGAGAAGAGCAAAGTGCTTTAATATGTTGGATTTTCTCTTCTGCAAAATCCAGAATCCTTCTCCCAGACACTAGCTGCCCAGGCTGAGGAAGCCTTGGCAAAGAAACCCCTGGGGTGTGGTCCACTGAAAAGCCAAAACCAAGGTCTGAGACTAGCGTGAGGAAAGCCACAGAACTGGTATGCTTAGAGAACTCACTGATTATGTTTTCTCAGTATGATTCCTTTGTGTCACTCCGATGGGAAAGAAAGGCTGGTGAGAAGAAAATTGGTTGAGCTGGTATAGGTAATTTAACAAAGCTTCCTTCTACTGGCTTTATGAATGTAAAAGCAAATGTTAAAAAGGATGAAGTCAAGTGAAAGTAAGCCCTCCTGTAAAGTAGGCCTCTGCCTGTCACGCCCATGTTGTACATAAGGAAACGGATGCAAAGAGCCTGCAGTAGTTGTAGTGGGGGAGCCCTGGGGGCTCTGTGTGCCTTCTCTCTTTTGAGTTGCAGGGTTGTTAGACATGGCCATAATGCTTTCAGTGTGAACCAGGTATCCACGAGCAGGACAATCACAGCTCATATTGCCCTTTCACAGTATTCCATACACCATTTTTATAAGTTGATTGTGGTAGAAGATACTTAAGTTCTCTATATCCATGATGCCAAAATTATAATAGATGTGACTCCTAGGGAAATATCAGAGCATGGCATGGTATAATCTGTAGTCTCTGGAAGGGAGAGCCAGAAGAGTCAGGAGTTCAAGCTCACCTTTCATGGCATAGCTTCATCAAACCCTGTCTCAAAAACAAATAACCATTAAAAATTAAGTAAACAAAACCCAGGAAAGGTCAAACAACATTAATACTGAAAATACACATATGCAAAATCAGTTCAAGTGGATTGTTCTTTCTGTATTCCACTGGCAGTAGAAACTCAGTATTTTTTCATCATGTTAATCAGCCAACTATTTTTTAGGGGGTGCATATGGGTCTCATGTAGCCCAGGCTAGTCTTGAACTTGATATATAGTGAAAGAAGACCTTAAATTCCTTATCTTCCTGCTTCCAATTCCTGAGTGCTAGGATTACAGATGTGTACCACTGCACTCATTTTTATGTGATGATGGGAATTGAACCAAGGGATTCATGCACTGTACCAACTAAGGTATATCCACAACCCCCAGTCAGCTTTAGGACTATTTCCAGTGGTTTTGTTAAACAGGGTATCCCAATCTGTAATTTTTAAGGCTGAGGAGGGACTAGATCCTGGAGTTTTATTCTTCCTCTTTTTCTAGATACACAGCACCTGGGCCCACATACTGATTTCTGAGTGGGTATTTGTGAAGAAGTAGCATCATCAGAGCCATAATAAGACATATGTGGGAGTTGGGAAATGAGTCAAATTTATTGAAAAAGGTGAGCACAAAAAAGCCAAGAGGTGTCACATTGAAAGGGTGCAGACAAACTGATGCTCTCAAATAAGGAAAACACAATGGAGTGAGGACACTGTTAGAAAAAAGCAGTGGTTAGGGAAACCCAGAAAAGTTCCCTCATGTGTTCAAGTGCTGGCTCTTCCTCTCTTTGCTTCCCCTTCCGTCTTCGGGACTGACTTATAGTTCCAGAGGTTCAGTCCATGGGAGGCACGATGACGCACAGGCAGACATGTGCTGGAAAAGTAGCTGAGAGTTCTGTATCAGCATCTGCAGGCAGCAGGACGGCCAGACTCTGTACTTGGAATGGGCTCTTTGAAACCTCAGAGTCCACCCCTGGTGACACACTTCCTCCAACCTGGCCAGAACTCCTAAATCCTTCTCAAGTAGTGCCACTTCCTGATGAGTAAGCATTCAAAGATATTGAGCCTATGGGGGCCATTCTTATTCAAACCACCACACCTTCCCTCCCCCTCCCTCTCCTTCCCTTCCCTTCCTTCTCCTTCCCTCTCCTCTTTTCCCCTCCTTCTCCTTCTCTCTCCCCTTCTCCTTCCCTCTGTATCCCTTTCCTTCCCTCCTACTCTCTCCCCTTCTCTCCTCTTTCTTCCTCCCTCTCTTCCATCCTTCTTTCCTTCCTTCCTCTCCCTCCCCCAACCTGCCCCCTTCTTCTCCCTGTCCCACCTCCTTCTCTCTCCTCCCTCTCTCCCCTTTTCTCTCTCCTCCCTCCTTTCTCTTCCTTCTTCTCTCCTGCACTCCCACTTCCCCTCTCTCCTTCCACTTTTATCTCCCTCTCCCCTCCCTCTCCCCCCCTTCCTCCATCTCTGTTAGTATGCACGAATGAGTGAGTAAGCACACTCAGAAGGTAGACAGGGATCCCACTGTCCTGTACAGGGATGGCCTGCTAAGTAGGTGGGGAAGAGTCAGGCCTGGGAAAGCAATCAGATTGGTTCTGATGGGATCCTGTGGTCTCCTTGGGATACTAACAGCAATCTGATTGGAATGCTGACGAGTATGAGATATAGATGGGGAGCTCTTTGAGCTCACATCTCCTGCTGTCTTAATGGGCTTCTTGCCATAGGGTGGTCAGAAACCCCCTTGTCATTCAGCCTGTGAAATAAATGCATCTCTTTTGTCTGATTCAATTAGTACTTATTTATTTGTGAAATAGGAACTCGCCATTAATGTAATTTAAGCAAGTTAAGCATCTATGAGGATGAGCTTCATAAAACAAGGTAATTATTTTATCTGATAACTGATGTTGTTTGAAATGAAACATATTTCAGCATATTATATGTTCTTTGTAAAATCAGATTGATATGCAAAAACACTTAAATGAATCTTTATGCCTCACTCCCAACTCTTATCATTACTTTGGTGGTATTGTTTTCCACATCAATTTCTGTGCTTACATAAATATGTCTGTATACACATGTTCTCTTTCATTCATGGGACTGTATTAGGCCTTCACAGATTAATAGCTGAATGGATTCATTTATTTATCAATAAACATTTTCTGAGTTCATGCTCTGAGCTGGATCCTGGGTGATGAGGCCTAAGTAAGATAGTAATGGCGCATTTTGTGGCTGCGAGACCCGCAAATAAAGGCGATCGCCGGGGCTGCGGCGGGAGGAGCGCGGGGGAGAGGCCGGCTGCGGCGCGGCCTCGGCCTCTGTGACTGGCGGCGCCCGCGCAGCCTCGGGCTGGAAAGGGTGCAAGATGACCAACGAAGAACCTCTTCCTAAAAAGGTCCGATTGAGCGAAACAGACTTCAAAGTTATGGCACGGGATGAGTTGATTCTAAGATGGAAACAATATGAAGCATACGTTCAAGCTTTGGAGGGAAAGTACACAGACCTTAATTCAAATGATGTGACTGGCTTAAGGGAATCTGAAGAAAAACCGCAAGCAGCAACAGCAGGAGTCTGCACGCAGAGAAAACATTCTTGTCATGCGATTAGCAACCAAGGAGCAGGAGATGCAGGAGTGTACTACTCAAATCCAGTACCTCAAGCAAGTCCAGCAGCCGAGTGTTGCCCAACTGCGATCAACAATGGTAGACCCAGCGATCAACTTGTTTTTCCTAAAAATGAAAGGTGAACTGGAACAGACTAAAGACAAACTGGAACAAGCCCAAAATGAACTGAGTGCCTGGAAGTTTACGCCTGATAGGTAAACAAATCATACTCCCCAGTCAAGACTTCCCTGACAGTCCCACCTCGAGAAAGCTGTGGTGGGACAGCCAAGTACTCGTTTCCACACCAAGACTCAGACTTTTTTTGAGCCAAAAAAGCCACATTCTTATACTGTCCAGCTTGTAATGGTTAATGTAAAACTTACCAGATGAACCTTGTGTTTCAGCTTTTCTCTTCCCCTTCCCCTTGCTTCAGAGGCCTGATGCCGTCGGACTATTCCGAAGAAGAGGCCACCTCCGAAAAATTCCCCTTCTAGAACATGTAGACACTTGAGAAATGTTTCTGTTTGAAGAAAATAGAGGGGAAAACAGAAGTCTTAAGTCTGTGGCACACTGTGTCTTCAGACAGTTTGGAGGTTTTAAATCATGAATTGAACATGTAAAATTCCAGTAAAATGTAAAAGTGGAATATGCATCGCTCTTAACCTTGAGCATAGTGACTTAGAGACACTGTATATCAGTTATGCCAATAAGACTGTGGACTTCATGATCGTTGAACTACTGGGTCAAAACTCCAATGAGGAGAATTTTGCCTTTAAAGGGTTTACATGCTAAGAACCAACTTCTAATAAGCTGTGAGACAATCAAGTCATAACTACCAGTACAGGTAGTGCATATATTTATCCATTAGCTCTGAGCTCTCTATTACATAATGGAGCCTTAAATCTATGTGGTTTCTATCAATGGTTTGTTCTTTGAATGGTCGTGGAAACTGTAGATAATCTTAACGGAGGACTGTACAAACGTGAAGGTGTGGTCTCACACTTCAGGTTTCAAGTGTTTGAAGCATTCTGAGTATGCATTTCACAACTAGATTGTATAAGGTATTAGCCGTGAAGAGACTCCCGTTACTCAGTAAACCCTCATTTCACTCAGCAGGCACATGCTGAACAGCATTGTCGTTGGTGTTAAATGGGGGAATGTGTTCCTTCATTGTATTTGGGCCTTTTGTATCGAATTCTTGATATTAAATTAAATGTGCCTTGAAAAAAAAAAAAGATAGTAATGGCACTTACAGTTAGAGAATGTGTGTCTCCATATGATATTTGGTCTTTTGATATGTTATGGACACCTTTTCACATCAGTATTTGTGCAATGTCTTGTATTTAATTACTAAATATTCCATGATTTATTCAGGCCCTCCCATCTTAGTGGACATCCAGGATGTTTTACATGTAGATCTCTGTGCTATTAGAAACAGTGCTGTCCCAAACCTTTTGACACATATGTCCTGGCTATCTAAAACAAATGCTTTCTGTCTTTTAGAGGACCAATGCATGATTTTTCTGTTCATAGAAATCTCTCCTCTACTGTTTAGTATGAATAATTGCAAGTGGACTGTAAATTTGTAAGAGGAAATAGTTAGGAATAGATTATTATATAAGTTCACAGATTTTTTTTTTTTTGTGTGTGTGTGTGTTGCATTCTGGTGGAGAATGAGGGACAATGGCAACACTACATTATCTGCCCCATTTCCCTTCCCATAGTGTCAACAATTCAACATGCTACTTACCTTTTGTTTCTTTTTTAAGGGGTGGGGTCTCATTAAGTAGCCTTGGCTGCCTTGGAACTCACTGTGTAGACCAAGCTGACCTTTAGCTTGCAGCAGTCCTGTATCTGACTCCAAACTGCTAGGATTATAGACCTATGATACTATGTGCAGTTGATGTCATTGTGTTTTAAGAAGACGTATGTTAGGTTCTCTATTTAGCATCATTAGGAAACATTATCTTGCCTTTCCTCTACCATTTCCGTCCTTCTAGTGCCTCTTGGACTGTCTGGAAATTTGTATTCACAAAACGATGACCCATAGGCAATACAAGTAGTAAGTATTCATTAGTTGATTAATCCATTCATTTGCCAGACACACTCTGGTCTATATGCTGGGATCAAGGACAAGTAAGAGAGGGTCACTGGCTCCAAAGGAGGCAGCAGATTTCATCAACCGATGATGGTACTGTGTATATCTGCATTCACGACTGCCTTGCTTCCTTGGTAGGTGATTCCTCCCACTGTGGTTTTGAGGCTTTATGTCTGCCTTTCATTTCTCTTGGGCAATTCACCTGATTTAGGGCCATCTCTCCCAAGCCATTCCCCACATCTCTGACACCAACCACTTTCCTCTAAATTGTTTTGTCACCCTTTATTCCATGCTTCCCTATGCAGAGATTTTTCTCCCATTTCTCATCGTCTCTAAAATGAAGTTCTTATTCTTGACACCCATGGTGCCCCACAGAGAGTCTGACTTAACTTCCTTCTTGGCAGTATCTTGGATTGATACCTAACTCATGTGCCGTAGACAAGTTAGTCTTTTGCTGTTTGTCCCTAAAGGTGTGGTCAACTGTTTGGTGTGAGGAATTGAGGGAAGGGACTTAGGTCTTGAGTGTAAACATAGTTCCTTTTACATAGAAGATGTTCGATGTTCATTTCCTTCATACCCAGCAAGATGAAGTTGATTTTCCTTATGTAATGGTTGGCTCTGTCTGTGTCCCTTATCACCTTCCATGGCTCAGAGGCCCTAAGAAATGAATCCCCACTGTGCCCACTGTGCCTACATTTTCCTTTTGGGACAAAGTAAGGATTAGAATAGCTTTCACCGCTTTCCTCACAGCCCTCGCCTTTGAAGTAGCCCACAAATGGATTTTCTGGTTTCTGCCATGCAAAGCGGTTGACTGTGTCTATCCCTTTAGGAACGAGGCGGGCTCATTTCTAGGGACTGCACAGTCCCGGCAGTGCTGGTTAGGTTCCACCCTGCATATTGCCACTGCAGCAGTCCAGTAGCAGCCAAGAAGGCTTTGCAAAGAAAGACCTGGGCGGTCCCTTTTGTTCTGGAGTCTGCTTGCCTTCTGAAGTGCCCTTCCTCTGGGAGGCAGCACATTGAAACAGTCTGACAAGTGGCAAGATTGCTAGTAAAAGGCATGGTGCAGAGTCCACACCTCTTCCCTTTCATCCAGAATCCACTCCATGTCCAAAGTGGCATGTGCTAGTCCACATTGATTTATTTGGCTTATATTGCTTTTCCATCCTGTCATAAGAATTCTGCCTTCTCACATAAATGGAAGCTCCCACCTCAAGGACAGCTTCTTCGAGAAGCTGACATATTGCTCATTAACTTGGGGAGTTGTTGCACCCCCCTGATAATGCACCGTGCCAGATACTTTGTCTTCTCCATTCTCTTGTTCCCACGAGTACATGTCCAAAGCTCAGAACTACTTAGTACAACTGTGAAATACAACCACACCATGGCAGCATTTAGCTGGGTTATATGTTAACACTGTGGGTATTGAGTCATATGGCTTCTCGTCCTTGCTGGAAAAGATACTGAACATGGGCACTACAGTCACATGATAATCTTGATATTCTTTGAACAATACATCAGTCTAGATGTCCATCCGTATTGGCTGCATGTTAGTGTCACTCCGGGAGCTTCTAAAAATTCACATGCCCAGACTACATTTTAGACCACTGGCATCTGAATTGCTGGGGGTGGGCCCCAAGCATTCTTCTCTTTTTTCCCTCAAAAATGTGTTCATACAAATTTTAAAGTACAGAAAATTTAACAATACTGGTATACTCACATCGATTCTCCATTGTCACCCCTCTTTTGCTTTTTCTTAAATTTAGAGTAAGTTACAAACATCAGGACACTGTCCCTAAATACTTCAGAATATATTTCTGAAAATCAATGGCATTGTGTGGTGTAACTGCAATAGAATTAACATGCTCAGGAAAAGTAGTATTAATGTAACATGATTATCTAGAATTAGCCCATACTCAATTTTTGAGCTAATTTTCCCCAGTACTCAATTTTCCCCAGTACTCCCAATAATTTCTGTGGTGGGGCCAGGGACCTGCTGTCTCTCCATGTGATAATGCTCACAAAAATCTCCCAATGATTACATTTAATGTTTATATATATTTATATATATATTTATGTTTATATATATTTACTTACATTTAATTTATATATATATATTTATTTGTCTTTATGTTTTATTTCATTTTTGAAAAGAAATTTATTTTCATACAATATATTCTGATTGTTGTTTCCTCTCCCTCCACTCCCTTTCTGTCTCTAGTGAGAAAGCGAACAGGCATCTAAGGAATAAGACTGGAATAAAACAAACACAAACAGATTGGAATAGGACAAAACACCGAACAAGGAAAAGAGTTAAAGAAAATGCACAAGAAATGCATAGAGACACAGAGACACACATCTTTGCACACACGGGAATCCCATTTGTGGGCTATCAGGGTTTTTGTTCTGTTTGAAGGGTTTTTTTGGTGTTGTTTTGTTTTGTTTTATTTTTTTACAGTGGAGTAGTTCCCTACCCTTCAGAAATATTTTGTGACACAGACTTTAATTAAAAAAAAAAAAGTCAGGGCAGGTTTGTAGACTGTGCCTCACTTTGGTGTCCTGATGGCTGAACTGAAGCCAGTGTTTTTGCACGGCATTCTGTAGCTACAGCTGATCAGGAGGCACGTGGTATATGTCAGGTTGCCTCTCGATCGATCGGTGATGTTAACTCTGCTCATTTGGGTAAGGCTGTGCCTGCCAGCTTTCTCCATTCTAAGAGGACTGTTTTCCTTTTGTAATTTATGGCAATTTGAGGGAGATACCTGGAGGTTCTTAAATATCCTCGTCTTCAGTAAGCATTCACCCAGTGGTTTCAGGAGACATTGATTCTTGCCACAATCAATGGTTACTATGATGTCTAAAAATTGAGATCATATATGTCTACATTGCTTTATGTTATTAGTCAATATTCTTTTGTTCCAGAAAGAGCTTTTGCTTCTCACTCCATAACTCTCTCCTCTTATCTGCCTGCCTATCTAGCTTGCTACCTGTTGAACATATCAGACAAATTGTAATACACCCCTCAGTACATGACATCCTGGTCCCACAGGTGCCACTGGGAGGCCTGCAAAGCTGATTCTTGTGGCCTTTCATAAATTTTGACACAACCGTTTTAGTCTCATCTGGTATTTTCTTTTCAGCAGCACTGAAAGAACATGTTTTCTGTGGAGATCTAGTTCCTCAGGGACTGCCATTTAGGAAAGCATCAGTCGTTTCCTGAAAGGTCCCTAGGTGATGTCAGTGTGTAGCCAAGACTGAGAATCAATGGCTTTGTGCCCTCCAAGGAGTGATTGATTGCCTGTTCTTGTAAGGTGTTTTTCTATTGCCTAAAATTTGTGGTGCTGAGTCATTACCTCAGGTTTAGATTTTTGTGAGAATTACCCCGTGGAGAGACAGCAGGTCCCTGGCCCTACCACAGAAATGTTCAATAAGTCTAATCTGCACTTTAAGATTCTGGTAAAGGTGGTTCCTGGAACAGTCTAGGGAAAATGCCAGAAGTAACTCTGGAAACAGGAAATTAGGGGATTCTGATTTTCCTTTTTGACTTTAACAGTACTTTTTTTTTGTAATTTGGTTACTAAGTCAGTCTCTCTCTCTCTCTCTCTCTCTCTCTCTCTCTCTCTCTCTCTCTCTCTCTCTCCTCTCCCTCCCCCCCCCCGCCCCCCCCCCCCCCGTCTAATTACAGTCATGTGTCAGCATGTCACCATACCTAGTTTACGTGGTGTTGGGGTTAAACCCAGGGCTTTTTCATGCTAAGCGAGCACACTACCAACAGAACTACACCTCCAGTATCCAAGCATTAAATAATTTAAGCCCTTATAGTTTCCTTCTGTTGGTAGATGTGGAGTGTTAAAAAGCAGATTGTGTGAGTGTTAGGAATTGTCAGTTGACCAAAAGACTGTCTTTCTGTTTGTGGTGTTATTTGCTCTATTTTTGTGGTAATTGAACAGATTTGATCTAGTGAAGTTTTCACATGCCACAAGACTATAGGATGAAGGATCCAAGACATCAGTGTGTGCCTTGTTCTGAGACTGGAGTCATGGTGTGGTTTCCAACTTCAGCCATTTCCTTTTTAGAAAAGGAGAATATACTGCAATGTATCCCCACATAACTGGTGAATTTCATTTAAGACAGGGTCCTCTAGGCCCTAGTTCCCAGTACTTGCTGGAAATGTTTGGAATTTAGGTCTTTTCACTTTCTGGTTTCAACTCTTAGCCATGTACAATGTTAGCCCATCCAGTTCTTCAAAAATATTACTACTACTACTACTACTACTACTACTACTACTACTACTACTATTTTGGGGTGTGTGTGTGTGTGTGTGCGTGTGTGTGTGTGTGTGTGTGTACGTATGGCTTTGCGGAGTCAGTTTCTCCTTCTCCTTCTACCTTTATGTGGATTCTGAGGATCAAAACACTTTTACCCTGAGCCTTTTACCCCCTCACCCTTACACATGGTTCTTTCTGAAGCCACAAGATAGAGCTGAGATTCATTTTAAGAAAAGCCAGATGGATGGGCAGCATATTCTCTAGAATTATGTCAAAGGTTTGAAATACGAAGCCTTTACTTATAAGCTATAAAATCTCTGGTGAAAGAATTGATTGCTATGTCCTCCTGAAACTCATTGTCTATAAAAAGAGAGCCAGCATTCTACCTAGAGATCAATGTGAAATGAAATGTCACAATACAGGTAACGTATCTAATAGTCATAAGCATTGAGTAGAAGTGCTTTATAAATGTTAGCTGATATTATTTTATTAATCAAATTATTGTAGGAATGGAATGTGGCTGTTAGCTCTAGTGAGAGAGTTGAGGTTGTGCCTGCCTTGCTATATGTCTGTGTACATGTTCTTGCATATGAGTGCATACTCATGCATGTGTATTTTAGGACCAACATGCTATAAGGCTATTAAGTAGAAATGTAGCAAATATGCATTGTAACATTCTCCTTCTTTCTACTTTTTTGGTAAACCATGTATGCATACATATTTGCATGTGCATTATGTCCATTCCTTCTTTCAGTTAAGCATGAGAAGTTAAAGTGTCCTTGCCTTGAAGACACATAAGTGACTGGCATAAGCAGTGGCAGTGGTATTGCCATGAATAATGGAAAACACTTATGATGCACTTTCTAGTTTTTCTAATGTAGATGTGTGTGCGTGTGTGTGTGTGTGTGTGTGTGTGTAGTTGGCTCTGCTTATTATGTGTGTCACAAGTTGGTCTGAGCAGGAAGATGGTGGCTGAAAATAAGAGATTCCAAATTCCAGATATGGACAAGTCATGTTTGTTTCCAATTCTCAAGATCAAAGACAAAAACCCCTCAGAAGGAATTGGTGATTGTACCTACCTTTTCAAGGAAGGTCATGATTTGCTAGTAAATGCCAGTGAAATGTAGGGCAAGAAAAAAATGGTAAGAGACACCCTGAAACTCTATGTGTTACGATAGGTGAATGCAGTTGAAATACAATTTCTCCCAGTTGGTGTTCCTCTTTACACCCACACTGGGTTGTGAAGCCAGCACTCATGTTGATATACAGAGCTGAGGCCCAGAAAAACAGGAGGCCTACAGTTCAGGAACTTTCTAATGAAAGCCAGAGTGAAGAGTTGGGGCGATGTCACAGTGTTACAGGAAGCAGCTGATACAGATTGCAGAGAATTTGGGACTAGTGAATTGATTCAGTTCATCTGGGACTGAAGAGAGACCTCAGAACACAGGCCAAGGATGTACTGCCACTTATGAGCTTAGTGATCCTGGGTAAATCACTGATCTTTGGTGTCCTCATTTGCAAAATGGTTGCTCATTCCAGCTCTTTTATTTATAACTCATGTGGTTGAGATACAGTGATATGGATATCAGGAGGGGTGATGGCCCATGACTGTAATCCCAGCACTTGGAAGGCAAAGACAGGAGGATCGTGGATTTGAGGCTAGTCTGGACTAACTAGAGAGACCCTGGTTCAAACAAAGAAACGAAAACAAAGAAAAAGATGATCATGAGCTAGCCTCATGTAGGGAAAATAAGACTTTCTGCATAGGTTCAAGTCAGGTGACCTTTAGCATCAGCTGCCTCTGAATCCTTTCTTTGTGCCTTCTGGGGCATTTCTTGGTATGTTGACAGTGTGCATTATAAGATTTTATGGCACCAGTTAAGTAACCTCCTCAGAACCATTTAAGGAATATAGACTAGTCTGACAGAGAGAAATTAGTGAATTCATCATTGTTTTGGTACCATGCAAGCCTTTGAGGTCTCAAATGCATAGATTTGGTTGAGGTGAAGTCAGATGATTCTGTTCCAGGTCCTAAACCTGTTGTAATAGTCTTTTCTCTAAGAATATATCACTATGGCCTTTGCCATTTGTACAGTGTTGGGCTAGGTGCTACATTTTACATTTAAGAAAATATTTATTCATGTGGTTTTATGTATATGTGTGTGTGCCTAAGTGTATGTATGTGCACCATGGGTGCATGCAGGTGTTTGAGAAGGCAGAAGAAAATGTTGGATCCCCTAGACTTGGCTTTACCATATGTGGGTGCTGTGAACTGAACCCAAGTCCTCTGCAAGAGTGGCAAGTATTCTTAATCACTGAGCCTTATTTACCTATAACTTTATTTTTTTTGAGAATCTGATGAGATCTAATCATATCTACCCTCCCATTTCCTCCCTCCAACTCTCTCATGTCACCCCCAACACCCTCTCCCAACTTCATGTCTTTGTACTTTTGATAATCCACTAAGTTCAATTAGTGCTGCTCATATGTGCATGTGTGTGGGGCCATTCCACTGGAGAATGGGAAATTTACCCACTGGGAGCCATCCCCAGCAGTAACCAAGTCCCAGCAGAGGATGTAAGGAGTCGGCAGGGGAAGGAATGAGCCAGGCATGATGATTGGGAGAATCTTGCAACCTGACTCATTAGAAACCAGAGTGCTTTTTTATTTATACAACATTTAGCAGGGATAGATTCATGTTGTTCCAAAACATAGAGCATATCATTTTTGGTTTTGGACATGTGTTTCACCTTTTCTTGCTTATCTTTTAGTCATTATTAATAAACTATGACAGAAAAGAGTTATCATTTCCAATCATTTTCCCTCAAGTTTTGACAACATTGATGAACAGAGTTATCATTTTTACTCATTAACCCATAACCCAATTTTTAAGAATCTAGAGGCATACGACAGCCTGTTCTCAGGCTGATAGCTTTGGTTGCTTCAAGAATGCTAGACCAAAACAAAATCTTCAAGCCAGACTGGGCATATTGCCATGTCCCAAGTAGTGTATTATTAATTCTTAATGGTCAGAGAGCTCAAGAAAATTCTCAGGCCAAAGCTGCTGCAGGTATTATTCAAATTCTGGCATAATACAATGTTTATATTTTATATTTTTATGGACTTTGTTTATATGTCTAATCCTGACATTCTGTTGTTTTTTGGTCATAATATATCATAGTGACTTTGCATGTGCTAACTTTTCTAAGATAGGGAGGTCCTGACATCTCATTATTTTATCATATTTCTACTCCATGCTTTTCTCATCAATTTAAGTCTCTGTGTAGGGCAGAGATAACTTCAGCTAATCTGACTTTATTACTATATATGCCATGTAATTGCCTGAGTGTATAGTGGGAAGAGGCTTGCGATCTGAACTGTGACCAACTCCCCTAGCCCACTGAATCTTATTGACCTTTTAAAGTTTACCTTGTTTTGACAGTCTTGTTCCTGAGTAAGTACAAGGACAGATGTTTCAAAAATGTCTCATAGCCTCATAAAGAGACCTCTGACTTCTTTATGTGTCTCACAACCTCCAAGGTGTAAGGAAGACCTTCAAGTAGATAAAGGTGTCTCCTTAAAAGCAGGAGGGGTAGTATGTTCAGGACTTTCCTGGGGAAGCTTAGAAGCAGCACTCCTGGGAAAAGGCATAAATAATTCATAAGAAATTTTCCATCAATCCAATATCCCCAAATTGTTCAAATATTAAAAATCTTCCTAGGCTGGGCAGTGATGGCACACACCTTTAATCCCAGCACTTGGGAGGCAGAGGCGGGAGGATCTCTCTGTTTGAGACCAGCCTGGACTACAGAGTGAGTTCCAGGAAAGGCGCCAAAGCTACACAGAGAAACCCTGTCTGGAAACAAAACAAAACAAAGTCTTCCAAGTATGTAACAGGTGGAGATGAAATCCAAAGGTGGCACGGCAGCCATCATGTGGCTCAGCTTGCTGGATCCTTATCAAACAGCTGTGCTTACTTTAAGCTGTATCTGCCATTCCCATCAGATACAGCTGTGCCACCCCCTCCACCTCAAAAGAGAATGATTCTCCCTCCACCATCAACTATTCATTGACAGTAGCTCCTAAGTAAGTGCTGGAACATGAAGATCATTTATGGCGGAATTCTGGCTGGCTTGCTCTTGTGTACGTCTTGTTCAGGTAATCACAACTGCTTTAAGTTCATGATTGCAATAGCTATGTCATAATGAGAAGACCACATTTCCCAGCACTCCTCCCATCCTCTGGCTCTTACATTCTCTGAGCCTTGGTAGTGGAGTTAATGTAGATGTCCCATGGGTCTGAACACTCAGTCTCATATTATCAGCACTTTGACCAGTCATACATCCGATGACTGTTGTCCATGGCAAAAAGAAACTATTCTGACCAAGGTTGAGTGTAGCCGAGGTCTACGAATTTAAACACAAGTATCTAGAAAGAAATTTAATAGCATGAGTATAAGAGTAACAATAACAGGTTCTACTCTAGAGCCTATGACCTCCCCATTCATGGATATTTGACCAGGGTTACAATACCAGGCATGAAATTCCTCCTGTGCAGCAGGCCTCAAATACAGTCCTAAAGCAGTGGTTTTGTTAGGCTACCTCATGACAACCATGCTACTGCTGTACCAGTGGACACAGCTCACCTGGTAGGCCAGCATCACAGCATGCAGAGTCCAGCACTGGGTAAGAACATTGATGCCTTTCCTCTCGCAGCAGCGTGCACAGCCACCTTCTGGCACTATGGAAGTGAGTCAACTGCAAGTTTTCTCGTTGGTGAGATAGATTTTTTTATGTTCTGCAGCCTTCAGCCATAAGGGTCTAACCATGTAGTTATGGAGGCTAATTAAGGGCAATGACACTAGTCTGTGTTGTTTTGGGGATCTCTGGGGCCTCCCTGACCAATAACTTATGCAGAAGTATCCCATGTCTTGTACTGTGATTTTTATTTGGTAACCACTGCCTTCTGAGAGCGATATCATCTCCCCATGCAGGACAAAAATACAGCAGAAATGTCTTTTGGAACTTGTTCACTAACTAGTGAGTTTCTCTAAGGCCTTTTCATGGATTCTTTGTTTTGGTTTAACCACCCAGTACCACCTCCTCTCTCCTGTTCCTCCTTCCCATCCCCAATTAACCCTTTAACCCTCAGTACCCCCTTTTTTCTCATTTCACACGTGTTTTACTATCCTTCCACTCATTTATTTTATTTTATTTTATTTTATTTTTTGAGACAGGGTTCCTCTGTGTAACAGCCCTGGCTGTCCTAGAACTAACTTTGTAGACCAGGCTGGCCTTGAACTCAGAGATCTGCCTGCCCCTGCCTCCTGAGTGCTGGGATTAAAGGTATGTGCCACCACTGCCAGGCTCTTCCACTCCTTTTTTTAAGTCAGGTTATGAGTACTAAGGTTCCATATGACCTGTGATATCATCTTCATTTGGGTTAGCCGTCCCCCTCATCGCCTAAGTTCGCCACTGCTCTTACATCCCTCTCTGCTTAAATCTTTCTGCCCTAGTATTCCGCTTCACTACTTCATTTTACATATAATCTACCCTCCCCCTTCCCTTAACAATTATATCTAAATTTTATGGCTTCAGCTAGAACCCTCTGGGGCTTTTGGTGTTAAGTCACCTTGGTCTGGATTTGGTGGTTTCTGTGGCTTTATCGGTTTTCAAACATTTGTTATTTTGTTTCATGCTTAGAGTTGTGTCTTCAGAGTTCATTTCAGCATCACATTAGATGATGGAGGGCTAATGAGATGGCTCCGTACATAAAGGCACCTGCCACTAAGCTGATGACTTGAGTTCAGTGCTCAGGCTCCACATTGTAGAAGGAGAGAACCCACCTGCACCTGACCTCGGTGGGCACACTGTGGTGCATGTGTAGTTCTTCCATCCCCTGCAATGAAATCAAATGTAAGAAAACTTAGGAATTAAAAACTCATAGAACTTCATCTTAAGGTACATATATGGGGCAGGGGGCCGGAGAGGAGTACCACAATTGCCTTGTCACGGAGATTGTCTTTGCTAGAGTGAGAACTGTGTATCTTTCACAATGTCCAGAACTTGATTTTTCCTCTGTATTGTTGGGAACTGTAGAGCAGTAGTGGTTGGCTTTTGTTTTTGTTTTGGAAATAGAATCTTACTGAATAACCTGCATTGGCCTGAAACTTAGGATCCTCCTGCCTCAGCCCTCTGAGCTCTGGGATTACAGATGTGTCCAATCATATCCAACTTCGTGACAGCACATGTTGCACTGAAGTACCAGTCCTCTAGCCTTGTTCTTTGGAGAAGCAATATGCAATGGGTCCTTGGCCCATGCAGAGCCAGGCCCTCCTTACAGCTGACAGGACACATTGCTAGCCTAGGATGTGCCTGTGAGCTCTGAGTTTGTTCTTATTAAGATTCAGTAGCGTGTGACTTTGCGCAGAAAGGTGGAGATCATTAGTATAGTAGCCGAAGATGTGATTAGACAAGATATTGATTCTGAACTTCTGCCCTCCCCTTTGTGTTCATCCCTGTTCTTCCTTAGGGAGGTCCACACAGAGAAAAATGAAAGCAAGAACTAGGTCACTGGCTTTTGAAAAATATTGACCAGGGAGCCCGTAGATATAGTTCCAACACGTTCCCTTTTGTGTGATGTCATGCTGGGGGTAGGACTAATGTACTCTGTAATCACCCCTACAGGGACTTCCTTTTTCAGGGAAAAGCTTAGAAAAGAAAAAGAGTCTCCAGAGGCAGTACCCAGAAATAATGCTGGCTTTCTAAGTGCACTTCTTTGAAGTCGTTGATCCTGGTGATTTTCTAGGCCATGTAATGGCATGAAGGAATGATGTGAGCTGGTCAGCTGTGAGCAATGCCTATCTCAGTTCTTAGCCCTCATATACCTCTCCCTGGCTTCTACCACCAGTGCTGCATGCCATCCCACATGCATGTTTTTTTATGGCCACAATGCAATAGGCAGTATGGATATTCTGTATTTGTACCAGCTTCAATTCAGAGGCTCCCTGGTGTGACCCATTGTGTAAATGACATGGTGTAACCCTGAGTGTCCTCTAAATGAAGTATGGCTCTGACTTTTAACCTTGACTGTCTGGCTGGGTTCTGTGGAAGCAGCCAGGGATCTTGCTAATGCATCCCCTGGGACACAGATGGCTATGTTGAACCCTGTGGGACTTTTGAAATGGTACCAAGAATAGCAGAAATCAAATTGGCTTTGGGTTATCAGGCTTGAGGTCCAGTGTGTTGAAAGGGTACCATTAATAAGAGAAAGGCCAGGACACTTTCTCATTTACTTTGCACACTTGGGGAAAATGCTCTTTGCCTTGCTAGCATCAGAAGTAGACCATTCTGGTTTCTTTAGCATATCACATCAGCTTTCATTATAAATCAACAGCAGCAAATAGAAAGTACCATCATCTATGAAAGTGTGTCTAAGGCAACACTGTGCTCCAGTGCTTCGGGGTGGGATTTTTGCCTTCTGCACCAATGATCAGTTTCTCATATCCATGGGTTTCTGACCCAGCAGCTTTTCAAAACACCAAGAAGCATCGCTCTGCTTTCTAATGCCTCTCTAAGAGACCAGGGCTGCTGTGCCTCTAGCCATGCCCCAGAAAGCATATTTGAGACAAATCAGCTTACTTTGCCTGCATGCCTAGGAAACCTCTCTTTAAAACCTTAGTGTGGGATGTGAGAGAAGAACCATATCTAAACATTTTGCTTTTCCCATCCAGGCGAGCGACGGAGACGCCGATGCCAGGTGGCATTCAGCTACCTGCCCCAGAATGACGATGAGCTTGAGCTGAAAGTCGGGGACATCATAGAGGTTGTAGGAGAGGTAAGCAAGCAGTTGAGTGACATTGTTGCCTCATGTGGCTATCAGACCCACCTGTGCATCCAGCCATGAGGAACCCTTGCTGCAGATGCGCATGCCCATTCGCCTTGGCAGTGGATGTTCAAACTCGAAGAGACTCCAGAGATCATCTAGTTGAGTCTCTAGGAGAAATTGGTTTTGGCAGAGGAATTCCTTTAGGCCAGGTAGGGGTCAGATGTGGGGCCATCTGAAGCCATTGTCTTTGGAATTTCAATGTTGTCTTATCAACGTTACTGTTTACTTTAGTTAATGATGGACCCTGGTCACAATAACAGGGATTCATCTTTAGAGTAGGGGTTCACTTTTCATTGTGGAGAACACTGGATATAGAAAGAATGAAAGTGGCATGTGGAATTTATTAGAAGACCAAGTTTGTGACAGGTATGATAAGCTTTTTGTTTTGTTTCTGTGTTCTTGCATGGCTTGGGTCCTGACTAGGGGTGGCAAGGGGATGAAGACATGACAAACACAGAGACTCATAGAAAATCTTGGATCGAGTAGACTGGGCTCTTTAGTGGAAAAGCTGCAGGTGCACCCACCCCAGCCCCCCCAAAAAACAACAAAAAAAGAAAACCCCCAACTCAGTGTATTTATTATACACAATTGATCAGGGAAGCGGGTTATTGCATACAGTTTAGCAAGGAGGTGGCATCATTACATATAGATAAAGGGGGAGGCAGGGTATTTTATACAACTGGGCAGGAAGACCAGTTTAGCAAATCTCAGTGGGTGCAGTCTGTAGGGAGCAGTCATCATGCTATAAACATGGGGGATGGGGAAGAAAGCTACAGTGGACATTTTCTGCACTCATTGTCAACACTTGTGCTCTGACCAGAGGAAGCCTTTGTCATTTCTATGAGCCTCAGCTGGGGAAGTTTTTGTCACTTCCATGGATCTGAGGCATTGGAGTCTTTGATAGGGCCAAGTTCGTGTCAACAACACACATTCACTCAAGACTTACTTGCTGCCTATAGTACTTCTGTCGTTGTTGTTCTGGTGTGGAACACTAGGCCTCATATATGAGCTACACTCCTAGCTCTATGATTAGGTTCTTCACACATTAGCCCACTTAATCATCCTGATCACTTTATGGTGTAGATGCGCAAAGAACCTCAAAATATTCTAGCAGAGGCAGTGCTGTGGGATAATGCTTTTGTACACTGGTTTAATAAAATGCTGATTGGCCAGTAGCCAGGCAGGAAGTATAGGTGGGATAAGCAGACAAGGAGAATTCTGGGAAGAGGAAACTGAGTGAGGAGACACCAGCCCACTGTCCAGGGAGCAGCATATAATGACACACAAGTAAAGCCACAGAACACGTGGTGACCGAGATGAACAAAAATGGGCTGAGTTTAAGTGTAAGAGCTACTCAGTGGTAGGCCTGAGCTAATGGCCAAGCAGTTATAATTAATATAAGCCTCTGTGTGTTTACTTGGGTCTAAGCAGCTGCGGACCAGGTGGGACACACACACACAAAAAAACCTTTCAGCTACAAGGCAGGGCTAAGGGGCAAAGCCAGATCCATTGACCGTGGAAACCCTCAGTCTCCTGTGCCATTTTCCTTTGAATGTTTGATCCTATCTATCCAAACCGAGCCTTACTGGTATTTAAATGTTCCTAGAGACACGGGGTGGGCTGCTTGGGCTCTGCTCCCCCAGGCTTTGAGCATCTTGTGCCCTGGACTTATAACCTCATCATTCATTCTGCTTCAACGTTTGGCTCTTTGTGTAAAAAGAAATAAGTTTTCCACTTGCTTGTATTTCCTGGCTATCAGTTGACTTTACAGAAGCTCATGGTTTATCGAAAACAAGGAGGAAGTTGAGGTGGTCTGGAAGTGAGCTGTCATGTGGGTACAAGTGGCAGAACTGCTAGCAGAAGCCAGATTTCCAGACTCTTTGAAACCTAACCTGGCCTTACCCCACCAGTAAGAGCTCTATAAGATGGGAAGGTTGGCTCCAAAAGAACTGTGAAAGAACAAAGCTTTGATAAAGATGGAAGGGATGAGTAACTTGATGAAGATGGCCGACTTAGATTCCAAACTCTATTGTGACCAGTACAGCAATTAAATTGAGACCTTTGGGGTTTTCTTTTCTAGAGGACAAATCATTTGCATCTCTGCTAGTCAGTCTGTTTTTATTTCAGCCTGGTAAGAATCACTTGCATTGCTTTTGTTTTTCTAACTTGTCAAACAAAGATATGTGTCTCTAGAGAAGCAGTTAATTGGGTTCCCATCATTATGTGCTTTAACCCCCCTTGTCTGTTTCTAAGTTTTGGATAATTTGTGCTAATATGTTAGTCAATATTTAAAAATATCCGAGGTCAAGCAGGGCACATAGGAAACATTTATTGAAAGTTAAATGAGTAAAGAATGAATGGATAGCTGAGCAGAACATCAGTATAATGATGGGCAAATTTCTTAAGATCAGACCTACGGAAGAAACTCTATGATAAAGTAGATGTGACTAATAAAAACATTAAAATTGGTATATGATTTGAGGTAATTAAACAAAGAGCAACAAATAGGAAAAAACTATAGTAAGTTATAAAATGTATAAATATAGCATATGAAAATTATATTAAGGTACCAGGTAAGATGGCATATGCTTTTAATCCCAGCACTCTAGAGGCAGAAGAAGCAGGATCTCTTGATTTCCAGGCCAGCCTGGTCCATATAGCAAGTTCTAGGCCAGCCAGAGCTACATAGTGAGACCCTATCTTAAAAAACAAACAAACAAAAAATATGAGGAAGCTGTTAGAGCAATGCCAAATGATACATGAATTTGCCATAAATTCAAATCCCACAAGGGAGAATAGTATTTTTATTTTTGTTATTGTTTTGAGACAAGAATTCACTGGTAGCCCAAGCTGGCTTTGAGCTTGGGTTCTCGCTGTCTTAGTCTTCTGAGTGTTGAGTTACAGGCATGTATTACCATGTCTGGACCTGGAAAAAATTTTAACTATGTGAAAATATCTCACCTTGCTGTTTATTAAAGAAGTGTAAATTAAGATAGTAATTAGTAGGTTTCAGATCATTAAAATCAAAGAAAATATCTACTGGTCAGACTGTTGGCAATGCCTAGTTTATTTGTATAGTTGTATGATACTTACATGAACGAATGCCAATAGCTATAAAAATATGAATAAAATATAACTCTGATTTCATTCCTAAGAATTTATTTGCAGAAAATGGTTAACAAAAATGTACAACAGAAAAATATGTTAATTGTAGCAGTGTTTGTAATAATGAAAAATAATCAAGAAAAGGAATTGTATTACCTAGCTAGAAGACATGAAGCCATTAAAATGATTCACACAGAGGCCTTTAAATATTGATTTATGATGATGTTTTGCATTATAATTATTGGTTATATTCCTTTTGCTGAGAGTTTTTCAATGGCAGAGACCTGGCTTTTATCTGTCTTTGTATTTGTGGTACCTGGAGTAGTGCCTGAATCCTAATATGTACCTTGATAAATGCTTGTTGAATAAGTAAGTGAATAAATGGAACTATAAAACAGTTTGTTGCAAAATAAACGAACAGATTAGGACAGAAAATTGCACACACTAGGATATAATCATGTGAAATAGATCTATATACATGTGATCCAAGATTGAAAGGGAGAAAGAATTGAAAATGGTCCTGTCATAGAAGATGATTTTTCCTTCACTGTCATAATAATGCTTTAAGAACACAAATCAAGGACAAGAAACATGATCAATACATTTCTGAGAAATACTGTACACTTTTTCTTGTCAAGTGTGAGGAAAGAGCCATGGGTTGTCCTTGAGGAATAATTGCTGCACTTGTGACTGTATTCACCTAGAGGACATGAGCTGTTGGCCACCACCATTGGCCATCACGTGCAATTCCAGATTTTTTTTTCTGCTTACTTCCAACTGGATTCTAGGCTGCATTTGTAGTTTGCTTCAGCAGGAAAAAGGAAAAAGAAAGCTGTAGAGTCTGAGGACTAGCCTTTTAACCTATATTTTCAAAATTCTATCGACTTCTCTATTGCCTCAATTGATCTCCCAGATGTTTTTGTCATTATCAGTGTATAAAGATCTGTCCTTTGATGGTGAATGTTGTATATGTGCTTATGGGCATCTCTTTTCTGATTCTAGTAGAGCAGCACTTCTCAACTTGTGAGTCATGACTCTTTTGGGGTCACATATCAGATATCCTGCATATCAGATATTTACGTTGCAATTCATAACAGAAGCAAAGTTACATTCTGAAGTGGCAACAGAAATAGTTTTATGGTTGGGGGTCACCACAACATGAGAAACTATATTAAAGCAGTTATACAGTTATACAGAAAAATAAAAGAATATTTTTCATTATTACAAAGCAACATTAGAAAGGTACTAGAGACTGAAAAAAATGTCCCAAGTAAACAAAATTCTTTAAGTCATAGGGACAGATGAAGGTAAGAACACAAAGCTTTGTGATACTGTTGAATCAACCAATCTCTTAATGAAAGTACAGCAGATTGGAGCTGGAGAGATAACTCAATGGTTAAGAGCACTAGCTGCTCTTCCAGAGGACGTGGGTTCAATTTCCAGCATCCACATGGTAGCTGACAACCATTCATAACTCCTGTCCCTGGGGATCTGGTACCCTCTTCTGGCCTCCAAGGGCACTAGGCATGCACATACTACACAGACATACATGCAGACAAAATACCCATATACATAAATAAATAAAATTGAAATATGAAAGTACAACATAATTGTATATATAGATATTATAATTACATCTTCATCGATTAATAGTATTAGAGTTGTTTACACAGAAATGCAACCTATTTTTTTGTCCCTGAAAGACAAATCTCAGGATTTTGACTGTGTAGGCTAGTTTTTAGGAAACAATTGAGTCAAAAAAATTTTAAAAGTTTTATATATATATATATATATATATATATATATATATATATAACTTAATATCTAATATTAACTTAAAATATCACAATCTATGTGCATTTTCAACACAGAGTGATAACACAGGGTCAGGCCTATATCCAGTATTCATTGTATTCATGTGTGTGTGTGGCCAAGGCCTTTTCCCTGAGTATGGGTTGCAGGGTTGAGCTCCTTGCTTTGTGTATCCCCAGTGTATCCTCTCTGATTTGCACTCTCTTTAAAGTGGACCAGTGGCAGAAGCAATTGAAGTATAGCATCCTTCTGAAGTTCTGTAGCTCCCCACCCCCATTTTTTTTCAGTTTGGTAGCAGTTTTTCTTTTAACCTTCAGATTGTTACCTTCATCCTTTCTTAGCACTGACTTTCTCTTCCCACACCTGTTTTTTTTTTTTTTTTCTTTTTTTCGAGACAGGGTTTCTCTGTGTAACTTTGCGCCTTTTTCCTGGAACTCACTTGGTAGCCCAGGCTGGCCTCGAACTCACAGAGATCTGACTGGCTCTGCCTCCCGAGTGCTGGGATTAAAGGCGTGCGCCACCACTGCCCGGCCCCCACACCTGTTTTTGCACTATGGAACCAAGCGCATGCATCTGGAAGGCCTAAAAGGTTGGGAAGAAACAGCCTTGGGGCCCTGGTAGGAGAAGTAAGAGCTCGCTTGTCTGGCAGCAGTTGACTACCAGTCTGCAGCCCTCAGCCGTGGTGAAGGACAAGAACAAGGGATAGTCGCTGAGTGGACGGAGTTGGGGTTGTGCTGGAGAGCCTCCCACCCCACTTCCACCTCCTGGCTCAGCTGTGGGAAAAGCCATCATTGCAAACTTCAAGCACCAAGCTGGCGCTATGGGAGGAGAGTGGCAAGCTCGGAGTTCCTAGGTGGATTGATTTTTTTCCTTCAGTTTTGAAATAAGTCATTGTGAATACTCACTTGGGTCATTTCGGTCCAGAGGGGAGAAGCCAGAGAAATGCTAGTGGGTTATCATGACAGACAGACACGTGTGGTTTGGGGACAAGGTTACCGGGAGCAGAATCTGTGGTCCCCTGGAGTTTTCCCTTTTTATTTTTGAAGACTGCCTTGGAGCTTCTGTTTTGTTTTGTTTTGTTTTGCTGTCTGTGTTATCTGGAGTCTAAGGAAAGAGTTTCTTTCTTTTCGTGTGTTGGATGAGGCTGGTCTTAACAAATCTCCCACAGTGGCAATGTTCTGAAATTTTCCTTTTCATGTGCTTTTTTGGGATTAATTTCGGAGGCAGTTCTCCAGAGGTTCCCAGTCAGCCTGGCTGGTGACTGAGGGCTGCAGGCTCTGAGTTAAAGCCTGAACTGGCTTTGTGGTTTGCAAAGATGGTAACTGGCATGCTCAGAAACTGTCTGCATTCTTCGTCTTATGCCCATAGAAGGAGACTGGATCCACTCAGCCCGAGTTAAGCAGGCTCTTGAAATGCTTTCACCCTTTCACTCAGTCGGATAACCCTCCGTGTGGGTGGAGAGCTCCTTCCCCCTCCTTTCACTCATGCTCCAGAGAAGTCAAATTCGGTGTTCTCTTTCACAGCACACATACTAAACATTGGGGAAGTTCAGTAAAAAACTGATTGGCCCAGGCGGTGGTGACACATCTTTAATTCCAGCACTTGGGAGGCAGAGGCAGGCGGATCTCTGTGAGTTCAGGGCCAGCCTGGTCTACAGAGCAAGTTCCAGGATAGCCAGGGCTGTTACACAGAGAAACCCTGTCTCTAAAAACAAAAACTGAAAATTAAACAAAAGCTGATCGCTTAATAGGCAATCCAAACATGTCTCCATTTTCCCCCACTAAGGCTCTATGTTGCTTTAGAAGTACTCCCATTTCTTATTTAAAAAGGCAACATTAATACAAAAATCTTAGTGTTGGACTTTGATCATCTAAATGACTCACGCTGCTCTACAACTGTCCTCTGTTTAACTTAGTGGTGAACACATCTGTTTTCCTAGTGTGTACAGGTACGGAAGTATTCATATTATGGAGAGGGATGTCATGTTTAGAAGAGAAGGTAAGCTGAGTGTAGTGATGCACGTCTATAATCCCAGCACTTGGTGGGCAGAGGTAGGAGGAGCAGTTATTCAACGTTATCATTAGCTACAGCAGTACATTTGAGGCCCTCCTAGGCTATATGAGACCCTATCTCAAATAACAACAGCAACAAGTGAAGAAAAGTAGTTATATTTGAATCATCAACATACAGTGCAATCCACAACTATATGGCCGATAATAAGTTCAGATGTATATATGGTAGATTTGCATAACTATGAAATTTCTCAAATATTTGAGTGCTTGCATCATGAGAGAGTCTGTATTTATAGAGACTCAGAGATTTATTGAACAGAATGTGCACACTGAAATAGGCTCAGTTTAGTTGTGGAGAGTAGTACAAGAAGCTAAGAATCTAAAGGGTGACAGATGATGGAATTGACAAATGAGCAAGGAAGTGAAGGCAGAAAACCCTCATGGGGGTAAAGAAGATGCTACCCATGCACATTTGTTTGGAACGAGTGTGGAGTATATGAAGAAGATGCTGGGGAATGCAATGAAAGACATTGCTAGGAAAGCTACAGGAATGCCTCCACTGAGCTTTCAAAGAGACAGATCGTCTAAGGTGTCTTCCCCGGGGTTTTTCCAAGGCATAGACATCATCACAGGCGATTTCCTCCCATGGAGGCGACAAGATAAAACTTGCACTCTCTTGGTTCATCAGAAAGGTTATCTTACTAGTTCGGTTTCCACTTTGTTCATATTTTCATGTTAGAATGATAGTAAAACATTATTAGAGTTCTTTAGGAATCTGGGGATCTGCAGAATAGCTCTGACTGCTGTGAAGGGTGAGACTATGACACTCCTCCAGAAGCCCTACAAGCAACCAAACCCTCCCTTTCCCCTTCTTTAGTTTTGAGGGCAGCCAGGAACTTGCTGAATGGTCCAGGCTAGCCTTACACTCAAGATCCTCTTGCCTCCATTCCCTGAATGCTGGGGTTCCAAGTGCGTGGAGCCATCTGTGGCTCCAGACCCTTTCTACTCCATTGACAACCATGGATATTGTTCTGTCTTGTTTAAGCCTTAAATAGAAATTCCATCTTTTAAAAAATCCATTTCCCTTTCAATTACACTATGGATTTCTCTTTTGAAGGTCCATTCTTAGGAAATAGGCTTTTTCCAAAGGAAAGAGGGGAAGGAATGAAAATTAGCACTCCTGTGTATATGAACTCTTTGAGCCTACCTAGAAAGAAGGAATTAGGGGAAATTACTGACCGGGGATTTAGGACCTAGATAAGGCTTATTCAACAGAGATAGTTATTTCAAGAAACTGTAAAGGAAAATAATGTAGATATCTATATGTTCAGGAAGTGCCCCTCTTAAAATCTTTCTCCATTAATTCCACTGATAGAAAAATGTTTTCTAGAAACAAAGTTTGTTTTCTAAACACTATTCATGGAATTAAACTATGCCTTTGTATATTTATATGAAGTTGTAGAAAAACCAAAGCCAATCAAACGTTATTGAAATAAGATTAAAGATTGGCTGAGAAAGGGCACATAGGAATTTTCTAGACTAATAAAATATCCTGTTTGTTTATATAGGTGTAGCCTTCAAAACTGAGCTACTATAGTGTTAAGAATTATAAATTATATTTCAACTTTAAGGATACTTGATAACTGACCTTTTAGTTTTTCTAGTGTGGTACTATTTGCAAAATACCTTCAACTACCTTTCATAGGTAGGAAACATCATTAGTATTGAAATTCTCATGTAATTACTTCTGGAGGAGCGTGTGTTTGTTTGTGGTATATGTGAGTGTGCATGTGTACATGCCTGTGGGTATGTGTGTGCAGGCCAGAGCAGGGTATCAGATGTCTTCCTCTATCACTCTCTATGTTACTACCTGAGACAGTTTCATAGAACCAGATGCTTAGAGCGTTGGCTAGGCTAGCTAGCTAGGGAGTTTTTGGAACCTGACTGTCTCCTTAAAATTCTGGGCTTATATTTATGTGGAGCTGTACCCGACTTCTTACTTGGGTAGTAGGGATTCTAGCATAGGTCCTCATGGTTGTAGAGTAAGCACTCATACCCACTGAGTCATCTCCCTAGCCCCTATTTTTGGAAAAAAAATGAGGAAGGTTCTAGAAATGTTAAAGTATAGCCCTTAGAGTTTTATATGCCTCGTTTTCTTTTATGGAAAGAGACCTGCATTTGAACTGCTGAAACTGACTTCATTGGCTTCTGTGCAACACCTCTGCCCCCACCCAAATTTACCCTTCTAGCCTGCTCCTGAAGGGGGTTTGAGTAACAAGGTAGCCATTGACCGAAAGCAGTGATTGAAACCCTTAAGTGGCTTTTTTCTGTTGGCTGCTTCTGCTCTCAGGTAGACTTCAGATTTGATAAACCTTTATTCCCTTCCTTGCACAACTGACATGTAAAGAAAACACTCAAGGATGTTACATAGGACTTGGTCAGAGAACTATCAAGGGGAAAGCATTTCACCTTTTCATTCCCATACATCTTCCCTGCCTAACAAATGTAGGTGATGTCTGCACAGCTGGCTGCACAGCTGGCTGGGTGGGTGGGGTTTGAAATGGACTCTGTTGTTTCCTCAGCTTCCGACAGGCTTAAGATAGATAAATTACTTCCTTGAGCCCTGAACCTGTCTGTGTAAAGGCTCTTCCTTGTAAAGACATGGAAGTTGTACCGGGAAGGAAACTGTGTCTGTACTCAGCCTTTCTCAAACAGAACTAGTTGGAAACTGCTTCGCTCCCAGCCATGAGCCATTGGTAGGGTTGGCTTTGGGGACACAGTCATGGGGTCTTAAGTTAGCCACTTTGATCACAGAGAGGCACAGCTAGGGTTTATTTTCAGCCTAGATCCAGGTGCTACAGAAGACTGATGATGAGTTGGGATTGGGTGGGCATGGGGAGAAGGTGGGCATCTACTCCCTTTACTTTCTTATTGTGGGCAGAAGCTGTGGACCTTTGGTACCGTCTTTAGTCTATACTCTATTGCAAGGGTACACATTTCTTTTTCTGTGTTCAAATCCAGAAGCATCAGTACAGACCATCTTGATTTCTCAGCAGAAGGTGTGCAAGCTGTGCTGGTTCTCCTTTTTTGTTCTAGAAATTTCTCCAGGATGTGTGTGTGTGTGTGTGTGTGTGTGTGTGTGTGTGTGTGAGAGAGAGAGAGAGAGAGAGAGAGAGAGAGAGAGAGAGAGAGAGAGAGAGAGAGAGAGAGCACATGTGTGTGCCTGGGTTTGTGTGTGAAAGCCAGAGGTATCTTCCTTCCTTAATCACGTTTTTACCTTATTTTTTGAGACTCACTGAACCCAAAGCTCACCAATTCAGCTAGAGAGGCTGACCAACAACCCCCCAAGATCTTCTTGTCCCTGCCTCCCCAGTTCTGAGATAATGGGTGTGCACCACCACATTTGGATTTTACATGGGTGCTGAGTATATATAGGTCCTCTGTTAGCATGGCAAGCACTTTAGGTATGGGGCCATCCCTCAGGCTCCAGGATGAGGTCGGTCTTTATCTGTTTTGTTCACTAATGAATCTATGCCAACATCATAAGGCAGTACAGGATAACTGTTTAATAAATGTTGACATCACTGGAATGGCCACACAGGCTTGGTATTGCAGGAGCTAATTAAGAACAGTGGTAACATAATCAGGATCTCTTGTTCCCTTCTGCTCCTCATAGGAAGATTCCCATTTCCCCCAACACCCCCCCCCCCCCCCCGCAAAAAAAAAAACCCTTTTTGTGAAGCAATCAGGACTTGAAAGGATTTTTTTTAAAAATAATTTCCCTAGCATGAATCCATTGGGACTGAGTTTGATAGGGGGAAATCATCATTCTGGGCTTCAGTGTCCTTGTCTTTATGTAGGAAATTGAGCCAGATCTCTGAAGAGAGCTAGTTTGAAAACAAGGATAATTTTTCTCCTATCTCCAGGCTTAGTCTTGAGACCAAAGCAGCAGACTGTAGGAAAAAAATGTATTACACAGCGCTCAGTGGTTCTGGTACCAGGCTTTCCCCCCAGGAAGGGCTCAGGTCACAAAGAAACACCCCTTGTGCCCATGGAAGCTGCAATTGGAAAGAGTATCCCCCAGGTGATGAGCAATGGTTTTCTTGTCAATCCTTCTACTTGTGTGGCTAATGATATACCTCTGCTGTTTTCCCACAGGCCTAGCAGGCTGTGCAATGACAGTGCTGCTGGCATCTGGGGTGTGGCAGGGTGAAGATACCTTTGTTTTCCTGGTAGGCAGCTGCTGATCCTATACATCAAGAGTGCTTCCCTAGAGTCTCACACTAGAGCTGCTTAGTGGAGACGGGAATATTTCAGACATCATCAAACTGAATAGTTGGAGTTGGTCCAGCTGCCCTTTGCAGCCCAGGATTATGCCACATATCACTCGGTTGTGGGTCCTGCCCTGGATTTTCCCCTTGCCCTGTGATTCCTGGGAGGAAATGGGTTATTTTATTGCTCTTTATTCAGAGGTAGCACAAGGACCCCATGCTACAAATCCTGTGAATATTAATATGCAGGCAGACTCACAGTGAATCTTTCCAACTATCTTAATCCTATCAAAACCCTCTTGAAGGAATGATACACATCAATTGAGTTGGCATAGAACTATGGAAATGCTGGTCAGTGGAAATGATGTTAAATGTAGTGAACTGATACTGAATAATCACCAGGACAGTCATACATGGATGCTGTTGTGTGAATTCTTCCCTTAAGATTTTGTGGTCATGCAGATGTAACCACTACTCTACAAAGCTGTATCCTATGAGTTCTCTAATGTGTGTTCTAAGTGTATTGCTTTGGTTGTCTCCCCTTTCTCCTTCCTGGAATGCCCCAAACATATCTACCCTAATCATAGCTACTCTTTCTAATTTCTTAAAGGCCTACCTTAATTTTGATTTATCTTTTCTCAAATTTCTCTTTTGCCATCCGAGATCTAAGTGAGCTCAACTTCATGTAACAAGTTTGATTTGTCCCAAGTCATGGTCTTTTTCTCTTCTATTTATCCTGTATTGCCAGCCTTAGTCTTTAGTCACACCTTCCTATTTCGGTAGATTATCACCTTCTTTAGCAAAAATAGGTACTTACCATATATAGTGCTGCATCCCCAGATTCTAGCATAGAACCATAATGCATATACCTCTGACAGAGACAAAGGTCATGCTTAAATATGCTACTTGAGGTGTGTTAACCAGCTCTGTTAGGCAGATGGGGAAGAGGGATTTATTTTGGCAGGAGAAAAAGGAATGAGTTCATATAACTGTTAAGTTTCCGGGTGGAATTTGAACTGGGATTTCAGTTTTAATTTTTGTTTTTATTTGAATTACTTAAGTTCTTAAATTATATTTGGCTTGCACTGGTAATATATACATATAGAAAAATTCTAAAGGTTATAGCTCTTTTTTCTATCAGCACACATCTTATTGGGAGCTTAATGCTTGCTTGTTCTCAAAATGACCTTATTTTTCCTTCAAGAAGCCAACCAAACATTCAGACGTCTACTTTGCGGTTAGTGGATCCATCTCGAATTCTTCAGACAATTTTTCTTTCACTTGCCCCCAGCTAGTTGATCAAGACCAGTTCACACCTCAAAACTGAACCTATCTTGTCTGTTCTCACTGCTTTTCTGGTTCAGCTCCTACATCCTATTCAGATGGTTGAAGTCTTCGTACCCTCTGACACTCCAAGCCTTCCCCCACCTTCCAGGAGAAACCCACAGAAAATCTTCCTACCTTCTGAGCCCTTAGCTCAGAGCTGGTTTTTTTTTTTTAATTTTTAATTTAAAAATGGTTTTATTTAATTGAAAATAGATATTTTTCTCTCAACTGTCTAGTTTTGATTATCTCGAGAAACCTTCCCTCTCTTCTTCCCTCTCTCTCTTCTCTTCCTCATCTTCCTCCCCCACCCCTCCTCCCCCTCTTCCTTCTCCTCCTCTTCCTCCTTTCTGCTGTTCGTTTGTGGTACTGAGAGTGCAAATTAGGCCTTGTGGATACTAGACAAGTACTTGCCTAAGGAGCCATATTTCCAGCCATTTGCTCTAGCCGTGTAACCCAGGCTGGCCTCATAGGTACTATTTATCTTCCTTGCTGTATCTTCTGAGTGCTGGAATTACAGATGTGTGCCACCATGCCTGGTTTTTAATAGTGGTTATCATGAAACAGAACACATGAAATTTCAAAGGAAACTAGTGTGAGGTACACATCAAATAAAAGCAAATCTTGATGCAGTAATCTATGTGATACCCTCTTAATACATTAAATAGCAAATACCATCCAGCAAGTATAATTTATACCATTGCAAAGTAGCACAAGTAATATTTTGATCTACTCACAGCATCTGTGATATGATAGGAAAATATTCATGATTTATTTTGTGATGAGTCACAGGTCCTTCTAATATTGGTATGTTAGCTACTTTCATAACCAAAGGAAATGTCAAATTTCACTTAGAAGTTGATGAAAATGGAGTGTTACATTTTGCCCATTTGTGTTGGGTTCCAGGTTAACTTACCTTACCTATCTGAATGATAAGACCATGGGGCCTACTTTCTGTTGCTCTGGTAACATTGAAACTTTGGGTTCCTCTTCTGTGTGAGTTCCACCATGTAGATAGAAGACATGTCTAACCTGATCTTGTTCCTCTGTTCTCTTTGCCTCTATGCAGGTAGAGGAAGGATGGTGGGAAGGTGTACTCAATGGGAAGACTGGAATGTTTCCTTCCAACTTTATCAAGGAGCTGTCGGGGGAGTCGGATGAGCTTGGCATTTCCCAGGATGAGCAGCTGTCCAAATCAAGTAAGGAAGTCTACCATACTGAACAGGAAAGGGAAGAGACCAGTGGGCTCTGTCCTAGCCTCCCTTATGCATCATTGTTCTATGCCAAAGACCTGTGACAAAATCTTGTGGGTATTTTGTTGGCTAGAGTAACTTGCCCACTGTAATTCAGTAAGTTCCTCACTGTATAGATGTGACCTATAGCTATATATTCTATACACCTCTGGATAAGTGAATACTAGCCCTCAGCCATGGTGGTACTGGCTCCTGGTAGCACATGTAGCTGTGCCTCTCTATACTTGTAGAATGTCCTTTCCCATTGAGTTTGTAATTATCTTTTAAATGAACCCCATGAGATGATCAGTATTCTCTAGTGTCTTCTGATGAGCTTGGGGGAAAAATAACCAAGTTAGTCATGGCAAGGTACTGCGTACAAGATAAATGCATGCCAGTTCTACTGAATATATGACAAGATAGTCAAGAGGCCAGGCTCATCTTGGATAAGGAAATGATCCCTTTTGCAATGGTGAGAACAAACTTCAGGTCTGTTTTTCTCCAGGGCTTGAAGGTTTCCCTCCTGCTTCTCTGCTACCCTTTCCAGCTCATGGAGCAAAAGGTCAGGACCGGGAAGCTTTATTCTTCCAGTCACTAACCCAACTTCCCATTTGGGCGTCTGTGTTTATCTTGTGCTGTGTTGAGCCAAGGTCATGGGCATGAATGTTGCAGGAGACTCAGCTGTGTCATAGTGGTGTGATGCTACTTGCTGTCTTTCTTTCCTGACAAGAGGAGGACAATCCAGTCTTACCAAAACAATTCTTAAATATTGTCACTTTCCATTTTGAAAAAAATTGATTTAGATAGTATTCTTCTATTGCCTTGGTATCCCTTTATTCAAGCAGCAGTATAATTGGACAAAGGTTTGATTTGGAAGTTGAAGCCATTTCCAGAAAAGTACGTAGGTGACCTTTTTTGCTTGGTATCTCAGCAGCGGCTCTGGGTCATAGAGCCTGCCACACATGGAAGCAATTGTACGGGCTGGTTGACTCAGTGGATACAGCAGGACCCCTTCCTTCCACTTCCAAAGCTCGAGAATTCTTCTCCTTCAAATTCCATTCTATCCTTGAGTCTAGGATATGAAGGATTTGTATAGATGTTTGGAACAGTGAAGTATTTGGGAACTCCTTTCACCTGTGAGCTGGACCATGTGGTTTTCTACTACTGTGGCCAGCTAAATGAATAGAGCAGTGAGTTTCTTTTGCAACCCCCTCTCCCTAATCCACAGTAAAATTTTAGCTGCTCTGGAATCTTCTTTTGTACATTAGAGTAGTATCATGCCTGGTAACTATGTCCCACATGAACGATACATTATCTCTGGAATATTGTGGATTAAATATGCTTTTTGGGGGAGGAGAACAAATCAGGTTATTATAACTTTATTTCCATGAGGAAATGAAATCTAAGTTCCAACAATAATATCATATATAAACCACCATAGCTCTCATTATTAAGATAGACTTGGGACATGACCAGTTAGTGTTTAGCTATTTGTTTTCTCTTTGCTACCATGGCCATTTTAATATCATGTCTACATTTAAAAATTACCTTCTAATTCCTTTACTGATACAGAGATGGAGATTTAGGGACAGTCTTGCTGGGTAAGTCTTTACCTCTTGGCATTGTACCATCTTAGCTATATATTCTCAGAAATGAAGAGTTTCAGGAAACACATCCCATAGTTTTTGGAACTATTGAAACAAGTTGTACTCCAAAACACATCCCAGGTCATTACCATGGAAAGGTAACTGTGGCAGACTCTCTACTCAAAGCATGTAGTTCTAGAATCCCTGGTACTGGAGGTTTTGACTGAATAGAATGGTCTTCTCAGCCATTTGGCTGTCTTTTAACTACCTGTAGCACCAACTCAATTACTAGCCTTCTTTTTCAGAACAAGGGAAGTCTAGTAGTTTCTGTGGCCATGTTCAGTCCAGCTGTTTATTGCTGAGGGTATTTGATGTCCCTGGAGAATCATGTTCTTCTAACAAGAATGGATGGTTCTGATAAAAAAAAGTTTGCTGTAATCTTCCTATGTATACAATTAAGAAAAACAGGTCCCATATCTCTATCTGCCTGCCTGTATCCATCCATCCCTTTTTGTCTTCTTTATTTCCTTCTATTCTTCATTAATTAAATCTCTGTTGAGCTCCAATAGTTACTAAGATGTTTGTTGATCACTTGAAAAGTCAGAGACAAATGAGATGCAGATAGGGACCTTGCCCTCAGTCAACTCACCTTGCAAAAAGAGGCACACATATCCCAAGAAGCTCGGGAAAGTTCCTCAGGAGTTGACATTTGAGGAAGAGTGGGGCATAAAGGCAGAGAGGCCAGTCTGTAATTGGCATTTTCTTTGGGCCATCAACCAGCTCCCAAATAATGACATGGAGACTTATTATTAATTATGAATGCTCGGCCTTAGCTTAGGCTTGTTTCTAGCTAGCCTTTTTTTTAAAATCCATTTCTATTAATCTGTGTGCTGCTTCAAGGCTCATTTACCTCATCTCATACTGTCCATCCTGCTTTCCTGCTTCCTCCATGTCTGGTTGGCTGGTCCCTGGCTGGCTGGCTCCCCTTTTTTTCTCTGCCTATCCCTCTGCTGCCTAGCTATTGGCAGTTCTGCTTTTTTTTTTTTTTTTTTTTTTGGTTTTTCGAGACAGGGTTTCTCTGTGTAGCTTTGCGCCTTTTCTGGGACTCACTTGGTAGCCCAGGCTGGCCTCGAACTCACAGAGATCCGCCTGGCTCTGCCTCCCGAGTGCTGGGATTAAAGGCGTGCGCCACCACCGCCCGGCCAGTTCTGCTTTTTATTCGACTAATTCAGGTGCCTTAGGCAGACAAGATAAAACAGCAACACATCTTTACATAGTTAAACAAATGATCTAGTCCACAACACCAATACCATGGTAATGTGGGGTTGTAGTAGTCAAAAAGGGCTTCATGGAAGAGTAGATGTGAGAATAATGTCTTTTGTGCTTTGTGAATTGAAACCATGCCCTGAAAGAGAGAAGTAGCATCTCTCTGTTTAGTGGTAATGTTTTCAGTACTTGTCTATACTCATGATTTGCTTCATCATAGAATTATGCTAAAATGTATATAGAACCAGACCACATTGCTGCAGAGATTATGTATATTGATGGGATTTATCCAAATAGGATCTTTGATTTTTAGAATGGTCTGCTTATTCTTTTCCTACCGTATTCACCAGAGAAAGTGTTAGGACTTTGGATATATTTTACATTTTTGGGAAAAAAACTGTTTTGTTTTGAAGTAATTAAAATTCACAGGAAGTTGTAAAAATAAACACAAACTATCCAGGGAGGACCCATGTGTACTTCACCAGTTTCCCCCAGTGATTACATCACCTATAATTATGGTAAATGCAAAATGTATTTTGCCCTATAGTTGAGAGATAGAAAATGTAGTTTGTGTACAAACAACATCTAGCTTTTTTTCTGTTATGAGCCAAAATGTACTTAATCAGAGTCTTTGTCTGATCAGCCCACGTAATACTCTTTGTAAATGGCAATCCATTTTTCTGCAGTGATTGCTTAATTACATGAATCTGAGGCTAAGTTAAATCCTAATCTTTGTACCATATTGGTAATTTTTAGAGATTACAGTGATAACATAGAAATATTCTTTTAAGTGCTACCAGACATTATAATGAGGGTTTTCTTTGTCATTATAGCTAAAATCTGTATCCTAATATGGAGAGAGTATTGTGTAGAGTGAATTCTTGTACATCTTTGCCTCATACATGTACATAAACACTACTTCCTTTGAATGTGTGCATTCTTATTTGTATACTTTGCAAATACTTGAAGTTATGAGTTTTGTATATTAATAGATGACTCTGATAGAGGAAACATTGGCATTGTACTTAAGAAGTATGCCATTTACTACTTGTCACATTGTAGGTATTTAATAAATTCTTGATGAGCCCCTTTATTTACTCCAAGAAGGCATTTTTATCTTGAATGATAGGTAAAAATTTCTACAACTTGCTTTTCATACACTTTTACATATGGCATTTGGTTCATGTTACAAATTATTGTGTGTGGGGGGATACCCTGAGGGTATCCCATGTGTGCAGGGAAACATGCTGGACAGATGCAGTGGGGCCTGGGCAGATGCATGCCATGTGGGCATGGTGGCAGCGGGTGGCAGCAGCCAGTAATTCACAACCCAGATGCTGCATCCATGTGGACAGTTTATTATAATAGAGAGATGAAGAGAAAAATAGGAAAAGGGGGAGACAGAAAAAGACAGAAGAGGAGGAGAGAGAGGGGATGAGGGTGCACACCTCATGGGAGGAAAAGCAGAAGGAGAGAGAGAGAGAGAGAGAGAGAGAGAGAGAGAGAGAGAGAGAGAGAGAGGAGGGAGGGAGGGAGGGAGGGAGGGAGGGGAGGGAGGGAGGGAGGGGAGGGAGGGAGGGAGGGAAAGGGGAGGAGTTTTTCCTTAGAATGAGGCTTTTATGTCAGGAATGCAGGGCAAGCACCAAGGGGTGGGATTTCAAGGGACGGATTCAGAACACTAACATTCCTCCATTTTGATTATTATAAAAAGAGGTGAGTTATGGGAGCAAGTGGGGGGAACAAGGGTGCTGAATTCTTGAGGATACTTCAAGCTGACAAGGGGTGAAGTGGGGAGGGGGGAACCGGGAGTCACACACAGCTGAAGAACTCAGGAACGTTCCCTTGAGGGAGCTGAGGAGGCAGGTTGCAGCAGTGGTGTTCCAGGGAGTTGGGTGTATGTGTGGGGAAATGGCACGCCAGATCAGGAGTATAGAAAGCCATGGCATCTGCTATGTCTCTGGAGGTCAGGCATGAACAGTGAATCTGCAAAATATGCTAAAAAAAAATTCGTGGGCTCTGGAGGTTGTTAATTTTCATCAGCCCAGATTTCTTGATGCAGTAGCAAAACTTTTCCCAGGACCCTGTGGGTATTTCTAAGACAGCTGGAATGGAGTTACATCATGGCAAAAGGGGTAAAAAATCTATTTAGGACTCATAAGAACCCTTTGTAGTCAATGTTCTGTAAGTTTGTTAAAGCTGCGTTTATCAGTATTAAAACTTTGAACCTCTGGAGTTATATATGAAACTGGTCTATCCTGGACCATGAAGTCTGTGAATGAGGCATACCTGTCTGTAATTGGAGAGCATATATATCTAATCTTGGGACTGGGGCTGTTTAAACTGATACCCTAGTCATCAAACGTCATCAGCTCTGGGGAAGGATAAATTTAAGAAATGAGACAGCTTTTTGCTACCTAGGCAGTAAACTCAAGTCTCTCTGTGGTTGTTGGAGGGGTGTCACAGAAGCCCCCAAGGCAGCACTTGTTCAGCTGGCAGGCCCAGAAGATTTCAATTCCCAGCATCCACACAAATGCACCTGGCTGTCTGATGTCCAATCATGCCCCACATTGGGCACCAATGTTATGAATTATTGCACAGTAGTGGGGGGCGAGGGTATCCCGCACATGCAGGGAAATATGCTGGGCAGGATGCATGCCATGTGGGGCATGGTGACAGTGGCAGTGGCAGTCAGTAATTCACAACCCAGATGCTGCATCCACATGGAGAGTTTATTAGAATAGAGAGATGAAGAGAAAGATAGAAAAGAGGAGAGAGAGGAGAGAAAGAGAGAGGTGTCCAAGGGTATGCACCTTGTGGGAGGAAAAGCAGAAGTGAGAGAGAAGGGGAGAGTTTTCCCTTAGAATGAGGCTTTTATGTCAGGATGTATGGTGGAGCCAAGGGGTGGGATTTCAAGGGGCGCGGGTCAGAATATTAACAGTTCATAGCCCCTGTTCAGGGTAATCTGTTCTGTCAAGGACAGAGTTTTAGCAGTCATATAGGTTGGTTCATAGTTGAGTAATAGCAGAAACTTTCTGCATCTTTGAATTTGAAAACATTTTTTAACCATATTTGGAACTTGTGAAACTTTAGATATATTTTCTCAAAAAGATTTTAATAATCTTTAGTTATAGATGATTTCAAACATAAGTAAAAGTATGAATAGTATAAAGAATCCCTGTGTGTTTGTCGCCTAGTTGATCAATTCCCAGCCTATGGCTAATTTGTTGACATTATGTCCCTACACATTCCTGCTCTGTTTTATCTTAAAGAGAATCTTAGATATTATATAATTGCACCCATAAAAATTTTAATATTTATCAATAAAAGAGTTTCTTAAAGTCCCATTACCACATACACACAAAATTACAGTGAGTCCTTAAATAATTAAGCATGTACTCTGTGTTCACTTCCCTCTCATAACCTTTTTTTTGTATGAAATTTGTTGACATGAATTTGGATCCAAATAAGGTACATCCACAGTGATGAGTTGATGTGTTTCAAATTTCTCTGAATTTATCAGTTTCTCCCTTTATAGGTCCGCCTTCTGTTCAATCTACTTGCTAAAGAAGCTAAGTTTGTTTGTCCATTAGTTTCTCATTATCTGACTTGTGATAGTTTCATCTCTGTTTTGTTATTTAAAGAAATTGATAATTAGATCTAGGGATGTGAGTAGATTCAGATTGTGTGTGTGTGTGTGTGTGTGTGTGTGTGTGTGTGTGAGAGAGAGAGAGAGAGAGAGAGAGAGAGAGAGAGAGAGAGAGAGACAGAGACAGAGAGAGAGACAGAGAGAGAGACAGAGAGAGAGAGACAGTGAGAGAGAGAGAAAGAGAGAGAGACAGAGACAGAGAGAGAGACAGAGAGAGAGACAGAGAGAGAGAGCTTCTTAGGTGGTATTAGGTATTAGATTCTCTGCTTGGAGGTTCCTAAGGTCTGACTGTCTTTCCTTTTGAACTCAGCTGTCAGCTGTCATTGATTATCAGTAAGATCTGGTCAGACAGGGCTTACAGAGTGGTACCAAACAAGCATTTTTTTAAATACTGAAATGGACTTCCACATATCACATTAGTAAACACACACAAAAGGTGTTTAGTAAATTCAGTTTTTCTAAAACAGAACATAGAAACGTTTACATCAACAGTGCAGACAGAATCTTAAGATGCCAGGTGTGGGTAGGAATTTTCTGGTCATTTGGCCTAGTGTCAGATGACAGTGCTTATGTGCATAGTAATTCCATTTCAGCTCTGGCCTGGCTCTAAGTTAGGAGACCAAAATGACATGCAAGCTTTCTATACATAGTCTGTCATCACCTCCACTACACAAGCAAATCGACTTCTCACACAGCATCTGAATTCAAACCTGCTAAAGTTAAGTTTATTCTTACCACAATCATAGATGGAGACTAAGTGTCTTTTTATCTATAATTGTATATTTGTTCCCATTGTCTAAATATTGTGAAATGGAATTAATCAGCAAATGTTATAATCACACATTATCCTGGCTCTGGGATTTATTTGAACTTAGTGACAAAAGAAGTTGTGAGTATGATCCAATTTCAGTATATATTTTGTCTCATATTTAAAATATATATGAATCTTCCATTTGAACAGTTTTGATATTACTTATTTTCAAATAATTGTAAAACTGTAATTATTACTTTTTAAAACCCTTGGGCTAGAGATGTTACTGAGGTTTTTTAGAATGTTTGTTACGCATGCACAAGGGCCTGGATTTGATCCCTAGCACTGAATAAGCTAGGTATGTTGGCATAGGACTGAATCCTAGTGTTTGGGAGGGGGAGTGAATGCAGGAGCATCATAAATTCAAGGGCATTCTCAGCTACATAGATAATTTAAGGCCGGCCTAAGATACGTGAGACCACAACTCAGAAAACAATCCTATAGCTACAGGAACATCGTCAATTATTTTCCATAATCTTCTGAGGGATAAAAATTGTATTTTTGTATATAACTACAATTTTCCATTTGAATTGAAGCTCCTGCTTTCTCAATTTCTTATTTAAAATGTTTAGATTGTGGTACTTTGGTGACCTGTCAAACTAAGACAAATCTAAGAGGTCTTTCATTGAATACCACTTCCATGATACCAACATATTTTGAAAAACTCCATTCTGCGGTATCACTAAATGTTTTTCATTTTTAGTATTTAGTGGCATTGAGTTTGTGTTTGCATTCTATTGGCAGTGGAGAGCAGTTAACCAATAGATCAAACAGCATTTCAGGAAAAGTTAGATGCTAACATAAGCATATAGTTTTTTTCTCTGAATTTTAAAACTCTTCCCTTCCACATTGTTGGCTGCCTTCAAGAACTGATATTTCAGCCAATATGGTGGTGCACACCTTTAATCCCAGCACTCGGGAGGCAGAGGCAGGTGGATCTCTGTGAGTTTGAGGCCAGCCTGGTCCACAAAGTGCGTTCCAGGACAGCCAAGGCTACACAGAGAAACCCTTAGGGAAAAAAAAACCCTGACATTTAATGGTCATAGTAAAATATTCCCCCCAGTGAGGTAAATGTTGCTCATATGCATCATATGCATGAGTTTTCTGATTGCCTGTCTCTTTTGCTCCTCACTCAGGTAAGAGTACCTATGTGTCCTTACCCAGCCCTAGCCCAGGCTACCTCTCTGATTGCCTTGCTCCCAGTGGGCAGGGGGACTTTGCATATTGGCTTGACTGACAGTGGACATATCAGGACAATGATCTGTCTCCCGCTGGGATTTTCAGACTTGCTCCTGTGGCAGAGAACATGAAAGCTCTGCTGGAATCAGGAACATCCCTGGAATATTGACTGTTTTGTTTCATCTCTCCTTTTTGCTGACTCTGAGATGACTGCTGCTGTTCGTTTGTAGAAGGCCTTTTCTCCCACCAGCAGCTGTGTTTAGGAGTAATGGTGAAGTCCTTGAAGTTAAGTAGAGGGAACATTTGCTCGAATAAAAACTAGCTGCTGACTTGCTCGGCCTGTGTCATGAGCTCCTCAAGAAGCATATGGGCAAAACTCTGTTGCTTCCCTAGATTGTTCTTATATAGATAGTGATTATTATTTCCTTTTCGAGACAGGGTTTCTCTGTATAGCTTTGGAGCCTGTCCTGGAAATCACTCTGTAGCCCAGGCTGGCCTCGAACTCACAGAGATCCACCTGCCTCTGCCTCCTGAGTGCCGGGATTAAGGGCATGTACCACCAGCGCCCAGCCTCTGGTTACTTTGTATCCCAAGGCTTGGAACTCAGTATGTAGCCCAGGGTGGGCTCTAGGACCCTCCTGCCTCAGCTTCCTGAGCAGCTGAGGTTGTTTGTGCATACCACTTGGGCCCACACATAAGTAGTGACTTGAATGCCTAATTTTTTGCTCTAATTGACTGCAGTGCCTATGACCCAAAGGACAGATTTCCAAACAGGGCATATTGCCATTCCTGTAACACATGGGAATGACAATACCTCATCTATTTAGAGTGATCTGATCATTCATAATTGGTGTCATAAATTGGGAGTGACAAGGCCTGGAAACCGACCCTATTGGAGTTCCTATTCTGATGGCAGAGAGTTTGTAAGGAGTGAGAGAAGTTGCTCTTTGCCCTTTCAGTTACACTCCCTGTTTACACTTTGCCTATGCTTTGCACCTCTCAACTTACTATGAAAGTATAAGCCTGCCTCCCTGTTTGAGTATTTAACTCATGAGCTATAACAGAACTTATTTCTTTTAATAATACATTTATTAATTGAGATTATTTTTCAAATCATTTTACCATCTTGTGATACTTGTGATATCCTCTGTGTTGTATGTGTATGTGTTGTGTGTGTGTGTGTGTGTGTGTGTGTGTGTGTGTGTGTGTGTGTGTATGTTGGGAAGGTGGGTGGGTATGTGTATACTTAAATTGGAGCAATATATACATCTGTGTTCTTATGATCCAATGATATTGAGCTTTAGCTATATATTCAGTCTTATCATATTGTATCAAAATATGATATTTGAAGCTGGATGAGTCCTATGTCCTCAATGCTTAAGTACAGACTCATTATTGACACAGCAAAACCTCAATTAAGATGTTTCAAGAAACAGGATTTCTCTGATATCCTTGGTGCTAAACCAAAGCGTCCCCTCATGTTGGTATGGGGTGCCACTATTGGTTTCAAATCTCATAGTAAAATCTCCCCTGTAGTTTGTTACTATCTTGTCTTTCTTGAAGGTGCTGAGAAGTAACAAATCTTCTATTTACTCATGTTATGATGCTGGAATCAAACCTAGAGCCTTATACTTGCTTAGGAAGTAATCTACTACTGAACCACACCCCTTACCCAACAAATTTTCTGAGGAGGATTCTGTGCCTTGTTTAAAATACTGGAGCTTGAGTATCAGCCTTTACCATGTGGGGCTCTAGGGATAAAAGACAGAGGCAGAAGGGCCAGATCTGTTTTATGTGTAGGTCACACTCTCCAAAGGAAAGAGTGTGCTTGCTGGTTGAGTTAATGGAATAATCCTATGAATTGGATTCTCGCTGATTAATTGAGGTTTTCCTATTCTTAAGTTAAAATGTGAAATTGACTTCCAAGTTTTAACTGGGCATAATGTACATGTCAGTCATTTTAGAGGCAAGTCCCAAATCTGATTATTTCTTGCCATTGTGGTTACGTGGGGACTTTGGGCTCATTCTGTAACATTCTTAAACTCTGCCTAACGGTCTTGAATTAATTGCATGGATGAAGCTCTTGCAGCAGAGTCATTGAAGGCAAGTTCAGTTAAAGACTCTTCCTCTTCCTTCTTTCGCCATCATTTGCTCCCCTCTGCCCCCTCTCTTGTTTTTCTCTCCCCCCTTCTCTTCTCTCATTCACTGTCAGGAAAGACTACCTTTGAAGGGACAATTCTGTACCGTGCTGCACCGGGAAAGACGGAGAGCCACAGACGCTATTACAGTGAGTGACCTTAACAGCAGGAGGCAATCATAAAGATAAGATCCGGGCACCTGTGGGTTTCCATGCAGCTGTGCTTTTCCTGAGCTGCCCGCGCTTATGCCAAGTGTCCGTGTGCATTTCTGAACCAAGGACATGGGCTTATTTGCCTACAATAAGTTCCATTTCCTTGGTGTGTGCTCCAAGACACTCTCACCACCAACTCCTGGCGCTGTCTTGTTCGCTTTCTGCCTTTCTCATGTGTGTGACATGTGTGCATGAACCACGCGTGCAGAGAATGAAGCAGTAGCTTTTGTCATGACGGTGGAAGATGGCTTCTGGTGGAGACATCAACCTCTCCTAGTTGCTGCTTTTTCCAAGCGGGTCATTTGTCATTTGTGTGGTTCAAAGAAAGAAGATTTTGGCATGGAAGTCCATGCCAGATACAGTGTTTTGCTTTGCTCATCCAGCTAATCACCACACGGCAGACTCCTTTTGGCAGGACCCATGGGCAGCCTTTGTGTTGTAAAATAAGGCTGCCAAAAGTTGAAGAAATGGGATGTATGAATTAATTTCATGATGCCCTTAGAACAGTTCCTGTTACATCACAAGCGCCTACACGTGGATGTGTCAAATTAAAAACGATCAAGGACTGATGGGTGCTGAAGCTAGGTGAATTGCACCACAGTGGACAGCCATGGGACTGGCAGAAGCAAATTTTAGGAGACTTTGTTCTGTTTTCATCGGGAGGGAAGAACATCCACTGTGGTACACATATATTTATATCCTTGAATTATATACATACATGTGATGAAAGAGTTCAGACAGGAGCACCAGGACAGTCCTCAAATGGTTGAGCTGAAGGTATTTTTCTTTGTATTCCACTCTGAACAGGTGCACAATTCCACTGCATATGACTTTGCATGCAGTGTGCTTCTTGGCCTCAGTGGGGAGATCTGATCTTATTCCTGTCATGCCCTGCCCTGCCCACGTGTCTGGAGGTCACAGCAGTGCATAATGCCAAAATGCTAAAGTCATTTCCAAACCCTCATACCTTTTTACACTATCTCTTCGTGGACCAGTAATGTGTCCTTCATAACCTGGCCCTGGCCTACATTCCACTCGGTAGGTTGAGCGGCCTGAGAGTGCCATCTAGCATTCAGAATATGATATGGGGACATTTTATAAGAAGATACCCATGATAGACACAAGTAGCTAAAAGAAGGAATACCTAACACACATGAAAATAAAGTCACTTTTCTTTCCTTCCAAAAGGAAAGAACTAGATTTTTGAGTTATTACATCAATGCAAATATTTAGCTATATAATTTACATTCTTAAAAATTGATAGAATCAAGCTGCCAGAATTCTGGAACAAAAATCTGCCGTGTGTTTCCTTCCCAGGCCATGCTTGTGTGGCTGAGTGACTGCATCTATTCCCTGTATAATGGATTATTTCTTACAAGTACTAATATAAAGTTAGTAAGATGAGCCGGAAGGCAACAAATCCCTACAAGTGGAAACTTGGTGAATTAGGGTGACAATTGAGACCAGGTTATGGCTGTAGCTCATGGTGAACTACAGAAGAACCCCCTGAATTCCTCTTTCTGAAGAACTAAAGCAGATACACTCTACCCTGTTTGCCCTGCTGCCTTCTGGTGGTGGTGGTAGTGGAGGTGGTGGTGGCAGTGGTGGTGGAGGTGGTGGTGGAGGAGGAGGAGGAGGAGGAGGAGGAGGAGGAGGAGGAGGAGGAGGAGGAGGAGGAGGAGGAGGAGGTGGAGGAGGTGGAGGAGGTGGAGGAGGTGGAGGAGGTGGAGGAGGTGGAGGAGGTGGAGGTGGAGGTGGAGGTGGAGGTGGAGGTGGAGGTGGAGGTGGAGGTGGAGGTGGTGGTGGTGGTGGTGGTGGTGGAGGTGATGGAGGTAGTGGTAGTGGTAAGTGTTGGTAGGTGATGTGGTTTCCTTACACTGTTTCTTTATTTCACCCTCACTGGTTCTTTCCAAACATGAAAAGAATATGCAAGCCATTTATCACATAGAAAGAATCCATACAGCAAAATAAGAGCATGTAAAAGGGGAAATGACACAATATTTAGACTCCAAAATTATATCTCCAGCATGGGTATTCCCAGAAACAATGAACAGATAAACACACGGATGGATAGCTAATCCAGGGGTTCTCCATGTTTGTACACACCAGTCTGGTCCTATGAAGTGCAGCTGGCCCCCTCCTTATTACGTCCTCTGTTTCTGCTCCCAATTGCTGTGCTTTAGTTAATTCAAATATGCACCAGCGATCTTCCTCCTCTCCCAGCCTTTTGGCTTGGAAATACTGCTTTATGGAAAATGGCAGCAACAAAGGAAACCATGGTTCTAGCGCTTTGATTCTGAAAGCTGTTAGCAATCTGTAATGACCTTTCTATATTTTATCTGTTTGCATTTAACAGTTTTTCCTTGCTCTGAGACTTCCTCGCTTAAATGAGTTCCACGTTTTATGATACTCTGTGTGAATAATTATTTAGTGTATCATTCCTATGGACTGGTTAGCCACAGGAAGCTAATGTACAATTGGCCACCAGCAAAAGAAATTTGATGGCATTGTTTCATCTCAATGGCATTGTTATGGTCAGGGGATACAGAGTAAATGGTCAAAAGCTACCCTACAAATATAGAACCTTAGAGATATGGTTTAGGGACAGAACTTGAGTATTCTAAGAAGTATCCTTTAGACCCTTCCTTTTGCTGGCAAAATTGACATCCTGACCACCAAAGGAAGAATATATACCCAGAAATTCACAGACTCAAATAGGCTCTTCCTTTTAGAACACGAGTGCGGGCAGAGCCTAGGGACGAAGCATCTGGGGAGGTGAATGTTGATACTGTCCTGCTGATAACTGTCTTATACACCTCACAGTGTATGGCAGGAGAGGTTCAAGGCAGAGTGTCATGTCCCCAGTGTTTTCTTTGGGAAAGGATTTAGCTCTGGGAAGATGGTGGTGTTAGAGGAAGGAGGCGGAGTCATAGGGTTGGGATTCTGGCCTCTGGGAAGGCAGTTTTCTTTCTGTCTTTAACAAACACCATCATCTTGCTAGGAAACACTGTCGTAATGTCAAGTTCGGTTTTAATGCTTTCTTAGAGGAACATGCCTGCATGCACTTATTCCTTGTGAAGCCATCCAAAGAGATTTAAGTGTTTGGCAGTCATAATTTTGTGTGGTTTAATTGCTAATTTGTTTAAATCACTTTTAGCTTTACAGTTTCCCTTTAGGAAATGTTACTTTCATTGCTAATCACTAATTGACATGAATCAGAGAATTTAGAGGTACAGTATGTGGTACTTACTGAGTGGGAAGGCCAGGTATGGGCGGGGAGGATCTGTATTACACAAGCCATGGGTAAAAATTTTGGATCAGAACCAGGCTTCAGCTGAAGCATATGAAATGTCACATGTACAACGAGATCAGCATGAAATTAGAGTTTCTGAAAAGTTATTTTAATTCACTGCTTAAAATTAAAGTTTGGGGGTAGGAAGACCAAACAAAACTCAGAGGCAGCCTGAGTCAGCACACTCAGCACTCTAAGTACAGAAGCCCAGTCACACTTTCAGAGATGGCTTCTGGGCAGCTGTGAAGTTCTTTATTGTGGCCTCTGGCTGATTTCTGAGCTCTTTCTCTCCTCATCCTCACTGTTGACAGGCTTAAGAGAAACCACAGGTTCCGAGAGTGATGGGGGTGACTCAAGCAGTACCAAGTCGGAAGGTGCCAATGGGACAGTGGCAACTGCAGCCATCCAGCCCAAGAAAGTCAAAGGAGTGGGCTTTGGAGACATTTTCAAAGACAAGCCAATTAAACTAAGACCGAGGTCAATCGAAGTAGAAAATGACTTCCTGCCGGTTGAAAAGGTAGGTTTGACGATTCCGGTTTGACTTCACTGTAATGTGGGATATTCCAAAGCAGGTGCCTTTTTTGCTCGCTGTGTGCCATCCCTCCTCTGATTCCCCTTCTCTGCAGGAATGGCTTCCGTGCTGCTTACCATTCTTATGTTGGTTAGCTTTCTGTAACTATAACAAAATACGGCTTGATTTGAGAGAATTAACTTGAGTCCATGGTAGAACAAACTGGCTTACTGACTCATGAGTGGGATAGTGAAGAGGGGGTGGGCTCAGAATCCTATAATTTCCTTTAAGGGCACATGGCCAATGACCTAGGACCTTCCACCAGGTCTCACATCTCAAAGTTTTACAACCTCCTGATGGTACTACCCTGGGCATCAGGTCCAACACACAGAACTTTGGAGGACTTTCAGGGATATATATCTCCTTTAAAGAATGTTTCTCAGGATGACTTTTCAAATGGTTCAATACTTCTCCATCTCCTTTCCAGAGAAGCCCCTCATACCTGGACCCAGCTAAATATATGACTCTGACAGCCTTCAGAGACCCTAAAATCTCTCACTAATGCTTTGTGCTCAAGTGTGTTGATTGTGTTTATGCAGCGGAGAAGAGCAATTGTGTGGATTTTTTTCTAAGAGTTAGGTAGAGACGATTTCAGACTGATGAAAGGAAGTCTCCTGTGTGCGCAGGAATGATGGAGACAGCTTGCTTTCTGACTCCCTGGGTTGCTCCCATCAGGAAGCTAGCTGTTTTCTTCTGCTTCTGGTTCTGGGCTGGTGAGAAGCAGACAGCATGTTGCTGCTGAGTTCATGGTTGCTATGGCAACACACCCAGAGCCATAGCTCTGTGGCTACCGCTGACGTCTACTGTGGTACACTTCTGAGCATCATAGCCTTGCTTGGGAGTTGATAAATACTGTGGAATTTTCCAAATTATAATAAGCTACACTCGTGCTGTGCTTAAGAAATGTTTGTTAATTTGATTTAGTGTTAAGTTTTTTTTTCTTTGACTCTTGTGCCAGCAGGTTTGGGATAGGGTACTGACAACACTTCTAATTCAGATCTACCATTGGCTTGTGGTTTTCATTTCTTCAGTGAGGTCAAATTTTGAAGGGTGAATCAGCATCTGCAGCTGCAGAACCTGTACTATCCATCCAGCCACTAGCAACTTTCCATAGTGCCAGTAAGCATTAGAAAAGCTTCTACAGGGTGGGGGCCATTTTGGACATTTAGTGCCTTAGAGAAAAGGCATAGAGGGAGAAACTGGAGCATGCTTCACTTAAACTCTTCCTTTGTTGAAGTGTTGCAGAACCAGTGTTGCTTTTTAAGTAATCAATATGTGGTGTTGCCTGTAATCTGAAAACTATGTTGTTAGTGTCTGAACTTGTGATCACATTTTTGTTTCCCATGGCCACATTCAGATTCCATGAAGTAGCTACAAAAAAGTGAGTACCCATCTTGACAAGGAATGATGGATGGAGTTTTTCTCCATTTTATTGAAGTATTTGAAAAGAATGTGACCATTGACTCAATCAAGGTGACATGATGTATATGTGTGTGACTTATTATTGCTATTAATAATATTTATTTTAGATGACAGTAATATATTTAGTTATTATAGTGATATCAGTGTCAAACATAAAACCTTCTGTCCCTGTCCCTGTCTCTCTCTCTCTCTCTCTCTCTCTCTCTCTCTGTATACACATTTGTACATACACATGTGTACATGTGGAGAAATCTGATATTGATATCAGGAATCTTAACTCTTTTCTCTCCACCAAGTTCATTGAGTCAGAGTTTATCAGTCAAACCCAGAGCTTAAAGATATGGCAAATCTCACTAGCCAGCATGCTCTGCATATCCCTGCGTTCTGAGGCTGGAATTACAGGCAAGTGGCTGGCTACACCCATGCAATCTTTACAAGGGTTCTGGGGATCTGAACCCCAGTCTTCTTGCTTGTGTGGCTTGTGCCAAAACTTCCCAGACATTTCCCTAGTCCCTGTTTATTAATTCTTAAGATGAGATCTCACTGTGTGACCTTTGAACTCCTGGGCTTAAACAACTGCCCCAGCCCCCCAAGTGCTAAGGCTATACATATGTGTACCTTCTTACCAACTACTCCCAAGTTTATGTCTTAGCACATTTCTTTCAAGAATGACAGAGCTTTATGCTTGTTTCTCTATCCTTTCCACCTAGAGATTCCGATTCCCACCAGTTTATCCAAACCCCCCAAACATTCTCCTTCGCCCACAACTTTCCCCATCTCCGATGAAGACAGTACCATCTCTCTTTCCTTTTATTCCCTTGAGGTTGTGTCTGACTAATTGATTAAGAAACCCCATCACCTCTGCCTAGCTGTGTCTAGCATCTGTCTATCTATATCTCAGCACCCTCATAGGGCTCTTAGTTTCTTCTCACTGTTGTGCACTGTGTACATGGCACATATTGGTGGAAGGCAGACTGTTTAAAAATGTATTAACATGGTGCTTTGGAGATTGCAGACCTCTGTAGAGTGAGGGGGCTGAGTGGAACAATAGAGCAGGTGCACTTTTCAAAATAAACAGTTGTGTAGTTAACTATTTCTCTGTGAAATAGTGTATTGGTGGTAGTGACATTAAACAATAACTTTATCAGAGTTATGTACTGTAAAGGTATATGTGTGTATGTATGTGAGTGCACATGCATATACCTGGTTCCTGATTTCTTGCAGAGAGAAACCATGCACTAGAAGTTCCCTTAATCCATTGTGAAGCCTTGGGAGCAAACATAAACTTCCCAGCTTGCTTGAGTGACTGCAGGCAATGTTTCTAACCTCTGAAATGATTGAAAACTATCTCTACTCCCTGTTGTTGGTGCAATGAGGAGTTGCATAGATTTATGGAGCCATTATGTTATTACACAATATGGCTAGAGAGCCGATGAGTATGATACTGTTTTATTAATGTACAATCTGGTTCTTTTCACTTTTGAAATGGTTTTGTATTCAATATTTATGTTTAAAGAAGAAAGTTTCCCTTCAAAATGGGGCTTGCTGCTTTGATTTTGCAGAAGCAAATTGGATCTTGCATGACAGAATTTGGTATATGAAGCCAAGCATGTCTCCTACTTAGGGTGGGGCAGTTGATCTTCTGACATGGCTGATTTGATAATTTGTATGAGGAAAGAAAGGATCTGAAAAAGACTCTCCTCGTCTCTCGTCTCTTCTCTCTCTCTCTCTCTCTCTCTCTCTCTCTCTCTCTCTCTCTCTCTCTCTCTCTCTCTCTCTGAATATGTGTGTGGTGTATGTGCTTGTGTGGATGTGGGTATGGGTGTGTGTACACATGGAAGCCAGAAGTCAACATTGGGTGTCTCCCTCCATCTCTCTCCACTATATTTCTCCATGGGGTTTCCTTACTGAACCTAAAGCTCACTTGTTGGCCAGTTTGACTGCTCAATAAGCTACATGTACTTGTCTGTCTCTGCCTCCCAGTGCTGGGGTTACAGGTGTTTGCTACCATGTCTGAATTTTAAGTGAATACTGGATATCTGAACTCAGGTTCTTATGCTTGCATGGCTGATATTTTACCAACTAAACCATCTCCCAAGCCCCTGTATATCTGTTTAATTTATTAAACTCAAACCTAATGATTAGATTATATGTCAGGGGAGGTACTAAATAATAGCCCTTTACCAACCCTGAGAAACAGAAATAGTAAAGCCAGGCTTGATGCTATACACCTTCATCCTAGCATTCAGAAGACTGAGGCAGGATAATTGAAAATTCAAGGCCAGCCTGATATATTTAGCTAGTTCCAGTCATCCTGGACTGTATAGAGACCTTGTCCCAAAACAACAAACTAATCAACCAACCAAAAAACCAGTGAATGTTGTTGTTTTTGCTTCTCTTATTAAAATATAAGGAGGGACCCCATATACACATTTTTTAACACTACAAAATGGGTATACTTTGAACAATTTGTATAATGTACTAGAATATTTACAGATGAAATAGTGTAGAGGAGACAAGATTAGTGGTGAATTGATAATTTCTTTATGTTTTGTGAAGCTGGATTTTATGTAGATCAGACCGAATTCAAATTTTTGGGTAGCCAAGGATGATCTTGAACTTGTGATCCTCCTGCCTTTGCCTTTCCAATGCTGGAATTGCAGGCATATGCCACCTAGCTCATGAGTTGGTAGTTGTTGACAGCAAGTGATATGTACAAGGGAGTTTGGTATATGCTCCATTTTGTGTATGTTTGAAATTCCTTTAGTAGAGATTACCAGAAAGGAAACTTGTGGGGAAATTTTTCCATTTAAATTAAGCTTAGATGTAAGTATAATCTATCAATAGGACCTGGAGACATGGCTCAGCAGTTTAGAGCACTTGTTGATGAGTCCCTGAGATGATTGCTCTCCACTAACCACTTAGATAAAGGATGGCAGATGTTACGACATTTGTAAATAAGTTGCAGATATTTGACTGAGGCCCAGGACCTAAGTTGATATGGCTTTTTATACAGAGTGGTCCTTGCTTTTGGTGCCAACTTATTCCATGTTTGGGCTCTATAGTCAGGACTAGTCTTGGCTCCCCTAGTCATTTTGGAGTCGGTCTTTTTAGCCAAGTTGGAAAAGATATTTTGAAGCATTATGGTTTGGCAGGTTGGAAGTATATAATGTTTCTTAGATTTCTGACATCTCTTTCTTGAAAGGATTTTGTATTTCTATATTTTCTACTAGGCTTTATTTGTGGCAGTCTCTTTTTCAACTTCCATCAGTTTGAATCTCATTTATAGAATTACAGTCATTCAAAATAACACCTTTATGGTATCAACATTAAAGCATTTGTTTGTGGCAGAGAATTAAAATTTAAATTGTATGTAAATGGAAGTCATAAATCAATTGTTTCAATCAGCCAAATTGCAGTTAAGAGAATTTTAATATTTTCATTCACATCTCTGGTAGTCTTTTTATCCATTCTAGTAAAAAGTCATTAAACTTTATAGTAGAATTAAACTATATAAGTACCAGGTGATACATGCCTGTATTCCCAGCACACCAGAGGCAGAGGTATGGCATCACTGCAAATTGAAGGCCAGCTTGGTCTGTATAATTTCTAGGCCATCCAGTGCTACATAGCAAGACCCTATCTCAAACAACCAAGCAAAGTAATGACCTTTGTTGTGAATATGAGATTTGAGGCCAAGAAGACGGCTTAGCAGGCAAAGGTCCCTGCCATTAAGCTTGGTGACTTGACATTGATCCTCAGGAAGAGAAAAACTCTGTCCTTCAAGCTGTCCCCTGACCTCAATACAATGTGCTATGGCATTTGCATCTCTCTCTCTCTCTCTCTCTCTCTCTCTCTCTCTCTCTCTCTCTCTCTCTCTCTCTCTCTCTCTCTCGTGCTTACACATATACCCCCCTCAATCTCTCTCTCCCTCTAAATATAAATTTAGAAATAAAAGTCTTAGTTACTTTTCTATTGCTGTGATAGGATACCACAACCAAGTCAACTTACAGAAGAAAGAGTTTATGTGGGGCTTAAAGTTTAGAGGACAAATCCATGACTATCATGGTGGGGAACATGACAGCAGGCAGACAGGCATGGTCTAAAATAGTAGCTGAGAGCTTACAACTTGATCCTCAAGCAGGAGGCAGAGAGCACTAACTAAAAACGGTGTGGTCTTTTGAAACCTCAAAGCCTATCCCCAGTGACATATTCTCCTTTAACAAGGCCACACCTCCTATTCCTTCCCAAATAGTTCCACAGACTGGGAACCCAAGTATTCAAACATATGAGCCTATAGGGACCCTTTTCATTCAAACCACCATAGTCTCCAATCCTTTGAAGAGAAACAAGCTCTGGTGATCCCCAGGAGCTACTATATTCTTGGACTAATAAAACACAACTGGATAACATTTAAAAAATCATCTAAGACTTAACCTATTGGATATTCCTTATTTGGATGGAAAGATATGACATCTTTAGGGTAACTGGAAACTCCATGGCTTTCACTGAGCAGATCCACTATGATGCACTCTGGTTGAATAAAGCATATGGGGTTCTCAGACTTCAGTTTATTTATTTATTTATTTATTCCCATTGTATCCCTATTTCCTTGGAAAAGTGGGGAAGGGGTTGGTAGGGAATCGGAAACAGTATTACAGGGTTATTTTTAAATTATTTTTTTAATTGTGTGTGTGTGTGTGTGTGTGTGTGTGTGTGTGTGTGTGTGTGTGTGTGTGTATGTGTGTGTGTACATACACTCTCATGAGCCATGTGCCCCATGTGAGTGCAGGTGCCCGTGGAAGTCAGGAGAGAGCACCAGATCCCCTGGAGCTGGAGTTACAAGTGGTGGTAAGCTGCCTTACAGGTGCTAGGCATAAAACTCTGGTCCTCTGGAAGAGCAGTATGTGCTCTTAAGTACTGAGCCATCTCTCTACCCCCAGGGCTTACTTTATGACACATTGGATGCTTTCTTCTGTTTTATGTATGTTTGACATTCACTTTGTGAAACACTCAGCCTAGTGTGTTTTCTAAGAAATATTTAACTGCAGCCAGATCATCACCAAGATTTATATTCTCAGAAGCTCTTGCAACTGTATTTCTAAGGACTGTGGATAGAGCTCAGTTGGCAGAGTGCTTACCCAGCATGCAGAAAACCTAGAGTTTGTTCCTCAGCACTGCATAAACAAGGTGTAGTCTTGTAGGGTCATTCAGGAGGTAGAGGCTAGACGATCCACAGTTCAAGATCATCCTCAGCTACATAGTGAGTTTGAAGCCAGCCTGAGGCTGTGTGAAATAGCACCTCAAAACACACACACACACACACACAAAAACCCCTGTGTTTTTAGGAGACTGTATTAAACAGTCTGGCCAGATAGGCTAGGTTCAAATCCCAACTGTGCCTCCTTTTAGGACAATTTAGTCACACAGTGCTTTTATGTTCCTCATCTTTAAAATTAGAATAACAAGATGATCTGTCACGTAGGGGTGTTGTGAGGATTAAGTAATATGTACAATGATTAGAAAAGTGCTTGTCATATAGTAATCACTTGGTTAAGGTTCTTTTTACTAGAAAGGAGCTGTTATAAATAGCAATACCTTTTCTAGCACCATTGCTTTGAGAGAAGGGGGGAGGAGAGAGAGTGTTCATGTAGTGTGTAAATGTGTATGCCAGAGGTTGATGTCAGGTAGTATCTTCCTCAGTCATTCTCCACCTTTTTTTATTTTAAAGCAGTCTCACAGTGTCGCTCTGGCTGTTTGGAACTCACTCTGTACACCAGGCTGGCCTCGAACTCACAGAGATCTGGCTGCCTCTGCCTCCCGAGTGCTGGGATTAAAGGCGTGCGCTTCCTTGTCTGGCCTTCCTTCACCTTAGTTTTGGGGTCAGGGTCACTCACTGAAGCTGAGGCTCATCAGTTTGCCTAGACAGGGTGGCCAGTGAGTTACAGGGCTCCGCCTGCCTCTACCTCCCCTGCGCCAAGACTATGGGTTCACCTGCTGGGCCTGCTTTTACCTGAGTGCTAGGAATTCCTCATGTGTGCATGGCCAACACTTTACCAACTGAGCCATCTCTCCAGCCCAAATTTCCTTAGCTTTTGGTTATGGGAGATTTGAAACTCCAATAGTAGACTTGCATTTTGGTATACTTGTGGTAACTGTTTGTTTCATATTACCAAGTCTGAAGTCAGCCACTAGAAAGTAAATGCCATAATTTGGGACCTTGTCTGCATTAGTCACTATTGTATTTACAATTCCTTGAAAAAAATGTTAAAACTACTATGTATCCTTGGTCTTCAGTAAATGCTTGTGGACTAGATAAGTGAAGAGTGTGTTTTGTTTTAATCCAGTTAAAAGGATTATAAAGGAAAACTCATTGTGTTTGTGTTGTGCTTGTGGTCTAGCTGAAGATTGCCTTTTTCGTTTATTCATTAATTGCCTCACTTACTCATTTAATGAAGCATTGTCAAATTCTTTGCATAGATCATCAGTGGCACTCTGAGATTTCTCTGTAAATAATGAATGGGTGGCAGTCCACAATGAAAGATTGGCTAGGTGGTATGTCTAGAACAGTGTGGTTCTCAGCCTATGCGTTGTGACCCTTTGAGGGGGGTCACATATCAGACATCCTACATATCACATGTTTACATTACAATTCATAACAGTAACAAAATTACAGTTCTGAAGCAGCAACAAAAATAATTTTATGGTTGGGGGTCAGTACAAAATGAGGAACTATATTAAAGGATTGCAACATTAGGAACATTGAGAACCACTGGCCTAGATGCTATATTTACATATTAAATGCAGAATGGTTTTGCTTATTTGTTTGCCTGGATGATTATTGATTTGGAGTGGGGTAGGTCTGATCTAGTTAATTGGAATTTAACACTTCTCTCCTAAGTCATTCCTTGGCTCAGTCATCATTTCTAGACTTTTCTAGACTGATACCATGGATTGTCCCCAAACCTTTTATTTATGTTTTGTTTGAGACAGGGTATCATGGAGTCTAGGCTGGTTTTTCAACCTACTATGTAGGTGAGGATGATGATGAACTCTTGATTCTCCTGTTTCTGTCTTCCAAGATCTGGGATTATAGGCATATACTACTATGCCTGCATGGATTATCCCTTGATCTGACAAACTTGTGTGTATAAAGGTCCCTACAAGGCAAGGACAAGGACTACCAGAGTTATGTCCATATTATCAGTGAGAATCAGGAGGAAAGAAGTTTCCTGGGATGCTGAAAAGGAAGGAAGTATCTGGAGATATTTTCAAGGAACATGGGTACTGAGCAGAGTGTTCAAAGATGATGGGAAGTCATGGTCCTGGCAGTATGTGTATGGATAAGGAGAAAGCGTGATTACATTGAAGGGGCAAATAGGTAGATTGAATAGAGGGCAAGGACTGTCATGTGGTGATGGTGATAGGTAGCTGGAAGGGAAGTGGTGCCTCTTTCCATAAGATGCTGCCAGTCTGCTCATAGGCTGCACTTTTTCTGGGTGGGCTGGCACGTTGGTGGAGGAGTTCAGCTGTGTAGCAGCATGATTTGCACTTTAGGGAGATAACTAGGGAGGTGCCTGGGAATGTGTTGTAGAGATTGAAGAGGAAGTAGCTGGGAGAGTTGCCAGCCCAGGGCTCTGTGGTTGGTGACTAATTGGCCAGGCACCAGGAACTTCTAGTAGCTCCTGGAAAGGGGCAGATGGGCCCACCTCATGAACACTCTTTAAGCCAGGCTGCCATTGCCTGGGTTGGCAGCAGAATTGATAGAAGAGCCAAATTTCCTTTCAAAGAAAATTGTTCTCTGTGTTTGGGGAATCAAAAAGCCAGGAGTCAGCATTCTGTTATCTTTGTTCGTAGATGAACTAGCCATAGATAAATAAAGTTAGGAGGGCATTGTTTAATTACATTTGCATTTGTATATACATGCACATAATTGTGTATATGTATAAATATCACCTATGTGTTTCATTTATATATACATGGACATTCAACAAATTTATCTTTCCAATTAGTTCTTTTTTAAAAAAACAGGCTCTCATGTTGCCCAGGCCGGATTCAAGCTTCCTATGTAGTCCATGCTACCCTCGTACTTCACCCTCCAAATGCTCACTATAGGCGTGTGGTACTGTGTACACCTATCATAATTAGTATTTATTTATTTAGATTTTTGGAGACAGGGTCTCATGTAGCCAAATAAGCCCTTGAATTTACTATGAAGCTGTAGATGCCCTTGAACTCCCCAGCTTCTTGTCTCTGTTTTCCAAGTGATGGGAGGGATTACTGACCTGTGCCACCATGCTCAACTTTTAATTTGTTTTGGTTTTCTAATTAGTTTTTAAATTAGTTCTCCATTGTGGAATGGTTTTAGATTTATAGAGAGGTAGTAATACAGAATGTCTATGCACTCCATACCCAGCTTTCACTACTGTTAACAGCCCATGTTAATATGGTATCTGTTTCAATGCCTGAGCCAATGTCAATGTGTACTTACAGATTAAAGCCCAAACTTTATTCACGTACCCTTAGTTTTTAGCCCTTGTACTTTCTCTTTAATTCTAGGCTGTCATTCAGGATACTGCATCATATTTAGTCACCCTGATTCCTTGGATTCCTCTTGTTTTGGTGACCTTGGTAATTATGAGTTTTGTAGAGTGTTCTTAAATTGGCATTTGTCTGAAGGTTTTCTGTTGATGGAGGCTCATTCATGTTACATCATCTACCAAGGGCTCGTGCTATCAAAATCACTTCCCCTTTTCACTGTTGACCTTGTTCACCTTGACTGAGGTGAGGGTAGGCAGGCTTGTCCCCTGCGAAGTTTTATAGTTTTCTTTTATTTTGTTTTGCTTTCCTTCCATATTAGACTCTTCTGGAAGAAGTCACTCTGCGAAGCTGATACTTAGGGCCTGGGCACTTAGGCTGCATTTCACTGCGGGAGGAGTGTCGAAAGAAATGAATTGAAATTCCTCTGGGCTGCTTTGTCTGTTCCCTCTCATCCTAATTAGGTTTTGATAAGGTGATTTCTTATCTGTGTTCTGCATTCCAAATGCTAATTCCTCAGCTCTTGTGTCACACTGGTCATTTACACCTAGTGATATCTCCCACACTGCTTTTATGTAGGTCATATATAAACAGATCTGTGTCATATTTACTCAGATTATACATTTCTTGAGGACTGAGGCAACATCTCACTTAAAGCCACCTAGAGTTGGCCACAATGCAGGCAGTTAATAAGTATAGAATATATTATTTTTAAGTTAGATTAATTAAGAGACTTAAATATTAACCATGGTTCATTACTAAACAGGACATCAAAGTCTAAGAATACAAGAAACATGGCAAGAAGAAGATACTGCTGATTTGTGAAGTTGTCCTAAACTTGTAGTAGTGGCTAGTGATAATAGTAGCATTCTGTGTACCAGATTCTTCTGTAAGCATGTAGTCTTCTGTATATCATTTAGTCACCTAGATAATCCTGTAGGTCTGTGCCATTATTACTACCCTTTTGTAGTTCTGAGTCAAACTCGGAACCTTACACATGCCAGGCAAGTGTTCTGTTGCTGAACTATATCCTCTGTTCCATTAGTCCCATTTTATAGATGAGAAAATCAAGGTGAACAAAGTTTAATTTGCTCAAGATTATATAGCTTGAGAATGACCTAATTGGAATTTTTATCTCATGGCTTTTTTTTTTTTATCTTGTGGCTCCAGAGTTTTGAACTCTTCACCAGTGGGCTCTAAAGTCATTAAAATGGTAATTCATGTGGTATCTCATTTAGGGGAAAACAAGATGTTTAAATACTTCATTCTTGTCTGTTGGGATATTTCTGATGACATGATGGCAGTCTTACTGTTTTTCCTAGGGGAAGTATATCCATAAAGTAAGTGCTGTTTTCCCTTTAGTTTTTTTTTTTAATTTTTAGAGTAATTTTTGTATAGTATGACTGATTTTATTTCTATAAAAGTATTTGTACTTTTTATAACATATGTTATATATCCTCTACTACCCAGGCATGTAATCTGTTGAAAGATAGCTTTTTATTTTCCCTCTCACATTAAAAAAAAAACCCACAAGTGGTCACTGAGTCCTGCCAAATAAATACTCAGTGAGCTCCTTGTCCTAATGGTCACACCTTTGGGCACCGGGAGGCAACCTACATTGCTGCAGAGATGTAGGTGAGGGAGGAGGACTTCTGGAGAAGCCACCCAAGCCATGAATCGGCCCTGGCTTCCTGAACCAGAAACAAATGCAAGCTTTGTTCTTCCCATTCCTCATTTGGTCCCAAGTATGACTCAGGATTAGGCTGGGTCCTCAGGCTCCGTGCCTTTGACTGTTTGAAGGAAGTGGGAGGATTTCAGGGTAGTTCTGGGACCTTTGCAAACTGAAGAGAGGAGGCTTGGCTGCATGATGGGAGAAGAGGTATTTCTTTCTCTTTTCTTTTAGAGAGGAACTAGATCCTTTTAATCTGTGTCTTATGTATAGCATTCTATAGTAGGACTTGTTCTGTGTTTACATGGCTCTGTTAAAATGATGATGTTTGGGCAGCTGGAATCCCACAGTGGAGGGGGCAGTCGCTGTTGGATGGATTCAGAAAGAACCTTTCAAATGTAAGGGTGATTTTTCTAAAGTCAAATGTTGCACTGGAGCTATTTAGCTGTTTTTTGATTCCCGCCCCCCCATCCCACCCCACGGCTTTGGTCAATTTGGCTATTAATTTTTACAGATGTTTCCAATTTCTTTGTGCCTTGGTTTTCATGTGCTCATACTGCAGAGAGTAATTTAGATGGCAGTTTGCACAAGCAGTAACTAACTGTTGCACCATGTCACAGAGATGTTTAGCAATTACAGATGTTTGTGCAGTCAACAAATCCAGCTTGCTTTTCAGGTTAGTTTAGGAGAGAAGAACATCTCCACAGAACAAGCCAGCTCTGGGGCATTTCACCTTTGGGGGTCCCAGACATTTGGAGTTTTCCTTGTGAATGGAGAAACTGTGAGTAGTGATTTTCGGGGGCCATTGCACTGCTTACTTTGGAGATAAAGATATTTGCCTCTGTGGGGCTGAATGTTTATATTTGTGTTTGTATTTGTGGATTACTTGCTTTTCTAAAAGTTAGCCGGTAGAGAGTTGTCATATTTCTCTGAATCCTTAAGTTGGCCAGTAGAAGGTGGTCATGTTTCTCTGAGTCCTTCATTATTTGTCTACCTAAAAGCAGAAGTCTGTTATTTTCCAGACACAAAATAAAATTCCCTAAATAAACCACAGGATAAGAAAAGGCTTGTGATTACTGTGTGTCTTCCATAGCCCGGTGTCTCACTAAAAACAAGAAATTTAAGGGAAGAGGCAAAGTCTGTAAAATATGTCCCTTGATGTCTTTTTCTATTGGCTTTAACTTAAAACTTTTTGAAACTCTTTTTTAAAGGGAAAATAGTGTGGCAAGAATGAAGCTGATTGTTTCAGCACATTATTTAAGAATAAGAGAATTTCTTGATAGTTTTTTTTTAAATAGCATCCGTTGCTTACTTAGGAAGACAGAGACAGACATTTGAGGGAGCTCCACATGTTAAATAAAATAAAGTTCATTTGCAGTAGCTTGGGAGCAACCCCCAGGGAAAGAGATCTGACATTTGCTGGTCCTCCAGATGTAATTTTTCTGAGCTGATTCATTGTTAATTAATTTTTTAGATCGGAATTCAAAGTAATGGGTTTCTTCTTGATATCTTCATACATTTGTGTCATTATGCTTTGTTCTCGTTGGTCCCTCTCCACCATTGTCCTCTTCTGTCCCGGTCCTTCCATACCTTCTAACTTGTGATAAAGAACCCAGAGTTTAACTTTTGACGCAGGAAATAGCCAGAGCCCAGTAGGTTTTAAGATATGAGTGGGGAAGACTGAGTAGCTGCTGGTCCTCAAGGAGCTTATCTGGCCCTCAGGCAAGGCCCTGGAGATGGGAAAAGTAGAGTGCCCTGCTGGCCCCTGCTGGTTCCTGCTCTGCTGGTTCCCTCATGTTTCCAGGGCTATAAGGCTATAAGCTACTTACTGTAGGAGAGTGCTTCCTGAATCCATTTGCCTGTTGGTCAAAATTTAAATAGCTTTGTTGCTTCACTCATGTCAAAAGTTCTTTGCAGTAATAATAATAGTGAAAACAGTGCCTCATAGTTGAAGTATGTGAAGAAATGGAGACTACTCTTAGTCTCATATTTGGAGAAATTATAATTACCATTTTAATGTGTATTCTCCCGGACTTTTTCTGAGCCAGAATATGTATGCACGTGGGGCACACCTCTCACTAATCTTCCAACAACAGGGCCATAGTACATGCTTCCTGTTTTGAAAACTTAACGAGTATGGCTCACCTTTTTCTGTTAGGTAACTACATGGTATTTTTTAAGATCTCTAGCCATCAGAGAGCTACAATACTGTTCATTGAACCAAACTCTACTTCATATCTGCTTAAATTGCTTCTGTCATTAATAGTTTTTTCATACCCTTAATATTAAAAACTAAGAATGTTTTCTTAGGCCAGGCATGATGGCTTACATCTACAGTACCAGCACTCAGGAGGCTTAGACAGGGAAATTTCCATGAATATGAAAACACTCTGGGCTACATAGTTCCAGGCTAGCCTGTGCTAGAGAGTCCCTGTCCCAAACAAACATCCAATATTGTTGTGTGTGTATATATATGTATATACATGTATATATGTATATATATCATTACATCTCACCCAGTTATTTCCTTGATAAATTTCCTCCCTCCGTCCCTCCCTCCCTTCATCCCTCCCACCCTCCCATATTTCTTTCCTTCCTTCTTCCTTTCTTATTTTGAGGCAAAATTCCATATAGCTGAAGCTGGCCTGAAATTCACTATGTAGCTGAGGGTGATCTTGAACTCCTCATCCCTGCTGTTTCCACCTCCTGCATTCTGTGATTATAAATTTTCCCCGCCTGGTTCCTCAAGCTGAATTTTTTAAAGAGAAATTTCCAGGTCTAATGGCTTATGTGACTTTGATTTTATTTCAAGTGAAAACAACCTGAATATATGGTTTCTTTACTACCAGTGGGATAAAATGTTCACTTTTTGTAATGCTTCACACCTAGATTAACTTCCTTGTAGAAATAATCCCCAAAAGCTTTCAACAACTGGGTGTGGAATAGACACCTGGAATCCTAGCACGGCACAGACTAAGGCAGGAAGGATCTCCATAAATTCAAGGCAAGTCTGGTCTATGGAGTGAGAAACAGAACAAAACGAAACCCCCAAACCCAACCCCCTGCCCCCCCCCGAGTGTTCTCAAAGCTGCTTGTGGGATTAGCTCCATTCATACCATTGTGCAGCTGTCATTACTGTTAATTTCCAGGACTTCTGCATTTTGCAAAACTCTACCCATTAAACGTTACGCCCTATAGTTCCTTCCCCTAAACTGCTGGCAAACTCCATTTTGCTTTCTGTATCTATTCACTGGATCATATGATAATTTTAATTTTAAGGTAGTGGGGGACCTTCATAGTGTTTTCAACAGTGGTGGTACCACATTTCATTCTCACTAGCAGTCCACGGGTTTTCTAATTTTTCTGCATCATCTCTTGTCCACACTATTTCCTGCTTTTATTTTGTTTTTGATAGCAGCTATCCTAGCAAATGTCCGGTGTTTAATATGTGTCCATGATGGCTCTCATGGAAGGAGACGATTGCTATTTTTTTCATCTGATAACTGAGGAGTTAAAGAGTTGGGGAAAAGGTCTTCTGCCTCAGAGTCACCATTAAGTAGCCAAATATTTGCACAAGTGCAAAAAAAGATTGCACATCACTTGGAGGAAGAACCAGATCCCTCTTTTCCACACTCCTCAAAGAAACAAACAGGTAGTAGTATCCAGGTACTTTTCATGTGGGAAGTTTAAAACCAAGTAGGAAGGTTAAAATTTCTCCAGTGGGCTTTTGTTCATTCTAACTGATTTCCTCTTAGTGGGAAGAGTTAGCTATATGGTTGATTTTCTCTTGTCTTCTATTATAGAATTGCTCAGGAGTAAGAAATGGCAGTCCTTTCTTTTATGATATATTTGCTGAATTATTTATAAATGCTGATTGATATTATTCAATGGGTCATATAGTTATTGGCAAATATTCTGTCCTCTTTTGTTGTTTATTGACACTAATGATTATTTCATAATATTTATTCCTGAGATTGCTTGTTGCTTTTGGTTCTTGATATCCAAGGACATGCGTATATCTGGCTGGCCATTGGAATGATCATCCTTTTGTACTTAGCCTGATTTTCTGATATTCTCAACTAGTTGTAAAATAAGATTCTGACCAACTGAAGTTCAGTAGGTAGAATAAATTCAATGCTATAAAGAATTGGTGTCTTGAAAACAAACTATTCTGCTGATGTTAGTTGAATTGTATTGTGTTTTCTCACTTTTAACAAATTTAAATAGTAGAGCTTAGGAGGTCAGCAACTTGTATTTCTTCATGGCATTGGAGCCCATTTAATTGGTACAAAATTAATCCTTTGCTCAGGCCAGGTCCCCAAATAAATGTGTGCCCCTGCATGCTCTAGCCACAAATGGCAACCGTAAGCATACTTCCAATAGGTGCTTTGCACTCAACTTTAAAAGTAACAATTCATGAACAAGGCATGTGCCAGAATTTCTGTAAATGGCTCCCTTTCATCAAAAGGTCATCCTTAAAACCACTTCATGCGACCTACAATTCTGAGTGTTAATTGAAGTGTTACCTCGATTCAACTTACCCTTGCACTTGTAGGAATCCAGCAGGCAGGGTTTGGGAAAGTGATGGCGGAAAACTGAGGTCTGGATCACTTAGAAGTTGTTTTTCTGTTTTGTTCATTTAAGATTAGGAACTTGGAGGTAGGAAGGGTGAATTTACTGTTTCGCTTTCTTGTTCTTTCACTAGCTAAGCATTTTTACTCGCCAGTGATTTTAATGTTTTGCTCCATTTGTTTTGGTAGCATCTGTTCAGTCTGTTCTTTTTAGTTTGTCTTCTTAGTCAGGGCTACTTTCACTTTCCACCAGGCAACGGCTTCTCCTGGGTACCTTTTCTAGGCTGTGAGGAGAAACTGGTAATAACTGAAGTGATGACGCTGAGTGTCATGACTTTAGGGCCTGAAGTAGTTTCTCTGTTTCTCGAGGCACAGTGCTTAACCCTGTTCAGTTACTGCACTGGGAGAGCTACATGCCTCATAGATGTTGCATGTCTAATTTTGTAATTAATTTATTTTGCTTCAACCCCCAATAACACCTCTACAGTTAAGCATCATTAGAAGCAGAGAAAGAAGAGTTCAAACAACTGCAGGGTTTCGTGACCTTTGGTTATGTGTTGTTATTCTGAATAGAGACAAAATGAGGTTTTAAGAAAGTTAATGAGAGGCTGAGAGGCATCTAGGTCATAGAGGGATCACCAAGTTTCAAAGTATTATAGTTAAAAAAATGACTCTATGGGGCTGTAAAGCAGTGTGTTTGTGTGAAAGCAAACCTTGAATTTTGTCTGCTCCAACTCCCAGAACTTTGATGGTTGATCTTGCCATGGAATTGACTACAGAGAGGCCAGAGATATCCTGAGGAGCTATGAGACAAGGCAGTAAATAAAAATTAGTTTTTGAAAGATTATTTTAGATTCATATATTTTATTTTATGTCTGTCAGTATTTTCCCTGCACACACACACACACACACACACACACACACACACACACACACATATATATATATATATATATATATGCACCATATTTGTGCCTCTTACCCATAGAGGTCAGAAGATGGCTCACATCCCCTGGAACTGGAGTTATGGATGGTTGTGAGCCACCATGTATGTGCTGAGAATTGAACCTGGGTCCAGTGTAAGAGCAACAAGTGCTCTTAACTACTGAACCATCTCTCCAGCTCCCATAAAAACTAATTTCAACCTGAAACTAGATATCTGGAGTTGTGGACTTAGGCATTACAACCAACAGAGTTAGCTAAGCAATGTCTGTGAGGAAATTAGACTTCACAGCATTTGAGACTGTTCCCTGATTCCACTAATGGCAGAAAGGAGGAACCCCATAACTTGAATCATGATGATCAGGTTTTGGGAATAAGGGAGAAGCAGCCTGTGGTGAAGACTGATAAATTCACTTTGTTGGGCTATGGGGGTAAGAATGTAGAAATCTTTTTGCTATAAATCTTTGTAAATTTTAGGAGCATGACCAATCTAAAACATGTTTGCTAGAATCATATTAAATATACTATAATAAACCAGAAGTAACGAATGTATTGTTCATTCGAAAAGTACCGTTCCTGGTCTTTGTCCTCTTTTGTCCTCCGTGAATCTGTATTGTGTTTGCCCTGTGCGGAGCCTATAGCAGGGCTTTGTGTCAGGCACAGAGAGGAATTGCTGCCCTGGGAGCTCGCAGGCGAACATTGAAACAAGCATTCTCCATTGTGACAGAAGAGGACGCGGAATCACTGAAGACCAAAAATGCATTCATGGAGTTATTTTACTGGATATCTTGTCTTGTCTAGTCATCCTTTAAAAATGCCCCTTAAAAAGCAACAGAACCAATCATGCTTGTGATCCTAGAATTTAGCAGCTAGAGCTCAGGGTCATCCTCCACCACATAGCTAGTTTAAGACCAGCCTGGGCTACATGAGATTCCATCTCAAAAGAAAAAAGTAAAAGTTGGGCATGATAAGTGGTGCATATTTTTAATTCCAATACTTGTGTGGCAGAGACAGGTAGAGATCTCTGTGAATTTGAGGCCAGCCTAGTCTACATAGTGAGTTCCATGTTAACTGGCTACATAATGAGACCCTGTCTAAAAATTATAATAAAAACCAAACTAAAAAGTAACATAGTCAAATGAGAAAAGCACATGAGTAAAATTAGTGACTCCCTGTTTTCTTCATTTATGTGTTGTGTAGTTTGGTGTTTTTGTGTATGTTATAGATAAAAAAGAGAGACAGGAATATTTTAGCACAGAAGAGTTAAAACTTGAAAAATGAATGGTAAAAATGAAACATTTACCATTTGCTCATATGGTAAGGATCTAATTTGTCTAAAACTCAGGCATCTTAAAGAGAATTACAGCCTAGAGAGAACTGTGTTCTTCCTCCTTATATTTGCTGTTAAACTGACATTAAATGAATGAAATGTGAATGAATGTGAAAGACAGCCAAGTATAGACCATATTAAACTTCTGCTCTAGAAGACTAGAAATTATTTTTTTAATTCCTTATTAAAGTGCACTTATGGGGCTGGGAAGATGGCTCAGTGGGTAAGAACACTTGCTGTGAAGTCAAGGGGAGCTGAGTTCAAATTCCTAGCACCCATGTAAAATCTGGACATGGCTGTACATGCCTGTAACTGCAGCCTTAGCGGACGAGGATAGGCAGATCCTGGGAGCTTTCTAGCCTGCTAGCCTAGCCAAAACGGCAAGCTTCAAGTACAGTGAAAGACCTATTTAAAGAAAGTAATGTAGAGAGCATTAGAGGAATGCTCTCACCTCCTCCTCTGCCCTCTGGTTTCACATGCATGTACACATATACTCTGCAAGCACACAATTCAAATATGTAAAAAAACTATAAACATGCAAATGCTATATATTTTTAAAATGTGCATTTATTAGGGTCTGGGGAGGTGGCTGAGTTGGTGGAGTATGAGTATGAGGACCGGAGTTAGGATGCTTGTTTCAAAAAGAGAGAGAGCTTGGTGGCATGACCCTGCACTCCAAGCACTGTAGCACTAGGAGGTGGAGCCAGAGGCTATATGAAGCTTGGTGGTGAGCTAGTATTGCCTAATCTATGCACTCCAGGTTCAGGGGGAGACACTGTCTCAAGAAAATAAGTAATTAAAAGTGGAGAGCCATAGAAGCTGCTTGACATCAACGTCTGACCTCCACACACACTTGCATACATGTGTACATGCACACCCAAACATACATTCAAACACACAGATATAAGCATGCATACATACACATACATACATACACCATGCGCGTGTACACACACACACACACACACACACACACACACACACACACACACACTTTTTAAAAGAAAATGTATCTATCCAGTCTGTCCTCACCCCTAGCTAGAATTCCATTTTAGTATAAGTCAGTCTTGATTTTTTTAAAGAAAGCAAATCAAGATCATGTTAATTGGAAATGTTCCTTAAAGAAATGAAATGTCTATGAAACCTATGAAATTTCAGAATTAGGATATTCCTCAGTAAATAATTTCTTCTAACAGTAGTAGTCCTGTGTGTGATCACACTTGTCATTACTTGAAGCCATACTTATTTAAAGACTAGAAATGAAGAATCTGTAAGCATTGTTCTTTGAAAAAGATTTTAAATTTTTATTTATGTTATGTGTGTTAGTGTTTTGCCTGTATGTATGAATGTGCACCACATGTGTGCCTGGTGCCAATGGAGATCAGAGAGAGAGAGCTCTAAATCCCTTGGAAGTGCTACCATGTGGCTGCTGGGAATTGAACCCAGGTCCCCTGTAACTGTTTCTAACCACTGAGCCATCTTTTCAGCCCCTGTAAGTGTGGTCTTTGGTTATAGTTGAAGTTTCAAATATACTGTATTTTCAGAAATACAAATAAAGGATTCATGGGTTTAATTAGTAGAATAGGAAATACATTCTTGGCTTTGAAAATGTGATAAAATGTCCCAATACTTTATTTGGAACAGCATTAATTAGAAAAGATCTACATTGTGTACTTAGTCACTGAGGATATGAGCCAATGAAGAGCTCTAAGTGGAGGGGGTGACAAATGACAGCGTGTATTCTAGATGGGCAGTGTCTTACAAATTACCATCATGATTCATTTTACATCTGATGTTCTTAACATCCTCACTAATGACTTGGAAATAAAATGACCCAAATGAAAGCTTCATGTGACTACTAGCTAGGAGCTGTTGCAAGTCAAGTTAGACCTTCAGGAGAGACATCAGTAATGTGGGAAGGTAGATTGTAATGTTTAGCTATGTTAACACACTTTGTTACATCTCTTAGAACTTCATTTTCGCTGATAATTTCACTTCCCTGGGGTAACGGCTGAAGCTGTTTTTAAATATTACCTTTCAGTTGTTTGGCCATACATTTTTAACTGGTTGAGATCATACCACACATAGAATTGTTTCCACACACAGAATTTTTTTCTTTCTTTTTTGTTTAGCATTATATAAAATTTCCCATATCATTACTGACTTCTGTAAACATCCCTTGAATTGCTGGAGGGCTCAATCTTTTTCCTTTTTCATGGTGGCAGTACTAGGGATTCAACTTGAGATTGAACCCAGGACCTTGCACATACTAAACAGGGGCTGTACCAATAAGCTCTGCCTTCAGCCCCTAAGGCCCTATTGGAAAACTTTTAGAAAACTACATTCATTTCTTTATTTTCATTCACACTCGTATCCTCTCCCCCCCCCCCCCCCCCCCGCCCCGTCCCCTGTGTGTTTGTGTGTGCGCGCCCACACGTGCATGCTGACTTGCTGGAGTCAGTTTTATTCTTCCACTCTGTGGGTCTTGGAAGTGGAACTCGAGTCATCAGGCTTGGCAACGGGCAGCTTTCCCACCGAGCCGTCTCTCCAGCCCCCTTGCTAATCTTGAAAGAAGCCTTTCAGTGCTGCTTTGGGTGAGAGGCTTGGTCACTTCCAGGTAGCGAATTATGAATTCAACCTTTCATGCTAAGTATCTGTTAGTAATTTCCAAGTCGCTTTAAAACTCTGTACCATGTGAGTGTGTGGTCTCATCTGACCCGTTACCTTGGGAGGAGTATCTGTTTGGCCCAGTAATATAGAATTTCTTCATCCATTACTGAATGGATGCCAAGCTTTGTAAAAGATGGCTTGGGATAGTGTTCTGTGGTGGTGTGTTTGCTCCTGAGTATCAAAGTTCTCAATAAAAGGCTTTCTGTTCTCAGACAACAGGCCGTTTTCCCCAGACACACGCCTTGTTGTTTTTCCATCGTCAACAGTAGAGAACAGTTTGGGTGCAGCCAGAAGCAGCTGGCCTGGACGCACACTTGAGGGTCCTCCGGGATGTTGTTCTGACCACTCACTGTAGGTGCCACCTTTATTGACTGGAAATGTCTAGGGACTGTGGGCTTTGGCCTGCCTCAGTTCTCCTCTCCCACACTAATCTTCGCCTCCCAGGCAGCAGCAGCTCTGTGGCAGTGACTGCTATTTTTCATCTCTTTCCCACTTTCTAGATTTATCGGTTTCCTCCAGGCGTGTCCCTGCTCTGTGACTGTCTTGTAAAAGCTGTTCTCCTGTCCCCAAGCAAAGGAATGGGCAGCTCGCCTACCACTGTGGGGGGAGACTATTGTAATAGAGCATTTTTTAAAACTAAAATTCACATAAAGGTGATACGATGATTGATTTCCCCCATTTGTGTGTGTGTGTGTGTGTGTGTGTGTGTGTGTGTGTGTGTGTGTGTGTGTGTGTGTGTGTGTGTGGTGTGCATGTGTATGTATATGTGCATGCCTTTTTTTGTATATGAAAGTATTTGGGCACATGTAGGAGCCTGAAGTTGATATTGGTAATAATCCTCTATTGATCCCTCTTCACCTTCTTCGTTGAGGCAGGGTCTCTCAATCAAAGCTGGAGCTCTCTGATATGGCTAGTCTTGATAGGAGGCTTGCTCTCAGGATCCCTGTCTGTACTTTTCTGAGACTACTATTACAGACAGGCTGCCAGCTCACCAGGCATTTGATGTGGGCTCCTAGGATCTGAACTTAAGTCCTTGAACTTGTACAGCAAGCGGTTTAAACATTGAGCAGTTGCTAGAGCCAGATTGAGTTTTTAATTCAGTAAAATCCAACAGCAAACACTTTACATACTTGTCATTGTATCCTTCTAGAAAATCCATGACTTTTTTTTATCATTATCTTCATTTCAGAAGAGGAAACTGACATATGGAGAAATGAAGTAATTTGCCTGAGATCACGTAGCCAGTAAAGCTGCTTTTAGAGACCATTTCTACTCAGTACAAACTTATTACTAGATGCCAAAAGAAAGGATTGATTTGTTTCACTGTGATGTTCCTAGCACCCCCATGAGGCTATTTTCTGATAGATGGTGAATCACTGTTTGCCAAGAAGTATTTAGCTTATTCAATTCATAAGGTATTTGGAGGATTTAAAGGTGCCCAGGACAGCCCTCCTCCATCATATCTTCTCATCCTAGTTAATGAAACAGACATAGAAAAAGTCAGAAACCAAAGGTCAAGGACAATAAGATCTCCTCTTACATAGGAGGGCACTTCTGTCTTGTCATCTGAGACATTTTCATGGGAAGCACAGAGTATGGGTTTGATTTGCCCCCATTGTTGAATATGTCCTGCTGACATGTGACAGGAATGCCCTGATTTTCCGTTGATTTGACCTCTCTTCGGAGAATCTCCATTCCTTTCTTGACTATTTTTGATGTTTCTTTTATTTTCATTTGTATTTAGTTATGTGTATGGGCATTTTCCTGCATGTATGCACATGCACTATGTGTGCCTGGTGCCTGCAGAGACCAGAAGACATTAAAGCCTCTGGAACCAGAGTTACAGATGTTGTAAACCACCATGTGGGTGCTGGGAATCAAACCTGGGTCCTTTGAAAGAACAACCAGTGTTCTTTACTACTGAATCACCTCCAGTCCTTTAAAAAAAGACTTATTTTATTATGTTTAAGTGTGTGTATGTGTGTGTGTGTGTGTGTGTGTGTGTGTGTGTGTGTGTGTGTGTGTGTGTGTGCCAGTGCTCATATGCATGCGTGTACATGTGGGTACTGGTGTTCGTGAAAGCCAGAGGCATTGAATACCTTTGGAGCTGTAGTGGTTGTGAGTCACCAGACAAGAGTGGTAGGAATCAAACTCGAGTCCTCTACAAGAGCAGTGCACACTCGTAACTGATGATCCTTCTCTCCAGCCTACCTTTTCTTTTAACTCCTTGTATAGCTCAGGCTAGCCTCAAACTCATGGTCCTCCTCCATCAACCTCCCAAATGCTAGGATTGCTGGCATGTTGCCAGCATGCCTCACTGAGATTTCTATTCTTGAAATATATTGGAGTCGCCTTTCTAAGTCTGTTGCTATGTGCACAGAAGACATATCAGGTGTATGTATACCTGACCTTTAAGAAACTCGTATTTTTAGTCCATGAACCTGAACTCATATAATAAAAAATACCTAAATAATAATAAATACATAAATAAAATAATAATAAAAATAATACCTAAAAATAACACCATAAAGCCTTCTTAAATATATTATATGTGTACATGTTTGTGCACATGTGTCTAGAGGCCAGGGATCTAGTTCCTGCATTGTTTTTTAGGATCGATGTTCACCTTGCTTTTTGAGTCAGGATTTCAGTGGGACCTGGAGCTTAACAACAGCCTAGACTGGCTGGCCAGTGAGCCTCAGGAGATCCTTTAGTTTCTGCCTCCTCAATGCTGGGATTACAAGTGTGCACAATCCTACCTGGCTTTCTATGTGGTCTCTGAGGGCCACACTCTGGGCTTCCTGCTTACACAACAAACACTTTATGGACTGAGCTATCTCCTCAGTCCTTAAATAACTTGGGATGTATTTTCTCTGCCCTGTAAGTTAGGGGAGCCCATATGATTATTCAAAAGGAGTGTTATTCATTAGAAATCTGTGGAGCTGTTGATGAAAATAAAGAATGACTTACAATATTAAGGCTAGAACCACTTTGGCACTAGCCAGATTTGGTGAATGGAGTCAGCAGGTTATCTTTTAGAGGAGTATTTCACTAACGACTGAGGCTATACATAGTAGCATAGATACCTCATATAAATGGATGTGTAGCTGGGCTTGTAGTTCAGTGTTAAAGCACTTGCCTAGAAAGCACGAAGCTCTGGGTTCAATTCTTAGCACTACAGAGTAAATGGAATTCTACAATACAGTCATCCTTGGATATTTATGGGGGTTGTTTATAGGCGCTCCCACCAATGGATATAAAAACCTATGATGTTCATCTCTTATAGAAAATATAAATAGTTGTTATACTGTATTGTTTGGGAAATGATAACAAGAAAAATATCTGATGATGTAACATGGAGGCAATATCTTTCCCAAGGATTTTAACTCTGGAGTAATTGTGTCTATGGACACAGAATCCACAGATGCAGAGGAGTTTCTGTGTCCATGCCCCACTCCTTGGGTTTCTTTTTTATGACTGGCTTCATTCACCTAGTATAATGCTCACTAGATCATTGATGTTATGGTGTCAGACTTGCCTTTTTAAGGCTGAATAGTACTCCATTATGTGCTCTAAGATTTTTTAAGATTGTGGTTCACTTGAAAACAATGTGATAAATCACAGCTCCAAGTGGGACCTGCTTCGGACTTAAGCTGCTTCATTTTCCTTCCATGCTCTGAAGAGCTTTCTCTGGAAATTCATTCTAGGCAAAGAATTTTTAGGAGACAAACTCGATTAAACAATTTACTTTAAATTTGTCAGGTAAAAAGGATGTGTTTTTACATGTGTCAAGAGCCTCTCATACATACATATATAATATATATATATAATGTTTTAGTTTTCAAATGGGAGATTGACTGGTGTTTTCACAGGAAGCTAAATGTTCAAAGCTATTACAAAACCTATTATTTTGCCACTACGTTTCCGCACTAGCAGCAGAGCACAGAGAAACATGTCTTCTTTGACCCTTTCCATTAGGTCCTGAGCCCAGGGACCTGTCTCTGTGACTAACTCCTTAGAGAGTGAACTTACTGTTGTCTTTTTGCACGGGGTTGGCACTCACTAAGTATGTGGTGTGCATACATGCAGACTCAAGAGCAAAACAAAATCCGACGTGTTTCTGTCATATTCAAACCAGGTTTGCCGTCACTGCTTTGTGCCGTAGCGGTTGTGAGCCGTGACTAGGCAGGCCCAGTTTCACTGCTTTAACTGCAGGACACAGGCAGCTTCCCCACTGCCACTTTAGTTTAGCCTTTTGTTTCTTCTTCTTCATCTCTCATCAGTCAGTCGTATCCCAAATTGGATCATCACACCTCTCTTTACTTTTCCTGGTGACCAGATGTCTTGGGGATAAGTCACAAAGTACTGTAATAGTGGCTGTAACTTACCTTGCTGGCTTGGGGGCCTAAGCTACTCTCTGCCTCCACCCACATCACACTGTGACCATCTGCTCATGACTCAAGTGATTTTCTTGCCTCAGTCTCTTGAGTGTACCCACTGCACCCAGCTCCTGCATTCATTCTTGCTTTACTTCCTTGCCTTTCTTCAACTAGAACTCCCTTTCTACTACATTCTTGGGCCAACTCCTGCCCATCTTTCTGAATTTAGCACAAACCTCATTGCTGCTGTCTTTGAGGCTTATTTGCTCATGCAGATTGGCTAACAACTATTTTTCCTCTTCTGTATGAGCATTTATTGTACTGTTTATCCCTGTGGACTATGATGCTTATCTAATGAGTCTGACCCTGCTGCTAATCCAGAACTCACTGATGATCCAGGACTCTGACTGAGCCTTGCGTGTTTGCACATGCAGTAGCCAGCATAGAATGCACCACTGAGGCAAGTATTCATTTTAGTGTTTAAAAGAAGATTATATAAAGGTAAGAGTTAGTGCAAAGAAACAGAATTTAATAGCAAGCAATCAGTTAAGCATCATTTGATGGATACTAAGTGTAATACGACTAAAGGAAATCATCACAAATTTCTTGAATTAAAAGAAGAGGGTCTATGAATATACTCCCAACAGCTGCCTTCCTCAGAGCATCCTTCACATCTCTGTTCCTCAGACTGTAGATGAGGAGGTTCAGCATAGGGATGACCACTGTGTAGAATAGAGACAGCACCTTGCTCTGTTCAGTAGAGTAATTGGACTTGGACATCCCATAAATGAAGGTAATGGTCCCATAGTAGAGAGTGACTACAGTGAGGTGGGAGGTGCAGGTGGAGAAGGCCTTGTGGTGGCCCTCAGTGGAGCACATCTTCAGGATGGTGATAAGAATGTAAATGTAGGAGACAGCTATGACAAACACTGTGACCGCAATAATGGAGCCAGAAGAGATAGAGGGGGTGATTCCATTAATGGAGACATCTGAGCAGGACAGTTTCAGCAAAGGGGAGAAGTCACAGAAAAAGTGATCTATCTGATTTGGTCCACAGAAGGACAGAATTAACAAATGATCAGTAAACGTCCAACAATTCATTCAGCCACCAACATAGGAAGCTCCCAACAAGAGAAAGCTCCCAACAACAGACTCTGGGGAACCTGAGTGTGGAGTAGAGGAGAGGTGAACAGGAAGCACTCAGCTGACCCAAATGACACTGTAATACAGAGCTGTGTTTCACAGGCAGCCACAGGTAGGGCCAGCCCATGTCCAAGGAGTTTCATAAGCTTTATATCTGAGGCTGAGGTTGATTATACAATGTCTACAAAAGCCAGATGGCTGAGGAATAGGTGCATGGGTGTGTGCAGCTGGGAAGAAATTCTTATCAACATGATGATGTTGATATTGCCTACTAAGGTAACAATGTATACTCCTAGAAATACCACAAAAAAAGACTATACACAGTGTAAGATCCTCTGTTAGTTCCCAAATGATTAGCTCTGTCACTGTGGTGTGGTTTCCAGCCTGTCTTTTATGTGAATTGTTCCTGTTGAGGGAAATGAAAATATTTGCTTTCATAATGTTCTCATTTTGCACATTGCTGGGTTTCTTTGATTTTCCTCACACTTATTAATGGTTATCTCCTCGGCCCAACATATAAATACTGCATTCTTTGGAATTGTTGTTTTGTCTTTTCAACTTTGAATAAAATGAAAATGATGAAAAAAAGAAAACTGAATAAAAAGGTAGCTTTGCCTCAAGTATGTCTTACATGTCAAAATATCATGAGTAAGTGTGGAATTTATGTCCATAGAAAACTTTGGTTAAAGCTAATATATTATTTGCTGGACTTTAGTTGAATCTTACCAGTGAGATGTGCCCAGGTATACTGAGGTTGGTGAGGGCAATAGCCTGGACTGTGCTGTGATTATATAAAGAAATGCACAGAACTGGAGTGGATCTTTATGTGCAAATTAATTTCATATAACTGCTTCATGGGAACATTGGGGCTTGGTCCAAGTTTAATGTTAAAGCATGACAAACCAAACACATACCATTCACAGGTGCCATACCATCCTTTGCTCTCCCTTACCTACCCAGTCTCTTCCTAAATTCTCTAGATACATGTAAAATGAAGGTATTGATAATCAAAAGATAAGAAGCCATTCTTCTGGTATAAGGAGTGTTTATAAATTTTCTTTATCTGTTGTAACAGCAAAAATAGTCTCCCGAAGTATAATGGCAGGTTGAATTTTGTAAAAGTGGTATGTGGAATGGACATTCACTTTGACTTGCTCATCTTCTGTGAATGAGATGATTCTTTAACAAGCTGGCATGCAGGTTCCTCTCTAGGGAATAGTGAGAGTAAAATACAAACAGTATTTTCATATATTGTCAAGGGTTTGGAGAGCCGATGTCTCTGATTTTAATATTGTCTGAATTACATTCTGCATCTCATTGAGCACTTAAGCATGGGTGGAAGCCTCACCGAACTCTCTAAAAATTATTTTTATTTTACGAAGAGGCAGTCATTACCCTTCCTGTTACTGTTGTATGGCCCTTTTTGCCTTTTTAAGGCATGCTTTTAGAGGTGTTCAATAAACAAACAGATGAGCCAAATCAGATCCTGGCAGGAAGTAGAGTCAATGATAAACAGCAGAATGTGGCTCAAACTCTTCACACAAACAACTAATTCTCTCTCTATTTATGTGCAATACTCTATATATCAATACTCGATATAGGAATATGAGTATTCATATATATATGTATATATGTGCTTATACATATATACAGACATAAACATAAAATATGTACTAGAATGATTGATACTAAAGGTTTTTATGAGCATATTAAAAGGGGAAATCTGGAAACCCTGCTGGAAGAATCTAAGTTGAGTCAAGAGGTCATGCTGTATTTAAAGAGTGTTTGCTATTTTGAGAGGCTAAGAGAATATATGAACTGTGAGGAGGTATAGCAAGATGTAAGAATTAGAAGTAGATCTTTAAATTTCTTCTTTGGGGATGTCTTAGTTAGGGTTTCTATTGCTGTGGAAACACCATGACCAAAAAGCAAGTTGGGGGAGGAAAGGGTTTATTTGGCTTACACTTCTAGATCATAGTCCATAATTGGAGGAAGTCAGGACAGAAACTCAAACAGGGCAGGGACCTAGAGGCAGAAGTGATGCAGAAGCCATGGAGGGGTGGTGCTTACTGGCTTGCTCCTCATGACTTGTTCAGCCTGCATTGTTATAGAACCCAGGACCACCAGCCTAGGGATGGCACCACCCACCATGGACTGGGTCCTCCCCCATTGATCACTAGTTAAGAAAATGCCTTATAGCTGGATCTTATGGAGCCATCTTCTGAATTGAGGTTCCCTCCTCTCAGATGACTCTAGTTTATGTGTCAAGTTGACATAACACTGGACAGCATAGGAGATTTGCATGAGCAGTAAGTAATGAAGTAGCAGTACGTGTTCTGGTTGCTTTGATGCAGGTGTGTTAAGAGAGTGTAGAGGGTGCTTGAAAATTGTCTTATGACAGATCTATAAAGACAATTGAGTCGGGGCAGGATCCTTGTCTGAAAAATGATTAAAGTAATCCCTGAGAGTATAAAAAGCTCTGTATCAGAGTCAAAGAGGAAGGGAGGAATATGCAATAAGAACTTTGTTGCTGGATCCACTGGAAGGTGTGAAAAGGGTCATTGGAGGTGAGTTCCAAGTCATGATCCTAGGACACAGATGATAGTTAAGACAACTTAGGAAAGGGATGGTGTTCACCTACTTACTCTATAGACAGTTCATTCTTGTGGTGTCTCACTGGCTGTCAAAAGATGTTCTATGCTCAGGGAAGATTACAATACCCTGAGACAAACTTAAAGATAGAGTTCAATAGTAACTATAGAACTTAAGCAGTATTCAATGTTTTCCAAATGTACCAAGTTAGGGATTAAGTGTTTTGGTGGTTAGTTGATTGGTTAGTAGAGCATTGTAGGGAAACACACTTCTGAAGATTATTTCAGAATGAAGTAAGAGAGTGTGAGTGAGTGAGTGTGTATGTGTGTGTGTGTGTGTGTGTGTGTGTGTGTGTGAGAGAGAGAGAGAGAGAGAGAGAGAGAGAGAGAGAGAGAGAGAGAGAGAGAGAGAAAGAAAGAAAGAGAGAGAGATTAGGCGGTGTGCTGTCACCAGTGACCAGACTGGGAAATATTGATGTATGGCAATGACTGAGGTAGTGGGGTCCTCTGATTTGTCAAAGAGGGCATCTTCTCTCTTTGTCCTTGATGTCAAGAGGCTTGTGCTAGGTTTAAAGGGGAATGGGTGATAGCCCAAGCTCCCTGCTTTACCCGGCAACCACTACTAACCTCAAATTTTGTGAGGATAAGAAAATAATGAACGTCTAGGTCCTGCTCAATTTCTGAAACAAAGATACTTAAACTGCAAAATGTTTTAGAATTGACAAGTGCCTCTAAAGCAACCATGAATCAGACAAGGATTCAGCCGTGGTTAGGCAAAGAGCTTCAGTGACTTTGGATTCTAAATTTCCAAGACAACTCAGGTAAATGAAAGTCATCTAAATAACTCTTAAGTCTTAAGCTCAATTTCATAATCTGAAAAAAATTAATTATCCAGTTCCATGGGGGTTCCTCAGCTATTGGTTCATAGTTCATGTGTTTCCACTAGTTTGGCTATTTGTGCCTGTGCTTTTTCCAATCATGGTCTCAACATCTCTTGCTCATATAATCCCTCCTCTCTCTCGCCGATTGGACTCCTGGAGCTCCACCTGGGGCTTGGCCGTGGATCTCTGCATCTGCTTCCCTCAGTCACTGGATGAGAGTTCTATCACGACAGTTAGGGTGTTCAGCATTCAATCACCAGAGTAGGTCAGTTTGGGCTTTCTCTCAACCATTGCCAGTAGTCTATTGTGTGGGTATCTTTGTGGATTTCTGGGGACCTCTCTAGCACTTTGCTTCTTTCTATTCCAATGGGGTCTTCATTAATCATGGTATCTCTTTCCTTGTTCTCCCTCTCTGTTCTCTGGATAAGTGAGACAGTTAATTAGCTTGAACTATTTAGGAGGCCGCCAGGCAGTGGAACCAGGACCTGTCCTTAGTGCATGAGCTGGCTTTTTGGAACCTAGGGCCTATGCTGGAATACTTTTCTCAGCCTAGGTGAAGGGAGGAGGGGACTAGACCTGTCTCAACTGAATCTACCAGGCTAAGCTGAATCCCCAGGGGAGTCCTTGCCTTGGAGGAGGTGGGAATGGGGGGTGGGTTGGGGGGAGGGGGGGAGGAGGGAGGACAGGGGAGTCCGTGGCTGATATATAAAATTAAATTTAAAAATTAATTATCTTTGAACTTTTACTTTTATGTGTTTATTTTACTTATTTGAGGCTGGGTTTTGCTGTGCTTCTGAAGCTGGCCTTGAATAATCCTCCTGCCTCAGCCTTCTCAAGTGCTGAAATTTATAGGCACAAGCCATCATGCCCAGCAGAAGATTATTCTTAGCATTTTGTTTTGCTCATTATTAACTTTAAAAGATAGACTTCAGAGAGTGTACCCCAAAAAGTTGGAATTGACATAGCAACACAGGAGGTATTTCAAAGGCTAACCCTGACCCTGGACTAGAACTCCATGTACTAGGCCGTGCCTTTTATTTTTAGAACTTCGAGATGTGTTTTACTGTGGCATATCTTCTGTTGGTATCATACAGTTGAAGTGGGGTCCACCAAATGCAAGCAAATTGGCAGTTACACACACAACTGAGAGTCTTCCAGTGGGAGCCCACAAGACACTCCATTGTAAAGATAGTTCTTTGTATTGGTTCTTTTCTGACTCTGACATGCTTGGTTCCTACCACTCTCTACTGAACACCAAGAAGACTTTTCATAATGCCATGAGTCATTGGGTGTTCATGAAAGGACTGTGTGAAAATAAAGATAAGAGTTTTGGTGGAAGACAAAAACTGAAAAGCTGCAGATACAGTTACATGTAGATTCAGTTTTGTACTGCCTTCCATCACTGTGTCCTGTACCTTGTATCTCTCCATCTCCTGGAGATGAGTAGGATAAGGGTAACCATATTGTACTCTTGGATACCCCTCAACACAATACTGAGAACCAGCTCCACATAGTTGGCGTCTCAGTGCTCAACAGCTTCCTGCCTTCTTGTCTGTTTTCTTGCCTCATATTGAAGAAGCTCTAATGAATCCATAATGGACAGGAAGAGAAAAGGTACTATCAGATGTTATTGTTATATAATGAATAACACTAAAGAGCTATCTTTGATCTCAGGTTTTACCCTTGTGTTTGCCTTTGTGTGAGTGCATGAGTAATGACTTCGTGTCGTTTCTCAGACCATCACCTACTTCTAGAACAGCTGCCAACTGTTAGGATGCAGGGAGTCTCTACCCCTACTCCAGTGATCCTGGCTGCCTTTGGATTGCAAGACTTGTGTGTGGTGGTCTTTGGAAAGGGGACTTTCAGAGATGGAATTTAAGCATTGTTCTGTAATTAGAAACTTTTTACACTCAAGGGAGTTGGCAACTGAATTATACCAGCAGAGGAGTGATGTTATACCAGCGATTTGAGCAGGATGCTGTACTCACATTCCACAGTCACAAAGAGAAACAGATACATTCATCATTTGGGAACTGGATTTCCCTGGACTCAAATCCAGTGATTGTCTTTAACTTGGCATGTAAAAGGGAAAATGTTACTTACTCTCCTAATTGAAATCATATGGTGCTTATCTGTTCTGATGCTGTATTGCTGGATCTTGTGGAGTTAGAAACACATGAGTATGAAAACTCCCACTGTAGACAAGATGCCCCACCTTCCGCCCCTGTATGCACACCAAAATTTGTTTGGTGCTCTTGGCAAGAACTAGAGGGAGATGGATTAATATTATTAAATATTCAAAGGAATAGATTTTCTGGTTTTTAAAATTAGGTTTTATTTTAAAATACTTTTTTATATTTTTTACATTATAGGGGTTTTGTCTGCATGGATGTGCACCATGTGCAGGCAATGCCCATGGAGGCCAGAAAAGTACATCAGACCCCCTGGAACTGGAGTGACAGACAGTTGTGAACTGCTAAGAGGGTGCTGGGAAACAAATCTGGGTCCTCTTCAAGAGTAGTATATGCTCTTAACTGCTGAGCCATCTCTTTAGCCCTGGTTTTATTTTTTTAATGTATTTATTATTATTTATGCATATATTATATGTCTACATGAATTTATATGCATCAGGTTTGTGCAGATGTCCTCCAGAGGGCATTGGATCCCCTGGAACTGAAGTTACAAGTGTTTGTCAGCCGCCTGATGTCGGTGCTCGAAACTAAACCTGGGTCTTCTGCAAGAGCAGTTAGGTGCTCTTAATCACTGACCTATCTCTCTAGCCCTTAAATTAGGTTTCAAATGGAGTTTGGGCAGTAGGTAAGAGAGACAAAAAGTGATACCAGTGTGATAATTACTGAGTCTTAAAGCATAGCCAAAGTGTTGGTCTGTTTGTGGAGTATTCAGCTCTGTATGTTTGTTCCTCTATGTTCCTATCTACTGCCATTCCAAGTAGTGGCTTCTGGGTCAGGGCACAAGCACACCAGATCAGCATGAATACTTTTGCTGGGAAATGTTTAGGCACTTGCACAGAAGGCAAAAGGAAATGTAGGGCCAAGCTAGAGAGCAGAGCTTGAGAGTCCTCCTTCTGAAGTCACCCAGTGAGATGAGGCTGCTAGCTGATCTCTCAGGAACTAGGCCTTCCTTGTGCCATGGCAGCACAACCCCAGGTGCGTCACTGTGCTTGTCCTGGACACACCGTCTTCCTTATGACACTCAGGAGGGTGAGAAATTGCCGCTGTGAAAGAGGCCTTAAGAGGAGGTCCTGAGTCCTCGGCCACAACCCGGAATAAACCTAAGCTTTGCTGCCCTCCAGGAGCAGGAGAGCCTGTTTCCTTTGGGCATGTGTACGTGGGCCTGCTTTGTAGCTGAGCTTCAGTTACATATGACGTAGATGCACATGTGTAGTTTAAGTAGCAACGTTAAGTTTTTAAACCAGGAGAAAAGAGAAAGAGAGCAGAGCATGTTGTGGAAAGGGAGAGGAAGAGGCATCCAAAGATGTTTTATACTGTATCTAGGTATAGAAACAGGAACCAGAGTTTTTAATCCAATAAAGGACATTTAATTCCCACTAATAGAATTCCTGCTACAGCAGGGTCAGTGGTTCTCAAGCTCGAGCATGCATCAGAGTCCCATGAAGGGTGTGTTCCCTCAGAGACTGCTGGGTACCGTCCCCAGGGTTTCTGATTGAGAAGGTCTGGGGGCAAGGCCTGGGAATGTGTCCAGCTGATAAGCGGCTTTGGCAGTTAACTAGCCAGTTTAGCTTCTTCTAGCAGAGAGAGAAGGGCCACAGTGCTTTCCAGCTCTGGAATCCCTATGGGACCCAACTGAATGGGGAGGAGCATGGCTTACCCTCTAGACTTATGATTGTGGTCCACAAAGGCAAAGGATGTAAGGTTCACCATCCCCCAGAAGATGACCATAATACGAACTTCACTGTGACCCCTATTGCTGGGTCTCATGGAGGCCAGCGCACTGGATATTTCTGAAACATTGAAGAGAAGCTAAGTGTGCATTCGATTTTTTTCTGTAAGTGCATTTAACCAGTACTCTTTCTTGGTGTCTAGTAACTTGGACATTCTGGTAAATCAGGATGTCAGGCATGAAAGCAGCACTTTCTTTGGTTACTAAAGGAGAAATTATAAGGTTCTGAAATCTGTAAGACTTTCTCCAGAAGAAGCCATTTCTGCTTTAAGGCCCAAGATTTTCATTTCATGTCTCCATTTTGCAATTGTTTATTTATTTGTTTGTTTGCTTATTTATTCTGGGAGGGTGACCAAAGCTAAGATGGGCAATCGCCCCTTGTTGTTGTTGCGTTTCCAGATTCCCTCTTTTCACTGTCAGGGTAACAAAAGTTTGCCTCGTTTCTGTCTGCCTCTCCGTAATGTCTTAACGGGAGTAAAGCTTTATTCCAGCCTCTGCCTCCCAAAGGGAGAGGCAAAGAGATTGGCAGGCTTGCTTCTGGCAGGCTGGACAGGAGCGATAGTGAGTGATTCTTCCAGAGCTTCCGGCTTCCCTCCTGACTTTTCAGTATAATCCACAGACTGTTTCTTCATCAAATTTGACCTTCTAGCAGAAGAACATCAAACTTTTTTTTTTTTTATCTTCCTTGATGTTTCCTTGGAACCATAAAATACTATTAGTTTGAGTACTTAGTGGTAGAAGAGTGGAATATTATTTGGGGTTTTCATTTTTTTTATCCAATATAGAAAGCCTGTGGCACTAAATAAAAATGTCACCGTGTAAAATGCAAAGGCTTTCTGTCACAAACATTTTTAAAAATTCATGAAGGTCTGAAGATTTGATTTATCTTTTCCTATTTCTGTGATTTATTCATATTTAATGTTAGTTTCAACATTTGCAACATGAGGAAACTTTTCAAATAAAAAAATGGGAAATGAGTTTCATTTGAAGAAAAATTCAACCATGCCAGTTTTTAATGACACAGCTTATTGCTATTCCTATGATCAAGGGACAGAGTTTGTTTTCCCAGTGATTTCACTGTTGGGGATGTCAATTCACCTGGCTATTTGGTTGTGACAACCGTTTCTCTCATGTCAGCGGACACTTTTCATTGGGCATTAATCATGTTTCTATGGGGCCAACGACAGAGGGAAGGATAGGGACAGCTCTCAGCTCTGGAACCCTTGGGTTGCTTTGTTCCTGTGTTTGCTTTTGGGTTCTGAACTGCTGGGTAGCCTGTGGCTTCAGGAGCTTCTTTAGGCAGAAACAGCATTCAATTTTTCTTAAGGATGATTCATAAATAACAATAATAGAATTAGCTTCAAATGTAGGGGAAGGGAAGTCAGAACAGACTTAAAGTGTTTTGTTTGGTTTGGTTTTTTTAAACAAAACTAATCAGTGTGCATAGGGTCTGAGGTGTGGACCTTTTAGAACTTGGAGAACTAATCACCCAGTAGGAATGGAGCTGAAGACCCTCCTTGCTTTTGTTTTAGGAGATAGGTATATTCTTTCTAAAGGACAAGAAAATTTTGCTCACACCTACAAGGTAAGTGGAATCTTAGATGGTAAGAAGGAATTAATTAAGGCCCAGTTGTTCTGGACAGTCTAGCTTCTGCCTGCCTGTCCACCATCCTGTTCCTCCACCCATTCTTCCAGCTCTCATCTCTGTATTCCTTCTCTCTATTTCTTCCCACTTGTTTTCATTCTTTCACTGTGGGGTTGTTTTAGAGCATCAGCGCTGGGCCAGACACTGGGCCTCCATATATTTGATCAGCTTGTCATAAAATGAGGGAAACTGTACTTTTTCTATTCAAAATAATAACAGACCTGTGAAAAGTATCGGGAGAAAGAGAATAGAAGGCACCGAGGGCCTTCAAGGAAAAAGCCCTTTTGTTCTATCTTGCCCCTTTATTTGTCACTGAGCATAAGATCCATCAATATGTGGCAGCCAATCCACAGAGCAATCTCAACGCGTGGCTGTGGGTTTTAGAACCAGGTCTGGGGATTTTCTCATTGTGATTTTGATTTTGTTCTTTTGATTAATGAAGAGAATCATCCTGATGTGTAAATCATCTTATTCCTTCCTCAGACAATTGGGAAGAAGTTACCTCCAGCTACGTCAGCTCCAGATCCATCAAAAACAGAAATGGACAGCAGAACAAAGAGTGAGTTTCCTTAATTACCAAAAATCCTTATATACTTCTGAAGCTTTCCTGTATTCATTAAAACATGCATGCGTGTACGCGCGTGTGCACACACACACACATGCACACACACACACACACACACACACACACACAAACACATACACACACACACGAATGTGTTTCCTTAGCTCTCCATGAGTAGACTGGAAGGACAAGCTAAAATCAGAATTCCTCTATTTTTCATGTGGGCAATTTGATCCTGGCACATACATTGCAGCAACATGCAAAGCTAGGGTTTGTCCATATTTGCACAGGTTAGGTGGCCCAAGGACCCAGGAGTGTGCTAACTAAAGCACATTAGGGATTCCCGGATCTTCCAGTAGAGACACCTAGTCACTCAGCCGTCATTACTCTCCTTTCACTGTGCTGGCCTCCTCAACACGTCTTTTAAGAGTATTTTTATTTCTAATTATGTGTATGCATGTGTATCTGTATGGGGATAGATGCACATGAATGCAGGTGCCTGCAGAGATCAGAGGCGTTTGAGTTCAGGGAACTGGAGTAACAGTCATTTTGAGCCACCTGATGTGGGTATGCTAGGACCCGAACCCCAGTCCTCTGGAAGAGCAGTACACACTCTTAACCACTGAGTCATCTCTCCAGCCCCACATCTATGCTTTAATGTCTTCAGATGTTTCTATGGCATCTTCAGGCAAGAGACTCAAGTATTGTAGAAGGATTAAGTAAGTAGATGGGAAGAGATTAGTTTCATTTCAGAATGATGCTATCCAATAGAACTATCACATGAAACATGTATATAATTTAAAATTTTCTGATGACCACATTGAAAACTGGAAGCTAATTTTAATGTATTTAAGTCAGTATATGTACATATAACATTTTCAATATGTAATCGCTATAAAATTATGAATAACGTGCTATACTTTTTCTCCGTGTGATGTCTTCACAGTGGTATGTGTGGTTTGTGGGTATTGTGTATCTCAGTTTAGAGTAGCAGTCACATTTCGTAGTGCTCACTATTGGTGACCATGTTGGACAGTGTATTTTAAGAGTAATGTTGAAGCCCTTGACAGAAAAACCACAGCTCTCACAGAGATAGTCTCTGCTGAGCCAAATATGAGTGACCATGGCCTGAGAACATGCATTGAGGTTGCTCTGCATGACCTGTTCCAATACAGAAACAGTTACATGAGCCCTTTTATAGCCACAGAGCAAATGAAAGTCGTAAGTGAAGGCTTTTACACAATACTTCAGTGGGAACAGCAGGTAGGCAGGTTAGGTTTTAGATGTTCTCTGATGACATTCTTAGCTTTTGGGTTTGTGGATGCTAGTGATCTGCTAAGTATACTTTTCAAAGGTTTTACCTTTGAAATTTACCTGATACAGAGGCAGGTGGTACATAGTTATTAAGAGGAATGAAGATAGCCGAAGATAATTTTGACTCTCAAAAGATCTACACTGTTGCCGGGCGGTGGTGGCGCACGCCTTTAATCCCAGCACTCGGGAGGCAGAGCCAGGCGGATCTCTGTGAGTTCGAGGCCAGCCTGGGCTACCAAGTGAGTTCCAGGAAAAGGCGCAAAGCTACACAGAGAAACCCTGTCTCAAAAAACCAAAAAAAAAAAAAAAGATCTACACTGTTCCATCTCTTTACAGACAGAATTTGAAACAACCAGTCAGCTTTGCAGAGCCTTTAGCATATATGTAGCTTGTTTTCTGGAAACTTGAGTTCACAGGGCCTAAGATGGGCTCCTTGGCCTAGGTGAGGTACACAGTTGCAGATGCTCAGCTACCTTAGGCATGTGGTAGAATGCTGGCCCTAACCCCTGCTTTGTTCAGTCCTGTATCAGTGAGCCACGTCCATGTACCTGACTCTCTGGAAGCATCATGGTCAGGGAATTGATTACTCACAAAGAAGGGATTTAACAGAGGCTAAATGGAGTATTTGGTCTTAGAGTCCTAGGAGGACCAGATGTTGTTAGCTACCAACATGACCTCAGACAGATTCCTTGCTTTGATTTCTCTGGTCTTTATTCTCATGGTCTGCTTTATGTATGCAGTCAGAGTGTTACACGAGACAAAGAAAAGGCCTTAGGTTTCTCCCAGCATCTTCATCCTCTCAATCAGTCCTGGAAGCCTTAGGACTCATTGTGGAAAGTTTTTCCACTCCAAAGCATTGAGCAGTCTGATGAGAGAGACCAAAGGAAGATGCGAACAGTTCTGTGAGAGTGTGTGGTACTGTTGGGAATCGATGTTAATATGTCAGTGGGCATCAGGTCAGCAAGGCCTTGAGGGATTTACTGTTTACTGTTGGGCATTTTCCATGGATCTGAGGACCAGAATTCTCACAGCTGAATTGTACTCTACACAGTCTCCCTCTGGCCTTCCTTGCCAAGAGAAAGGTTAGGGTAATTGCTCGTCCATGATTGCCATTTAGCAGAAGCCTAGGCCGCTAGAATTCCTCCAACTTTTGGACCAGTTCCTGGTTTCTGGATGCTGAGGCCACATCTGTGTTCAGGTAGAAGGTTACAGAGTGTTGAGCAGCCTTTGGAAATGTCCCGGAGCTTGCTATCCAGGCAGCTTTGGTGCTTCTTTCTTCTGGCTTGAAATAGAAACCCATGGCAAAGGATGCCCAGCAGCACAGAGGAGGGCTGCTTCTTCCTGCCAGCTGTCTCCTCAGCACACTAAACCACAGCTCACATCAGGATCCAGAGTTAAGATGACTCAAAAATACTCATGCGAGTTGGGATTTTTTGAGTGATCCTGATTTATTTAAGCAGGGAACAGTCTCCCCACCCCACCCCCAAACAAAAGGCTTTTATGATACTGGAATTCATCAGCAACTCATGCTGGGGAACAGATTGCCATAATTTTCATAACAAGAGGAAAACTATCTAAATATTCATAACAAAATGCCCTGAGGTGCCTTCAGCTTATCACATCTGGTGTCTCCCTTTTTCTTATTACAGTTGATGCAGATTTGTAGTCTCTATAGGGTAGAAACATGGCCCAAAAAATAGGGCTCTTCAGCATCCTTCTGAACTGTTACTTCAACCTTATAGATTCAGAAGGCTTCAGTGTTTCTCACCCTGTGTCGAATGACCCTTTCACAGGGGTCATATATCAGATATCATGTATATCATATATTTACATCACGATTCAGAACAGTAGCAAAATTACAGTTCTGAAGTAGCAATGAAATAATTTTACAGTTGGGGTCAGCACAGCATGAGGAACTGTATTAAAGGGTCGCAGCATCTGGAAGATTGAGAACCACTGCTCTATATGTGCAAGTAGGTTCGGAAAATAAAACTCCCTGACAGAATTTGTACAAGGTCAGATCAGGTGTCTGAATAAAGTATGATTAGAGGTGGGAGTGGGACACAGGCTGTGTTTCCCCTGTTACACCTCACTCAGTAACTGGACATGAGCACCACATCTGAGATCACATCATCATTGACTTGCCTCTTGGAAATTGTTGTCTATGGTAGTGACATATGGTACCTCATTGTCATCATTAGATCATTGATCCCTCTAGGTTTAGGACAGATACTGTATTTGATTTTTGCCATGATGCAGCCTAGAACAGTGCCATAGACTCATTGTCTATGTCATACTGAGTAGAGGTTGAGTAAATGGAGACTTTTTTAAAGGACTTATGACATTGTGGGGTTTTTGCTCGCTTCCTCTACCCAAAGCTTATTCATTCTGGACCTGGGGATTTGGACAATCCCATATGAAAACTCCTTCATACTCATTGATGTCTTCATGCTCAGTCTCCCCAAAGTTTCCTCTCTTCCTAGGAAGCACCCCAGTATATCTGCTCTCTAGATTCAAAGTGAGGGTCTTCCTATGATGGGACCCAGCTACTTAAGTTGTTTAAAACTGACCTTTCAACTTCAGTCCTCTTGGAGAGGAAAAGCTTCCTGTTTTCCTGATGGCTAGCCTTTCTCCAGTATCTCCAAGTGTTTCGTCTGAGTAGAAGATAACTGCCCATGAGAGGAACAGTGTCTGGGCCTCTACCCTGAGCTAGAACAGAAAGGCTTTGCTTCTTGGGTTTCATTTTATTCTTTTGAAGCGATGCTTCTTTTTTAAACATGAGAGTAAAGGGTGTTATAATTAATACTTGTGACATGATTGGAAAGTCAAATTCCCAGCAGTGTCGAAGATCAAAGGCACTTGAACCATCAGCTTCTTCCTAAGGGGAGCTATTGGGTTGGAATTAACAAGCATGGTACTGTACACTCCGGAGTTTCATTTCCCTGTCTGAATGGAAATGGGGACGAAGGCAGTACTTACATGTGGTCCAGATCATTGTCTGTTGTGGGGACTGTCCTATGTACATCAGAGCATTTAGCAGCATCCCTGGCCTCTGTTTGTTAGATGCCAGTAGCACCCTCCAGTTGTGGCCATCAAAAATGTCTCAAGGTATTGCCAGTGTCCCTTGGAAAGCCTATCTTAGTGTGTATTCTGTTGCTATAGTAGAATACCACAGATTGAGCTGTTTATGAATGATAGAGGTCTATTTGCCTCATGGTTCTGGAGGCTGGGGGATGAAAGATACAGGAAACATGTCTGGTGAGGGCCCTCGAGCTGTTTTATAACATGGTGAAAAGTACCACATGGGCCAGAAAGAATAAGAGGTTGGGGATATGAGTTGGCAGAGGATTTGTCTACTATGCACAAGACCCTGGGTTCAATCCCCAGCAGCACACAAAATGGCATGGTGATGCATGTCTGTGTAATCACAGCACTCTAGAAGTAGAGACAGGAAGATCAGAATTTCAAGGTCATCCTCAGCTGCACATGAGTTTGAGGCCAACCTGGGCTACATGAGATACTATTTCAAACAAAACAAATCAGGCTATCAAGAGGGCTTAGTGGATAAGAATGCTTGCTTTGCAAGAATGAGGATCTGAATTTATTTATTTATTTGGTTTTTTTTTTTTTTGAGACAGAGTTTCTCTGTGTAACAGCTCTGGCTATCCTGGAACTCACTCTGTAGATCAGCTGGCCTTAAACTCACACAGATCCTTCTGCCTCTGCCTCCCAAGTGCTAAGATTAAAGACGTGCACCACCACCCGGCAGAACCTGAGTTTAAATCTCCAGAACCTATATATAAAGGCAGGCATGGCTGCACATGCCCTTAACTTCAGTGTTGGGGACTGAAGAAAGGAGTGCAAAAGTTCAGATAGTTCTCTGGCCATTCAGCCTACCCAAGATGGTGAGCTTATGACTTATTGAGAGACCCTGTGCCAAGGCAATAAGGCCAAGACAATAGAAGACAATACCAGCATCCTATTCTGGTTTCCATATGCATGTCCATGGGCACACACACATATATGCCCCACATACCACACACATATACACATTAAAGGAAAAAGATTGAACTCATAAACTTTAGCCCCTTTTATAATCAGTGTGAATCCATTTATGAGAGCAGAGTCCTTATTAAACACCTCACATTAAGAACAATCTCACAGTTGGGCAGTGGTGGCGCACACCTTTAATTCCAGCACTCGGGAGGCAGAGTCCAGTCTGGTCTACAGAGCAAGTTCCAGGACAGGCTCCAAAGCTACACAGAGAAACCCTGTCTCAAACAAACAAAAAACAAAAAAAAATCTCCCAACATTATTGCATTAGTGATTAAATTGATAAGTGCATGGACTTTATAGGACACATTTATACAACACAGTAGAGCCCCAGTTTTAAACTACTAATGTACTTGTAGTAAGCTCTGTTAGGGTGCTATAGCAACCACCCTGCTCCTTGATGCATAATTGACACTCATTTATTGACTTCATAGTAAGCCTAGTGTATATTTGACCCCTCCCACTACCCTTGGATGCTCAAACTATGACCCAGCATTGAAGGTCTTGTCTAAATATAGCATGTAGCACAACCAACCACAGCACCACTACTGCACTGGTCCATCCTCCCTGTCCCTGCTGTTGCTAGGCTCCTTCTTAGCCAATGCACATCACTAGACAGTGAGGCTCACAGTGTGTTTCAGGGCCTGTAGCAGCAAGAACACAGCCTAGAAGCCTTGTCAGAAATACGAATCTGCAGGGCCTGCCTCGGAGTTAGAATCTCTGTGGGTCAGGTCCAGTGATCTGCTTCTTTAAGCCCTATGTCTGGGGCTGATGCCCACTCAAATATGAGAACCTTGGAGGCCAGGCTGCCTTAGGCTTCCCTGATAATGGGAATTAGCAGAGCTTGTATTTAGTAGATAGATTCCTCATCCTACTCAGGACTTGAAGATTCAGATCCCAGGAAAGGGATCTAAGAGGCTGTAGGAGCAGATGTCCCACACAACTTTGAGCGTGAGAAGTGGCTGTGAACCCCCAAGTCCTGCTCCTCTGGTCAGTGTCCCTGGCATTGTGTAAATTCCACTTGAACGACGGGGTTCTAGGTCTCTGACGTTGGAGGTTATTTTCCTGTTTTTGACATTCACATGCTTTAGGCGGACTGTGGCTCTCATCCCCTCCCTGCTCTCACCTTGTCGAGAACTTTATTTCTTCCCCTTTATTCTAAGCTCCCTGACAGTCAGATACTAGTCTTATTTACCTAAGTTTGTTGTCCTCAGAGCATGATAGACTACCACCCCTACATGCAATCCCAGAGCATTAAAAGCTCTGAAAATGAAAGGATTTAGTGCTTGTAGAGTGATAAAACTTAGCCTTGACTGACATATACCTGTGTGTTATTTATTTCTCTCCCTTGGAGCGATAGGTCATCCATTTGCTATAATTCTGTTCTCAAGAGTTCTGTTCAAAACTACAAATTAGTAGTGTCTTAGATAATACGCATCCATTGAAGGGAAGAATATCTGATTATGATGTTAGGGAAACTCAACATTACTGAGTTGTTACTCTGTGTGTGTGTGTGTGTGTGTGTGTGTGTGTGTGTGTGTGTGTGTGTACATGGGTGCAGTTGTGGTTGCTTTTGTGTATGTATTTGGCAGTCAAAGGTCAACACTGAGTCTTCTACTCACTCTACCTTGTTTTTGGAGACATGGTTTCACTGAACCTAAAGCTCGCCATTTCAGCTAGACTGGCTGGCCCCAGGATCCACCTGTCTCCCCTACCTCCCCTACCCCTACCCAACACTGAGTTTACAGGCAGGTGCATGAGGCTACCTTCAGCTTTTACATGAATGTTGCTTGTCTGATTTGGGTCCTCCTCTTACACAGCAGGCATTTTTCCCACTGAGCATCCCTCTAGCCCATGGTACTCTCTCTTTCATTTTCCCTTGAGACATTATAAAACTCTGGTTTTAGGCATGACAAGGTACTTTCCATTGGTGCCCAAAGCTCTGGGGAGCTTTCTTTCTACCAGAGTCTGGGCACAAGAGCTCATAATCTTCATAGATTGAAAGTGAGCCCAGAGAGTGTTCTGGATTTAAAGTTTTATTCTCATGTGTATAAACAGGTTGCAAACATGTTTATTTTGTTTGTTCTGTTCTTACTTTATTTTTTTAAGCAGAAAGATCTTTTTTTTTGCTCATTTGTTTTAAGGTGTTTTCTTTCTTTTAATCCATTATAAAACCAGATGAAGGGAGTCTGGTCTGTTTTTAATAACATGTAAATTTCCAAAAGTCTAGAGATTGAAACGATGTTTCGAGGAGAGGGAGGATGAATCATGCTTGACGTTCTTAGTGATTCTCACTTGAGCAAGTTTCTTAAAAACTTGAAAGCTGTCCATGTGTGGTGGTGCACATCTGCAAGCCCAGCACTTTGGAGGGTATTAGAATCACCACAAAGTGCAAGACTAACTTGGACTATATGATGAGTTTGACACCTGCTTATGTTACATGAGATCCTGTCTCAAAAAGCAAACGAGGCTAGCATGATAGCTCCATGGGTAAAGGTACTTGCTGCCCAGCCTGGAGACATTGGTTCCATCCCTGGAGGTCACTGGGTGGATGGAGAGAAGCAACTCTCAGCAGCTGTCCTCTGAGATCCACATGTAGTCAGTACCATGTGTGTATGTGTGCACATACACTATCACACACACGCACACACACACACACACACACACACACACACACACACACAATCACACACATACACATACACCAATAAATGGATGAATGGATAGATAAATGTAAACAAATTTAAAAAGTTAAAAGCTGAAAGCTGGTAATTAAAGTAGTGTGAGGCACTCTTGATCTGGGAGTGATGAGGTCAGGGTCCATGAACCTTCTGCTGTATTCATTTTCTCTACCCTTTTAAATGTGTTGGTATGCTTCATTTTGTTTCATTTCTGGAAAGAAAGAGTTGTTGCTTCTTATCAGATTATTTAAAGACTGTAAGACAAAAAGCCTTCAGAAGAAAGGAATTTAGACTTAGGCTAGCTAATTTATTAACATATTTTAATCATCCAAAGGGAAAGTAACAACAAAGTCATCTCAATTGCTGTATAAATTGTGCCTTTAGTTCTTTCTGTGTATGTTCATTCTGACTTGATTTCAGTCTAATTAAATCCATCAAATTAATGAACTGATGGGAAATGCCTGCCTGCAAAAAGTAATTTCAGTCCCTTTTTTATCTGTTTGCTACTTATTTAAAACTTAGAATCTTCCCATGTCCTAAAGGATCTAGAGTTATCCTCTTCTTTTAGAGCATACCAAATGCCCCTTGTTTTTGAACTTTTTTTCTGCACACATATCATCTTGCCCTTCTAGGAAACACAGTGGCAGCATCCACCGCCATCAGTTGATGTGTGTATTCATCTTGTTTTGTCATTCTTCTCCCCTCCCTTTCTCTAAGCCTTAGATTATCACTTCCATGTAAGGACAGGAAGGCCTACATGGTCTTACTTGTATATTATAGGCCCAGGCTCCAGAACTGGTTGGCAGTATCTTTTGCATGGTGATAGGTCAGAAAATATTTGAATTGAAATACAGAACAAGATACAGTAAAACTAATGTCACACTTTTGAAGTTAATAGTGACTTTATGTGTGTGTATATACATATATATATTTATTTATTTTTGAACGAGTATCTTAAAACCATTGAAACCCAAACCAATGTATTTTTATTTTATGAAACAGCTCAATTAAATGGCTAAAATGCTTCATAAGTAAAGATAAATTCTTATTTTAAAATGTATCATGATAAGGGCTGGAGAGATGACTCAGCAGGTAAGAGCAATGGTTACTCTTCCAGAGGACCTGGGTTCAATTCCCAGCGCCCACATGGCAGCTCACAACTGCCTGTAACTCCTGTTCAAGGGAATCCGACACCCTCACACAGACATACATGCAGGCAAAACACTAATGTACATAAAATAAAAATAAATACCTTTTAAATACATCATGATAAAGTACAAGCCTACTGTCTGCCCTATTTGCTTAGAAGCAGTTGTGATTGAAGTGTTGAAATGTCTTTGCTGGAAAGAACATAGGTCTAACTTAGTATGTTAATGGATGTCCTCAAGACATCAATGATAAATTTTTGAGGTCCTAAGTAGGAGCTGGAACAGCTCAGTTCTCTGATGAGAGCAGAGCTGTTTCAAGTTGTTTTAAACTTTGAGATTTGGAATGCATTTAAATGTGCTAAAGATGTTCTGCTGAAGTTAACTAAACTAACCTTTCTCCTCCTTTGCTGGTCCCTGATTTTACATCCGATGGCCCTGTGTTCATCCACAGCTACAGTGTGACTGCCTAGGGTCATGCACTCCACAAAATGCTGGATGGAGCCCAGTTCCAAGTGTCCTGACTTCTGACCCAGAATCTTCTGCTTTCGGTCCCTTGAGTGTTATACCACTTCTTAAATTTCACTCAAGGATCATCAAGAAATACACGAGAACTCTGTGTCAGTTCTGGGGATGCACATAGTGGCAAGTCACATGGCAGCAGCTTACTCTGGGAAAGATACATAGTTATAGGCAGTAGCTACAGCTCCAGTTATTCCTTGTTTTAATCTAAAAGTAATGCTTTCAAGATAATTCTGTGTTTAACACTTCTTACTATCAAACAGCATAGCTGCACAGTACAAGTGTCCTAAAACTAGATTATGACAAGATTCACATAAGTGTCAAAATATTTAAGCATGTTAAATTATACAATTGAAATGAGTCTATTTTTTCTTTTATTTAATATTTTTTATGCAATATATTTTGACCATATTCTTTCCCATCTCCCAACTCCTCCCAGGTCGTCCCCACCTCCCTACCCGCCCAACTTTATGTTCTCACTCTCTTCAAAACCAAAACAAAACCATGGAGTCTGTTTTGTGTTGCAAACTACTCTTGGACATGTGACCTGCCCTGGAATGTGGTTGATATACCCAGGGCTATGTCATTGGAGAAAACTGATTTTCCCATTGCTAGGGGGTATCATTTGCAAATAGCTTCTTGGTTAGAGGTGGGACCCTGTGTCCACTTCCCCTTCTCAGTCTGGGACCCTGTCTGTCTTGAACCTGTGAAAGCCCTATACTTGCTGCTATAGTCTCTGTGAGTTTATATGTGTATCAGTCTTGTGTCTGTAAGATATTGTTTCCTTGGCCTCATCCATTGCCTCAGGCTCTTACAGTCTTTCTGCCTCTTCTTCTGCATAGATCCCTGCGCCTTGCAGGGAGAGGGTTGATAAAAACATCCCATTTAAGACCGAGTGCTCCAAACTTTCTTGCTCTTTGTACATTGTCTAGTTTGTGTGTTTCTAATTAATAATCATCTACTGTGGCCAGGGTGGTAGTGGTGCATACCTTTAATCACAGCACTTGGGAGGCAGAGGCAAGGGGATGTCTGAGTTCAGGGCCAGCCTGGTCTACAGAGTGAGGTCCAGGACAGCCCAGGCTGTTACATAAAGAAAGCTTGTCTCAAAAAAACAAAACAAAACAAAAATCTACTGCAGGAAAAGGCTTCTCTGCTGAAGGCTGAGTGAGACATTGATCTATGGGTATACCTGATGTCATCAGGAGGTCATGTTAGAAACATAGTATTTGGTTTTCCCCTAGATCCCATGACCTATCTAGTCTTGTGTTCTTGGTCACTTTAGCAGTATCATGTATGGTTACATGTCAAGGAGTGGGTCTTAAATCCAGTGGTGGATTACTCCCATAACATTTATGCTACTACTGAATCAGTATATTTTGCAGGAAGTCTCGATTATTAGGTCACAGGTTTTGTAGCTGGACAATATTGATGATTATTTTTCTCCACTGGTAGAATACAAAGTACCTTCCAGGAGCATGAACTCTAGTCAGTAAGGATAAAGCTTCTAGTTGTACACCAGCTCAACAGAATAAGTAAGTGGTGTTCTCCCCAGTAGACCCTTCCCTTCGGGTTGTGGAGAGCGATCAATGGCCTTGGCAATAGCCTGTGATGTTTGGAGGGGGACATGGTAGGGACCCTTTGACCAATGACTCAACCAGATGTAATCCATTCCTGGCACGGGAAGTTTAACTTGGTGGCATGAAATGTCTGGATGGGGCATTGTCTCCCCCATTAAATTTTTTCATATATATGTACAATTGAGGAAGCATCTATAGTAGTAGGTTTCCATATGGTCTTGCAAATGGCCATTAGAGTTCGTTGTTCCTCCTCATAGTCCTTCCTTTGCCCCTACTCTCTCTATTTAACCCTCCTATTCTAGTTTCTCCTTTATCTTTATAGTGCTATCCTCTATTTCTCCTCCTTCAAACTTACACTTACTAAAACCTGGGGGTTTTTTCCTTTCTTTTTTTTAATTTTTTATTCTTTTTACATACCAACCACAGATTCCTCCTCTCATCCCTTCTCCCACTCCCCCTTACCCCCTCCTTCCCTCCTCCAACAGGGTAAGTCCTCCCATGGGGGGACAGCTAAGCCTGGTACATTCAGTTGAGGCAGGACCCAGCCCCTCCCTGCTGCCTCAAGGGTGAGCAAGGCGTCTGACTCTAGGTAATGGGATCCAGAAAGCCAGCCCATGCACCAGGGATAGATCCTGACCACACTGCCAGGAGCCCCCTCAAACAGACCCAGCTACACAACTGTCTCCTATATGCAGGGGGTCTAGTCCGGTCCAATGCTGGTTCCACAGCTATTGGTCTCAAGTTCATGAGTTCATATGAACTTCGTTTAGTTGTCTCTGTAGATTTACCCATCATGATCTTGACTCCCCTTGCTCATATAATCCCTCTTCCCTCTCTTCGACTGGACTCCCAGAGCTAGGCCTCGTGCTTGTCTGTGAATCTCTCTGCATCTGTTTCCATCAGTTACTGGATGGAGGCTCTATGATGACAGTTAGGGTATTCACCAATCTGATTACTACCAGGGTAGGCCAGTTCAGGCACCCTCTCCACTATTGCTAGTAGTCTAATCTGGGGTCGTCCTTGTGGATTCCTGGAGACTTCCCTAGTACCAGGTTTCTCCCTTACCCCATGATATCTTTCTCTATCAGGATATCTCTTTCATTGCTCTCCTTCTCTGTCCCTCCCCCAGTTCGACCATACCGTACCCTCATGCTCTCATTTCCCATCCCCTTCCCTCTATTGCCCTCCCTCACCCCTAGTTTACTCATGGGGATCTCCTCTGTAAAACCTGTTTGTTTGTTTTTTTTTAAATGTAGAGGCGCATGCCCTTCTTAGCTTACAGGAAACTTGTAAGTACAAGATAAAATATCCCTATGAAATAATTGAAAAGCACATGTGCTCGCTCTTAGCAATATTTCCATTATGGTGATTATCGTGAACTCCATGGTGTACTTCTATAGGCTGTGCCCTGAAATAGGAAGGTGAAAGATGAAGAGAAAGGAAATGATATAGGAAGAGGCTTTTTTGTAGGGGGTGATAGTACAAAAATGTTGAGACGATAACTTGTACCAAGTTTCTTCATGTTAGTATGCTTCTGTTTGGAGTTAATACTTACCGACTGGATCACAAAACAGTGGAAAACAATTGATTTGCTAAGCTTCAGAGCAAGAGGTTCAGAGAAAAGGGCCCTCTGAAGCTGGTGAATTTGAAAGGTAGCTCATCACTGTCAGGACTCCGGATCAAATTCTTGACTTTTCTCGTACTGTTCAAATATGATTACAACAGTTCCAAACATTGTCTTGTCTTCCAGCAATGATTAAAAAACCACAGTGTTGGAAGCCTCAAGGTAGGTAGATTGGGCCCAGTGGTAGAGTGTTCAGCTAGCATACTCAGGCCCTGTGTTCCATCCCTAGCACTGTAAACAAAAGGACCAAAGGCAGGCAACTGTTTGCCTTCCATCTCTAGGGAACAAAATCTAACAATGCCATCTCTAAAAGATTGCTTTTTTCCGATTTCATTGACTAGAAGATCACATCTTACCCCTAAACAAATCATCAACAAAGGGGAGTAAGATAACATTATTTGTTTATGACCATGCCACCCTGAACACCATGCCTGATCTCAGAAGCTGAGCAGGGTTGGTACTGATTAGTACCCGAATGGAAGATTAACATTTCTTTCCTGGACAGAATATACCTGAGCAAATGAGAATTCTGCGAAGTAGGAATGGGATTGGGAATGGCTGCTGGGAAGTTAATCCACAGTGGTTGATCATGTTTATTAACCTTTTCATTGAAAGACAGAGAAATATGACATGCTCTTTCTTTCTTTCTTGGTCATGAGCAACTGATAATCTTTCCAAAAAATGTCTCTGATTTCCATACAAAGAGTTATGTGTAAAGTTGGGACTCTGTAGGACAGTTCTTCAATAATACTGTGTGTTCATGTTTGAAGTCTTGAGGTCGGGAAGTCATATTTCACTAGCAGAGTCAATTGGAAAAGTGATGAAGAACTGTCATTATCCAATTTAAAGATGTTTAACTTTTTCCCTCCCTTTAGTACATCTAACCAATTCGGACTTGGGAAAGTTTTGCTATTTCTAATTAAAGGGAGATGGCACATGGAGGATTCTCTTAAGTTTGGGAGTATGGGCTCAATGGGATTTAGAACAGGTGCCTCTCAGCAGAGGTTAATGAGTGAAAGCCATGAGAAAGCCCAGAGAACCCAAGAATGAAGGTTTGTACCATGCAGATGGGGGATATAACTGCTATCTTCAAGCCACTGGACAGAAACCAAGAACATCTGCACAGAAGTAAAGCGATTCCCTCTCCCCACCTTTCCCCCTTGCCATATCAACCCTAGAGTACACTGTGTCTTATGGATCGTTGGACTGCCTTTATTTTATATGTCATTCTCTTTGATTGATGGGATGCTCACCAACATAAACAATGCATTTTGCTGATACAAAGTATACTAGAGACAATGTAATTGACACTCAGGCATGTAGCTGTAGGTTATGATGTAGCTGCAGAAAGTAGCCTTAGGAAATATCTAATGATAGTCAAAGCTGTGAGATTTGGACTCTGTTGGAGAATATAGTAAATGTCTGCTCTAGAAAATACTAAGTTCTTTGAGTTTTTCTTTCCACCTTCTGTCCTGAGTCTTGAAAGCTTGGTTTGCCAAGTCTGTATTTCCCAAATCTCTTACAAAGGTTTTCACTGTCTTTTTTTTTTTTTTTTTTTTTTTTTTTTTTGGTTTTTCGAGACAGGGTTTCTCTGTATAGCTTTGCGCCTTTCCTGGAACTCGCTTTGTAGACCAGGCTGGCCTTGAACTCACAGAGATCCGCCTGCCTCTGCCTCCCCAGTGTTGGGATTAAAGGTGTGTGCCACCACCACCCGGCTTACCTGGTGCTTTTTGATAGAGCTAACTTCATATCAGATATAGTTTCAAATCATAAAACTCTGTACATACGTGAATTGAATTTGAATGGCCAAAGTATTTGTTTCCTCTTCTGTGAAGACTGTATATTTCCTTGCTCATAAATAGCCCCATCAAAAATCAGCGGGTTTGTACAAAGAGACCATGAGGTATACATGAGTAAGTTCGTCCATCCTACAGAGAGCTCCATAAAAAATGTTTTGGCGGTATTTGTTGGTTGCTTGTAGTTGATTTTTTTAACATGCAAACGCATTGGTGTTTATCTCTTAATACGTAGTGTAATGAGGTAATTTTTCATTGTTTTATTTGCTGTGTTGGCTTTATAACAGATATAAAGACCCCCTTTTCTGATTTTGTAATATATGCAATAAGGCAATGAGGAAAATTCAGGTCTGCCTGTGTTTATTCTTTCAGAAAATATCAGATGGTACACATCTGCTTTCTCAAGATGAAGGACACCATGTGGCCTTTCTACCTGAGAAAAGCAAATCAACCCATGGCATTCGTGATGTTCTGTGATTTGTGAGGGTAAAATGCAGAGATAAATATGCATGAGCCCACTATAAGCACTCTTAGGTAGTTTTCAGAGGGTAATCCGTTCTTTATGCAGCTGTACTATCCTGTTAAGCATACCTTTTTCTTGAGTTTAATGTGGCAGGGAACACCTTCATCTGGGTCAGCTCATTAGATGAAGTGCCTTAAAGGTTGTATTTTCTTTTTTTCTTACAGCCAAGGATTACTGCAAAGTAATATTTCCGTATGAGGCACAGAATGACGACGAATTGACAATCAAGGAAGGAGATATAGTGACTCTCATCAATAAGGTAAACAAAGATGCTCTCCCACCTTCTAAGTTGTAAAGTGCTTTGTAGTATCTAGAGACTATAAGCTTTCATTTTAGCCATTTTGTTTTGTTTTGAGACAGGGCCTTGTTAGATAGCCCAAGCTGGTCTTGAACTCCCAAGTGCTGGAATCACAGACACGTACCACCATGCCTGGCTTGTTTTAGACCTTGAAATACTGTTTTATGGTCTCGAAGTTGTGAGAAAAATTCGCATCTTTCTTTTTGTTCAGGCTTGCCTAGAAAAAAAAACCCACTTGAGAATCCAATAGCTCTCTGTGTACCTCAGGGCAGCTGCAGAAGAGTCTATCCTGAAAGGAATAACCCAGAAGGCAGCCTACTTAGCTGTGGGTTCCACCCTCTACACAGGCCAGGCTGAAAGCCCCGTGTCATCAGGGACCCAAGGGGGGGCGGGGGCTCTTAAAAGGCTGGTCATGCTTCACAGGCAGCAAAAACCTTAAAGAATGTTTGCTATTCAGATCAAAGACAGGGAGAGCGCCTGAGAGAATTTTGCTTGTCTTGTTTGGCTATAAAGGTTGGATTATTTTATTATCATTACAGCCAGTGCCGTGTAGAAACCTGGAGAGCTATAAAATCTTTGTGAAGCAAAGCAGTTTGCTAAGGTCTTGACCACACACAGTTTCTCCTTTCATGCAATGCCACTCACCACACTGGTAGCTAAAAGTCATATTAGTCAAGTGGTTCCTAGAACAGTGTTTTTCTCTGAAGGACAGGGATTTTATGATGGTTGAGTGCAATGAGAAGCCAGGTAATCTTCAAGATGTAGAAAGTAGTTTTCTTTTTGTATCTGGGTGAGTGGCTGAAAGCATGTTATTTTCTACATGCCGGGATGACTTAGAGATCACCACAGTCACCTGAGCTCTTATGGGACAGGGAAGCTTTGTCAGTCTAAAAGATGCATGATGCAGGTGGATAAGAAGGGGAGCAAGCAATTTGGGTTGGGGAAATCGCTGTGGCTGTTACCAAGAGAGAGGGGACTGCTATGGCGTCGCCTATTTCTACCTCTAGATACCAGTGAAGGAAGTGCTCCAGATGTTAAATAGCTTACCAACCGTCTAGTGATTATTGAGGTTTTTTTTTTTATTTTTGGGAGAATGTTGACCCTCTTGTGGACTCAATGAATGTAGTATGCAGAACAACACTACAGCTATGCAAACACCTTTCTAGAATAGTAAATTATTCCCTCTTCTAAGAACTCGTCCATCTTTTTACTGTGAACTCTTCTCCCCTAACGTAGTTCAGTGTAACTCCATGGGTGTTGAATGTGGCAGGAGGAAAGGAGAGGAGGGGAACAATGCTCTCCTTGCTCCTTTCTGCAAGAGGCAGTTCCCTTTTCTTCCTAGCCCTCCCCTCCTCCGAAGGAGGCAGCTCTCTTCTGCAGAGTATGTTTCCTACTTTTAATCAGACCTGTAACCAAACAAGTGGGATAAGCAAGTTGTTAAATGGGTGTGAAGCATAATGCAAATACTTTAATAATTAGCACTGATAATTGGTTTTAGTCACGCAGGGAAAAGAATAGAACACTTTTCCCTTACACTGACAGAGAATCAGGGAATTAAGTAACTGCCATTCTTTGTAGGGGGATGCACTCACTGTCTTTATTTCTGTTTTATTTCTAGAGGGAGGGGAAGCCTCTTTTTAATTGAAACCCTAGTGTGTTAAGAACATTTATGAAGGTTTGATAAAAGGAAATACCACCATGCTTTCTCTTTTACCTGAAGATGGCAATTTCATTAAGACCCGAACCTCCAGTCCTTGCCACTTGAATGCATTCTGTGCAGGAAAAAAACATACTCGTTTCTTGATTTTTGTCCTGTATGTTGCAGCCTAGGATCAGTCTCATAAAAGGAGTCTGATTTAAGGAAGGGAGAGCTTGGTCTGAAAAGCAACCTCTACCAGTCCCAGCCATTCAGTACGTACCCATGAACAGAAGAATGTGACAGGCTCCTTTCAAGAGTGTCTTCTGAGGGCTGCACCCCATTTCTCTGGTTTCAAATGTTAATACACTTGGAAGTGATTTTCTAATATAATGTGATGCTGCCATTTCCCCTATACACATTTGTTCCCTAGGCCGAGAATATACATACTGTTTAGACAATTGGTCCCTAATTCCACCCCCCCAAGCTCCCTTTTCACTCAACTTCCTGAGCATTCAAGTGAGCCCAGGTTTGCTTTATTGGCCTGATGAACTGTCTGAGCCTCCTCCTCAGCTGCTGAGAAGTGCTCTGAGGTGGTGAAGAATGGAGGTGCTTTCTCCAGATCCATCTACCCAACTGCTCCATCCTTAGCATCCCAGCATCTTCTTTTTGACACCCCATAACAATGTTGCATTTGTGACTCCCATGCACCAACCAAAGTCTCCAATGGCTTTTCTTTCTTTTGTGGTAAAATCCAGTCTGGGTATATGCTACTTCTTCCCTCAGACATTTTGGCTTTGGAACATGTAACTTTTCTGAGAGACCTACCATATGTCCCCATCTTACTCCTATATCCTCATGGGACTGACCTTGAGAATGTACATACCTGCAGGGATGCTCTCTGATTATGCACTTAAGTTTTTGTCTTTAAAAAAGCATATTTATTTATTTAGTGTGTGTATGTATGTATGCGTGTATGTGTTGTGTTCTTGATAGCTAATATCAAAAGCAGTCTTATCTTACACTGCTTAAGTATATTGAGTTTTTTGTTTAACCAAAATCACTTGTGCTCTATCATCTTATTTGTATTATTATTTTATATGATCTACTGAGAAAGCAGGTCTCTTACTATCCTCTACTGATACAGATTTCATTTTTATTGTCATAAAATTTCTGCCAACTTTGACCTTGAAAGTCACATGTTAAAATAATGCGTCATGTAGGCTTCCGGCTCAGAGAAACCAAAGTTTGAGTTCCAGCATCACAGTTTCTGGTTATGTATCTTCGGGCATGTGGCTTGACCTCTCTGAGCCTTAGTGTCCTCAGCCATTAAGCAAGGGCCATAAAGCCGGTCACAGCTTACTGTGACTATTTGTTAAGACACTGCTTGAGGCATGTCTTACAGGAGTGAATCTGCCTGTGGTAACCGTAATCCTAGCTATTGTCAACTTCAATTCTGGCTTTTCCTTCTTAAACTTTAGCAAAAGGAATTGTAAGCTCTAGGCCTGGTCCCTGTTTGCTATTGGGAATGAATACTACATTAAGTAGGTAAAGGTGGTTTTAAAAGTCCACCTGAAAGAGTTAAGAATTCAGTGGGTGAACTTTTAGCAAGACTTTAGAAAGAAATATGCCACTATCTTTTTGTCGGCTGAAAGTGGGAAAAAATGGAGTCTGAGCCTGTAAAAACCCTGCTGACATTATAAAAATTCTTACCTCTTCTTAAGTTGATGAGTCACCCAGAAATTCATTTAGATGATTAGACGCTATCCTAAAATGAATAGTTTCCTTACAACTGGTTAAATATGCATTTTGATGTACCTGTATCTGTTTATTGTACATATGAGTTGAGGTAGAAGATCTGCGGTGCCGTTATTACATTTCAGCTATATTTGCTATGTGAGTAGCCGCTGTCCCCACATGCAGTGGACGTTTCCTTTTGCTGTCAGCTGAGGCGATTTCCTTTGCCCTGCTTTCTGTGCCGTGGCAGGAGTCACAGAGCAGGCACTGGCCTCCTTTTTCAGCTCGAGATTGTCATTTGCGTGGCTTTCTAGAAAATGAGTCAGATTCCTTTAGTGGGTGTCTGTGAGCCCTCTGTGGGTCCTGAAATAAGATGCAAAGACCTGAACTATTTGTGTGTCCCTGGAAACTAGGATGAGATGTGGCAACCCGATTTGTTTTTATTTAGAAAGAAGGCTTGTGGATTTGGGGACATTTCGACTTGTGCAGAGCACACCTGTGTTTAGGTTGTTATTTCTAGTCTCTTAAAAATAGCTCCCGTGTCTGTACTTCTGCCGCCTCCATCCCACTTTTCCGATTGACATTCAGAGTGTGTGCAGGAAGGGTTCGAAGCCTCTGGGTGTGGTTTCTGCCTGCTTTTCCTTTTTGATTTATTTAGAGACAGGGTCTCACATTGCACCAGCTAGCCTTACACTCACTACGCAGCTGAGGCTGGCCTGGAATTCCTGAGTGCTGGGGTTACAGGCATGTGCCACAACACCCAGCCCTGGGTTTCTAGTGGCGAAGCTCCCTGGAGAAGGGCTAAGAGCAGCTTTGGAGAAAGTTCATGGCTCCACAGTGAGGGCAGCTACTACTGGAGCGGGTGCTTGCTGTGACTAGCACCCACTAAGGGCAGAGTAAACCCAGCTGGGAAAATGAGCCTGTCCTCGCAGTGCTGCCCCTCCCTGAATACAGGAGGAAGGCTTTCCTACTGACCCCTTAGCAAATGATGCTCAGAAAACAACTTTTATGGCTAGCCTGTTCCCCTGCCATGCAGTCTTCATTGTTAGAAACCTGAGTAAAACCATGAAAGTCAGTGTTTAGGAATATAATACTGTTGGCTGGAGTGGTAGGGATGGCAGGGAGGGGATAGATAGATGACATGAGTTACTATTGATGGTCATGGAAGAAAGCTGGTGGGTGTCCTCTAAAGAGGGAGGGAGACACATGGAACTACTACATAAAGGTAGTTCCTGGCACTCCTACCCGCAGGAGTATGGCAGTGCTGTCTTGAATCACAAGGATTATCTTCTGATGCACACTGGCAACAGTTTTAATTTGTACGCTGTCTTCTTCCCTTTACAATCCTTACTCCTTCCTTCATTCATTGAAATACATTTGTGATGTACCAGGAACAGGTGATAGGGTTACAAAGGTGAACACAAGTTCCAAACTTGGAGGTTTGTTTTTTCCTACTTCCAAATATTTGGAGCTAGACATGCCATGGGGATGGAGTCAGATTAAATACTAACACACCCAGCTTCTTTCACTGCTACTTCGGCATGTCTCCATGTCTCTCTTCTTTCTCAGGCAACGCTTGCTTGAACATTTATTACTCACGAGATGTGCCGGCAGGGCCACTGCCTCCCAGTGCAGCATTTCAGGCAGCCATTAGCAAAATTCCAGACACCTCAACACCATTCCTTTCTCCTCAGGGGTCTCTCCAAAGCTCGGCATCTTGCCTCATCCTCAGAGTGGGCATGGGAGTCACACACGACCACAAGTGTTCTTTCCTGATCACAGAAGAGGAGCAGAGACCCAGAGCATAGAAATATTAGGACAGGCATGTCTTCTCACTTCCCATTGAATGCTCTTGGGATGTGGGGGCCAGAGAGGGTGGCAACTCTGGACAGAGTTCATTTCCTGTGGGACTGTCAGATGTGTGTGGTAGGTGCAGCTCAACCAGTCCCAGGGATGACTATTATCCACTCATTGAGAATAATCCAGAGTTGCTTGATATCCAGCGTTAGCATCTGGACTTTCCTTTTTAATTAATGATATTATTGTGGGAACCCGTTTTCAGGTTCCTCATGGCTTTACCCAGCAGGTCCACATAGAGAGGATGATTAGGACCACGGGCCTTAGTGCAGGTGTCTGAGATGGTCTGCACTTGGCTGTGCTTGGGGGAGGAGGTCTTTTGCTCCACCCCCTTGGCATCTCTATAAATACCCTGAGGCAGAGACAGTCAGGGCTCCTTGGAATAGGTTCCAGGCCCTCTTGAGGCTATCCTTTATTTTCTATCTATTTATCTCCATAATCTAAATCCTTCTATCTAATATTTCTTGCTGCTTGCACTCAAGAAAACTCTGGGGAGTTGTGGGGTTGGTAGGTAAACACCCCGCATATTATTACTACTAAAAATTTGTTCCTGACCTATTAGAATCTATCACTTTCCATCTAGCCCATCAACAGGAAAGGATGTGCCAGCCAGGGCTAATGTCACTTATTTTAAAAAATATTAATTTTATTCATTCTTTGAGAGTTTAATACAATGTGTTTTAATCATATTCACCCCTTCAACTCTTCAATTCACACCCCCACCCAAGTGTGTGTCATAAAAAGAAACCCTCAAGATTTTGTGTTGCCTAAATATTCTTGGATATATGGCCTTTTACTAGAGAGGCATAGCAAGAGCTACACTCCCAGAGAAAATTGTCTCTTCCTCTCTAGTAGCTGACAATTGCCAGTAGTCCCATGGCTTGGGGTGGGATTGTGCATGAACCATGTCTCTCCTTGCTGGGATTTAGTCTGGCTTGCGCTTGTACGGGTTTGTGCATGCTGTTGCACCAGCTGTGGGTTCCTGTGCAACTGCCATGCTGTGCCCAAAAGATAACGTTTCCTTGGAGTCATCCACCACCTTAGGCTCTTGCGCTCTTTCCTCCCCCTCTTCCACAAAGATCTCTGAACCTTGGGAGGGGGCTTGTGGTATGTGCTTCCCCTTAGGGATCAATAACACCAAAGACCTTTTGAAAAAGTCATATAGAAACTTAGTACTATAGAAGCTTCTAAAATACACACACGCACACACCTGTTACTATAAAAACTTCTAAAGCACACACACACACACACACACACACACACACACACAGAGAGAGAGAGAGAGAGAGAGAGAGAGAGAGAGAGAGAGAGAGAGAGAGTGTTGAGGTACCCTATAACAGTATAGCAATGCCCTCACTAGATATCAGAGGCTAACAAAAAGTCCAGTGCTAGGTATGAGTTACCAGTTTTTTAAAGACAGGGGTCTCATAGACTAGGCTGACATCGAACTCATTATGTACACACACAAAGTTGCCCTTGGTGCTCCTGCTACTACCTCTCAAGTGCTGGGATTACAAGCAGATTACACTACACTTAGTTCACATGGAACTGGGGATGAAACCCAGGGCCTTGGGGATGGGTGCTCTGCAAGCACTCTGCTAACTGTGCCACATCCCGAGTCCCTGATGTCAACTAGTTCTGTGTGTGAAGCACACCCTCCATTTGCTGTCTTCTGCTTTCTTCCCATATGGAGTGGATTTGGATGGTATATTTTCTTCTAGGTCTAGGGATTGCTTAGCTCCCTGTTTACTGTTACTATTACAAAAAAAGAAAAAGAAAGAAAGAAAGACTGGAGGCTTCATCTCCTTTCCAAGTCCTTCAATGATGACATGTTCTAAGGTTTTAATGCCTAGTTTTCCCTTCCTCTGCTCGTCTTCATTAACTCATTAACTGAAATTTCTATATACAGGAAAGATGCTTTCAGGCCTCCTTGCCTCCTACAAGAAGTGAGATTGCTTCCACAAATACAAGTATTCTTGGGGATCTCAGGGAAAGATCTTTAGCTTGATATAAAAAAGCCACTCAACTAAATAGATTGCTGGCCTTGACCCTTTCTCTCAGAATTGCTGAAGCTTTTAGCAGAGCTAAAATGCTAGGATTAAAGGAGGTTCCACGGGTGAGAAGTAAATTAGCAGGTGTCACCCTAAAGATGATGACATGCTGACAGCCCCATTAGAAGGACATGTTTTATGAGTGAACAAGGATGCTAAGCACAGGTCTGGGATCATCTGGGTTTGCACACATTTGAAAAATGTCAGTGTCCAGCAAATACTCATTTATATCATAGAATGTTTTTCTATACATATGGCCCATCTTGTTAGACTAGGTATGCCCTTATTTGAGACACAAGTCACAATGTATATATTCCTCAGAGCATTGGAAAGCCAAAGGAATATTGCTTGTTTCTGTCTTCCTCTTAAAAGTGGGTAGGATACTGGGATGGATAAGAAGAATCATGATTCCTTAAATGCATTGGATAGAAACTCTCCCTTACTGTGCCTGGCATGGCTTTTCAGATGCAGGATTTTAACTGAGATGAAAATGTAAGGCTTGGGGAGGGAGAGGTCTTCCTTTTGGTTTACTAATAGCCAGAAACAGTGCTACCCAAAATTGGGGTGGCTCTTAATATGGTTCCTTCCTTTGTAGATGAGTTTATGAATGGCACAAATTCCTAGGTTCATATGCCTTCACTAATTAGATGAAACTGTTTAAAGGAACCCTCTAATTATTTGTTCAATCTGATTGTCATACTCCTAAGCGCTAATCTTAAGTTGCAGGACATCAGCAATCCTTGCAACACCATCCTGAAACCCTGCTTCTAGTTTCTATTTTTGTTTTTAAATTTATTTCTATTTATGTATATGTTCATATGAGTGTATTGGGTTTGGGTGTGTGTGTGTGTGTGTGTGTGTGTGTGTGTGTGTGTGTGTGTGTGTGTGTGTGTGCATGCGCACTTGCACTCACCCATGGAGAGTAGAAAAGGGTATTCGAGCCTCTGGAGCTGGAGTTACAGGTCCTTGTGAGCTGTCTGACTTGGTGCTGGGAACTGAACTCCAGTCCTCTGCTAGAGTCAGAAGCACTCTTAACTACCTAGGCACCTCTCTAGCCCAGGCTACAGTTATTCTCATCATTTTTTAATTTAAAATTACATTTATTTATTACTTGCACGTGGGGGACATGGGTCTGCCTCAGCTTGAGTGTGGAGGTCAGAGGACATCTTGCAGGAGTCGGTTCTTTCCTTCTACCATGTGGGTTCCAAGAATCAAACCCAGGTGATCAAACTTTGCAGCGAGTTCTTTACATACTGGACCCACTGATCCAATTTGCTGGCCTTATCCCTACCACGTTCTACTAGCTACATACAACCTTGGGTACACTGCTCATCTCTCCTTGCCTCAGTTTCTATATCTGTGAATCATGGACAATAATAGCACCTACCTCCTGGTGTTGCAAAGAGGAAATAATTGAAGTGGGTGCTCTGGTTTGAATATATTCCTCAAAGTTCGTGCGTGTTCAAAACTTAATTTCCAGCACAGTAATTGAGAGATAGGACTTTTAAAGATGTGAGTGGAGTATGAGGGCCCTGCCTTAGGCTTATTTTAATGCCATTATTGTGGAAATGGGTTCATTATTGCTGGAGTAGGTTCCTGATAAAAGGATGAGTTCAAGCTCCCCTCCCCTTTCTCTTGCCCATGCTTTTTTGCCTTTCCATCTTCTATCCTATGATACTGCTGTAAGATGCAGGCCTTTCAGCCTTTGGTGTCCCCTTTTATGCCTGTAAGAACTAAATCTGTTCTTTGTAATTTATCCAGTGTCAGACATTCTATTATAGCAGTACAAAACAGACGAACACAATAGGCAAAGCACTTAGAAAGCCTAGCCAATAGTAACTGCTAGATAAATGTTAGCAGCTATTATTTCCTGATGATAAATTGCTAAATGTAATGCTGCATCAGTGTATTTTGAGGGCATTTAAGTGATGTTCTGAAAGATGGTGCTAATTTAGTCTCCCCATAGGAGTGTGTGCGAATGTCTCCCAATCCTTGTCATCCCTGGATATTACCATTCTTTTTGTTCTCTGCTAATATCTTTTAACCTCTGCTAATTTGGCACTCTAAAAATTATTACTGAGCTTGAAATCTTTGTGCATCATTTTCCAATTGATTTTTAGAAAATACTGTATGTGCATGCCATTAACCTGTCACTTTTTTCTATTACAAATATTTTTTCTTAGTTTATGACTCATGGAGATATTTAAGTAAAAAGTCATTAAAATAAATATCTTTTAGACTCACAATTTCCTCATTTTATAGTTAACTGTATGGTGAAGTAAAATTTATCATTTTAAAGAGAGCTTTACTTAAGGCTTTTATGCTGGAGCCCTAGGTGGAGAGAATAGCTGGCGATTAAATGCATTCCTTTTCTGCCTTCCTCAGGGCTTTCAGAGGTTCTATTTAAAGCTTCTACCCTTTCGGTATTTCTTCTATTGGCATTTAAAGAGCCCCTAGGATTCTGCATGGATTCTTACAAGGATCCTCCTGTCCTAGAGGAGGGCTTGGCAAACTTCTGTAAAGGGCCAGAAATCAAGTATTTTTAGGCTTTGTGGGCCATACAGTCTCTTCAGCAACTGCTATTCTGACATCGTAGAGGGAAAGCAGCCATAGAGGTAAATGGGTGTGTTTGGTTGAGTTCCAATAAAACTTTATGAACATTTAAATTTGAATACTGTGTAATTTTCATATTCTTTGAAAATTTATTCTGCTTTAAAAAGCATTTTAAAATGTAAAAACTATTCTTAGATTTTGGCCCATAGACTGTACTTTGCTGACCTCTGGGACAGAATATCTGGAAGTAGACCCATGAAAATCCAGCCAATTGCTGCATGTCTTAGCACTTCGGAGGCAGAGGCAGGCAGATCTCTGTGAGTTTGAGGCCAGCCTGGTTGACAGAGAGTGAGTTCCAGAACAGCCAGGGATATATAGAGAAACCTTGTCTCAAAAACTGAAGAAAAAGACAATCCAGCCAATTAATTTTCAATAGGAATGCAAAAACACTTTGAAGAGTTTAAATCTTGGGCTGGAAAGGTAGGGGCGGGGTGCGGGGACTTGCCTCTAAGCCTCACAGCCAGTGTTTGATCTTCACATGGTGGAAGGAGAGAACCAACTCCTGAGAGTAGTCCTCTGACTGCCAGATTGGTGCAGAGGTGTGCTGTGTATATACACGAACACACACACACACACACACACACACACACACACACACACACACACACACACCACATGCACACAGCTTTTTTTTTATAAGTTTAAATCTTTTCAAACAATGGTGTTGTCATGAGCAAAACATGAACTTTAATCTCAACCCAACATGCTATGCAAAATTGAACTCAAAATAGACCTAAACCTGCATGTGAAATGTAAAACAGTTATTCATGAAATCATAGAAGAGGTGTTAGATAGTCTCCACGTACAAAAACACTTAAATTGGATTTCAGCAAAATTGAACATGTTGGCTCTTCCAAGACATTGTTAAGTGAATATTGTTCATGGGTCTGATTTTACTCCAGAGGCATCAGAGTCAAATGCTCCCCTAGCCGCTGCCCATTATAAATGACCTAAGTTTCAAGGCCTTGGTTTTATCTCGAGTCTTCCTGGGTCTCTTCCATTGCTCCTGCTCCTGTGCCCTGTCTCCCCCATCGTGGGTGAGATGTTGCCGTACTCCTCTGGTCTAAGGTAGACCCAACAGAGGGCCCACTGCACTAGCCTAGAGGCTAACACAGCTAAGTGTAGATTAAAAATCTGCACACAGTTTTTTAGGCCAGCAAATAAGCTTTCCAAAAAGAAAAAAAGCTTCTTGTAAGAAATGTAGGTTGGTCCCAGCAGAGAATAGTAGCAGAAGGCAAGAATTCCTACTGGCTACTGCAGCTGTCTTGGTAGTTCTTGACCTTCAGAATGAGCATACCTGTACCCTTCCTCCTGTTCCTTCCCAGTCCTTGTCTGTACAATGACTATAAACACCTCTTTCTGACTTACTGCCCTCTTTGCATGTCCTTGAGGTGGTAGAACAGCTGAGAAAATCTCTCACAACACAAGGAAAGATGCTCTTGGGATGACACTGGCTTTATCAATGTGGCAAAAATGATTTTCTGCCACGTCCACTATCCTTTTAATGGAAGGAAGACATGCAGAGGCCATACATTTCTCTAAATATAAATGAGAATGAAAACTCAGCACCAGGATGCACGTCCTTGAGAAGTAAACGGCACTTAGCCATGTGTTGTGGATAAAGCAAAGGTACCATTGGAAGGAGCTTTAAAGATTCACCATGCAGCAGTCACCTCAATGTAAATTACCAAGCACATAGCAAATGAAGAGTATCTATGAAAATGTACTGGTCCACAAGTTCAAATATTGGATTATGTTCAAATGAGTAGAGAAGAATGTGAAAGTGCCCCTAAATGATTTTAATTTTCCGAATGACTTACTCACATGCTGTCATCTACAGTTTCTATTGCTTTCCATACTTCAAGTCAGATTACAAGGATATGGGAAAGACCTGTCTGTATCATATCCTTTCCATGTGAGCATTGGCTTTTGAAGTGGCTTTGTGGAGGGAGAAGGCATTTTATTCTGTTATTCATAAGAAAGACTAAAACATAGGCCTGTTTTAGAAGAATTAAGATGATATGTTCTTCAGATGAAGTAAAAAAAAACAATTATGATATATTTGTTACTGTCAGGTCCCAAAGAAACCTGGGACAAGTCTCAGTCAGTGCCTGTGGCTCCTGCCACCAATTCTCACTCCACCCTCTCCCCTAAACCTCTCCAGCCCAGGGGCCAGGCTTCCATTCCCTTTCCCCAGCTTCTGATCTCTATGTAACTCAGCCATTTTTCCCTTCTCTTCCTCTCTTGTTCCCCACCCCCCATGGCCCTGTCAGTCTAGACCCTTCCTCTGGCTGTTCTCTACAATAAACCAGTCTCCTCAACCACCCCTAGGAGCAGTCATGTCCTTATTTTCATTCAGTTATGCTCCACCTGTACAGCCAAGCCCTGACAACCCCAGGAGGTCACCAGTAAGAGTGGTACCCCTGGAGTTGGGCCAACAGGACAGCTCCATTGGGTGCTGGTCCCAGAAGAGGCTCTAGGCAGAAACACCTTTTGTAGGAGAGGAAAAACAACTGTGATCACAGAGGCCATTGGGGCCTTAGGTCTTCTTCATTCTGGCCTGTACTCTCCATGCCTGTGGGAGCTCTGTTCATTCTGTGGCAGTGGTTCTCAACCTGTGGGTCATAACCACTTTTGGAGCCAGATGACCGTTTCACAGGGGTCACCTAAGACCATTGGAAAACACAGGTATTTATTTACATTATGATTCATAACAGTAGCAAAATTACAGTTATGAAGTAACAACAAAAATAATTTTATGGTTGGGGGTCATCACAACATGAGGAACTGTATTGTATTAAAGGGTTGCAGCATTAAGAAGGGTGAGGACCACTACTCTATGGGGACTAAGATTCGAGTTGGGCTGCTTCTTCCTTAGGACTCCTGGACCCAAAGGTTGACTTCTTTAGCATTTCCTAATCAGGTGCTGTGAGGAAAGTGATCAGCTCGGCCTGCCAGGGCATATTCAAGGGCCTTAGGTAGTTGGAACTTCCCTCTCTCCAGCCTCAGATGATGGCTTCCAACAACCTTTGGCCTCTAGCACTGTGTTATAAAAACAGTATCATTATATATGTGTGCGTGATCAGGAAAATGTTGGGTGTGTGTTTATTTTCCTGTATAAAGAGGTGTAATTGAGGCTCTGTTTTAGCTTAGAGAATGCTTCACCTTCTTTGTTAGAAAACAGGAAAGTCTAGGAGAGTTAGACGGTATGTATCTTCATTTCAGATAATCCTCCCCAAGGACTCCTTATGGGAATCCGACCTTGAAACAGCTCTGATTTTGAAGGATAACGCTTAGGGCTCTCTTATACCTAGAATACAGCTAATTCACTCCAATTAAAGAGCCAGTCTTTTTAAGAGGATATAACCTCTGGTGGTATCAGTAACAGAGTAAAGTGTTAAATAGGCCCTACCCCCTTGCTGTAGGGAACTCGGAAGTGTAACAAAATCTAGAGAGCAGCTGTGTAGAGGCATTGGGCAGTATATAATACAAGGACATGATGTTGGCGAGAAGGGAAGGGATAGCGTTAAAGTGACTTTTTGCCTGGAGTGTTTTCTAAATTACAGCATGGGGCAGTGCCCAGACAAAGAAGAGCAGTCTCATGGGACAGCAGAAACAGCAAATGAAATGCAGGCTGTGGAGAAGACTCAAATTTACCAAGTGCAGAACTCTAGAGAGGTGAGACATAAAATGAGTTCCGGAAATCTGTGGAAGGCTCCTTTTGGATCTTGGCCGAATATTATACTAGGTATAAGGTCTCATTCAACTGCACAGGAAGTGAGGACTTGGAGGGCTGTGAGCAGAATAGACATCCCAGGGCTCACCAGTACTGGGAGATAGCACAGTTCTGGTCACTCATGGTAGAAAAATGAGGGCCACTGAACACCTCTGCTATCCATTTGAGAACCAAGAAAATCCAGACATAGGAATAGTGCTACCCTATGCCTATTCTAACAAAATCCCCAATCCAGGCTTTGGCTGATCAGTAAGTAACTGTCCCACCATAACAAAACTCAGTACTCTCTCCAGGGAGATAACAAAATTCAGGGTCTTTGGAGAGCCCGTGATCATAAATAACTCACCGTGTGAAGAAGCAGCTTTGGTTTGGGTAGCTTGTAAAAGATGTGGCAGCATTTCCAAGTACAGTTTTGAGACATCAGCATGTGCTAATGTGCATCCTGATTTTGATTTGCTATTCATTTAGTTATACAAGATGTAAAATGAAAAAAATTCAGTCATTAATATAGAAAAGTATATAAATTGTTGCCTAATAAGAAGGCCAGGACTTTATAGAAGTGGATGGGCTTCCTAGAACCACAGAGGAGTAAATGGCTTCTTTAACCTTGGTGCATGTTGCTGTTTGAATATGGCATTTTCTTGAGTGGACTTGTGCCATTTTTGTGGGTAGGACTGTTTCTTGTGTCTCTGGGTCCCCCTTCCCAATTAACTCTGGTCTGCAAGCATTTCTTCTGACATGGGGACAACGTATAGTTTTCTTTTCTCCTTGCCGCCTCATGAACCATGCTGTGGATGAGCCTGCTTTAGTAACTGAGTTCTGGGCTCAGGGAATGCTGAGCAACAGTCTCAGCTGTATAGGATAATTGTATCTCTTGGGGAGGTGTTAACAGGTGGAAGCGGAGCCGAGTTGCTCTGGGCTTCAACTTCCACAGAGCTTTTCTGCAGCCCTCTCCCAAGCACCATGCAGAAAATACTCATGAGTAAATATCAGACCACAGTTCTTTATTGTGAATGAATGCTGAGCTGTGAGGCTCTCCTCAGGGCATTCTGAGGCCCACTAAACAGCTGTTCTGAAATTGGTCAGCGCTCAGTTTCTCCTCACATCATACCTCAGCCACCTGAGGTGCTCACTAAAGCAGCCTTGCTGGGTAAATTCTGGAAAATCAGTGCTAGGGAGTTAGCTGGCCACTAGAAGGCTTGAATAGAATAGGTCTTCTCTTTGATTTGGGTGAGGTGGTGAATCCATTCTTACCTTTGCATTTTGAGGGTTGATATATGATTTCCTAAGCTGCATGTTTCCCTTTGAACTCCAGCCAGGCACTTATAATTTCTGAGAAAATGTGATACTATCTATTGTGGGTGCTTCCTCGCCCTGTAACTATAGATAATTTAAAATTAAGTGCAGATCAATAAATAAATAAATAAAGCCTGGCTGGATAGGTGGAGCTTAGCTTATGGAACTACCTTTCCTGTTTAACTTGATCTCACTTTTGCTGTGTGAAAACGGAAGTGTGCATGGGTTTAAGGCTGACCACATGGGATTTAATAACCTACCAGGGGACTCATTCCTGGAGAAAACTGATGCCCCTGCTCTCAGGAGCCATTGCTAGCCTGCGGCTCTTCATCAAGGGATGGGCCTTGTGAAATTTCTCCCATCAACATAGGCACTTTAATTGGTGTTGTGATTGTGCAAGTGTTGTTTAGGCACTCATATTGTTGAAATTTTATGGGTGCAACTTCCCTTGTTATATTTAAAATTCTCTAGCTCACAGCAGGCATGGCCTCTGGCTCTTACAGTCTTTCTGATCACTCTTCTGCAATGTTCTCTGAGCCTTAGATGTAGGGATGTATTGTGCACGTACCAACAAGCTGTGTAGGTGTATATATATATATATATATATATATATATATATATATATATATATATATATATGTGTGTGTGTGTGTGTGTGTGTGTGTGTGTGTGTATGCATATATATATGCAGCAAAAATAATTTCAAAAGAACAGGTCGTTAATTTGAGAGGGAGTGGGGGCACAAGAGGAGTTGGAGGGAGAGACAGGGGTCAAAATGGTATAAAAACAGTTCTCATGTATGAAATTCTCAAAAAATTAAGAACTTAAATTTTTTTTTTAAACCAATTGGCTTGTTCTGTTTGTCTTTAAAGATTTATTTATTTATTATGGATACAGTGTTCTGCCTACATGCATGCTTGCAGGCCAGAAGAGGGCACCAGATCTCATTATAGATGGTTGTGAGCCACCATGTGGTTGCTGGGAATTGAACTCAGGACCTCTGGAAGAGCAGCCAGTGCTCTTAACTGCTGAGCCATCTCTCCAGCCCAAGAACTTAAATTTTTAACAAAATGACACTTCAGAGGGTAGAAAAAACAGTCTAAAGAAGTTTAAACCATCCACCTGTTTATCCATTTAGCCAGAATCAGTATATGTTACGCACTCTATTGGGTTTTTGGTGGCTGCAGTGTAAAGACAGACCCTTGCTTTAAAAAAAAAAAAAAGTTTGCCCGTTTTCAGAACTCAAAGTATGTCACAGAGGCTGGGTGGTGGTGGCACACGCCTTTAATCCCAGCACTTGGGAGGCAGAGGCAGGCGGATCTCTGTGAGTTCGAGGCCAGCCTGCTCTACAGAGCGAGTTCCAGGACAGGCTCCAAAGCTACACAGAGAAACCCTGCCTCTAAAAAAAAAAATCACAGAGCAGCTGCAGCAGTCCAGTGACCTGAGAAATGCTTAGAAGTGCTGGATCTCAGACTTGCCCCATCATTTTAAAATCTGTAGTGACATATTTTAATCCCCAAACAAGAAGGATCCTTCTCAACTTGCCTTCGGAATTCCCCAGGAGCTTTTTAAAAATACAAATTTCTTATATTTTCCTATTCCAAGTTATGATTTAATTGACGATGGGTTTGGCCTAGGCCTTGGGCATTTAAATTCTCAAATAATTCTAATGTGCCGCCAGATTTGAGAGCCAACTGTCTAATAGATCCCTTTGTACTGTAGACAAAAGAGCTCAAGATGAGATCATGGTATATTCACTTAATCAATTTACGAGCCTGGCTGCAAATTTGTCTTTTTTCAAGGTTTGAAGTGACTAGCCCAAGGTAGATATATCAAGTCTCACTGTTGCTTCCTGTCAGATGGACCTCACTATGGCAACAGGTTGTCTCTGTTACTCTCAGCTGGTCCCTGGCACAGTAGTAATGTGGAGCACTAAAGTACTTCATCCAGGTTCCCTGGGGCTGTGCTGGCAGGGCGGAGCAAACTGAGGCATGGAAGTGAAGTCTGGGGACAGCCTCCTCCTACAGACACACCCTAGGGCCTTGGCCTGCCTCCCTTTGGCCCCTTTCCAAGAATAAGCTCTTGCCAGCGTCTAGAATTAGCTCATCCTGGGAAGAAGGTAGTAAAAGTGGTCTATCAGTGCTCAGAAATGATGTGAGGGCCAGGGCTTCACAGATAATTGCAGGGGAGTTTAATTACGAAGTGTCCTTGGGCTGAGACTGCAGCTCAGGTGGTAGAGCACTTACCTTCCACGCACCTGATTCCTGGGGTACTGGGGATTGAATCTATAGCTTTGTGCAAACCCATAATCTCAGCACTTGAGAGGCAGAAGTAGGAAGATCAAGAGGTCATCTTCAGCTACGTAATGAGTTTGAGGCTAACCTGGACCATGTGAGACCTTGTCTCAAGAAGTGTTATGACCATATTATCCCTTAGATATTCGGGCCAGTCCATACAACGCCGGCAATGATTATAATAACCATCAGTGCAGTGCTTTTTCCAAAGATCTTCTCCTGTAACAGCCGGTGGAGCTGGAGCCATCTCACTGTACCACGCAGCTCATGTGCTCTCTTTTTCCTCTCTCTCTTTCCATTAAAAACACCTGAGTGAGGGGAAAGCAAAGGGGGAAAGTGGTAGAATTCTATTTGAATTCAAATTTATTTTAAAAACAAATCAGATAAAATCTGTAATGGCAAACTTGGGTGCCAGCACACTCTCCCTTATTTGTGATATGTGACTAACGCAAAGCATAGTAGTGCTGGGCTGTAACAACCCCAAGACTCACTTCTGTCATTCTTATAAGACAAGTCAGCATTTACATTTTCATGAAGAAGCATATCCTATTTTACTCTGGTAATCTGCCTGGCTGTGGGACATAGACAAACCATTTTTGCCATTTTGTTGAGGGCTTGATCATGGAAGAGTGAACATTCTTTGTCAGAAATATAATTTCTTTTCATTCTCTTCATAAAGCTTCAGCTCTCCTTGCCCCTTCTTTGATGCCAGTAGAGCTTATTATTAAACATCATTTTTCCAGAAGCTTTCGTCTATCCTGTGTGTCCAACCTTTTGACATGATGACACGACACCATCATATACAAATGCATTGGCCTGCATTCATAGCTATACTGGGATGCATGGAGGCCACACTTTATAGATGCTGTCCTTTATTTCACTTCCACCATCTGTTTCATTCATAGGCCATCCCCTCACATGCCTGTGCTACCCTTTCTCTCCTTATTAGACTCCGAAAATCCACTAGAGTGACTGTCATCTTGGTCTATGCCTGTTTTCGTTATTTCTTAAAATTTATTCTTCTCATACATTATATCCTGTCCATAGTTTCCCCTTCCTCCACTCCTCCCAGTTCCCACATACACACCTCCCCTCCCCCAGATCCACTCTTCCTTCTTTCCCTTCAGAAAAGGGCAGGCCTCCCAGGGATATCAACTGAACACAGAATAATAAGTTCCAGTAAGACTAGGTATATGCCCTCATATTAAGGTTGGACGAGGTGACCCAGTAGGAGGAAAAAGGTCCCAAGAGCAGGCAAGAGTCAGAGACACCCCACTCCCACTGTTAAGAGTCCCATAGAACACCAAGCTACACAGCCAGAACACGCAGAGGACCTAGCTCAGACCCATACAGGCTCCGTGATTGTCACTTTAGTCTCTGTGAGCCCCTATGAGTCCTGATTGCTTGATTATGTGGCTGTGTTCTCGTGGTGGCCTCAAACCATCTAGCTCCTGCAATCCTTCCGCTCCCCTCTTCCTCAGGATTCCCTGAGCTCTGCCTAATGTTTGTTTGGCTGTGGGTCTCTGCATCTGCTCCCAGCATTTGCTGGAGGAAACCTCTCTGATAATGGTTGGACTAGGCTCCAGTCTGTGAGTACAGCAGAACATCATTAGGAATCATTTCATTGACTTTTTTTCTTTTTTTGCCAGTCATGTTAGGTTCTGTCCTACATCTCTGAGCTGCCCTGCCTCTGGTTCCTGGCCATCCAGGCAGTGTCATGGGCTCCCTCTCATGGTATGGGCCTCAAGTTGAACCAGTCATTGGTTGGCCACTCCCACAAGTTCTGTGCCACCATTACCCCAGCACATCTTGTAGGCAGGACAGATTGTAGGTCGTAGGTTTTGTGGCTGGGTTGATGTCCCAGTTCCACCACTTGTCTGGTTACAGAAAATGGCCAGTTCAGTCTCTTTATCACTATTACTAGGAGTCTCCATTAGGGTTACCCTTGTAGATTGCAGAGAGTTTTTACTGAACTACGTTTCAACATCCACCCCCAAGATGCTCCCCCAAACTCCAGTTTCTCTCCCAGTACTCTCTCCTTCCATATCCCTCCCACCTGATCTCTCCTGTTCCCATCCCTACCCACCCCTAGTCCACCTGCAAAATCTCTTCTATATCCCCTTCCCAGGGAGATATAAGTGTCCTTCCTTAAACCCTCCTTTGTTACCTAGTCTTTCTGGCTCTGTGGGTTGTATCATGATTATCCTTTACTTAACAACTAATAACCACTTATGAGTGAGTACATACCAGGTTTGTCTTTCTGGGTCTGGGTTACCTCAGTCAGGATGATTTTTTTTAGTTCCATCCATTTCCCTGCAAATTTCATGATTTTATTTATTTATTTATTTATTTGTTTGTTTGTTTATTTGTTTGTTTATTTATTTTACCACACAGTACTCCATTGTGTAAATGTGCCTCAGGTTTGGAAACAAATTACAGTATTTTGGCCACATTGCCTCTTTCCTCAATGGTCAGCTACTACCTTATAGTCCTAACTTCACTAGATTCTTTCATTAAGGACATATCCACTTTGACCCTGATGACATTCTGGACTTATAAGTCATTGACTACCCATCATCCCTCCATTCTATCCCTGTCACTACTAGGTATCACTTTGCCTTAGACCTCAGGGAGCTGCAGGGGATGCTGCAGGGGATGCTGACTGGCCTGTGCACTCAGCTCCAGTTCTTAGATGTTCTCTGCTGTGATCACAGTTTCCTGCTGTTGCCCCCACTTTCTTCACACACAGTGATCCAGCCATTAACCTTCTCATGGCCTCACTTCTCACCCTTTTCTTTTTCCAGGCTTCCCAGCTGGCCCTACTTATTTTTAAATCCAGCCAAAACCTCCAGGACAGTGCTTCCTTGATGTTTGGGTTCACTGTATCAGCTTCTCCCATGAGGCTCTGAGCTTGAGAGTTCCATGGGAACACGATGTTTTTGCTTATTCCTGAATCACTCTTCTGCCCTATGCATTTTAGGTCCTCGAATAAACAGAATTCTCTGCTATTTAATACTTCTGGAAGCGCAGTCCTTGAACTCACAGAGATCCCCTGCCTCTGCCTTCTGAGTGTTGAGATTAAAGGTGTGTGCACCACCACCGCCCAGTGAAAACTTAGTTCTTTTGTCTGCTTTATTGGAAAGGACTTATTTTCACTTATCACTTTGACGTCGGTTTTCTCCTGTTTCTCATAAATTAGCATCCTTGCTAGAGGAAAATGCTTTGGTTGTCTGTAAATCTCTAACTCACTCTGCAAATCTGACGCTGGGCCTAGTCTCTGTTATGTAGTAGCCTCCCTCCTTGGCACTTCCTAGTTCTCAGCCACCCTGGCAGTTCTCTTTTGTGTCTCTGCTTGTCTCCTCCATGGAGCTTATATTTACTCTTGTACTCATCAGAACAATAGACATACTGTGTCTGTCCTTTGCACTTTCCGGCTCTTGCTTTGTATTACATGATAATTATATGCTGGTGTTTTCCTTAAGGAGCAGAGTTTAGGTAACCCATTGAAGCCAGTTATTGCTGATAGAAGACATGATAAACATCTGGTCGTTATGCACTATTTTCTCCATGGAGAGATGCTTGAGTACTCAAGTGATGCTGAATAGGCTCTTGGCACATTGAAATCATTCTTACAAGAAATAAAATGGTTGTTGGGCTACTGTTTGATTAAAGTGAAGGTGAAAAATAGTTTTGCACCATTTAGAAAGTTTAAAAGAAGTGTAGCACTAAATAATATTTGCATGTCTTTGATGGATATAATTTGGTGTCAAGATGAGTCAAAATGAATGAGAAGGAAAGCCCAATCCTCACATAAGCAAACCCTTCTCACATATGAAGATTTTAGATGATTTGAAAAGCTGATAGTGATTCCTTCTTCTTTTCATAACAGACCACATGGTTAAGAACTATTATCTAAAAGGACACCATTAATATTGCCTGTGTGTTTTCTACATCCATCTCTAAGCTCCTAGGACATCAGTTCTCAACCTGTAGGTTACGACCCTTTGGGGGTTAAATGACCCTTTCACAGGGGTTTCCTAAGACCATTGGAAAACACATATATTTACATTATAATTCATAGCAGCAGCAAAATTACAGTTATGATGTATGAATGAAAATAATTTTATGGTTGGGGGTCACCACAACATGAGGAACTGTATTGAAGGGTTGCAACATTAAGAAGGTTGAGAATCATTGTCCTAAGGAGTAGGTACCATGAGACTGCGTGTTTAATGTTTAGTACTTACAGAACTTCAAGGTACTTTTGCACTTACAGATAGATATTTGTTGAATATGGTGAAGTGTGAATTAACATGGGTGAGTGTTAGAGAAAAGAAGGTATTCATCATACTTGCCTGCCTAAAGGTACATTTTGTGTCAGAGTTTTGAAGCTAAAAAGGATACATGAGGATACATGCACAAGGAGAGGATGGGGGGGTGTGTTCCAGGAATATTGTTGGACACAGACTCTTGTAGATTGAAAGACTTAATTTCTAAGGATTGATTCATGGTAAAGAAATTCCACCCCCTTGCATCTTTTGTAAGTTTTTCTAATGCCATTGATGACATTTATAACAACCTCAAAAGCCATCAAGTTATGCCACTACCATCCCTTCTTTGGGGTCGATGCTAGATTGTTAGAAGGTGATGTAACAAGGGGCAGAACCATACTGTTTACCTGGGATTATTGTAATTTTCCAGAAGTTCAACATTCTCTCTTGTTGGAAGTAGTTTGAACCCTTGTTTTTCCCTGGGTTAATCTGAACTTGGTGCTTCTGGTATATGTGTTTTTGTGTGTATGTGTGTGTTGGTTAGGTCTAGACTTTTCAGTTTGTAACTAAAGACTGATCTCAAAAATCTACATTTTCTTCTAAAGGGCAAGTTTTCCCTTGTCACCAGTACCACAGAGGGAGGGGAAGATGATGATTTCCCCTGCAGTGTGGTTAGACCACATTGCCTACATAATGTAAATATTGGACTGCAAGAGATTACAGATCTTAAAAGTCTTCATCAGGATGCATATCTATCATGTAGGGGATTGTGCAAAGGGCTGAAGGGACATAAAGGTGAAAAAATACGATGTGTAGCTCACCTTGCTGGAATGTCTAATCTAGCAAGGCACAAGCAAACCACAAATCCATGGCCCTCTGGATCGACATCTGGTGCTTGAACCCTCCTGTCTTCGTCGCTGTCCCTGTTGTAGAGGATGATGGGGTCTCTCCACAGCTCCCAGAGCATGATCGCCTTTCTTGACCATCATCTTACTTTGATTATAATTTTAAATGTCTGTGTTGCCAGAACGTTCTGGAAAACCTTCACTCGTTTGGGTTTCAGCTAGACATTTGCAGTTTTATTTTAACTCAATGGTATCACACTTTCTTGACAATGGTGTGTATACTGTACATGTACTGGAAAGGAATAGAGGAGCTTTTCCATAGATCGAGTCTTGGTTTAGATCATAGAAGTGGTACTGGACTCAGAGGACCTAGAGGAGTTTAATTCCAATGATCTGAAAAGAGGAGAAGCTGAGGGTGGTTCTGAGGCCTGAGGTTGAGTGCCTGAGGATCTCAGAGTAGAAGTCTGGAAAAGGTGAAGCGCTTGCAAGTCTTGCTCAATGCTCTCTACACAGCCACTGGCTCAATGTACAGCATAAAACAGCTTTTCAAGAAGCATTCGATGGGTGTGTAGAATAGAAATTAATCAAAGAGATCGAAATGAATGAATAGGTTATGGTGACTAGGTCATGGAAACAACTGTGTCCTGTTGATATCAAAAGAAGATGAAGGAGACCTATATGTTAATGAGCTCAAGTAAAATGTTATTTTTTTTCTTTTTCTTGAGCTGACTGTCACAAAGCCCTTTTTAACTTTGACAAACATTGTGGCACTCTATCAAGAAGGATATTTGTGCATGTGATATTTTCTAAGACACCTTTGCAAATAACAAAATACTGTTGTTTCAGTAAATTAAAATGAAAAATTCATATCCTCTCATCCTTAAGGAAATAAAAAGGCAACTTTAAGCTGGACATGGTGACTTACACACACCTGAAATTCTATCACTCATGAGTTGGAGGCAGGAGGATCAATAGTTCAAGGCCAGTCTGATACAGGAGATACAGTCTCAAAAACAAAAAACAAAAAACAAACAAACAAAAAAAAACCTAAACAAAATGAAGCTAAAACGAACAAAAAGAACTAGATTCTGGGTGTCTTAGTTATAGTTTCTATTACTGTGAACAGACACCATGACCACCACAACTATTACAAAGGAGAACATTTAATTAGGACTGGCTTACTGTTTCAGAGATTTAGTTCATTATTATCATGGCGGGGAGCATGGTGATATGCAGGCAGACATGGTACTGGAGAAGTAGCTGAGAGTTCTTACATCTTGACACACAGGCAACAGGAAGTGGTCTGAGACTCTGAGTATGGCTTGAGTATATATGAGACCTCAAAACCTGCCCCATAGTGACCACACTTCCTCCAACAAGACCACACACCTACTCCAACAAGGCCACACCTCCTAATTAGTACCACTCCCTTTGGGGGCCATTTTCTTTCAAACAACCACACCAGCCAACTGAAATCCCAACTGGGTTTTGAATCCTAGTGGGTAGCATTTAATATCCCTTCTGACTTTGAACTCCATGCTAAATTAGTAAATTGTCACGTTTATAGCCCCCTGAAGGAATGGATTCCTTGGGTTGGGCATGTAGCTGAAAGGTAGAGCATTTGCCTAGTACATATAGGTCCCTGTGTTCCATCCCCAGCACCACAAAGGGAATAAAAGGGAAAGAGCTTCTATTCCCTCTTATCAGGGTACCACACCTTTCTGCCTCCCTTTCTTACTTTCCATTCTGCTGTTTCTAGGACTGCATCGATGTAGGCTGGTGGGAAGGAGAGCTCAATGGCAGACGAGGAGTGTTCCCTGATAACTTTGTGAAGTTACTTCCACCGGACTTCGACAAGGAAGGGAATGTAAGTCTCCCTGGCTTTGATTTTGGTGTCTCCCATTCTGTCAGAATTGTGGCTTCCATGATGGGACTTGGGAGGTGGAGATCTTTGGATATCAAACAAAAGAGCACTGACACGTGAATGTTTAATGGACTTGAGTTCTGAGCCCCTGGCTGCCATAAGACAAGCCCATTATTCAGTCCATTTACCAGCTTGTAAAAGTTATCCAAGGTTTAATGTATATAAAGTACTTAATGCAGTACCTGACACATTGGAATTCCCAGGAAAACTGTGAGAACCCTGGGTACTGCATATGATAAGTGGACACCTCATGTTTTGCATAGCATAGTCCTTGGGGTGCTCAAGTAGCCAGTATTGAAAGTTGCTGAAAATCACATTTGGAGACTAAGAATGGAGGGCACAGATGGCTAATTGTATGCTATAGTTGCATATCTGTATACATATACTTAAATGCATATTTATACATGTCTCCTCCGGGCTGTCACTTTCTTTGTAGGAACTGGTTTGATGATGATGCTGTTTAGATGACCCATTCTGTTTGCCTCACTCCTTTTGTATTGTTTCTCTGCTAAAGATGTAACAAAAATGGTGAAAACTGGAAGTTCTTTACAGTATAAGGGTTTAGCTGTTTGATCTCATTTATCCATCCTGTTCTGTGCCTCGCAGTCCTTTACTGAGGCATTTGCCTGACTTCTGCCAACCTTTTCTGACCTCGGGCCTCTTTGAGCCCAGGGAGGGTTCTGCTCTTAGACCAGGCTAAACCTGACTGTATTATTTACTTTTCTAGTTGTTGTAACAAAGTATTTGACAAATGCAACTTATGAAAGAAAGGGTTTATTTTGGCCCCCAGTTGGAGATTACAGTCCATCATAGTGGAGAAATCATGGCAATAGAAGATTGAGGCAGCTGGTCAAATTATACCAAGTCAGGAACCAGAGGGAAACTCCCTAATAGACTTGGCTAGAGTTTTGTCTCCTAAGTTATTCTAGATCTTGTCAAGTTGACAATATTAACCATCACAGTGACTTGGTTACATCACCAGAGTTGATATATAGGAAGGATAGCTACAGTGCTGGTAGGTTGTCAAACCACTATTTAATGGTACGTAAGGGTTTAGATAAATATGTGTATTTGTTTTAAAAGCTAGTCTGTGTCTAGCATCTCTAATAAACTCCCAGGTGATGTTGACACTGCTGGTCCACTGATCACACTTTGAGCATCAAGGTTCCAAAAAACCTGAGGAAGCAGAATTTATATTTTTCAGAGCTCTGGTTCTAAAACCAAGAAAGAATAACAGGTATAGAACATAACACATCCCCAACACAAGCATTCCAAGAATGCAAGCTATTAAAGTGTATTGAAAGTATGGTCTTGGACTGCAAACTCATTTGATGATCTAAGGGCATAATCTTGGGAGATTGTGTGTCTAGTAGTGGGTAAATTGTTCTGTATATTAACCATTCTGGCTGTTGTGATTACTATCTACAAGGGTGGGGAAAAAACTAGCCACAAGTATGAAGTAATGCTAAACTACTAACTCTGGTTCTTTTTGTTTCAGCTGACCAAATCAACCCAGTTATCTTGATATCTTGGTTAATTTTCCTGGGAATACAAATGAGGCTAAGAATTTTGATGAATAGCCATTAAAAAGATACCCAGTTATATGTAAAATACGTTTATAGAGATAACCAAGCAAAGAATCACACAACCTTCATGTTATTTCTCATATTTTTCCTGAATCTGTTGCCTGACAATTATGTTTGAGTTTTCAGTCATTCTCTTAGTATTTTTGGAAAGTTTTCCCTGGGCTGGTCATCATGGTAGATAAATAGAAATGAAGCGTACAGTTTCTGTCCTCGTTGACTGAGAGTTGAGCAGTAAGCCTGGAATTCAGGGCTTTCAGAAGGATCCTCCATGTGGCTGGGCCTGAGTGAGTGGAGACCGGGCCCATCCACATGGCTTGTGGCATACTTCTTCACTGGTCTTTGTGAGTCTGGAAACGCCTTTGTTGCCATTCTCCTCTTTTGGCCATTCTGCTAGGTATTGTTGTCTTATTGGTTCTGACTGAGGCAGTATAATTTGCTTTTAAAAAGAAAGCTGGCAGGACTGGAGAGATGGCCCAGTGGTTAAGAACACTGACTGCTCTTCCAGAGGACCTAGGTTCAATTCCCAGCATCCACATGGCAGCTCACAAACTGTCTATAGTTCCAGTTCCAGGGGACCAGACACCCATGGCAAAACACCAATGCACATAAAATAAATAAATTAAAAAAAAGAAAGCTGGAAGATCAAATTGCAGATATTTGCCATGTAATATGTTATGTTCTGAAGTAGCCACAGATTCTACATCTATGGCTGAGCAAAAACCATGGACTGAAAATAGTTTTTAAAAATTTATCTGTGCTGAACATAGAAATACTTAAAAGTTGTCCCCTAACAATACAGTGACAGCTACTTACAAGTCATCTAAAGGTGATTTTATGGTAAACAGAAGGAGGAACTTAGGTTATGTGCAAGCAGTATACCATTATATAAGGCATTTGGTCATAGTATCAGTGGATTTTGATGTCCATAGGGGATCATGTAACCAATAAATTATAGATTCCAAGAGGTTACTGTGTATTTACATCATGTAAAGACTAAATCTAGCTAATCAGTATATGCCTTCCTTCATATAGTTGTCATTTTATGGTGACGGGAACATGATTTTGAAGCTTAAGGTTAACACTAGATCATTTTTCTGATGAATGGGCAAAACCCACAGTTGCCTCTGTTGTGGTCCTCTGCCTTTAAATTCCTGGTCTTATTTTTGCTGTGACCATGAATTCATTCATGCAAGACTGACTCTACAGTGTACTGTTCTAGAAGCTCTTTGTTACATAAGGCATTAAGGGAAGTACTTCCACAGGAAAATGAAATTGTTAGTACTGAGCAAACATAGTGTGGCTTACTTGTTGGAACATGCATATTTGTGGAGCCCCATGGACATCTCTGCAAACCCAGACAAACAGACATCATCTCTTTTTTAAACTTTATCCTTATGAAGTAGAAAACTCAATTTTAGGGAAACAGTAGTCATACCTGTCAGATAAAGTCATGCCTAGCTGAAAAGTGATTGTCTAATGTGACATTGAAGTTTTTGAAATTTCAAAGTAGAGCATCCCCCTTTATTCCACTGGCCTATAAAAAACAGCAGGCCAGCTTCACATCCATTGCTATGCCAACCTTTATTGCTGTACCTAGAATACTGGTGAGTTGGTGACAATGCAGTGGAGCCAGGAGCTGCCATTTTCTGAGTTGACAGTATAAAGATGATTAGAATCATTAACATGAAAACGCTGTGTGGGTGATGGTGTCTGAAACATTCTGCCAGTTTCAGCAGATGTCATCTTGTCTTGCTAGTGATTGGGGTTGCAGTCATTCACCCAGAAAAGAGGACAGTCTGCAATGATCAGAATAGACAGAAGCAAATGACATTTCTCCCACAGCAGGCTTCTTGACTCAGCAGGCATCACCTGGGCATGCTGGTAAGACTGGCATACTTTCTGCCAGGATGTGGACTCAAGAGAGTCACCATCAGGCCTTTTGCAATTCCTGGTGGACTTTCTTCCTGAGAATGCTCAGCAGATTCTCTTTCCAGTATGACAAGCACTCTGTGGCTTTTCCTCAAGGTATTCCAGGAGAGAGTGCTCATTGATCTCGTGGTGCATATTTTAAAGCAATTATGTAAGCTATTTATGAGAGAACCTAGATTCAGTCGCTGTTTATTTTGAGCCTTGACAGTACAATTGAGCATCAGAATGGAAAGATGAAATATTCTGAGAGCTCTAATGAAGCAAGGTGCATATGCTGTCATTGTTAGTGAAGTGTAACAGGGAACGAGGACTAATTTTGAGACTAGCAGGAACAGCAACTTTATGTCAATAGAAAGAGACAATGATTAGAATAAGTCTTTGGAAAGAGAGTGCTTTGGAAGGGTAATGTTTTAGGAATGTCTCAGGCTGTGGACCTTGGAAGAGAAGCAGGCCGATCACCAGAAGCTACATGGCCATGCTCGTGCATGTCTGCTGAATGGGCTCTTTAGAGTTGGTGTTGTGTCCCAAATGGACACCTCTAAGGCTCCCTTGGGGGTTCTTAGTGAATACACCACAGTGCAACATTTGCCTCTCAGTCACAGGGACTCAGAAACCTGCCCTGAAGATGTCTGTCTCTGCCACTGTGATTCAGCCTCACCTTTCCTACTCCCAGACTTACACAAGCACCAGGCTGCCAGCTTCCTAATTGCCACAGGAACTGAGAGATGTCAGCCAGTTTTGAAGAGAAGGGTCTGCCTGCCCTGGACATTTGCCCCCACCCCTGTGGGTCTAATTTCTTAGGACCCAGGTTACCTAAAATATCCATATTTATCTGGGAAGGCAAAGAGCCCATATGAGAAGAGTTAGCTCTTAGGAAAAAGCCTGGCAGGTATGGCTTGAGGCCCTCCTCACACACGGACGGAGAAGGTTTGCCAAGGGAGCCATATGCTGAGTTCAGCTGAACCCAGACAATCATTGCAGGAGGATTGTACTGTTGGCTTCAGCAGCTCTGTTTTTTTCCCCATATTCACCACTGACCAGGACCTGGGATTACAGTTCAGTTGGCAGAGTGCTTGCCAAGAATGCCGAGTCCTAGGTTTGACCCCTAATACTGCATAGTCTGGGTGTGGTGCTGCACACCTCTTGTCTTAGTTAGGGCTTCTATTGCTGTGAAGAGACACCATGACCACAGCAACATTTAATTGAGCAAAGTGTTTAATTGAGGTGGAGTCTCATAGTTCAGAGGTTTCTTCCATTATCATCAGGGCAGGGAGCATGGTGGCATGTAGGCAGACATGATGCTGGCTACATCTTGATCAGAAGGCAACAGGAAGTGGATTGTCTCACTGGGTGGTATCTTGAGCATAGGAAGCCTCAAAGCCCACCCCAACAGTGACACACTTCCTTCAACAAGGCCACACCTACTCCAACAAAGCCACACCTTCTAATAGTGCCACTCCCTATAGCTTATGGGGCCAATTACATTCAAACTACCACACCTGTAATCCCAGCACTCAGGAGGAAGAGGCAGGAGGACCAGAAGTTCATCTGTGGCTCTATATTGAATTTGAACTCGGTCTAGGATACATGAGACCCTGTCTCAAAAAAAAAAAAATAAAGTCAGGCATCCTTCACATGCCTAACTCCATCTCTGAGGGGGACAGAGTCAAGAGAGTCTCCAGATTTTGCTGGCTTCTAACCTATCCAAGGAGACATGAGACTCCACCTCACAGGAATAGGTGGAGAGTTGTAGCAGCAGGCACCCAATGCCCTCTTCTGACCTCTGTGTAAGTGTACAGGTGTGTATGTGTGTATGCACTCACACATGGGGGTGGGAGAGACTGTTAATGAATGAATAGTTCTTTTAAAGTAACTGCTGACCACTGACCAGATCCTTCCTATTTTTACCACTCTCCAGACACATTGTGGTATGACCACCTGATTTCCCCACTCCTCAGTTAGAACGCTGTGCCTATCCATTCTCATAAATTTGTTCTAGATCAGGCAATTTTGCAGATACCAACTATTATCCAAAAGGAGTTCTAGTGATGCTTAATCCACCACACATGAGTTTTACAGCATCAGTTCTCACTACTTTCTCTTTTCCAAGTTCTTAGACAACCCAGTTTATAAATTTGTTCTTAGCCAGTATTTTTTTTTTCATTCTTAGGCATGTCCATTAGCCCTCAGATATTTCCTATAATTTTTTCTAAGTTCTAAATGTGGCCAGTAAATTACAAAAGAAATAAACATATGCCTCCAAATAAGCAGTTTGGGGAAGAGAATCTACTTAGAATATATCTAGTTTGTATATTTGGTTTTTCTGGGTGGTCTCATACACAGGGATTGGGCTTGTCAAGCTGTTTCTGTCACCCAAGTTTGGCCTCTTGATAATGGCCTCAATGGGTTTTTCCCAGGCCACCCAGATGGTGTCACCTCTTCCTTCCCTGGCAGTACTGTGCTTACAGCCTGTGCTCTCCCAGTTGAACATCTCATTTGTCATATCCTTATCTGTAGGGCTGATTTTCCACTGCCCACTTGGAACGTCTTTGAGCTGACACCCCAGGCTCCTCCATCAGGACTATAGCATACACGGTATAAAACCGGCGAATAGGCTCTCTTTGTCCTTTGGTCTTATGGTGTCAAATGTACCTGCTTTGTCTTCTGCCCTTCCCCTCCTATTGATTGATCCCTCCTGTACTAGTATAAAAGAAAAGGAGGACTAGAGGGAGGGATGTATGCAGCTGGGCTTCTGTCACATTCCACCTCCCAGAAAAAGGGATGCTCAGGTCCTTGCACTGGACATGGGATCTGGCCATATAATTAAGCTGTCACTTGCAGAGTGGGCTGGATGGAATGAAGTTGAGACAGCCTATTGGGAGGAAGCTCCATGCCAGAGCCTAGATGACCACCTAGTAGACCATCCATTTCGATTGATCCAGCCATAAGGGAGACTACAGATGCATACCATGAGACTAGAGACGGAGGTAGGAAACCAACAAGAGACTCTTCCCAAGAGCAAGTTAGGTAAGGGTTGCCTGGGATCTCCTGTGCAGGTGACAAGGCAGGAAGTTGTTTGGACTCTGGAAGGTACAGAGGAGCAGGTACAGGCATCATCAGTCAGATCTTTGCCTCAGCTTCATGCTTTCAAAGTGAGTCCTCCAGATGTGGTGGTAGTGATGGCAGGGTAGAACCTCCCATGTTCCTCTAGAACTGCAATGGGTGTCCTGGTCTGGAAAAGTCCATTTGTGTCCGCTCCAGTCTCTGAGTTTAGCTTTATGTATGGAGGTGTTTTCCAAGGTCCAAATTTACTAAAAATCAAGCTAAGATTTGCTTACCTATTCCCCTAACCAAGTCCTGCCACTTCATTAGGATCCAAATAGGACTTCGCCCTGTCCAAATTCATGTTGGAGCTTGGTAGCCTGTGTAACAGTGTTGAGAGGGGTAGGATATTTAAGGAGTACTGAGGGAGGGACTGGGAATATAGCTCAGTGGTAGAGTGCTAGCTTAGCATGTGTAAAGTGCCAAGTTCAATTCCCACCACCCAAAACCAAACAAAAAAGAGAGAGGTCATGGGCTACCGCCTTCACAAATTGATTAATATATTCTTGGAGAGACCTGGTTAATTGTCATGGGATTGACTTCGTTTTTAAAAGTAGGTTGCAATCCTGGCGCCACACTTTGCTTCCTCTTGTGCATGTGCTGTTTCCACCTGTACTTGTACCCATCCCACTTTCTGCCGGGAGCCGAAGTAGTACAAAACCCTCCTTATAAGCCAATCAGAAGCTAACACCACATCCTCTGACTTCCAAAATGAACCCAAATAAACCTATTTTCTTTATTAATTACTCAGACTTGGGTGTTCTATTACAGCAACCTCAAACAGGCTAAGCCATTTCCTTATATGTAGTCAATCATCAGGGTCTACCCTCAGATTATTCTTAACAAAGCATATCTCAGGGGTTTGAGGGGCTGCAAACTGGTTCATAAAGCAAAGCCACAGATTACAGTTCCTGCCAGTCAAAGCAATTGAGCCAGATGACAAGTTCCTTGGGTTGGAACAGGCAAGACTTGCAGTTCCTTACTATGGGACATTCAGATCTGTTTCTTTCCTGGTACTGTAATGGTAATAATCAAATATAGCTGCTTTGTCCTTTGAAGGGTGGCAAGTTGTTTCCATTTGAGCCAGCAACTCCATTTGCAGGCAGAGGTAAACATACACATGCTTGGATATGTGTGACCTAAATACAGGAGAGTCTCGCCTTCTGCTTTAGACTCTACTAGAAATCAGGAAATCCTGGCTCACGGGGTTTTGTTGTTGTTACTGGCATTTTCTTTTTGGCTTTTTGAAAAATAAGTTCTCAGTGTCTGGACAGTGAGTGATAAGGCTTCTAGGCCCCCTTTGCTACCAGCTGGTTGCCACAGTCCCTCCGAGCTTCTTCTCCATTGCAGCAGAGACTTACATATCCAACATCCTCTGTATTATTTTCAGTTCTAACCTAGAAATGGAGTAGCCTAAAGCCACCCGAGTCTAGAGTTGGGGTGTTGTACTTTCATCATGGAGGGAGGGATAAAAGAATAAATGGGGACGGCTGACTAAAAATATAAGACTTCAAATCCTTGCCTAAGTTGAAGGAGGTCACTGTCCATGCACCTGCAGGAGCTAGTTAGTATTGTGCAGCTGTTAAACTCCACAGAGGAAGCCTGGACCTACTGCTGAACCCAATGGGTTCCCAGTCCCATTTCCTTTATCCAGCCCCAACTGAACATTTTGAGGAAAACCAGCTCTGTGTCTGCTCATCTCTATTTCTTTGAGTTTCATCAACACCTATGTTTCTTATTTTTTTATTATTATCATATTTGCTGCTCTGCCTTTTCAGTTCTCATCACCATTCTGCTGTATTACAATTGAAAAGTAAGCCCATGTGCAGTACTTCAGTATTGGGGAGGTGTTCTAGAACTCTATGGGTCTTGAAAGAGAGCAAGGCAGGGTATATGGGAGTGTTTGTAGGAAGGAAAGGGAAGGGGGAATGATGTAATTATAATCTGTTAGACAGCAAAACCAGAGAAAGTGGTCAGTCCAAAAGGAGATGGGGGCAGGGTATAAACTCCCTCTGCTGGCCAGTGCCTATCCAGTGTGCTACATACAGGACAGATAGCTCATAGCTCACAAAACTATCCCTTCCTTTTAAATGTGTGTCCTTGTAATTGCCTCTGCAGTGGCCAGGAGTCTCATCATAAATGCTACTTCTGCCTCCTGCCATTGCCACACTCACAGGCGTACTTGCTGGGACCACTTTTCACACAGTCTGTTACTGCAGTATTTCCCATCCTCTCTCTCATCCTCTCCCCTCTCCTTTCATCCTTCCACCCACTTATTTTTGCCACATCACAATTCATGTATCTGCTACATGCTAACTCTTATACAACATTAAGGTTTTTGTTTTGTTTTTTACATTGCCCAGTAATCAGAAAATATGATGGCTTATAATTGTCTCCCCCCTGCCATGTAGTTTGAGGCAAGGTCTCTGGGGTAACAGCTTCCACTAGGGATGCTTATGTGCGATTGTTTATAGAATATTTTAAACTAGGGACAGAGAGATGGCTCAGCCAGTAAAGGTGCTTGCTGCAAGCCTGACAACCTGAGTTGGATCCCCAGGACCCACACAGAGGAAGAAGAGAACCAACTCCCACAAAGCTGTCCTCTGATCTTTACACACATGCCGTGACACATGTGTGCAAGCTCACACGCATTGCCGTATACACAACATAAATAAAAATGTGTTTTAAAAAAGTAAAAGAGTATTTCAAACCAGCAAGGAGTGAGAAAGACATCCAAGAGTAGGCGTTGTTGGGACTTGGCTGGGAAGAATTAGGCCATAGGGTGTTGGCGGTTTCATGAATAAGCAGTAACTCTGATCCTGAGGTAAAGGAAGGTTAAATGGCAAGGTTTCAGCAACGACTTCATTAGATAAACACACATCTGTTCCCAGTCTAGTTTATACCAAGACAGAGAAGGAAGGAAAAGGACAGTGAATCAAGCGCTGGAAAAAGCTGACAAAGGGAATAGAATATTGGGAGACCCTGAGCCCCAAACACACCCCCTCACTGAAGGAAGCAGGCCCTCAGAGCAGCTTGCCTTTTCATAATAAAGGTTATTTGTCTGTACTTACACATACAGGACAGGGAAGCATCAAGCAGGGCACACACATGGGCCTGTACACACATGATCCTGCTAGTCAGAGATCACCACTTGAGCCATACTTCTTTCCAGTCTTCCCACTTTGCTGCATCACAGCATAGCTGAGCTCATACTGTAGCTGCAATCTGAGGACCATTTCCTCCTCTCAGCTGACCGTCATACAGTTGCCGGCACTTTGATGGATTCCATGTGTGCGCTATTATGCCTGCCTGATAGTCTGCCTTGTGCCTGTTCTCCAGCACTGGGCCTTCCCAGTAGTTAAGAGTGTGCTATGGGTCAAACAGCCCTGGGCTTTACTCCAAGTCCCCTCTACCCCCATTTAATAGCTTGGTGACCTTGGAAAATGACTTTCTCTCAATTATTTCAACAGCAGCATGGGCATATTGATATCACTTCCTCATAGAGTTGCTACATGAGTTACCCAAGTCAAAGATTACTAACTCTTCTTGCAAAACCACCTCCTCCCAAGAGGAAGGTAATATTAATGGCCATTTACCAATGAGAAAGAAGAGCTAGGTGAGGTTGCTTGCCCTTGTCCTTGGCTAATCATAGAGGATTGTACTGATCTTCAGACTTCAGAACCTTTCTCTTACCTACCATGCTATAGCCTTTATTCAGAGTAATTTGTTAGAATTACCAGCTAATGAAGAAACAGGCTGAAAAGTTACTGAATCCAGAGCCAGCATGCTATGATGCCCCCCCCGCAAGTTTCTTGTGTGTCTACTATTCTCTGGATTTTATTTGAAACAAATTCTTTCTATACCCCAGTGCTGTGTCAGGGAAACAGAAATCAGAGTAGAGGCTGGGCATCTGCCTTTCATGGCCCCTGTGGTAATGTCACACTAGTCCATTTTTGGAAACCAGAAGATACTCTGTGTAGTTTTCTTAGAACCACAAATGTATGGTGCCTGAGAGGGTAAGAAGTATCAACAGTGATGTGATGCATGCACTCCAACCTTCTCCATCCCCATCCTTCCTTAGTGCTATCATACTAGATGGTTCTCCCCTTACCCTTAGCATCACTGTACAAGATGGTGCTGGCTGTGTTCTCTGACCACTGAAATGTTTGGCCAGTTCAGCTTTGGTTGTCTCCCTCCTACAGTCAAACTTGGGTGGCAAGGAAAAGCCCACAAACTCTGAAACCAGTTCAGGGATGAATGCTATTGATTGCACTGCTACTTCCATCACCTATACAGTAACAATGTGTAATAGTAAGAGAAATAGTGGGCCGATTAAAAAAAAACACCACATCCATGATAGTTTATCCCATGTTGTAGGGCATAACTACTTTGTGGGGGAATCCCATAAATGACCTTCTAGCCTCAGCATAGAAAGAGGCCAAAAGTGGAGAACTTCAGTATACTCTGGATTTGCATTTAGTTGATGGTCCCACACACATTCTGTCAGATCTGATCTTGAGTCTCCATGGTGACTCTTATTGAACTGCTTGGTTATTCAGCCGATTAAATCTTAATTGCGAATGTGGTTTCAGGGTAGGGGCACCATTGTGCTTGCTGGTGTCGGGCCATTTTTGCTGAGCTGAGTTTTTCCAGAAGGCGGTTGTAAATTTAGAAAGGGGGAAATGGCATTTCATTTGTTGGTCTGAGTTTTGTTTTGCCGACTGAATTTACTTCAGTGTTTATTTAGAGGTGCCAAAAGAAAGCTGGTATCCCCAGAGAGAGAACTGCTCAATTTTTTTGGAGTAGTTCTCTAAATTGTCCACACTGCACATAGAAAACAATGTCTGCGATATTACAGCTTGCCAATAGTCTCATGCATAATTTTGATTGATTTTTCAGAGACCCAAGAAACCACCACCTCCATCTGCTCCTGTCATCAAACAAGGAGCAGGTAATGTACCTTTCAAGTCCCTCATACAAAATGTTCGTCTTTCTTCTGCACAAATTCCAATTTTCTTTGTTAAGAGTTCAAGATTCCTGGATCCAGAGATGGCTAGTTTGGGGGTTGTGATTTGGTCTTAGCAGGCAGGTTTGAAATGAGTTGCTGTCTTTCCTAGACGCAAACAAACAAAAGAACCCACATCACTACAACATGTCTCTGCTACAGTGCAGAAATGGGGGTTCCCGTGGAGAATGGCCAGAAAGTACTTAAAAATGAACTGGGTCTGTTGGTTTTCAGCAATCTGTTTTTGAGGAGCAAAGACCTGGTTATTGTCCTTAATGAGGGTCAGCTTAGGGAAGATGGCTTCCCGTGGAATTGCGTCATTGTATATGTGCAGTCGCTGGCTTTTCACTGTCTGTCCTATGTGGTTAGCCAAAATTGGCACTTACTTCACTTCCCCCAACAAGAAGATGTTTTTCTAGCCATAGATACTTTTCCTCTCAGTTCTTTTCTAGGCTTGAAAAAATTCCAGTTCACTCATTCTATGTAGTTTAGATATTAAGGTTGAATCATATAGGAAGAAGTGATGTCATTAGACATTCAATAACTCACTGCACAGTGGCTTCTCATACATAAAGATGATGATTCATGCTTCCCAATGGAACTCTTCTTTATAACAGTCACAGTTAATTGTGGAGAGAAATTCCTTTGTGAGTGACTATTTAAGTGGTTTATTTTTTTTTCCAAACAAATTGAAGAGGGAAAGGGACAAGAGAGGATATAAATATAATCAAAATACATGGCATACATGTATGAAAGTGTCACAATGAAGCCCATTATATTGTGCAGTGAATATATGCTAATATATGTGTTTACATACATACTAATTTTAACAAGAAACAACTTAAATAAAATTAAGGCTGTTTTTAAATTATTTTTTAAAAATCTACTATTATGATAGATCCATAGCACATAATATATGGATAGGTGTAAATTTCCAGATTTGATTTTTTTCATACATTTATTAAGAAATGTTCTGTTTTGTAAAGACAGAGCCTCTCACTCTAGCCCTGGATGGCCTAAAACTCACTATGAAGTCCATCCAGGCTGACTTCCAACTAAGAAGTGAATTTTATAAAAAGTTTTTTTTTTTGAGGGTACCACCAATTTGGAGAAAAGAATCTATTTAAGATTAAATTTCTTTCCAATTTATTTGGGTCTAATTGAGAAATGCAGATATTGACCCCTGGAATTGGGTGTTAATTATATCTCCTATTCCACCCCAATCCCCACTAACATTGAACAGTTTCATTTTGCCACCTAGTGGTTCTGACTATATAAATATTCCTTTGTGCTAAGATCAAAACAGACTAGTTGTGCACTTTTCTCTGAAGACCCTTTTCCCTAGAGGCATTAGCAATCAGTTGGAGCCCAGGGCATTGAACTGAGCAGTTTGGGGCTTGGACAGCCTACAATAGAGTAAGTAGGACCAAGTTCTTGGAGATAGCAGAATTGTCATTAGAAATCAGGCCGTGTGGTAGCATGGTAGACAAATTCCTTTTGAAATCATTTTACCAACATTTGTGATGAATTTCTGCTAGGTAAGGCACAGCAGCATTTCATTTTGTTGCTCTTTTATCCTGAAGTAGCTTGAGAATTGCTTTGTAATGAGGAAATGCATAGATGTTCATATTTCCATCATCATCAACTTTCTTTTACCAAAAAGAACCCAGATATGTAAATGAAATGAATCAGAAACAGTGTTTAATGTACAGTGAGTCATTAAAGGGAGTCACATGAAGTATATGTTCAGTGGAATGTTATTTTTTAACCTCTTGAGGCCTCATAATTCAATACCTAACACCCATCCATGGGACCAGCCAGGCAGAGTGTCAGGTACTCCTCCAAGTCCATCAGAAGAGTACTATCAAATGTTTTGTGCTTTAGCTAGTTCCCAGCACTCTTACATACCTGGAGCCAATAGCACTGATGAGGACGTCAGGTGAGGAAACAGTGGCAGACCACAAGAGTAGAGAAGAAATGTGTATTGGGAAACGTGTACTACTTGAAGAATTCACACACAGAGAAAGGATTCAGGGAAAGCCACTTATAATATATCTGCATATTCCTCAAAATTATGTTCTAGATCCTATTACTGTATGACAAACAACTCCAAATTCAGTGGTATAAAATAGCACTCTATAGAGCCATAGATTCTGTGGGCAAAGAATGTGAACAGAGCATGACCAAAATGGTTAGTTTCTATTCCATCTGGCCTTGGACAGTGGCTGGGAAAGCTGAACTAGTTGAGGCTGGAATATCCACCTGAAAGATGGTTGCTTCACTCACATGTGTTGCTCCCTATGTCAGGAGTGCCTGAGAGACTGAGCTTAGCTGGGGCTGCAGGCCAGAGTGTATATGCCTGGCTTCTCCAGGATAGTTGACCTCCGTACATAGATGCACAATAGTCCAACAAATAAAGTGTAAGCTAAATGGTCTCATATAGCTTAGCCTTGGAAATAGCATGGAATTACTTCAACTACTGGTCAAAGCATTCACAAGGATGTCCCATTGTATACAAGGGAAGATAGACCTCACCTTATTAATGCAAGATCTATCAAACAATTCTAGGCCATATTTTTAGTCTATTACAAGATGGAGTCTAGATCCTTGTGAAACCTGTTCTTATTATGACTCCTTATTTATGTGTTTTAATGAGTAAATTATTTCTACATATTCTGCATGCCTACTCTATTATATCTGTTGGCTTTTAATGTGCAAGGAAACAAGGTTTAAATATTTAGAAAAGATTTAAAGGTACATACCATCACATGTGGCTATGCAAGCCAATTTCATGACATAAGCTAGAAATGAGTTCTGCTATGTTTCTGAACAATTAATATCTGCATACCACTAGCACCCATCTCAGGGACAAAAATCTATTGCCTTTGCTATACTTGATAAATATTTAAATGCAGATGTGTCAACTAAATAGAGAAAACATTTTCTTATTGCAATTAGCTTTTCCCTCCTAGGTACCACAGAGAGAAAACACGAAATTAAAAAGATACCTCCTGAAAGACCAGAAACACTTCCAAACAGAACAGAGGAGAAAGGTATGAGATCAACTCTTCATTAGCATGTCTTGAACAGTAAGCGATGAAGCTGTCTGTCACGGCACTAGTTCCGATAACCCACACAATTTGCTTTTTCTTTGGAATATGGTGATTACTGGTTTGTTTGGATGGCTTCCAGATATATCATTTTGAAGGAAATATGAGAGGGTAATGTGGCCCTTTATAGGGACAGAGTTTCTCTTCACATCAAAACGAATCAGCCCAGGGTTCTTCCATGATGTGTCTGCCATTGCCACCTTGCCTGTACCCCAAACTTGGTGGTTTGTGAGTTCATCAAGGGCCCTGCACATACCTGATGCTCTCCATCTATTCCCTCCACTTTTCTCGATGTCTTGGGAGGAGGGGTCATGCACCATTGACAGGTAGGTGGTCTTGGCTTGCTGAAATTCCCAGCCAGAGAGATGAAAGTTCTTCTCTTTGGTCACTGCTGGGCCCTTGACTCTGGCTAATAGCATTACAGACACATGTTCCTGTTCAAGAATATTGGAGGGGAGGAGGGTGGCATGGTCATACTGGGAAAAGCAACTCAGTTTCCGAGTCTCCAGAGAAAGGTCCGAAATTCCATTGGCAGAGAAGTTTCTTAAAACTTCACACAGTCAGATTACAAATGTGTTTGCTTCCCATCATTTGGGGTGTCTTTCCCAAAGAAATTCGCATGCCATGGAAGGGCTCCTTTTACTAGGTCCCCAAGTTTTGATTGATCACACATTTTTATGGGAAAGTACTATGTTATTATGAACAGGAAGCCAAGCAAATTCCATTTTAAAAAGCAGTTATTTTGAAGTCACAAGAGAAATGCTGTATTAATGAATATAATTATCTGGAGGTGCTCCTTGGTGGCCTCATGAAATTTTATTGTGGAATTTATTATTTCACATCAGCTTGCTGAAAGTTTTGCCAACATTACAAGCTATTAAGGATCTATGCCTCTTTCTTTCTTGGTAATCAGGTAAAATTTGAGTCATTAGAATCTCATTGTGAAGGCCAAGTCTGTGTTAGAGATCAATGGGAAAAAAATTGCTATTCAGAGTATGTCCTATCAACAGCTCTCGGCTAAAAGCATGTGTTGTGAAATAACTAAACACTACCGCCACCCTCATGGAAGACCCTACTATCTGCATCCTAGCCAGGCTCTGTGATGAAGATACTTCCCTCTTTGCCCCATGCTGGCTAACTTAGAGATGGATGTGTGAGCAGCCGTTCTCCTTGGCTGACCATATAGCCACACAGCCCTCCCTCTCCCTCTCACAGAGTCCTTATCCTATGCCACAGTGAGTCAAGGAGGCAGAAGTCCTAAGCGAGAAGCAATAGGGCCTTCAAGGAACCAGCATCTTAGTCTTAGTGTCCCTGTGACATCACCAGAATCCATACCCTGTCATCCTGCAACTTACTGCATTCCTGTCCTTATTCTGTTCCTGTTGCACAGCCAGGGAGTTAGCCCTCCTTAACATTTTAGCTTAGCCCCATCTTGTCTGGCCCTAGTGTGCTAGAAAGTGAGCTCTTATCATTGCTGGTTGGGTGTGTTCTCCTTTAGAAATACAGTGAGGATAAGCCCAGGGATGCCTGCACAGTACCTGAGGAGGAGGCACCTAAAGTTGTTTCATATCTGTGCTTGCCAATGAAGCACCAGTGTTCTGAGGACTTGCATACAAGTAAATATAGGAGTTTTACCTGTGCTTCAATGGACCACACACATGCAAGTTCCGTCTTTTTTAGTAAGATTATGGGTTAATGCTTTTCACATCATGCACAAGGATACAGAAGGCAAGGCTAGTTGGGAATGGGAAAATTGAAGCTGTCATTGAACACCACCCAATTTGACTACCAGATCTGGATTTGAGCTCATCTTACTAGCCCCTTGACTCTGAAAGTGGGACCCAAAATCTGAGAAGTCCCCCTTTGTCTTCCAGTTCAAAATATGTACAAAGATCCCTGAACAAGCTATTCCCTGAATAGTTTCCTCCCTTATTGGCAGATGATCTCAGAGGTTAATCAGGTCCATTCTTTCCCTACACCCAGCAGCAGGTCATGTGGGCCATATGGGAAAACCCATCAACTATCTATGGAGCATCAGTTGTATGCCAGCCCTGTCTGTATAAGCGCTTAGGGAGATGTTTGAGCCAGGCTTTGAAAGGTAAATAGGAGCTTGTTCAGGGTCAGTGGCTGAAGGACCAGCATTAGCAAGAGCACAGAAAGAAGGGGACAGGGACTTCTGGCTCTTTCTAAGTTGACTATGAGTAAGTTGTGCTCTTTGCTAACATCTTTGCTTTCAGAAATGTTATTGATGTGGTTTTTTTGTTAAAGCAGGGAATAAGCAATCTGCATCTAAATGTTGCCACTGACATGAATTCTGTTTTCTTCATGCTTGTTTCATTGAACAATGACTTAAAGAAAGACCAGAGAGAGAGCCAAAACTGGATTTACAGAAGCCCTCTGTTCCTGCTATCCCACCTAAAAAGCCTCGGCCACCTAAGACCAATTCTCTGAACAGACCTGGTGCATTGCCCCCAAGAAGACCTGAGCGACCAGTGGGCCCACTGACGCACACCAGGTACTGTCATGCTCTCACCAAGGCGGGTAGACATGGGATAAACACAGGGAACGGGGAAAAAAATGGGAATCAAGCTCTGTCTAAAGATTCCAGACACTTCTTGCCAGTGAGGATATGGTTGCAGGGTGTTGGGGAATGCAGTTTGGGTTTCAGGATCAGTAGATGAGAACTGGCTACATATCATGTAGACCCTGCTCATACCCAGGGCATTTTCCTGGGATTTGTTAGGACAGGCCAACTGCCTTGCAGACTAGAGATGCAGGTAGTATACTCTCCTTCATCCCCTAGATGACTGGCCTTTGCACACCTCACTTAAAGCTATGTCTCCTAACCCTCTGCCTATTCTTTGGTCCTTCGAGCTATGCCCTAGGCTCTCTCTACTCTTGACTACACAGCTTTGTGTGGAATGCATGATAGATCTTCCTAGGGTATGTGTCTCTGAGCTCTAAGACCCTCAAAGACATGCCTGGAAACATGGTGATTTCTTCACTGGCAAGTGTGTCATGTCAGTGGCTGTCCAAGACATGTGTTAGTAATATGAAATCAGAGTTGGTACTGTGCATTCCAGAATTACATAGACAAGAACCTGTTGAATTCTCTCTGCTAGTTCTTACCTAGAACTTTCTACTATTGCATACACGTTTAATACAAGTTGGTGTGATACATCAGAGCAGGTCAGTGGCCTTGAGATCCTCATCTGTCTCTGCCAACACTCTGAAGTCTGTTCTTATAAGCTGTTTGCATGGTAAGCATTGTATGCGGCTTCTGAGTTCCTGTGTTGAAAGCAGGCAGTCCTTCAGGCTTGAATTTTAGTCCACCTCCAAGGCTGCTTTGTGAGGTGCTGTCTTTCTAACCTACCTCTCATCATCTGTAAATTGAGGGTGATACTGAAATTCACTGATGTTATTCAGATATGTTTATATGCCTATAAAGTAACAGCATTTTCCTTGTCAACTATTAAACTGTGTAAACTGCAGTAAGACAATAGTGTTTACTTAAATTTAAAGAAATTGTGGTAGAGCCCACATAACATGCAATTTATCATCTTAACTATTTTAAGTGCATGGTTTGAATTAAGTATATTCACATCATTGTGCAATCATTTCTAGAACTTTTCCCCTCTTGTAAAACTGTACCTCTAGTCCCATTAAGCAGCAACTCACCATTGCCCACTCCCTGTAGCCCTAGAAGCCATTATTCTGCTTCCTGTCTCAATGACTTTGACCTTTAGGTACCTCGTATAAGTAGAATCAAAGTGCATGGCTGTTTTCACTTTGCACGATGTCCTTCCTCAGTGATTATCTACATTGTCACCTGGCCCATTTACTTACAATAACAAGAGCAACAAATGTCCTCCCCAACACTGACCAAACACAGAGTTACTTCATGTCCTAGATGGCTGAGAGATATCAGAAAGCAGCCAACAGTGTTGGGTGCTGACATATCTGTGTCTGGGAGGCTGTCTGCCCAGCCGAGCACAGGGCTCCGGGCATTTCTGGAGCATGTGAGTTAACATTCTGTAGGTGTTGTACCAAGGTTCAATTGAACCACTGCCTCTGTGAAATGGTCTTTGTGAGAATGAATTGGATCATAACCTCCAGTGTGCTGCTCAGGTCCCTATGTGTCATACCCTTTTCTTCTGATAGATACTAAAGAGCTCTTTGCACATGATGAGGCCACTTAGAAGCCCCAATAACTTGAGCAACAGCCACATCAGTGGTGTGCTCATCCCAGAAGCTAACACACCAGAAGGAAAAGGTTATATAAACAGACGTGCTTCTGAAGAGAATATGAGCTATCCAAACAGAGAGAAGATGTAGGGCAGAAAAGATCGCCCATCACTTTATAGCTGGCAAGAGGGCAGCCAAGGCCACATGCCGCCAAATCCTGATGGTCTTCAGGGACTCCACACATTTCAATAAACTCAATAGCATGTTCTAACATATTCCTGATACTTTTTATAATGATCTAATCAAAAGAGAAGTGGTATTCTCACTACCTGCTTGTCTTTGATAGCTACCCTTGACCCTGTGGTTATGGGGTAGATGCAGATTTGCAAGCTAGAGAAACCTTGTCATTCCAGCTGAGCTTGCAGGCCCAAGAGGTCACATTCACCTCCTGCCTCTGCCTAGCTCTTCTCAGCCTCCAGTTCTCAAATCTACTTGTGATTTAAGAGGGCAGGCTACCAATAAGGATGTATATAAGAGCTATCTGTGTATATAAAGTAGTGGGAAGCATAAATTCTTAACATTGCTGTGCCACCTGAATAGCCTGTGAGAAGATGGAGATTCTCTAACCCCTACTCACCCTGTGGCTGCCAAGCCCCCAAGGCTTTGCACTACTGTGCAAAGGGGTAAGGAGATAGAGGGAAAGCTCCAGGTTCTGGCTTAACCCATTGAAAGGGGGGCACTGACTTCCCTGACTCGGTGGTTCTCAGACTTCAGCAGACTCCAGAATCACATAAACAACACACATTGGTGAGACCCATCCCATGGTTCTGACTCAGTAGACCTATAATAGACTTGGGAATTTTCATTTTGTTTTGGGGGTTTGTTTTATTTTTGTTTTGCTTTTTGAGACAGAGTCTCATAGCCCAGGCTGTCCTTAAACATGCTTTGGGTTCAAGGATGATGTTGAACTTCTAATCATCCTGCCTACATCTTCCTAGTGCTGGGATCCCAGGCATGTGCCGCCATGCTTGGCTTATGTGGTGCTAGGAATTGAACCCAGAGCTTTGTGAATACTAGGCAATTAAACTACCAACTAAACCATATCCCTAATCTCCTGGAATTTGTATTTCTAATAGTTCCCAGGTGCTGCTACTGATGATGATGGTGGAGTCTACACCCCAGAACCACTGGTTTAAGTTCTTCCAAGTTGATGTTGGTGCTTTCCCATCCTCTTCTGACCACCTCTCATGCACCTGCTGATACAGCTTGATCTCTGTGCCAATCAGCATGTCCTCCTCTGGAAGCACTCCCATATCTCTCACTATTGCTCTCTTCTCCAAATGCCTGACACCTCATGTTTAACGTGATGCTGGGGCCGACACTGTGCCACCCACCCCCGGACTCCTTTATAGGATTTAAAGCAGATCAAGAGCGCGTGTTTTGTCATTGCCACATGCCTTACAGTGTTGAGCATATGGTAGTGGCTCATTTAACAAACACTTGTTGAATGTCATAGTTCCTTAAGTAGGGGTGCCAGTGCTTATATTTCATTCCATTTGCCTCTTCTGTGTGCCTTCCCAGCCTCTATACAAGCTCTTCAGCATGTGTTCCTTACATTCAGAGTAGCTTAGTATGCCATAGATTTTAAGAGGCAAAAAAAGCTAAAGATCAAAGAAAATCTCACTACCCCTCAGTACCTGATGCACATTATACTTCTTGCTAAGCAATTATATTAGAAAAGTGTGGCATATCGTGGTTTTCAAAGTTGTTTCATTCTGCCAAATTATTTGTGGTAGGAGTATGCCAACTGTATGCAAGCAGCCCTGTACCAGTGTCTCTCTGCAGAAAGGGCACCGTGTGCTGCATGAAACAAATCTCTGCCAAGGTTTACCTGACCAGATGGCCGCCAGGCTAACAGATGATTAAGCAAAAGGACACACAGTCCTCCTTTGGCAGGTCTTGCTGGAGAAGGAGGCATTCTAGCTTCAGTTGCTGTGTCCGGGCTGGAACTCTTCAGCAGCCAGCAAGCTGCCATCATGGAGCACTTGCAGAAGAGGTCTCCTTCTCTTTTTAACAGGAATAAGTATCTCCGAGGAAAGGGCTCTCTGTGGAGGAAGAGCATAGTCTGTGTTTACGTGCACATACTCGACAAAAAGCATATCAAGGGCCCACTGTGTGCCAGGCACTGTTGTGGATCTTAGGGAGGGTGGAGCTCGAGTGTTCCTGTCTAGTTCTCAGGAGTTCTATTCAGGGACATCAGAAGGATGCCAGAAGGGCACCAGCAAAGAAGTTTGTGTCCAGTCTAAACAAGTCGAAGCACACTGTAAGGATGTGACAGTGACCAGTGCCCTCCTCAGGTGTTGATATTCCTCAGCACTGGTAAGAATGGTCCTCTAGCTGGATGGTGGTGGCAAACGCCTTTAATCCCAGCACTCGGGACGCAGAGGCAGGAGGATCTTTGTGAGTTCAAGGCCAGCCTGGTCTACAGAGCGAGATCCAGGAAAGGCGCAAAGCTACACAGAGAAACCCTGTCTTAAAAACCAAAAAAAAAAAAATGGTCCTCTAATTTCTATAAAGTGCATATGTAATGTTAATATGAAAAACTACTTCAAAAACCGCCATCAGGGTTAATTTTAAAATGATGCATGCCAAAGGCAGTAGTGGCTCACATGTCATCCTAGCATGGGAAGTGGAGGTGGGAGCATCACAAGTTTCAGGCCAGTCGGGACTATGCAGTGAGACCCTAAAGTAAAGGGGGGAGTTGCAAAGAAACAGAAAAATGGAATGATGATTGGAAATTTCCCTAGGCCACAAGTGTCTCCTCAGTTATAGTCTGGACCTTGGGGATCCCTCAGTTCTTATTTCATGGTACATTAAGCTGACTCTGCCCACCCTGTGCAACCTACCCTCTAACAAAGGTGCTGGTGATCCAATGACCATTCTGTCTACCCTGTTCTGATACTTGAACATAAGTAGATCTCAGTTAACACACACATCTCTCTCTCTCTCTCTCTCTCTCTCTCTCTCTCTCTCTCTCTCTCTCTCTCCCTCCCTCCCTCCCTCCCTCCCTCCCCCCCGTGTGTGTGTGTGTGTGTGTGTGTGTGTGTGTGTGTGTGTGTGTGTGTGTGTGTGTGTGTGTGTTATGTGGGGTTATAGGTTTAATAGTTTCTATTACCAATTTAATAAAAATAGATTCGGAAGTGTCTAAGAGAAGAGAGCCCGAGACTCTGTAGACAGCCCACAAGGAAAATAAAAAAGAAACTAAGGACATGATGGAGAAAAGCAGGTTGACACAGGCCCTAGAAATTGCCTTGAGTAAAAGACAGAAAACCAGAAAGCCGAGGAGCAGAGCAGAGCAGGTGCTTGCCCTCAGAGGAAGGGAGGTGGAAGCAGCTGGCTAGAGGTTAGACAAAAACAGGTTTGTCAGTCCTCAGCAAGTCAGCCACCCTAAGTCATAATCAGTTTTCTTTTTCTTCTAAAGAATGAGGAAGCTAGGGGAGGACCTTTGCTCTGAGTTGAGAGAGAAAGAGAGAGACAGAGATCTACTGCTGCCTGCTGCAAGCTCATGTGCTCTGAATGAAGAGAACAGGTATCTCCTAAGGCATAGGTGATACACATGGGGTCTCAGGTGAGAGAGAGGGGAGCACTAGTAGGTGTTAGGGGGACGTTAAGGGGAAAGTCAGTCAAGCCAGGCTGAAGTGGGCAACGTTGAGAGCTGAAAGGGGAGTACAGGAGTGTGTGCTGCTTGTCATAGAGATGGACTGCTCTGCAGAGGAGCCTATCCACAGTCCGCAGTGTGCAAGGCCGTGGTAGTGAGTGGCTACAGGTGACCGAATGAAGATTGTAAGCACTAGAGGAATCAGGGGTAGGAAAAGGCACTGTTGGAGGTGGATGGGGGGGAGGGCGCACAGGGAGAGGCTTCCAAAGATGACAAGAGAAGAGGGAGAAGGCTAGGGTTCTGTAAGCTAGTGTCCTCCCAGATGGATATCACTGTGTTCTGGGGGTTGATGAGTCTGTGATAAACACTTAGCAGTTTGTTAGCAGATAGTGTGCACTCCAGAGGATAGGATTTCTGAAAGATGGTGAGAGGTATGATCTTGCTTTGCCTGGTGTCCGGCAGAGCTAAGTTAACAGCCTTTACTTTGGCTTGTGGCTGAGAGTGCGAGGTCTATGCAGGCCATTCAATGAGGAGGTGATGGATGTAGGGGAGTGATTACTAGAGCTCAGATCTCCCAGAGGATGCTATCCATTGGCTTGGGATGTGAAAGAGAAGTGATGTTAGAGGCTGGGCATGGGGTTATGAGCAGGAGGCCTCCTGACCCCCCAAACCTGTGTTACTTTGTTGCTGTTGCCAAATATCTGACCATAACACAGTAAGACAGAAAGAACTTATTTTGACTCATGGTCTCATAGGGTTAGTTCATGATTGTTTGGTGCCATGTGCTTAGACAGAACATTGTAGCAACAGGAGTGTGGAATTGAGAGCTGTTCACTTCATAGTAGACAGGAAGCAGAAAAACAGGAGGAGACTGAGAATATGAAATAACCTTCAAAGGCACACCTTCAGTGACCCATGTCCTCTAGGTAGATTCCATCTTCTAATGTGACCACAGCATGCCCAAAATAGCAGTATCGGGTAGGGACCTGATCAACGCATGAGCCTGCGGGGTACATGTCATACTCAAATCGTAACACTCTGTTCTTCCTGTGAAGGACTAGAAGCTTTGCTGAGAGGATTGTAGCACAAGCTAGAGCAGTGCAGTGGAGTTGCGTCTTCCCCTGCTTACAGTGACTGCAGGAGAATAAGTGATGGATGGGCTTTGAGACAGTTTAGGTTGAGGCAGACATTGAGTAAACATTTCTGTATCAGAGGTAAACTGAGTGCTTAGAGGATGGTAGTTACATCTCTTGAGACAGACTTAACCATCATAAAGGGTTTTTTTTTGTCAGATCAACTAAGGCATCCTGGTTGCTTATGCACCTGGGTTACAGCTTAGCAGGGAATAACTTCTAGGTACTGATTGGTATGGGGTGTATAGTCTCTGTGTCTACTCAGGGATAGCATCAAGAAGACCCTTTTTGGTACAAGTGAACCAATAGGTATAAAGTGAACCTACCTATTGATTAAGAAGGAAGAAGAAAGACTAGTGAGTGAGGACATGTAAGAGTTCTGTGCATTGGCCTGCAAGATGTGCACCAGGGTGCTTAGGTCATCATTTGGACTTTGAATTACTTAAGAGCTTTCTTTTGAAAATTTGTAATGATGCCTTACATGGCTATTTTAGTACTTTCCTTCTTTTCTACAAGTTGGGATGAAGGCATATCTCTTACAATTTTATTTTTCAGTTAATTTTAATTATGTGTTTGCATGTATGTTTGCGTGTGGGGTATGCTGCCTAGTTTTATGTCAATGTGACACAAACTAGAGTCACTTGAGAACAGGGAACCTAAATTGAGAAAATGTTCCCACCAGGCTGGCCTGCGGCGCATTTTCTTGTTTGATGATTGAGGTGGGAGGGCCAGCTTACTGTGCACTGTGCCACCCCTGGCAATTAGTCCTAGGGGGTACAAGAAAGGTAGATGAACAAGCCATGGGGAGCAAACCAGTCAGCAGCACTCCTCTACAGCTTCTGCTTCAGTTTTTGCGGCCAGGCTCCTGCCCCGATGTCCCTGAATGACGTACTAAAAGCTGTAAGATGAAATAGACCCTTTTCTCTCCAAGTTCCTGTGGTGACGTATGGAGAGGGTTTTTTATTTTTAATTTTTAATTGTATGTGTATGGGTGTTTTGCCTGCACATATGTCTGTGCACCATGTGTGTGCAGTGACTACAGAAGCCAGAAGAGGGCATTAGATCCCCTGGGACTGAAGTTACAGAAGGTTGTCATCCTCACTATGGGTGCTGGGAATGAACCCCAGGTGCTCTAGTGCTCTTAATTTCTAAACCATCTCTCCAGCTTTGTGTAGAGAGTTTAAACAAGCCGCTGTATGTTAGACCCTAACGCCTAGCATGAAAATTTTAGAGAGATCACCAGATCTGTTTGCATTTTCCCCTGCCTTGAATGACTTCAATGGAAGAGTTTTCCATATAGTAGAAAGCAGGTCATGTTCTGGAACCGCTGAGGAGGTCGAAACGTGTACCTCCATGGACAGCAGATCAGAAGGCCACTAGGGAGTAGAGGCACACATAACATCCCCTAGAAACAGTGACAGTGTCAGGAGGAGGAGGCTGGGAATAGAGGGAGGACAGTGAATGCCTGATGCGGAGGCGTGCCAGCAGGTTCAAGGGAAGCCTCTCATACTGTAGGTGTGTCTACGCTATGTGCTGACCAAATTTCATTTGTATATGCACTCGTCTCTCCTTCCACCCACACATACAGTGAAATTTATTTGCTGTAGCAAAATCCAGCAATAGTGACAGGGTTTAGCCCTGACTGGGCCACATTGATTTTCCTGCCACTAGGTGGCCGGAACAGGGCAGTGAAACACCGTGAGGCCTCAGCACCTCACAGTGCCTTTGGTTTCTAGCATGCTTTTCCTCCAGCCCCTTTCTTTTTAATGCTCTTCCTCTAAGTGGCACCCTACAAACTGTCCTCACGGTTGCACAGTCCTGACACTGACAAGGAGCTGGCCCCTTGCTTGCTTTTTGAAACACCAAGATGGGGAATTAGAGATGAAATCTGCTGGTGACATCATTCTTTTGCCCTTCTGGGGTTGCGGGGCTCTGGAGGGAGGCCTGCTTCCATGTCCTTACAGAGTCTGGACAAAGAATAGAGATTAGGAGAGAAATAGTGAGAAATGCCCTATCACCTTCCAGCATGCCTTCACTGTCTGTAAAGAGCAGAGCTTGTGTTCATCTGGGTGAAGACATGCATTGCAAGGAGAGAGATGCCAGGAAAATCACTCTGGTTCTTGGTTCTTGTGTCTCTGGCATTACTTGGGCAGTCCCATAATTCAGTGGGACTGCTTTTTCAATCCCACAGTCTGCTGTGTCTGGGATGTGTTTTGTCTATAAGATGGTTATGTGGAGACTCCAAGATCTCAGCATGGCATTTTTCTGGGAAAGAATAGAAAGCCCTTTCAAGTAATGAATAAAGGAAACCTGTTTTGTCCTTTCTTGATGGAAGGGCCCCCCTCCAGGGCTTGCTATATTGTGGGACAGAATGCTCCTGAAGGATGCACTCCACATTTGCTGTCTTCATACATGTTGTAAGTCGTCTCTCAGTTACTAATCTGAAAGAAAAATCCCGTGAAGAGTAAAATATGTGAATGTGGAGGCTCCTTTGTATTATTGCCATCTCAAGTATGATAGAAAAAGACAAAGCTAGGCATCAAGTCTCCCCTCTGGTTCCTGCTCTGCTATCAATCAGCTTCCTGACCTTGTACACACCCATTCCACCCTCTGAGCACACAGGACCTACAAGCAGAGGCCTATCACAAAGTGGGAAATTGAGCTGGGTAGTCCCTGCCCAACATTCCCAGTCAAAGCTGATGTCTGAGATATTAAGCAGGTAGCCAGGAGAGTTGGCAAAATGAGTTCACCTGCCATCCCAGTTTGCTTTCTATTGCTATGATATAACACTGAACAAAGTCAAGTTGAAGAAGAAAGGGTTTATTTGCCTTAAAGATTACAGTTCACGAAGAAAGGAAGCCAAGGCAGAACCTGAAGGCAAAGACCATTGTAGCAGAGACCATGAAGAATGCTGCTTACTGGCTTGCTTCCCGTGGCTTGCTCACCTTCCTTTCTTATAGAATCCAGGACTACCTGCCTACGGGTGGCACTACCTATAGTGAGCTGCCCCCCCCAACTCCAATCAATCATTAATCAAGGAAATGCCTCCACAGATTTGCCCGCAGGCCAATCTGATGAAGGCAATTCCTTGGTTGAGATTCCCTCTTCCCAGATGTGTCTAGGTTTGTGTCAAGTTGAGACAAACCAACCAGTGCATTGCCCTTAGCTTTTGCATCTTGGGGGTATCACTGGATTGAGATGTTATTGGGATGAGCAAGGAGTTTCTCCATGTTTTGCACTACAAAGGGATAATAGTAAGATTGCCTGGTTGGGAGAATGAAAGAAGACTGAGCAATGCAAACACTCTCTGTGATCTCCCTTTTGACATGTGTAACCATTCTATGAAGGTAGAATGAGAGGTGGTGACAACTAGCAGACTTATCCTGTGTGCCTTAGTAGTTGCCTGCACATGGGAACTAGGGCTTGTAACATTTTCTTTTCCATTCCTTCTCAACTCTGCCCCTACCCCCTACTTTTTTTTAGACATCTAAAGCTGAAAGATTTGCATTATGGTAGCACATCATTTTGAGGGAAAGGGGCTGCTAATGAAATCACCATATAGACTTGGAATCTTATTCTGTAGGAATTGCTCTTGCTTGCATCATCTCCATGTAGCTCCAAAAGATTGGTAGCGGCTTGGTTTTCTGTCATGATGCTGGTAGTGCTATCATAGATTTGTTAGTGTGCTTCCTTTGGCTCCTTGCATACTTCAACACCGTTTCCATCCCACATGTCTTGGCTTAACTGTCCCGGCTTGAGCTAAATTAGGCCATGCCACTGGCTGAGTTCATGTTCTCAAGGGTTGCACAGTGTTGTGTGTCTTCCACATTCTTCTCTATGCACGAGCCCTGTGTTGTCTCAAGTCCAAGTGGGATGAAGGGGTCACACTGGATGCATGTTTTTTTTTTTTTGTTTGTTGTTGGCACTTCTTAACTTGGGAAGCAAAAATTATTTACCCAGCTGGGAGTGAGCTAGTGTGACACACAGCATGGTATCATCAATGACTTGCTGTGCCCAAAGCCAGAAGATCCTCTGCCTGGAAGACCAAGCAGCTGAATAATAAAGCAGCTTCAGTGGAGACAAGAAATTCAGAAGTTCAAGATCATTCTTGGCTATATAGAAAGGTCTAGACCAACCTGGGATACATGAAATCCTGTGTCTAAATAAATTAATGAATGAGTGAATAAACAAGTCAGCTTAAAGAAGTGCTCTTGGTCTCTGCAATTAGACTTAGTAAGTTCATATTTAGAGCCTGTCACTTTAATACTTTTGTGACTTCATTAGCAAGTGACTTAGCCTCACTTAGCCTCAGTTTCTTTCACTATATAATGAAAAGCAAGATGTCATGGGGCAGTTCCTCAGGAATCAGACTGTGCCAGCAGAACGTGAGAAGCTGTTGTAGGGCTCCATGCCCATAGAAGCAGGATTGGGCAGAGGGAAAGTTAAGTTGTGATAGTGGGTCAACAAGCACCTCTGAGATCCACAAGGAGCTTTGTCCAGTTGAGTTTTCCCATGTTGGCTAAGGAGGCTCTCTGCAGCCAAGACTTTCTCTAGAAGGACTGAAAACTGAAAGCTGCCTATAACAGCATTCTTAGTAGTAGGGTTGACCACTCTACCTCTGCAAGGAATCCCCCAAGGCATAGTGAATAGCTCCATGGGAGATTGTGAGGGTGGAGTACTCCGTACATGAAGGACTTTATCTCAGTACCTAATGGGTGATGGTCCTTGAGCAAGCAGTAGCTACTGCTGTTATTTTCATGGGATCTTAGGATCTATTCCTCCCTGTTGGGACTGCTCAGACCCTTGTCTGTGATTTAACTTCCTTGTTCAGGAAAGCAAGGGGACTTCTATGATGTCTAGTTACCCATCATGTAAGTGTCAAACTAAAACTTCTAAGAGAAAATATGTGGAAATAGAATCACTTTGATTTCAAATTTAAACTTCTTTATTTAGTTTCATATTTCTTTTTATTTTTATTAGTCCTTTGAGAATTTTGTACAGTGTGTTTTGATTATATTCACTTCCCTCCTCAACTCCTCTCAAATCCATCTCTTTTCTCTATCCACCAAATTTTGTGCCCTGTGTTTTTTTTTAAAACTCATTAAGTCCATTTTGTGGTGCTCACATACTCTTGGATGAGTGACCTCCCACTGGAGTACTGTCGACCTACCAGAGGCCACACTCTTAAGAAGAAAACTGACTCTTCCTCTCCCAGAAGCTATCTCATGCCAATAGCTGCTCAGCTAGGGGTTAGGTTTTCATGTCCACCAGGTAGCAAATCCCTTGCTGGGATTTGGTTTGACTTGAGTTTTGTGCATAGTATCACAACAGCTGTGAATTCGCATGTGTACCTGCCCTGCTATGCCAGGAAAACAGTTTCCTTGTACTCATCCACCACCTCTGGCTCTCACAATCTTTCTGTACCCTCTTCCACAATGATCCCTTAGAAGGAGGGAGTATGAGTCTGGGCAGCCTTGTTCCTGCTGTCTTTGGATAGATGGTGCTATTCATAGACGGCCTTCTCCTGTGTTCTTTTTATTTAATTGTTGTGGGTATAGAAACCCAACAGAGGAAAAACTCTGGCAGGAGCCAGTAAATGATGAAAGAATGAGCTTTTTTCTCTTCTTTAGAGTTCAATAACATCCTTTCTGGAAAAAAATGGTACCCTTGTAGTGAAGAGACTGTGGTAGAATGAAGACCATCAAGAGCTGCATCCTCATTGGGTATCATCCACTATAGACATGTGCTTCAGTAAATTTCAGAAATTCTGCTATTTTTCAGAACTGAAATTCATTAGCATTGTTGTAAAGAGGCTATAAATATAGTGAAAGGCATTTACAAATAGACATTGTAAAATGCTTACACACCCACAGTCTGAACACTGTCAAAACACCAGCTGCAGCTTCCCTACTTGGAAGGATCAGAACTTTTTTTAAACTACACCTACTGTGTTTTCAAAATAGGCTTGCTTCTAGCTCTGGATAGAAGAGCATTTCAACTGAAACCTGTGTCTAGTTCTTGGCATGAGAGATCAGAGAGCTCAGTTAGAGAGAAGAGCCAATATCCCAGCCTCCTTATACTAGTGTGGCCCATGTTCTAGAATCTAGGGGAGAGTCACTTGGAAATGGTTAGTTCCTATTTCTTCAGGGTGGTTCCTCATGCTTCAGCCTATAGAGCCTTCAGATAAGTCCCAGAAGCATGAAACCATCCCTTAGGTAGAAGCCCTCCCTGGCAAGGGTTCACTACAGGTCACACCAAATGCCATTCGATAGGAAACCACCCTGACAACTGAAATATAATATTATTTTTCTTTTTATCAAATGCCATCAGAACGGAGGTCCTAAAATTAGGGTTGGAGCCTCTAGTAGCTATGTTATTTGCAATTGTATTTTTCATTTGTATTATACTCTGTATTTCTAGCAGTTGTGAACCAGAAATGCCCTTTACAGCTAAAGTTCTCCATTGATGGCTCCTGTGCTGGAATGTGTTCAGTTCTTTAGGCCTAATGCTGTATTCATTTGCTCAGGCTATCATAACAAACTACCACAGGCTGAGTAGTGGAAACAACAGACATTTAGCTTATCATAGTTATACAAGCATTGTAGTAGGAGGAAAGACATGAAAAGATTCTCTTCTGCATGACCTGGAGAGCTGGCTTAGTGTTTAAGACCACTTGCTGCTCTTCCAAAGGACCTAAGTTTAAATCCAAGAACTCAAGTTGGACAGTTTAGAACTGCCTGTCACTCTAGCTCCAGGAACTCTGACACCCTCTTCTGGCCTCTATGGGCACCCCCATACACCCAGAAGCCACTCTCACAGATACACACACATACACATGTAGTATAAATAAATAGTTTTAAAATTCTCTTTTGCAGAATAAGTAGGGATCACTAGGTTTACACGTAAGTATCAAATATTGTGACAAGAACAGGAATAGAGGGGTGCTGTGAAAGAACCAAGAAAAAAACCCAAGAACTGAGTCTCTGAATGCCAAAGGGTGAGTTACATTTGCTCTAGTCGAGAAGGAAGGGACATCATTCTAAACCTTGATGGAGACGTGGAGATTTGAAGGCATAGGGGAGGATAAAAGTCTGAGAATTTGAGAACAACTGGTTTTGAATGGTAATAATGTGATAAGAAATGTTACACCTTTCTGTAAAAAATACTTTAAAGAGTAAAAGGCTAAAAGCCTGGGGTGATTGCTTATGCAGTAAAGTGCCTGCTGTGCAAGCGAAGAGGGCCTGAATTCAGATCCCCAGCACCCATGGACAACCTGAGCGGTGCTGGACACATTTGTAACCCCACTGCTAGGGAGACAGAAACAGGTGAATCTCTGCAGCCAACCAGTCTAGGTGAATTGATGAGCTCCAGGTTCAGTGTGAGGTGCTGGGCATGGCAATACATACCTTTAATCCTAGCATTCAGGAAGCAGGGACAAGTAGATCTGTATGAGTTCGAGGCCAGCCAGGGCTACATAGTGGGACCCTGTCTCCAAGTAAATATATGAATAAATAAATACATAGATAAATAAATAAACAAACAGAGGGTGATCAGGAAGGATACCCAATATCAGCCTCTGGCCTCCACATGCACATGTATACACATGAATGCATATCACAAACACTCAAATGCATGCATACATGCCCCACACAAATATGTAAAATAAACTAAAAGGCTAAAACACTATATCCAAAAGAAAAACAAATACATATAAAAGAATAAAATAGTTGAGTCATACAATAACAGGGAAATAAGAGTAGAACAGTAGCAAGATATCCTGAGCACAATAATGGGCAATGGAGTCATTCTAGCCCTTGAAATAGGTTCTCATTTGATAAGAGCCTTCCAGCTGTTAACTCAAAGAAGTCCACAGCAGCTCCAAGATTGACAGTAACTGAGATACATCATGAAAACACGTGTTCTTAAGCAGCCAAGTTTTGAGGAACATGTGATTAATTCAGAAGCAAACCTCCTCCTCACCAACAGCCCCTCTGATGTACTCTTCAGCTACCCACCAGGATGTCAAACCATCTTGCCTTTTGATGGCTTTGAGAAGCTTCCCTTCCAGAATACCAAAAGCCAAGCACACTCAATTCCTTCAATTATAATAGTATAATATTTTTATATAGCGTATTCAGTGCTCCTCTGTATTTTGAATCAACTTTATTACTTATAATAATGTTTCAGTGTAGATATCATGCTATGATGTTATACTGTACTCTTTAAGGCATGCTCACAAAAAAAATCTGTGATCAACATGTAACTTTCCCCTAAGTATTTTCATTTCTTTTTATTTTAAACTTTTTTAAACTGTGTACCTGCAAACAAGAATATGTGCCTGCATGCATGCCTGAAGGAAACTAGAAGATGGTGTCAGATTCCCTGGTGCTTGTGTCACAGATGGTCATGAGCCATCCAGCATGGGTGCTGGGGACTGAACTCAGGTCTTCTGCCAGAGCAATACACTCTCTTAACCATCTCTCCAGTCCCCTCATTTTGTTTTAAAAGTACAACTCTATTTATTGCAGTAGTATCCATTGATCTCAGGGCTTCATGTGTGCTAGGCAAGAACTCTACTGTAACACTATATCCCCAGCACAAATGTTTTTAGTTTTCATTGGAAAATAGTTCACTGTATGTATTTATGGGTATAGTGTGCCATTTCAGGACACACATATAGTGCATGTTGATTCTATCAGGATAATTGGCATATCTGCCCCCTCTGATATTTATTCTTTCTTTATGTTGGGCATATTCAAAACCCTACTAGCTGTTTTGAAATATTTAATCCATTGCTGCTGACCACAGTTTCAAGTCATCCTATAGAGCATTACAAGTTATTCCTATGTCTATCTGTGGCCCTTGATTTGTTAATTATCTTCCCATTTCTCTTTTCTCTATAGCCTCATCGGGCTTTGGTAATCACTGTTCAGTTTTCTGTTTCTTTGAGATCAGTGTTAAATTTTAAAATTTCTTTTAAAAGTTCTTTTAAAAATATTTCTGTGGGAGTGTGTCGAGGTCAAAGGTCAGTTTTATGGAATTGGTTTTTACTTCCACGTTTATGTGGTTTCCAGGGATTGAACTCAGGTTACTAGGATTTCAAGTGCCTTTTACCCACTGACTCATCTTTCAGCACCTATGGTTTCTTTTTTTTTTTTTTTTTCTGTAGAGGCAGAGAGCTCTCACTATGTAGCCAGGCTGTACTAAATTTTGTAATCCTCCTGCTTCAATTATGTATCCTTGGCTGATCTCAGGCTTGTAATCCTCCTGCCTCTACCTCTAAGGTACTGAAATTATAGGCATGCACTACTATTGCCAGCTAAGTTTATTTTTCTTTTCGGTACTAGTAATTCTAAGCAGTGTAAGGTGACACATCACTGTGGTTGTGATGGACATTACTCTGATTATTAGTGATGCTGAACCATTTTTTATGTACCTATTGTCTGTCCATGTGTAGATCCTCTTTTGAGAAATACCTAACTCTGGTCATTGTGATTTTATTATTGAGTTGTACAATCCCCAGTTAGTTGAATCTCTGTGTGCAGAACTCGTGGAAAGTTGACTTCGAAGTTGATTCATGGAAGTTACCTTCAAATGAGTTGATGCTGAGGCTCAGATAGCAGAAGTTTTTAAATACCCCCTCCCCCCGCACACACATCCTACCACACCAAATGGCTTGGTATCTGCCTGAGGCAGTGATTGAGGGCTCTGAATTTTGGTTGTCGGGTATAGAAAGAGTCTGAGATGGACCCTGGCTTAGGGACTCCAAAGCCTTAGGATATTGGATGAGATAGTAAAAAAAGGCCCGGCCCATCTGTGAAACTATTTCCCCTCCCAAGCTCTACAGTAGATCATATTCTTCCTGGACTTCTGTTTCAACCTAGCTGTGAATAATCCAGAAAATTTCATAATGCATATATATATATATATATATATATATATATATATATATATATATATATATATATATATATATGGTTTTTCGCTGGAGTTATCACCAGGCCCGCCCAGGCCCGCAGCCAATCAGACCCAAATAAACATACAGACGTTTATTTAAACTGTTTGGCCTAATGGCTCAGGCTTCTTGTTATCCAGTTTTTATATCTTAAACTAACCCATTTTTATCAATCTATAAGTTACCACGTGGCTTGTGGCTTACTGGTAGTTTTACATCGTGCTTCTTCTCTCTCTGGCTGGTGACTACTGACTCAGCCTTCCTGTTCCCAGAATTCTCTTCTCTGTTTATCCCGCCTATACCATACTTCCTGCCTGGCTACTGGCCAATCAGTGTTTTATTTATCAATCAGAGCAACACATTCACAGCATCCCCAGCAGGGTTTCTCTGTGTAGCAGCTCTGGCTGTCCTGGAACTCACTTCGTAGAGCAGGCTGGCCTGAAACTCACAGAGATCTGCCTGCCTCTGCCTCTCAAGTGCTGGGATTTAAGGCATGCTCCACCACCTAGCTCATAATGCACATTCTAGAACAGGCTTTATGACATGTTACACTTAGTGAAGGCTCAGCATAAGAGGGAATAGGATACCAGTACTTACCTATCTGTCCTCTAGTGAGGCGTATGTGAAAGAGTTGGGTGTTTTCTTGAGACAAGAGAGATATACCTCCTTCTGAGAGTCCTTCACCATAGACCTGCTGACATGCCAATGTGTATTAGAGAATTCTCCTGAGGCTTCACTCCTAGAAGAAGATGTTTGCTGAGAGAAAGTAAATCAGTCTTCTCCAGGGACAAGCCCCCTGATAAGTTAGCCAATCTCAGGAGTTCAGCCCTAAGCACATATAAACAATACTGAATGATTTCAGCAGCTTGTATTTAGAAGCTTACATATACACACAAAGGCACACAAACATACACACATAGCCCAGTACATCCTTGCCCATGCTGATCTTGCCAGTTTGTCTCCTCTGGCTTCTCTCTGGGGACTTTAAGCTTTAGTCCTGGGACACTTGGTCATGTGGATATACCCTCATATACACTTGCTTCTCTGCTCAATCCTACCCTCTTCTCCTTTTTTCTTGTTCTCTTCCTTTCCCTTTCATTTTTAGTTTGTGTGTGTGTGTGTGTGTGTGTGTGTGTGTGTGTGTGTGTGTGTGTGTGTAAGTGTAAACAACCTCAGGTATCAGTCATTGTCTTCTACCTTGTGTGAGATGGGATTTTGTTCTTATGCCTCCTTCCAGCCAGCCATCACTGTCTTTGCTGAGTTCAGCTGGCTCACAGACGTCTAAGGAATTCTTCTGTCTCAATCCTCCTATCTTACCTTAGGAGCATTGCAATTACAGATGTGTACCACTGGGCCTGGCTTTATGTGGGTTTGTAAATTTTGAACTCAGGCCCCTGGGCTTGTGTGCCAAGAGCTTTAACTCACTGAGCCATTTTCCCAGGGCACAGTCCTGCCTCTTGTGAGTATGTCTTTTTATTTCCCCAAGGCCCAAGTGTAGTACTCCATGTTCCATGTGCCCTGTAGAATTCCACTGCCCTACACAGGACTGTGGCATGCAGTCATCATGCCTTGTGGACCTATGGTGGTCTGTGTGTCTGTCCCGTTCACATCATGAGTCTTTCCAGAATAGGTACTTCCCACCTCGGCCCTCTTCATCCTCCCAGCAGAGGAGGCATCAGACAGATATTTGGGGGAGTAAATCTGTTCTGGTGTATTTTCACTTCAGGCCATGGGAACTTGCAAAGGCTGTGAGATGAACTATCTCTGTTGTTTTGAAAGGAACAACTGCTCAGCTCTCACTCTCATTTCATGGGGAGGTTCAGCCCTTAGATAACTTTATCTGGGGCTCATCTCCCTAACAGGGCCAAAGAGCTGCCTTTTGGGAGTGATATGGAGGAATCTCAGGCTAGTCTACAAAGACACTGTGTTTCTTTCCTTATCTTGGAGACTTATTCCCATCCCACGTGTGGGCTTCTTCCAACCCAGATTCTGAGAGAAGTTGCTCGTGTCGTAATGAGCATAGAGTGGGGGTAGGGCATGACCACTCAGAAGGTATCTAATTTTATAGACTTGTACCCCCAGTGCCAACCTTCAGACTGCCAGATCTCAACTTGACACCTTATGCCTGTCAACAGCCTGGCTGATGCCTCAGCCCCAGGCCAGAGAACCTTTTCTCAAGGTTAAAAGTAGCTAACCTTTGACAAGAAGCATTGGCTAAATCCTGTGTTCCTTAAAAGGGAAGCTGCCAGTTTGCCAGTGCTTATTTGGCCTTGGGGCAAGAACAGGCCTGTATTGCATCCTGTGGAGACAGTGGGAGGGTTTGTGGCTAGAAATGCATTGGCAGAGGGTCATTATTAAAATAGCCATCTTAGAAAATATGTACAGAACAGAGGGACGTCCAGTCTGCTGGCCAGTTTATACCACAGCCCATGTGGCTGGACAGCTCATTGGCTCTCACTACCTCCCTTTGGCTCCTTCTACAGGTAACAGCTCCACACACAGCACCTTCCGTAATGTGTGTGCAGCAAGAATGTGGACAAAATGACAAGGACACACTGATTATTAAATGTCTGGACTTGTGTTCTTAATGTAGGGGTGACAGTCCAAAGATTGACTTGGCGGGCAGCGCACTCTCTGGCATCCTGGACAAGGACCTCTCAGACCGCAGCAATGACATTGGTGAGTGAAGACACTGTTCTGCTTCTCTTTGCAGAGTTAGAAAAGAACTACAGGGCCTAGCATGCCGCTTCAAGCAACGGGATGGGCTCCGTTGTGACCACTGAAATTCCAGGCTGTCAGCCTTTGCTGGGTTTTAGGTGGCCCTGGTTCACAAGGAAAGTAAGTGATGGCGATTTCTACCTGAAGAAAAAATGCCTGGGGTTTTTAGCCTCCCTGGCCTTCGCAAAATTCCTTGTAAGTTCTAGTGAAGAGAAATGATGAGTGAACATTTTTGTAGAAGCAGGCGCTTACTTAGTTCATGTTTATCCAGCCTAGAAAAGGGTAAAAATATAAAATGTCAGGGCTCACTGTAGAAGTGGCACTAAGTACTTTGACTTCGAGGTTAAAATGAGCTTTTTTGTGTATGGTAATTGCCGCTTAGCACAAACATGAGGAACTTTCTTTCCCAAGGTCAAACCAGCACTGTGTGATAAATGGGAAAGGACTGCTAAGGTCTGAGTAAACAAAAGTCAACGTCCTTTTGGGGTGTATCTGGATGGATGTGAGGTGACTGGCAGTGTGGTCTGGGTAATAACCCTTTTAGGATGCCAAGTCTTAAGTCCAGATCTTGTTTTAAGTGCAGGGTCTTTTTATTTGTATCTATTGTCATAAGGTAGCATTCTCTTGCATTCTACTTTAGAAAGCTACATTTTGAAATTGCCCTTATTTTAATTAATGTTTGCTTGTGAGTTCATTATAGATTCACAGACAGATTTTAGAAATGATCCATATTTTCCTCCTCCACATCCCATGGTAACATCTCTCAAAACTATAGTGCTATACTGACATTGATGTGTTGCAGCTCATTAGTCTTATTCAGGTTTTGCCCAGCTTTACTGGTATTGTGTTTATAAAAGTTGCTCTGCAATTTTTATTTTGTGCATATCTGCTAACATAGATTCATAATATCTCTGTCACTACCAGAATTCCTCGTGTTGCACGCTTCTTTTTTCTTTCCTCTGGTTTTTGTTTTTTGTTGTTTGTTTTGTTTCATTTCATTTCTGGGTTTTGGTTTTCTTTTGCTTTTCTTTTTAGGCTGGGTCTCCTTATATAGCCCAGGTGTCCTAGTTTCCTTTCCCGTTGCTATGATAAAATACCCTGGCAAAAAAAAAGCAACTTAAGGGAGAAAGGTTTATTTTTAGGTCACAATGCCAGGCTACAGTCCATCAGCTTGGGGAAGCCAAGGCCGCAAGGAACATGAAGCCGCTAATCATATTCAAGAGCAAAGAGAATAAATGCATGCATACTTATATTTAGCTTGTGTTCTTCACGATAATACAGTTCAGGATCTCTTGCCTAGGAATTGGTACCACCCACAGTGGGTGAATTTTGCCACCTCAAGTATAGTATAGTCAAGATAATACCCCATAGATATGCCCACAAGACTACCTGATTTAAATAGTCCCTCATTGAGACACTCTTCCCAGGAGATTCTAAATTTTGTCAAGTTGACAATTAAAACTTACCATCACACTGGAGTAGCCTAGAACTTATTGTAATATATAGTCCAGACTGGTGTCAAACTCAACATACCCCTGCCTTCACCTCCCAAATCCTAGGATTACAGGCATGTACCACCATGTCAGGCTGTGTTGCTCATTTCTAACCACACCTACCTTCCTCCAAGCCTCTCACCCCCAACATCTGGCAGTTAGTAGTGGGATTGATTTGACATAGAAGATAGATTTCCAGAATCATCTGTGTTGGCCACTTAATTTAGAAACAACTGCCCAACAGTTGGCAGGCCTTCCAGTGCAGCAGACTGCTTGACATTAGCAGTCTTCTGCTCTGCCTGATGTGACCCCCCAGGTTGGATACTGTTTTCTTCTGAATCTGCTAATCAAATCACATCTTTGCAAAGTGCTGACCTGGAGTCTCTGGCCTGACCTTGTGAGGCCTTGTGTGCAGGGTGCTTGGTTGTGACTGTAAATACCAAAAATGCTTGTGCTGCTTCCAGAAGCTGGTTTGTGTCCTCAGCCAGCCTTTGAGACTCCGTCGTGAAGCATAACCTGACAGTTTAAACTGGCCAGCAACAAGTTTTGATTGAGTGACAGAGCAGGAAAGAGTTGGGCAGTGAGTGGCTGAGGGAAGAGCTGAATTAAGTTATGCTTCTCTCACTGTGCTTTGGTATTCAGTCTCTGTTTTCAGGCAGAGCAACTGATTGGTGAAATACTGATAAAGGTCATGGGTGGGATCTCACACAGGAAAGGGAGATGTCTTTCTGTCTCTAGAATACTCAGTGCTATGTGTGTTGCTTTTCTAAGAGCACTAGCCTTTGGCCCTTGTTTTCTTTCAGTCTGGAGTTGTCTAGGATGGCTATTGCCAAAGTATAGCCAGCATGTTTTCTAGTCTGACGAACTAGTTTGGAAATACTGGTAGCATCGATGGCAGAAGAATTCCTTCAAGTACTTCTCATACTGTGGAAACTAAGTCCCAGTTGTATGTGTTTGGGAACCCAGAGAGATGGTGCTGAGGGTTTTTCTTTCATTTTGCCAAGAAGACATTAATCCCAGAAGAGTAACATTGCACAAGTTAACAACCTAGTGTATAGATTATTTGAATTTCAAGAACTACTGATGAGCAGCTATGTCATCAACCAGGAAATACTGGGGTATCCACTACCCAAACACCCTCACACACAGGTCTGCCTCCATGGATCCATAAGATACAGAATAACAAATGACCCTGAAGGTGTGAGGATGTGACAACTAAGTAGTTGGACATAGTACTGATCAGGATGTTCCTGAGGCCTAGAGTGCTGGGACATGCTCCACAAAAGAGCACAGACTTAGCTGCATTTGGGATTTGCTTAGGCAGAGGTGGGAGCAGGCAGGGAAATCACACAGAGAAAGCTTGGCAAAGATAGACCAACCTGGCTGTAGTAGGAAGTTTGTGCTGAGCAGAGAAAGTGACTTAGAAATGTAAGTAGGGATCAAACTGAGTTTAAGGGGGATGGATTTGTAATTTATTCTAGAGACAGTGGAAGCCATTGATGGTAACATTGAAGTGATGTATCAAACCTCAAAATTTGTATACTAAATGCTGAAGAGCTTTATGGGACCAATCAGATAAAGGAAAGCTAGATACCAATAAGTTAGTTGGGTTTAGTTAACAACACTGACTTAGATATTTGTCCAGACACCCCATGTCAGTGCTGGATGGAGTCTCAAAGTGAAGGCTCAAGGATTTAGAGACAGACGGGGATTGGAGGTAGATGTTAAGAGTTTCTCATAAGCACTGCCAGGGAAGGAGAATGTGGGACTTGTGACTGTAAGCCTGAATGGGCGTTATGGAGCTGTTGCTTCTGGTCTGGGTGGCTTCCCTTCCTTACCTAGCATCTCCATTGACTTCCTTACCTTGTGTTCCAGAATTATATCAAAATACTTGGTGGACTGTAAAAACCTAGAAATGTTTATATTAAAAATTGTTTGCTTAGAGGTGTCTTCCGGGTTTGGAAGATAGAGTCTAAATTTGCCATAAAGAAAAAAGAGGGATACAGAAGATTTCAAGGGGGTCCTGGAGAAATGTCTCTTGGTAAATACCTGAGTAAACCCATCTAATGGACATAGGAGCAAGCATCTGTAAGCCTAGTGCTCCTCCAGCAAGATGGGAAGTGAGGAAAGGAGGCTCCCCTGAAGCTGAAGCTGCTCTTGTAGATACAGCAGGGATCTACAGGAGAGCCTGACTCCAACAAGGTGGAAGGCAAGGACCAGCACCCAAGGCTCTCCTCTGACCTTCACGTGTGCACCCAGGCATGCAATTTGAGCACCCAGCTGAATACTTGCATAGGTGTGCATGTACACACACAGTACACACACATACCACCCTGACACAACACAAAGATTTAAGAAGATAAGATGCACCTAGGGGTGAAGACCAAATCCCCACAAAATCTACATTCAAGGAGAAAAAAAGGATCTTGCAACTTCACAGAAGCCAAGAGAAAAGCAGATTTTTAAGCAGAATGTCTTTAACCCCAAAAGCAGAAATGCCATTTTCAGATGGAAGAGTCAAGGAGAAAAGGATATTTCAGAGGCAGCGGCTTTTGTCCAGGGCTGCTTTTGTAGGATTCCATTGCTTTGTATCAAGGAGGACAGTATTTGTGCCAGAATATTTTTGTTAGTGATTCAGACAATTGAAGCTGTCCGAATGTGGGCTGCAGTGAATAGCATAATGCAGCCCTGAACATCATTAGAAACCATCAGTGTTCTCTATAAATAAATCTGTGTTTCCTCTTAATAAAGCTGTAATTTAAAATTATTATAATATTAAATTAGAGAACATGGCTTTTTCAGATCTTGTGTGGGCAGCTTTTAGCATCTGTCAGCCAACGATAATTTAGAATGAAATCAATTGGTTCAAAACTAAGCTGTTGATGTCAGATTGAGATATTGTTTGTATCAAACTTTGCAGCCATTTTTCAAGTAGCATAATAGAAGATATGGAAGAGCTCCAACACAGGCCTGTGCATGAATAGAAACAAAAATTAAATTGTCCAGTTCTCTCTTGGTGATGGAAGAATCTCTGTTCTGATTGAATGGGAGATTATAGGCCATGAAGTTAAGTGCCATAACATTTACTTTTATTATTCCTTATATCGTAGCTCTCCCCACATGGTGAGATTTATTGTTACACTTTAATACAATCAAGAGATTTTCAGTTCTTTTCCTGCAGAAGCACATAGCAACAGGCCTCCAGATGGGAAGCAGCCTTTGAACTAAGCCACCTAGCTTCAACTAATTGACTTAGAGAAAGGCTTGTTCATTCCTTCCCAGTTGCTTGGCATCTTTGTTTTTGTTCCATTTTGTTCAAATCCACTCCAGCTTCCTGTTGCTGACTCTTTATGCGACCACCACCCTCTTCACAGGTGAAATTTTCCTCTCAGTCTTCAATTTGACCCACCAAACACATCTCGCTGTATTCAATTTGGGGGCCGAGAGTTGCTGACTTTAAAGTCAGTAGACTTGATTAAGAGGATGTGAAGGCTAACTTAAGCTTATCCTCAGATTGCTCATGGACTCATCACTCAGGGATGACTGGGGACCAAAGAATGGAAAAGTACTTCGCCATGTGTTAGGAATTCTTTTACGAGCCAGTCAATCTGGTGATCAGTTGGGAAGATTCAAAAACTTTATCATGGCAGTGTATAGCTCTGTAAGTTTACTAAAAATTGTCATAATACTTAAAATGAGTGGCTTTATGGTTTACAATTTATACCTCAGTAAAGCTGTTAAAAAGAATAGTGAATTGAAAATTTTCCAAACATTCATATTAAAATCCCAGTGTTTACAAAAAGGGGGGGTTATAAACATGAGGTTTGAAAGATAGATCAGTGAATAGACCCGAGTTTAATCTGCAAGACCCATGTTTTTAAAATGTTAGGTGTGGTGCCATGTGTTTGTAATCTGCACGGAGGAGATGAAGACAGGTAGCTGGATCTCCATGGTTTCGGGCCAGCCAACCTTGTCTTTTTAGTGAGTTCCAGGCCAATAAGAGTCCATTTATCCAAAATGTCAAAAGCTAGGCTAATCCCAAGGAACAGCACCCAAGGTTTCAAGATTGTCCTTTGGCCTCCTCACACATGTGCACCTGCACACACATGAACACAGACAAACACACAAAAAAGTATAAGTACCATTCATGTGTAAGTGTGCTGTTAGAAATGTCTCTCCCATACTTTTTAAAATAATTGTGACTATGTAGAACAATACCAACAATACTACTGTCCTGGTATTTCTGATTTATGTGTTAACCAATCCTTTACACAGAGAACTATGGTTTTGAACTTTCTTGAAGTCTCCCTAAAAGTAGAGGGATTTTGGGGGAATGTAAGTCATCCTCTTAGGCTGTGAAATATGTGATTTTTTTTGTCATGTGAAATAAAGCATGTCCTTACTGTCCCTGATTCCCCTCTGAGGTACAGTTGCAGATGGTTGCCTCTAGAAGAATATAGGTATATGTGTATTTGTATGGAATAACCTGTTGCTACATTCATTAAAATAAATAATGAATGTAAACATCAACCAGTAATGTGGTTATGAGGGAAGGGAAAGAGCAAAGAAGATGGGAATGAGGGAGGGAGAGAGAGAAAGAGAGAGAGAGAGAGAGAGAGAGAGAGAGAGAGAGAGAGAGAGATCCCATGTGCGTTCTTTCTCAGGCTTGTGGCAAGTTATTTACCCTAGAAAAAGTGATACAAGTTAAGCCTGTTTTTTGTGTAGAAAGAAAATACTATTTTTGAGATTAGATATTATTGTCAGTATTACTCGCTAATGTCTAAATTATTGTCAATAAAACAGATGAAATTTGATCGGTACTAGATTCTAAATCTCTGTATAGTAAAACTATGCAAGACAAAAATTAAGTAATTAATAGTGATCATTAGCATACTTCTTTTTTGTTTTTGTGGTTACAAGTGATTAAATTTCTTTTTTTTTTTTTTTTTTTTTTTGGTTTTTTCGAGACAGGGTTTCTCTGTGTAGTTTTGTGCTTTTCCTGGAACTCACTTGGTAGCCCAGGCTGGCCTCGAACTTACAGAGATCCGCCTGGCTCTGCCTCCCGAGTGCTGGAATTAAAGGCATGCGCCACCACCGCCTGGCTAAATTTCTTAATTTTGAATCTTCTAACTTTTTCTGTAAGAAATCATTTTTAAGGCTTTCATAGGCAAATTCTGAGAAAAGACTTAGATCATCTGGCTTTGGAGTACTGGCTTTTCAGTCCTCTTGTTATTAAAAAACTTTCTATAATAAAAGTTTACATTAAGATTCTTTCAGAACTAGAGAACCAGTTTAGTCCTTGCAGTATTTCAGATCATCAAGTAATTTCTCCAGTTCACGGGATATAGTGTCCTGCCATAGAGAACTCCATGATTGACTTGGAGTTCACTCCATGGAGACTTCTAGGTAGTCAGTCTCCTGGCAGAGCATTGTGTATGAACATTGAACTGCACCTCTGAGCTCTGTGGGGTTAGTTGCTCAGACATAAGAGGTACAGCTTGCTCATACTGACACCTTGACAATGACCTTCAGACAGCCTTTGTAACCAGGGCTGTGCTTGCTATAACCCAAACCAAAAGATGGCAGGTACAGCTGTGGTTCTCACTCAGGTAAATATTATGTGGGACAGTATGGGGTGCACATATGTACACATATGCCACTCTGGCTCCCATTCAGGGACACGAGTCAAGATCAAACATAAATTGCTATCATGGGTAATTTAGGAGCAGTCTGCATTTCTCAAATGTGTGCCAAAAAGAGAAGAGGTTGGTCTGAGGGTCAGACATTTGATTCCACAGAGCAGACAAGGCTACACCACAGACTTCTGCTAGATTGCCCCTTAACCCACACAGTCCTCTTAAGCATTTTGATTGCTGCCTGGTGCTTCTGAAGATTTGTTTAATTCAGAAGAGAATCTAGGCCTGGCCCTCTCCTTGCAGCACCCTGAGCCCTTCCTTTCAGAGGGCCACCCCTTCCAGCCCACAGCATAGGGGTGTCATGAGGTGAACTAGATCAGCCTGACCACCAGCACTCCTTTCAAAAGCCATCTTTGAGTCCTGCAGGAGAGGGACCAGTGATGGGTCTCAGCTTGACCCATTTTTTTTCCAAGATAGGGTTTCTCTGTGTATCCCTGACTGTCCTAGAACTCACTCTGTAGACAGGCTAGCCTCGAACTCACAGAGATCCGCCTGTCTCTGCCTCCTGAGTACTGCGATTAAAGGTGTGTGCCATCACCACCTGGCTCAGCTTTGTCTTTTAAAGAGCTTTTAACTGTTTCCACTTACAGATCTTACTGTTACTGGGTCATATTAGAAGCCAGGTACTCACTCCATCTGTGCAGCCCCAACAGGGCAGTCCTGGCTTTGTGATTAGTTTGTTGTTGTTGTTTTGCTTTATTTTGTTTTGAGGCTGACTGGTTTTACTTTATTTGGGGAGGGGCTTGGATTTCATGCATGACTACTATACTCAATCATTTCCACCCCTGAACTTGGAAAAGGGTCACAGTGCCTACTTGCCATGTTGGATTTTCAGATAGACCCAGAATTCCTCTCCAGGTATTTTGATCACTACTCTCCTATGTAGCTGAAGTTTTTCTGGTCCTGCCTGGCCCATAGTCAGGACAAATCTTTCTCACCCGCTAGTCCCGCAACCAAGTAAACACACAGAGACTTATATTACTTATAAACTGTATAGTCGTGGCAGACTTCTTGTTATCTAGTTTTTATATCTTAAATTAACCCATTTCTATTAATCTATACCTTGCCACTTGGCTCGTGGCTTACCGGTATCTTTACATGTTGCTTGTCATGGTGGCGACTGGCAGCATCTCCTGACTCAGCCTTCCACTTCCCAGAATTCTCCTGTCTCCTTATCCCACCTACACTATACTTCCTGCCTGGGTACTGGCCAGTCAGCATTTTTATTTATCAATCAATCAGAGCAACACATTCACAGCATCCCCAGCACTCCTATAGACAGGTATATCCAGCCTGATGCATTAAATGTCTTTGTCTTTGCTGCCTGTAGAGACCCTCTTCATCCTCCACAGTACAAGTCTAGGGGCATACCTCGTAGATTCAAAGTAGTCTAACACAGCAAACAGACTTTTATCATAACTTTTGCTACATCCACAGAAGCCATTAAGCTATAGATGTATGAAGAAGCAAGCAGGGAAGAAGTGTCACTCAGCTCTTAGACTATATGTGTCATTTATTTGGCTTGAGGAACTCCTGCCTTCTACCTACTGGTTGTGGGTTCTGGCTTTCATTTTGCATATGCATATCTGAAGGGATGCATGGCCTGAGGATAAAATGGGCTTGTGCATGAAACATGGCATTGGTGGAGTAGTGGCAAATGATCTTAAAACAGGTATCCTCCTGGCAGCTGTGCCATGTGAACCTCACACCTGGATTATAAATGTAAACAAAGCAGCTAATCTGTTCTATCCTTACGGATTCTGGAGATACAGATGCTAATCACTGCTAATTTTTCCATTGGTGAGTCAGCTGCCACAGGTGTTTATTTGAGCTCTACAAATGGGCCCCTATTTGTAATTTGCACAGATTTTCTACAACCATCAAATGATGTATGGGGTGAGATTTCCTTCTTGCCACCATGTCTTATGAGGTTGCATCATTGCAGAGAAAATGTTTGCAGCCCTGCGGGCTTGGAGTTTTCCCATTTAAGCCATATAGAATGAAAGAGGGGAGTTCGGACTGCTAACCTGGCTCCTAGATTCCTGTTTTCAAATTTTGCAACTTCATTAATGGCACATGAAAATAAAATTCCACCTGTGTGACTTAAATTATACAGCCTCTCATCATGGGAGAATAACCCTATGAAGCTGATGACTTAAGTAATTCATCCCCTCCCCTCTTTTCTCTCTCTGGAAAACAAGGCTAGCAAGGTTGTTTGGTAATCTGTTAAACAACCATTTGCTGAACACTCAGTCACAAGCCAGGAATGATGGTAGGCCTGGGAAAACAGATCAAAGCCACTGCTTCTTCCTGGGATGATGGATGAGGCAGATAAGTCAACATGGAATGTCAATACATGGTCGCGAATGCTAAGATGGGAGTTACGTGTAAGTAGAAGAGCAGACAACCCAGGCCTTGGGGTACAAGCCATAGTGTTGAGCCTCCACAACACAGGAATTAGCTAAGCAGATAATCTCAGGACCTTTGTACATTTCTCCCTAATGGCAGTATGTGGAATGGCAGAGGACTTGGATTCCAGGCTACATGTTCTAGCAGCTTTAATGATAAGTAGGGGACATGCGGACAGGATGGCTTCTGGAGATACTGGGAGATGATGATGTGTCCAGATTTAAACCTTAGCAGACTTCCATTCCCAAGTGCGGAGCAACCAGCAATAGTGAATAAACAGAGCCGATTTATGAGCTCCTGCACAGCTCTGTTAGTGACAGCTGGCCTATCTCCAACTTTTGACTATTTTTCCTCTGTATTTTCCAGTGGATATGCTTTAGGTCACCTGTGGTCACTGGGACCATTCCTCTTATCCATGGAAAAACGAGGCTACATGTTCTAATTGAGCTAAATAGGGCATGACTGAAGTTTATGGAAAATGGGCAGTTCCTGGTGCCATGAAGAGGCTTAGCCCTTTCCAAGCTGACTCCATCGTGTCCAACATGAATCACCCCCATATGTCCGCAGAGGGTTCCTCTTCCAGTTGTCACAAAAGCCAAGAGCCTCTCATCCTCATGAAGCTAAAAAAGAAAAAAAAAGAAAGAAAGAAAAAAAAAGAACTCAGTCATAGCCAGCTTAATCGTTTTGGAATAGCTTATGGGCATTAAAACCTTTTTCATTAGGAAGAAAAATTTCCCAGCCAGGCTGAGAAAGCACATATCAAGTTTCAGCTTGATTCACTTCAAAACCGCCATGAAAATTGGGACATTTTCTTCACACCACAATGAGTTAGTCATGGAAATTCTTCCTTAATCACAGCTACCATGGCCACAGTCATGAGGAGCATGCCCTGGGCCACTGAAATTTTACGTGACAATATTGAAGAGTGTGTCTCCTTCCCTGTCAGAAAGCAGAAGTATGTGGCAGTTCTCAGTCTGTGGAAACATACCAAGATAACCTGAGGTTCTTCTTGCAGCAAGTCACCTCATCCTTGGAGTAGCTTTCTTCATGATAGTTCAGTTTGGTTAGTGTTTAAAAGAATGTTCTTTATAAGCTAAAACTGTTGAAAATTAAACTTGGCTGAAATGTGCATTAAAAGGCTAAAAGTGGCTGCCATGAGGGACTCTGACCCTCCTCTTACTGATGAGTGACAGAAATGAGGCAGACTTCTTGGCCATCTGTCGTGGAGATGCTTGCTGAGTGTGGCCAGACTCCAACATGCCTAGGTCTTTTTAGTACAAACCTCAGCCAAAGAGCTAAGTGAGCCAGCCAAGCACTTTCTCTGCTGCCATGGCACAGAACGCTGCCTTCTGTCCTGCAGCTGCCAGGTTGTGTCCCACTAAGAGCCACCTTTAGAAGCTATACTGCTAGAGTAGGAGTTTTCCATCAGATAGTTCATTTGCTCCCTCTTACCTCTACAGACTGTCAAGCATGTTTTTCCTAGGAATGAGGTGGACTTTGAGGATAAGGCCTTGCCTTCCTGGGTCTCACAGCCCAGATATAGTCAATAGGCACTGTGCTTGCAAGCCCTCCTAAGAATATAACTCATTAGAGCCCATTACATGAACTTTTCCCTGGGGAAGACATGAACAAATGTGTCCTTCCCCAGATAGGTCCCCAAAGACAGACCAAGATATGATTCTGCCAGAGTCCAGCTTGGGACCAGTGAGTTTACTGGGCTTACACAGGATGGGTGAGGGGTTACTTATAGGAGCATAAGCAACCCCATGGCAGCCATACCACCAAAATATCTCACCCTCCATAGCTGTATAAATGGAGCCCCTCCTCAGTTAACCTTCTACCCTCTACATACCCTAGAGCAGTGGTTCTTACCCTTCCTAATGCTGCAACCCTTTAATACAGTTCCTCATGTGGTGACCTCCCCAAACAAAATTATTTTTGTTGCTACTTTATAACTATAATTTTGCTACTTTTATGAATCATAAACACCTGAAATTTCCGATGGCCTTAGGCAACCTCTGTGAAGGGGTCATTCTACCCCCAACGTGTCAAAACCCACAGGTTGAGAAGTGCTGCTCTAGTACCTCCCAAGGACCGTGAAAGCACATGCTGTTAGGGCCCAGTTACATACAGTGGCCTGGGAGGTACATGAGGGAATAGTTGGAATCTTAGGTGAGGGTCTATTGACCCTCTCCACCACCTCCAGCTTTGCTGTCGGGCTAGCACTCCTTCACCGGGTGCTGGAGGACCACTTTTCTGATGCGATTTACTCCCAACAGCTTGCCTTGGCAGGCTATGTACTCCCAGGGAACCCCTGGAACAGCCTAGCACTGGAGGTAGAAATAGGAGGCTCAGTTGGCCGGCCAACCTGTCCGAGTTTGTGATCTCCAGGTTTAGTGAGCAATCCTGTCTCAAGAAATACCGTGGAGAGTGATTAAGTCAACCAACATCAACCTCTGGCCTCTACGTGTATATGTGCCCCCCCCCAACTCTCTTTCCCTCTCTCTCTCTGCCCACTTCTCTTGTCTCTCTCTCCTCTCCCCCGCCCACCCCATAAAATAATTGTCTACAGGAGTCAGCTCTGGCTATCCAGCAGAGAACTAGAGTCCATTGGCCTTTAGTTATTCTTTGATCACTTCACCCTGCTCATGTTTTGCCTCTAGAGCTTGTTTCAGTTTCCTGGACAGGGTGATGATATACATCAGGCGGCTGGGTCCTGGAAGCTCCCTGCCAAGGCCCTTGCCAATGGCTTGTTCCTTGGAACTTACAACAGCCTTCTCTTCCACTCCCTCCCCTTGCTGTCTGCCCAGCTTCTGCTCCTCTGCTTTGTCTCCTTGCTCCTCTCCCTGAGGCTTCCTGTGCCCTCCCCAGCCAGCCCCCACCCCCAGCAGCAAACCACCCTAGCTGAGGCCCCATTCCCCACCCCACCCCCAGCGGCCAAGCATCTGCTTGGCTAGCCTGCTGAACAGCACTGTGTGTAGAGTGCATGCCGGGAGTGTTTTATGTAGCACTTTTCTATGATGGCAGCACATAGGAGGGGGTGATTTGAAGAGGAATTATCCAACAATAGGGAATAGAATATATGATAAATTGCAGTGCCACCAAAGATTATATAAAGTATGAGGAATTTTGAGAGACATGACATTCAAGGTTAAGTAAAATAAGCAGAGTACAATATGATATATAACATGAGTTATAATGTCTTATTTTCAAAAAGCGTGGAGGAAAATATACTGAAATGCTAACAGTAGTTGTCTTGATGTGGCGAGATTATCACTGACTTTCTTTTTTTTCTTTCTTGGTTACAATTTCGCATAAAAATATTCATGAAACATGTATTACTTTTGTATCTGGAGAAAAACTGATTTTAAAACAATGAAATGATAATGTTAATGTCACATAATGGCCTTTTTCACATCAATCCAACTGTGTAATAGGGAATTTCTATTTCAGGCAAGACATGCTTGGTAGAGTCAAGTCATGGGGTGGAACCCAGAGAGGAACCTGTTGCGAAAATCAGATTATTTAAAGGGAAGGCTCCTGAGAGGGGCCAGCCCAGCTAGCCAGCTCTGGACAAGTCCATCCCAGCAGTGTGGATCTGTGCCCTCCCCAGCCCAGGATCCTAGCCCAGGATCTTTCTGGTTCCCTGATGAATCATCTGGAGAAGTCAGACCCTTTATGAGCCACTCTCAAGTTCTTCATGCTGATTGGCTCCTGACTAGCCTCAGAGCTCCACTGATAAATTCTCTATGTGCGATACTTGAAGGTGTTGCCCCCATTACAGCAATAATGGTACCCAGTTCCTTCCCACTGCTCATTCCTCTGAGCCTCTCATTTCCATCATACTTTGTTTGTAAATCCCAGAAGTCTATAGAACAGGGTAACCCCTTGGACAGCAGCACAGTAAAGGCAGAGGCCTTTCTCTTGATACATGACGACATCTGTGACTTTCTGTTCATCTAATTGTCAATCACTAGGATATAAGCTCTTTGAGGGTGGGACTCATCCCTGTACATTTGCTGATGTCATCTTAGTAGCTTTTATCCTGTGTACAGATTAGTTATCCAGTAACAGTGGTGTTCAAGGTGATGGTGCATGTCAGGAATCCCAGTTCTGCAGAAGCTTAGGCAGGAATATTGTGAGTTTGAGGTCAGAACTTAATTTTTTTTAATGGTATATTTAAGATGTTTAAATATGGAATGAATGAATGGGTGGACAGATAGACGACTGCTGAAGATAATGTCACCACTGAATGATGATTCTGGAAACAGAATAGAGCCAGGCTCAGTGCGTTATCTGAGCCTGGTCCCTTTGCCTAGGCGTTTAGTCTACCAGGTTGACACCTGGTGGCCTGACTGTGGCACAGGTAGATGAGGCTGCGCTGACGTCTTGTCTTTTAGAGTCAACAGGGAGCAGCATTCACATATCCATTGCTGTTCTACCTTGTGATAACTGTCTTTTGTGCTGCGACTTCAAGAATGTTCTGTCTCCTAAAATGGTTAGATTTGTGAAAGAGAGAAAAGTCCTCCTTTAATCCTTGTTCTGTAGCTTTTGAAATATTTATGAATGTAACTGCCAAAGGGAAAAAGGCAAGAGCTGCTTCTCTCTCGGCTTGCTAGCATGCTAAGCTTGCTGAGCTGAGAGGAAATGGTTATTGCGTTCCGTTTGAGTCCTTTATTGAATGACCCAAGGGTATCAATGGCCTTTGTAAAAGATAAATCATAATCTAGATTGACAGGGTGCTTATTAAGGGAAAGAGGTGCTTATAACATACTATAAGGGCCCTTTCTCCTCCTTATTTTTGTTCTTAAAAAACCTGTTTCATTTTGTTTTAGACCTAGAAGGTTTTGACTCGGTGGTATCATCTACTGAAAAACTCAGTCACCCAACCACAAGCAGACCAAAAGCTACGGGGAGGCGGCCTCCATCTCAGTCGCTCACATCTGTAAGTTGTCTCTTTATTCTCTACAGCTGAAAAGCAAAAAGAACTGGAGATTCTGGCTAAGGGCTCTTCTTCAAGCAGATGACGGGAGACACCCCATAAGAGGGAAAGGGAGAAGGAGGCCACCAGATATACTGCCAACTAAAAATACTTGGAGAATCTTTTTGAATTGAGCAGTTATTTCTTTCTGTTTGCGCTTTGTGTCTCTGCCAGCAAGATGGCACTCCCTGTTTCCCACTTTCCTTCTGTCTCTTTCTAGACCAGTTCTTGTTTGAACCTGAAATGAAATTGGTAAGCAAAACAGAGAAAAAGAAACTGAGCCTAGTTCAGTCTATTAAGAAGACAAAGTTTACTCAATAAAGATCTACCATGATGCATTTGGAGCCAGTGGCCTGTATCTTCCCAAACCCTGTCATCAGCAGCCTCCAAAGAAACCCATATAGACCTCCAAGAGGTTGTATTTAACCTTATGAAGTACACGATCTATAGAAGAGAACACTCAGTGATAACTCGTGGTGTTTGGTTTTGTTTGGGTGGTTTTAAATAACTTTTTATTACGAACCTGCTATATTCATTGTTGTGCCAAATTTGAACAATGTGACGCGTGAGGAAGAAAGTAAGTTTTCTGTGGTCCTGCCACAAGAGCAAAGAACTGCTATAACCTCTTGCTGTATATAGCCTTAGATTTTTCAAAACTTTTATTTTTTTGTTCAAAACTGGGATCATGTAATATACATTGTTTTTGATTTTGCTTCCACCCCCAAACTTAAACTGCACACCCTTCTCTCCAATCATTACCAATTCTTCCAGAATGACATATTTACTGACTGCCTACTATTCTACAGTGTGAGTATATGAGAATTTATCTAGTGAGTGTACTATTTATTACTGAATTTTCATGGTGATGCCAAGTCTTTGTTGTAAGTCATACTGACATGAATGTTGTCAGGTTTGAGTTTCCTGAAGGTGGGGCACTGGGAAGTGTGTTGCCTTGCTGTTCCTAGTAGTTGCAGACTTCCCCCACCCCCACCCACGAGGTCATTTCCCCTCCACGTGCAGTGTATATGTGTTCATTCGTTCTGCCTACTGATTATCAGTCTCTCACATTGCCGTGTCCTCTGCAGTTCGAAGGCCTTATAACCTCCTTCCAGATACACAAGGAGTTTAAGCATTTGCAGGTTTCTCGGGATACTTCTCTTTTCACCTCATCACTAAGGTTGCCTGTGTTCTCACCATTTAGAGAAAAAAAAGAATGCCACTTCCTTTGAGCCTTTTCTCTCATAGCCACTGAGTCGGCAAGTGTGGCTTGAATTGCCCTATTTTTCTTCCTTACGCGAACCACACCTAACTTTGTATTGATACATTTTTTGAGATAAAGACTTGAAGAAGTGGCTTCCTTTACACTCTGTCAGAATTCTGTCTGTGGCAACCTGCTTTCTTTCCTTTCTCCTGTCCACACTCTATCCACCCCAGCACGCACAAATACACCCAGCCTATCTGATTGCTTCTGGGCATAACTATCTTTCAAGCCTACCACTTCTGTCTTCTCTTTAAATCCTTCATCATTTTTGTCTTCCTTCCAAGTTTTCATAACCCTTTAAGGTATAAAGAGCCTTGTGTCTTTCCAGAATTAAATATTAAGTGGTTCAAATTATTCCCCCTTAGTTCAAACATCCCATGTTGAGAAGTTTTGGAGACCAAGTAATGGTAGCTCATCTTCACCCTGCTTTTAGGCTACATTGTTGTTTATTTCCTTGGTCACCATATATTCAGAGACATCTATTTCCTGTGGACAGGACCCTGGGTCAGGTGCCAAGGAGACAGATGGTGATGAGAAATACACAGTCACTGCCTTTAAGAAGCTTACTTTGGCAACTCAACATCTGACATCTTATAGAAAATGATTTTATTTGGTCTTAAAACAGATTACCTTGGTGCTTTAGTGATGTATAGTGAGCAAATTCTCGTCCTTCATTCTTATCCATCCCCCATTTGGATGTACACACAATTCTTGTTCACTCTTAAAATTAGCACCTGTGAGGTTTTCATAACAAATGGGATTAGTGGATAAGAACATATTCCTCAAAGGCCAGTGGAGGAATAATTGAAGAAACACTAGTTATGGTTCCCTGGCCTGGGGCAGTTTCTTTCTAATTGGAGCTCTTTGTGTTTATAAACCCCAAAGAACAAGCTCGTGCAATATGAGTTGTGTAGAAGGAGGTTTTTTAAAAGAAATCTTGGAAAGACCCGTGTATTGCATGGTGGTTGAGTAGGTAAGCCTAGATTAATAAGAAAGCTTGGTGTAGGGGGAGCATATTTTAGGTAATTGGATTTTCAGATTAAGTGAAGATTAACAAATAAGACCTCTTGAAGCAAAACCTTGGCTTAAAAATACCCCCAAATATTTTAAGTTTCTGCTTTGGTAAACAGGATAAAAGGAAGAAAAAATATTTGTGAGCATAATTTTTCCATTTTTTTCAAATGGTAATTCTAAAAAGAACCATTTATCTACCCTAGAAGATAACAAAGGAGTGAAAATGAAGTTGAATTTGAGCTTGCTCCAACATATTTCTAGAAGAGTCTTCATTTAAAAAAAATCCTTGCAGCAGGGACTCTTGATTTCATTTGTTTGTTTCTGAACTTGAGACATTCTAGCTAAGGAATTCCTTGTGACCAGGAGAGTTCTGGTGACTTGCTCCCCATTCATCCAGCTTCGGGATGTTTACAGTGATTTCACAGTGAGGCAGAAAGGGCAGGGGTGTCAAATCATATTTTACCCATTGATGCTGTCTTTCTGTAAATATGCCTTAGCAAATACGTCCAGAATGGGTGTTTACTGTCCATAGTAATGAGGGCAGTGGTTAGTAGCAGATAACCAAGAAGAGGCAAGCTTATGCTAGTGGGCAGGGCTATACTCTGGGGCTGTGTAATTGCTCATTACTCTTGATCCCTTGCTTCTAAAAAGGGCTTCTTCTCAGATGTATCCTTTAAGGCACTTCAGTGTACAGCAGATGTAGTAATTCTAGAGTCAAGGAATAAGGTTCAGAGGGGGATGAAGGAGAGGAGGATACAAGGCAGTTTCCTATTGACTGTGGGTCATTTCCTCCCATACTGCTAGCCCCAAAAGGGCTGGGACCACATACTGCATGTCGTCATTGAGCCTGCAGTACCAGCTCGGTGTAAGGCACACAGTGACAAAAGTTTGGAGAAAAGAGAGACTCGGAAAGGTTGTACAACAGATGCTTACATGGTTGAAGTGATTGATGGGCATCAGGGGCAGCTCCCAGTTTAGCTTCTTGGGGCTTGGTCTATGTCCTGCTGCTAGGGAGTCATACGGTTATCTGTTGTAAGAAGATAACAGCATACTTTCTGCTTCACAGGGTTATAGAGACAGATCAAGTAGAAGTGCTGAGTGCTTTGAGAAGCAAACAGCATTACATTAACAGCTGTGTCAGCTAAGGTATGATTCTGACGAAGGCATTTTCTTTTGGCTTTATCCAGTCCTCCCTTTCAAGCCCCGATATCTTTGACTCCCCAAGTCCCGAAGAAGATAAAGAGGAACACATTTCGCTTGCGCACAGAGGACTAGACGTGTCAAGGAAGACTTCCAAGACTGTTACCATATCCCAAGTGAGTGAGCGGCCAGGGTGAAGTGCCCCTGCCCTTCCATGCATGTACTGACAATGGGTTAGAAACCAAGCAAGATAGACAATGGGGATGGATGTTTGTCATGCTGTAGTGACAGTGATTGCTATATCCCTTAGACGTGTTGTAGAGTCTCTGAGGGTTGGTTTTACAGTTTCTCTTGTAGTGTGCACTCTTCATACTGTCATGGGTACATTTGCAAAAAAGCCCTCAGACAGCTCTGCCACCTGATCAGCTTTAAAGTCGTGGACTATCTAGACAGACTACATTAAATGCTGCGCTCTCTGCTCTCAGATCTTGTTTTTTATAATCAAAACTGGCAAAAAAAATTATTGCAAGATTTTTTTTAGTTTTGTACTTATTATATGGTCTCTTGAAGAAAAGTTGACTTGGAATCATGCTCTAGAGTCAGTTTATAGTCTGAAGTATTTTAATTTCACTCCATGCCCAGAGAATGGTAAAGCTGATTTAAGTTATTTGTTTATGAGAGACAAAGAAAATATTGTTGTGGTGGTGAGCACCCATACTCCCACCTGCTGGGGAGGTGAAGTAGGAGGAATTACTTGATATCAGGAGTTTGAGACAGCCTGGATAACAGAGTGAACACTCCCCATCTCGAGAAAGAGAGAGACATACACATGCAGGGATTGGAGAGGCAGAGACAGAGAGACTGAGGGAGGGAAGGGGGTGGGGAGCAGAACTGTGACTCAGTGGAAGAACACTTACCTAGCGTGTGCAAGGCCCTGGGTGAGATTCCCACCATGAAAAGGACATCCTCTAGCTCCTGAATGCAGCTTTGAAGAGTAAACATCCTATACACACTCAGATCTTCCTAGAAATAAATGAAGACTTTAAAATTCCATCTTCTTGTACTAAGAAAACCATCAAGTGGGATTGTTTTCTTGGAACATTAGCAGCATTTTAATGTCTAGAAGCACAAAACAGTAGTCATTTGAAGCAGGCATTAGCACAAAGAAATCGAGGGTTGGAATGGATTTTCCTCATAGATTCAAGAGTTTGCATTACAGATTTCCTTGAAAATCTGATAGAGTAAGCAAAACATGAGCCTATAAAACAGATCAATTTTAATTTTCCACAAAGCCAAGGCATTCTTCCTTTTCAGAAGATTCTATTTACTGAAATTGGACTTAAACCAGTTTTTTTGTTGTTGTTTAGTTTTCTGCTGTCCGTAGGCATAACTTCAATTTTCTGGTCTCTGGCATCCCAGGGATGTCTCTACAGTGACACCTACTGGTGAACAGTGGCTTTTCATGTTTCTGCTCTGCACAGCTCTATCCCACTAGCCTATTTCAGTTCTGGGAGTTCTCAGGTTGTATATTTCACTCCTTCAGGAAATTCCACTTGAACTAATTTGATCAAGGAGTGTGGTGACCTAGACTATGTGAGGGACTAAAAACATACTTGTTAGCTGCAGTGGTCTGGTCTGAGAGCCCATCAGACAGAAAACAGCAAAAGAACTATTGATCTTAGAAGTATCTAGAAGCCAGTGTTATGGGCACTGGTGGGTCTTGAGAAAGAGGTAAGAGAGGGTGGGAAATGGAAGAAGGAATGAGGCCTGGGGTAGATAATATAATCAGCAAATAAAACAAGAGAAGAGAACAGATCTTCAGACTCCATCAGCCATAGACACAGTGCTGGGCTCAGGATCCAACTGGTAAAGGGGAAGTTGAATTCCAGTTCTGCTGATGACTAGATCCAAAGGGGAATTTTCCCTATAGGCCTCAGTTTCTTGCTTGGTACAATGTGTGTGCAAGCTGATCACTGTTTACATTGTAGAGCTGATGTCCAGGGTGTAACCAGAGTTTTGTAAATGTCAGTTCCTCTCGCCTCGTACTATGACTCCTCCTAACAACAAACCCCGGGCTGGCGGAGCACTCTCCCTGGCAGCAGAGAGTGCTTTTCCTCAATGGTAACTTGGCAGAGAAAAGGCGAACAGAGAGACTGGGAACGATGGCCCATCTGCTTTTGGCACGCTCTGCCCAGTCTCTGCCTCAAGCACAGCCTGAATCCAGACTCTACCTCCTTGCTGCTGTGCCAGCTGAACCCCTCCTTGGCGCTTTCCCTGGGATGGCCGGCTGAGCGCCTGCTGCTGGAGGAAATCCCATGGTTGCCGCGCCAAGCTTCACCACCAGCCTAGGCTTCCACCCTATCACTCACTCTCTCTGCTCCCAAAGTCCTATCCCACTACTTCGCCTCCTGCACACCTGCCTACCTGCTCATTTGCCCTTGTTAGTGTTTCCCCTCTGGGCCTGCCAGCCACTTGTACTCCCTCTCACCCAAGACTGATGCACAGCCTGTATAGATATGTTCCTATCTGCCTCGGGCCACCTCTCCACAGGCCTTTCCCGCCTCTCCATCCTCTGCCTATCCATCCATAGGCTTCTCCCCTGACATCTCATGCAGCTCAGGGTCTCACTCTTCTGTAAAAGCAAATAAAACGTTCCTTTTATTCTATCTCCCCATGAAGCTTCTGCCTGAGTTCACACCCCCTCTCCTCCATCTCCCTTCCTCAGCCGAATTTGTGGAAAGGATCTCATTTAGTCAGCCATATCGCTCAGTGCCCATTCATAAACTAGTCTCTCGCCATTTGGTCTCTGTCTCCATACTTGTACTACCAAGTGGGTTCCATTTTCCTCTCAACCCCCTTGATACACTTGTCCAACCTTTGTCTTCCTCTAGGGGCTTCCCTAAGCCAAGCCCTGCCACCTCTCTCACCACTTCGTCCCGACTATCAAGAGCTCTCTCTTCCTTCTCTACTTGCCTCATTGATTTCGAAGTCCCCAGCTTCCACCACTGGGCATCTTCTCCTCTCTCTTATCTTCATACTCATGACTTCCACTTCCTTTGGCCCAGCTTATTATTTTAGTTGATTGCTCTGACCACTAGGCATACCCTGTCAGTTATCCCGCAGGTTCCTAAAACTCAAAACCTAAAATGATTATCTGGGCCTTCCTTCATGAAAGGTACCACCTCTGCCTGATCCTTCCCTCCCTCCCTATGACCCCGTTTCTTTCTTTACCCGCTGCAGTCTATCTAGGTCCTCATCTCCCTGACAATGGTAGCCTGACCTATGAGGGCAGAGTCTCCATTGACCTTACCTAGTCCCCACTCCAGTATCAGGAGTGATGCCTGATGGCCGTTCTTAACTGTGCCTGCCTTATCCAAATCTCAAAATAGCCTTCATTCTAGGTCACCACCTAACTCAGACACTTACTGTTTCTAGCTTGCATGGCGTCAGAGTCTCAACAGTTCTGTCTAGTTCCCGGCTTGCCAACACTCAGGCCTTTCTATGCCCGACAGCACTCACGAGCAGGGTATGCAGCCACTCGAACCATCCCCTTCTCTCCGTGCCGCCAGCATTCCTTTGTCCTGTTCCCTTCATCGGAGCCATGATTCCCACGACTGTGTTTTGCTTCCTGGTCTCTAGGACCTTCCCTCTTCCTACAACTTCTTTCTCCAGCAGTCTCTGACAAGATGAACTGTTAGCCGCTCGCTCCTGCCTTCCTGGAATGTGGCTGCTTTGATGTGTTGCTGGGGGCTCTCTGTGCTTCCTCCCTCTTGTGCTGCAGTGTATTGCTTTGTCTGTCTGCCAGTGCCCCGGTAAGTTCTCAGCTCCTAGGGGTCAGGAAAATGCCTTGCTTACTTCAGGATTTGTGGAGCCTGGCAAGCCGTTTGTACCTCTCGTTGTGTATGAAACCAATCTAGGACCATCTTGTCTAGAAAGAAGATGAGATGTAAAATACATACAGGTAACCCTTGGGCATTGGTCTGTCTGTACCGAGCTGGCCATGGATGGCTTGTGGGTGAAGGAATGAATGAGTAGTGTTTGGAGACAGGTGCGGGGTTGGGTACTGAAGGTTGGTTTGACTCGCCAGGACAGGGAGGCAACCCCTGCACAGATCCCGGGCTCTGAAGCCTCTCCCCCTTCCCTTTTCACAGGTGTCGGACAACAAGGCATCCCTGCCACCCAAGCCAGGGGCCATGGCAGCTGGCAGCAGTGGGTCAGCCTCTCTGTCCTCAGTGGCATCCTCCCCCATGTCATCGTCTTTGGGAGCAGCTGGACACAGAGCCAATTCTCCGTCTTTGTTCAGCACAGAAGGAAAAGCAAAGATGGAGCCTGCGGTCAGCAGCCAGGCTGCTGTGGAGGAGCTTAGGACCCAAGTCCGCGAGCTGAGGAGCATCATTGAAAGCATGAAGGAGCAGCAGAAGTGAGTGCCACGGACCCTTTCCAGCTGCTCCCAGGTGGTTCTCTACTGGCTAGCCAGGGCCTAGTTCTGAAGGCTTGGATCTCACTCTGCCCAGAGGGTGGCCTAGGCCTTCACATTGATAGTGGCAGCAGAGCTGGAAGTGGGTATGGACTGCAAGAGGCCTAACTTATACTTAAATTATGCTATTTTTTTTAATCCAGCCTACTGGGTGACAAAGAGCACAGGTTGGCTCTATGCTATATAGCGATGAGAAGGTTGCAAGGACGAAGAGTCTCAGCAGACTGCTAAAAAGAAAATGAAATTCACTAGAAAATATATTATTTCAATGTTAATCAGCTTTTTAAAAACCTTTCAAATTACATTATGTGTGTGTGTGTGTGTGTGTGTGTGTGTGTGTGTGTGTGTGTGTGTGTGTGTGTGTACAGTGCACAGTAGCTTTCAGGAGTTGGTTCTCTCCTTCCACGATGTTGGGTTTCAGAGATTGCAACAAGCACCTTTACCTTCTTAGCCGTCTCACCAGTTTTTCATCAGTATTTGAGAATTTTAAGAAGGGAAGGTTCAGGGCTAGAAAGGTAGCTCAGAGGTTATGATCACTTAGAGGACCAGGGATTCAGTTCCCAGCACCCACAGAGCATCTCACGACCATCTGTAACTCCAATATCAAGGGATCTAATGCCCTCTTCTGGCCTCTGTGGGCATCAAGCATGTATGTGGTACACATATACGCATGCATACAAACACTCCTACACACAAAATGAAAGCAAATTAAAGGGGGGGATTATTTTGATTCATGGTTTCAGTTCGTAGAAATTGAGCTTTTATGCTGAGGAAGCATATCATGGCAGGGAGCATGTAATGGGAGAAACCTCCTCACTTTATGGCAGCCACGAAGCAAAAAGAGACAGCAAGGACAGGAGCCCCGATATTCCATATATATTCCCAATAAGTCTTCTACTAGAATCCTAAAAGTCCACAACCTCCTAGTAGTACCACAGGCTAGAGGTCAGACCTTTAACCTGTGGATCTTTGGGGGGACATTCAAGAGCCAAACAATAACAGCACATATACAGATTCTTTTGATTTTATTTTGTGTGTGTTGGGGGAGCTGGCATTGTGCACTTGTGTACAGGGCCCACAGAGGCATCAGAGGTATCTGATTCCCTACAACTGGAGGTACAGGTGGCTTTAAGCCATCCAACATGGGTACTGGAATCTGAACTCACATCCTCTGGAAGAGCAATATATACTCTTAACCTGTGAGCCATCTCTGTAGCACCGTCTATACCAGTATCCTTTCCTCTAGTGTTAGGGGGAAATGTAGCTTCTTAATTTAGATGACAGATAAAACAACTGGCTTGCATCAGGGGGCTATAATATAGGAAGAAAATGAAGGGACTCTTTAAACCCAAGATTTTTCTGTCAGGAAGTTGTCCTCATCATGAGACTCAGGAGCCTTTCCTCATCCATGCTCACATACATACTTTCTCATCTCTTATCCTCAGGGAGCACTTGAATGGGAAGAAAAACCTGTGGACAAAACTAAAATATCCTACACCAGAATTGTATGGGATGCTGGGTTTACTGGGAGACAGCTGGTAAAGGATTAGCGGTAGGCAGCACTTAAAGAACCTGAGGCTCACAGACTACTAATTTAGAGCTCAATTAGTGTTTTCTGGAAGGACTCTTCCTTGAGATACTTCTCAGGGAAGCAGTTCATAAGCATTTTGGAAAAAGACCTAGAATTACCAGGAGCAGAGAACTCTGGCAGAGGGAACAGTATGCAGCTTCATAGGCAACTGAACAGCCTGGTGGGTCCTTGACTCCCTGGGTACCTGGCCACCTTGGTGCAGAAAGTGCTTGGGAGTGATGAGAGGTATGGCCCAAATCCTGCAACCTGTGGGAGGAGGTTCTGGGGCAGCATTCCTGGGAGAAGGCGTAAATGATTCATAAGAAATTTTCCACCAATCCAGTATCCTCAAATTGTACAAATATTAAAAGTCCCCCAAGTATGTAACAGGTGGGGATGAAAACCAAAGGTGACATGGCAGCCATCATGTGACTCGGCTTTGCTGGATCTTTGTCAAGCAGCTGTGCTGGCTTTATGACTTCTGCCATTCCATTCAGATATGGCTGTGCCAATAAGGGTTCCAAGGAACTGACTTTGAGCAATGTGGGTCTAAGCAGGTTCTGTTCCACTCAGGCTAGACAATGAATAAAATTGGGCCTCTTCAAATCACTTTCTGACTGAAAGAGATTCATCAGATAAATATACAGAACTGGTTAGATGACATTGGAAAGAGTTTCCTTGGGCCATCCAGGCTCCCCCAAATTCCTTAGGTTCCTGGTTCCTGTATGGCTCTAGAAACTGTAGGTTTGGGTACCCAAAGAACATCTATATCCAGGGAACACTTGTCCTTTGCCAAGACAATGAATCCATGGTTCCAGGAGATTCACCCTTCTGAACAGGGCCATATTAGGACCTGACTTACCTGGATCCAGGGCTTTGGAACTTTATATTCAATGGGGGGGGAGGCTGTGCCTGGAAGCTACCCACAATTCTGATAGCCTGACCTTATCTCTGAGTACACAGGTAGCTGTGCTTTAAAGTAATTGGCCACAATACTCCTTCCCCAGACAGGATCTTATTTAACCAGTAACTCAGGATGTCAATTCCTCCTTCAAAGACCTGTCTCTCATAGCCTTCCTTAGCTTGGCCCTCCCATCCAAGGTCAGTGAGTCCCCACCAATCTTCTGCCTTCTCCCCTAGTGTCACTTTCCCTGTAGCATTCAATTCATGTCTGTCTCAACTATCCTCAAATGTGCTCGGCTTTTGGAGGCAGGCTCACCTCCCTACTCTGTCTTGAATTTCCCCCAACTGCCCCATTTCCCTTTCTCCTTGTAGACAGACGCCCATTTTCACTAGTTCAAGACTCAGTGGCTTTCTTAACACCATCTTCTCCAAATGACTTCCTCTTCCTAGATCATGGCCCACTTAAGGCCATGCCTGTCAAGTTTTCCTGGGGTTGGACTGCTGGTTTAGGGCTTGTCATCTGCTTTCCTAAGCCCTAAGTGGTATCCATACAGATATTGATGTGTAATGTGTGTTTAAATAACTATACTAATGAATCATAACTAATGAGAGTATTGACCGCAGTGCTAGGATGTAGTCTCAAGTATGGGGGACCATCACAGTGTTCATCTGGAGTTGAACAAATGGACTATCACTATGTTTGCTGTGATGTTTCTGAAGTCTTTTTTTCCATTTCACAAATATACATGTTTACTACCTCAAAACAAAGGGAATGTAGATCTTAGACCAGTCCAAAGAGCAGAGTCCCAGGTTTGCAGAATGAATAGCTTCATTCAACTTTATTGTTTCAAGTTGGAAAAGGCATTAGGGTGTAGGTCCTATGTTTGCCCTCTTTCAGACTTCGTTTCTATATTGTTAATTCATATACTTAAGGTCCAATTAGTATATCTTAAGGTAAAGTCGAGCTGTAGGCTTTTGTGAGAATTAGTAAAAACATACCTGTAGTGGTATTTGCTCCGCCCATGACCTTAGGCTATACAGCCCAAAGGAGGTGGTGCTTCTTGCATGTGACCTCTTAAAAGAAAAGGGAGAGGGGTCACGAGTCCTGCTTCCTGCTTCCTGGGGTGATCAGACTGCCAGGTCCGGTCAGCAGTTAAGAGCACTGACTGATGTTCCAGAGGACCTGTGTAGCTAGAGTTTTCCTGCCTGGTCCACAGTCAGGGCAAATCTTTCTCACCTGCCAGTCCCACAGCCGCTCAGACCCGACCAAGTAAACACAGAGACTTATATTGGTTACAAACTGTATGGCCGTGGCAGGCTTTTTGCTAACTGTTCTTACAGCTTAAATTAATCCATTTCTATAAATCTATACCTTGCCACATGGCTCGTGGCTTACCGGCATCTTCACATGGTGTTTCTCATCATGGCGGCTGGCAGTGTCTCTCTGACTCAGCCTTCCACTTCCCAGCTTTATTCTCCTCCTTGTCCCGCCTATACTTCCTGCCTAGCCACTGGCCAATCAGTGATTTATTTATTGACCAATCAGAGCAACACATTTGACATACAGAACATCCCACAGCAGACCTGGGTTCATCATGCCAGGGTAAAATAAAAAAAAGAAGAAAACATGTGACCCTTCTCCCTTTCCTTTTTTTTTTTTTTTTTTTAGTTTTTCGAGACAGGGTTTTTCTCTGTGTAGCTTTGCGCCTTTCTTGGAACTCACTTGGTAGTCCAGGCTGGCCTCGAACTCACAGAGATCCACCTGCCTCTGCCTCCCGAGTGCTGGGATTAAAGGCATGTGCCACCACCGCCCGGCTTCCCTTTCCTTTTAAGAGGTCACTTACTATGGTAAGAAGCACCGCCTCCTTTGGGCCATACATAGCCCAAGGTCATGGGCAGAGCAAATACCACTATACCGCTACACATCCCAGTGACCTATTATTAAGATAAATTGTATAGAAAATTGAAGTATATATGGAGGGGTAAAAATATCTGCAATGGGCCTAGGGAAATGGCTCAGTAAGAAAGTGCATAACACACAAGCTTGAAGACCTGAGTTCAGATCTTCAGCATCCATGTACAAAGGACTTGCACATATACATGGACATGAAAAAACATGAACAAAGCCAGGTGGCGGTAGCGCACACCTTTAATCCCAGCACTAGGGAAGCAGAGGCAGGCGAATTTCTGTGAGTTCGAGGCCAGCCTGGGCTAAAGAGTAAGTTCCAGGAAAGGCTCCAGAACTACACAGAGAAACCTTGTCTCAAAAAAAAAAAAAAAATGAACAAAAAATGTCTACAATGAAAATTATTCTGTAAGTACCCAGTAGTTATAAAAGAGAAGTTAGAGGAAAGATGACAGACTATGAGCCTGGGTTCTGGAGTCTAGTTATTGGGAAAATCAGGCCACTGCGTTGTGCCTTAGTTTCCTCATCTTCTCCTATTGGGAGAAATTTAGCCTAAGAGATCACTAAGGTCATCTCCAGACATGACATTTGATGGCCCCCTCCTAAATAACGACAAACCTTTCTGTCTAAAAGAAATCTTAAGAAGTGACAGCACAAAGAACGTGTGTTTGGGGGTGTGAGGTGGTTCAGCAGGTAGAGGGGCTTGCCGCATGTCTTAGTTGCTGTGATAATGACCATGGCAAGATCTAACTTAGGAGGAAAGGTTTATTTGGCTTCCAGGTTATGAGCTATCATCGCGGAAAGTCAAGGCAGGAACTTGGAGTCAGGAACTAAGGCAGAAAACACAGTGGAATGTTGCTTAAGGGCTTGCTCCCATGACTTACTCATCGTGCTTTATACAACCCAGGAGCCACCTGACCAGGGGTAGCACCATGTACAGTTGGGCTGGGCTTTCCCATATCAATCATTAATCAAAACCACTCCACAGACTTGCCTAGAGGCCACTCTAGTGGAGGCATTTTCTCAGTTGAAGTCCTTTCTTTTGTAGATGACCCTGGCTTGGGTCAAGCTTACAAAAACTTAACCAGCACACCACCCAACATTGCAAGTCAGAGATGACCTGACTTCAATCTTGGGAACCCACATAAAGGTGGAAAGAGAGACCCAACTCCACAAAAGTTGTTCTCCAACCTCCACGCAACGTAGAATGCACGTTCCTGGCCCCATCGTGTGTGTGCACGTGAACACACACACACACACACACACACACACACACTGTGGGGTGGGGATTAAAAGAAGAAGTTAGCCAGGCAGTGGTGGTGCACACCTTTAATCCCAGCACTACGGGAGGCAGAGGTAGGCAGATCTCTGTGGGTTCAAGGCCAGCCTGGACTACAGAGTGAGTTCCAGGAAAGGCACAAAGCTGCACAGAGAAACCCTGTCTCGAAAAAAAAGAAACAAACAAACAAACAAAAGTTATGTTTGGTCCATACTTTCTTCATAAAAAGGTCAGATGGATTTCATAGTGATAATAGATTTTCTTATCTCTCATTGGGAAACTCTGGGCTTTGATTTCATTCCATTGGCATTTGCTTTTCAGACGTGAGATTAAGCAATTACTGTCAGAGCTGGATGAAGAAAAGAAAATCCGACTTCGGTTGCAGGTAAGTCCCTCAGTGCTCTGCTGTCCATGAGGCCTGGGCTCAGTTGGGAATGGAGGCAAACTCAGGGCTTCTGGTTGAAAGGAAATGATTGCTGCTGGACGTGGTGGCTCATGCGTTTTAATTCCAGCACTGGAGAAGTTGAAGAAGGAGGAGGATCACAGGTTCCAGACAAGCCTGGGCTATAGCGTGACCATGGGCAGGCTGAGCTACCAAGTGAGATCCTGTCTGAAAAGAGTCTGGAACAAAGAAAAGGGAAATGATTGCTGCCATGAGAAAGTCTCAGAATTGCATAATCTTATATTCTGTCCTTATCTGAGCTCCAAAAGCTCTTGAGGAGGGAAGAGATGAATCAAAATACTCCTAGTTGGGCTTCTAGTTTGGAGTTTATTTTTAACATATCCTCTGTAAAATATTCCCTCCAGTATATAGGATGATGATATAGGCTGCCTCATCATATTAAGTACCAGAGGACATGGCATACAGGAGGACATGCTGTTAGCCGGCTTCTATCATGTGGTCCCTCCTGGAACCACAGATCTCCACACTGGTGTTTCATTTCAACTCCATACTTCTCCCCAGTGGCCTTGTTAGTCCTTCCATGGCATCTGAGCTCTGTCACCCTCTAGCCACCGATCCAACTCTGTCCTGACAAGTGCTGGAGATCTTGTGGGGGAATCATTCCAAATGACCAAAGACTGACTTTTACTGTTCACTCTGTTTGGGCACATGATGCTTCGAAAATGACAGGAATTGCTCACCATCCCGTTGGGAGTGCTTACAGCTACCCTTTGGGGTCACTCTCAGATGGTCTTGATTGCCTGCTCTGCCCTCTGGCCAGGAGTCTAGAGTCATTGCTGCTTTTGATAAACTTTGGAGCCTAGGAAGCTAGGAATAACCAGGCATACTGTTTGTCAGGGTACTGGACACGAGTGCCTGTTTTCAGGTTTATATTGTTTCTGGCATTGTTATCAATTCTCCATTCAGATGTCGTTTTACCAGTTTCATCCCTAAACTTGTCAGCTTGAGTCTTTTCTGTGCATTGATGAGGATGATGATTTTCAACTTCTCTGAACGCAGCCGTCTCACGATGCCCGTCTTTGCTGCTTTCCCTCCTCTTTGCAGATGGAAGTGAATGACATAAAGAAAGCTCTTCAATCAAAATGAATACCTGATGATTGAGATGTCACATTATTCACCCTGAGTCCAAGACTCAAATCTCCTGCCCCAGCCAAAATCATCTTGTGCCAAAAGATTAAAGGTTTGCCTCAACACGTCCCTGTTTGAATGATTAGCACAAAAGTCTTGATAGCACAACACAAATTCCATCCAAGAGGAGACTCTTTCCCATGGTGTCGTCCTGGGTCTGGCAGTGCTTGTGATTTATAGCCAATTGTGCTAAAGGCTTTTCTACCTTTGAGATCTCCTGCAAAATGAAAACTCAGGCAGTTTAGTCCATAGTAGTACTATTTTGATGATATTTTCCATTAATAAGATGTAATTTCAGATTATTCGTTTACAGGCTTTATAATTTTATGATTTTTTTTAAATCGTGTTTTGTCACAGACGCCCCTAGTGTTTGTGCTAACCTAGTCAAAAGCAAGTGTCTTGCTCACTTGCTGCAGGTGGGACGAACACCACCTAGCTTTGTAGTCCCCTTTAGGATTCTATTACATATGCAATTTGAGGTCCAGCCCTTCCCTTCCCCTGCCAGCCGACCCCCACCACTCTGAGAGAAATTTTAGCTTATATATGATGGTATATTTACAAAAATAGAAAGAGAAAATCTGGTATTTGCAATGATCTGTGCCTTCTTTCTACCACCCTCTTGATTGGAGCTTTTGTGATGCAGCTACCATGATTCCAAATTAAAAAAAAAAAAAAAAAAATCAGCCACTTATCCTTGTCCACTAGAGGCCGCTGTCTTCGAGGCTTCTCTCACCATAGCCAAAGGTCCTAAGAGGAGACAGCTGGGAAGTCTGGCCTGCTCTTTGGTACCAGCTGTGACTTTTCAGTTTCTCCTACTTTGAGGTTGTTCATGAAACTAGAAATGTCATTCCAGCTTGATTGTTTTATCATCAGCCAAGTTAAACCCCTGCTTCCTGCCTTTTACACCTATTGCGTGAACAGAATATGCATTATTAAAGCAAAAATAAATAAAAATAAAATGCAAATGAAAACAGGGGGGGAGTTGGATTATTTCCTGCACTGGGTTATGTGTGTGTGTGTTATTGTTTAAACTGTATTCACAGTGTCATTTGCCTTGCGCACTTGTAACCCCCTCCCGAGATCCAGGAGAACGGGAGGAGGGTCTTGTGGAAATGTAGCTATTGGATCTTTCCTGCACTTATGGAATTGCTTTTTCTTTCTCAATGAAACTGATGTTTGCTTGTCTGCTTTATCTTTATAGTACATGAACAGTTCAGCCTTAGACTATGTAACTGTTTTCTCATCCTTAGCTGAAAATGGGGGGCATCCTGTACTACAAGATTGTTGATGGGATAGAGGTGAAGGGGGTGGTCCCTTAATGGTCCCCAAATATGTTTGATGTGTTTCTAAACTGCTGCTTTGTCTATTTCCTGCATTTTATAGTGAAACTACTAAACATGAATAGGTTTTCACTACCACAAAGAATGAGCATTGACAACACCGAAGGAATGATGGGAAAACTTCACATTAGTCATCATTGAAACTAGAACAAATAAATGTCTCTTCCTTTTTCTTCTGTCTCCCTCCCCATGCCTTGTTCTCACTTGCATACTTGTCCTCTCTGCTTGAGGCTATCACTCCCCTCCATGTATTTACAGAGTCCTAATGCCCTAGCCTTCATGGGTGGGGACACAGTTAAGGGAAGGGAATGTATAAAGAAATCATTCTTCATTCCCCTGTGTGAATATATTTGCCTTTTCAGCAGCCATGGTCTCAGTATGCTTGGGGCCAAGAGCAAAAGGTTTCTCTAAGCAGTGTAGAGCATTCCTGTCCCCCTTCACTGTGCTAAGCCTTTCTGCATTACACTTGAAGCCTTCAGAGATTTCCTGCCACCTATCACAATAGTGAGGACTAGATTCTTGATGTCCGAATTCCTCATTTGTTAGAAAATCCCTAATTGATGATATAGGATGTTTATGCAGAGTAAGATCATTAACAATGAAATTGTGAGATTGGAGCATCCTTAATGGGTGCTGGTGACATGGACTGTAGAAGGCTGTCTTCCCCTAAGAGAGTCATTGGATTGCTTTGGGGAGAGAGAGAGAGAGAGAGAGAGAGAGAGAGAGAGAGAGAGAGAGAGAGAGAGAGAGAGAGAGAGAGAGAGAGAGAGAGATTATAGCGAAATGAGCTGGTATATCTAGCTTCGTTACCATCCCTTGGGCTAACCAGCAAGAAGATTGTGCATCACAGAACTGGATGAGACACTGCCCAAACAGCCACCATTTTTACTCTTGACCAAATGGACCCATCAAGAATATTGAAAAGCTTGGAATGATCACTGTTTTGAAAATTAAAATTCCTTTGCATTCAGCATGGACTCAGCCAGGCATCTATGGAGATTATTTTTTTGCTTCATTTTCTAAAGTTGTATTTAGAAAAGTCTTACGTATTGTGCTTTGTAAAAGAAGATGATTAAAATGAAACTTTGTGAAAATATTTTTGTTCAAAGTTGTCATGGTCCAAGAGGAATGATGTCTTGGAAAACAAACCCCTTTTCCCTATTTTACACAATTTGATTACTCTGACAGAAATGTCCTTAGAAGACATGAAGTAATCCATTAAAATTTGTGCCTGTGAATTCCATTTTTTTAAATTGTTAGATTTTTACATTCCTATCGAAGCATAAAATGCTAGTTAGGTATAGATTCTTTTTTAGTGTAAAAACCATTAAATTATCATTATTGGAATAATTGTGTAAAGCCATTTTTATTTGTACACAACCCTCAAGGCAGCACATTCAAGTACATGATCCATTTTTCTCCAATAAGAACATCCTGTATGTATCATCACATTTGTCTGTGGTTAGTAATGGTGTGGTTTTATTTCCTTTCACAAGCAGTTCCTTTATGGTACGACTGCAGGGTGTATCATTTATTGCTCATAGTTGCCATGGTTTGTATAAAAATAATCCATAGGTTCCATAAAGACTTTTGTATTCTAACCTGAGGTCATCACAGTCATTTTTTTGCATCAGATTAGGTTTTAGTCCTTTAGTTATTTTTGTACAAACTAATGTCAAGATGTTTCTGCACTAAGAGGGCTTGATGAAAAGCATTTCCCTTTGGTACTGTGCAAATGAGAACTGGAACAAAACAACACATTTATGAGTGACGGTGTTCAGCATGGCTCATTGTAGCATCTGACAGCGGGAAGGCTGGGTGCTCAGGACTTGGCTGAGTGACAGAGATGCTGTTCCTAAACCTAGCTTGGCAGGGCCTAGGTAAAGAAACATCTTTCTCATCCAGAAGTAAATGTCAGTTGGGTAAGGACTGTTAAGGAAGATCAAGTCCTTTGAAATGAGCCATACCCACCTACCATGCTGAGTTCTGCCCCTAGCTCACAAGGCTTTGTTTCCAAGCCATAGATTTGAGGTGGCTCCTGGACTGAATGACCACCCATGGAGAAGGTGCAGCTCCCTGAATGGTTTTTATTTGTGTCTTTTACTTTTAATAAGACAGATCATTCTTAGTAACAACTGTAGCAGTGTATGCTCAACTTGTGAATTTGGTATTCAGAGCACTGGGTATTGATTATTTACTTTTAGACAAGAACCCTCAAACTTGAAACAGTACTTCTCCCTACCAAGTGCTCTGGGATTACAGTTGGAAGCCACCATGCCCAGTGAGTAGTATTTCAACCAAACCATAGAACAATGTAATTTGGTTGTATCTAAATTTTGACAAGACAATTTTTTCTGGCACTGTTATCCCATGGTGCTAGAATTCACCAAATAACAAATTCACAATGTATAGTGGTTTTAATGGTAGCAGTTTACCAGAAACTTTCACTTTCCTTGATAACCCTGGCCAAGGCGAACACAAGTTCTTATATTCTAGTCTTAGTTCTTAACTCTCTGGTCATACATTACATATATAAACATATTTATGTGTATAGGTAACAGAATGGTTGTAAAGGGTGAAGATTCCAGAGAACTCAGGAGGTTCAGAGGCCTGAGAGGCAGGAAAGCTCATGGAGATGCAAAGTCTCTGTTGAGAGACTGTTGTTAGTCACAGGTTTGAGAGTGAAATTCCACAGTTGAGTCCAGATACAGAGGTGGAAGTATAGGAACAAGTTCAAACAAAGGACTTGGCAGATGGATGGACAGCATGTCCAGATGGGCAAACAGGATGGGGAAATAGCAAGTGAATTAGGCTGTGTCAACAGCAAGGGCCGAGCCCAGCTGAAGCCCCTGTGACAGTTGAGGGTTCTCTCTGGGGGTCCTTGATGCATACACTATGTGACGGGCAAATGACAAGGTTGTGGAGACCATCACCTTTAGAGTGCTAGGTGTCTACCTCTTTATATAGGATGACACCTTTTCCTTGGTCCAGTGTCTCTCAAGTTCTTGAGCATGGTTTCCCTGATGGGATTCTAGTATGTTCATGTGTCCCTGCATTCTCAGTTCATCCCAATAAATCCAGAGGGTGGCACCCTTTATACTCCCAGGAGTAAGTCGTTTATCAGTCTGCCCTGTGGGTGGTGCTAGACAGATGGTACTGTTCAAATAAATATTCCCATCCACCCACCCAGGTGCAGTCATCTACCCTCAGAGTGGAGACTGACAGGGCAAAGCACAGCCTGAAAAACCAGTTTTGTGCAATACGGAGTAGCTTAGCACATGTTGACCTCAACAGGGCCATTCTGTTTAAATGGAAACAACTTTAAATAATGCACATATGAAGTCCTGAATGCATCTGCAGATTACGTGCCCCGAAAGACTGTACCCAGTTCATCAGAAAAGACGTTGGTTGGCAAGCTTTGGGGTTTGATGGGAAGATACCTCAGAAATGCAAATTTTCATTATTTCTATTAAAAAAAACCTCTTAAGGCATCTACCAATTTTTGAGCCAATTTAGCTGATGAACCATCTTGAAACCAAACAAAAGGCACAAGGAAATGACATTGTTTTTAGGTTATTCCCCAAAGAAAAACTAGAGATGTCTTAGAAAAAAAGGAAAAGGATTCTTTCCAAGCTTCACAGTTCTATTCAGTCAGGGAAAAGCAAGGGCTGCCTGAAGCTGAAGCTAACTCTGCCATTGAATGTTCAAGGACAACAACTTGTATGAGAAATGCCCACCCTCCCCCTATGCCATGAACACAGAGAGAGCTTTGAAATTGCTCTTGTGTTCTCAGGGTGATTTCCTTAGAGAAAGTGAATCTGGAATGAGGGAAGCATGTAGGTAGAGAGGGAGACGTCTCAATGGGAGCTTCAGGTCTGGGGGTAAAAGCAACCTACTTTCTTAATGCATCTAGTGCTGAGGATGTGCAATGGGATTCTGGGGAAGACCAAACAGGTTAGAACTGAGAGTGGTAAGTTTCATGGTGATGGAGGATGCTTCACTTGCTGTTGGCAAGAGCCTTTCAAATGAATCGTCATCTTTTAAAAAGGTTTAGAGACCCAGAGCAATGACTATTACATTAGGCTCAAATGTAGAACACAAACACTGAGGTTTTTAAATAGTTTTTCTTTCTAGCTTCGAAGCTAATATTATACCCAAAGTAGGAGATAAAGATATGAAGAGAAAGAAAAGTTGAATGCAACCTCATTTAGAAATTTCCATTAATTATTTTGGTCTCTCAAAATTGAGGTTCTCTCTATATAGCTTTATTTTATATATCTCTGCCATGATTTTTTTCCGAAACTATTTGTAAAGGCTGTGTAAGATTCTCTCTGTAGATAGGACAGAAGATGGAACAGTCTTTCATCTAACATGTTTAGGGTGGTTATCATGTGCCAGGCACCATGATGGGTACCGAGTACAATATGATGAGGTAGTTAGCCCCTGCTATCAAGAAGTTCAGGGTCAAGTGGGGGTTGGAGGCATTCAAGTAAATAGGAAAGTCATGGTAGGGATGAAAACATGACACCTAAGCCCACAGAACAGGACCCAAGCATTTGCTGTAGGGGCACAAGTCACCTGATGCCCTAGAATAGTGTTTCTCAAGCTGTGGATCACCACTCCTTTGGAGTTAACTTTTTCACAGGGGTGGCATATCAGATACCCTGCATATCAGACATTTACATTATGATTCATAATAATAGCAAAATTACAGTTATGCAGTAGCAACAAAAATAATTTTATGATTGGGGGTCATTGCAACATGAGGAACTGTTTTAAAGGGCCACAGCTTTAGGAAGGTTGAGAACCACTGCCCTAGAAGTATGTAGGAAAACTAAGCTAGAAAATATGACCAATTGCCAGTGGCTGAGTGTGGTTTGACTGAGTGCCACTCCTGAAGGCAGCAGCCGAGGGAGGGGTTCTACCCCTTCACAGACTTTCCTGCAGGAGCCTCGCCTAGAGTCAGGAGTACTGGGGAAAGTCACAGAAAGCTCACTGTACTGGCTCAGGAATCACAGAGAAATCCACTCAGACCCTGTTCCCCTTAAGGAGCAAGAGGCAGAGGAAGGGCATGGGGTGAGGACTTTGAAGAAATACCACTGTGGCCGAACTGAAGAGAACTCACTCAGCCACCCCCATCCGTTTCCCATGAAAGTATATTATAATCTGCAGGGATAAGGGCTTCAAGTTTAAAGAGTGAAACACCGGTTAGTACTCACTGAAGCTAGGGGGACAGAAGGAGGGAAATCTATTCTTGCAGAAAGGGCCAAAACACTTGGGAAAGCTTTACTCCTGAGACCCAAGTCCACTGTGCACTCTAAAAATATTAGCAAACCCAGCTCCTACGCTCTATCAGCATGGTAACTGGGCTCCAGGAAAACAGCAGAAGTTAAGAGACTGCCTGGAAAACAGCAGAAAGGGTACATTCAAAACTGAGAGAAGGGACAGAAATAAAAGGTCACTGAAGGAGGAGCAGAGGAGATGGTTCATAGGGTAAAGGGCTTACTGCTGAAGCACAAGACATGATTTCAGATCCTTAGCAACCACTACAAAGCTGAGCATAATGGTATGTGCTGTAATCCCAGTGCTGGGAAGACAGAGAGGAGAATCCCGAGGACTTGCTGGCCAGTGAGTCTTGCCAATTGGTGAGGCCCACACCAGCCAGTGCGGGACCATGTCTAAAACAAATAGGATACAGAGCCAATCCACACAAAGGATGGAAGTGGGGAGGAGGCCTACAGGAATTGTGATTTCTGATGTCCATAGGAAAACAAATGTTAGCTACCCACACAGCCCATCTTCTGGCAGGATTAACACCAAGTCCCACACCGAAGATTTATTTATTATTGTCATTCTTTTTTGTTGTATGTAACTTGTCCAGCTTTCAGTAGAAACTTCCATGGTATGCTAATAGGTAAGTAAAAGCGGAGGAGACAAAGCATTGATCAGTTGCAGACTTAGAAATAGCACAATTATTGGAAGTATCAGAATTTGAAATGACTGTGGTTCCTCCATTGAAAACTCTTTGTGGAAGGCTGAGGGTGTAGTTCAGTGGTAGAGCCCTTGCCTGTCATGTAAAGGCCTTGGATTCAATCCTCAGCACCTCCAAAAAATGAAAAGTTAAGTATTTAAAGCTAAGCACATCTGTAATCCAATAAATTGGGAGGTGAAGACCAACCTCAGCTACTTGGTGAATGTGAATCCAGCCTGGGCTTTATAAGATCCTGTCTCAAGCAAAATGAAATTTAACAACAACAACAAAAAATTTTTGTAGAATAAGTAGACATCGTGTAAGATAAGATAGGTCATTAAACAAAACCCAAAAAGCTCTCTTGGAATAAGAACACATCATGCAAGACAAGATAGGTCATTTCAGCAGAGGTGGAGACTATGAGAACCAAATGGCTAGAAATAAAAACAGCTAAACAAATGAAAATACCATTAGTGTTTTCATCAGTAGACTTGAATATTTATATGGGATAAAGTAGTAGAGAAGCATAAAGCAATAAATCAAGAATGAAACAGCATCACTACAGAGTCATTAAAAGGATGAAAAATAAGAACTTTCCTTATTTTAAATTCAACATCTTAGAGAAACTGAACCTAACCTTTGAAAACCACAAACTAGTAAATTCACTCAGCATAAATTAACTAACCTAAATAGGTCTTATTAGAAAACAAATTGAACTTGTAATTAAAAGACCCTGAAAAAAATATCTGGGTTGAAATGGTCTCACTGGAGAATTCCACCAAATCTAAAAGTAACACCAATTTTACATAAAATTTGAATACTTTCTAAGCCACTTCATGAAATGAGTATTACCTAATACCCAAACAAGGCAAAGACAGTACAAAAAATTAAAACTACAGATCAGTATTTCTCATGAACCTAGATACAAAACCTCTTGATAAAAGTATTAGCAAGTAAACCACCATATATAAAAAATAATAAGTAGGATTATTCCAACTATGTAAGACTAGATCAGTATTTGAAAAGCAGGGCTGGAGAAAAGGCTCAGAGGTTAAGAGCACTTGCTGATCTGTTAGAGGACTTGAGTTGGATTCCCAGTGCCCACATGACAGCTAACAATCATCTGTAACTCCAGCTGCAGGGCATCTCATGTCCCTTAGTGGCCTCTGTTGGAACCAGGCACATACATGGTATATATATATATATGAAGGCAAAATATTCATATATATTAAATGTACAAATAAATAAATCTGAGTCTGAAGAGATTGCTCAGAGGTTAAGAGCACTTGCTGCACCTCCAGGGGATGGGGCTTGATTCCCAGCACCCACATGGCAGCTCACAACCATCTATAACTCCAGTCCTGGGGACCCAACACCTTCCTGTGGCCTCCATGTATATGGTGCATGCACATGGTGTACAGACATACATGCAGGCAAAATATAAACATAAGAATAAAAGCCTTTAAAATATATAAATATATAAATCTTTAAAGAAAAACATTTAAGGCACATCTTGTTGCCAGGGTTTAGCCAAAAAGTGTATTTCTCATCCTTCAACAATGAAACTCTACTTTGCAACAGAGACCATTATAGAAAACTATGACTGATCAAAATGCAGGTGATAGGTGACCGTGTATTTCTCATCCCCAATTGATCCATCTGTGACACAACTGAACCTAACTTTTCAGAGAGAGGGCAGAAACAATGTAAGAGCCAGAGGAACAGAAAGTCTGCTGTGAGATTGTGTTTCCTAGAAATGCCAGGGAAGCTGCAGCCATGAGGACTCAACAGTTGACTGCCTCAACAAGGCCTGAACAAGGATGACACCAGCAGACATGGTATTGTGGAAAGGAGAAATCTCCTGGGTCCCCAACCTGAGGAAAAAAAATTACCGACAACTAAGGAATGCTGAGAGCAGAAGTACTCCTTCCCCAGGGATGAACCCTTTAATTAGCTATTCAGTACCAAATGGTCAGCCCTGAAATCTCATATATATATATGTTTATATGTGTGTGTATATAACGTTATACAGACTGAGCAGATTATAACTATATTTAGGAATACACACACCCACACACACATGTACACCCCCCCCCCCCCCCCCCCCCCCCCCACACACACACACACGGCAGAGAGACTGAATTCGAGAGCAATGGGAGAGGTACATGGGAGGGGTTGTTGGAGAGAAAGGGAAAGGGAAAATGATGTAATTATATTTAAATTTCAAAAATAGCATTAAAAAGCACTGGAGGGAGTGCAAAAGAGGGTAATGGGAATGAATATGATCAGAGCACATTATGTACATGCATGAAAATGCCACAATGAAACCCATTATTTTGTATAATATACACTGATTAAATCTCTAGTGGAATAAATCAAAATGAAAAAAATATAGACAGCCTAAAGAGGAAAATTCATATGATTATATCAATTCATGCATAAAACACTTGAACAAATCCATGGTCCAGCATGATAAATAAAAAGGAGACTAGGAGAAGATAACTTCCTCAACTCAGTAAGTACCATCTACACAAACAAAAATCCAAACAAATGAACAAATGGCTCAAATCACACTCTGAGTTAGAGACTTGAATTCTTTACCTAGTATCTGGAATGAGGCAAGGATGCCTGCTGTCATTACTCCTTTCCAGCGTACTACTGCGAGCTTTAGATGTGTAATAAGGCAATAAAAACTAAAAGTAATACAGATTGGAAAGAGGAAATAAAACTGTCCCTATTTGCAGATTACATGGATGTCTATATAAAACATTCCAACAAAACAAAATCCACCTATGCTAGTAACTGAACTCAGCAAAGTTGTGCAATACAAAAGCTGCATTCCTATATATTAGCAATGAACATGGGAGGCTGAAGTTAAACACCAATGATTATACCATCTACAATTATTTTAACGATTGTAGAGAGGATCTGCATGCTGAAAATCAGGAAGTTCTAATGAAAGAACTCAAATAAGATCTGAGGAAATAAAGAGACATACTATGCTCCCACTCTGGAAGATTCAACCAACACAACGAATATGCCATCTCTCTCCAAACTGACCTATAGGTTTACTAAAATTCCTTTCAAAATTATAGACAGATATAATCAAAATTTGATATGGAAAAACACAAGTCCTAATAGAGTTAAAAGAATCTCAGAAAAGGCAAATACAGGAGTTACCACTCAACGAGATTTTAAAAGCTATAGGTTGGGTACAAGGATGGACAAAAACACATAATGGAGACTGTATGTTTTAGGGAGTAATAGACACATGCACAGGTCAATAGAATAGAGCAGAGAAAACAAAAGCCGATCTGTGCACACGTACAACTGATATTTTGCCAAAGAATGAAAGCAACACAATCAAGGAAGGATAGCTTATTCATCAAGTGGTGCTGTAGCAACTGAACATACATACATAGGAATAAAAATGAACTTCAGGCTCCCAGGGGCAGGACTGGGTTGCATTTGGTTGAGTTGTTGCCTGAGGGGGCACCGTGGAGATCCCCCAACAACCCAGGCTGATGCTAGGGCAGAGGGATGCTCTCTGCAAACTGACAGCAGGCCCTCATTGCCGAGGACAACACCCACACAGCTCATTGAACATGGAGAGATCAAGCTGGTGCCTGCATGGAGCCCTCACTCTTATGGTCTAGTCTCTTTGGTGTGGGAAGGTGTACTTCAGGCTACCAAAAGAGAAGGAAACACCAACCCAGCCACAAAATCCTCAACTACAATCTGTCCTGCCAGCAAGATGTGCTGTGGCCATGGTGGTGCAGCTCTTGTGGGAGTGGCCAACCAATGTCTGACTTAACTTGAGGCCCACTCCACATGAAGAGCCCATGACACTGACTGGATGGCCAGGAACCAGAGGCTGGATAGCCCAGAGACCTAGGATAAAACCAAACATGATTGGTCTAAAACAAACAAACAAACAATGTAACAATTCCTAATGATATTCTGCTATACTCATAGATCGGAGCCTTGTCTAGTCATTATCAGAGAGGCTTCCTTCAGCAGCAGATGCGAGCAGGTGCAGAGACCCACAGTCGGACATTATGTGGAGAGAGAATCTAAATTGGATCCATTGGGTCTCTCCTCCTGGAACTTGGGGGAATCCTGCACTGAGCATTAAGAGTGTAGGTAGGAGTTAGAGGGGATGGAGGGCCCCAGGAGAACATGGCCCACTGAATCAACTAAGCAGGGCTCATATGGGCTCACAGACCTGCATGCACTGGGCCTGCAGGGGTCTGCACCAGGTCCTCTCCTTATATGTTGTGGCTGTTAGCTTGGTGTTCTTGTGGGACTCCCAACTATGGGAGCCCTGTGTCTCTCACGCTTTTGCCTGCTCTTGGGACTGTTTCCCTCCTGCTGGGTTGCCTTGTCCAACTTTGATGTGAGGGCTTTTGTCTTGTCTTACTGTATTTTGTTTGGTCGTGTTGGTTGTTGTCTCTTGGAGGCCTGCTCTTTTCTGAAGAAAGATGGATGGGGAGTAGATCTGGGGGAGAGGTGGGAGGTAGGCCGGGAGGAGTGGAGGGAGGGGAAACTGTGCTTGGCATGGATTGTATAAGAGAATAATCTATTTTTAATTTTAGAAAGAATAGAAATAAATGAACTTCAGCCTAAACCTCATACCTTACACAAAAATTATCTCCAATGAATCATAGACTTAAATGTAAAACTAAAGACTATAAAACTTTTTTAAAAAGAAAATTATCAGGTCCTAGGGCTAGGTAAAAATTTATTTCATTTGGATAAATATGCTATCCATTAATAGAAAAATAAAAAAAAGTCCCAGTTGTCCCTTGTTGTGTGACAAGAGTTTTCTTGGGTAGATACAACACAGACACACTACTCCTCTCAGTGAGGCCACAACAGACTAACATGCAGATACTACCACAGTTCAACTTGGTGAACCAATGAGTTTTATACTCACACAAATACGGGTGAGAGGTCACGTACAGGAGCAGAAAGGACTCAAAGACAGCTGCATCACCAAAGCCCAGCCCAGCATGGGCGACAGCTCACAAAAAGCTGGGAACCCGGAGCGCACTGCACAGCTTGCAGACAGCTCAACAGATTGGAGAATATCCTTTCCAAGTGATTCAGAAGGTCTAACCCTCTTCCAGGCAGCTCAGCTGCTTTCCTCTTCTCCCAGGCAGCTGGTCTGGTCTCAGTCTTCTTTACAGCTTTTCTCCTCTGAGCAACCTTTATTGTTTACTCTTGGAAGGGAGGGACCTAGTGAATCTAGTCAGTGTCAGGGAGTTCCTTGAAGCTATTTTGAGTTGTTCACCTTCTGTCTTAAGGAGCTTCCTGGGGAGATGGAATGTTTCCATCTCTAAGGAAACTAGGACACAGCATTTGATCCCTAGCCCCCAGTGCTCCTAACATTCTTTCTGCACCTCTTTGGCAATGATCCCCGACCCTTGGAGCAGGTGACTGTAGATGTCATATATGGCTAAGAATTAGGCCATTGTGCCTCAGCAAGTGAGACTTGTTCTCATGATTATGAGTTGAGGCTGACAGCAACAGTGATCTATGGACATGAACAAAAGTGTTTAAAAGGCAGTTTGACAGTTGCATCACATTGATTTAATAAAATGATAGAAATGGCTTCCATGTTGGGACCTATGGCCTCCCAGCCACATCTTTTTTGTCCTGGCTTACAGCACCAGATGTGAACTCAGAGCCCTTTATTGTGTAAGTCATTTTTGCAGTCACTTAGGTGGAATCAGTTATGGATTCCAACTATTGCAATGCTTTATACACCTCTAACAGTTGCTGTTCTAGTGCTGTGTACCAAGTTTCTGCTCCTTTCAATGACTGAGCCCTGTTGGAACCATTTGCTCAGGTTGCTTCTGCCATAGCTCCCTGTTATCGTCTTCTGAACTCCTGGTGACTCCTAACAGGAAGGGACACTGGGGTAATAGAGCACACAGCTGCTTAGTGTGAGTCCTTCTGTCCTAATCCCATATAACACTCTTTATCAAGTTATACAGACGATGGGAATCTTGGGCAAGGTGGGGTGTGAAAATCTGCCAATATCCCAAGAGCCCCCAAGATTCTTGTAGCTCTTTTACATTTTTAGGCATAGGCTGTTGTAGGATTTTGCCAATAACATTGTCAGGTATCATACGCATCTTACCAGACCATGATACCTCCAATAATTTTATAGCTGTGTCTGGGCCCTGCACCTTGTGTGGATCTCCCATCATCCTCATTCATTTAGATGTACCTGTATTTCTCTCCAGTGAATTTCCAAATCTGCAAAACACTCAGAGGTCAGCATCATATCATCTATATGAGAAAACCTTTCCCAGATGATCGCCGGGACAAGGCAACAGCCTGAACCACCATCCTATAACAAAGATAACCTTGGTAAAGCACTCTGAAAGTCAGTTGTCACCTGTTCTCATCAACTGTCAGGTGACCCCAGAACTTCACAACTGAGAAGAATTTAAAGTCAAACATTAGCAAGGTCTAATTCAACATGGAAGGGTTCCATGCATTTCTATCAGTTGCTTCCTCTGCAGATCAAGGTTTGGTACAAAGCATGGCTGGGAGGCATTAACTGAATTAACTCCCTGCAGTCTTTGGTTATTCTCTCAGAGCCCCTTCGTTTCCATATCCTGGAGTTCTTCCATGGAGCCTCCTTATATTTCTCCATGCCTGATGAACTCAGTGGGCATGACTTAATTTGCTCAGCCCTATCCAGGGCCAAGGGGGAATGTAGCCCTGCTCTTCTCTGCTGCATCTCCTGAATCCTTGGGTCCAAAAAGCTCTGGGTTGCCTCTCCATTCACTATACCTGGTTGTTGGGGGAGTTCCTGTCTGGGCAAACCACCTCCACCCCTAGCATCACCATTTGCTGGTGGGAAATGTACTCTCCTTAGTCTCAGGATAATTACTCAACTCTGGAATAGGCTGGATTGTCTTCACTTGTATTGTTCCATCATAGATTGATCCTCAGGTTTTAAAGCCTTCCAGAAGCTTCTTAGCACACAATTTGACTTTCTATCATTTTTTTCTTTAGGAATGCTCAACACAAATTTTCTTTAGGAATTACTCAACACAAATCGTGCCACATTTGTCTTTGGGTAATCCAGACCAACCTCTTTCTCTCCTAGACTTTTTTCTCATCTCCCCTTGGTTGCTCTCTCACTTTACAAACTCTCTTTACGTGCTGGTCTAACTTACTGAGATCTACTAATGCCTTTCCTACTTTATAAAGACCTTGCTCCACCAAAGGGTTCAGCAAAGCCACTAAGGCTCCATACCAGTCTTGAGGTCTGTTGTAGATTATTTTAAGATATGTTACATTTGTTTATGCTCTGGCGCGTTTGTCTTAATGATGCAAAGATGTGTTGCAGTCTTTTATGTTATATTTGTTTAACTCTGTGAAGCTGTGTTACTTTGCCTGCCTAAAACACCTGATGGTCTAACCAAGAGCTGAACAGCCAATAGCAAGACAGGAGAAAGGATAGGCGGAGCTGGCAGGCAGAGAGAAGATATAGAAGGAGAGATCTGGGAAGAGAAGAAAGCAACAAGAAGAAGAGGAGAGGAGGACCCCAGGGGCCAGCCGCCTGGCTACACAGCCAGCCATGGAGTAAGAGTGAAAGGAAGATATACAGAAGTAAGAAAAAGAAAAGGCCCAGAGGCAAAAGGTAGACAGGATTAGTTAAGAAAAGCTGGCTAGAAATTAGCCAAGCTAAGGCCAGCCATTCATAAGTAAGAAAAAGCCTCTGTGTATTTATGTGGGAGTTGGGGGGCAGAGCCCCCCCCACAAAAAAGAGTAGAAAAAAACAACAACAGAGGTCCTTGCTAGATCAACTTTTTAAATACTCATCTGTGAACATAATTCTATCTGGCCCAGTGAACTGGGGTTCAAACACAGCCTCTCTTTTTCCTAGTTCCCTCTTCTATGATCCTCTGTCCTGGACATTTATTGGGACCTTAGCTAGAGATAACTAAGTGTTCCTAATGGCTCTGATAAGCCGTCCATCTGGGACTGATTTCCCTCACACCATATCAGGTTATGCAGCCTTTGCCTTGAGGAGGGATGGCTAGTTATAGTACTCAGTTTTTCTGCCTGCACCACAGAACAGTCTGATCCCAACTGTTCTCATGTCACACAGCCTCACAAGCCAGGCTATAACAGGCTCTTTCATCAATTGTTGAAAAGTCCTCCATAATTGTAGCTGTTCAAGTGCTGAGTATTTCCTTATTACCCTAGTTTCTAGTACAGAAACCCTGCATCTGCATGTTGGAGTACAGATTTTTCTCTCTTTTTCTATTAAAGGTTGGACCTGAGGGATATCTTCTGTCACTTCCCCCCTTTCTCTCTCTCTCTCTCTCTCTCTCTCTCTCTCTCTCTCTCTCTCTCTCTCTCATCTGTTTGTTCATCTAATGTATTTGCCGAAGCAGAACCTAACATGGAGAATGCTAGCCTCATTTCTCTTTCTCATTGCAATTTACACAAACCAGTTCCTGCTTGACTGCCATGTCAGCAGCCTCAGATGCCTTTCAATCTCGACCCTTGTGTATTCATTTCAAAGACTGCAGTTTCCTCTAAATTTTGAACTGTGTTCAGGGCATCTCCATATTCACATGGTGGACCCCACTCTTTCATTAGGCATGCCACCCCATACCATACAAGCAAGAATATCATCCTGGAATTCCTCCCATAGACACTCCTAATCCTGAGGACCCAGCCTTAGTTGCATGCCTCACTACCCACAGTAAGAACGGTGCCACTGCTTTCAGACACAGGAATGGACAACTGTATCAGAATTACACCCATGACACAGGAATCGACAACTATATCGGAGTTTCTTCCATGGATATTCTCCCCCCAGTTTCTCAGCCTCAGTTGGATGCCTTGCTACCCGTAGGCAGGCCCATGAACTCATTCCTCCCAAACTCATCTTTGGTTCTGTCAGGTACCTGTTTGGGTGCCAATTATGTTGTGTGGCAAAACTTTTCCTGGGGAACACAATACACACTACTACTACTACTACTACTACTACTACTACTACTACTACTACTCCTCCTCCTCCTTCCCTCAGATAGGGAATCCACAACAGATCAAAGCACCAATAGCATCACAGTCCAACTTGGTGAACCAATGAGTTTTATACTCACAGAAACATGGGTGAGGGGTTACAGGAGCAGAAAGGACTCAAAGACAGCTGCATCGCCAAAGCCTACTCCAGCATGGGGGACAGCTCACAAAATCTGGGGACCTGGAACATACTGCACAGCCGACAGGCAGCTCAACAGATGGAGAATGTCCTTTCCAAGTGACTCAGTTGGTCTAAACCTCTTCCAGTTAGCTTAGCTGGTTTCTGCTTCTTCCAGACTGCTGATCTGGTCTCAGAGTCTTGCTTACAACTTCTCTCCTTTGAGAGAGACTCTGAGCAGCCTTTATTGTTTACTCTTGGAAGGGAAGGTCCTCGTGAATCTGGTTAGCTTCAGGGTGTTCCGGAAGCTATTGTGAGTTGTTTGCCTTCTGTCTTCGGAAGCTTCCCTGGGAGATGACTGTTTCAGTCTCAGAGGAGACGGCTACACAGCAGTCCCTCATCAAGACTAAACACTTGCTCTATGACTGGGCCGAGCTCCTGGAGTTCAGTTGAAGAGAGGGAGGAGGGATTATATGAGCAAGAGGGATCAAGATCATGATGGGGAAACCACAGAGACAGCTGACCCGAGATCATGGGAGCTCACGGACTCTGGACTGACAGCTGGGGAACCTGTGTGGGACCAAACTAGGCAGCTCTGAATGTGGATGACAGTTGTGTGGCTTGATCTGTTTGGGGAGCCCCTGGCAGTGGGACCAGGACTTATCCTGGGTGCATGAACTGGCTTTCTGGCGCCCATTCCCTATGGAGGGATACCTTGCTCAGCCTTGATGCAGTGGGGAGGGACTTAGTCCTGCCTCAACTTTTTTTTTGTTTTTTTGTTTGCTTGTTTGTTTGTTTTTCGAAACAGGGTTTCTCTGTGTAGCTTTGCGCCTTTCCTGGATCTTGCTCTGTAAACCAGCCTGGCCTCAAACTCACAAAGATCCACCTGCCTCTGCCTCCCAAGTGCTGGGATTAAAGGCGTGCACCACCACCACCTGGCCTGCCTCAACTTTTTATGCCAGCCTGTGTTGACTCCCCAAGGGAGGCCTTACCCTCTCTGAGGAGTGGTGAGGTTGGGGTGGGAGGGAGGTCAGGGGAAATGGGTGAAGGGGAGAGAGGGGAAACTGTGGTTGGTATGTAAAATGAAAAGATTTTAAATAAAAAACAAAAATAAAAACTCTTGCTCTATGATAGACCCTATTATAGGATGCAAAGACAAACTATAAATCTGGAGAAAATATTTGCCAATGTCACATTCATCAAAGGACTAGGACCTTGAATGTATAAAGAACATTCAAAACTCAAAGAGTAAAATGCAATCCAATATTTCCCAAAGAAGGTATACTGGTAGCAAATAAGCACACCAAAAGATACTCAGCACCCTTAGCCATTAGGAAAATGCAAATCAAAACTGCAACAAGATATCTCTCAGCCAGCATAAAAAAAAAAGCTTCTCTTTGCAGCAGAGACCATTACAGAAAGATGCAGAGGTCAACTGATCACGGGTTGCCTGGCCCAACACATACATCTACAACACAACTCTTGTAAACATTGTGGAAGAGGAGGCAAAATACTGTTAAGAGCCAGAGGACCAGGAAGTCAGCTGTGAGCTTGTGTCTTCTCAAAATGACAGGGAAGCTACACCCATAATACCTCAACAGTATGGTTGCCTAAACAGGACATAAACAACTATAATACCAACAGACGTACTAACATTGAAGGGTGAAATCTCATGAGGGTCTTACCCCTAGACAAAGAACTACAATCAAATACTACTGAGAGATGGAGAATTGGTCTTTCCCAGGGACGGACTCCTAAATGATTATCCAATACAAAATGATCAGCCCTGAAATCATACACTCTCAAGCAGTATCATACAGACTCAGCAGGTTGTATTTATGTTTATTCATTTGTATACATATATGTGTATATAACAATAAAATAAAAAGAGATTATCAACTTGAGAGGGATTTGGGAGCATGTGAGGGGCTGAAAGGAATAAATGGAATGGGGAATGTAATTAGATTTTAATCACAATTTGAAAAACTGTAAAATAACAAAATAAAGGAAAAACCTACATTGATGTATCATCATAGACTTATCAGAATGGCTGTAAAAGCATAAGAATACGAAATGCTGTTGAGGCTGTGAAAAACTAGATCATGCACATATTGTAAGTGGAACTGTAAAGTCAAATAGCCCCTCAGAAGACAACTTTGGAGTTCTGAAAACAACAACATGTGCACACACACACACACACACACACACACACACACACACACACATACGCTCACAGAAAAACTTGTGAATGAATGTTCCTAGTAGCTTTCTTTATAATAGCTCCAAACTGGAAACAATTCATATATCCTTCAAATGGAATCTGGTTTGAAGAATGGGTGGTACATGTATACAATATAAAAGGACTACTGATTTATGCAACAACTTAGTTGAATCCCAAGGTAATCATGCTGAGTGGAAAATAATCCATAAGTTTACACACTGTATGATTCCCTTTAAATCACATTTTTTTTTAAAAAAAAAAAGAGGTTCTCATGTAGTCCAGGTTGGCTGCAGACTCACTATTTCTTGAGGATGATCTTGAACTCTTTATCTACTGTTCTCTACCTCCCAAGGGCTGGAAAGTATGTGTCATCATAATTAGCTTATATAACACTCCTGAAATGACAAAATTATAGAAATGGAGACCTGATTAGTGGTTCCCAGTGGTTAGTAGTTGGGGTGAAGAAGCCTGAGATGGGTGTAGCTGCCAAAAGATAACAGGATGCATCCTTGTGATGGAGCTATTTTTCCATCTCCGTTACAGCAATGTCAATATCCTGGTTGTGATAATGCAATACTAGTGTAACAAGTTGTTATTGGGCGAAACTGGGTCAAAGGTATACTAGCTAGCTCTATATGCTTTCCTATATCTACATATGAATATGCAATTATCTCAAAATCAAGCTTAATTTTTAAAAAAATCTTTTATACATACAAAAATAGCAATAATGACAAGTAGGGAAACTTCTAGAAGAAAATCATCAAGGTGGAAAATGGTCCGGAAATTATGTCCTAGAGAAATGGAAGGGACTGGTATCATCTGAAAAAGGAGACCTCCTGGGGGCCGTACTCAGAAAGCTGCCCAGGGGAAGAGGATTACATTAAAATCCACAGGGAGAAAGTACAAAGAGGAGAGTTTTTCTCCATATCCGGAAGAACATTTGATGACGCTCCTGCAATAGGCAAAGAGGTTTCCAGGACATGGATTTTAGTGAAGGGAAAGGCACAAGTAAGAAAAAAAAACAAAAAACACCTGTCCAACTAAACAGGCAAGACCAACACAACATTTTGCAATTTTCTCCTCGGAGGGGCTATAGGGAGTTGGAAGAACCTTGGACATTGAGGCCAGACTCACGTGTGCAAATTGCTGAAAACAATGCCATAGTGTGTTGTGTGTGCCAACTTCAGGGAAGTCGCTTGTTAGCTGGGTAAATGGTAGGCTCTTTACTCAGCAGGGTTTGTATTTAGAGAAAGATGTTATTTGAGTCATAATTCCCAACTCCTGGGCTTTTTGCTCCATCAGCCAGGCCCCAGAGAGATCTGAGAGGAATTCGAGAAGATTGTAGTGAAGACAACAGCAAGACACTGGCCGAGAGGTTTCAAATGGGTGACTTTGCCCTTTGAAAGCCTGTGCCCGTCACTGGAGTAATTTCAGATGAACAAGCACATTAGGAAAATTACTACTATTATGCATTGCAAGGTTGCAAAGCACACACGTGTCCTTGTATAGCACCATATTTTTTTAAAGTCTTAGGACAGAGGTGTTGAAAGTTTTCCGGAGTCCTGTCTGAGTGTTGTCACAAATTTCCTCAGAGCCCACCATGTAGCTACTCAGAATGCTCCTGATTTCTACCAGTGCTATGACTGGGGAAGGATTTCTACAGACATTTTTTACTGTCTTTTGGAGGAATTGGGGCATAGCATGGGTGAGGTGGAGCCAGGCAGGCTATTTGGGCAGTTAGTCCAGCCTATTTTAGTGAGTTCCAGGCCAGATAGAGACCCTGTCTCAAAACTAAATTGGATGGTGTAGATGGTGCCTGAGAAATAGCACCCGAGGTCTTCTAGTCTCCACATGCATGCACATACAAAACAAAATAATTCAAAAGTGGGCAAATGACCTAGACAGATAATGCACCAAAAGAAGTTACACAAATGATACAGAAGTATAGAGCAAGATGCTGACCCCCTTTAGCCGACAGAATTGCAGAGCCCAGTCAGAATGAGTTACTAGTTCATGCCCACTAGGAGCTGTGATGAAGCACGATAGGTAATAAGAAGTGTTGTTGCTGAGGGGATGGGGGAAATGGAACCTTCGTACACTACATGGAAATTTCACTTTGGAAAGCAGTGAATTTCTTTGAAGGTTAAACAAACACTTAGCATGCAACCCAGAAATCCTCCTCCTAGCAGTACACTCAAGGCAAACGACACCCCATTCTCACACTTTGTGTGAGTCCATCTAGTATATGAAATGTCCAGCAGGCAAATACAGAGCCAGGGCTGGCGGTGTGCTAGGGACTAGATATTTCAGGGGGTTGGATGACGTGATTTCTAATAGGCACTGGGACTTCGGGGAGGATTCAGGTATCCTAAAATTGTGGTGATGGATACAGGACTGGGACTATACTAAAAATCTATCGAGTCATTTTGTCACTTTTGTCCTGGATGGTTTGTAAATTATATCTCGGATCTGTTGTTAAGAAAAACGCCAGCCTGCGCTCCCCGTGACAGCTTGTAGCGCATTCTATTGTTTAAATATAATTTAATACTGGAGGCTAAAATGGTGAGGCGACGAAGACATAGTGGAGACCTCTTTTGGAGCCTTAGTATTTCGGAGGTCAGGCAGGCAGTGCACATCTACGGGAGGCTATTTTCCAGGCAAACAAGGTTTGTTGCTGGCATCTTCCCCATACCTTGTCAAGGTCACTACAAAAGTCAAGACAAATAGGGCTGCAAGACCGGGCCCAGGGAGGCTGTGTACTTGGCAATGAAGAGTGCCAAATGAAGCACTGCTTATTCCGATGTGGAGTTAAAGCTACATCTGTATTCAGTTGGGAATTGAATATCGATATTCAATTAGTGCCTTGGATGTCTACTGTGGATGAAAGCTTCAACTTGTTTGGAGGGGAATAAAGAAAAAAAAAGGATGAAAGGAAAGAAAGAGGGAAAGGAAGAGAGAGGAAGAAAGTAAGGAAGAAGGCATGGAGAAAGCTAGGAAAGCACCTTCTAACAGTAGTTAGGGGGAAGGAAGAGGGGGGTACTCAAGAAACCCAGTCAACCTAACCCCTGCAATCCCTGGCTCGGCCAGCGTCCGGGCTGGGGGGTGCTGCGCGGGGGAGCCAGCAGGGGGCGCCCTTCCCGTTCCTGCCCCGTGCCTCTGGGCAGCCGCCCCCTCTACCCGTCCTGACGTCCGAGCCCCCGCCTCTTTCTTCGCGGGCTTTCAAAGGGCGCTCGGGGCAAGCCGGCCCTGAGCTCCGCTCTGCCGGCAGCTGAGGAAGCCGTCGTCGTCACCTGGCCGCCCGCCGCCTCGGGCTCTCGGCACGCTCCGGGTCCCTTCCAGCTGCCGTCCGTCCGTCCGTCTCCTCGGCGGCAGGTGCCGCGGGGGACAGCGCTTCAGCTTCGAAGCCAGCAGCCCCGCGGGCCAGTCACATGGAGGGCGGCGGCGGCGGCGGCGGCGGCGGTGGCGGCGGGCCGGCCCCAGCGGAGGTGCTGCTGGAGGAGGCAGGGGGACTTGCCCCAGGGCAGCCGGCCGCTGGGGCCCGAGGGCGCGGCGGAGCTGGCGGGGGCCCGAGGGCGTGGACGCCGCGGGCTGCGAGGCTGAGGGCGGGCGTGGCGGGCCGCGCCGGGCTCTGCGGGCTGTATACGTGCGCAGCGAGAGTTCCCAGGGGGCGGCGGCCGGGGGCCCCGAGGCCGGGGCGCTCAAGTGCCTGCTTCGAGCCTGCGAAGCCGAGGGCGCCCACCTCACCTCCGTACCCTTCGGGGAGCTCGACTTCGGGGAGACAGCCGTGCTCGATGCCTTCTACGACGCAGGGTGAGGGCGGGCGCCCCCTTGGTTCCCACCTCCCTCCGACTGTCCTCGCCCTCTCGCAAGCCCTGCCACCCCTCCACTCTGTTCCTTGGCCCTCTCCTGCAGTCCCCACTTCCATCCTCCTCGCCGTGGATGCTTAGGACAGATCTCTACCCTCCTGCGACAGGGTAGAAACAAGTAAGGAGCCCTTGGAGAGATAACTAGAGACCACAGGCACTTAGATCCATTTCATCTTGTTTTTTATAATAGCCAACAATCCACACTAGGGCCTAAGACAGTGGTTCTCAACCTGTGGGTCCGTGACCCCTATGGGTCACATAGCAGATGTTCACATTCCGACTCATAACAGTAGCAAAATTACAGCTATGAAGTAGTAATGAAAATAATTTTACGGTTGGGGGGTCACCACACCATGAGGAACTGTATTAAAGGGTCTGCAGCATTAGGAAGATTGAGGACCACCGAGCTAAGATGATGTTGGACCTGTTCCCCACTTTGTTTTCTCCTGGCATGTCCCCAATGCAAGCTACTTATTAGAATCATCTGGGAGAGCTGTTGTTAGAACTCGTTAAATTAGGTAATTAATTTAGGAGACAGAGACAGGAGGATTGCAAGTTCAAGGCCAGACTCTGCTACAGAAGGAGTTTGGGGCTAGTCTAGGCTACAAAGTGAGACCTTGCCTGAATCAAGCAAAACAAAATCTCCTTGTCCATCTCAAACCAGTGACATCCACTGTGAGGCCTTGGGAGTGTTTAATTCTTCCAAGTGATTCCATTCCAAAACCAGAAAGTGGCAATTACTGCCTGACATGCATGTGTGTGGTGACTCTTCTTAATGTTCTTTTAAACACTCACATACCTATAGCGGGGTGTAACCTACCACTATGTGACTTTTTAATCTCATAATGTAGTCTCTTGCTAGACTAAGTCACTGTTCCAGGCTCACTGTAGTGAGTGTGACATAACCATCCCAGCTTTCGAGTCACCGCTTTGAGTTGACAACAGTGTCCTCCTGTGTAGAATGGATTCTTACCTGCCTGTTTTCCTTCCTTAACCTTTGGGAGAAATTGGTGGAACCTGGATGGCATTCATAAGCCTCCGGGTGTGACACAGTAATTGCTAGGGGATGTTTGTGCCTTAGTTTCTCCACTGGTCAAATGGAAGTAACAGTGTCTACCTTACACCTAAACACATTTGAGCAGAGACTTTGGGAGTTGTTTTCAAACAGTGTTCACGGTGTGTTGTTATAGCAGGATAGATGTCTTAGTTGTGTATATAAAACTCAGCACTTTCGCATGGTTGGCAAGTTCTGCCACTGAGCCACCCTTGCACCCCCTACCCCCTAAACGCCAATCAGTTCAACTCCTTGTTTACTGGAGGCAGCCCGGATGTAGCTTTTTTTTTTCCCCCACAGCAAATGGCCAAACCCTCTCCCATCTGGAAAGAGGTGGGGCGTCAGGCTTGTTCAAACAAGTGGCAGCTGGACCCATTGAGCACACTCTTTTGACATTTCTGGCCATGCTGAGTATACTCTTGAGCACCACATCTTTTCAGAGAAGTTGTTCAGGAGCCCACTTCACCTAGAACTACTTCATTTTCTCGACTTTTATTCACTCTGCTCCCAAATGGAGTTTGAACATACTCTTTGAAGGCTGGAGGGGGCCGGGAAGGGGGGGATCTGTGGTTGGTATGTAAAGTGAATAGAACATTTCTTAATAATAAAAAAAGAAAGAAAAAAGAAAATCATAATTAAAAAAAAAAGTAAAATGTTCTTTGGGCCATTGTGCACAATTCTCCTCTCCTGCCTGCTGATAGCAAGTTGAAACATTTGTGTCCAGTGTCTGCTTTTCTTGGCCCGATGGGTATGCTCACATGCCTGTGTGGCACATTGTCACTGGCTGTCCAGGTTCCTTTGACAGCTCAGACATGAAACCTGAGCACCCAGAGCATCACCTTTGCTCATTCTGGGTTCACACCTGTTGGCTTTTGCCTAAACTATGAATCTCCTTTGGTTGTCCTTGCCCTTGTTGTGAATAAATAATTTTGGTCAGTGCCCCTGCAGTAAGTGGAGTTCTTATTAAACAGATGACCTCCACGTCCCTGCCCTCTCCTAGCTTCCTGGTCACCACTCTCACAAGCTTTGGCATTTTCCCACCAAATGTTTTGTAAACATCTCTAAAACCGCGATGTTCGATGTTCGATTGAGTAGCCTCTGGCTACATGTAGCCATTAACATTTAAATTGGTTTAATTGTAGTAAAATATGATCCGTAGAGTCAGAATAGCCCCATTTCAAGTGCTGAGTATGGGTAGCTAGCTGCTATTCGTGGGATGGCAAAGATATAGAATGTTTTCCTCATGTGGAAGGTCTCCTTAACAATGCCGTTCTAGAACAAGAGTCGTGAGGGAGGGGCAACTATTGAACTGCCCCAAGTGTCCTGTGGGGGGAACCATAGAGGTGTGACATTAGGCACTTCCTGTCTTCTGTTCTCATAGCAACTCAACGCTGGGTTTGATTGTGTTCTTGTACTGTTTTATGTCGTCCCATGTGGGTGTGTGCGTGTATCTTAGATTTTTGTGTCATTGGTAAAAGGTTGATTGGAGGAGCTGCAGGAAAGCTACAGGCTGATGGAAAAATCTAAAAGAACTCACACTGGGGCTGGGAATGTGCCTTAGTGGCACAGCACCTGCCTAGCATACATAAGGCAGAATACTGGAAAACAAAAGAACTTAATGCTGGATACACTAGACTGGAAACCTTGGCAAGAGAATGGAAATAGAATGCTAGCAATACTAATTTTCTTTTTGGTTATTCACAACTATTTAAATATGATTTTTTAAAAAATAAATATAGCAGGAGATTAAAGGTGAGCTTGTAACCCTGAAGCTGCCTGGCTCACTCTGTCCCTGTTGGAGAGAGTGGCCTGATGTGCCACCATATTTTTATTCACTCCAGGATCCCGACTGCATGAGCCCCTGCCCAGACATGAGCTGTTTCTGATGGACCAGGCCTCTGGTGGTCCTTTCCTGAGCTGCCTCCTTTCCATGTTGCTGTTCCTGTTACTCACGCAGCATTAAGCCTGGATGCTCCTCAACCCTTAGCCATGGGGAAAGAAACATTGCAGCCGCAGAATTTAACTGAACCATGGCTGCTCACCTTGAGTGCATTCTAAATAGATTTGTGAGCTGGTCCATTGCTTTACTGGCTATATAGTATTTGTTACCAGGGAATATGTATTGTTTTTGATTCCCAGCAGTCAACTTCCAAACAGTTTTGGTATATATGCCATAAACATTTAAAGCCCTCTGTGTATCAGGCTTTGAGATAGGTGCTATTCAAATCCTAGTTAAATAGTACAGTTGGAGTAGGGCTAGCTAAACTTATACAGGGTATGCTGGAAAAAAATCATGTTTCCCGGTACTTTGGGCAGGGTTTGGGCTATTGGGTGTGACAAGACTTGGCATAAATGCCTGGTGGTGGGGGGGCTTGATTTTGTGGTTGGTGGGGGAGGGGGTTGCAGGACTTGGAAGTAGATTTCATTCTGGCTTTGAGGACAGTCTGTGAGAGGGTAGCCTAGAGGGCAGTCAGAATTGGACTCAGAGAGGGGAGAAAAGAGAAGGGGCATTTCATAGCTGATGCCCTTTCTCATTCTTAAATTATTTTTATCATGGAAAATTTCAAGCATGTACAGAACCAAGCTTCAGTAATTATTAACATCCTGACTTTCCTTTGATAACAAGGATTGAACCTAGGGCCTTACACCTTCAAGGCAACTGTTATATCACTGAGCTATAATCCCCACCCCTCATTCTGGTATTATCTCATCCTTACCCATACCCTACCCAAACTGTTACTATATTTGCTACATGTGCAAGACGAAAAGTGACTAGCCTTTGTGTAACTCAAACTCTATCACCATACAGAAGATTCTGTCTTCCCACCCATGTCTCCTCCACTTCCCTTTCCCTTCACTCCATTCTAGATGCCAAGGAATGACTGATTTTCCAGCACAGTTGAGCTGAGCTACCTTTCTTGGGGTTTTCTATAAATAGATTCATATAATATATCTTTTGTGGCTTCATTCACTCAGCATGATGTTTCTGAGATTCACCCATATTATTACATGGCAATTTTTTCTTTCTTAATGCTAAGTACTATTCCTTCATAAGACTATGCTACAGCGGCCAGGCAGTGGTGGCACATGCCTTTAATCCCAGCACTCGGGAGGCAGAGGCAGGTGGATCTCTCTGAGTTTGAGGTCAGTTTGGTCTACAGAATGCGTTCCAAGACAGGCTCTAAAGCTACACAGTCTTGAAACCCTGTCTGGAAACCTGCCCCCCCCCCACCCCCACCCCCCACAAAAAAGAATATGCTACAGTTGCCAGGTGTGATGGCAGCAAGTCTGGCCAATTGGTGAGCTCAAACTCCAAGTTCAATGAAAGACCCTGTCTCAAGATTGAGAACAGTAGAGGAAGATACATCAACCTCTGCTCTCTGCATGTGCTCCCATATGCACAAGGGCAGGCATAAACACACACAAGCAAATATATTCAGACCATTCTCCTGTTCATGAACATTTGGGTTGCTTTCAGTTTGAGGCTATTACAAAGAAAGCTGCTAGAAACATCTCTGTGTCTTTTGTAGACTAGTGTTTTCACACTCTTCTTGGAATACCTAGGAGTGAAATGGCTAAGTTCAAAAATTAGCTTTATTTTCAGCTAGTTAAGGGACTTCGAACCCTTTATCTAAAGTGGTTATACTATTTTATATTCCCAGAAAGAATGCATGACATTTTCATATCCGCACCAATACTTTGAAGTGTTGCTCTTTTAAAATTTGGCTTTTTTAGTGAGGAATGTAGCAGTTTCTCGTTGATGGATTTAGTATGCCTTACCTAATAATTAATGGTGCCGTACACTTTTCTAGGTGATGTTTGTGACATGAACACCTTTCTCTGTGAGGTATCCACTGAAGTCATTTACCTATCTAATGGTTGTTCCCTTGTTGAATTGTCAGCTCTTTTTACATATTTTGTGTTTAAGTGCTTTGTCAGAGCCGTGAGCATCTCCCATGTTATGGCTTGCTAATTCATCCATTTGTTGGTGCTTTTGATGATGCAGTCTGATTTAGAATATCTTTTTATGTCTTTTTATGCCTGCATGCCTAAAACACCTTTCAGGTTTTAGTTATGCAGATAGTAGTCCATGTATTCTTCTGAAAGCTTGCAGCTTTCACTTTTACATCTCAGAGTTATCTCAAATGAAATTGACATTCTGAGCATGACACCTTGGCTTAAAAACTTTAGAGAGGCTAGTCTTGGCCTAAGATGAATCTAACATTTGGAGGCTGCCAACAGAACTCTTGTGTTTCCTTTCTTCTCATCCTTCAAAGACTCACAAGTCCAGGTTCTTTAGGCTAAGGGCCTGTCTGCCTTCTGAAGAAAAATCTGCCCAAACAGACCAACATTCATCCATCCTATCATAGTAGCCCACTGACCCTTTGAATGCCTGGTTTATGCATCAGAATTTGAAAGTCTACTCTATTATCTGTTGGCTGAATGTATCTGAGTCTTGTTAAAATAAATGTCTCCAAATAAATTTCAGTGCCTTCAATTGAGCAGCTGTGTCCTATCAGTTATCTCGGTACCATTCCTCTCCAACTCCTCCACTGCTTTGGTAGATAGTGTATTGCTTGGTGCAATCAAGATTTGGATCTAAATCTCTTAAAAAGTTGTCATGAAGTATGGTATCCTGCAGTTTTTGTGAAAAGATTCCTGAGTTTTGATAACTAAAGGCTGCACCTTCACTCCATTGTTTGTTCTGTGCATAAGAAAAAGACACAAAATCCGGCTTTGAGGGTGCTCTTTCTGTTCCTTTTTAATTGAGATACAGCATATATAGAAAAGGTAGATAAGTTTTGCCTGATTTTGTCCTTTTTTATAAATATAATTTTAGTTTGTACTTTTATAAATATAATTTTAGTTTGTACCTTTACATGTCTGGCTCCTTTTGTTTACTGTTCCTGTTTGTAGGCTACCTGTATGACATCACTGTGGCCATAGCTATTCCTTGCGATTTCTCTATAGTACAGTGGTTCTCATCCTTCCTAATACTATGTCCCTTTAATACAGTTCCTCATGTTGTGGTGACCCTCCACCATAAAATGATTTTTGTTGCTACCTCACAACTGTAATTCATAACTGCTACTGTTATGAATCGTAATGTAAATATGTGTTTTCTGATGGTCTTAGGTGACCCTGTGAAAGGGCCAATTGGCCACCAAGGGGTTTTGACCCACAGGTTGAGAACCACTGCTATAGTATTTCAGTGCAAGTAGATGCCATAGTTTATTTTCTGTTATAAAGAAGCATTTGAGTTGGTTCTATCTGAGATAATCATGAATAGTGTTGCCATTACGAATATTCTAGGTTTTTAGACAACTTTATTGGGATATAATGCACTTATTTCAAGTATAAAGTTCAATAGGTTTTAGTATATTCACAGTTATGTAACCATCACCATTGTCTAATTTCTGGCTATTTCTGTTAGCCCTCAAATAACAACTAACCTTGTAAAACCACCTGGAATCTAGTGAGAATTACATTAATCCTTTCTAAGGCCAGTCACCCCAGCAACCTAGCCACTTTATATTAGGACCCAGCTCTTAAAGGTCCTATCTTTATACCACCACACTGGATATAAAATATTCCAACACATGAACCTTTAGGGATACAGTCAAATCATATATAAAACCATGGCTTCCAAATATTCATTATATGAACTGGGAGCAATTACCATTTTTAAGTTTAGAATGGCTGTTGGATTTTCATTAGATTTTGTAAGATCCAAATTTCAAACCATGTTAGGTGGGTTTTTTAAAAAATGTGTTCTATCTCCTGAGAATGAGAATTCTGTGTCTAGAATGCTGCTTGTTACTAAGATACAGCTAAGTCTTTGTAAAGCCTATGACTTATAGACGTATGGCCAATGCAAATAATAAGCATTGTACAGTGGAAATCAGAGATGAGAAAATACAATGAATCTAGAAGAGGTAAGGCCAAAGAATGATAGTTTCATATCCAGCAGTGAGTCGCCAGCACCGAATGAATTCAGTTGCCTTTAAAGGCTGTGGGGACAGATGCCAATGAGGAAACATAAAGCTCAGAATAGGTGAAATCAGCAGTCATGAAAAAGTCCTGATGTTTAGTGACCTTGAAGGAACAATTGATTTTCTTAAGTAGAAGATAGCAGCATGATTGTTGAGGAGGTAGATGTAAAATCCTCGAGTCCTTTTCTATTGACTGACACTTCAGTGAGACAAATAGAGAAGAACATCATCAATCTAGGACCTGTTTCCTATGATTTTGTCATTGTAAAAAAAAGAGCTTCCTGTACCTTTTCATGGTTGGTGGCATGCGGCAATAGTACATCAAACCCAGCTCTGCTCTAAAATATCATGTATCTCAAAAGTGATGCAACACACTTCTTGAATGAAGAGATTGTACTTAGAAAACCCTTCTAAGAAATAAGCCCCCCCCCCAATTTCCTCTTAATAAAACAGCAGAAATCTGAGAAGACACTACTATGTGGTGAAGAGGAAAACATTGATGCAGTATGTACAAGGGAAGCCAGAGTAGGGACTGTAGAAATGTGATAGCATGAGTGATAATGATGGTATGGACACTACTTAAACTTCAGACTAGCTTCAAGTATAATTTGGCACATTGTTGTTCTGCATTGTTAGTTGGAAAAGCACATGCATGTGCAAAAGACAAAATGCCTTAAGTCATGCCATGCTGTGTGCTTATAAATATTTCACTGAGTAAAAGGAAATTAGACACCATGAGTCTGTTCACCTTGCTGGGCACACATAGTTCACTTATATATGATTTATTTTGGTCTTAAAAATAAATACTAGGAGGCAAAAGATGGAGTTTCTTGATGTGTTCCTACTCTTCAACTTTCTTCCTCCTAATTAAATCTCAATCGCCCCAAGCAAGTTAACCCATCTGATGATAGCACTCAGTAAAGATGTGCTGACCTCTCGACACTGAAATGGTGGGTTAGCACTTTCTGCTTCTTACAATATTGGAAAAATAGTTTTAAATGACACTTCACAGCATTCTTAGTACTGGCCTGACCTGAAGTTGGAAATGAGGAACAATGATAAAGACAGATCTTATTATAGTAGAAGTCAGTAGACATGACTTTTGTTCAGTAAAGGTGAGCTTTTTGTTTTTAAGGCAGTTTTAAGGGGACCAGCATTACCATATGTCCAAGTAGATTTTTAAATGTCTGTGGCAGGAAACTTATTCTGAACTCTAGCTCTTTGTTTAGAGGGGAAAAAAACCCTCTTATTTACAATCATTTTTTATTTTATTTTTCTACTGGGAAGAAGATAGGCTTACAGACAACCTGGAGTGTATTTAAAGACTGGCATGAGCCAGCATGAGCACACAATTACTTTGTGGTAAATCATTTGCTATCATACCATTAACTAATGCCATGATGCGTAAATTCAGTGCTTTTAAACTGCACTAAAAAGTATGGTTTTGTTTGTTACCTATAAAATATTTAACAAAAATGTTTAAAGGTCAGGCATGGTGATGTACTTACTCCTATAATCTTAGCACCTATGGGAGTGGAGAAAGGGGGTGGGGAGTTCAACATCATTTGTTGCTACACAGCAAGTTCAGGACTAGCCTGTGCTACATGAGACCCTGTCTCTTAAAAACTAAAACAAAATTATGTTTAAGACTGATCAAATGGTCTTTTTAAACTGACAATGTTACACATGAATATAATGTGTTTGGATCAAATCCATCCCTTATTTCCTCCCCTACAATTCCTCTGCTATCCCCCCCAACTACTTTTCTCTTCCCACTTTATCTGCTTTTTTTTGTCTTTAAAAACACCCCACTGAGTCTGTTTAGTACTTGCCTGTATGTGCATGGGTGTAGGGCCATCTACTAGAGCATGGGTAGCCTCTCAGGGGCAGCATTCCTGGAGAAAATTAACTCTCCCTTCCCAAGCAGCCAGCAATTGCCAGAAGTGTCTTAACTGGTGGACAAAGGACAGGTAGAGCCCCTCCCCTGTCTATGCTGGAATTTTGGCTGCCTTGATCTTCAGCAAGTTTTATCAAAAGTTTTAAGAATTTAAAGGGTTTTAATGAATTAAAATCCTATATATTTCATCTTAACATTAACACATTTTGGAATGATTATAATCGATAAATTCTTGAGGGTACTTACTTCAATGATGAATTCAGACAATATCCTGTTAGTTTAGGTTTGAACAGGAGCCTTGGCTTTTTTCATTCTCTGATGGGGAATCACTTTCTAAAGAGAGTTATACTGCACTAGGTAGGAGTGTGTGCGTGCATGCCTGCCTCATGACTAGGGAAAATGGGATATGCTATATAGTCCCCCCACCCAAGGGCTTGCCTGCATCACTAGGAACTAACTGGAAGGAACTGGAAGGTAATGGTTGCTAAGTGCACAGAATGCATTTGGTAATGAAAACCTGCGTTTTCTCTCTTCCTTTTAAATCTGTGATCTGTTTACCTAAGATTTAATCTGGTACATAAATTGTCTTGATCCCAGGTAGCTAGCTCAGTTTTAGAAAGTGAGTCAGGAAAGTAGCCTCACCTAGGCACTGGCCAGCCTAAGACTAGGGGCCAGAAAAGGTGGGTTTGTTGTGCCCTAGTTAAGTGACCATGGGGAGTCCGTTCATAGCTTTGTGCTTCATTTCCCCCACCTGCAAAGTGAAGCCAGCCCTTTCCCTACCTGTCTTCTGCAGGGATACTCAGCTGAGATGTCTAGAGGGACTTTCCATGTGGCAAAGCATATGAATGTTGTGATAAGTAATGCTCTGAAGGGATTGTCTCTTTTTCTCTCTCCATTTTTCTCCTCTTCTTAGGTGTTTGTGGTTTTGTTGTTTGTTCATTTTTGTTTTGAAACGCAGTCACACATTGTAACCTAGGCTGATCTGGAACTCACAGCAATCCTCCTGCCTCTTGACTCTTGAGTGCTGAGATTACTTGAATTGGTGGACTCTTAAAAAATGCAGTTTAGTGTAATATCAGAATTGGCATTTAGAAATCTAATGCTAGATTAGTGTCATAGTTGCTCCAAAAACAAACCAGTCGAATCTTATCTAGGTACATATCCTCAAGGTGAATTCAGTCTATTCACTTGAGTGACAAATGTCAAGATATTGCTAGCAATCCACAGAGTCTGCTTAAAGGGCAAAAGAATTTATTAGAGAAGGAAAACTCACTATACAGAACAGAGGAATTATTGCAGGGTCCTGGAAGGCTGAGGCACAGTCCCACACTGTTCTTTCACCTGGTCTGTCTCCAGCATCCAAAACCACAGGGGAGCAAAGAGGGAGGTGCATATGTGCATCCCAGGTTTTTTTTTTTTGGTTTGTTTGTTTGTTTGTTTTTGTTTTTCGAGACAGGGTTTCTCTGTGTAGCTTTGCGCCTTTCCTGGAACTCATTTGGTAGCCCAGGCTGGCCTCGAACTCACAGAGATCTCTGCCTCCCAAGTGCTGGGATTAAAGGCATGTGCCACCACAGCCCAGCAAGTTTAGAGTAGTGGTTTTCAACTTTCTTTCTTTTTTTTCCCCCCTCCGGAGCTGAGGACCGAACCCAGGGCCTTGCGCTTGCTAGGCAAGCGCTCTACCACTGAGCTAAATCCCCAACCCTGCATCCCAGGTCTTAAGGGACCCTGTGGCCATGCCCCAGGGGCATGTACTTCAAGGTCATAGGCAGGTGTAACAGTTACCTGATACCTCACTAGGGGTGGTGCTTCAAGGTCATAGCTAGAACAGCTACCCACTACAAATGCCACTCAGGTAAAGATTCAAGTTTGATAAGCCCAGCATAGTGACACATCCCAGCACTTGGCAGGTAGAGGCAGGCAGATCTCTGTGAGTTCAAGGCTAGTTTGGTGTACATAGTGAGACCCTGTTTCAATTTCTTTTTTTCAAATTTGAAATGCTTTTATTATTGAACACAGAATTGCTTAGAATTTGGAGAGGGTGTGATTATTGAGACAGTTTTACTGTGTAGCTCAGGCTGACCTAGAATTTGCAATCCTCCAGCCACTGTCTCCTGTGTCTGAATTCCTTCTTGAATAGTGGTAGTCACCTATATAGTTTTAATTGGTACTGGAGAGTCTCTGTCCAAGACCTGGGTAAAGGCACAGAAGGCCACCTTTCTAGAGGTGTGAGGCCAGTATCCAGATTCCAGTGCAGACTATTGAAAGGGGACAGAAAGGAAAGAATTTGTGTTATCAAATGAAAACTTAACCCACTTAGCAAAAGGCCACTCTATCAAGTTCAAGATTGCCTATAGAAATGAACTGTGTAACTTAAGGATTGCTATCTTTCAGCTCTATGCTCTGTCTCTTCCCACCACACTCTTCTTTTTCTTCCCTTTACTTCCTCTAATTAGTGTTAATAGTCATTGTGGCCTAGGAATTAGCATCATTGTTGCCACTTACAATAGCTCACTATGAAGCATTTAAGTTTAATTTTGATAAGTAATAGAGTCCAGGGGAAAATCAGGTAGGCAGAATATCTAATATACTCTCCTGTAATTTTTTACTCTGTGCATATGTCTGCAGGGAGCAGAATTATCCATTTGAGATAAAGTAACCCAACTGAGTTGTAAAGTATTTTCTCAGCATAGACGTTTGCCCTTTTATTAGCGATAAACTCTTAGGTAAATTTTAATATGACAGACTCCTGTGTTAAAACCTCTTATGACTATTTTAAAATAAATAATTTTAAAATAGTCATAAGAGACATTAATAGTATTATTTTTTCTTCAAGTTCTCATCTTTCAGACATACATCCTGAAATCTTTAGGGAGAAAATAATATAGCATCTAGTATTTGCTCAAAAGAATATAAAAGGGGGTGGGGTGGGTGGCAATAGAGATAAAAGGAAGCTGGTTATAATTTGTGAGATGAGGATCATTGGAATTTCCTTATACCCTGCGTGTGTCCATAATAAAAAGGTTTTCAAAAACCTTACCAGAGGCTCCTCATTGCCTCAAGGTAGAATCCAGTCCCCATGGGATGCCTTTACCACCTGTTACCTAGTAACCCTTCCTGATTCGTCTCCAAAGGTGTTCTGGCTCCCATATTAACATTGCATCCAGTCCTGCCTCTGGCCCTTTGTACTTTCTTTTCTTCTAAACACTCTTCCCTCCCATTTTACCCTCCATTGACACTCCAGTTTAGTTTCATAAATCTTACAAATTCCCAGGTAGCAGATAACATTACTTCTTACTCCAGGTTTCTGTTAACTGACTCCTGCCCAAGTATGGCTGAGGACCTTACTAAGGGGTACATCTATCACTGGGCTTCTCCCAACTTATTTAGCCTTTAGCACAGAAACTCTTCCTTTCGGGCACCTGCCTAGTACTTACTCACTCCTCTCTCTCTCTCTCTCTCTCTCTCTCTCTCTCTCTCTCTCTCTCTCTCTCTCTCTCTCTCTCTCTCTCTCTGTATTTGTGGGGGGAGGTGCCTGTGCATGTATGTGAATGTGGAAGACAGAGGTCAACCTTGGGTGACATTCCACAGGAACTATGGACCTTGTTTCTTGAGACAGAGTCTTCACTAGGACCTTGAGTTTACTGATTAGGCTAGGCTAGCTGGCCAGTGAACCAGATATCAACTTATCTCTACCTAGAGGAGTATGCACTACCATTCCTAACATCTTATGTGAGTTCTAGGGTTCAATCTCAGGTCCTCATGTTGTCACAATAAGCACTTTACCAGCTGAGCTATCTCCGCAGTCCCTGGACTCTAAGAGCTTTTGGAGGAAAATGATTATGCCCTGTTCACACTTGTATTCCTGGTGTTGAGTATAGTGCCTGGCATGCAGGCGGTAGTACACTTTTAAGAGACTCAAAGGCCCACTCAGGGCTTAGGGACACTTGACCTTGGGCTCTCAGTGTCTCAGGATAGAACCAGTGGTGCTTGGAGCTGATAGGACTTTACCTGCCACCTTGTTTTCTCCTTCCTTGAGCTCTAGTTATGTTTCATCAGAACTTTCATGGCCTTTCTGTGACCCACAGCATTGCAAGCATAGGTTTGAACACATTTTTTTGTCTTTCTACTCACATGACGAGGAAGCTCCCACCAGATATGGAGCTTTTGCATCACCCCACCCCCACCCCCCACCCCCGCTCTGAAAATCACAAGCTCTGAAAAGGCAACCAGTACTAGGAGGCACTTTTAAATATGCTGGCAGTTGATGCAACCAGTTGCTCCTCTACTATGAATAGATCTCTACTACAGGATGTAACTTCAGGGAGCATTTTTATGCCCAAGGTGAACCAGTAGCCATGATATAGGAATGCTAATTGTGACACCTTGAAATAGGAAAGAGAAAAACTGACTAAAATCTCCATCTGTAGACTGGGTAAAGAAATTGTGATTTAATCATCATGCAATTGGAATTTTATACAGAAGTAAAAATGTAAGAACTAGACTGAGACAAATTGGTTGAATCACATCAAACACTAGAAAGTCAAAAAGTGTGTCAACTATGATAGTATTAATAGATATAAAGATATACAAAACAAAACAATATACTGTATATAGTCTGTTCAGGCTGCTGGAACCAAATATTAGAGCCTAGGTAGCCCACAAATAACAGATTTATCTCTCCATTCTGGAGGCTGGGTACCAGCAAATTCCATGTCTGATGACAGCTGGCATTTGTCCAAGTATCCTCATGGGGTAGAAAGAACAGCTTAACTCTCTGGAGCCTCATAAAAGAGGACACTAATTTCATTCATAGGTGTTCAACCCTGATGACATCATCACCTGCCAAAGGCACCATCTCCAAATGCTGTCACATTAGGGGTTCGATTTCAATACATGAATTTTGTGGGCATACAGACATTTAGCTTATAGTGTGCACATATAAAAGCAGGCAGTTTGCTTTGGTAGAACAGAGGGATATATGGAGGTCTGACTTGTGCTTGAATGCTGAGCACATGGGTTTTATTGCATTATCTTTCATTAATAGGTACAAGTTATAGCAAGCTTTCTTGTTGGACTTTCTTGAACTGCCAGCCCGAAAATAATGACCCAGGGACTTGTCATTAATTATGAAAGCTTGGCCTTTGCTTAGGCTTTTTTTCTAACTAGCTCTTATAACTTAATTAACCTTTTCCTATTAATCTACATTCTGTCACATGGCTCAGTTACCTGTCCTCTATCCTGTATGTCTGACTTGTTCAGTGTCCCATTGGCAACTCCTATGCACCAAGATTCATCCCTCTGACTTCTTCTCTCTCTGCCAGAAGTCCCGCCTATACTCTCCTGCTCAGCTCTTGGTCATTCAGCTTTTTATTATATCACTCACAGCAGCACATCTTCACACAGTGTACAAATGTTCCACAACATGTGGTTTTGAATATCTAATTTCATAAGAACCACCACTGAAAGCAAATCTGACAGCAAGCTCTAAGTGAGAACATATTCTCAGCACTTAAAAAAGGAAAACAAGACAGGTATAGTGTCACATACCTTTAATCCCAGCACTTGGCAGACAGAATCAAGCTTACTTCTGTGAGTTCCAGGCCATCCATCCAGGGCTACATAGTGAGACCCTGTCTCAAAAGTGTGTGTGTGTGTGTGTGTGTGTATCTGGTTGTGTGTATGTATATATAATGTGTGTACATGCACATATTTACACACACATATACTCATGCATAAATATATATATATATATATATATATATATATAAAAAGTCTCTTCATTGTTTCTTAAAAATTTTTACTGTTTTTCTTTTACAGTTTATGGAGGTCATCCTAATTAAATCATTCCCCACTTCTACCTTATGTAAAAAGATGATTGTAGAAATACAAATTACTGTAGTCTTCTTGATGATCAGCAACAAGTAGAAGAATTAAGTACACAGATCACCTCAGCCCCCTCACAACTTTTGTCTCCTTGTTCATCCCAGATGTTGCCATCGTGGACATGAGTGATATCTCCAGACAGCCTTCCCTTTTCTACCATCTTGGAGTCCGAGAGAGTTTTGACATGGCTAATAACGTAATTCTGTACTATGATACTGATGCCGACACTGCTCTGTCATTGAAGGTAAGGAACATTGTTTACCTTCCTTTGGATACTTAATTTATGTCCAGTTGAAGTAGAACCTCTAGCACTGGAGGTTCAAAAATGTACTAGAGAACTGCTTGTAGAGTTTTTTCCTTCACACCACACCTTCTAACTTCCACAGAAGACTCCTTGGTGGCCGTGTGAGCATCCTTGCTATATTGAACTTTTGCAGGCACTCAGTCTTAAGGAAGTAGAAGCAAAATCTGTTAGTTTCCATTGATGTAAACACAAGGCTCTGAGTCCCTTCATGGGCCGCTTGAACCAAATCTACACATTATAAAAATTAGTTCTCAATTTGCATAAGTAACCATATGAAGATGGTTACCAAAATGAGCAAAAAATTAGCATAAACATAATCAGTATTTCATTTATTTTTCTCTAATCTGAAAGCAAAGCTAAACTGTGGAAACCTGTATGTTCCTGCACAACTCGGTAATTACTGAGAATTTCAAAAATGTGGTTTTTGAAAGCTTCATGCTAGCTTTCTTGGCTAGTATAATACTTTGAAAATGTTTATATTAATAAAATGTAAATTTCTATTCAGAATTATTCTGAACTTCATCTTTTATTAATAGTGTTGAATATCTTAGCAGTATCTGGGATATCCTGGTCTAATCATTTTAAGAGTAATATATTAGTTTGTTTACAGCAGCACCTCTCCACCTTGACTGGCCCTTTAAAATCACCCAAAGTAAATGCCCCAAGGCCCAGGTCACACCCAGATCAGTTATATCACAGTCTCTGAGGGTGGGGCCCAGAAATGTTTTTTTTCTTTTAAACCTCCCACATATACAACCAGGGATGAGAACCAGTGGTTAAGAGAGTTGGACTTCACAGACATTATTCCTAAGTGTTCAGCTCCCTCAGTACTAAAAATCATGCGCATATAGCAATACAATTTGATGCCAAAGTTGAATGTTTGTATTTCTTGAGATTTAATATTAAACCAGATTTTTCTGGTTTCTACAGTGATTAGAGAATATTTCCTGCAAGAACTGCTATCTGCTTCAGATGTATAACCTGTATATAGTAAATTTTACACACCCTTTACCTAAATATGTACTATGTAAATAGAGCTCAGGATTGTGTTGTGCAGAAATCATTCATATGACCAAGAAAAGAAACTTTTGTCAGCATAATTTACATTGTACAAGTTTCCAAAGACTTTAAACCAATCTAATTATTATAGGTCTGTATATATGGACTTCTCTTCACTAAATAAATTGTGTTTAGAAATCTTTAGAAATTATAAATATGAAAAATTTGATTGTTTATATTTTGAGAAATATGAAGTTAGAATATATTTTCTTAATTGTGTACATCTTTCCTCGACTGTGTCTTAGCAAAGCCTTCAATAAAACCCTATGACCTAGATAAGTTTTGTGTTTTTTTACAGTTGTGGAGGTTGTGAATTTTTTAACAGTACAACTATTTCCTAAAATGGAAGTGACTAGCCATTTATAGACAAAAAGCAGGAGACTGAAATGTTACCTGAAAACAGAAATGTCACAATTTATAATAAATATTTTATATGGAAGGCATTTAATTGTGTATTCTTTTTAAACAAATGTCAGGTTTCAGTGTAAAAATCTTACAATCAAGTGCTGCATAGTCATCATGCTAAGTTAACAAATACTGTTGTTTTTATACTTTGAACATGCCCAGAAAGCTCTAGTGTGGTGTCAGGACTACTTTGAACAACACTCTTCTGTGAGAAGGCTGAGTATAGCATGGCCTGAAGCCTTTGTATTAGTCCATTCAAGAAATGGTTCAAACTGAAGCATAGCCCGGTGCTTTACTTACTGTCTTCTCTGGCAAGTAACCAGGGCACCAAGCACCTCAAAGTGAGATCTTAAACTAAATATGAATAAATATGCCTCTAATACATATGAGAGCATTTTATAAGTATACCCCCCACCCTGGTATTTGCAGAACTAACCAATTATGATCAGTTTTCCTTCACATCTTAATTTTGCAGGTTGAGTTTCATTCTATTTGAAAATTTCAGAAGGTAAACCAAATGATTAACCCATTAATATGGGGATACTATTGGCTTGTAAGAATTGACTTTAAAATTTATATTCATAGTTTCTTTTTCTTTTCAGGATATGGTTACTCAGAAAAACATAGTAAGTATTTTAAGATTTTTTTAGCCATATTTATATAAATTAGTAAAATGCTTGACTGATGATCTTTCAGGTTGCAAGGAGATTTTTAAAAAATATTCTTATTTATTTTGCGTATGTATGACAGGGTGATAGGGACATGCACCATGGCATGCATGTTGGAGTCAGTGCTCTCTTTCCACCATGTGAGTACCAGAGATTGAACTTAGATCATCAAGCTTAGTGGCAAGTAAATTTACTGGCTGAACTAGCTTACCAACCTACACAGGTAATTTCTTTTTAATCATACCTGTTGATTTTGATTATAAGAAAACAACTAGAAATTACTTGTCCTACAACTCAGTTGGTAGTTCAGGACCCACTCAGCCATTCAGAGGGTGGGGCAAAAGGTCAGGTTAAGCAAGTATGTATTCATTACTCACTAGGGCTTTGAACTTGGTACAATCTGGGTGTTTCTTTCTGAATTGGGCCATTCTTCCTGCAGTCAACAAAGACTTTTGTTTGTTTGCTCGTTTTTGTTTTGTTTTGTTTTGCTGGAGGCCAACATTCCATACTTGCCCACCAAAATTTTCCTGGTAATGGAGGAATATGAGCTTGTACCCCAGTTCATATGGGGGCCATGCCTAACATTCTCTGATATAGTAAAAAAGAAATGGGGTGGAATTTCATTTCCTTCTGTTTCTACCTGTTTCTTCCTTAAGTACTGAAGTTTCCAGATTTGCATCAACCAAGTTCCTGTGCTTGCATGGTTTCATCACCATGTTGCTTTGAGCAGGCTTATGAAACTGTCACCCTAGAAACATTTCAACAGCTTGACCCCTCAGAAAGTATACCAAATTACCAAATATATATATATATATATATATATATATATACCAAATATATATATATATTTATTTATTTATACCATATATATATGTGTGTGTGTGTATATATATATATATATATATATATATATATATATATATATATATATATTTCAGCCATGCAGTGGTGATGCATGCCTTTGATCCCAGCCAGCACTTGGGCGGGAAAGGCAGGCAAATCTCTGAGTTCAAGGCCAGCCTGGTCTACAGAGCGAGTTCCAGGACAGCCAGAGCTATACAAAGAAACCCTGTCTCAAAAAACAAAACTAAGAAAACAAAATAATTTATTTTATGTGTATGGTCGTTTTATCTGCATGTCTATTTGTGCACCATGTGTATACATTGTCCATGGAGTCCAGAAGAGAGCATCAGATCCCTAGGAACTGGAATTATAGATGAATGTGTGCTGCCATGAAGGTGCTGGGAATCAAACCGAGGTCCTCTGAAAAGCAGCCACTGCTCTTAACTACTGAGTCATCCCTCTAGCCTACCTGTTGAATGTGCCCCAAGCTGCTTCCCACCCACCTTCTGATATATGGTATATGGTATTGTGTTCTAAGAAACTATAACTTAGATTCAGGAATAAGCCCTTGGAGTATAGCTTCTTTCCCACCAGCCCTTCTAGAAGGAAAGGCTTTCTTGCCACTTTTCCTATTCCACTTGGAGTTAGTTCCTCTAGGGACATGGTGGAAAGGGCCCAGGAAATGAGGTTCTTAGCAGGATAGTCTCTTTAGGAGAGTAGGAGCTTTATGTGACTACTTCTTCAGAAGGTCCCACTGAGCAGCTGAGGGACTCAGGATGCCAACAGAATTTCCCACATGAGGTCAACCTTCCTTTGCCACCCAGGGATGACATTTTAGAAACAAAGTGATTACCATTGGAGCATAGATTTATAAACAGGTATTTTTAGAAAATAAGACAGAGTGGTTTGGAGTTTCTCTTCAAAACAGAAATGGGGATATGTATGCCTTTCTGGCATACCCTCCTAATTACCCAGGAATTCTATTAATGTTTGTAGTAATTCTAAGTATAACTTAGCCTCATTCTTCCAGTGTGGTTTGTTTGGGAATAACTTACTCTAGAGGATTTGGCAACAGCTACCTCTGCTACAGTTGGCATTCAATTAAAATTCAGTGCCTAGTATTCAAATGCTTGAGAAAGTACCACAGCATTCAGAAGAATTAAAGAGAATGACTGGAGATAACTTGGAGGAAATAAAATAGCATCAACTAGGAAAGACTAAAGGGAAATAAACTGGGGAGTGCTTGCATTCATGCTCATCCTTCAATATTATCCTCTTTCTGGCAATAAAAGAGAGTTAATTTTTCCATTGCAGATGGGATGTAAATAAGGCAAGCAAAAATGGTTTGCATCAGCAGAATGGGCAGTTTGCAGCTAATGGTGGGTGATTAAACATTAATACAGAATGTCAAAGTAAATTGGTTGAATTTTAAGAGAGTTTGCTCAGTTATCCCTTGTCTGTGGATTGAGTCCTGCAATCATATGACATCAGAGGTTACGAGAGAGAAACTGATAGAAATTTTGGTTTGTGATCACTTTGGAAAGATTAAATACACAGGCACCCCCCGACACACACACACACACACACACACACACACACACACACACACACACACACACTACCACCACAACCACCATAGTCATAGATAGTGAAGTGTAAAGCTTGTGAGTTGGGTATAGACTAAATGTCATACTCTGAGCATGCAAACATGCTGTCATATGTTTAAAATAATTTGTATATACAAGTGAAAATCAAGTTGTTTTGAGGTCTTCAGGGAGTGGCTTGTTGGTTCTAGAATTTTTCCTGAAAGTGCATTGACTTCAAGTTGATGTGAAAGAGGGATAGGCATACGTGTCTTCCTTTTTAGGAGCAATGCTTTATAGGGATTTGAAGGATTATAAATCCATCCCTAGGTTTCAGACTGGAACATCCCTAGCTCTTCTGGGCACCTTTGATTACCGCCTTTTCAGATAATGCTCATATTCTCATGTCCCAGGTTTTTTTATGTTTTATTTAGATATAATGCACACACCATAAATTATACCTGTTTTAAGCCCACTATCTGTCTTAGTGATTTTTGTTAAATTACACAGTTGTTAAGCCATTGCAACAATCCAGTTTTGGAATATTTACATCAATCCCCAAGCTGTCTACTTGCAGACAATCCCTATTCTCACTCTCAGCCTCAAGAAACTGCTAATCTCTGCCATTTTTATAGATTTGTCTTTTCATATAAATGGGTCATGCATAATACATTCTTTTGTGCCTTTCACTTAGCATGATAATTTAAAAATTCATCCATGACATAACGTACACTCATAGTTTTATCTTTTTGTTGATGAATGGCATTCTGCTGTGTAGATATTCCACATTTATTCTCTGTATTCCTCAATAATAGACTTAGGTTCCCACTTTTTGGATTTGCACACTGCCACTATGAACATTCAAGTACAGGTCTTTGTGTAGACATGTGTTCATCCTCTTGGATAGATACCAGGAGTGAAATTTCTGAGTTGTGGTGTGTGTGTGTGTGTGTGTGTAAAATATATATATATATATATATATATATATATATATATTTAATATATATGTGATATATAACTTATCACAATGATTCTAAACTGGCTGTACTATTTTACATTTCTACATGAACTGAGAGGTCCAGTTTCCTCCTAGCCTCACCCAATTCCTGGTGCCTGCCTTGTATGTGTGTCTTTTCATTATAGCTATTTTAGTGAATATGATGTGATAGTTCTGTGATTTTTTTTTTAGTTCTGTGATTTTAATTTACATTTCTATACTGACTAGTGATATTGACCATCTTCATTTTCTTATTAATATTAGCTAGTTACAGTTTTTTTAGACTTACTTATTTTTATTTTATGTGGATTAGTGTTTTTGCTAGCATGTATGTCTGTGTGAGGGTGTCAGATCTTGGAGTTAACAGACAAGTGTAAGCTGCCATGTGGGTACCTGGAATTGAACCTGGGTCCTTTGGAAGAACAGTCAGTGCTACTAACCGCTGAGCCATCTCTCCAGCCCCTACAGTTTTTAATGGTAAAAATTATTTTTCTGTTTTCTTTTTTCTTTAGACATGGTTTCTCTGTGTAGCTTTGGTGCCTGTCCTGGAACTCACTCTGTAGACCAGGCTGGCCTCGAACTCACAGAGATCTACCTGCCTCTGCCTCCCAGGTGCTGGGATTAAAGGTGTGAGCCACCACCGTCCAGCTGGTAAAATTTCTTTTCTAGTCATTTCCCCTTTTTTAATTGGATTGTATACTTACTATGAGTTGTTAAAGATCTTCATATATTCTGTAACCAAGTGCCTCATCAGAGGCTTTATAGATTTTTTTGTTATTGATTTGACACAGGGTTTCATGTAGCCAGGACTGACCTTAAACTTACTATGTAGCAAGGGATGGCCTTGAACTCTTGATCTTTCTGCTCCTCCCTTTCCAGTGCTGGAAATTATCATAACTGGAGCTCCACTCAATATTCATGCATTCTCCGTCATGACAGCATATCCTCAAACCATGAGTCAAAAATAAAACCTTCATTAAGTTGCTTTTGTGAGGTGTTTTGCAACTGCAATATAAAAAGTAACAAAAGTAACAAACATAATCTCTTAACATTATTAAGTTTTCTAATCCATGAACATGGGCTATCTTTCTATTTATTTTGGTTGTCTCATTTCTGACAGCAAGTGTTTCATAGTTTTCAGAATATGCATTTTTCACCTCCTTGATTTAAATTCAATTAAACTTTATTATTTTGATTGTTCTTATAAATGGAACTGTTTATTTTTCTGAACTGGTTATAAAACACTTTTCACAAAGATATTTTAATACCACATTTAGTTCATAATTCAGGTATTTGAAAACTACAAGGTTTTTTTTTGTCAGAGTTCTAAGAAAACAACTTCTCACTTTTGCTGTATTTTTTATCTATAGCATGTTTATATTATGGTAGATCAAGATTGCGTCTTTGTGGAAGAAACAAGATTGAAAATATAGCCAGCCCTGAGGCTGTTTAGTCTAGTCAACCTTGGAACTTCCTGGTACTTTGTCAGTTGTGTGCATAATCTAAAGGTATTCTGCAACTCCTTTTGTTCTAATATTCCTTTTCATGGGTTGATTTATATGAATCGCTGGAAGCAGAGTCTGAGACTTGATTTAGGGTCCAAGCAGCTTATTAAGAAGTGCCCTTGGGGTCCACACTGGGCAAGGGAAGGGAATGAAGCCAGATTGAGCAGAGAGATGAGTGGAACTATGATGCTGGCCCATTGATAGTGATAGCTGTGGTCACGTTCCCTTGGAGATCTGAGCTTGGAAGGGCTTTTCTGTGCTGTCTTGGGTTATCATGAGATGCCCAGGTTTTCACACTCTTGTATTCATATACCCATGCAAGGAGTATAACTTTGGGTGAGGTACATCTTGCCACTGATAAAGTTCCAGAAGGGTTTGACAGCAGAGCTGGTCTGCTGAAGAGCTCCCAACTGATGGGGATCTGAATAATGCACCTGGGTATGCACTGCATTATAAACATTTCATTGGAGAAATAATATAAGTATGGAAGTCATATGTACATCAAGAGCAAGGAATGCATTCCTCAGGCTGATAAGCACAGAAATAATTTTTTTCAATTGAATTGAAGGTTTATTACCTGAAAACTACATAACTTTAACAGAGAGGAGAGATGGAGACCTATATTGTCGCTATATCTCAGGAGAATTATTGGGTGGTATGTTCCATTTTATGTTTATAAAAGAAATTGTTGAAAGAACGCTAGACCTCATTTTCACTTGTCATGCCCTAATGCCAGAGTTCAATTGTTTTGTACATAAGAGTTAAATTTCCAAGCTAGAATCACATTATTAAAAAGTACTATTTTATTAAAAACTAATCTGGTTCTTGACCTTTGGACTAGGTGATTATTTTTCTCTGGAAAGTAAGATTTTAGAGAAACTCATTGTTCCTGTTCAAGTGGTTATCTTTATAATCCCAATGAATTGAAAATTCTTTGAGAAACACATGCTGGCAATATTGGGAGCATTGTTTTAAATTCTGGACAGCTTCTCCAACATATGGGTATAGTTAAACCTAAGTTCAAGGATAACAGAATTTTTCCTAGTCCTTTTCTCTTCCCCCTTACCATGCCATGGCTTCAGAGCCAAAATTATCAAATGTGATGTCTTAGTTTCTTTTCCTGTTGCTGTAATCAAATACTCTAACAAAACAACTTCAGGGAGAAAGGTTCTATTTGGACTCACAGTTTGAGAGTACAGTTTTTGTACCATTGTAGGAAAGCAGCTGGTCATACCACATCCACAGGAAGGAGGAGAGGGGAGAAGGAAGAGAGAGAGAGAGAGAGAGAGAGAGAGAGAGAGAGAGAGAGAGAGAGAGAGAGAGAGAGAGAAATTAATGCTCCCATTCAGCTCCCTTTCCCCATTTATGCAGTCCAGGGGCCCATCCAAAAAATGTTGTCCCCCACAGTGAGCAGGTATTCTCACCTCAGTGTAATCAAGATAATTCCCCAGAGACCCATCTCCCAGGAGATTTTAGATTTTACTAAATGACAACACTAGCATGCTTAATATAAGGGGTTTGATGGACTCTGGTAAAAGAACAATTAAATTGCTCTTTTCTCTTCCATGTCCTTTGGGTTTTCTGAGTTCAAATAAAAATTTCTACCAGTTTTAGCAAAGACTCAATTTCAAGCAAGGCCACAACCCACAGTAGATGGAGAATGAATAATTTACTTTTTACATAGTGATGGTCAGTTTTAATTGTTAACATGACATAATCTAGAATCACCTGGGAAGAGTGATTCTAATCTCATGGATCGTCTTGAGCAAGTTGGCCTGTGGAGGGGGGTTGTCATAATTGTGTTAATTAGTATGGGACAACTCAGTCTAAATGTGGAAGGGGTACCATTCCCTGGGTTTGGAGCCTGAGTTGTGTAAGAAGAGATACAGTTGAGTAGTAGGCTTGCTAGGACATTCTTAGACTATCAATCACACACAAACTCTGCCTTTTTTGTATTTGATTTCTATGTCTTCTGTCATTTCTACCTCGCCTCAAATCTCTGTTAGAGGTTTTTTTTGTCTCTTTTTCTCATTCCTGTGATCTTATTTTTTCTTATAGGTAAGAGTGCTTTGGATGTACAAACCATAAAACTTGTCTCTTTACCTCTTAACTATCACAAGACCAATGTCAGAACCACATGATTGGTATTAAATTGTACCTACTAACTGAAGAAGTCTTTATAATGCAAGACAGCAATACAATTTCTTTAAGGCATGATTCACAGAGCATAGAATTTACAGTACCCACCTATTTGTTTAAGGCATCTTATTAAGATTTATTTAGAGATTTTCAGAATTATGCTGAAGTAACAGTTTCCTGAATCCTTAAAGAAGAGAAAAGGCCTGAGATTTGTTTAGCTCTGTAGTCATCTGGGAGTCAGTTGCTTAGTTAACTTTGCTGGGTTTAGGTTTCCTCATGTATTAGAACAATTAATTGGGTGGCTTCTGAGCTTTGTGCCAGCTCTGAAATACAAGATATTTTCATTTCCCTTGAAGTGGCACACTTATCCTATTGAAATTCTTTATAGCTTATGTGCATTTGTTCCTCTTTTGACCATATACGTACAAGAAGAGTAACATTATAGAATGTTCTTTGAATTGATCTTGAAAAAACAAAACCAGACTATATTTTCCTAGATAAACACTTGTGTTGACTTCAAATTTTTCTAAAAGGTATTTTTAGAAAAATATTTATGAAGCTTACACAAACATTGTAAATATTATTTTTGGATTGCTATCAACTTGGACTTTCTTTCTCAATAAGTTGACCTTGTCATATATGGTCACATTAAATAATTTTTTTTTTGGTTTTTTGAGACAGGGTTTCTCTGTGTAGCTTTGGGCCTTTCCTGGATCTCGCTTTGTAGACCAGGCTGGCCTTGAACTCACAAAGATCCGCCTGGCTCTGCCTCCCGAACGCTGGGATTAAAGGTGTATGCCACCACTGCCCAGCAAAATAATTTTTTAAAAGTATTCCAATATGTTCGTTAGTTTGGTAACTTTTCTCAGTCAGTCTTCTGGACTTTTTTTTTATTTTAATTTTCACTAAGGACTTATGAAACACTTGAATTATAAGATATGAGATTCTGAAGTCTCATATTCTGCTAGCATTCATCTGCAAGTACTCAGAACTCAGTTTATTTTGGATTTCCTAAATCACTCTTTGCCCTTAATGAGTTTTTTCCTCTTCTGACCTGAATAAATATTTGTGTCAGTATAATTTTTTTTCTGGAAAGTCAAGTGTAAAAGTTACTCATTTTAAAGTTAACTTGTACATACTGTAGTTGCTCCAAAGAATTCATTCATAAACCCTGTGTTGCTGACAACTAATTTTGCTACCTGCTTCTAGCCATAAATAAAAGTAGGTGCTAGTATAATGGGGGCCTTGGTTTGTGTTTTCATTCTAGAATTGGATTATCAGCCACCTTGCCTAAAGCATTTGTAGCAGAAACAGCTGAGGAGCAATCCTAGCTGTCCTTAGTTAATAGTCATGATTGAATGTAGTGGATGTGATAGCTAGCTCTAATTGTGAACTTGGGCCAGCAAGACGTCTCAGCAAGTAAAGGCATTTGCTGTTAAGCTTGATGACCTGAGTTCAATCCCTAGAACCCACATGATAGAAGGAGAAAACCAACTCTAGCATGTTGTCTCCTTATTGACACACATGCTATGGCACAGTGAAGCCCTGTTACTTACACACACACACACACACACACACACACACACACACACACACACACACACACACTCCAATATATTTAATTCTGCATTTGATACAACCTAAGAATCAACCAGGGAAGAGTCTCAGTGAACACTTCTCCAGCTTGAGTTAGCTTACAGACATTCTTGTGAGAGGTTTTCTTAGTTTGGCTAATTGAGATGGGAAGGTCCACCCTGAATGTATGTGGCACCCCCATTTCATGGGCAAGGTCCTGCATTTTAAGGGAGCTAAATACTAAGCATGTCCATATATTCCTCTCTGCTCTTTACTGTGGCTATAACTAGCTGCTTCAAGTTCCTGCCTTGACTTCCCTGCAATAGTGGACTGTAACCTGAAATTGTAAACTGAAGAAAAACAAAAACAAAAAACCTTCTCCTTTAAATTGCTTTTGTCTCAGAGTACTTTATCACAGCAAGAGAAATGAAACTTTAAACAAAGGATAACTGAGTGGAAGCTCCAGAATGCTCTGCTTTCTGAGGCTGTCCTGAAGAATCCAGGCAACTGCTTCAGAATGAGCAGTACCCTACAATCATTGAAAGCTTTATCTGTGAATCCCAGGTCTACAGCTAAGACATTCTGTGTGTGCATTTGCAAATAATCATGAGTAGTAGTTCTTAGCCTACAGGGAATAATATACCCTCCTGTTTTAAGCTGCAGGAATCTGTGACCTTTGGATTTTGAGAATATGTTTTATATGCTTAAACACAACGGTTTATAAAGAAAATTATATTGAATTATAGTCAAGGTAATTTAAAAAGGAATACATAATAACCTCCATGCTACTGTAAAAATTATTAAATAAGATTAAACAGAAGGTCTAGAACAATCATAATTTTGTAGTAGTGATGAGTATTAAAAGTTATTTTGAGGTGTCTATAGGCACTGATAGGAAAAAGTCCATTATTTCTATTAGTGACAAAGCTTTTGGTCTTGCTAATACTATTAGAGCAATTTTACCTACATTCCTAATGATGTGTTACATTTCACTTGAAGGCACATGATGACAAAGATTAAATTGGTCTCATTTGGGTTCAAAAACTTCAAGAATTAATGGATCCCTTGGTACAAAAGTCCTAGTCTGTTTTAGAGCTACTGTGCTTAGCTATTGCTTGTTGGATGCCCACTGTTTGCAAAGCATGTCACAAAAATGCCCATATTTAAACTACCACATGTTGAAGTTGATGCTATTGTTGTCCCCATTTTAAAGAAAAGCAAACTAAATTTCAAATATGTAAGTTCATTTTCCAGGGTCATCCATCTAGATTGAATCAGAGCTGCTACTCTATCCTTGGCCCTTTGAATTTTTCAGGTTGCTGTTTTTGAGTTGAAATGAGATTGCTTTTTTCAATATTAATGTGTTTCTTTTTCACCTAACTTCACAAAAATGAAAAACAAAACATGGCCTGCTTCATCTGAGAGGGTGATGAAATTGGCACATCTTCCTCCCCTGCTGATACAGAGATAAATTTTTATTGGTACCTTGGCTACACACACAACACAAAACAAACAAATACAAACCTTAAGTTTCTTTTATAAATTTTGCCCCTCAGTAACTATCTTTAGGAAAAGACCACAGTACAAAGATGTAATATGGAAATATGTTCATCTTGAAGTAATACTTAAAAATCTTCAAATCAAACTGAAAGTAACACAGTAAGATAATGTATTAGGTAGGCATTAAAAGTTACGACATTTAAGACTATGTAAACTTTTGTAATGAGTGCTTCTGAAAACCTGGTATTTAACCTAGTGGTAGTATAGGACACTGTTCACAGTTTGATATTTACTTATGGAAAAAATTTTGAAAAATTCATTTTCTAGTCTAGAAACTAGAATCTTAAGAGGACAGACCTAAGCCCTCAATGTCAAAAACCAGTGGTTGTTCCTTGGTCTCCTGACCTCACTCACTCTACCATAATCATCCTTTTAGGAATATTTAGAGTATCTAGGATAAGATTTACATATCAATGTGGCCAGAATACTAGTTGTGATACCTCTTCATGGAGTAAACTAAGCTGCTTTTGTTAAATTTATTTTAATTGAGCTGGATTCTTGAGATTATTTCATTTATAACTGTAAGTTTGAAATAACTGATTCTGGTTCACTATTGAACATATACTATGCTAATCCCTGTTTTTCTCTTTAATTTCTTGTCTGTCCACCCACAAAAGCCTGAATGTGTTCTGTCATTTGAAGATGTGTGGGGCCCACTCTTCCTCATTGTAAGAAGTAAAGCAGCACACTCAAAAGGCTACTTTCATTTGGAGTTCATGAATTACTTTTAAAAATGTAGTCATTACTCCCAATGTCTTTCTGACAAATTTCTTAAACTTTGGGATGGTTTCTGAAAGATTTTCTCAAAGGAAGTATTTTTACCTTCCCAAGTGTTAAGATTCCTGCTTTCTCTTCAGTCCTGTTTATTAAACTCACTGAACTGATTTCGGAGTTCATGCATTTCCTCTCTTTCTTCTTATTTTTCTCTAACAGTAGCTAAACATTTGTTCCCAACTCAGCTCCTCTCCTAGCTGCAGGGAAGCCTTCATTGGTCGCTGCTGCTATTGGCTCTGCCTTCTAGAGCAAGAACCTGTCATAGCACACATCCTGCTTGTCAAAATGCTGTTTTCACACCTTATTAGGATTTCAGCAGGACTAGAGCAAAGTTTACTCCTATGCTATTTTTGAAAATAGGTTTGCTAAAGGAATAAGGGAAGCAAGATTTCAGCAGAAATGTTTGTTTCAGAAGTCTAGATAAATAGATTCCGTTCTTGTGCCTTTAATCTGCCTCCATGTTACAGAGGCCTGGGATTATTTAATTGTGATATTTATAAATGTTTTTGATGTCTTTTGTTTTGCTGTAGTGTCTCACACCATTGCTCAGACTAACCTGAAATTTATTAATGTGGCCCCAATTCTCAACAGTCTTCCTGCTTCAGCCTCCTGGGTGCTGGGATTATGGAAGTGAACCACCATATCTGGCTTAATTATGTCTTTTAAATGAAAATGATAAGAAAATGTAGATGTGTATGTACATATGTTTATGGTAGGGAGGAATTATATTCATTTTTCTGTGACGTTTTTGATTCTTTCCATTTATCTGTGGATTCAGGTTACCATTTGGTGTCTTGTCTTTATTCCAGTACAGTTTTATTCCCACCTGTATGTATTTTGTTCTTGTTGTCAAATACATTATATTTCTGCATTTGATTTTTAAATCAGTTAAGAGAAGAAATTAAGCTATCACACAGCATTTTATTTTTACAGTGCTAAAGATCACACGGTAGGCAAACAGTCTACCACAGAGCAATTTCCTTAGTCCTTGGTTCTTTGAGACTTGGTAGAGCCAACGAGCTCAACCTGGCCTTAAAATTGTTAGGTATCCCAGAATAGCCTTGAATGTACAGGCCTCCTACTTCTGCCTCTTAAGTGCCAGGGTTATAGGTGTGTGCCAATACCTATAAATGCATTTTCTAGCCCTTCCTAGCACAATGAATGTCATCCCAACACCTTCATTGTTTCTCATAAAAAGTCAGATAATATCTTACTAGAATTCCTTTATCCATGTCATTTTTTCTTGTTGCTTTCAAGATTTTCTCTCTTGTCTTTGTACGGATTTGTATGTATATATGCAAATATGTGTGCAGGTGTAAGTGCATATGGAGGCTAGAGGAGGATGCAAGGATGCCTTATTATTACTCCCTGCCTTAGGTCTTTGAAACTGGCTTTATCATCAAGCCTGGAGCTGGGCTAGCAGCCAGCGATCTTCCTGTCTCTGCCCCTAACAGCTCTGGGTTTACAGGTATGCACCCATGCCTGACTTTTTATGTGGGTGCTGGATCTAAACTCAGCTCCTCATGTTCGAATAGCACGGGCTCTTATCCACTGAGCCATCTCTCCAACCTGATCTTTCAAGATTCAGGATATAGTGTGCCTGAGTTTAGACCTCTGTCTTCAGACTGCTTGAAATTCATTGAGTTTCTTAGTTATGTAGAGTTAATGTTATTCATCAAATTTAGGAAATTTTCAACAATTATTTCTTTGAACTTTTTTCTGTTTCTTTATCCCTTGGGGACTCTATTATATATTGTATATGCTGGTTTATTTAATGTTATCTCACATTTGATTAACACTCTGTACATAGTTCTTCATCCCTTTTACTCTGTTCTTCAGGTTGCATTAATGAGCTATAACTCTATCTTGAGGTCTGCTTACCTGGACCTCCTCCAGTGAAGTTTTCATTTTGGTGATTGAATTTTCCCACTTCAGAATTCTCATTTGGTTCTTTTTATTGTTTTACAATAACTTCTGTTTATACATACTCTCTATTTGAGATATTATTATTATGTCTTCCCTTTTGGGCTTTGCTTAATTCTGCTTTACACTCTTTAACATTTATTTATTTGTTTGTTTGTTTGTTTGTTTTGTATGTATGGGTATGCATGTTGTAGCACCTGTGGTGAGGTCAGAGGACAGCTTGCAAGAGTGGGTTCTCTCCTTCCACCCTGAAGGTCCCAGGATTGAATTCAGGTAGTCAGTGCTTTCAGGAGGCAACTTTACCCACTGCACCATCTGGCTGGCCCTGGTTGTTTATTTTTAATTAACATACAGAATATGTTTCATTACGGTATTTTTAGACGTGGTTTGTCTTTGTCAATCTTCCTGCTCCCATTTTCCCCTCTCGGCTTCCTGCTTTCTACCCTTTCACGGTTTCCCTTAGTTCTTTAAACATTTATAATAGCTGTTTAAAAGTCATTGTCTTCTAAGTTCAGTATTTAGGTCCTTTCAAAGGCAGATAATGCTGCCTTTTCTTTTTCCTGTATTATGATTTACCCTGTCATATTTCTTTGTGTATTTTTTGTGTTTTGCTAAAAAAAATGGACATTTTAAGGTAGGTTATTGTTGCAATAGTGTCTATTGATCCCACACACACACCTCTGAACCTGCTGTTTTGTAACTTGCATATTAGTTTTGTGGCTTCACTGGACTACAGTGAAGTCTATGTCTCTGCATTGTGCCACTCTTAATGTGGCTCCTTGAAGGGTATAGCCTTGGGCAGGGGCACTTATTTTTAATCTCTCCATGAATGACTGTTGCAGCTGAGCTCTTGAACTATCTTGTCCTTTGCTGTCGCTGTCATGTTTCTGATGAATCTTGCTGTGTGGGTGTTGCATCCAGTTGTTAGTCTCCCTAGTTAGTCTAGAATATTTTTATGTTTTTAGTTGAAATAGAATTATATTACTTCCCTCCTCTAGCAAACTGTTATCCCTCAAACCCCTCCAATGCCCCCCACTATCAAATTGATAGCTTCTTTTACTTTGATTATATTTGTTATATATATATATATGTATATGGACAAATATATATGAATACAACCTGCTGAGTCTCTGTTGGTGTATGTACCATTTCAAGGCTGACCACTTTGCATTAGACTACCAATAAGGGAGCTCATCCTGGGAGAAGCTAATTCTCCTATTCGTCAATAGTTGCCTATAGTTCTTTATCTAAGGGTGGGACTCCAGGAAAGTTTCCCCCTTCCACATTAACATGTCCATTGATAATGCTATTGTTCCAGTCATTTTTATGCAGCCATTCCTAGGAGAGAATGTTTCACAGCACACTTCCTGACACTCTGGCTCTTACAATCATTTACTCCCCTTCCTTGATATTCCCTAAACTTTACATGTAGGATATGTACTTTTTTGTTTGTTTGCTTGCTTTTTTAAAAGAAAGGGAAGGAGGGAGGGAGGGAGGAAGAGAGGGAGGGAGAGAGAGAGAGAGAGAGAGAGAGAGAGAGAGAGAGAGAGAGAGGGGATGAGAATGAGAATGAGAATATGATATGTGTGGAGTAACTGTGTTATTGTCCTTTGTGAAAGTATGAGGGCAACTTTGTGGAAGTCTCACTGGCCCTTGCTTGTGTTTTGATGATTCCTTGAAGCATAACATGTTTCATAGTCTGAAATAATTACATGTGGGCCCTTTTTATACTAGTGGTCTTCAAGTCCAGTTCTTTTTTATTTTAATAAATTTATTTCAAATATATTTTAAAATCATAAATGTGGCTTATAATCCAAAGCTTAAACATGTATTCTTCGGAGTCTGACAAGCAATTCCACACCATACTTTCAAACCCATTTTCTTTGCTGTTTTTCAGATTTCTGAGGTTTAGTTTTAAAATGGCACTATTCTAAATGTACATGACTCTTGTACACTTGTTGATAAAGTTTTCTGAAAACTGTCCATCAAATATAAAGAATGGCTTCCACCCAAAGATTAGCAGTGTGGGAAAAACATCTATGACGAATTCAGTTCTGTCAGAACCAGTGTTGTTCTCTAGAATACAAGAGAACATAGATCAAGTTAAATTATGCTCGCAGACTTTGGCCTCCATCCTACTTAATCATTATGCAAGGTTGTCATTGAGATTTACTGGGCAAAGAAAACCCCAGGTGCACAGTAACTGGAGCAGGTTACTATTGAGGGAAAGGGGTGCCTTGGTAACTTTTCTCAAATGTTTATTTTGAATAAAAAGCTAAAGGATACATTTCTTAAATGCTTTGGGTACTATACAGCTTACTAATCATCACACAAATAAGGAAATAAAAGCTGTCTCTAAGGACATTTTCCATCTTTAAGATGACCATTTTTTTTTTTGGTTTTTGACTGCCTAATTCAATATTTAAATTTTATATTCTGTACTTCAGTATTATAAGATTTATTTCTCAAATGATCTTAACACCACAGACCAGATAACAGACCATTACTCTTAAGTCACACTGTTTACCATAATGAATAAATGAAACTGACAGAAAACTGAGGAGGTCCCCTTTGCTCTGCAGGTGAGCAAGCTTCCAACATATCAACAATCCAGAGTCTCGGACTCTGACTCAAAATGAGAATACTTGCACTCAGGAAGTCAACATATTATTCTTAAAATTGAAGTTTGGTCACTAAGAAAGACTGAACAAAAACTCTCTCTGCCTACCACAAACAACTAAAACAGCTCTACTCACTCCTTCTACTCCCCACAGAAAGAAAAGTAGCAGGAGCTGAAGCCTTTACATCTAAAATCTTAGCTCCTAAGACACTGCTACTACCTGTTTGAACTGGTCTATGTTCTCCATTCTTCAAAGTGCCCCCATTTATAAATTTATTTTCATGCACATGTGCATGCACACACACACACACACACATTCACTCTCTAGTAAGTCACTTTTTTATGTTTGTTGATAAACTATGAGGTATTTAAACTAGGTATGTACAGAGTTTTATAGGTACTTTGTAAACATCAGAATCACTTGGGTCCTTTTGTCCAAAATCCTGAAATCAAATTATACAACCAGGGACCACTACTTTCCCAGATGCTGTGCACAAGCTGTACACTGATCAAGGGCAGAGAAAAAGTCCTCATAACTGATGTTTAGATAAGAAGGCAAAGATACGATCTCAGTCAATCTGACTTGCCAGGGAAGAAAGCCTAATATGCTGTTCACAGGAATAAAGTTCAACACTAAATCAGGATCAGGGAAACCATGTGAACTAAGTAAGCTGTCTAGCAGATCTACATCCAAATCTGCAGGGCTCCTCGGCTGCTGGGATACTAACTGCTACTAATTGGCAAAAGTCCTGGGCAACTCTCATGATAGTTGGCTTTTCCATCTTCTGGGGACAGCACCTTTGCTGCCAAAAGGCAATTTAAAACTTAATCATCGTCGTCGTTGTTACTGTTTGCAAACTCTAGTATTTGGAACAATCTAGGCCCACAGGTTCCTTCTGTTCTTTTAAAATTTAAACATCGATCTGGAATTATTTATCATGCATTTACTACCATCTTCCTCTGCCCTCAGTCACAAGTCCAGCTCTTGAAGTCTGTTCTGACTTGCTCTCTGAAAAACTTAAAGCGGATCTACCTTTCATTCATTGCTGTTGGAGCGCTGCAAGGCTCCTCTTAGCTGCCTGTCACCAATTTCTGTCTTTCTTAACAGTGTCCATAGACTTGAAGTTTCACATGTTGCATTACACATAAAGTCAGCTCCTTATTGAGAAGCTGTCCTTACAGCCTCTTCTTCCTCAGGCACTACACTATACTGATGTTCTGGAACAGGCAATGGAGGCAGTTACTTTTGGGGGGCTAATACTGTTCCTATGAGTGATGCATGAGGTAAGGTAGTAGTTTGTATCTCCTGGCATGGAATCTTCACCTTCTGAATAAGCAGGGATAAAAACAATCAGAACATAGTATTTGTCTTTTTTTTTTCTTTGCCTAGGATAGAGCTTCTGCCCTAAAAAAGGCGGGAAGGTGCTTGAAGGAAAAAGGGAAGCTCTGTTCCTTTTGATCATACTTGATAGGAATAGAGCACCTACAACACCAGGACATAGTGTCATCCTAGACTCAGAGCTGGAGAGAATCTCATCTTCTTGGCAACACTATGAGTAAAATTTCTATCACTTGAACAGATTATGGCTTAGATGCTCCAGAATTTTGCTTTTCTTAGCACTATTTAGTGAGGCTTCTTGAATGGTGTTTTTCCATTTGTTACAGAAACTTTAAATGGTTTTCAACCAGGAATTTAATCAGTTACGGTAATTTTTCTGGAGGTAGGCTCTAAGGTGCTTGAGCACCTCTAGTTTGGCACAAATACCCTTAAAATACACTATAATTCTTCGAACATTTTACCTTCTATACCTCCCCAATACACTTGGAGTTTTTCTCCTTCAGCCTGAAATTAGAAGGCCTTTACCATAACCACCAGTTTCAGTTCAAAAAACATTGCAATTTTGAAAATGCAAATGGCTTTAATTTAATTTACTTTAGCAACATGGCTTTTCTGGCATGGATGAGGAAAAACTGTCTTTGACACACCAAAACTTTAGTTTGCTTAGCAATTCAATCTCTGAGAACTTCGAAGTATTCAAGAGAGGGAAGGGTCTTTCATTCCGTGGGTGCAGGCAATTCCTGATGATAGTGAAGTTGCTATGTGCCACCCTTCTGCAGTCATTATTCACACACATGAACTTTTGCCCCTTTTATTTGTAATATTGGCACTTTAGTTTTGAGGGGTTCAGTGTCAGCCAGTAGCTGGTACCCTCAGGGATGCTTTCCAGTTGCTGTTTCACAGCAGAGTAATTATTTTCAGAGAAACTTATTTTCATGGTTAATGGAGCATCTGAAGACTTAGTCTTAGACAAGCTAGACCTGTTACTTGTTTTTGTATGGCCTCTGAGCTAAGGATTCTTAAAAACATTTTATTTTATTTCATGTGTAAGAGTATTTGCCTGTATGTATGTCGAATGTCTGATGCCCACAGAGGCCAGAAGAGGGTGTTAGATCTCCTGGAATTGGAGTTACAGACGGTTATGAACTGCCATGGGTGCTGGGAACTCAGCCTGGGTCCTCTTCAAGAACAGTCAGTGCTCCTAATCACTGATTTATCTCTCCATACCAAAGGATGGTTTAAAACAAATTTTTTAATATTTGGAAATAATTAATTCATGTCATGAACAAATATGAAATTTGAATTTGTGTTTATACATAAAATTGTACTGGCTCATGGCCCCTGCTCTTGTTTGTGGATGGTATCCTGTCAGCTTCCACATTTCCATAGCTGAGTATAGTAGTTGGAACAGATACTCGAATTCTGCAAAGCCAAAAATATTGATCCTCTAGTCCCCAAGATAAAGCTCACCTAGTTTAAAATGTATTTTAGTGAGATAGTATTAGTAATTGTTTTTAACAGACTATTTTAAGATTTAAAATGTGACATGACAGGGCCCAACAAGGTGCAAAGAGAGAATTTCAGAGCAATTGTATTTTAAATTAGAATAGAAAAAAGAATATGACCTATACTTCCATCAAGCAGATTTTATTCAGAAGGAAAACTTCTAACCTGTAAAATTTCCCACATTTTCTGCTTGATCTTAGATCATGATATTGTGACAATTTTCTTTATAATTAATACATTTAGTTTTAATTTAAAAGGAGTCTTGTCCCTTATTTGATGCCCTACTGGGACATAGTATACTTTAAAAGTTATTTTGTGGGGGCTGGAGAGGTGGCTCAGTGGTTGAGAGCAGTGGCTGCTCTTCCAGAGGACCCGGGTTCAATTCCCAGCACCCACATGGCAGCTCACAACTGTCTGTAACTCCAGTTCCAGGCCTTCTGACACCCTCACACAGACATACATGCAAGTGAAACACCAATGAACACCAAATAAAAATAAATTTAAAAAAAAAAAAAAGTTATTTTGTGTGATATATGCATGTTTATGTAGGTATATGCATATGTACATGCAGATGAATACTAGATGTTGATGTCAGTTCTTTTCCTCAGTTACTCTTCTCATTTTTGAGACAGCTTCTCATTGAACCTGGAGACCATCTATTTACCTAAGCTAGCTGTCCAGTCAGCTTTAGGGATCTGCCTATCTGTGCCTCTCAGGACTGAGATTACAGACAAGCCCCAGGTCTGGCTTTGGGTGTTGTGGATCCCAACTGAGGTTCTCATGCTTGTGCAGCAGGCAGTGTACTGAATGAACCATCTCCCCAACCCCACAAAAGTACCTTCTGATGTTTCATCTTTCCCATGTCCAACTTCCTGGACACCTCTATTACTTTAGTTTAAAACTTGGAAAAGTCAGCCGGGCGGTGGTGGCGCACGCCTTTAATCCCAACACTCGGGAGGCAGAGCCAGGCGGATCTCTGTGAGTTCGAGGCCAGCCTGGGCTACCAAGTGAGTTCCAGGAAAGGCGCAAAGCTACACAGAGAAACCCTGTCTCGAAAAACCAAAAAAAAAAAAAAAACTTGGAAAAGTCAGATGAATGGTTCCTCATGCCATATACATTCTTTCAAATTCAAGTTGAGCTATGGGAATTTAAGGTTTAATTTTTTTCAGGGACTGGGTATCCATGTGTCTTAGGTTAGCCTTAAACTGCCTGTAGAGCTGGGGATGACCTTGAACTTCTGATCCCCCTGCCTCTAACTCCAAAATGCTAAGATTACAGGCATAGGCCACCAAACCTAATTTATGGGCTGTTCGCAATGAAGGTCTAAACTTTTAGGCTAGTTTTTTTTTCTGAAAGTTTAAACAAAAGATTGAGTACATGAAGGGCCTATGGAACATGCCTGTAATCTCAGGAGTTGGGAAGTGGAAGCAGGAAAATGAGGATCAGGAGTTCAAGGTCATCTTGAGCTACACAGTAGGTTTGAGACCAGAATGGGCTCCGTGAAATTTAATCTCAAATTAATTATGTTCACCTTGGTGACAGTCAGTCTGATTTGCAGCTGGGACAATGGTCTAAATGTAATCAGACTAACCTATAAAACACTGAGACTGTTTCCTTTCTAGGTATTTCTAGCAGAACCTGGAATAGCATTAGCTTATTGAGCAGCCCTACTTAGTCTTAGTTCCTGTTGTATTTGCATTCAACTAAACCTCCAGCATTTTCTTTTCTCCCCTGCTTAATGTCACATAGGTGTGTGTGTGTGTGTGTGTGTGTGTGTGTGTGTGTGTGTGTGTGTGTGTGTGTGTATTTAAAAATCATGTTTCTCCTCCCAGATCTCCCCTCCTTCCTCCTCACTCAACTTCATGTTCTTTCTTTCTCTCTTTCTAACAAAAATCCAAACAAAAATCAATAAGACAAAATGTCAAAATAAGAGGGGCTGGAGAGCTAGCTCAGCAGCTGAAAGTACTGGCTGCTCTTGCGGAGGACCCAGGTTCAATTCTCAGCACTCACATGGCAGCTCACAACTGTGTGTAACTCCAGTTCCAGGGCTTCTGACACCCTTACACAGACATACATGCAGGCAAATACCAATGAATACAAAATAAAAATAAATTACATATTTAAAAAAAAGCCAAAACAAAACAAACTAGAAAACCACAAAACAGCACATGGAGTTCATTTTGTTGTGGCCAGTTACTCCTGGGCATTGGCCTGCCATGGAGTGTGGTTGATATACCCAGTGATGCACTATTAAAGAAAATTAGCTAGTTGGTTAGGGGTATTACTTTGTATCCAGAACCCTCTCAATGCTTGGGTACCCTGTCTGTCTTGAATCTCTGCGGGTCCTATGCATGATGCCACAGTTTCTGTGAGTTCATATGTGTACCAGTTCTGTTGTATCTGGAAGTCACTGTTTCTTGGAGTCATCTACCACCTCTGGCTCTTGTAATCTTTCTGCCTTCTCTTCTGTATCCCTAAGCCTTAAGGGGAGGAGTTTGATAGAGACATCCATTTAGGACTGAGTACTCCAAAGTCTCTCACATTCTGTACATTGTCCAGTTGTGGGTCTCTGTGGTAGTCCCTATCAGCTATAAAAAGTATCTTCTCTGATGAGGGTTGGGTGATACATTTATCTATGGGCATTGCAGTATGTCATTAGGAGTCATTTTATTGCTATGTTTCTTTAGCAGAATAACATTAGTAGGTTTTTCCCTAGGTCCACGACCAATCCAATCTCAAGTTGTTGGCCACTTTAACAGTGTCAGGTGTGGGCTCCCTATCATGGAGTGAGACTTAAATCCAATCAAAAAGTGATTGGTTACTCCAATAACATTTATGGCACCATTGAACCAGTATATCTTGCAGGCTGGTCACATTGTAGGTTGCAATTGTTTATAGCTTGGTGACACTGGTGGTTACTTTACTCCTCTGCTACCATGCAGAGTAACTTCCAGCAGCATAAATGCTTGTCAGAAAGTATGAAGTTTCTAGTTGGTTATCAGCTTGACTTCTCCATGTTTGATGACATAAGTGTTGTCTTCAGCAACATGGCCTTACTATCAGGTTGTGGAAAGCAACCAATATCTTTGGTAATCTGTGATGTTTGGGGTGGTCCATGGGAGCCCTTTGTCCAACAATTCAGTAAACTCTTCCTGGCACAACCTCCAGTATTTTCAAAAGACTGTTCTCCAGAGTCAGGCCACTGGTCTCCATCCTATTTAATTATATATGTATGCCAAGTTTATTTGCATGCTTATATATTTATTTATATTTATAGTTATAAAGAAGGTTGACTATAAGAATGTCATATAAAGAATGTATTTTTAGCCTTAAATGTGCTAAAAATTGAATACAGAATTTATGCCCTTTAGAGGTAATGCTTATGCTTTTCAAAGGATCAGGATTTAGTCAACTGTAATTATTCTATAGAACAAAAGAAGTTGCTTTACATGAGTGTTGCTTACTGTTGTGAAAAATCTCAACAGATTTTTTCCTAAAATCTTTGAAAGTAGTCATATTTATTAATGTGTGCTTCTTGCAAAACCATTTTTATTCACAAAAGTTAATAGCACCTGTATTAAATCATCAAATAATGTGGATTTTTATTTACACTATAAACTAATATGCCACTTGATAATCCTTGGTTATCAAGGGGTCCAAGTTCCTTGTGGTTTGGAGGACAGGCAATGAACTTACATAGTTTCTAAAACTTAAAACTCTTTAGCATTTTGCCAGTGAAATTCAGAGGCATACACAGATGGTAGTGATTTTGAAATTGAGTGGTTTTCTGTTTTGAGCCTAATAGGTTTGAAATGATAATCACACAAAGTGTTGTTCATATTGTGCATCTTCTCCTTCCCTGTCCTATCAGGTCTGCCTGTTCAGGGCCAGAGATGTGCTTCTATATCACTTGCTTTCTGAAATACTTTTTGTTTCTTTTTTCCAGGCATCTAGTGGAAATTATTATTTCATCCCTTACACTGTGACACCGTGTGCTGATTATTTTTGCTGCGAGAGTGATGCCCAAAGGCGAGCCTCAGAGTATATGCAGCCCAACTGGGACACCATCCTGGGCCCACTGTGTATGCCCCTGGTGGACAGGTTCACTAGCCTCCTTAAGGACATCCGTGTGACCTCATGGTAATTTCCATCAGCCACTAAAAATCCTGGTAGTCTTGCAGAAATTTTCCCTTCACTTTCAGGGAGGTGATATACTTTGAAGTGACCAGTATGTCCAGAGAATAGGGATCACTGGCCACCCACTTAATCATCTTAGAATCCATCATTACCCCCTTAGTGTCTCACTAAGCTGAGTTCCTGAAATGAAGCCAGAAGAGAAGAGAGCATGGTCATAACTGGGCCTGGGGCTAGCCATGGTTCCCTATGTGACACTGATATGTAACTCTTCTTCTCTATGCTCTTTCTCCTTTATAAAACAGGGAAATTAACTCTGTGACTGTTTTTAATGATCTCTTTCAACTCTAAGATTCTGTGTTTTCAGATAGTTTCTGAACATAATTTTATACTCTCAGTTATTCAGGTTCTCAAAATGCCAGAGCAAGGTCATTCTGACCTTATGTTCTTGTCATAAGCATGCATTGAGTCAAGCTTCAGCCAACCTGACCTCAGGATGTCCTGTGACATGTTATCTGTAGATTTACGTCATGGGGTATGGTGTCCACTCAGAGGCAGACAGGTTTGAGTATGAATTCTGGCTTAGGTGATTGCTCGGCTGGGTAGCCTTGGAAAAGTCACTTCCCCTCTTTGAACCTTAGTGCTAAATAAACTGTACCTTCAGTGTTGTTAGTTGAAAAGTTAAGGGCAGGAAATGATTCTTAACCAGAGGATCCCTGTTGTTTTGCTCACAGCCAATTTAAAGGATTTATTCCTGTAAGTTGTGTCATAAGAAGGATTTGTTCTTCCAAAACAAATGAAAATCCAAAGGACTGGCAGAACTGACTTGTAATGAAATGTCAAGGACCTCATGTCATACTTTGGCTCAGATCATGGCACCCTGAACCATGGAGGGTTACTGTTAAAGTACTGGCATGAAAGTGACACTTGTTACCAGCCTTCTCACCTTTTCTGTCCCATTGCCTTTTCTTGGGATGCACACTTTAGTGGGAAAGAAGTCTAGAAACCCACATGGCAGCAACAGAAAACAAGTAAGGGTTTCTCTGACACCTTCATAGCTATTGTCTTACTTCAAAGGGAAAATTTTAGTGAAGTTTAGAGAGAAACCTCTCCTAATAGCATATTTTTAGGTCTAACAAAGAGGTATATAGCTTGAATCTGACAGAGGGATCAGATGTCTTTGTAAGAAATAGATTCAAGTTTGTTTCCTCATCAATAAATCCATGTACTAGGAGGAAAACAAGCTTTGGGGGGATTTGTTTTAATTTCCAAAGGCTCAAAAAACTCTGTCCTATGACTGGTGTCTGCTGATTGTTAACACGAGGGTTAATGGTGCTTATGTTTGAAAACCCCTATAACGTGAATGGCAGGTAAGTTTTTAGCCCAAGTACCAACTCTGGCAGGTTTATTATCTCTATCTTGAGTCTTAAGCTAGAAAGCACTTAGAATTCATTTCCAAGTCTACAGTGATTAGCAACATCCTTCTTCGTTACCAGATGCAGAAATGGCTACATACTTACTACATATCTGATATCCCCAACATGCCAGGCATAATTTCATTTGCATAAAAGTTACTGTTCATATTATGTGTTTTTTTTAAAAGTGATTTTTCAGTTACACTTGAAAACAAGACTAAGGTATAACTTTTTACTTGTCAGGCCAAACTAATAACACCTTAATAGCTTTGATGCCTTTATAACCTGCTGAATGGGCAATGGATGCCACCCAACTTAATGACTCATTCAGTTAACAGTTTTAAACACTGGCAGAATCTACTAATTTGCTCATCATTAGTGTAATGGAAGTTGACAAATAAGGAAATAAAGAATGGAAGAAGTGCACTGGTATTTTTATATCAGAACCATTTCTGTAGGCTATTACTCTATTCTTTAAATGTTAATTGAGGTCTTATTAGGAGCATTGGACCAGGCTATGTACTGTGTGCACATTTATGTGCCATCACTTTATAATTATTCAGGCTAAGTACTATTTGTTCTTATTTTATCTGTGTTCCTTTTCTTTCTCTAAAGTTGATTTACTTTACTAAGTGAGAAGCTTAAATTTATTCTTTACAATTATATAATTTCCATGGGTTGATAGCATCACCGCTTGGTAATGCTCAGGCTCTATTTAAAATTACTTGGAAAATGGACAAGATACTTAATCAGTCTATGGACATCATTGTAAGTTGGGTTCTATACCACTAAATGAGGATGTTTTTCAAGTTTTAAATGAAGTGCCACATACTAATATTGACTGTATGAGAGGCTATGAGGACATTTCAGGATTTACACTGTTTTAAATGTTTTCACATACTCTCTTTTTGTTTAGATGCTCACAAGAGAAAAATTTGTTATTTTATATTGGAAAATATTTTTGCAGAAAAATATAACAAGGAAAGCTAAGAGTGGAAGGTATAGTTGTCTGTAATCTTCCTGGTATAGTCTTTTTGTACCCCTTGTTGGATTGCTCTTGGACACACCAGTAGTTTCTGTTCTCCTTCACCTGGAAACAGCTTCATGACTACTAACTGGGAACACTTAGTAGATGAAAATGTTTTTTAAAATGAATTTGCCTAGGTTTTATGTCTTTTGGAGTATTGTTTTGCTTTTGATAATTTGTTGATAGTGGGGGGAATTAAATAATCATGTAAAGTTGCTTTATGCCGTGTGTGTGTGTGTGTGCGTGCGTGTGTGTGTGTGCGCGCGTGTGCGTGTGTATGTGTGTGGGGGGGTGTATGTGTACACATGTGTGTGTACATATCTATAATTCTCAGGGAGTTGCATTGAAAATTATCTAGACTATCAGAAAGTTAAGCTTTGAAGATAACTTTTAAGATTGTAATCTGAATTTTATTATCACCTACTAGTTTATTGCTGCAGTATGCAAAAAAGGTAGATATTATCGTGTTTACTAACTTAGGAAGACTCAGGGATGGCCAAGGTCCCCATATGTTATTGAGAACCATGCTCATTTGAGCACTCAAGAGAGTCTTTGATGCATGTATATAATCAGGGGGTTTTGTTTTCTTCTCCAGTGCTTATTACAAAGAAACCTTGTTAAATGACATCCGGAAAGCCAGAGAGAAATACCAGGGTGATGAACTGGCAAAAGAGTTGACTCGGATCAAATTCCGCATGGATAATATTGAGGTTCTGACATCGGACATTATCATTAACTTACTTCTGTCCTACCGTGATATCCAGGTATGAAGTGTACTTAGGTGAGGCTAGCATATGCTTGACTTTTCTTTGTCATAAGGAATTTCTCATACATAGTATGCTTACTTACACCAAGAGTGTGATGAAGAAGCTGCTCTATCTAAATAGGTATGTGACCTGGTGATGGGCTATTGTAGATTATTTAGAGGTAGTTTTGTCATATCTGAGCTGGAGTAAGCACTCCAAAAAGAGCCCCCATTTGCTTAAAATGGGAAACTAAGAATTTAATGTTTTACATATATTTTATTCTAGGTAATGCTCCAAGCCTTTTGTAAATCCTGATTGATTGATTAGTCCTCTGAACCCCATGGTTTAGGTTTGCTCTTATTTTTATTTTACAAATGAAGAGATTTGAGGCACAGAGAAATGAAGTAACCTGCTCAGATTCACAGAGCGTGGTAAAGTTAAGATTCAGAGGCTGACTAGCTCCATTGCCCTTGTTTTCATTTATTCAGCATTTCTTTATGCCTTTGTCACGTCTTTCTCTCTTTACCACCCCTCCTCAGTGAGAGTAGGAGTAGCTGGCCTATGTTAAGGAACTAGGGAAGCAGATGCTTATTCTAATATAGGCATCAGAAGTTACTGGAAAATTTTGAGACCCAGGTTACGAGGTGTGGAACCCTGGGGGGAAACTGAGTATTTCTCTTCAATATTGAACTAGTTTTAAGGGTATCTTGCATCTCTTCCTTCTGGAGGCACAAAGGATAATATGCTTCACTTGTAGAATACTACAAAGCTGCACTAGAGGTTGTTGATCACAATTCTGTAAATCTGAATGATGGAGAGAGACATCCATTTATGGTCTGGACCAAGAATAGAGTCAGCTACTAAGGAACCCATGGCCTGAGTGACAAACAAATACAGCTACCTGCTTTTAATAACAGGTGGTATTATGCAACAAGAAAATGTGATTGACTTTTCTTGAAGTATTTCTTTTTGATTTTGGTTTTGTTGTTGCTGTTATTTGGAGACAGGGTCTTATGTAGCCCATTGAGTCGAACTTGCCATGTAGCTGAAGATGACTTTCAACTCCCAATGCTCTTGCTTTTGATTCCCCAATGCAGTGATTATAGGTGTGTGCCACCACACCTCTGCTCTTGAAATGTTTCTTTGAGTTGCTGGCTTACTTCTACCCTTCCCTTCCTGAATGCCTTCAGTTCTTAATTTTTCATTGGTAGAACTCTTAAGCCAAAGAAGGGCTGGAAGTTTCCTGGGATATATTGTCTTCTCTTTTCTGAGGCAGTAGCATCAAAGTCTAAAGCCAAGTGTCAGATTCTGTGGGAAGATCTCTGTTGCCTGGCTGGCAGTGAGTTGGCCAATACCAGTAATTCTGAGCCTGGCTAAATGGGTAATTGTTGGTGGCACTGCTAAAATGGAACCTAGTGGAGACATACATGGTAGCAATTTAACCCCTGGGGTAATGTATGCAGCATTTGGAACAGTAGTTCTCAGCTTGTTGGTATTTGGCATTGTCTGGAAAGACATTCTAACTGTCAAAACTGACTGTGTAAGGCAGGGGTACTAATGGCTTCTAGTAGGGATGCATCTATCCATCCAACAATACATGGACAACATCCTGGAGCAGAGATGTAAGTCTAGAATATCAACAGTGCTGCAGCTGAGAAATTCTTAGACTAATTTGATTGATTTGGGCAAAATAGGAAGCAGTAAGATGTTTTCTCCATTTGTATTGGAAAGTGACTAAGTTTTTTTGTGTATATTTGTCCAACACATTTTAACACAGTTCTGCTGCTGGTATTAACCCTCCCACACTCAACACATAACATCTTTTTCCTTGTTGCTAGGCTCACTTGTGCTTTTGTTTTTGGATTTAACAAAATTTTTATTGATCCTTTTGTGCCCTCTGGTAGCAGGAATTCCTCTTCTGTCTCATTTATCTTCTTTTTTGATTTTTTCTCTGTATTTGCCAAGGCTACAATTAATTTCACTAACTACTATCTGCAAGGAAAGATTTATCTTTAAATTTGGAGTCTGTCTTATGTTTATAACTATTGAGAAAAATCTATGAAGAACTGTTTCCTCTTTCTCACACTCTGAGATGTTTTTGCCAACAGGACTATGATGCAATGGTCAAGCTGGTAGAAACACTGAAGATGCTGCCTACATGTGATTTGGCTGATCAGCACAACATTAAATTCCACTATGCATTTGCACTAAATAGGTAAGAATGATTATGTGTAGGGTTTGTGAACATGTGACCTGTTATAGTCTTCTGTTGTCTTTTCAATATTCATCAGATATGATCCAAGTCATATGCTAACTGCCAAAGGTATGAAAAAACAAGGTACTTTGCCTTTGGAACATATATCCTATGAGATCAGACATGTAAAAAAATCCTAATAGGGCCAGGTGGGGTGGTACACATTTTTATTCCCTACACTTAGGAGGCAGAGGCAGGCAGATATCTGAGTTCAGGCTAGCCTGTTCTAAATAACAATTCCAGGCCAGTCAGGGCTATATAGTGAAACTCTGTTTCAAAAAACAAAGAAATTCTAATAACTTGGGGAGATATGCAGTTTAATGAATGGTTTGTCCAAAGTGATAGAGAAGTATAGCAGAAGGAGAGAGTTGTTCTGTTTAGGGGTAGAAAAGCTTCTTTGTATTTTCTGGTATGAGTTTTAAAGAATTAGATCATGGATGGGAGATGGTAGGATGTGGAGGAGAGTAAAAGACCATTCCATTTGACTGGAGTGTGAGCATAGAAGTCTTTTTGCACAAGGTGCATCCAAGTAATAGCCAGTGCAACCAGAACACAAGATGCAAGTGAAGGCAAGTACAGGATATAAGGTTAAGCATAGAGGATGGGATTATATACATGAAAAAGGTATTACATGGTGGTGGTGGTACATGCCTTTAATCCCAGCACTGTAGTCACAGGCACACTTTCATTCTAGGCAGAGGTAGGTGAATCTCTCTGAGTTCTAGGCCAGCCTGGTCTACAGAGCTTGTTCCAGGTCAGCCAGGGATACACAAAGAAACCATGTCTCAAAAAAAAGGAAGAAAGAAAAAGGTATTGATGGTATCTTTTATGCTATGGAGGACTAGCTGAAGCAGTAAGATTGATGTTGCACAATAGATAAAGATGGTGTCTTAGCTAGGGTTTCTGTTGCTGCAATGAAACGCATGACCAAAAAGCAGGTTGGGGAGGTAAGCATTTGTTTGGCTTACACTTCCATGTCACTGTTAATCATGGAAGGAAGTCAGCGCAAGAACTCAAACAGGGCAGGAACCTGGAGGCAGAAGCTGATGCAGAGGCCATGGAGGGGTGCTGCTTACTGACTTGCTCCACATGGCTTACTCAGTCTGCTTTCTTATAGAACCTAGGACTACCAGCCCAGGGATGGCACCTTCCACAATGGGCTGGCTCACTCCCATAAATCACTCATTAGGAAAATGCCCTGGGTTCAATACCGTACAATGAAGAGAAAGATGAGCTATGTGGTCAGTGGTAAAATTTCCTTCTCAAATCCCTCATGGTATCAGATTTTAAAAAAAAAAAATTATTCATTTTTACATACCAACCGCAGTCCCCCCTTCCACCACTCCCCTCATGCCCCCTTATTCACCATCCACTCCTCCAAAAGGGTAAGGCCTCCCATGGGGAGTCAACAGAGCTTGGTACATTCAGCTGAGGCAGGACCAAGCCCCTCACCACTGCATCAAGGCTGAGCAAAGCATCCCACCATAGGGAATGGGCTCCAAAAAGCCAGCTCATGCACCAGGGACAGATCTTGGTCCCACTGCCAGGGGCTCCTCAAACAGACCAAGCTACACAACTGTCTCTCACATGCAGAGGGCCTAGTTCAGTCCTATGCAGGCTCCACAGCTGTCGGTCTAGGGTTTGTGAGTTCCCACAAGAAGATGCCAGCTGATTTGGTTTTAATGAAAGACCTTATTAGCAGTTCTCCTATGCCAAAATCTGTCACCTGTTACACTGCCATCAAATTTTAGAAGTCTTTGAGAATTTTAAGAAAATATTCTGATTGTCTTTTTCTATATAAGTTTGAATAGATAGCAACCCACTTTATCCATATGTAATTAACCCTGTATCTTGTTCCCTATGTCCATGTGTGTGTTGTATATCTGCTATATAAGATATATTCTAATTTAATCTCTTATAATTATATGTTGTAAATTTAATGTACATTCAGTATTTGTTATGCGCAATGCCTCACCCTAGTATCTAGAGGATGATTTAGCATATGGAGGTTGAATAAATACCAATTAATGTGGAAAAAAAATGCCCTATAGGCTTGCCTACAGCCTGATCTTCTGTAGGCATTTTCTCAATTGAGGATCCCTCCTCTTTAATGACTAGCTTGTATCAAGTTGACTGAAAACTAGCCAGTATAGTGTTGGTTTTTTTTCCTGTGAGTGTGTATGTGCACGTGTGCATGTGTGTGCATGCATGCATGTGTGTGTGTGTAACTTAGAAAGTATTGCTTAGAGACTACAAGCCTCAAAAGTAGGTAAATTAGCTAAAATGATGTAGCAAAGAGCCTGCAAATCCAATGATTTAAATAAGATTTAAATTTTCCTCTTGATAGATAGCAGGATAGATTTGAGTGAACCAGGCTGTTAGCACAGTAGCACTGCTCTAGAAATTGCTTTTAGACTTCGCACCCAACTATTTTATAGGTTTTTGTTATCCCCTAGACCAGTGGTTCTCAGCCTGTGGGTCGCAACCCTTTGAGGGGTTGAATGACTTTCACAGGGGTTGTATATCAGCTATCCTGCATATCAGATATTTACATTATGATTCATAACAGTAGCAAAGTTACAGTTATGAAGTAGCAACAGAAGTAACATTGGGAGTCAGCATGACATGAGGAACTATATTAGGTCACAGCATTAGAAAGGTTGAGAACCACTGCCCTAGCATGTTGGCATCATCTGCATAGTTGAAGCTTGTTCACTGCCACTCTTACACTGCAACCGATGGTACAGGGTTAGAGACCAGATGGAAGTGTGAGGCAAGTGATTTCCTCCCTCCCTCTTGTTCTTTCAGGAGTTTGTACATTGTATTTTGATCATATTTATCACCTTTCCCAACTACCCCCAGATACACCCCTCTTACCTCCCCACTCAAATTTGTATCCCCACTTTTTAAAACCCATCAAGTCCAATTTGTGATGCCTGTATATTCTTGGTTGTGCAGTCAACCTACAGGGGGCTACACTTTTAAAGACAACTGACTCTCCCTCTCCCTACATTAACAGTTGCTAATAGCTCCTTGAGTAGGGGTGAGACTTCGTGCCCATCTCACCTCTTCATGCTGAGATTTTGTCTGACTTGCACTGGCACAGGTCTTGTGTATGTTGTCACAGCCATTGTGAGTTCATATGTGGAATTGCACTGACATGTCTAGAAAACACTCTTTCCTGCAGTCATTCATGACTTCTGGCTCATACACTCTTTCTGTCCCTCTTCTGCAGTGATCCTGGGACCTCTGGAGGAGGATGTTCCATTTAGGGCTGAGTATTCCACGGTCTCTTATTCTTTGTACCTTGATTAGTTGTGGGTGTTTGCTAATCACCATCCACTACAAACAGAAGTTTCTCTAATGATGGTTGAGAGATATAGTAATCTGTGGTTATGTTGCTAGGAATCTGTTTAATATTATATTCATCTAGTAGCATAATAGTAGATTACACTCTAGGGCTACAGGTTTGGGGCCTGATAATGGTCCCAAGTATGAGTTTCATCTTCTGGACTAGGGCTTAAATCCAGTCAGAAAGTAGTTGTTACTGCCATGATATTCATGACACTATTGCACCACTGGGGATGTCTTTCTGGATCAGGGGTGTGTGTGTGTGTGTGTGTGTGTGTGTGTGTGTGTGTGTGTGCATAGATACATATATACATGTATATATGTGTGTACATACACATATTATGTGTGCATGTATGTGTACTCAATAAAGAAGGAGTTGAAATGGAGTCACTCCACTAGATACCATAGGCTAACAAATAAAAAGCGCCTTGCTAGGAATGATTTGCTTCTTTTGGAGTTATTGGCCAGTAAGGTTCCATAGACCCCCAACATTACATGTGATTGCCAGTGCTATTGGTTACCCTACAGATCTTGATGGCAAGACCCTGTTCTGATGATACCACATACTTGATTCATAGAACATGAAGAAATCAAGCTGTTATTCATCTGGAAGCCCCATCCTTGCAGGATAGCTTTCCTAGTGTGGAAAGGTGCTGTGCATGCTACCGGAGGAGAAAAGTAAATGAGGGATTTTCTTTAAAGTGGTATCTTAGTTAGGGTTGCTATTGCTGTGTTGAAACACCATGACTAAAATCAACTTTGGGAGGAAAGGGTTTATTTGGCTTACTGTTTATCATTGATGGAAGTCAGGACAGGAACTCAAACAGAGCAAGAACCTGGAGGCAGGAGCTGATGCAGAGGCTATGGAGGAGTGCTGCTTACTGGCTTGCTCCTCATGGTTTGCTCAACCTGCTTTCTTATAAAACACAGGACCACCAATCCAGGGAGAATATCACCCATAATTGGCTGGGCCCTCCCCCATCAATCACTAATTAAGAAATGTCCTATGGTCCTGCTTACAGCCTGACCTTCTGGAGGCATTTTCTAAGTTGAGGTTCTGTCTTCTCAGATGACTCTAGCTTGTGTCAAGTTGACATAAAATTAGTCAGTACAAGTGAGTTGCTACTACTTATATTCTGTTGATATGAGCTTAGTTGACTCCATATTGCTGCAAGTGAAGTTGGAAAATGTAGTGTACTGGCTGGTTTTGTATGTCAATTTGACAGAATCTAGAATCATCTGAGATGGGGGAAACTCAATTAAGAAAATCCTTCCATGAGATCCAGCTGTAAGGCATTTTCTTAATTAGTGATTGATGAGGGCGGGCCCAGCCCATGGTGGGTGATATCATCTCTGAGCTGGTGGTCCTGGGTTCTATAAGAAAGCAGGCTGAGCAAGCCATGAAAGCAAGCAGCATTCCTCCATGGCCTCTGCATCAGGTCCTGCATCCAGGATCCTGCCCTGTTTGAGTTCCTGTCCTGATTTCCTTCAGTGATGAACAGCAATGAAGAAGTGTAAGCCAAATAAACCCTTTCCTCACCAACCTGCTTTTTGATCATGGTGTTTCATTGCAGCAATAGAAACCCTAACTAAGACATGTAATTTCTAGCTAAGTGGCCATACAAACATGACTACTATGAATTTGCAGGATAAATAGTTTCAAATTCAACCTCTCAAAATATCAGGTGTCTAAATGTCTTAATTCTAATATCTCTCTTCTTCCATTGATAATATATAGAAAAAAGTAAATATTTTAAGAATCACACTGAGATACATTCTTTTCTGCCTCCAGTAAGTAAGCTGTTACTTACATAATTATGTCAGATCAATACAGAAGAGTATTCTGGAAATGTATGCAACTTGGTTTGATAGCTAGGGGCCTGTAGCATGGCCTCATAAGTCTTCCAATGAATGACATCTTCAAGTAAGGAATACATAAAGTAAGTGTTCCAAATGAGCTGAGAATTACTCAGATCATCTGGTTTCCCAGTTTCAGAGGCTGTACTTTTCAGCAGCTGTATTAAGCTTCAAATTGCTGACAGACCACTGGCAGCATCTTTAAGATAACAACAAAACAGGAGCCCATGTTTTCCCAGAATCTTGTAACCCATATAAAGTCATGTCTCTTAAATCAAGATAAAATATTACAAGCAGTAAAAATGTGTAGATTTTAAATATATAATTTGATGAATTTGAGAAATGCATATACCCATCTAAAGAGCACCCCTGCCAAAATAAAGAACTCTCACCCTAGAAGTTTCTTGTTCAGCTTTGTCTACAACCTCTACCTCTCCATAGGCAACCAATGTTGCAACTGCTATGTCCATATATTAGTTTTCCTTGTCCTTAAACTTCGCATAAATAGAATCATACAACACACTCTCTTCTGTGTTTGGCTTCAGGATTTCAACAGCATGTTGATGATATTCATATATGCTTTTGTGTGTATCACTAGCTAGTTTTTTGTTGTGTAGAATATTCCATTGTATAGATATTCCATGATTTATTCATTTTACTGATAGGCATTTAGGATGCTCCAGGTTTGGAATGCTAAAATAAATGCCTTTGTAATCATTTCTTGTGCATGTTTTTATATAGAAATATACATACACTTATGTTGGACATATATTATGTGTGTGCAGTAGATACCAGCAAATAATGATGAAATTTTGATTCATCAAGGGTAGGAGGCATCATAATCTCTCTGAAAATGTGTGTTCTCCTTCATGTTCTTCACCCCAAACCCCAGTGGCTTTTAAATTCAACACTCCAAAGTAGGGGGAACATCTTAGGAATGAATGCCAGCCTTCATTAAACCTGAGAAAACAAAATCTAATAATTCTGTTCCCTCAATGTAGTGAGCTCCAATTTTAGTAATACTTGCCTCCATGTGATTGATTGTTGACTTAAAAGAATTAAATATGTCATCACTTATGAAATTCTTGAGGAAATTCCTGGTGCACTATAAGTACTATAAAAATTAGCTTGTTAAGTAAGAACTGGGAGCCATGTAAGTTGCTTGTTGCTATTTTTTAACTAGACAGAATAGAGTGTACCCATTGTCAAATAGTGGATAAAATAATGATTACTGTCCTCTCAAAGGACTGAAAGAATAAAACAGTGTTTGAAATGGAAACTTGAATCTAAAAGTAGATATAACAGTGTGATATGATTCAGAGACAAATGTATTTCCAATCTGGAGGGAGACTATTGCACACAAAACACAAACATCCCTTTTGCTTTCTGATCTCAAACCTCCTGTCAGATACTGACTCTGTTGAGCCCCAGCAAGGGTCCTTGGTACTGAGAACCTTATTTTTCACACAGAGTTTCCAATTGCTTCAGCTGTATGCGTAGTCTTGAAGTTCATGTTTCTATTTTCACTTGTCCAGCTGTCAACATAGTTGTAGGATCTGGCTTTGTATACAGTTTTAAGGAAGTTAGCAGTGCTACCTTATATGTATAAGGGAAAATAGTGGTGGTGGTGGGGAAGGAGTATTCCTGCATTTCAGTTGACCTTTAACTTTTAGGAAGTGAACCAAAACATGACCATAAATTAGTTACTAAAGGTTGGCAGGCATGAATGATGTTTGACCCTCAGATGGCAAGGGCTCCCTGTCAGTGGGAAAGCTAGCTTGAGCCAGTCAGCATTTCCTGGTATCTTCCACTTCACTGCATTCAGAAGCCCAGTCAAAGCTACTTGAAGTTTCCACTGAGCAGTTAAACTGCTGGCCTCTCATGGTGTAGAATCCTTTATGAGCAATTTTGTATTTGCTATTGCTTTTATAGACAAGACTTTACTATGTACACTATTGCAGGCATAATTTTCTTTTTTTTTTTTTTTTTTTTTTTTTGGTTTTTCGAGACAGGGTTTCTCTGTGTAGCTTTGCGCCTTTCCTGGGACTCACTTGGTAGCCCAGGCTGGCCTCGAACTCACAGAGATCCGCCTGGCTCTGCCTCCCGAGTGCTGGGATTAAAGGCGTGCGCCACCACCACCTGGCTGCAGGCATAATTTTCTAACCAAGGATCTAGCCAGTGGGCTGAAAGATGACTATGCTAGACAGTGTTTTCGTTTTTGTTTTCTATCACTATTATATTAACTGAGAGAAACAACTTAAAGAAGAAAATACATTGTTTAGCTCTCGGCTTCAGAAGTTTTAGACCATAGTACTCAGCTCCATCACTTCTGGGTCTGTGGTGAGGCAGTGTATGGTGGGGATCACATAAAAGAGCAGGGAAACTCACTTCATGGCTGACAGGAGGAAAAGGGAAAGAGGGAGACAAGAAATATCTTTCCAGAGCATGCCTCCAGTGACTCACTTACTCCAAGTTTTCACTCCCTCCTAATGATGACATCATATTATGAATCTCTGAACAGAATGACTAGATCAGAGCCCTCAGGATCTAGTCATTTCCCAAAGATTCATCAGCTGGCAACTAAGCCCCTAATATATGGCCCCAATGGGGATATTTCATATCTAAACTATAACATTCTACCTCTGCCTCCCTAAAAGCTCATGTCTGTCTCATAATACAAAATGCATTCAATTTATTTCCAGGAGTCCCTATAATCTTAACAGTTCTGGCAGTGTTAAAAAGTCCAAGCCCAAAGTCTCTCTGAAGACTAAAGGTAAACTATTAGCTGTGAACCTCTGTAAAATGTAGAAAGCATGCTGTTTACAGTCCACACTCAAAGGCACAGAAAAAATTCCGGTCCCAAAAGGAGAAATGGGGCCAAAGAAAAGAGGAATGGAACAAAAGAAAGACTAGAACCCAGTAGGACAAACCTTAAACCCTGTAGATCCATGTCTAGCATCCATGACATGTGGTGCCATTATGTGAGCTCTAGGTGGGTTAGGGTTGTCCTGTTGCTATAACCTTGCTGTTTGCAACCTATATGTGGACTTTTGGGCTGGTCCTGCTCACCCCCTGCAGCTTTCTTTAGATGTTCAATTTTCTGGTATCCATAGAAGTTGTATCTGCACAGCTTTACACATTGCCCTTTAGGTGTTGCCTGCAGGAATCTTGATCCTGCCACACATTGCCTATCCCCGCTCCCCAGGCTTTCTTTTGAATTCTGAGTAAAGCCTCATGACCTCATAACTCTTGTTTTCTGTATCCTTGTAAAAACAGTATCTTATAGGCAACATCCAGGTCTCTTGCCAGCTTAAGCAGTATCTGTGCCCCCTTGGACTATAGCTTCAGTGGCCTATAAGTGCTTGGATGAGTGAACATGGAGAAACACTTTCCAAATGGCCTTATGCCAGCAGAGAGCCCTAGAGCTCTTTTTTCAAAGAAAAATCTTTCAAGTTAGTTAATCTTTATACCCTTGAGCCTGCAACGACCAGGTCTTGGTCATTCCTGAAGATATTCAAGGTATCTTTTCTATGTCCTGATGCAAAATAGTTGGCTTCTTTTAAAGGCCCAGATTTCTTCAGCAGCCATGTTTTCCCTGGCCCCAACATTAACTGTTGCTTTTCTGCTCAACTTGCAAATATCCAAATCTTTCTGCTTCCAGTTCTCATTGTAAACTTGGCTAAAAGCAGATGCCACAATCTAAATGACTGCTTCCCTTGAACTTTCCTCTGCCAAATTTAGTAGTTTACCACCTTTTTTTATTCTATTTTTTGTATGAGTGTTTTCCCTGCATGTATGTCTGTGTATCACTTGAATGCCTTGTACCTGTGGAGGCCAGAAGAAGCACAGATACCCTGGAATTGGAGTCACAGAGGTTGTGAGCCGCCATGTGGGTGCTGGTAAATTGAACCCGTCTTTTGAAAGAACAGCAGATACTCTTAACCACTGAGCCATCTCTCCAGCTCAATCTATCACCTTTAAATTGAGCCTACTATAAAATCTCAAGACACTGTAGACAGGTTCTATTTCATGATACTATAGCATGAATATCCTCTACTCTAATTTCCAATAGAGTTCTTGTTCTCATCTGAAATATCATAAGCACAATCTTTTTTTCACATTTTTATTAAGAAAATTTTTTCATTCATTTTACACACCAAAGATCCCCCTCTTCCCTCCTCCTGCCCCCTCAAATTCCCCTCCCAACCCATCCCCCACTCCCTCCCACAAGAAGGTAAGGCCTCCCATGTGGAGGCACATTCAGTAGAGGCAAGTCCAAGCCCTTCCCTCTGCCTCAAGGCTGCACAAGGTGTCCCATCATAGGTAGTAGGCTCCACAAAGCCTGCTCATGCACCAGAGATGGATTCTGATCCTACCGCCAGGAGGCCTCCCAAGCAGATCAAGCTATACAACTGTCTCACCATGCAAAGGGCCTAGTCCAGTCCCATGTAGGCTCCACAGCCATTATTGATCCAACTTTCATGAGTTCCCTCTAGATTGGTTTGGTCGTCCCTGCATGTTTCCCTATCATGATCCTGATGCACTTGTATAAGCATAATCTTTACTGTCTGCAGTTTATTAGCCTTCTGGTCTTCTGAGCTCTAGAATCACCCTTCCATGATTCTGTTATTCTGATTGTAACCAAATCAAACTTTGCTTACAACTTTCTAGCTTATATCTCCAGATGTTTTCAAACTCCTAAGGAAACCAATTCCAAAGGCTTCTGAACCACATTATTAGGTAAACCTATAGTTCCTCCCTACTCCTTGGCACCATAAGTCTGTATTTGTCAATGTTCTCTACAGGAGAAGAGCCAATAGGTTATGTATGTGTGTATGTATGTATATATGTGTTTAAGTACATTATACATTGTATATAATTATAAAGGATAATTTAATACATTGGCTTATACATTTGAAAGCTATATAGTCTAACAATGGCCATCTGTACTATAATGGAAAGTCCGAGAACATGGCAGTTTCCTCAGTCCAAGAAGCTAGAAGTCTCAGCAGAATAAGAGAAACTAATGATTCATTCCCAGTCCAAGGCTACAGGTATGGAAGCTCTTGTAACGTTGCTGATGTGAGTCTACATTGAAAGGCTGAAGAACCTGGGGTCTAATGACCACAGGCAATTGAGGCAGCAGCAGTAGACCTGCTTGTTTGGGGAAAAGTGGAGCTTGCATGTGGTGACTCTTTTCCCCTCTTTTCTATCTGGGTCCACATTCTGGCCAGATCTTTCCACTTTGGTTACTGTCCCTGGAAATGGAGGGATGGGATAATTGATTACATTAACTTAATCTGGCATACATCAGGGGGACACTAATCTTACTCAGAACCTGTAGAAGCCATCTCAGCTTCTGGGCTCCCCAGCCAGGTCATTGTTTAAGTGAAAGGACATTTTGTCCGGGAGAGTTGTGTGGGCTTGTCATCTCTGGAGTAGCCATCAGCCTCCTTTTCTCTCTTCTGTTCATATTCACTATTCACTGTAACCATCTCCTTTCTATGGTTCTATAAATAGCCATTCTGTATTACATGTTTGTCATAAGTAGACAAATGCTATCTTCCAATTGTCATAGTACATTGTCTTCAGGTACCTAAAAGCAAAGATATTTGTTATTGCTTTCCTACAAATGAGAACTATAATCACTGCCAACTTAGAATTATATAATTCCAACTTTTATTTTATAGAGGATAAAGAACAAAGTAAAGTTCCAAAATTTAACAGCTGGTCAGTTTGATGTGGACCCATAACTATATTTTTTAGCATAACATGATATGTAATACTAGTTTTTAAAGCTAATGTAATAATATCATGGCATCATTAATTACACTAATCTCAAAATGCTTTAATTTATATTTTTGTGCCTTCAGGACTACCAAAACAAGCCATGGGATTCCACTTAAAATTGCTGGGCAATCTCTTTATATTTCTTGGGTTGGCACATATAATTGAGAGTATTAGATGGTAGCTGAATGTTGACACTGTTTTCATAATAGATACTTTTGTTAAGAAACAAATGTTTCTTATTGTCATAAAAGCATGTAATCTAAAATTTACACTTAAGGAATTTTAAGCTTGTGTCTCAGTAGTATTAAATACATTCTACTGTTATAAAGCAGATCTCTAGAACTTTTTCCTCTCCCAAGCCTGCATTTGTGTATTTATTTTTCAGCTCTACTTTCCTCCTCCTGAGCATCAAGTAATTACTAGTTTTTCTATGAATTGGACTACCTTTAGCATGCTATGTAAGTGTAGTCTTCTATTTCTGTCTCATTTGACTTCATGTAATCAAGTTCCATACCCATTGTGCTATGTACCAAAACTCCCTTCTTTTTAAAGCCTGAGTAAGATTTCATTGTATGGATAGACCACATATTGTCTATCCATTCATCCTTTGATGGATTTTTTTTCCTTTGATGGATTTTTAGGTTAACTTCACCTCTTGGTTATTGTGACTCCTGCTGCTATGAACAAAAATCCAGCTGCATTAGTTTCCTGAGAAAATAAATTACTTTGTTTCCTTCTGAACAACAGCCTTTACGATAATACATGTTGCTTTTACAAACTATTTTCCTTTTCTGTCTGCTCACTGGCCACCTTGATCCTACCATATCATCCTGTTTTATTTCCTTTTTGGTTGCCTCCTGCTTGTTCTTTATTTACTGACTCATTTATATATCAACAGAAGTCTGTATGTTAAAGAGAAGTGAGCTAATGAGGAATGAATGAAGGTAGAAGGTGATTTTTAAAAAACCATCTGTGTGCATTACATACCCACACACATTTGAATTTACACAAATAAGCAAACTCATTCTCCACAAAGTAATTGTACTGCAATAATCTGCATTTGACAGTGTTGCCTTCATTCAGAATATTAGTTTATCAGAGAGGAAGTTTTGTTTTTGTTTTGCCTCCGGAATTGTCTAAAAGCCGACTTAGAAGAAACACAGAAAATTAATATAATTTTAGTGTATTTTACAGACAGACAAATCTGAGTTTGAATTACAGCACCAATACTTAAGTCTTATGATCAGTGACAAAGCATTTTTTTCCTTGTCAAGTTAAGATTCTTTGGCTACATAGTTAGTAGGTCAGCTTGATTTATATGAGAACCTATCTCAAAGATAGATAGATAGATAGATAGATAGATAGATAGATAGATAGATAGATAGATAGATAGATAGATAGATAATACATACATACAGTTTTAAAAGATGAATTTAGAAGGTATCTCTTACTTGAAATGTTTGGGACTAGAGTATTTTTCTTGTTTTTAGGGTTCCCCCACAGATTTTAGAATAGTTACAGACCTTACCAGTTGAATACTCTCATCAAAAATATGAAATTTGGGGCTGGAGAGATGACTCAGCAGTCAAAAGCTCTGACTGAGCTGTTTTTCCAGAGAACCTTTGTGTGATTCCCAGCACCCACATGACTCAGAACAGTCTATAACTCTAGTCCCAGAGGATCTGATGCCCTTATCTTCCATCCTTGGACACTATATGCACAAGGTGCACAGACAAATTCAAGCAAAACATCCATACACATAAAAATTAATTTTTTTTAGAAATCTGAATGTCCAAATATGATACTCTTAAAATTTTGGATTTTTAGATTAGGGATACTCAACCTGAATTACTTGGAATAGTAATGGCATGAAGCAGGTGCTTATCTATGGCTATTAATATCACTGTGTAATTTGATCTTTCAGTTTACCAGACTTCAGTGATAACTTCTGATCACTTCCAAGAATCAAAACAATTGACAAAATGCAGAGATTACCACCAAAGAAGATACTTACCTTCAGCTTTGGAGGAAATTCATAAGGAGAAGCTTATAGCTGTGTTGTTAGCACAGAATATTGTTGGAGCAAGCATGTGCTCTCTAAGATAACAAAGTAGTGGATTACAGAGTTTTCATACTTTGTTTTTGTCATCTTCCCACAGTAGTCCCTCCTCTGCTTTCATGGGAGATGACTATTTTGAATAGGACAAGGTTTATTTAAATGCCAGTATTGGAAGGAAAAAGGAGTAGTAATATGTTTGGTGATTTCATAGTTAATTACAATATGTGTTTCAGCCTTGGTATGATTGACATTTGAGCTCAATAATTCTCTGTAATTGGAGCTATCCATAGTCTTTACCTACTAGGTACCAAGAACTTACCGCCTCCAGATGTAGCAATTTAAAATGTCTCCAGACTTTGACAAACGGCCCACGGAAAACAAGAACTTTGCTGGTTGAGTGTACTGCTCTATAGGGAGGCTTTTCAGGATGTGCAAAGAGCACCTACTTTGACATTTGAATTGCAATACCTTGACAACGTAAATTCAGTTTGCTCATCTGTAAACTGGATTGATGATGCCTGTAGTGAGCATTAAATGAGATAGCCATATGCAGGTATCCTGTACAGCCATAGCATCTGGAAAGCAGTTCATTAAAGTTCAGTCCTGCCTTCATTTATCCCACATTTATACTTCTTAGGTCAAATTGAGAGTTAACTTAGTGGCATACAAAATTATTGTAGTATCAACATGGTAAGTGCCACATGATTTAGTGGATTAGCATGTAGGAATTAAGGGTTGTTCAAAGTAGACAAGAACTATTTGTAAACTATTTGTAGATCTCTGAGACAAGGCAGTTCAGTTCAGGCACCCTCTCCACTATTGCTAGTAGTCCAGGCTGGGGTCATTCTTAGGAATTCCTGGCAACTAACCTAGCACCGGGTTTCTCTCTATCCCTATGATAGCTCTCTCTATCATGGTATCTCTTCCATTGTTTTCCCCCTCCATCCCTGTTCCAGCTCAACCATCCCATTCCCTTATGTTCTCATCCCGCTATCCCCTAACCTCCATTGCCCACCCCTCTTCCCCAGTTCACTCATGGAGATCTCGTCTATTTCCCATTCCCAGGGCGGTCCATGCGTCCCTTTTTGGGTCTTCCCTGTTAGCTTCTTTTGAGTTGTAGGTTGTTGCCTGAATACCTTTTGTTTTATATCTAGTATCCACTTATGAGTAGGTGACTTCTTCTTGTTTTAGAACTTTCAGGTGTGCTGTTAAGTCACTAGTGTGAGATTTCTCCAACTTCTTTATGTGGACATTTAGTGCTATGAATTTTCCTCTTAGCACTGTTTTAATGGTGTCCCATAAGTTGGGGTATGTAGTACATTCATTTTCATTGAACTCCAGGAAGTCTTTAATTTCTTTATTTCTTCCTTGACACATTGATGTTTCAGTTGAGCATTATTCAGTTTCCATGAGATTGTACACTTTCTGTAATTTTTGTTGTTGTTGAAATCTAACTTTAAGCCATGGTGGTCTGATGGAATATAGGAGGTTATTCCAATTTTTTTGTATCTGTTGAGATTTGCTTTGTGACGGAGTATGTGGTCTATTTTAGAGAAAGTTCTATGGGGTGCTGAGAAGTTTGATGTGTGATTTAAGCTTTAGTAATGTTTCTTTTACATATGTGGGTGCCCTTGTATTTAGGGCATAAATGTTCAGAATTGAAATTTTATCTTGGTGGATCTTTCCTATGATAAGTATGTAATGTGCTTCTCCATCTCTTTTGATTGATTTTAGTTTGAAGTCTATTTTGTTAGATATTAGGATAGCTACACCAACTTGCTTCTTAAGTCCATTTGATTGGAAAGACTTTTCCTAGCCTTTTACTCTGAGGTAGTGTCTGTCTTTGAAGTTGAGGTGTGTTTCTTGTATACAGCAGAAAGATAGGTCCTGCTTTTGTATCCATTCTGTTAGCCTGTGCCTTTTTATAGGTGAATTAAGTCCATTGATATTAAGGGATATTAATGACCAGTGATTGTTAATTACTGTTATCTTTTGGTGGTAATGTGTGTGTATTTCTCTTCTTTGGGATTTACTGCTGTGGGGTTACCTATTTCCTGTGTTTTTGTGGGTATATCTGACTTCCTTAGGTTGGAATTTATCTTCTAGTGCTTTCTGTAGGGTTGGATTTGTGGATAGGGATTGTTTAAATCTGGTTTTGTCTTGGAATATCTTGTTTACTCCGTTTATGGTGATTGAAAGTTTTGCTGGGTATATTATTCTAGGATGGCATCCATGGTGTCTTAGTGTCTGCATTACATCTGTCCAGGACCTTCTGGCTTTCAAAGTCTCTATTGAGAATTCAGGTGTTATTCTGATGGATCTGCCTTTATAAGTCACTTGACCTTTTTCCTTTGCTGCTCTTAATATTCTTTCTTTATTCTGTATGTTTAGTGGTTTAATTATTATGTAGCAAGGGGACTTTTTGGGGGGTCTAGCCTATCTGGTGTTCTATAAGCTTCTTGTATCTTCATAGATATTTCCTTCTTTGAGTTGGGGAAGTTTTCTTCCATGCTTTTGTTGAATATATTTTCTGTGCCTTTGAGTTGGTATTCTTCTCCTCCTTCTATCCCTATTATTTTTAGATTTGGCCTTTTCATGGTGTCCCAGATTTCCTGGACATTTTGTGTTATGACTTTTTTGGCTTTGGTATTTTCTTTGACTGACGAATCTGTCTCCTCTATTGTATCCTCTACACCAGAGATCCTCTCTTCCATCTCTTGTATTCTGTTGGTTATGCTTGCATCTGTGTTTCCTGTTCATTTACTCAGATTTTCTATTTCCAGCATTCCTTCTGTTTGTGTCTTCTTCATTGTTTCTATTTCAATTTTCAGATCTCGGAACTGTTTCCTTCATGTGTTTAATTGCTTTTTCATGGTTTTCTTGACTTTCTTTAAGGGATTTATTGATTTCTTCCATTTTTTGTTTGTCTTTTCCTCAATTTCTTTAAGGAAATTTTTCATTTTTTCCTATTTTTAAGGTCGCTTTCTTCTGCTTCTACATTTTGATGTTCAGGTCTTGCTGTTGGAGGAGGGCTAGGTTCTGATGATGCCATATTGCTCTTTATGTTGTTGTATGTATTTTTGCATTGACATCTGCCCATCTCTTCCTCTAATATGTGCAAGAGGTGCCTGTGTCTGAGCAAGTTGCTATTGGTCCACTTTGTGCTTATTGTATCTGTGTCTCAGGCGGCCCCTCTGGGTCCAGCCTTAGCTCTTGGCCTAATTGGAGCTGGCAGATTCTGTATTTCAGGGAGCTGCTCTTGACCCAATTCAAGATAGCCGAATCTGTGATTCGGGAATTCGCTCTTGGTCTTATCAGGGCTCTTGGTCCAGTCAGAGCTGGTGGATTCTGTGTCTCAGGAAGCCTTTCTTAGTCCAGTGAGAGCTGGCAGATTCTGTGTCTCAGGAAGCCACTCTTGGTCCAACAAGAGCTGGTGGACTCTTGGTCCAATGGGAGCTGGTAGATTCCTTGTCTCAGGAAGTTACTGGGGTCACAGGCAGATGGGTATTGAGGTAGGGCATGGGTCTTGTAGATTGCAGGGTCTAATGGGGGGTTTTGGTGGGGGAGCCTGGTCTTGGGAGTTTTCCCTGCTGGCCAGCAACTGGGGCAAAGTTGGGTGGGGGTTCCAGGGGACCGGCTGTGTCCCAGGGCCTGGGTCCCAGAGGCTAGTAAAGGAGTTTTAAAGAGTAGTTGTCTTTACTACTTAACACCACTCTTTCTAATAAGATTTAGAATATGGTTTTTGTGTTTATTTTTTTATCTTGTACATTTTGGAGAAAAATGCCTTCTCACCTTCTCTAGTGGCTTAAGGTGTTTTTTTTTTTAACTTATAACATTAGAGTCAGATATAAGAGACTTTGTGTTAACACATCTTCTTGTTTTTTTAATTAATTTTAGGTTACTTTAACTTTTTTACTGTTGTTTTTTTAATAACGATTAAAAATTAGCACACAGAGTAATAGATTTAATTACAGTATTTTCAAATTTTTTTAGATTATAATATAACATTCTATTGTGCTTATCTCTCCACTATTTTTCCTTGTCCTTCCCCCTGCTGTTCTTTCTTCCCCTGATACTCCCTTCTGCTTTCATGTTACAAATACATATATATTAAATCTTAGACTCTGCATAGGAAAGAAAACATGATATTTACCTTTGATTTAACAAATCTTTCATCTTTGAACCTCAATATCCAGAAAATTCCAGTGATACAGCATTACTTGTCAGTCAGTCACTTCCTTGATGCTTTAAATTTCATGGTAGTAAGTATTGGCAGCTACCAGATTCAGATATCGTTTTAAGAGCCAAGACATTATTTGGTTTTTGGGTTTTTTTGTTTGTTTGTTTGTTTTTTGTCATTCTTTATTTATTTATTTATTAAGAAATTTTCTATTCATTTTACATACCAACCACAGGTTCCCCTGTCCTCCCTCCTCCCACCACCCAGCCTTCCCCCCAACCCATCCCCCAATTCCAACCTCCTCCAAGGCAAGTTTTCCCATGGGGAGTCAGCAGAGCCTGGTACATTCAGTTGAGGCAGGCCCAAGCCCCTCCTCCCTGCACCAGGGCTGCACAAGGTGTCTCACCATGGGCATTAGGCTCCAAAAAGCCAGCTCATGCACTATGGACAGGTCCCAATCCCACTGCCTGGAGGCCCCCTAAACAGTTCAAGCTAAGCAACTGTCTCACCTATCCAAAGGGCCTAGTCCAGTACCAGGGTGGCTCCTCAGCTATTGGTCTACAGTTCATGTGTTTCCACTAGTTTGGCTAGTTGTCTCTGTACTTTTTCCCATCATGGTCTTGATGTCCCTTGCTCATAGAATCCCCCCTCTCTCTCATCAATTGAACTCCTGGAGCTCAGCTTGGCACCCGGCCATGAATATCTGCATCAGCTTCCATCAGTCACTGGATGAGGGCTCTATGATGACAGTTAGGGTATTCAGCCATCTGGTCACCAGAGTAGGCCAGTTCAGGCACCTTCTCAACTATTGCCAGTAGTCTATGGTGGGGTCATCCTTGTGGATTCCTGGAAACTTCCCTAGCACTCTGTTTCTCCCTAGTTCCACGATGTCTTCATTTATCATGGTATCTCTTTCCTTGCTCTCCCACTCTGTTCATGTCCCAGCTTGAACCCCCCGTTCCCCTATGTTCTCATCCCCCATCCCTTGTCCTCCATTAGCCTCCCTGGCCCCCAGATTGCTCATGTGATCTCATCTATTTCTCCTTTGCTGGGCGATCCATGCATCCTTCCTAGGGTCCTCCTTACTAGCTAGCCTCCCTGGAACTGTGAATTGCAGTCTGGTTATCCTTTGCTTTACATCTAGTATCCACTTATGAGTGAGCACATACTATGTTTGTCCTTCTGAGCCTGGGTTACCTCACTCAGGATGATATTTTCTAGTTCCATCCATTTTGCCTGCAAATTTCATGATGTCATTGTTTTTCTCTGCTGAGTAGTACTCCATTGTGTATATGTACCACATTTTCTTTATCCATTCTTCAGTTGAGGGGCATCTGGGTTGTTTCCAGGTTCTGGCTATTACAAATAATGCTGCTATGAACATAGTTGAAAATGTGTCCTTGTGGTATGATTGAGCATTCCTTGGATATATGCCCAAGAGTGGTATAGCTGGGTCTTGAGGAAGATTGATTCCCAATTTTCTGAGAAACCACCATAATGATTTCCAAAGTGGCTGTACAAGTTTGCATTCCCACCTACAGTGGAGGAGTGTTCCCCTTGCTCCACATCCTCTCCAACATAAACTGTCTTCAGTGTTTTTGGTCTTAGCCATTCTGACAGTTGTAAGATGGTATCTCAGAGTCGTTCTGATTTGCATATCCCTGATGCCAAGACATTATTTGTAATACATTTTAATATATAAAATAAACTATTAATCATTAACCATTTGTCTTAATCATTATCTATTGCTGTGAAGAGACACTATGACCAAGGCAACTATTATAAGAGAAAGTATTTAATTGGGAGGTTGCTTACAGTTTCAGAGGTTTAGTCCATTATCATTATGGTAGGAAGCATGGCAGCATGCAGGCAGGTGCTAGAGCAGTAGCTGAAAGCTGCATCCTGAGCCATAGGTAGAGAGAGAGAGGCAGAGACTGACTGACTGGCTGGCTGGATTTGGCATGGGTTTTTGAAACCTCAAAGGCCACCCCCAGTGATGCCCTTCCTTCAACAAAGCCATACCTATTTTAACAAGGCCATACCTCCTAATCCTTGTAATCCTTCTTAAATAGTGCAATTCCCTGGTGACTAAGCATTCAAATATATGGGGGGGGCATTCTTATTCAAACCACCATACCATTCCTTGAGGAAGTCTAATATGTAGGTTGCTAGCAAGTCCTCCACTTGGCATTAAATGGGCAGCATGTGGACATTCTCTATAGATATTTAAGTCCAAGTTCCTATATTGAATCTGGAAGAGCAAATTGTAAGTCTGCATTTATACCTGGGGAAGTCACATTCTCATCTTCTGCCCAATGATTCCATGCACATTTAAAAAGAAAAAGCCTCATTTATAGGAACTACTGAGATTTTCCTGTAGATTCAGCATTTCTTATGTCTCAGAGTGTATATTAAGAAATTTCACATGCATTCATTTCTTTTGATATTGCTCTTGAAATAGGACATGAAAGAATCAGGGAAGGAGGTTTGCAGATTTACCAGGACACATTTCTGAAGGGACACAAGAACCATCAAATTAATCCTGTGCATCTCCTTTCTGAGTTCAATATTTAGGCTAAATATTGTCAGTATCATAGTTTCAGGTAGTGCTTTACAGAAGACTCCAGTACTTGGAAAGCATTTCTAGTTTATCATAGCTGTCTCTAAAGCAATATGTGTTCTGGGAGCTGTCAAAAAAGAGATATTTATGTGGTAGGGAATGATTTTATTTGGAAGTTAGGTGACTATATTCTACCTCCACTTTGTTGATGTCTACCCAGGCACCTGTAAGCAAGTCATGTGACTTCTCAGGAATTAGAGTAGAGTGACAGTAAAATGGCTCAGCAGGTAAAGGTACTTACTGCCAAACCTTACCACCGGAATTCAATTCCCAGGACCCATATGGTAGAAAAAGGAAATTAATTCCCCCAAATTGACCTCCACATGGATGCTGTGGCATGTTTACATACATACATGCATGCACATACCTGCATGAATACGCAATGAGTGTAGTAAAAATGTAAAAGGAGAATGGGTTATATGTTGCATACAAGCCTTTTGGTTGTACTCAGTGCACAGTTGCAAGATCACCTGGCACTACCCCAAATATTTCAGTAATTGGTGTTGACCAGATGAAAGGAAGGCTCCAACTATAATGATCAGTTTAGTTAAACCTGAATGAAAGGACTCATTTATGATAGAAATAGGTGGCTGCTGAGGAAGGTTGGTACTAGAGATTGAGGACTACATACTTATGAGGGATTTGGATTTTGTTCTGTAGATACTAGAGTGTTTCTGATAATTAAGCAGGGCACCCATATGAGCCACTATCTGTATAGTTTTATCTTTAAGCAGGTCACCAACCTTTTCTGAACCCATTAGTCCTCTTTAAAACAAAGCAACAACAGAAAGAGTTGGATCAGATGATCTTAAATATTGCTTTATTTTAAAATTTTCCATGAGTTTGTAACATGAAGCGGCAAATTTTATTAAATAATCATAGCTTTTTTGAGACCTTGCCTTTAAAGGACCCTTTATCCTGCCAGCAATCTCAGTCCTACTCATAGATAGAAGCTCAATTCTGTCACTACTTTGGGAGTAGTGCTGCAGGCTATATATGCTTTTAGATAATCATGTTGTATTCATGAATGTTTAAACAAGATTTTGTCCAAACATGGGCTAGCTGAAAGCCATATTTAAAATTTATTTCACTCCTAAATGCCAAACTTACCTCAAATCATCTGTCCTCTTCCTTGATTAGTCCCCATCTGGTTTTGATGTTTTTGCTGCTTGTGGATTTAGAAGCAATTTCAGGTTGATAATTTTAACAGGAATTTTCCTTAGTAAGAACATTCTAAGGCTAAGGATGTAGCTCAGTTGGTATTTTCTTACTGTGCACAATACCCTTGGATTTGATTCCCCAGTACCATGTAAACCAGGTATGGTGATGAACGACGTAATCCCAACATCTGGGATGTAGAAGCAAGACACTCAGAAGTTCAAGGTCTTCCTTGGCCATATAGTAAGCTCAAGGGCAGTCTGGAATATATGAAACCCTGTTGATAGAGGGGTAAGGGAGTAGGAGAGAGTAAAAACTTTCTATGTACTATAAAGTCACAGTCTACACTCTCCCCTAGAAACAGCCTCTGAAAAAATGGGGTGCACACAATTGATTTGGGAGGTAATCATGTGATGCTTCAGAAGAATGAGATTGTGTGATGGGAAAAGAAATGCTATAGGCATAGAAGACGTGAAGAAGCAGAAAACTAGGGCTCTATTCTAATTAGGATGAACCTCATTGTTGTCTTACCTAAGGGAGAGGAAGCTGGCAACTTACCTACCAAACCCCACCCATCATTTGGGACTATTCTGGGAGTTAGCAGTGGCAGGGGGTAGTAGGCTCTACCAAGTCTGTGTGGAGATGAGTGCTGGTAGGATAAGGGCAGGGATCTGAGTGTCTGCTACCCATACTGTTATTAGAGTTGACTTTACATCTTTAATGTCTCCTCTTTTCATCAGTGTTTTTTCTATTAAGTCCTTCCTACATTATATTTTGCCCAGAATTATGGGAGTTCTTTCATTAGTTTCTCTTAGTGACTTATTCTGCTTTGCAGAAGAAACCAGATACATCTGAAATGTTTACATAAATGAGAACTATTATGAGAGATGTTGATGTTATACTCTATTGAATACTTTTTTCTTAAACAATTATTTTTGTAATAGTGTGACTGAAATAACAGGACATAAAAAAACTTGATTGTTTAGGATGCCTCTGGGTAACGTATATTGTAAATCCTTGTCAGACTAATTGCTATGAATTTAGTTTTCAAGAATATTCTTAGTATGGAAATGTCAAATATTATTAAGGCTGTGATACATGTGAAATGATAGATTAATGTTGATCAAGTAACTGGTAGATTTGCATGGTGGCAATTAAAGAGATATAGTATCAATGAACAGTAACATTCAATATCTAAGTTAGCTTGTTCTGTATATAATAATGGCTAAATTATTAAATGTTAAGATGACAGCTGGTATCTTACATTTCTAAGATAAATTTTAACAGTTATAACATTAAAACTAAAAACTATTATGTGTCTGTATTCTCCTTTATCTAATATTTTTTCTTTTTGAGAATTTCTTACATGAGTATTGTATTTACATCATTTCCACACCTTCATCTCCCTCTTCCCCTTCCAATTCTTCCCATCTGCCCCCACTCTCTCTCAAGTGAAGATTTTTTTTTATTTGCTAGGATGTAATATTTCTCTATTCAAAAGTGGTTTTAACCTGAGTGAATTGTCACACACCTGTTATCCCAGCTACTAAAAAGCTGAGGCAAGCAGATCTTTTGAGCCTAGGAGCTTGAGAGTGCCTGAGCAACACAGAAAAGCCCCATCTCAAAAACAAGTTTTGTTTGAGTGTCTGATAAATGAGTACCCAGAAAGCTTTTAGCGGTACATCTCTGGATTATGCACACATACATGGAGCTGCTTCTGAGAGCAGCTTGGGAGAATCGCTATGAGAAAACTGCCCCATGACCCCTCCTTTATGAACAGATGGAGATTGTTGGCTCTGTCATGGATCCAAATGAAACATTGCTAATTATCAAAGGACCTTCTAGAATGAAAAATTTTTTTAATTTTTTTATTCTTTGGAATTTCATACATGTATAAAATATATCTTGGTCACATCCATCCCCTACTCCTCCCTGAAACTGCCCCCAGGCTGCCCCTAAATACACCTCCCTCCAAAATTTATATCCTCTATTTTAAATAGCACACTGAGTCCAATTTGTGTTATCCATATGTGCATGGATGTGTGGTCATACAATGAGGTGTGAGCTACCTACCAGTGACCACCCACCCCAAAGAAAAGTGATTCTTCTTCCCCCAGCAGCTGTCATCTGCCAATAGCCCCTCGGTTAGGGCTAAAGCATCTGGAGTCTACTGCCCCCAACATATACCATGTTGAAATTTTTATCTGGCTTGATCTTGTGCAGGTCTTATGCTGGTAAACACAGATGCTGTGAGTTCATGTGTGTTAATAGCCATGTCATGTCCAGAGGACAACATTTCACAGTGTTCCTTCCTATCTTCTAACTCTTAAATTGTTTCCACCCCCTCTTCCGGGATGTTTCCTCAGCATTGGTGGAAGATTTTTAGAGCCATCCCATCTATGGCTGAGTAATCACAGTCACTTATTCTCAAACACTTTGGACAGTTATAATTCTCTGCGTTAACCATTGTCCTCTGAAATAAGCTTGTCTGATCAAGATTGAAAGAATCACCAATCTATGTATGTTAAACAGAAATATTTGAAAGTAGTTAGACACTGTATTTAGCAAAACGTCAGCTGAACACTAAGAATTTAGAGGGAAAGAAGGGTAATGATAGAGTGTCATGGGAATGAATATAATCAATTAATTGTATTATGCAGGCTCATACACATATATGAAACTGTTAAATTTTATATTTTAATGAGTCTTTTAAAATTAATGTTATGTGTATGGGTGTTTTGCCTGGATGGAGTATGTTTACTATATGTATGCCTGATGCCTATATAGGCCAGAAGATGGCATTGGATCCCCTGGAACTGGAGTTATGGGTAGTTGTGAGCCAACATGTGGGTGCTAAGAATCAAATCCAGATCCTCTGGAAAAACAGCAAGTGCTTTTAACCACTGAGCTATTTCTCCAGCCCCAAAATTTAAAATTTTAAAAGTTATTTGTCACCCATTCTTACCAAAGAATTAAATTAGGTCTCATGTAGCACCCCGGTACAGTGGATACCATATATTACTTTAGTAACAATACCATTTTGTGCTTTTAAGAAGAGTTGTCTAAGCCAGGTGGTGGTGGTGGTGGTGGTGCACGCCTTTAATCCCAGCACTTGGGAGGCAGAGCCAGGCAGATCTCTGTGAGTTCGAGGCCAGCCTGTTCGGCAGAGCGAGATCTAAAAACTACACGAAGAAACCCTGTCTCAAAAAACCAAAAAAAAAAAAAATTTTGCCTAGCAAATCAAATGAAAAGAAATTGAGTTCCTAGAAGTCTGCCTCTTATGGGATTATTAACTGGATAGCCAGAATGCACAGAAAATGAATTTGAGAACATGGAAGTTATGCCCATGTGTCAACTTTCTTGTATTTGTGAGGATGTGAGGAAGGCCAAAGGGGTGGTTCATGCCTACACAGAACAAGCTGCTCCTTAGATATTTAGGCAAACACATCTTGGAGCTAAACTTTGAAAAGCCGTATGGAATAAAGTGTGAAGTTTGAACAAAAACTTCTGAGGTCCTCTGGATAGGTGTCTCTTGGTTAGGCTGAGCTTTTGGGAAACTTTTCAGAAGAGTGCTAGTCATAGCTCCAGTGGTCTGGTTCCTTCTCTAGTTCACTTCTCTTTAGCCTGGTCTTCAGTGTGAGGAGCAGCAGGCTGTTGATACCTGTGGAAGATTGCATGTGCTGTTCCTCTGCTGGGAATGGTTTTTGTGTCATCACTTACTTGACTGACTGGGGTCATCCTTTAGAATTAGTTCAAGCATCCCTTTCTGAGAGAGGCTGGTACTAAATCTGAAAGGAATACATCTCTGTATTTATTTGTCTAATATCTATCCTCTCTCTCACTAGACTCTGAGGAGTGGGGGACTGTGTCATGGTAAATACTAGGCCATTGTATGCCCAATGCCTAAGATCACTGTGTGACCTCTATGCACGTGTTCAATAAATATTTGTTGAATAGAGTAAATTAATTAATGGCTAAGTGCTTGATTACAGTATAGAGTTGGAAGAGATCCATATGTAATGAATGTATGGATGCTATAGTTATTTTCAGGGTTTGGCAATAAAAAGTAAATCTTTTCATGTCTTCATTTACATGTGAGTGTTTGCATAAAATATTTCAGTTATATTCATTATATATAGAAAAATATCAAAAAATAATTACTGGTGATAACACCATCCATAGTATATTATTTACTTTTATGGCTGTGGTAAAACACCATAACCAAAAATGACTTGTAAAAGAAATAGTTTATTTTGACTTACAGGAGAGGCAGAAAGTCCATAATGGTGAGGGAAGCATGGAAGTAAGTGGCAGGTATGACAGTAGGAAGCTAAAAGATCCCATTTCCATCCACATGAAGGAGGTAGAGAGAGTGAACTTCAAATGGGATGAGACTATAAACTCTCAAAGCCAGACCCTAGTGATGACATACTTCATAACAGCAAGACTCACCTCCCGTAGGTTCCATAAACTCCCCAAATAGTAGCACCAAAAGGGGATCAGATATTCAGAGCCTATGGGGGACATTTTTCATCCAAACCTCCACATACAGTATCCATTGAATTAGGACCCAAAGCAAAGGATGTGGAAGAGTGATGGTTTACATAGGTTAGATCAGCGTCAGTGGTGATGGAAGTCTTCCTAGTCAGGGACCCCAGGTATTTTCCAAAGGGGAAATCTGATAGAGACTCAGGAGAGTTTATCCTCCTGACCATGGAAACATCTGCCTCCTTAGCATTGTTGACTTATGTATTCGCCAGGGTAAGGTACGTACTGTAAGAAACAGCCCACAAAGTCAGTGCCTTACAATGATGAAAATTTCTCTTCCCTCATGCAACATCCCAATGTAGATGTATTCTGATTAGACAGTCCCTTCTTCATATTATTCCTTGACAGTCTATTCTCTATCCATTCAAAGCTCTGTCCTTTCATAGATTGTTGGAGCTCCTGTTGGTCAGGTGATAAAAACTGAAGACCATAGTGAATTGGAAGGGGAAGAGCTGTGTGTTTTGTTTCTTCTTTATTAAGGTAATTCATACATACATGCAATTCACCAATTTTAGGTAGCCAAATCAGTGAATTTTAGCATATTCACAGAGTTGTACAATCACAACCACAGTTAATTTTTCTTTTTTATTTATTCTTCTCTCACATATTATATTCTGACTGCAGTTTTCCCTCCCTCCTCTCCTCCCAGCCCCTCCTCCTCCTTTCCCTTCAGAAAAAGGCAGGCTTCCCAGGGATATCAACCAAACAGCATATCAAGTTATAATAAAACTAGACATATAACCACAGTTAATTTTAGACCATTTGCAGCATTCCCCCCTGAATAAATCTATCCATTACTAGTCAGTTCCCTTTCTTGTTTCCTCCAGGTTTCCTCCCTATTCACTATTAATCTATTCTGGCAACCCATTAGTAGTTACTTCCAATTCCTTCACCTCACTAGCTAACCAATTCCTCCTTGTTTATGGCTTTGCCTGCCCTGGCCACTCCCTATGAATAGAATGATAAAATATGTGTTGTTTTGAGTGTGGCTTTTGTCATGTGGCATAATATTTTAAACACTTGTTTATGTTGTAGATTTTGTCAGTACTTATTTTTGTTGCCAGGCATTCCATAGACCACATTTTAATTATCATTTCATCTGTTGGTGGGTATTAGGGTTGTTTCTATTCTTCAGTCATTGTATGGAGGCTTCTATGTGCCTGGTGAGGGATTGCTACTCCTTCCTTCATATGCTCATTCACCCAAATTAAACCCCAACTAACTGCAAGGGAAATTGGGAAATGGAGTCTGGGTGATCAAGAAGGAAAGGAAATAGGCTGTGTGAGCCTGCAACAACTTGTAGATAAGAAGTGAAAACTTAACTAGACCCATTGTGAAGATTTATGGTAACATGTCACAGGACAGGATCAAGCAGGAATATGCTTCAGATCCTGCTTGCTGCCTTTGTGCAAGTAGGAGAGACAGTCTGCAAAACGTCCAGTTCTGTTGCACGGTCTTCTAGTCACTGAAGAGCCATCACGTATTTCTTTGTAATCCCCCTGAAGGCTGGAGGAACTTGGCATGATGGGAGCACAGCAGGAGTGCTGCTGCCCTATGATATAACTTGGACCCACTTGTAGAGTAGGAAATAACTATTTTGGATTGTATTTCTTTGGCTATGGGCATTGTTCATATGAGAACACAGGTTGTCTCTAGTTGTTCCCTTCTCTTCTGTAAATATGAGGCATCTGGCCAGTGGAGGGCACCTGCTTTCCTATGGCAGGTGTGTATCTATCAGAGCCTGGTCAGGAAACAGAAACTACCTTCTGTATTTAAAATAGAGGAAACTGAACACAGGAAATTGGTTACACAGGCAATGAAAGAGTTGAGGAGGGAATCAGAAAACCAGGAGTCAGCCTAGAAATTAGCAGCTATAGGAAGCTGCTGCCACTATTTTCCTGGAGCTGTCTAGAATAGAGATGATATTACCAGATACAGGAATTACCTGGAGTAGTGATCCTGAGGCAGCCTCCTGGGAGCTGTCTGTGGAAGAGAACCAGCTGTGGCTAGAGCTACCCCAAACCAAGAAAGAATAGACAAATTGCCTGGTCTTTCCTCCTCCCCATCCTCCAATTACCTGCCTAGACAGCCTTTCAATGGCTACAGCCAGATAGATGGTCATCAGAAGCCTGAAGACTTAACTCCCTGAACAAAGCAGAATAGCGAAGACTGGGAGAATATCTGAAAGAAAACAGACCCATCAGTGGCCCAATAAAACACTTTCAGATATACCAATTGTCTTCTGATTGCTCTTAATACAACTTCATCATGTCATATTTTATAGACAATAAAATGTAAAATTGTAAGGATATAATTTGATGAGTGCGGCCAACAAAATATACTCATCAGATTACCAGTGCTGTGAGCTACAATGATTTATTCCCCCAAAGTAATCTTTTTTGCCCCCTTCCTAGCCACTTTGCCCACCATCCAGCCCCTATCTGTGTATTTTTGATTGGTCTAGTTCCCCAGCTCCTCTTCTTTTTGGTAGTGTCAGAATTTGTATATGCCCATTCAATGATTTTTAATTTTTCTCCTATGGTTCTTAGACTTGGGTTCTAGAGTTTTCATTTCTCTCCTCTCTCTACCTTATTCCTTACTCCCCTCTTCCCTCTTTTCCTCCCTTTCTCCACCCCTACCACACACAATATTTATAGAAGCAATGCATTGTTAATAATTGATTTCAAATTCTTGTTCGGAGTAGATTTTTGTTTGTTTATTTTTCAAGACAAGGTTTCTCTGTATAACAGTTGTGGCTGTCCTGGAACTCGCTTTGTAGACTAGGCTGGCCTTGAACTCACAGAAATCTGCCTGCCTCTGCCTCCCAAGTGTGGGGTATATTTTTTTTGTGGCAGAGTCTCTCACACTGTTGCTCAGGCTAGCCTGGACCTCATGGAGTTCCTCTTCCCTCAGCCTCCCAAAAATGCTTAGATCATGCACACAGGTACCCACACCTCTCCCAAGTTCTTTTACTTTGAGTAAAGTCATCTCTGGGTCAGTCCAGTTGGTTATGTTGTATCTCAATAATTGGATCACATTTTTCTGCTTCTCTGCACATCTTAGAATTGTACTATACTCCACACATCATATCTAAAAGACCTGAGTCAGAAGTATGGCTTTATTTTGTTTGTTACTATGAATATTGGAAGCCTTGCCTAGGCCTGGTGATAGCATTTATGGCTTTTTTTTAATAGTTCTAGAGAATAGCTGGGTTGACAGTGGATTGCCTTTTTAATTTGATTCACTTCACCTGTGATTAGCCCAACCCCCAACCTCCTGTCCCTCTGCTACCTTTTCTGTCTTGTCAATATTTATGCAAGAAGAGCCAGGAACTGCCATTTCTGATATCTTTGGATTCAGTTATTGCTGGGCCTGGAATCCAAATGCTGTGATTAATGCATGAGACAGCTTTTGGTTTCTGAGCTTCTCTTTCATTTGTGGCTTTCTAGACTGAATTCAGGGGGTGGAGTTAGAGTAACAGAATTGTTAGAGTGAGTGATTTTCTTTTGCTTAGGGGTGATTCTAAATTGGAATCTCTCCTATCACCTTAATACTGTTTTCCAAGGGGGAAAAAAGCTGACTTACTCCTTGTCTTTACTATCTTTATTATCAAATGTAAACAGAGGTTTCTCTGTCCCACCCTTCCTGCAGCCACTTATAAATAATCACTCAGAGGCTTAATATCAACTACAAAATGTTTGGCCTATTAGCTCAAGCTTATTACTAACTAGCTCTTACATATAAATTAACCCATTTCTATTAATCTATGCATCACCACGTGGTTCATGGCTTGTTACCTCTTTTTCTATATGTCTTGCTTCCTCAGTGGCTATTGGCATCTGCTCTGACTCCGCCCTTCTTCATCTCCAGTTTGATTGTACAGCCTACCCTTATTCTGCCTAGCTATTGGCCAAAACAGCTTTATTTGTCAACCTATGAGAGCAACACATTCACAGTGTACAGAAAGACATCCCACAGCAATCAAAGGCTCTTTCTTTCAGTCATCTACTTAGACCAGGCAAGCAAGTGTGGAAATTGTCATAGTTCTGGACTTGACTTCATCATGACTTCCCACCACAGGAAGGACTGTTCACATGCTTTTATGTCCTAAAGTCTTTTGTTATGTTTTTGGTACCTGCAAAACAAACAATGTTCTAGAAAGGATGGTGGTCTCATCAGAGAAGACCTCACTCATTAGAAAGTAATCAGGGGTCATGTAGTTTAAATACACGGGGAGGAAAGCCACAGGTAGAGACCAGCACATTGAACAAGGCTTGCACAGCTGGAGCAGAATAAATAGTCGATGAGGAGTATAGATGGTAAGAGATGAGATTGGAGAGATAACTAGCTTCAAGAGCTTGGAAAATATTGAAAAGACCATTTTTAGAAAATGATACTTTTCCTAAGCTAAGCATCCCTGAAGAGTTGTTGTTGTGTGAAACCAAGTCTCACTGTGTAGCCAGGCCTCAAATTTATAATACTGCTCCTGCCTTAGCCTCCAGAGTGCTGAGATTGCAGGCATACACTGCCCAGTCATCTTGCTCCAGGAGAGGGTAGATTTAGAGCTGTTACCTGATAGAAAATTGTTTGACGATCAATGACTTTTGTGTTAAGAACACATTGTAAGGGGCTGGAGTGATGGCTCCGTGGTTAAGAGCACTGACTGCTCTTCCAGAGGACCCAGGTTCAATTCTCAGCACCCACATGGTGGCTTTAAGTTCCAGGGGACCCAGCTCCACTACACATTTAAAAAAAGAAAAAAAAAGCCAACAGAATAAAGTTATGTTTAAAAGAATACATTGTAGAGAAGTAAGGGAGAAGGTGGGGGGATGATAGTGGTTTGGCCCATGGTGGTAACTGTGGAATTCATGAGGAGTGGACTTTTCAGATATGGTTTGAAATAAAAACCAGTGGCATCTGCTTGATGAATAAACAGTATTAGGGCACATAAATCATGACTAACGTTATTTTTTGCCTAAATAACAAGAATAATGGACTAATCATTAAACAAGATGGGGAAGGCTACAAGAAGGACATTATGATAGTATATCAAATGATTTTAGATGTATTGAATTTGAGGGGTTAGACATGCAAAGGATGTGCTCAGATGGAGATATAAATCTAGAATTTGAGGGAAAATCTGAGCCAGAAATAGAAATTTGATGATTATCAGAATATAGATGGTTTGAAAACTCAGGTTATAATTAGATTGTATCATGAGGAGACCTAATGTGTTTGCTACAGAGGAGAAGGGTAAAATGTTTGTGTTTGGAGATACTCCATTGTTAAAAGATGATAGATATAAGTAGTTATCAAGCTCTAGTAAGAAGATAAGTAGTTATCAAGCTCTAGTAAGAAGATAAACAGGTGAATGCAGTGTCCTGCTAATCAAATGAATGAAAAAGGAGCCACAGTTGTTCAGTGCACACACAGGTCAAATGCATATGTAGATCAAATGATCAAACAGCTCAAGGACTGGGAATTGTTCCATAGATTTAGCAATAAAGCAGACATGCTGAGTCAGAATGTGCAGGATAAAAGGCATGGATGTCAAACTCTCATCTCCAGAGAGTCACATTTAATTGATCTGTGGTGCACACTGGGTCCCTGGACTTTTAAAGACCCCTAGGTGTGTCTAATAAGGTTAAGACCCACTATCATCTTTACTTTCTTATCATTATGAGATGTCCTTAGTGTCAGAAATGATGTTGCTGACTGATTAAACATAGGAGTTTTTATCTGTAGGGCTTGTTTCTGGATACTTGGGATCTGGAAATGATAAGGAGATCTCAAAGCTGGTTAGTAACCAGTAAAGGGATTAGCTGTTTAGCACCTGTCCTAAAGTGACTTTTAAGCTGAAAATCTCTTGGCTTTTCATTTTTAAGGTGCTTGATTTTTGTTTTGGGTATATTCAAAGGCATTTTGTTTTAACAAGGGTAAGTTCAAGTTAATAATAATTGAAAAAAATCTCAAAAGGAAATTTTAGTATAACTAGTCCAGAAAAAAGTGTCCCAACCTGAATTCTCAGCAACAATTAAGCATTTAGGTGAGTTAAGTACATTCTTTGAAAAATCCTAAATATTTCATCCCTCAAAAGTTGGCTAGTAACAGGTGTAAAAAAATTTTTTTTTTTTTTGTTTTTCGAGACAGGGTTTCTCTGTGTAGCTTTGTGCCTTTCCTGGAACTCGCTTTGTAGACCAGGCCGGCCTCGAACTCACAGAGATCCGCCTGCCTCTGCCTCCCGAGTGCTGGAATTAAAGGCGTGCTCCACCACCACCCGGCAGGTGTAGAAATTTTGTACCTCATTAAAGTTTTAATATTTTTTTTGTATTCTTACCATAGACATTAGGAGTTATCTAAATGCTTTAGTAAATTTGAGTTGGTTTGGTATCTGTTAGCTCTAATAATTAAAGAATATCATGGTAGGCTATATAAAAAGCAATCTGGTTTTCAGGCTGGTTAAATTAGATACTATATGACAAAGAGAGCAGGAACACAAATGCATTTAAGACAAGACCAAAGTAGAAGATGGAAAAGAGAGAGTGGAAAAACAGAAGGATGCCAAGTGTCCAGATTAGCCCTTCTCAATCTGGGTTATGTTCCAACAAGAGAATTAATCCCTAATGCCCTATGGTATCCACTGAATGACATGAATAAATTTCTTTCCTGAGTGTGCAATGGGACTAGTCATGTACCATCTTTGGGAGAACTTAGAAAATAGTCATACAAATGATACAATAATGTTCTCTAGAGTTTAATTTTATTGTGGATCCCCAGTTAAGAAAGGCTATTTAGGTACTATTCTGTTTTCTTAGATGATGAAGTAAGTTTTTGAGGTGTGTCTTTAGGAAAGAAAACAAAAACCTGCTATAAAAGTGCCAAGAAATTAAGAAGAATAATTTCTTTATAAAGCTGGGTGTAGTATCTGGCTCATGTATTCTCAAAATTTGGGAGGCTGAGGCAGGAGGATTGCCATGAGGTTGAGGCCAGCCTGGGCTACATACTAAGTTTCAGTCCAGCTTGGGCTGAGTGGCATGTCCCAACAAAATATTTAAAAGATTCACTAGACTAGTTATTAACAAAGCATAAAAACAACCATTTTATACAAATCCTCACAGAAGTTTTCTAAAGAGTTTAAGGTGTATCCTTCCAGGCTTCTGTCTGTATGCATGAGCATATGTGTTAATAGTGTTTATATCAAAGAACAAGATCATGCTTTTAACTAGCATTTTTCTGTACAACATTATGGCTATTGTTCTACATTATTATGTATTTGTTCCTTTCTAAGGGCTGCATAGTATTACATAGCTTGGTTGTTATACATTTGTCTGTCCATTCTGTTAACAGATATTTGCAGCTATCTACAATTGTTCGCTATTATAAGCAATGCCATAACAAAAGTATTTTTCAAAACTTGTTGGGAAAATTGTATATTATAAATTCTAGAAGTGGAATTTTAAAGTCAGGATGCTTGCCTATCTTTTAATTTTTTATGTAAAATTTCAAAAATATTCAAAATTGGAGACTATTGTGATTGTAGGCAAGGATCTTCATAGACACAGACCAATAGGAAATACAGAAATCTAAGAAGAGCCTGGCATAGTGGCTCATGTTTATATAAGAATTAGAGAGGCAAAGGCAGAATTATTGTGAGTTTGAGTGACCAGCCTGGTCTACACAGTGGGTTCTGGGAACAGCCAGGCCTACAAAGTGAGATCATGTCTAAAAAAGATGGAGGGAATAGAAATGCAAAAATATTTATTATTAAAATTATCTCATGTGGTTGTGGGGCCTGAGAAGCCCCATCATAGGCTGCCTGCAAGCCAGAGACCCAGGAAAGCCATTGGTAGAATTCAATGAGTCCAAAGGCCTGAGAATTAGGAGGGCCATTGTATGTGATCCCTGAAGTCTAAAAACCTAGAACCAGGAACTTCAGTGTCTAAGGGCTGGAGAAGATAATTTCACAGCTCAAAGGGAGGGAAGGAGGAAGATAGATTGAGATTGGCCTTTTTGGTCTACCCTGGCTTCAATGTGTTAGTGGTGCTAGCTAGCACTGGTGAAGGTGAGTCTTTAGTCTATTGACTCAAATGCCAGTCTCACCCACACACCCAGAAATGATAATTTTACCAAGTCTCTGGGCATCCATTAGCAAAGTCAAGTTGATATGTAAAACTAACCATCATTATAATTAATCTCCATGTACCCTTTATTCACTTGAATAGTTATCTTTGCAAAAGCAATTTTACTTTACCTTAACCCTCACTTTCTTCTACTCAAAGACCAGATTTTATTAAGAATCAAAACATTCCACTTCACCCATAGATGTTTCAAGGTTAAGGGTGCTTTTATGAAATAACTATAGATATGGTATCTATACATATTATAACAATTAATAACAATTCCTTAATATCAGTGTTCACATTTTCTCAGATTTACTTTTTTAAAAGATTGATTTTATGTTTATGAGTGTTTTGCCTGCTTGTATGTGTGTGCACCATGGTACATGCACAGGCCAGAAGAGGGAGTTGCAGTCCCTGAACTGAGGTAATAGGCAGTTGTGAGCTAACTGACATGGGTGCTGAGAACACAGTCTGGATCCTCTGCAGGAGCAGTAAGTAACCTTAACCACTGAGCCATCTCTCCAGTCCCTTACTTACATTTTTACAGTGGATTTATCTGATTAGGAATCTAGACATAGTTTATATATTGCATTTGATTGACATGACTCTTAAGTCTCTTTTTAATACTGTTTTCTCTTCTATTTTCTTCTTCTGATATATTAAGAATAAAATCAAGAAAGGAATTGGCTATACTTTTTAATGAGATTTCTGGCACAGTTCTTAAGTAGTTGCTACATTTGAAAAGGGAAGAGTATTCTTTGAATAGAACAAATGCATATATACATAAACATCTTAAATTAGATGTTTATGATCTCATAACATATTTTTCAGGAGAAACAGCACAGGTGACCGTGAGAAGGCTCTTCAGGTCATGCTCCAAGTTCTGCAAAGCTGTGATCACCCAGCTCCTGACATGTTTTGCCTGTGTGGGAGGATCTATAAGGACATCTTCCTGGATTCAGGCTGTGAAGAGGATGCAAGCAGAGACAGTGCCATTGAGTGGTAAATAGCACACATAGTGCTGCATAGAGCGGAATCATGTAGGCTGAGTAGCCAGGTCTTTTCCCTAGTACATAAATGCCTGTCAACTGACAGCGAAAGTGATTGCAGTGTATGTGGTCTAGGAATATTCAGATTCCTGGTTCTGAGAGAAAGACCTGATAAATAGAGAGGCCTGCTACTTATGCTTATCCTATTCATTTACTCATTCATGAGAAAAGAATGAGGCTTCACATACTCCTGCCAATTGCCCTTTCCAGAATTGTGTCCACCACCATTGGGCATCATCTTTCCAGTGAGCTGTTCATGTCTGCCTGTCTTTATTCAACACATGTTTATTCAAGGCTTACTTTGTAGTAGACACTTTTCTGCATGGGAGATGCAGACACAGCAGACATGAATCCTTATCTTTGGGGACCTTGCCTTGCTGGTAAGGGAAGTCAGCAAGCAAATAAAATCTATAGGCTATTAGCTGATGGTGAAGACTTAGGTGGGGAGTTAAGCAGGGAGGGAGGGTAAAAAGAAGGTTGAGAGAGTGGTCTAAATTTTTAATTTATTTTGAGGGTGCTAGGGATCAAACCCAGGATCTTGTGCATACTACACAAGTGCTCAGTTACTGAGCTGTAGTTCCAGCCCCTAGTTTGTGTTTTGAAATAGAATAGTTAAGGCCAGTACAGAGATGAAGGTAGTGCAGCTTCACAAGTAACTGTGAAGAAAGTGTTCCATGTAAGAGGAGAGCAAGGGCAAAGGTGCTGGGGCAGAAGCATGCTGGATACACTTAGTGATGGTGAGAAACAGGCAAAAAGAAGAGCAATGAAATGAAACATAAGATGATTATTTTACTCTTAAATGGGACAGGACATCATGAGAGAGTTTTCATCCAAGACTGACATTCATTTCTAACAGGAGTATTCTCACTTCTAGGCAATGAATATATTTTAGGGAGTGTCCTTGCTCTATAAAATCCCTGAATGTTAGTTAGTAGCTACGTTTTTTTGGAGGCTTGTGATTCTCTGGGATTTTGAGGCATTTCCTCTCCTAGGCCTCACTCCTAAAGTTGCTATCAGCTTGAGGGTTAGGCAGGACTAGAAAAACCTAAGATGGCTTCATGCATATTTGGCAGCTGGTGTTGAAAGTGAAGGTGGGAGCTACAAGGCCTATTGGGGCTAATGTTCAGGAACTCACTTGAACTCACTTCTACCACATTTTGTTAAAAGAAGTCATGTGGCCTACCAAAAGCAAAAGCGTGGAGAAATATGATACATCTCTGCCACCTTATTTCTATGCACATAAATATTTCTGGGATTCCCAGGCACCCCCATACCTTAGGACCCTTAGAGATCTCCAGCTCAACTTCCCTCTTAGACTGTGATCCCACATCACCCTCTCTTTGCCCACCTATTCTACTTTAAGGTGACATTGATATTGAGTTAATCGCAAATCTCTTGCCTCAGCCTTGCAAGTGTTGAGAATAGAGGCATGAACCTCCACTATGCTTTTCTTTGGTATAACTTTTCATTGTGACAGAAAAAATGGGAAGATCCAATAAGAAAATAATTTTAAGTCTTACACTATTGAAGAGTGAGAGAAAGGTTGGAATTCTGTTGAGTGGAGTAGCAATGATTTTCTTGGTGTCTGGTCTGTGTGGTGGTACTTGTATTATCCTCCAAAGCTCATAAAACTACATTGTAACTGACTAAATGATAGCTTCTCACTTTAAAAACTAGTGTGTCACTAAATTCTCTTGGTAGTTGACTGTGTTTGTGTTACTACTCCATTGAATAAATCATTTTTCCTTATCATAGTAGTCATAAATATTTTATGTCTAGTAAAGAATAAAGAGGAGAGTTAAAAGAAACTGTAAACTTTTTCCTATAAAATGGCACACCTAGTTTTTAATCTCATTCCCTATCCTAATATGGTAATTCCCTACCTCTTGCCTCCCCTGCACATTTGCATTGATAGGCATTTAGGATCTGAGATTCAGGCAGTATCCTCATACATGAAGAAGTGATTCAGTGTTCTGATAATGTAAGCAAGCAAATGGCATGTAGAGAAATAACCCATGATCGATGCCATTACTATAAAATAATAATACCCAATGTACACTGAGAGTTTAACTTAAAATGAGACTTAGATATCAAATTATGGTCATTTGGAGGATTATAATGGATTTTAAATTTCTTTTGTATGTTTTCATATGATTTACTTATTTATGTAGTCAATATAGTCAAACTATCTTAGGAGGAAAACTAAAAACTTCTTAGTGTAAGTTACCATGTTTCTATGACATTTTCAAAACATTGATGTGTGTACCTGTCCATCAGGGTTAAGGGAGGGACTATAAAACATTAGAGCAATAAATATCTCATGAAAAGGTAGTTTGTATTATTATCTACCCATTTCATTCTAAATCAGTAAGATGATGTAATAAGAATTTGTTGGTTCTATAATTGTAGGTATCGCAAAGGGTTTGAACTCCAGTCATCTCTTTATTCGGGAATTAACCTTGCAGTTTTGCTGATAGTTGCTGGACAACAGTTTGAAACTTCGATGGAACTAAGGAAAATAGGTAAAGCTATTTATTATTGCAGATGTTTAGGATTTAGTTATATAAGTTGAGCATTAAAAAATTATGTTCAACTTGCTGGGTATAGTGACAGGACTCAGGAGGCACAGACAGGTGGATTCTCCTTAAGGCTCACCTATTCTACATAGTGACTTACAGATAGCCAGGCCTACATAGAAAGATGTGTGTTTGTGTGTGTGTGTGTGTGTGTGTGTGTGTGTGTGTGTGTGTGTGTGTGTGTGTGTGTGTTGGTTCAAATAACTAGAGTTGCTTTGCCAGGAGCATACCTGAGACAGCAGCCAAATAAAATGCCTACTTGTCCTTTTCCTAAAGTCTTATATAATATGGCAGAACTAGAAAGATTTTTTTCATGATATCAAAATTTAAATTCTTAAGGTGTCCGGCTGAACAGTTTATTGGGAAGAAAAGGGAGCCTGGAGAAAATGAACAATTACTGGGATGTAGGTCAGTTCTTCACCGTCAGCATGTTGGCAAGTGATATTGGGAAGGCTGTCCAGGCAGCAGAGAGGTTGTTCAAACTGAAACCCCCAGTCTGGTAAGTCCCATCTGTGCCTAGTAATCTCATGTCTCCATATCTGAACCTGTTCTGAAATGTCTCATTCAAGGAGAAAATGTTAGATACAGCAGAGCAACAAATGCTGTTTTGCCTTCTTTAATGCTTCTTTATTAAAGAAGCTAAGACAAACGTAACAGCTTTGAGGGCTCATTGCTTTTATGTGCAGGGTGGAAGAGACAGGTACGTGTTCACCTAGAATTTATCCTTGCATGCTCTGTCCCTGAGACTAGACTTGTAGCTGGAAGTTTTCCTGTGTCTCAGCCGGCCAGCAGTCGGGACACATCTCTCCCACTCATGTCCTCCAAATAAACAAACAGAGGCTTATATTAATTATAACTGCTTGGCCATTAGCTCAGGCTTATTACTGACTAGCTCTTACACTTAAATTAACCCATAATTCTTATCTATGTTTAGCCACATGGCTTGGTACCTTTTCTCAGTTCTGCCTTATCTTGCTTCCTCTGTGTCTGGCTGGTGACTCCTGTCTCAGCCCTTCCTGTTGTTTTTAAAAATGATAAGCGGAAAGATCATGAGGCACGAGCCACGACAAAACCCAGTATCAGAGCTTTATTTGGAGGGGGTGACAAAAGAATCAGGCCTGGGGAAGAAGCATGTGCAGAGAGCAGAGAGAGAGAGAGATAGTGGGGGAAGAGAGAGCAGAGAGGGTGGAGGAGGAGTCAGTGTCTGGCTTTTTAAGGATTCCCGTGAACATGCACAGGTGGGCTTACAGAGCTATGCCATGCATGCGCTGATTGCATGACCACACCGTGCGCACATAATCACCAGCGCACACTGATGATGTAAGACGTAAGACCCCTTACTTAGCTGCTAAACTGTGCATGTGTGGTCATGCAGCTGGAGTAGTGGCAGAATCCTAACACTTCCTCTTCCCAGAATTCTCCTCGTTTTCTCACCCTGCCTATACTTCCTGCCTGGCTACTGGCCAATCAGCATTTTATTAAACCAGTGTACAAGGGCATTATCCCACAGCACTAGACTGTCAGTCTTCTTGACTTCTTTTAGTTTGTGTCTTCAAGAGCAAAATGCTGTTTGATATTAGTATGTGTATGTGTTTGTGATAAAGCATATAGTAAAACTGAAAAAGAACATCAAGAAAATGATATTCTTGAGCTGGCAGCACTTAGTAGTCCGCTAGCCATGGTGGGCTCTGTGGTGATGTAGGGTATTTTGTTGGCCTTCATCAAGGGTGTTGGCATCGTCCTCAGTTGCTATACTGCCTGGCTATTCCACAATGTACCCCCATTTCTATAGAACCCCAATCCTTTAAAAGGACCTCTGGCCCTAGGTTATCCCAGCTACCAGCAATACCACTGAGGAAGATATTGCCTGCCACTGCCATTGTGGGAGCTGCTGATCAGTTTCCTCCCAGATGATCTTACCTCCGAGGAAGGACTGACTCCTACATGGCCCTGAGACCCTCCAGAAAGGATCTCTTATTCTACTGCCTTGTTCTGTGGTAGGGATGGGATACCCCAGTGGCCTTGTCACACAGGTCACCCCCCTTTTTTGTCTCTCAGCATACATGGAACAAACTCTCACCCCAGCTCCTTCCTGTGGCACCCTGATGAGTATTTAAAGCCATTTTGGGGGGGGGGGAATGATGTTTGTCTCCAATGAAAACTGGAACTAAAAGACTAATAATAAAGACCGGTTAATAAAATGGTGACACAACAACACCCCTGAGTCAACCCTTTAACTGTGCAGAGAAGACTACTAAAAAGACAGGGAGTATGTTCAGGGTTTATCAGAGAATGAGAAAGGCCAGGTTCAGGTTGTAGTTTCCTGCATTAGTAGTTCCCAATCTTTACTGTTCATTGGAATCATTAGTATTGATGAAAGCTTAAATTTTGATGCCCAAACTCTAGTGTCTCATTAAGTAGATCTACAGTAGAGTCTGAGAATTTGCATTTTCAAATTATAAGCTGCTACTACTGATAATCTGGGGACCACACTTTGAGAACCACTTTTCTACAGACTCTCATGTTAATTAAAAAAATGTGTGCTTGGTATGCTACTCATAGAAAAAACATGGACAATATCAGATTTCCACATAGATATCTGAAGCTCCATTAGAATTATGATTACCTTATTGATAGCTATAGTCTCATAATAAATGCTCAGTAGATACTTGCATAATGAGTAAATGATAAAGAGGGATGTTATCTTAGATATTAATAGGACTTACCTTAGAGAGATGACTTGATAAAGGTTTTAATTTTATGTTTTCTCTTATCCATGTTATCTGAGTTTTCTAAAATACAGCTCTATTTCAGGTTGAATATTCCTTATCTGAAATACTTAGAACTCTAAGCATTTGATATTTGGGAGTTTGGGTTGTTTTTCTTTTTTTAAAAAAAATATTTCTGTAGTCTTTATTAGTTGAGCATCCCTAACTCCAATCCGAACTATTTCAAAACCCAAATGTTAAAATTGTTTATGTTGACTATGCAAAATGATGGGTTTCATTGTTAAATTCTTCTGTATGAATGATCATGTAATTATTGAATGTACTCACCCCCTTTACCTTCTCCCATCTCCTCTCCTTCTCTCTGGTCTCCTTCCTTTTCCAAAACAGTACCCCTTCAACTTTTAAGTCTTTTTTTTTAAATTAAAACTACATTTCCATGGGCTGGAGAGATGGCTCAGAGGTTAAGAGCACTGCTTGTTCTTCCAAAGGTCCTGAGTTCAATTCCCAGCAACCACATGGTGGCTCACAACCATCTGTAATGAGATCTGGTGCCCTCTTCTGGCCTGCAGGGATATGTGCAGACAGAACACTGTAAACATAATAAATAAATAAATCTTTAAAAAAATAAAATAAAATAAAAAATAAAACTACATTTCCACATATTTTTCTTCAATGGCCTGAATTATTTTGTTTAATGGTCTTTAGTTCCATCCATTTTCCATCAAATGTTATAATTTCATTCTTCATAGCCAAATAACACTCAATTATTTATATCATTTTTCCCTGTTGATGGACACCTAGGCTGATTGTATGATTCTGCTACTGTGAATCATGCTGTAATAAACACAGAAGTACAGCTACAACACTCAAAATTTGGGGGTTTTGGAACATTTCAGATTTTGGATTCTCTGACTAGGGCTCACCTTACATTTGCATGTTTTTTTAATTACTTCAAATGGCCCATGTTTACCTGCTAGTTCTTACTTTTCAGTTTAGTAGACCAGTTGAATTCTGGGGGTAGGAATTTCTTTAATCATACCCACTTTGACTCTATTATCCCAGTCTGAACAAACTAACATTTGGTTTCAGACCATATCAACATTTTGGAAATTCTCTTAGACTGAAAGTGTACATCCACATTGGGTATCTAACACTCTTAGAATGGCTTCTGTGTACAACATCCTAATCTTAAAGTACATTGCTGTGACTGGACCAGATAAAGTAGACTCCAGAGAGAGGAAGCCCCAGGGTTGGATCTAGTGCCTTTACATCAGTATCTGATTTGACTGATAATATTGTGCCTACTGTCAAGAGAGCCCAGTACCCAAAAGCTAGTCTTGGGACACAGGAAAACTTCTGACTATACCAGTTTGATAATTAGGATTTACTTGAAGGACTTAGAGAACTCACAATTGTTATTATACTCACTGTTAATGGATTGTCACAACAAAATAATACAAATTAAATCAGTGATGGCAAAATTCTTGAATCATGTATCTAGAGGAGATTATGTACACACTTCCAATTCCCATTTCTCAATGGAATAGTATGCATGGTGCGTAATTCTCCCATCACCAGTATGTGACAGCAGGTATGAAGTGTTGCCAGCTAGGAAAGCTCAGTAAGCCTTGATGAGCAGCTTTTTTAAATTAAGGTGAATTATGTTGGCACAAAGTGTTCATGTGGCTGCTCTTAATATCAGTCGTCAGCTTCTCCAGAGGTCAGACTGATATGGTGCATGGACAAAGGCTTCCACCATGAGTCATATTGTTAGTGCAGACTATCTAGCATGGCCAAAGGCCCTGTAAAACAGATCCTTAGCAGACAGGATATTCCAGAGCTTAGAGCAGTGTTAGTATCTAGACAAGGGCCAGACCTATATGTGGAATGTGTCACTTTTGGATGGCTAAGGCCTGGTAAGTGCCCAAACAAGTCAGCCAGAGTCTTAACTGGTCTACTTTTTTAGATTACTCCATACTTTATCCTCAAAGAACCAAATAATACAATGATGCTTTCATATTAACCATCCCTATTTAGTACCAGAGAGCTTGTAACCACCATTGCCTGGCAACTACATTTCCAAATATTCAGTTTGCTGAAGATAGCAAAGTATAGGCAGAATCAAGGCTTCCTGACATGAAAGTCTACCTGGCCAGATTATTTTGTTTAAGTCAAAGACAAGTTTTAGATAAGCAGTTGCTAGAATTGAGGGAGAGGATGGGGACAGGAAGGAGGTAATTGTTACTATAGGACAGCAACATGAGGTGGTGGCTCATAGTGATAGGCATGAGCTCCACTTTGACTGTATCAATGACAGAATTTGATTTTGATACTATACTGTAATTTGATTGTGATACTATGCTATGGATTTGCAAGATATTGTCAGTAGAGCATGCTTAATCAAGGTTTTGGTATACTATTTCTAAAAATACCTTTAAACAGATAGGTTACCTAAATTTTAAAAAGAAAAGGGATTTGACATATTAGAATTTTGTAATTGCTTTTTCTGTTAAACTAATTTCTTTCGTTTTCTAAAACAGTTATCCCATGCTTTCCACTACAATTAGATGTCATACTGATGCTTGGCCAAAAAATGTTGGATAGTATGTGCTAAAATTGAGGTGTTAGAAAAAGCTGTCTTTTAGAATTGTGTTGGACTGATTTTGCCTGTTGTTTTTATTTCTTATGATTAGTTATGTGGTTGCTCAGTGACTTTATGAAGAGCTCATGACAAATGCAAATTGAAGTACATAAGGCTTTGTTTTGGGAAACTTCTTTGAAAGGGATTAGAATTGATTTCAGTTTCTTTAGGAATCTAATTTATGAGGTTTGTGATTTTTTTCCCCAGGTACCTGCGGTCATTAGTTCAGAACTTGCTGTTAATTCAGCGCTTCAAGAGACCCATTACAGAACATTCACCCAGGCAGGAACGGCTTAACTTCTGGCTAGATATAATTTTTGAAGCAACAAATGAAGTTACTAATGGACTCAGATTTCCAGTAAGATATGCAAAATGGGGCGGCGGGGGGGGGGGGGGGTGTTTGTTCCTTTGCTGGGATCAAACCTAAGAATTGGCACATGCTAGACAAATATTCTACCACTGAGCAATACCCCTAGTCCCAATCTTTTAAGATGGAACAAAGAGACTGGGTATTCATATGTAGCTTGAGTTTTCCTGCCTGGCCCACAGTCAGGACAAATCTCTATCACCTGCCAGTCCCACAGCTACTCAGACCCGACCAAGTAAACACAGAAACTTATATTGCTTACAAACTGTATGGCCATGGCAGGCTTCTTGCTAACTGTTCTTACAGCTTAAATTAATCCATTTCTATACCTTGCCACATGGCTCGTGGCTTACCGGCATCTTCACATGCTGTTTGTCATCATGGTGGCTGGCAGTGTCTCTCTGACTCAGCCTTCCACTTCCCAGCTTTATTCTCCTCCTTGTCCTGCCTATACTTCCTGCCTAGCCAATGGCCAATCAGTGTTTTATTTATTGACCAATCAGCAACACATTTGCCATACAGAACATCCCACAGCATTCATACTATATAATTATTAAAAACTCTAAAAAGGAAAAAACTGCAAGTTATAATATTTGGATAATAGTCCTCTGTGGAATCAGCAAATGATAAGTTAGTCTCTGGGAAAAAGTTGCCCATGTGTCTCAAATAGTGGCTCTCAACTGAATGTAATTTTGTTTCACTCAAGGACATTTGGCAGAATTTGGAGACATTTTTGGTTGTTAGAACCAGATGTAAGAGGTGATGCTACTGACAATAAGGTGTAAGGACTAGGGGGTCTGCTACATGTCCCCCAATAATTAGAACAGCACCCTTACACACACAGAGAGAGAAAGAGAAAGAGAGAGAGAGAAATTATTTGATTCAAAAATAATAAGACAAAAATGAAGAGATCTTGTTCCAAAACATGTTGTACATGGAATTTCAAATTGTCTTTTCCAAAACTTTGGTTTGCCTCCAGTGCTACTAATTAATATTTAAAACCTTGTTGAAAAAGCAGAATTGCTTTTAGCTTTTCATTTAGTTTTGTTTCAGTTTTATGGGCATCTCATAAATTTTTATAAGTAAGATATCTAAGTATTCTAGAAATTGAAATTCAATAATTGTATTTCATATTTATGCCATGATACTTTGTGAATATGGGTGATTTTAAAAAGAATTTCATTAACTACTCAAAAAATGCAGTTATTGGAAGTGATTGTAATTATTTTGTTTCTGGGTAATATATTTTAAAATATTGTTTTAATTTTAAATGTTTCAAATTGGATAGGTACGAATCAATAAGAAAGCACACACCTGTGTAAGCTGTACTTAAGTTTATCATACTAAATGTGTTGTTGCTCTGTTTGGGAATTTGCTTTCTCGTCCTCTCCCTCCACCTACTTCTACGTGCTCTTTCTTTCCCTTCCCTTTCTTCCTTGTTGCCCTCACATGTTCTTAACCAATTAACTAGTGTTACTTGGAAACAGCACTCACTTTTCATTTACCTGCATATGTACACACTTGGTACTTGCTGGCTGCCCTGTCTGTCTACTTACTTATTTCTCTCAAAAACAGTAACTTCCTTCCTTCTTCTGTCACCTTCTCAAGTGGGCCTCTCTTGTCCTCCCTGTAGGATGAGGCATAACTTCCCCGCTTCCGACATACTCTTTTTGAAGTGTTGTGTGCCATTGGATTGGATAGCCTTGTGGTTCGCTGTTCTGGATGTCCTCATTGAAACAGAATCCTCATGCAGCCAGGGATGCATGAGGATTATGTGCTATGCTATAGGCCTGGCTCCTAGAGCCATGCTTGGCATAGTTGCTCCTTTGTATTTGTTGAGTACAAATTCTTCCACTTCCTCACTGGCAGAGTCACCTGTTGTAGATTGCTGTGTTTTATAAAACGCTGCTCTTATTTTAGGTTCTGGTAATAGAGCCAACCAAAGTCTACCAGCCTTCTTATGTCTCTATCAACAATGAAGCTGAGGAAAGGACTGTTTCTTTATGGCATGTCTCACCCACAGAAATGGTAAGGGGAAAAATCATGAATAACCCTTGCTTCCATATGATTGAATCAATAATTTGATCTTCAAATAGGACAGTATATGTGGTAGTGTTAGAAATAATAGGCACCCATGCTTAACTTGTAAATTATGAGATTGTGTATGAAACTATAATCACAGATGAAAGAAATCTATTTTGTGTATGTGGGCATGGAGAGCGTGTGTGTGTGTGTGTGTGTGTGTGTGTGTGTGTGTGTGTTTATGTATAATAAATATAAAACAAGTACAATTTTGTTTTCTTTTCAAAAGTTAGATCATAAGGGCCAGGTGGTGGTGGCGCACTTCTTTAATCCCAGCACTCAGGAAGCAGAAGCAGGCAGATCTCTGAGTTCAAGGCCAGCCTGGTCTACAGAGCTAGTTGTAGGGCAGCCATGGCTGTTACACAGAGAAACTCTGTCCTAAAACAAAAAAAAATAGACTTTAAGGAAGTAGATACAGAATATATAAAGTTCCTTCATATTTCTCAAAGCTTGCCCCAATTTCCATCTCCATCTCTAGTGATTTGGTGAATATCCTTCTATCCTTGCCCCAAATTCACTTGTAGATACATAATATACACACACATATTCCCTATTTTACACACGCAGACATTTTACATTATGGTGTGAACATATAACATATATTTAAATTCAAAAATTTGTATTTATTTGTGTGTGTACACATATGTGCATATGTCGTAACTGGCATTTGATGGTCAAAAGAACTTTCAAGATGTGGTTCTCTCCTACTTTGAGATTTGAAGATCAAATTTAGGTCATCAAGTTTGTGCAGCAAGTGCTTTTACATTGGCCTAACATATTTTTTTTACTTTTGAAACTTGTTTTTAAAGATTTCTATACATCATGGGCAGTTTTTCACAAAACACATACCGAACTACCTGATTTTTAAAATGCCATATTCCTTATGTTTTCATATTGTATGGTGTGTTTCTTGGTCTAAATTAACCTATTTTATTTCACCATTCTCATTGATACCTAGTAAGATTCTTCCGTTTTTCACCCTTGCCAGTGATCTTAGAGATGGGTGCCCTTGACTCAAGTATGTTTATAACTTTGATAGCTACTATCAAACTTATATTCATACTAACAATTATAATTGCCCATTATAAAGATTACAGAATGCTGAGCTGGGACTTCAGGTTTGTGGTAATAGAAGTATCTTCATCTGTTTATGTAAAGTATTTCATTGGGTTTTTTCTTCCATAAATTCTGCATTAATGAAGCACAGTACCTGTGACAAGCACATTAGATAGGTTTATTTGCTTTGCGTGTGTTTCCATGGCGTATGGGGAGACTTCTACCATTAGCTGAGCAAAGGAAGATTATTTTTCTCCCTGTTAGCAAAAATGAGAATGATTATGATGTCAGGTAAAAATACGCATTATCTTCACAAATAAAACACAGCATTGTAAAGTAAACAGAGGCTCAAATTCAAATTATAAATGCCTTAGCAAATATAGTCAAATCTCAAGTGAAGGCCAGTAATCTTGTCTAATGTTTAACTCTGGAGTAATCTTCTTGTTGAAAATACAGTTAAAGAAACAATCATTAATGAGGATGAGCTGCCATGATGTGTTTGTATTTTTCCTGCACTATGTATATTAAATAATGTGAATGCAAAAGAGAGAAATTGTGTGTATATATATATATAATTTATGTATGTACAAGCACATATATAATGTAGTACATATATAGATATTTCTCATTTGAAAAGTACACACGTTTTATTTAATTTGCCTCCTCTTTGTTCTTCTAAAATTTTGTCATTGAAGTACAGGTGGCACCCCCTAATCTGAAATAGTCCAAAATCTGAAGTTCTTCAACTGCTGCTAGTCACAGAGCTTTAGATTTTGGAGCATTTCAAAATTCAGATATTTAGATCAGAGATGCTCAACTATTAAAGTCTACGGATATATTGCAGAATCTGAAACATTTCTGAACCCCAATATTATAGACTGGGGAAAGTCTATCTGTATTATATATACATGAAAACATGTTCAAATCATAAATGTATGATGTGGTGAATTTAAAGGTGAACGCACTTCAGAAGTCAGCATAAATCAAGGTGTAGAACATCAGTAAACCCTGCCCCAGTTCCCTTTAGGCAGACTTCTGAGAGCCATTTCCATGTCTTCAAGATAGAAGTTCCTGTTCCAATCACTAAATCTCCTTACTTTCTTTGTACCGTGGATGTTACTATCAGTGTGGTAGGAACTTCAAAGTTCAGATCTCTAGTCTCGTAATTTCATTGATAGAAATGTGAAATACCTCATATTTTGACAGATGGTTGTAGAAAAACCTAATGCTATTAAAGCAGAATGGTTTTGATGTTATAGAATTCTACCAGTGTGGCCTCCTTCATTTGAATCCTGGAATGGTTGCTGGCTCTTAAGTGAAATTCCCTTTGGTGCATGTATCTCACTAATTGTTAATATCTTAAATTTTTCTTAGTAAGAAATGGAAAAGAACTAATCTCACAAAGAAAGTTTTTCTTGACAATAAAATGTTTTGTTAAGTTCTTACACTTGTCAGAGGAAATGTCAGAGAGATAGAAATTTTATGTGCGTTCATTGCAATTTTGAAAATCTGCAGATTGTGAAAAGCAAGAATGAGTTGCCTAGAATGAGATGACACTTTTTTTTCACAGTTGTATTTTTCCTGGTGGCGTATGTGTGGATGATGGGAAGAGAACATTCATATGCATGCATACAACTTCATGTAACGTCACTGCAAAATGAGACTAAATTCCTGGTTTATTAAGAATTCAAACTCATTGGAAGTATGAGGAAGTAGTGTGCTGGGAAATACTAACAACCAACTGCCTTGGAGTTCAGGCTGAGTTGTGGAGTTTGATTATTTCTGTGGTATATTTAATCCCAAAGACCAATTTCCAACAACATTAGGAAATCCAAGTGAATTTTCCTATTTAAAATTATTTTCTACAATTATATGTTGGTGGTGCAGTCTTTGGCTTTTCTGAAACTGTGTTTTAGACATTCCTTCTAAGGCTTAACTTTATACAACTTTAAAGAGCAAGGAACGGTGGTGGAGGGAAGGGACAGTTGTTTTGAAAGTTGAATCTTGGTATATAGTGAAACCCATTAGTTTTCTTGCCATGCTGTTAAAACAGCCCCCAATTTTAATATTTTAACATGATAAAATTTTGTGTATGTCTCATGCCATATCCAGGTTAATAGAAGACCTCATACCATCTTGGAATAGCTGGATAAAAAGAAGATAGAAGATTGCAGTAGGGGTTTGGGGGATACTCTGTTTGTTTTTATAAGAAGGAAATGTGCTTGTTATTGGGGAAATTATTTTTCATTTACTTTTTGGATATAGGCTCTCACCCTGTAGCCTTGGGTGGCCTGCAATTTACAATGTAGACCAGGCCAGTCTTGAATTTGTGGCAATCTTTTGCCTCCTTAGTGCTGGGATTACAGGCTTGTGCCCCTCTGTTCAGCTTTCATAGAGGTTTGTATGGGCTTCTCATACCCCATTGGTAAGGACTCTGTTATATGGCCTCATCTAACTACAAGAGAGACTGAAATTTGGGTTAGCTCTGTGTCCAGGGAGAAATCGAAATGAAGATAAATGAGTTTTGTCAGTCTTACTTCTCCAAATATTTTTATAAGCCATTCACTTGATATGGGCTGTCTTAAGGCTATTTCAGAGTTTGCTTACTGTGTTGACAGAAGATGAAAGACTACTCAATGTGTGTTTTTGTGTGGGTAGTGTATCTATCTCAAGCTATGTATTTCAAATTTATATTGTTTACTCTAAACTGGATCAGAGACACAAATTTTCATTTCTCAGAATATGTTATGTGATCCAATTTATGCAAAGTATATGGCTCTAACCCTTAATCACTGTTGAAAACAAACTAGAAAAAATAATTGACTATAGGATAAAACCAAAAATGATACTTTATTGAGAAAAATTAAGCTATTGACTTGTCTTTGATACTTGCAGAAACAAATCCATGAGTGGAATTTTACACCTTCTTCTATTAAGGGAATAAGGTAAGAGCACAAGAGCAAATGTAACTGCTATCTGTTTAAATACAAATACTATTGGTGTTTAATGTACTTTGATGTTTGCACATATTTGTAAGATGTGAGTCTTTATTTTTAACAGAACTAACAGACTATTTTCTTTATTGTTGCCCTATATGAAGTTCATAGTGTGATGCTAGTAAGGGCCTCCTGACTTGTAATATGGTAACTTTTCTCATCCAGTAGAAGAAATGATTGGCTATCAAACTTTAAAGAGAAGTTCTATCTCTTGGCTGAACAAAGAATATCTTTTTAGAGCCAAATGTTCAAGTGCTCACCACCATCATCCCCTAAGGGCTGAAGTTAGAAGTTACTTGAATCTAGTATTTGAGTAGGGCCTCCTGGACAGAGCTCTGGAGGCAAGGGTACTACTAACAGGGACACAGATGATATATTCCAAGAAGTATGCAACTTGCTTTTGGATTAGGAATGGCCAGCTTTCATGGCTTACCCTGAGCCAGACTTACATACCTCAGCTGCCCTACTCAACATGCCAGGATGTCCAAAAGTGGAAGTTGCTGTGAAGTAGATATGAGTTCTCTCTTGGATATGTGACATTGTAAAGTCACTTGGCCTCTGTAGGTTTCTGTTTTTTCTGTTTTAATCAAATCAGGAGCTTAGACTAGAGTTTTCTGCCCTTATTCTAAATATAAGACTTAACTCAGAAACCACTAAATGAATCCCTAATTACCTTCACACCCAGCATGATCCTGTCCTAAACACATCAGTGATTAAATAAAATAATGGTGTACTTGGATAATATTGCCTAGAAACTACAAAATAGTGCAAAATACATTTTCAAGACTGTTTTATGTGAAACAATGTTGTACAAAAAGTTGTAGTCATAGCCTTCTGTTTTATATATCTTCAAGGAGATACTTCTAGCTGCCAATTCAGCAGGAATTTACAGAGGGCTGTGCCTCAGACTTCAGGACTAACATAACATGACAGGCATGCTTTGGATCCTATGGTAGTTATTTTTTTTATAGATTAGTTTTTCAGAACTGGCTCATTTATAACCTAGATTTAATTTGTTTTAAATCACCCTGAGCTCTTGCTGTTTTAATACATCTTTTTGTGTCATCTATAGCATTAAGAATAGTTTAAGAAATGTTTGTTTTATTGGGAGGCCAAAGCAGGAGGATCATGAGTTGGAAGTCCAGCTGAAGCTACATAGCAAGCTCAGCACCACCCTGAGCTGTACACAACACCTTGTCTCAAAGCCAAGAGACAAAAAACAGGTTCTGGATCAAAAGAAATGGCAAGCAAGGGGCCAGATTTGTGGCTTCATTTGTTTAAAGAACTAATTGGATAGATGGTAAACTGGCCTGATTTCTCTGTAGTACCACCTGGCAGAATGAGGGTCATTTCACATTGACCCCATATGAGTGAACTTTCTAACAGCAAAATCTATAAGTAGATAGAGTTTGATGAATTTCATTTACTGGATGCGTTTAAGCAAACTGAATATTGCTTGTTTGAAGCCCTGTAAGTCAGGTCCAGACATTGGGTGGAAATAGACTAGAAAACATTTAAAAGTCGTTCTCAAATTTATGTTGCATGACCATGAATACTGTGTCCTGATACTTTCCAAGTGTAAAGATTCCTTTGAGACTATAATTATTTCATAAATACCCTTACCTTTCTGTTTCTGTAAGATTATAAACTCCTAGAAGACAGAGATAATATTTTCTAACCTTTTCTGTTGCCCATGTATTCTTTGCCCCGAATATAGAGGAATCTCTTGATATATGTTAAAGTCAATTGATAAATACATTTGCAATATAAGTGTCTCTAATTTTAAATTTCATAGAGTAAGTAAAGGCAAATTGTGGGTGTATTTTCTAAAAGATTAATGAATCACTGGGCCTAGAGAGATGGCTCAGTGGTCAAGAGCACTCACTGCTGAATTCAGGTCCCAGCACCCATGTTAGATGGATCACAATCACCAGCTCTGTAACTCTAGCTCTGAAGGATCCCACAGCCTTTTCTGGTCTCTGCAGAACCTGTACAGAGAGGCACATACAATTATGCATAATTTAAAAATAAAATTAAAGTAATGATTAATAAAATCAGGAACTTAGAAAACGAAAGAAAATCAAAGGTAGATTTTTTTAGATTTTCTTTACAAATTAAAAAAGCATCATAATGTGTGTGTATAGGCATTCACTTTGTTGTTGTTATTGTTTGGTTTTTTTGAGACATGGTCTCTCTGTGTAGCACTGGCTATCCTGGAACTTGCTCTGTAGACCAGGCTGGCCTCAAATTCAAGGATCCACCTGGCTCTGCTTCCCAGTGCTGGGATTAAAGCGTGTGCCACCACAGCCAGCTTTGTATGGTGATATTTTATTTGTATTAAAATGTTATTTGTATGTTAATAATATAAATAAAGTTGCCCGGGGGTCAGAGCTATTAGCAAGCCATAGGAAAGCAGGGCAGTGGTGGCGTACGCTTGTAATTCCAGCACTTGGTAGGCAGAGCTGGGTAAGTCTCTGTGTGTTCAGGGATACAGCCATTAGTGGATACACATGCCTTTAATCTTAATACCAATCATGGAAAACCTGGAGGCCTATACAGACAGGCCGTGAGGAGGCGGTCATGTGGTTGGGTTTACAACCAATGAGAAGGCAGGACAGGAACTCTATATAAAGACTTTAACACAGGGGTAGCTCTGGTTCGGAGAGGTAGGACCACCGCAGGAGGAAGGGTAAGGTTTTAGCTCTTAGTTCTGACCTCTTGGCTTTCTTCTTTGCATTGGTTCTGTGTTTCTTATTTAATAAGAAGGTTGGATACATCTACAGCTTTGTATAAGCATTCTTATGTTTTGAAATTTTACAGCCTATCCAAATTTGATGAACGGTGCTGTTTTCTTTATGTCCATGATAATTCTGATGACTTTCAAATCTACTTTTCCACCGAAGAACAGTGTAATAGGTGAGTTATAGCTAATTTACATATGTGCAACAAATTTATGACAGATGATCTTAAAGGATCTTTATTATAAAATGTTTATTAACTGTACTATCTTTCTTGAAATTTTAATTCATAAACAGTTGTTTTTACAGCATTGAGATAGAATCCACATATATTGTAACCATGCAAAGTATATAAGCTAATGATTTTAATGAAGTTCCAGGCTTTTACAACCATCACAATGTAATTTGATAATATTTTCATTATTCCTAAAGGAAACCCAGTAGCAGTTAATATTCACTTATCATTTTCTCCTATCTTCACCCTCTATAACTTCAGCCCTATACAATACCAACCTACTTTCTATGAATTTGTCAATTTTGGACATTTGTGTTCATGTTGTGGCATAATGTGTGACCTTTCATGCCTGGCCTCTCAGTAGCATCGAGTTTTCCATGGCATACCAGTATCAATACTTTGATGCCTTGAGGGGCTGAGTAGCAGTACTCCCTTGTATATCTAATGGTGCATTTTATTTGTCTGCTTATCAGTTGCTGGTCATGTGGAATGCTTCTATCTTTTGAGTTATTATGAATTTTGCTTTTGTGTACATCCATATGCAAGTTTTGTGAGTACACAAACTTGTAGATTTTTGGCATCAAAATACTGAATTTTAAGGTAACTTTTTCCCACTTTACATTCCCATTAGCAATATGTGAAGGTTCCAATTTCTTCACCTCCCTGTCCCTTCATTGTTTGTTCTTTTAGTTCTAGCTATTATGATCGATGTTCATTTGAATTGCATTGTGTATTTGGATTGCATTTCCCTAATGACAAATGATTCTAGGCATCTTTTCATGTGTGGATTGGACACTTTTGTATTCTCTTTAAAGAAACGTGCGTTCAACTCCTTTGCCCAACTAAAAAAATGTTGAAAGCTGTAGGAAGGTCTCAATAAAGTAGTAAGAATTTCCAAATATGATTTTACCTAGAATTCCTCAATGCTACCCTTTTGCTACAGTCATGTCACCTTGTTTCTATATGCATATGCTTGTTTTCTCTAAAATAATGAAGAGTAAGCCATAGAAATAATGCTGCACTGCCTCTAAATATTCCAGTATATTTTCTAAAAACAAGGGATCTTCTTCACTTACATACTTACTATAGTTACATAATTAGGAATTAAGATGGCCATGGGATTATAATCTAGTACAAAATTGTATTTATTTTCCTCCTAATGCTTTTTATAGCAAAACAAGGTATTTTACCTTTGGTTTGCAGTCCAATCTAGAATCATGTGCTTCATTTAGTTTCCATCTCTGCATTATAGCCTTCTCTCATTTTGAAGATTTAATACTTTCAAAGAGCACAGGCATTATATGTTGTGTAGTGCTTTAATTTAGGTTTTGTTTGCTGTTTCCTCATAATTACATGTGTATTATGTATTTGGGGTAGGAATAGCACAAAAAGATACTGTGTATTACTTAGTGCCTCATATTAGAGGATACTCAGTGTCTTTGTGTTTCTATTTCTATGAAGAGACACCATGACCACAGCAACTCTTACAAAGAAAAACATTTAATTGAGGTGGTGGCTTACAGTTTCAGAGGTTCAGTCCATTATCATTGTAGTGGAACATGACAGTGTGAAGGCAGAAATGGTGCTGGAGAGGTAGCTGAGAGTTCTACATCTTGCAGGCAATAGGAAATGGTCTGTCTCACTGGGCGTGGCTTGAGTATATATGATACCTCAAAGCCCGCCTCCACGGTGACACACTTCCCCCAACAAGATCACACCTACTCCGATAAGGCTATCTCTTCTAATAGTGCTACTCCCGTTGGGGGTCATTTTCTTTCAAGCCATCACACTTAATAGTTTTGTGTTATTCCTGGTGATGTTAACTTGAATCAGCTAGTGAAAGTGATATTTGTCCAATTTTAGTTGGGCTATTTGCCTTTTTATTATGGGTTACTTATATATTCTCCATACATACCCAGATGCACTTTGCTAAGACTTTCTTCCATTCTTCGGTTGTCTTTTAATGTCACTGATAGTATCACATGTAACACAAACATTTTTTATTAAAGAATTTTTTATTCATTTTACATACCAATCACAGATCCCCTTTCCTCCCTTCTCCCACCCCTCCTACCTCCCCCCAACCCACTCCCCCATTCCCTCTTCCAACAAGGCAAGGTCTCCCATAGGGAGTCCACAGAGCTTGGCACATTCAGTAGAGGCAGGTCCAAGCCCCTACCCCCTGCATCAAGGCTGTGCAAGGTGTCCCACCATAGGTAGTGGGCTCCAAAAAGTCAGCTCATGCACCAGGAATGGATCCTGATCCTACTGCCAGGGGGTCCCTTAAGTAGACAAAGCTACACAACTGTTTCGCCTATGCAGAGGGCCTAGTCCAGTCCTGTGGAGGCTCCACAGCTGTTGGTCTAAAGTTCATGAGTTCCCACAAGTTTGGTTTGGTAGCACAAACATTTTTAATTATTAGGTTTATCCATTTTTCTTGTCATTTGACTTTTGTTTATACTTAAAAGTTTTAGGGGCTGGAGATGGCTCAGCACTTAAGAGTATTTGCAGAGAACCCACAACAAGCAGCTCACAATCACCTGTAACTCCAGATCTTGGGGATCCATTGCCCTCTTCTGGCCTCCATGATCACTGCGCACACATGGTATATGTACTGATTAGCAGGCACACAAACACACATAAATAAAAAAACTAAATTTAAATAAAAAATTCTTTGCCTAATTTGAGGTACTGTATAGTTCTTCTTTTTTCTTGTATAAATTTAATAGGCTTGGTTGTCATATTTAGATCTCTGGTTCATTTTCATTCCTTTGACTTATTTAATTATTGTTCAGGGGTGCAGGGGGCTCATGTGAAGGTGAGAGGACAACTTGCTACAATAGGCTTTCTCCTTCCACCATATGGATCCCAGAGATTAAACTTAGGTCTTCAGGTCTGGCAGCAAGTGACTTTCCCCACTGAGTATGTCACCATCCCTTTAATTAATTTTTAATATACTATTAGATAGGAATATATCTGAACTTTTGTATGAGGTATTTGATTGTCCCAATACCATTTGTTGAAAAGAATGTTCTTTTCTCCATCAAATAGTCTTGGTACTCTTAGAAAATGAGTTGGCCCTCTAAATTTATAGAACTTGCTTCTGGACTTCTGTTCCATTGATCTACATATCTATCCTAACTGGATATAGCCTATTCTTATTTTATGTGCATCTGTGTTTTATCTGCTTGTATGTCTGTATGAACTGGAATTCTAGACAGTTGTGAGCTGCCATGTGGGTGCTGGGAATTGAAACCAGGTCCCCTGGAAGAGCAGCCAGTGATCTTAGCCACTGAGCCATCTTGCCAGCCCCTGATAATCTTTTTCTATCCCTCCCTGTCCTCTGCTGTCCTCTGCCTTTGGTAATTATCACTCTATTCTGACATGAAATCAGTCTGTCAAAGAAACATCTGTACTCCTAAGTTTATCTCAGCACTTAATGGCCAAAAAATGGAAACAGTCTAAGTGTCCATCAGCTGATATATGGATAAAGAAATGTGGTACCTATACACAAAATGTGGTTAACTCTAGTCTATGGATAGAACCTACAAAAAAAGTCTTCAGTTTACTAGAAGAGAAACTGTTCTTCTGTTTTACATATGTGCTGCATTTAAGAGAGGTACTTTGGAATCAGGTAACCAACTAGTTGATAGAAATCCTTCAGACTTAGTATTTCTAAGTAGAGGACTTAGGCATCACGTATGTTTTGAACTAGATTAGGGAATCACTAAAGTACCATGTCAAATCAAGAGTAGAATGATTGTTCTACAACTTGTAGAAGTTTATTTTATGTTTAGGTACAATATAATACAATAAGGTTAAGTTAAACATAAGGGGAAAGAGTGATCCTGATGGGTGGTATTCTGTGGCATTTGCTCTTCTAGATTTTGTTCTTTGGTAAAAGAGATGCTAAACAATGGAGTGGGCAATACAGTGGAGCTGGAGGGAGAGGCAGATGCAGACACCTTAGAGGTAAGTCACAGAAAATCCAGAACTAGGAAACCATCCTTTAATATACCTTTGGTGCTTGAAGAAAAAGTCCCAATTTTCATGTGAATCCTCTATTGAATATAGTTAAAGATACCTTTGAACCAGCCAGACATCATTGTCCATGGGTCTCAGAAATTAAGTTTAAAGTGTCTTTGTAGAAGAATCTTATGATCGTGGGATCCTGTCAGAATATTTAAGAAAAATGGCCATGGGTTACATTAAAGTTTTCTTTTTCTAAGTTAATAGTACTTATGAGACTCCAAGAGAAATAGCTGACAAGTTGAAAACAGATTTTTGCCTAAATAGACTTTAGTTATATCCACTTGCACATGGTATATTAAATATATCAAAGTTTAAATCACTTTAAGGAAAGTGACATTATCATAAACTCATTTGGACAGCACAGTTGTCTACACTGACTATATCACTTATTTGTGTTTTAATCTTGCAGTCATTCAGATTTGCCACTAATTCAAGTTCTCCCAGTAATTACAATTTCTTGAGATTTTATTATATTTTTGAAGTTTTACTGAAATTAATTCCTTAAGATTTTCTTCAAAAAGTATCAAAAGGGTTCATTTTAGTAATTGGGTCAGGTATAAGAATTCTTAGCTTACAATCAAAGTGTATTGCAAAAGTGAAGTCAGTGATTCCCTTTAAAGGCAACAGACGTGGGAAAGAGAGAAAGCTGTGAAATAAGTCTGACATTGGAGACCCTTTAGTCATCTTCATTGTGTACTCATTGTCATGAGCATCTTAGGAGGGATATAGGAAGGAACATACACATCATTCGTTGTATAAATTGCTCTGGGGTAAGTAGAAACAGTAGAGACATGCCAAACCCCAGAAATATTCATTGCTTTCTCTCTGATCTACATGAGAGTTGCTTAGACATTGTCACCTTTGTTTTAATCATTACCACGAATAAATTTGAATTCAGCTGCATGTTGTTATTTTCAATTTACTATGTATGTGCATGCTATGTGTGGAGGTCAAAGGATAACTCTGGAGTTGATTCTCTCCTTCCTTCTTTCTTTGGGATTGGGGGCGTTGAACTCCAGTCACCAGGCTTGCATGGTAAACACCAATACCCACTGAGCCATCTCACTGGCCTTGTTTTTGCTTTTTAAGACAGCTTTTTCTCTGTAGTCCAGGCTAACCCTGAGCTCTCATGAACTTGTCTTAGCCTCCTGAGTGCGGGAATTATAGGCATGTGCTACCACATCCAGCAGGGCCACAACAAGTTTTGATGATAGGGCAGGTGAAACAGACTAGCAATCCTAATTGTAAAGTGTATCTGCAACATGTGCTAGAACTATATGACTGAAAGGGGGTCATCCCAACATGTGTATACGATATTAAGATGTTAACTTTTACTGACTTTTAATTCTTTCCCGGGCTATTGAAAGAGTTTTGTTTCCTGACAAGTTGATAAGCGATCATGCAGGAAGATACTGATTTCTGGTACTTAACATGCTTAGAAAGTTTTAAATTGCAGCATTAAAATGGTGAAAAATCTCCAAAAGGTAAGCCAGGTAATTTACAGGTGAGTCTTATTTTTTTACTTTCCTGAAATTACATTTCATTAAGTCATTCTATAAATACATGAACAAATGAGAATAATTGTTAAATGAAAAGTGTGTAGCCTAAGAGTCATATTTTGCTTGGCACTCAAATAATGCTTTATAGTTTTGAAAACTTGTTAGATAAATTTTGGGCTTCTCTTCAATAAGTTGCGTTTTGCCTTTTTTTTTTTTTTTGTCCTGTTGTTTTACCTTGTTTAGTATGAGTATGACCATGATTCAAATGGGGAGAGAGTTGTCTTGGGGAAAGGCTCCTATGGGATTGTGTATGCCGGCCGAGATCTCAGTAATCAAGTACGAATAGCCATCAAGGAAATCCCAGAGAGAGATATCAGGCAAGTTGGGACCGCCTTTAGTATTGTACATTTTCTATCTCAACAATCTGTATCCCAAGCCTATCACTGATGGTATAGGATTTAATCTGTGTCAACAGCATGGTGTGGCTACCTTATGTTGTCAGAACTTGTAATGCTCTTATTATAAGGGTGATCTGCTTTTATTCTCTTATATTAGAAATACATTGAGAAAAATCAAACTACTTAGAAGTTTGTGGATTAAAGAATGTCATATTTCAAAAGAAAACTATTTCTACCCACAACTATGTCTGAAATTTTACATTTTATGCAGCTATTTGAAAATATTTTAAAATGTGACTGAGAAACTTTTTTTTTCTCTTTGTTTTTCAGTGCTGGGGATAGAACCCAGGTCCTCGAGCATGCTAGGCAAGCACTCTACCACTGAGCTACATCTCCAGCCTTGACTGAGTGCTTTTAAATTTACACTGTAACAATTGAAAATGGCTATGATTTGTCTGGAAATGTCATTACAGAACTTAAATGCAGTTAAAAATCAGAGTTTCACAATAGAAATTTTGTTAATAACTGTGGTCTTCAACCTTACCCATAGATTTGGGGCTGTTTTCCTACCATCAGTACTACAGCTTAGCAATTTTATTATTACATTTTTTAAATTTTCCATACAGTAGATTTTAATCATATTCTTTCCCTTCTCCCAAGTCCTCCCAGTTCCTCCCTGCTTCCCTACCTACCCAACTCCATGTTCTTAGTTCATTTCATTTTAAATTTAAACCTCATCTAAATCTAAACAAAAGCACAGCAGTACTTACTGTTGAGTGATTGTGTAGAGAAGCTACACATGTAATCATGACCCCAACAGAAATAATCATGGGCCACAGACACATCCATCATAATTGGCAGTATTGCCTCCAGCTCTGGGTGCTAATGGATATGTGCATACATCTCTCCATCTAGGTGATCACTGTCTGTGTTCCACAAAATTTCTAGCAACTGTGTGACCATCCATTCATTCACAATTTGTTTGTTTTCAGTGCCATAGTATAGTATATGAATTATAATGAAGACCTGAAACAAACTAATCTGATCTCTTCAGATTACCAATATGGAAACCAAGCTTGAAGGAGATTAAAGGACTCCCAAAAGGGCATAACAGAAACAAGATGAGCATTCCAGTCACTTGAGTCCCTCATCCAATATTCTCCCTTATTCATGTGATAGATAAGCTGTTGGAGTCATGTAGATTTGGGGATATTCCTAGCATGTATCTCCATTGGTAGTGCTGTTCCAACTTTTCCTTGCCCACAGAAGTTCCTGGGATATTTGAGCTGGAAAGGGCTTAGGAGACCATTTTGTCCAACTTGTAAAGTTTTTAGGCTAAATTTAGGGTGACTGTTTTCCATTCATGAATCTGGGTTGGCGATAGGGAGTAAAAGGTGACCAGGATTCTGTCTTGATCCTAGGGTGCTGCTTTGGTGGAGAATGCAGACACTGTGTCCATGAGTTAAAATGAGAGGTGCTGTAACAGAAGGGTACACAAAGTGTTTTTAGAAAAGAGAGAGGGACTGACTTTTTCTGGATGAGCTGTGGCAAGTTTGAGAGAACAAATCATCTTCAAGCTGGTTTTATTGAGGAATAAGTAACACATAGCTTTGTAGAAAATGGGGCCTATGAGGGAAAAACAGAGCTATTAAGAAACATACACTGAGAAAGCAGTTTCTGCAAAGCTTGAGTGTAAGGTATGGGCTAGTGAAGGACTCATGAGTCAAAAATGTTAATGGTATCATCTGACCTGATTTGGAAGGTCTTTGTGTGCCACCTTAAACAATATGGTCTTTATGTGGGGTCTATGAAGAAACGTGGTAGAGTTTCATAAAGAGCTTGAAAGTCCAGAGACTGGAGCTGGCAACTCATTAGTTCTAGGTTGAGTCTGTAGAGTAAGTCAGTTTAGGACAGAAATTTCCAGACCACCAACTTCCATGGGAGGAAGAAGGGACTTGTTGAAAGAGGTGAAATTTTGTTGGAGAATCTGTGCCCAAGCAATAGTGATGGTAGAAATAGTAGCCATTAGTTGAGTGTTTACCATATAACAGGCCCTCTGTCTATGTCTGAGAGACTTGATTTACTCTGGTCTCCTGGAAGCCCTACATGGCTGTGTTGTTACAGATTGAATATTCCTTATCTGAAATTCTTATAACAAGAAGCAACAAGTGTTTCAGATAAGATTTTTTTTCCAGATTTTGGAACATTTGTGTATATATAATAAGATATGTATAGAGTATGAGACCCAAATCTAAACACAAAATTCCTTTGTGTTTCTTGTACACCTAGCCTGAAGGTAATTTTAGATAACACTTCATTGTGTCTGCATTTTGACAATGTCGAGTGTGGCGTTTTCCAGTGGTGTCGTGTTGCTACTTGAAATGATTTTGATCATATAGCTTTGGATTAGAGATACTCAGCCTGTATCCTATGTTTTACAGGTAGGAAGTTGGTTGTTCTCATGGAAGCTGAGGAAGGGATCCCAGAAGGGATGTTTAGCAGCAGGGTAGATACTGTTAAAGAACTACTAGGGCCTAGAGCCCTGGGATTTGGCAGGTAATGCAGGCTTTGGTTTTTTCTGCAATAGGTACTCTCAGCCTCTGCATGAAGAAATAGCCCTGCACAAATATCTCAAGCATCGCAACATTGTCCAGTACCTGGGCTCCATTTCAGAGAATGGCTACATTAAGATATTTATGGAACAGGTGCCTGGAGGTAAGTAGTTACTCTTTTTTTGATTTCACATTCTAGAATTCGCTTATGAGAATACAATCTGGATGTCATTGATTGTCTTACCACTTAACAAATGACAGACCTTTTGGAGATTGGAAAACTGTGGTTTCTCAGAAGAGTTCTATACAACATTGCAAAGGTCACATAAACAGTTTATTTCAGGCTTGTTTATTCAGCCTAAAATACTCACTGACTATCTACTGAGTGCTATACATTAGAACAAAATCTCTGGCCTTGAGCTCTGCTCTTCTCAGTCTAGGAGTCTGGAGGTGGTTTGGAAAATGATGGAAAAGGGACACTGGAACTTTTTTTATAATTTTATACATGCATATAATGCATTATCTTATTTATCCTACATTATCCCCTGTTGTCTCTTTTCCATTCCTGCTGACACTTTCTTCTTCCCAACTAGTCTCTTTTTTTCATATCTTTTTGTGACCCACTGGGTTTAATTAAGGTTGTTTATATGATCATGTTTAGGGTTTGTGTGTGTGTGTTTGTTTGGTTTTGCTTTTTACTAGAGCATGGGTAACATATCAGTGTCTAGACCGCTAAAGAAAGTAACTTCCACAACTATTAACTGCTAATAGCCTTACTAGCCTTCCCCTATCTGTGATAGAATATTGAATAGCTTAGTCTTATGCAGCTCATATGCAAGGTAACTTGAGTTGCTTTGTGTTTATAATTGTAATGGGCATGTCATATCCAAATGACATTGTTTTTTAGCATTCCTCCTTATTTTCTAGCTCTTAGATTCTTTCCATTTCCTCTTCTGTAATGTTCTCTGATTCTTGGAGAAGAATGATAGATTTATGACTCAGTACTCAACAATCATTTATTCTCGGTACTTTGGTCAGTTATGAGCCTGCATTAACCACTGCCTACTACCAAGACTTCTCTGACCAAGTCTGAGAGTAGCACTAGTCTTTGGATAACACACACACACACACACACGGCAATTTGACATGTCTATTAGCTAAGTAACAGTAATAGGTTCTCCTCTAGGGCCTATGATCTACCCAGTCATGGGCTTTTAGTCAGATTTACAGTACCAGGCATTTATTCCTTCTTGGGGAATAGAACTAAAATCCAACAGAAAATGATTGGTTGTCCACCCCCTGTCACCATTATGCCACTATTGCCTCAGTGAGCACATCTTGCTAGCCTGATCAGTATTGGAGTATATAGGGTTTAACCACTGTGTATACCATTGATTATCTTTCTTTTCTACCAGCCTGCATAACACTTTATAGTCCTATGAAAAGTAGCCAGCAGAGAGGTAGTTCCATGGTCAGTTCCAGCTTGACTTCTATGTCCTGTAAACAAAATATGTTGTGTCTTCAGCACTAGTCTTAGTAACTAGTTCTGACGGGCAACCAAGACCAATGGCAATAGCCTGTTTTGTCTTGAAAACCTCTTGGGCCTTGCTGGTAAGCAAGTCATAGGGAGATATCCCATACTTTTCACTGGAATTTTCATTTAAAAACCTATGGCTTGGGCTGGAGAGATGCTTAGTGTTTAAGAGTACTTGCTGCTCCCAGCACCCGCAAAGTGGCTCACAACTATCTGTAACTCCAGTTTCAAGGGATCTGAAACCCTCTTCTGACAACTGTAAGCTCATGCATGCACATACACATAAAATTAATTTTGAAAGATTTGTGGATTCTGGGAGCAGCAATACCCACCCATGCAGGATACCTACCTTCAGATGTTTTTATATTTTTAATTAGTTTGCAAAATAATGGGTTTCTTATATGGCTTTTTAAAATGCATCCTTAGTTTTGATAAATCTTCCCACCATCCCTACCTTTCCTCCATTTCTCTATGCCCACCCCCTTTAAACATTTTTATACCTAGTATCCCTAATACACACTTTCATATCACATTGGGCACGGTTACTTTTAAAGAGATATTGCAAAATAGCAAATGGACAATAAAACCAAATACTAGTGCTTTTTGTGTGAAATCCCTATATGTAGACAATAGAGTATTAGAAGTAATTTTTTGGATCTATAACTGGTAGTTTGAATGGGTCTATCCATTAAGATTCAGTTTTCTGGTTAAGTAAATAAACTGTAAAAATTGGAGTAGTAACATATATACTATAATACTTGAAGTAAACATCATTGGGATATTAAATAGCTCTATCTCAGCTAAGCATTAGGTAGGTTAAATGAGATGATACATGTAACAGCTTCTGGAAAGGTACCTAGCAATAAGCAAGAGCTGGGTAAATGAGTGTGCATTGAAATAATAAAAAAAATCTCATAACATTTTAATTGAAAAGCAATCATCAGTATTTGAATACTAGTGTAAGGTTAAAAATATCACTTTAGTTTACTTCCCTGACCCCTTACAAATGAATCTTTATCATCCTGTTGGTTTTTGTTTTATTTTTTTGTTTGGTTCCTTTTGTTTGTTTGGTTCGGTTTGGTTTTGCTATGTCACTTTCTAGGAAGCCTTTCTGCTCTCTTGCGATCCAAATGGGGACCAATGAAGGAACCCACTATCAAGTTTTATACCAAACAGATCCTGGAAGGCCTGAAGTATCTCCATGAAAACCAGATAGTTCACAGGGACATAAAGGTATGGGCTTCTCTAAGCCATCAAAATGGCGTTTTTCTAAGCCTTCACTATAGTATGGCGGAATAGTCTACTCACAGAGGGAGACAGTTTAGCAGGATAGCCCCCACCCTATCCTATGTCAGACCCAGTCTTTGTAGAGAGAGTTTATCAAGGTCCCACACTATAGGGTGCTGATTTGTTTAAATCTGCCTTTACACACTCAACGCTGTTCTTTTTCCAAAGGGTGATAATGTTCTGGTGAACACCTATAGTGGAGTGGTAAAAATCTCTGATTTTGGAACATCTAAACGCCTTGCAAGAATTAACCCATGCACCGAGACCTTTGCGGGTAAGCAGAGCAGAACTGGCTGTATGGTGTCATCTTGGATCTAAGCTTTCTTCTGAATCTGTGGTCATCTGCAAACTACCTATTGGTCACCTTTTCAACATAGAGTGTCATTTTGATTTTTCTAAATTTACTTAAGATTTTTTCCATAGAATATAGTTTGATCATACATTTTCCTTTCTCCAACTCCTCCAAGATCCATCCTTCCTACCTACCCAACTCATGCGCTTCTTCGTGCTCTCTGTCTCTGTCTCTGTCTCTCTCTCTCTCTCTCTCTCTCTCATTTTCTCTGTGTGTGTGTTACAAAATGAAAATCGAAACAATCTTGAAAAAACAGTAAGATTAAAAAATACTAAAACAAAACAAAAAGTGTGTAAAAAACATGGAGTCTGTTTCATGTTGACCAGTTACTCCTGGGCATGGGCCCTACCTGCCCTAGACTATGGTTGATATACCAAATGACAATCTAAGATTTTTTCCCTTTCCCAGCAGGTATCAATTACAAATAACTTCTTGGTTAGGGGTGAGACTTTGTGTCTACTTCTTCTCAGTGATGTCTTTTGTTTGTTTAGAACCTGTGCAGGTCTTAGGTATATTGTCATAGTCTCTGTGAGTTCATATATGTATCAATCCTGTTGTGTCTGGAAGATGTTCTTGAAGTCACCTACCACTTCTGGCTCTTATAATCTTTCTGCCTCCTCTTCTACATAGATCCCTGAACCTTGATGGGAGGGGTTTGATAAAGATATTCCATTTAGGGCTGAGTGCTCCAAAGTCTCTCACTTTCTGCACATTGTCCATTTGTGGGTCTTTGTGTTAATTCCTACCTACTACAAGACTAATCTTCTCTGATGAGGGTGGATTGAAACATTGACCTACAGATATAGCAATATGTCATTGGGAGTCTGTAGAGAATTAGAGAGAGAGAGAGAGAGAGAGAGAGAGAGAGAGAGAGAGAGAGAGAGAGAGAGAGAACGAACTCTACCTACCCGGAGGAAAAAAAAAAGCTAAAAGCTAAAGAAAGTCCAGCCACATGCTCTGGCCTGATCCATACTGGGCCTGAGCCAGGGACTCTGTATCCCCACAAGCATTCTGGCCACTTGCAGCTCTGGCCATGTGCTCTGGCCGAGCTGGGGCCTGCAAGGCCACAGCCAAGTGGCTTTTTTATGAATTCCTGCCCCATGTTGGGTACCAAATGTAGACAAATTTTTAATCAATCTTATTAAATAAAGAACACGGAGCCAAATATAGGGGTGAAAGCCTTAGAGATCATGGAAATAGTGAGAGCCACCAACCACCTTACCTCACCAGCTCTGCAGCTCCCAAAAAAGTGAGTTACTTCCTGTCTACCTGCACCTTTATTGCCTTGCTGTTACACCCTCTCATTGGCTCTTAGCGCAGGTACCTCACTTCCTTATCACCGTCTGTTTGTACAGACCTCCATGTCTCTATGGTTGGTACTGGGATTAAAGGCATGTGTCACTATGCTTGGCTCTGTTCCCAGTGTGTCCTTGACCACACAGAGACCCTGCCTGCCAAGTGATCGGATTAAGGGCATGTGCTTCCACTGCCTGACTTTTGTGTTAATGGCTTGCTATTTCCTCTGATCTCCAGGCAAACTTGATTAACATACAAATAAAATATCACCACATTTCAGCACAAATAAAATATCACCACATTAGTCATTTTATTCCTGGGTTCCTTTAGCAGAATAATAGTAGGTTTTCACCTAGGCCCATGACCCATCTATTTTCTTATGTTCTTGACAGTGTCAAGTATGGGTTCCATTTCATGGAATGAGTCTTAAATCCAATTGAAAAAGATATTGGTTACTCCCATAACATTTGTACCACTATTATACCAGTTTATCTTGCAGGGCAGCTCACTGTCAGAGATGGCAGGGTTTATAGCTGGGTAATAATGATGTTTGCTTTTCTCCTCTGCTACTGTGCAAAGTACTTTACACCAATCAGTAAGGGTAAAACTTCTAGTTGCATGGCTAGAGAGATGGCTCAGTGGTTAAGAGCACTGGCTGCTCTTCTAGAGGACCCAGGTTCAATTTTTAGCACCCACATAGCAGCTCACAACTGTCTGCAATTCCAGTTACAGGTGATACAACACCCTCACACAGCTACACCAGTGTACATTAAATAAATTAATTTAAAAAAACTTCTAGTTGGCACCAAGTTGATATCTCCATGTTTGATGATGTAAATAAGTTGTGTCCTCAGCAATAGGGCAGTCTATCAGGTTATGGAGTGTAACCAATAACCTTGATGATACCAGTTGTGTTTGGGGGTTCTATGGGACCCCTTTGGCCAATGCCTCAACAAGATGTAACCCATTCCTAGAAGTAGAGGATTTGCTTGGTAGCATAAAATGTCTAGTTGGTGAATTATCTTTCCCATTATATATTGACTTTCTTAACTTCCTTTCCTATATGAATATAGTTTAGGAAGCTTCTACAATAGCAAGTTTCCATAACTTTTCAAATTGCTTTTAGTATTAATTATCCATCTCCATATTCCCTCTTTTACTCTCTCTTCCCAGCCCCCTCCTCATTTAATCCTCCTTATTTTAGTTTCCCTTTATCTCTTTATAACACTATACTCTATTTCCCCTTCTTTGGAAGATCGTCTCTTCCCTCCTGGTCCCTTACTCAGGGACCTAACCTCTGTGGTTTTTCAGATTGAAACATATCTAAAACTTAAAACCTAACATCCAGATATAAGAGAAAACACACAATATTTGTCTTTGGGGGTCTGACTTACCTTACTTGAGATGATTGTTTCAAGCTCCATGCATTTTGATTCTTAATGCAGATGAAGTATTGTCCTTGACTTTAAAATGCTTTTTTGGGCAAGCTATTTGTTATACTAATATTGCCCTACTTTCTTCTTGGCCTCTTACAAGTTGGGTAGACAGAGAACACTGCTGAGATTTCCTAAGGGTTCTCAGTCAGTAAAATAGCAGTATGTCTTCACAGTTGGTAGCATACCAGCATAATTTTGTGTAACTTATTAGGACATTTTATTGGCCTGTCATAAAAAATAGCTCTTTACTATAGTGAATTCTAGCACTTTGAATTTTGATATGATTATGATTCCAAGGGAGGCTAATTTTCCTGGGGAAACAGGGTATTTTATGTGAATATGAAGAACTGCATTTTCTTCTCTACCTGTTGGTGATAAAACACTCTGAATGTTGACAGGGACTGAATTCAAAGGTGATATAAATTACCAGCTGGTTTTCCATTTACCAGACCAGTAGGTATAAGGCCTCTCACAAGCTACCTGTGGCTTTTTGGAATTCCTGCTTAAAACAACTATAGCTAAAATTTTGATCCTTGGAAAGAAGTGTTAATTTTTAATAAGGTTGTGGTCCCCTAAGGAGGAACATGACAATCACAAAGAGCATGCCTGATAGAACTGTGAAGCAGCTCTCATACCCTTATAGTTCCGGAATAAGGTATAGTTGGCAGGTAATTGATTGTTCTATCTTTGAAATTGCCGGAGTTGTAGAATGGACAAATTTTGCCTTATTTGTGGTAGATAATGTGCTAGTTTTAAAGGACTTTTCTTCAATAAAAGAACTGTTGTGGATTAGTCCCTGGGCACCCAAAGTGGAGACATGCCTCCCATGTCTTCAGGGAATATTAATCTATCAAAAATGGCTTTTTAGTTAGAAGGCCAGAGGAGATACATATGTCTTAAAATGGGACAAGACAACACCAGGAGTCCATTAGCATTTCCCACATAAATAATATGTTGAATCTTCACTTATGGTTTCTGATGTAAATATAAATATGCCCCTATTTATATATGAATATGTATATAAGACTGGTCCCCCTTTTATCTTATCATTTTACAACTCTAATTGAAAATAACTCATATCTTCCTCTTTGGAAGCCATCAATTAATTTGGCTATATGTAGCAAAAGGGGCTCTGATACGACAAGGAATTATTTCAAAATCATAGAGCCCCAAGAATTTATTTCATAATTAGCATCCCTGAGAAGGAAAAAAATCACATAGAAAACACATGTGTAATTTATTTTTGCATATCACATTTCCCAAGTAATTGGCTTAAGGAGGCATGAATTTTGTACTGCGAAATAATGCAGGTGTGTTTATGGGGTAATAAAGAAGGGATCTCATTTTGGTGAGGAAATTCTCCTGTATGTAATTACTCTTTACAAAACAGAAGAGTTCTATAAAGAAGTCTCAGCTGGCTGGTACAGAAATCTGGCTATTGTGGATACTGGTGGAACTTTTCATCATAGATGCTCTGAGACTGTCTGAACCTTGTTAGAAGAAACAATAATGTCAGGCAGTTGCATGCCCTGAACCCCTTTCTTCCTATGTTTCTATGAAGGGCTTTCGCCTTAGGTATGATAAACTAATTACAGTAACAAAGCTCAGTTTTGAACAGTGTTAGGGCTGGAACCAGGACCTTGTGCATGTCATGCTAGTGCTCTATTACTGAACCATACACCGAGCCTTTTTGTCCTTGTTGTGGTAGGTTTAATGCTTCACGGAGATAAAATCATTAGAACCCCCATTTGAGTTGCATGATTCAATGGTGTCTGGGAAATTTACTACATCCTGTAGCCATTGCCCCAATTCCATTTTTGAACATTTCAACTGCCCTTGCAGTATCCCTGTGCCCCTCTGCAGTCAGTCCTGGTTTCAATCCTGGACAATCATTGGATTGACTTGGTATGTGTGCAGATTCACATGTTTGGGATATTCCTGCACATGAAATGTGGCAATACACATTCTAAAAACGTTTACCTTCCTCACTTACTGATATGTTTTCAAGGCTCATCTATATTATGGCATGTACCAGGTCTTCATTCCTTTCCATCTGAATAGTCCCCCAAATTATGAATGATATAGGTTATTCTGTGATCACTCACACAGGAACCTTTGTGTGGATGTATATTTATATCCCTCTTACATATTTAAGATTAGAACCACAACAGGAACTTTGTTTGGTCTATATCTATAAATATCCTCCAATCAAGAATGAGCAGTCCCAGTTTCTGGCTCAACCACTTGCTACCTGTGTGACCTTAGACATATAAATTTCTCTCTCTCCCTCTCCCTCTCCCTCTCCCTCTCCCCTCCCCCCTCCCCTTCCCTCCCCCTCCCTCCCCTTCCCTCCCTCTCTCCTTCCCTCCCCTCCCCTCCCCCTCCCCCTCCCCCTCCCTCCCTCTCCCCTAAAAAGAGACATGTCAGTTCTCCCCAGATAGATAGTCCATAATAGACCAAAATATGGATACATCAAAGTCCAATATGACTATAACTGGTCCCACTTCTTGAATCTGAGGTTTGTGTTACCTTCAACTCCCCATTGCAAGGGTGTGATAGTATCCCCAGACTTTACAGGACCCCTATTTACTGCTGTTACATTTGTTTCCTCAGCAGCTTATACTCCATGCAGGTTATCTGAGGGGAATATGTAAATATCAAGCTCTTATTAGCTATCAAGTTTTGGGTTGGGAAGAAGCGGTGCTTCCCACAAGGCTGTCACTTGGACAGCATGATTAGGACAGTCTCCGCCACTATGGGAGGTTGCACTGTACTTCTCTTTTTACTACTTTTTTAATATAAAAATTTGAAATTTGGGTCACTAATAACATCTCAAGGGGTCTATGGGAGATGCTAACATGTGTGATCTCCTTTCAAGTGCACGTATCTGGAATGCCCACTGAACTGCTTGAGTTGCCATGGGCCACATCCTTCTGGGGATTCCCCCACTCTCATTCTTATTTGACACTAGGTAGCCAATCTAACACCATTCTCAATAGAAGCTGCTTTCAATACCCACCCCACATCTATTTTTTCCTCTTGAAATTCTTTGAGCCCTTTGATTTGGATGAGAAGCCCCTGAGTAAGGGTTCCAAACCTGTATACTGAGGAGTTTAAAGCTCCCTTAGAAAATTTGCTCCTGTGGTCCCTGTCTCATGCCTTGCTCTAGTATGCAGATCATAGCTTGGTTCCTCTGTCAAACAATCGCCTTATGGCATGTGTTTTCTTTTCTGAAGATGTGGAAATCATGCTTTGGAAACTACCCAGAAGTTTCCAATGGAGTATATCCCAAGAGGGCTGAGTCAGCACCTGTGAGTCTTTCGGACATTATGTTGTGAATTTTATACCACCACCTGGGGCAGGTGTCTAAGGACTGGAACAAATAGGATAGAGTGCCTCTTGGAGGGAAGCTAGTGAGGCTGTGGGGCCCCAAAGAGAGCCAGGTGCAGGGCAAGACAATTTTCCAAGATTTGTGAATGGTTCAAGTGCACCACAGTGCCATGTTCACGGGTTGTCTCCAGACTCCAGCCTTTGGTAGAATTGACACATGCCTTGCACACATACCACTGGGGATGTTCCTTTATCTGAAGTACTTGTGTGGTTCCACATCTTTCTGTTGGCTGTGCCATGTGAGCACATGCTTACCCTGTGAATACAGTAGTGAATGAAGTGGAGTGCCCAGGTTTCCACCATTGCTCTCCATCTTCCAGGAATGTGGGAAAGAGGTAATGGTGTGTCTTTGAAGCCCTGTGGGAACCATTCTTTTTCAGGCATCTTTTTCTTCAGCAGTACTTCTTGATTTGTTATATAATTCAGTGATGTCAAGTTCTGAACTCAGGGACAGAAGACCTGGGTTCCAGCTTCAATGACTACTTTCTCTGAACTTCAGTTTCCTCCTGTGTAAACTGTGTAATAACAGTAGATGGTACCTCCTTTACCCAATCTTACAGAATTATGAAAGTCGGACGCATAGTACTACATGGAAATTATTTGTAGGCCATCAAATCCTGACCCAAAGTCAGATGTGGGAACCAGTCTGCAGTATAGTTGAATGTGGACTGGATAAAGTGACTCACTTCCAGGGAGTGGAAAAAGATAGAAGTGATGGTGGCAGCAAAATGGCCACTTCCTTCTCTCGAATGATTCTCACTGATAGAAACCATGTCTTGAGCAGTCGTCTGGAAGAGTCTATGCCATGAAAAACTGCAGTTAAGAAGCTTCCTTCTCATCCCAGTCTGAAAGAGGGAGCTTCAAAGTGGACCTAGCCACTTTAGTCTAATGTTTAAATCAGGCAGCCCAAACCACATCTGGATTGCAGCCTCATAGGAGACCCGTGCCTGCTCAGCTGACTGCTGCTAGGTTCCCACCCTTAGATGTTGTGTGAGATCATAATGACTTTTTTGGTTATGTTAAGGATGGAGCCCAGAACCTTGTGAATGCTAGGCAAACATGCTACTGCTGAGCTATACCCTGTGTACCAATACATTGTTTTAAGCTGCTAAATTTGGGAGTAATTTATTACACAGGAATAAATAATATGGATGTCTTTACTGATTCCTATGACAATAGTTGATAGTCACTATGGTCTCATACAGAGAAAATCTACATTTAGCTTAAGGAAATTAATTATGGTTTTAATTATTAAAAAATTATACTAAGGTAGACAGTTACTTGATCAAGGTCAGTTAGCCATCACTGATTTAGTACTATTTTTGAGTTATGCATAATGTAAATTTTCATGTTCTTTTTATGAATTATTTTATTTTTGAGATGATAATAATAACACCATTCCCTCTTCCTTTACTTCCCTCTAAATTCCCCCATATACCCCTCTTGTTTTATTTCAAATCCATGGTTTCTTTTTTCATTAATTGTTGTTACATGTATATATGTATATATGTATACATATATATTCCTAAATATAACCTTTCAGTTGTATGTCACTTGTATGTATGGTTTCCTCTCTTAAGAACACCTTTATACATAAAGAATGAAATTATATCTTTGCAGTAAATATATATGCAACTAGAGATCACCATATAAGCAAAATAAGTCAGATTGAGAAGAAGTGTATGTTTTCTTACATTTGTGAATCCTTATCCTATATAGATTCATAAATCACATCTAAATATAACACAAAAGTAGGAGACAGACTGTCTGGGGATTGAATGGAAATATGGAAAGGAGGGAGACCAGGAGTGGAAATATGGTTAAAATATATGAAACAATTATATAAATATATCTTAATGAAACCAGTAACTATGTACAATGGATATATCACACACACACACACACACACACACACACACACACACACACACACACACACACACACACCCCCGCTGCCTTTTAAGTATGTTAGCTCTGGTCCAGGCAGGAAAATATCAATCACCCCAATTGTTTTCACAGAGCATTTTCTGAGTACTGAAACTGGAAAGGCAGAAAGAAGACTGAGGCATCAGGAGGCTTCATAAGGGTGGGAGTGCACAGGTGGTGAGGTAGGATCAGAACTTGGAGGAGGGGATGTGCCTAGGCTGGTGTAAATACCCGTAAGGGGCAAAAAACTGGGTCTGGGAGTGTAGAGTGACAAAAAAAAAAACAAACAAACCTGGATATTAGAGCCAACTGAGGGTCCACATGAAAGCGTGCTTACAGGAACAACAAACATACAGGGAAGAGTAAGTCCCCCTTTACCCTTCCAGAGTTGCTCTAGTGCCTTTAGTTGTGGACCCTAACAGGGAGCTGCAGGCACTGAGGAATGGGGATACCAGCCCCGCATCACGGAGCAGAGTAAGATGAGTGCTAATACACCGTCAGTGTTAAATCTCTCTGTACTTAATTACAGATTATTAGGAGAGTCTCCTGCCGGCACCCCTCCCTGAGTTAGGCACAGCAACAACAGCCTCTAGCGGATATTGTAACACCAGAAGTTTCCTTCCTGAGGCACTGGGATTTCCTCACAGTGCAAGTGCTCATGAGATGCACCTTCATCTTGCCTAACTTTGCAACTGACTAAATAGTTCCCCCTTCATTTCAGTTCTGAAAGCGAAAGCATTTATTTGTACCCCACCAATCTGTTTGTCTTCACCGAAAATAATATATAACTTCAAAGTGGTTGAAACTAACTTAAGATAATTTAAAATTCATTTCTTTTTGGGCTCACTAACCACGTTTCAACAACATAATAGTCATATGGAGCTGATGGCTACCATGTCAGACTGTACAGACTACATGCCCATCATTGCAGGACATTCTATTGGTCGCAGCTGTCTTTAGGGTAGAGTCTTTAAAATGTTCATAGGAAGCTGAGTATGGTGGTTCACACTTATAGAGGCTTGGAAAGTTGAGGAAGGAAGGCCACCATGAGTTTGACATCAGCCTGGACTATATAGTGATCTCCAGGCTAGTCCAGGGTATATAGTGAGACACCGGATGAATGATGATGCCAGGCATAATGGTTTGTGCCTGTGAACCCAATACTCTGGAGGTTGAGGCAGGAAAATCAAGGAGAGTTCCATATTAACCTGGGCTACATAGTGAAATCCAGACTAGCCTGACATTGGCCTTTCAAGAAAAGAATGTAGTACCTTCACTGATTAAAAACTCGGGAAATCACCTTTGGTTGTATGGTCTTGAGACAGACCTTTTTCTTTGCTCTGGACGTCAGGCCTTGGCTAAGGCCATCTAAACTTCTCTTTGTCAGTCCATATTTCCATTTTCTTTTCTCATGCCAGATTTAAGGAGAACTAAAGATTTTACTCTCCAAGCTCTTGGTTGGCCTCTCCAACCTCCTGCTCAAACCATGTCTTTCCCTTCATTAGTTCATTCACATTCCTGTTGCCATAACCAGTCACCCCTCTCCTTTAGCAACTTCTGGTGGCTCCTGGCCCACAGGACAAAGTCCAAAGTCAGCCTTCAGAAGGGTTCTTCCCTTGCCACCTTTTTTGGTGAGGGTTGTTCCTTTGCCACCTTTTGTCACCTTGCCCCAGTTCAACCATCACTTGGCTGCTGTACCCTGGACTCCATACTTGAGCTTTGCTCAAGGCGCTTACCTTTGCTTTGATGTCCTCCTAGACTTTTGTCTACCTCTTTGATCTTTAGAGCAGAAACTTAGTTCACTGACAGCATCAGCTATTACCCTCTGGGGGCATGTTGGTTGTGCTTTACACAGGCAGTTCCCTACTAATGACTGATCGAGCAAAGGTAGAACTCATCCAGTATACAAATTTTGGCCAGGAGCTCCCCAGTGGCTCACAGCAGTGGCTTTTGAGATGCCTCCTACCTGATTCTTGTCCGTCCCCCCCATTTCTGGGGATTAACTTGCATTGCAGGTTGGCACCCTTGCCCTCTTCTCCCCAACAACTCACTTAACATCTGCTTCTTGGCATTTGCTTGTTAGAGAACAAAATCAACACATTGATAATTTCCCTGATTTAGTCAAAGCCTAATCAAGCATTTATTCATCCACATGTGCCTTCTTGTAGGTACCTCTATTATAGCACTGCATTTTTGTTGTGAACCTAGCCTTTAAGTGCCTGATCCATCTCTGTAACACTACATTTTACTATCACTGTTCCCACCATTACCATTGTGCCAACTTCTCCCCCATTCTAGTTTCCCTGTATCTGGCATGGATTAAAATTTGCATACTGAAGCCAGGTGGTGGTGGTGCACACATTTAATCCCAGCACTTGGGAGGCAGAGGCAGGTAGATCTCTGTGAGTTTGAGGCCAGCCTAATCTACAGACCGAGTTCCAGAACATCCAGAGCTACACTGAGAAAGCCTGTCTCGAAACAACAACAACAACCCCCCACAAAACATGAATATTGCCGGGCGGGTGGTGGCGCACGCCTTTAATCCCAGCACTCGGGAGGCAAAGCCAGGCGGATCTCTGTGAGTTCGAGGCCAGCCTGGGCTACCAAGTGAGTTCCAGGAAAGGCGCAAAGCTACACAGGGAAACCCTGTCTCGAAAAAAACAAACAAACAAAAAAAACAAACAAAAAAAAACATGAATATTGAGTTGGGTTCAGTTATCCTTTGGGGGGACTAAATAATCCTCTTTCAATATCAATCATGTTAAAGGAAAGCATATTGCATGTCACTGATCAAAAAATGGTGCAACCAAATAGTTTCCTCACAAGAGAAGTCCCCATCTGCCATTGCTGAATATAATTATGGTCCACTTTTAAGCAATATGGTGCCCCCAAGTCTTTGTTCATTTGTTTTTCACATAGGGACTCTGCAGTACATGGCACCTGAGATTATTGATCAAGGACCTCGAGGATATGGTGCACCAGCTGATATCTGGTCCTTGGGCTGCACCATCATTGAGATGGCAACCAGCAGGCCTCCATTCCATGAACTTGGTGAGCCACAAGCAGCCATGTTCAAGGTAAAATATATTTGTTCATTTCGATGGTTTGGGTGGATGTTGGGGCAGAACTCCCCAGATGTGAAGCTCAGGATTCTGTCACTGAAGTTGAGCCTTAGCAGAAGGTTCTCACAGCTTGTCTGCCTCACATCAGCAGCCCAGACAGGTCCAAGGCCAAGATAAAAAGTCAAGAGTCTTCTGACCTTTCAATCCCAATAGAACCCTGAATGTAAGGGCTGCAAAACAGAAACAACTTCTCCTCAGCACATCAGTAACTATAATTGATCCATTTGGGGCCATTGAAGACAATACCTGCAGCTTCCATCACAGGTCTTGGAATCTAGAGCAGCTGGTGTTAAGGAGAACACTTTCTGGTCTGTTGAACTCTTGTGGTGCTCAGGAAGCACAGCTGACAGCCATGAACTGAATTCATCCATAGGGTGAAAATAACTTTCCTGGTCCTCTTCCTGTCTCCTGCTTTTGCTTAACTAATAAGCTGTACAAACTCTTTGGAAATGTATTGACTTTTTTGGGGTTGTACATGAAGTTAGTTTTTATTGCCAACAAAACATAATCAAAGCACTCTTAGTGATGTACTTAGGCCGGACATGGTGGCACATTCTTGGGAGCACTTGGGAGATAGAGGCACAATAATCAGGAGTTCAAAGCCATCCTCAGCTACATACTAAGTTTGATCCCAGCCTGGGACACAAGAGACCCTTTCTTACCCCTAAGCCCAGCCATGTACTTGCAAGATGCCAGGTGCTACCCACTTTGCCATTTTCATTCTAAGACCCAGAGACAAACTACCTCTTCCCACTTTAGATCAGGTCCTGATTTTTTGATCTTTGTGTATTCTGGTGCTGGTGGGCACTGCCAATATCTCTTCCCCATTTGCTCAGGTGAGGGGTGCTACAAGTAGTTCCTGGCAATTGGAATCTATCCAGCACCTAATATTCTCATAACTCTTAGGCCATTCAAGCTATTAGGAGTGGTGTCCTGAGAATGGGACATGTCACTTGGTCAAGGGCTTTGTGGAGACAAAATCAGAAGGCTCTGCAGTTTCAGAGCTCACAGAGTGAAGCAAGGGGGTCAAAACCAGCCCCCAGGACAGCCAAGGAGTGGGCAGTGAGTACTCGGCTATGAAAGCCAGAGCGGCTTCTACCTGTGGGTTGCACAGTGGAGTTGGGAAAGGCACAGGAAGGTGATGAGGGTTAGGACGACAGCTCCTAGAAAGGTGAGAGAGCAGCCTCTGATGAGAACGGTTATGTAGGAAGAGCTGATGTAGGCATTTTCATGGAAGATTCCTAGGCCATGATGGGAGGAAACATCTGGGGACTGACTCCTGCTCCACTGTGGTTCACATGGGACCTCCTTTAGCAAGGCAGTGGATTAGCTGGCAGAAGAGGAACTGAAGCTACCTTGGTCTTGCAGGTCCTAACAAGAAAGCATTTATCCCTCCCTCAGCCACTACCTTAGCCACTGGGACAGGGGACCATCTTCTGTGTAAGGTGGCAGCCTCACTCAGGCTGTGCTTGCTTGTGGCTTAGAGCTGGAGGCTAAGAATCTGGGCTGTGGAGTAAAATAGAGAAATGTGAGGGGGAGTGGTGTCTCTTAGTCTTTATCTGGAAAGATAGTATCAATCTCTGAAACCTTTGATTTTTCTCAGTTGGAGGCTTTCCTATCCAGAAACCACCATCCTTTAGAGCAGTGTTTCTCAATCCTTTTAATACAGTTCCTCATGTTGTGGTGACCCCCCCAACCATAAAATGATTTTGTTGCTACTTCATAACTAATTTTTCTGTTATGAATTGTAATGTAAATATTTCTGGAGATGATTGCCAAAGGAGTCACGACCCACGGGTTAAGAACCTCTGCTCTGTTGGCTTAAAGCACTCACAGTTCTGAGTTGACTATTGGTCCTGCAGTGTTCTTCCCTGGCTTTACTCATGGGTGCATCCAGCTGGTGGTCTTGCTGGGGCAGGATCATTCGACAGGGCTCTCCTGCATGGCTGAGGGTACAGCAGGGATGGTGGCCAAGCCACTCTTTCCACACGGTTGTCTGTCCTAGCTCTCTTCTCACACTACAGTGGTCTCCAGACTCCAAGAGCAAGGCCTACCAGGCCATTCAAAGCCTATGTCCTAAAAGCCTCACGATATTGGTTCTCCAACAGTTTCTTAGTAAAAGTTGTGAGAAACTAGCCAAGATTTCAGGGAAGGGGAAGTAGATTCCATCTGTAGATGGGAGGAGCAGAAACATCATGTAGCAAAGGGTCACGTAAGTGACCTCCACGTAAGTGTCACCAAGCTTTTATCCTCACGAAATGGCAGCTTCTATTCAAAGGGCATGCACCTGAATTCACCCAAGGCTGACATTGTTAACTGTCCCTTCAATGCAGGTAGGGATGTTTAAGATCCACCCTGAAATTCCAGAAGCTCTTTCAGCCGAAGCCAGAGCCTTCATCTTATCTTGTTTTGAGCCTGACCCTCACAAACGGGCCACTGCTGCTGACCTACTCCAAGAAGGGTTCTTACGGCAGGTGAACAAGGGCAAGAAGAACCGAATTGCTTTCAAGCCTTCCGGTAAGGCCTACCTGAACAGCTGGAAAACACCTGGGCTTGAGCTACTCTCATGATCAGAGGAAGAAATTGGGTCCCTGCAATACCAAGCCTCCCATGCTAGGCCCACCGATGTGAAGAACGACAGGAGTGGTCCCAGAGGTTTGAAGAGTATGCAGACCCAGCCAATGTGCATCTATCTTCTGACAGGCACAGGGTGCCTTGTGGATCCCTAGGGTGCCCCTTCCTGTACTTAAAGTACTTCTTTGAGGAATGTGAAGAGGAGGAAGGCAAGAGGTCCCCTGCCAGGGGTTTCGTAGCTTCCCACATGTAGAGAGAGCCCTGTGCTGCTTCGTTTTTCATCCTTTGTTGAGAGTGACCTGATAAAAGGGCACATTGGGGAATCTGCCTGTGCTTGCTGTCCTGCAGTCCAGAAACTCCTACATGACACTTTCTCATGTAGTAAGTTCTGTCCGGGAACTAAGGTTGGCCTCTAAAAAGAAAACACTTTGTCTTCTCTTCACTGGGTGGATGGGTCTGAGGCTATGGCAGTGTGCCTCACCAACTGGCTGCAGAGAGCTGGATTCCAGATGAGGTCCACCCCAAACCTCCATTTCCACTAGGATCCTTCCCCTAGAGATTGTTCCAGCAGATTAGAGCAGTCCATGATTAGCAAGCCCTCCCCTGGCCACCTGGCCACTCTCTGGCTGTTTCTCCACAGAGGGTGTCCGAAGTGGCGCTGGTACCCTGGCCCTGCCCTCATCAGGTGAGCTTCTGGGCAGCAGCAGCAGTGAGCATGGCTCCATCTCCCCAGACTCGGATGCCCAGCCTGAGGCATTCTTTGAGAAGGCCCAGGTGCCCAAGCATCAGCTCAGCCACCTTCTCAGGTACTGTCAGTGTCCCTTGTCCCTCTGCAGGGTGCTGGTTGTTCCTCAGTAGCAGAACATCTGCTAGGTCACAGAAAGGGCTTTTGCCAGTGGGCAGCTGGACGGCCAAGGAGCCACTTCCTTCAGCCAGTGTCCCTTTGTTTTACCCAGTGTCCCTTCTCTTCTCCGGTCCCTCCCTTCCCCTCCCCCCTCCACACTTCCCCTTTCTTGTGTCCTCTTCTCCTCCCCCTCTCTGCCTCCGTGTTCTCCCCTATTCCCTTCTGCGTCCTTGGCCCTCCCTCTTGGCCCTGGATCTCCTTGTTTCCTTCCCCCAAGGATACCATGGAGGGAGTCGAGGGAGAGAGAGGGAGATACTATACATCTAACCCACAAGTTCCTCTTCTGGAGTCTCCCCCAGGGCACAACATGCTACATTGTTGAATGCGTTTGTCCACAGTGTCCCCGATGAAAGCTCGGCCTTAGAAGATCGCAGCACGGCCTTATCCCCAGAGGAGAGGGACCCTGGTCTTTTTCTTCTACGCAAAGACAGTGAGCGCAGAGCCATCCTGTACAGAATCCTTTGGGAGGAACAGAACCAAGTGGCTTCCAACTTGCAGGAGTGTGTGGTCCAGGTACAGACTAAGGGAAGACATGTGCTAACAGGGACAGTAGGGTGTCCTGTACTCTAGCACATTCACAGAGTTGTTCTGATCACTGGGCTTACTTCCCGATACCCTTCCTTTTTCTAACAAAGGGAAACACAAAGAAAAGCTCCCCTGAAAGGTGGATTTTCAGCCTACTGCAGTGCTTCCTGGCATTGGCTGCGTGGTGCTGCCCTCTGGTGGAAAACAAGCCAGATGGCAGCTGAAGACTTGTTTGCCACCAGAAGGCTTAGAGCTTCCTAGGCCTCTAACCAGCCTCTAGAGCAATGTTTCTCAACCTGTGGGACATGACCCTTTTGAGGTCACATATCAGATATCCTGCATATCAGACATTTACATTCAAATTCATAACAGTAGTAAAAATACAGTTATGAAGAAGCAACTAAATTTTATGGTTGGGGGTCACAACATGAGGAACTGTATTAAAGGGTCACAGCATTAGGAAGGATGAGAACCACCAATCCTAGGACTACACTCAGAAGTTAAGAGAACAGCCACTGTATGGAGAATGGTTATGGAAGAAAAAAAAGTTCTAACTAGGTCGCAGTAGTAACAAAGTGATGTCTCTCCTATTATGGATGGGAGGTTACTTTTAAGAGAGGTCATTGCCCTGCTATGAACTGTACCTTCTAAGGCCCATTGAGGGCCCTGTAGAGTGGTCAAACAGGAAGACAGAACCATTACCAGCTACCTTAGTAGTGCTGAGGCTTTATGTGTACCCACCTGTCAGAGAGGATCCCCCAAGACTGACAGAAAGGATATGGAGGGGATTGAGGAAGAGACCCTTACTCAGGAGCTCCCACAATTCCATTAGCAAATGGAGTCTACTTTCCCATGATGCATTTGGAAATTCTGCCTCCTCTCTGACTCACTCAAATGAAAATGATTTTGTGTATGTATGTGTGTGGTTGTCAGAGTTCAGAAGAGTTGCTTCTCTCAGTTGGCCACATCAAACAGATAATTGGAATCCTCAGGGACTTCATCCGCTCCCCAGAGCACAGGGTGATGGCAGCCACAATATCAAAACTAAAAGTGGACCTGGACTTTGACAGCTCATCCATCAACCAGATTCACCTAATCCTGTTTGGATTCCAGGATGCTGTGAGTGCTCTATTGGGCCCTTAAGAACATGATAACAGCCGGGCGGTGGTGGCGCACGCCTTTAATCCCAGCACTCGGGAGGCAGAGCCAGGCGGATCTTTGTGAGTTCGAGGCCAGCCTGGGCTACCAAGTGAGTTCCAGGAGAGGCGCAAAGCTACACAGAGAAACCCTGTCTCGAAAACCAAAAAAAAAAAAAAAAAAAAAAGAACATGATAACAAAGCCAATTAATCCACCCTCTTCTTCGGTAGCACCCATTCCTTCTCATTTGTTCACAACCTGAATCCCAAATCTCAACAGCTCTTTGTAAGCACATAGTAAATGTCACTTTGTGAAGTGGGCCAATCGCATTTGACCACAGAGAACATGTATATATAGGCTGTAGGGAGAGGATTTGCCAGCACAGTGGGTATGCTTTTTTGCCTGCCCAGATGTATGTTCCTCGAATACCAAAGCCGGGTCTGGTTTATCTCGTCACATGCTCCCAATAGTCTGTCATGTCATAGATGCTCAATAACGCTCTTTATTCAAACAGCCAAGAGGCCCAGTGGCATTGATCCCATTGTGATAATTCATCATTTAGAACCCATTGTGACTTCGGGTCTACCTAGAGGAAGATTCATTCAGAAGAATGAGCCAGACAAAATCCAAGGCAGCACAGCAACATTTCATCTCAGAGGGAATAGAAACAAATTAAATTAGTAAGTCTGTTTCTTAAAAGTTCAACAGAATAGACATATGGACTGCTGTGATATTTTTTAGGTCAATAGAATTTTGAGAAACCACTTAATTAGGCCTCACTGGATGTTTGCAATGGACAACATCATTCGCAGAGCTGTGCAGGCTGCAGTTGCCATTCTCATCCCAGGTAAGTGCCCTCTTGTACTCAAGGTCAGATGCGGGCTGCCCAAAAGACCAGGAATATCCTCAGCATCCAACAGCTATTGCTTTTTCTGTTTTCATTTTGGCTTTATACTTCCCCGCAGTTAAGTAAATGCTGTCATAGATCTTTCTGGGACTAAAAGTCCCTGATAACATCTCATGGTGCCCTGTTTACCTACCTCCTGGGCATAGTGAAGGTGACTGTGTACAGATTATACTTTTGATCTGAACAGGGAGAACAGGGAGTCAGTGTTTGAAGGCAGGGATCTTCCAGTGCTTATACAGCCTCCTGGCGTGCATACTCACCCATGCTTATCAGATAGTTGATAATTACATGGCTGTTTCTTCTTAGAACCATCCTTCAATGGCTATAGATATTGCTTTATATATATATACATGTCCATGCATGGTTCATTCTGGGGAACAAACTCAGGGTCTTATGTGTTCTGAAGTACATGCTGTACCTCTGAGCTGTGTGCCCCCAGCCCAATCTTAAGAGGCTTCCTTTTTGAAATGTTAGCACAAGCTTAATTCTCGGGTTGCTTCTCCTGTGGTACTTTGGCTGAGGAAGGCAAGCTTTAGAATTGTTGCTACTCTCCCTTCCTTTCTTCACACTGGGCCCTTGCTAGTCACTTTTGCCTGCTCTCCCAAATGCTCCTTAGACTAGGCACGAAGCAGAGCACAGGCCTGTTTGTAGACATTCGTGGCTAACTGGCCTTTACAACTTCCATTGTCCATTTCTTCTTGTGTAAACTGAGAAAGACTATATTTACACTGCAGAATCCAATCAAATCATCTCTTTAGTCAGTAGTCCCCTCATACACAAGCAGTGCACTGAATTGCCTTGTTGAGTGCTATTCTGTACCTTGGTCTGTGTTTTCACAGAGCTCCAAGCCCACTTTGAGCCTGCCTCTGAGACTGAAGGGGTAGACAAAGACACAGAAGTGGAAGGGGGCTATCCTTTAGTAGACCTGCTTGGCCAAGAAGTACGCGTGACACCCAGAGGTACCAGACCTGGCTCAGTGGCTATTCAGGAGGGCCAGGCCCACCAGCAGGACCCAAGTCTCCAACTGAGCAAGCTCAGGCAAGAGACCAACAGGTCAGGATCTCGCATACCCTGTAAAGATCTTCTGGTCACTGTTGAGAATTTTATCCAGGTCAGGGGAGTGGGGATGTATATTCACTGTCTGTCAGTTAACTGGGGCAAGGGTACATTTACAGCATCAGCAGAGGAAGTAGACAAAAGCTTCCTTTCTTTCAATGTCAGGAATCAGTACAGTGCCTCGTCACAGGTCACACATAAATCTTACATACCAAAAGCAGCAACACCATCTGAGTTTTGTCTTCACGATGGAGCCTCTGGAATGCCATGTGACCCAGCACTGGACAGCTGTAGCCTGCCCCACAGAAGCAGTGGGGGCAGCAGAGCAATTTGTAGACAGTGGCATATCCTGTAGCCTTGTCCTTAAGCCTTTCGGGTCACTTGTTAGAATCCCTAGGCAGGCATTAGTAGATTGCCTTTCCAACCTTGTAAGTGAATAACGTAATTCCCCTTTGCTCTGAAGAAGAATCAATAAGCTTTTGAAAAACATCATCCACAGCTGTAGTAAACTAGCTGGTATTTGTTCCAAACGCCACATTGTTACCTGTGGCAGTGCTGTCTGAATGGGGAGATTAGGTAGTGGGCACATGCTTTTGGATGAAAAGATGTATATGTAGATATTTTTAAGGCCTGAATTTAAATGATCATGATGGCAAAAACTCCAGTCTTAAAATGACAAGTATAAAAAAGTTGGCAGCAAAACTGAACATTTCTTTAAAATGTCTTTGTAGAAAGATTTGTAATCATCCAACTCAGTGTTAATATGACTAGTTAATAAATACACAGCCTGCCCATCCTCATGGTGTGGCATAAACAAAAATAGGAATCATTCCTGTTAACCACAGAGGCTCAAGCTGAAGGCAGGCAGGGTAGAGGTGAGAAAGGACATTTTTACTTGTTGAGTAATAGTATTTTCTCCTTGCAGTCTTGCTGGGGTAGAATTATTCACCTCTTCCACTCCATTTTGCTACCAAATGACCCCAAAACTGTTTTCATCCATTTATATATATATATATATTATGGCTATGCCCTCTCAGGCAACATCAATAATGAATTCCAGTAATTTAAAGCTTAGTCCTACAGTCCTTTGTTTACCAGTACAGATAAACTAATTAAAAGGGCATGCCATATGGTTAAAATAATCTTATTTATTAGATACATGAGCAAACAAAAAAGGCCAGCCATGATTCTGACTTTCAACCCTGTTCCATCCCTGTTAATGAGCTAGCATGGGGAAATCCAGAAGCCTGGGGCTTAACTGTACCCAGACCTGCTTTTCATGTCTCAAAGAGACCATGAGTAAGACTATATGTCACAAGATGAGGAAGGCCCCACCCCCGAGACAGAATAAATTGCTTAAAGAAACTGTGCCTGGAAAAGAATGTTTACTTCCTAAGAATTGTTTGTTCTAAGGTTTCAGTGCACTATGGGCAGTCCTAGGTGTTAGTTTGTACAGTCCATCCTTGGTCCCTGGCTGTTCTTGCCGAAATAGTACTCTTGCTTTGGCTGCTAAGGAGTGCAGAAAGAAGGCTGCCCATCCTAGACTCAGCTACTTTATCCAGCTTGGTTTTAATAATCAGATGGTCCTTCTCGTTATAATGATCAACAGGAAATTCACTTTTGGTTCCTGATAAACTTTGAAACAAAACTGTCTTAGTCCACAGGAGGCTGCTCTAATAAATCAAATTTTTTTTCTCACAGCTCTGCAGACTTCAAAGATCAAGGTAGTGGCAGATTCAGTGTCTACTCAGGGTGCATAGATAGCTGTACACTCCCATGTCCTCAAATGGTGACAAGGCACTAATTTCCCAAGGCCTCTTACTACCATTTTAACAGGAATTTCAAGAGGGACACAATCACTGACTTCATTGCAAAAATATACCCACACTTTCAGTATTGGGTCTTTGGTGTTGAGAGGAAAAACACAGTTGTGTACAGGCTGAAACCTACTGGAGAAAAATCTTTAGTAACACCCCACTTGCTTCTCTTTGGGGCCCCACAGTTTGGACTTGGACTGTGCCCTTTTCTTTGTTTTTCCAATGCCTGATGAATGATGGGGGGTTGTTTTTTTTTTAAAAAACAGACTTTGGGAACACCTCGTTCAAAAAGAGAGAGAGTACCAGAATCTTCTGCGGCTAACTCTAGAACAGAAAACTCAAGAATTACATCACCTTCAGTTACAATACAAATCCAATGGTGAGTCATTTTCCCTTTGCTCTGATGTAGGTGTCAAAGAGGGCAAACTAAAAATCTGATTTATACCTTGAAGAAATGGTTGAGGTTACCATATAGTATACTGATTCTAGTCAGTATTCCAGAAGAGGCAAAACTGGACAGAAATCACAATGGGTAGAGGAGAACACAGAGATTAAGAAAAGACAGGGGAACAAAAAAGTATCTTGACTGTGGTAGTCATCCCACAATTGTGTGTCAAAAAGGATACCTAAATTAGAATACTGCCCCTTGGAGCATAAAAGTAGCTCTTGGGATAAAGAAATGGACATAAGCTCTGCTACCAAATCCTAACACAAGCTTTTCCTTTGAGTTTCAGTGTAATCAGGGATAACCAGCCTAAGCTAAGACACTTTCAAGATGAGAACAAGCATTATAAATGAGGCTGACAATATCTCCAATTCCAAACTTACTCTAGACAGAGATAACTCTCTTGAAAGGGAACCCAAGAATTACAAAAGTAGCTGAATCAAAAAAGTTTAATTCATTTCCTTTTCACATCACATTTACATTCTATTTGGATATGTGTTTACATCCACTTTGTTACTTTGGAAGCAGTTTATGGTTATACACTACTATACAATAACACAAAACTGGAATCATTCTAGGTGGTACGGAGAATCCGGCACCCCCGGATGAACTGGGGACAGACAGAGAACTTATAGACTGGTTGCAACTACAAGGAGTGGATGCAAATACAATAGAAAAGGTAAATTCTAAATCAAAGTATTCCTATGATACTGCTGAAAAGCTGCTTATCTCATACACTGAATCACTGTTTCAGATTGTTGAAGAGGATTATACACTTTCTGATATTCTCAACAACATTACTAAGGAAGACCTAAGGTGCCTCAGACTACGGTAAGAGCTTCCAAATGGTTTGAATAACAGGTCTTAGTGAATATTTTTAAATGAAGTACAAAAACAAAATGCTGGTAGCTTCCTCCGATCTTAATGAAATTATCTTTTCACTCTTGTTTAAAATGCCCACACCTCTACACAGAGCCACCAACACTCCTATGGCACCAGGTCCAGACAAAGACAACACATTTGAATAAGTTAGAGATTATATTGGAAAGAGTAGCTGGCAAATGTAATCCTGTAGGTCAGATGCCTGCTTCTCCTGCTTGGGAGGTTGCTGTTTTGAAGTGTGCTTTTCTTATGGAAACTCCTGTTTTGCAGCGGTGGTGTCCTCTGTAGGCTCTGGCATGCAGTCTCCCAGCACAGAAGACAAACGCAGGAGTCCTCACACTGAACCAAGCTGAAGGAATAAGCAAATATCCTGCCTACTTATGGTCCAAGCTTCTGTTCGTGTACACACAAATCCTGCCTTTACACAGAAGGACCCTTGTCCATTTAATCCAAGCACGTATAAATTTAGACCATCCTTGTTTATAAACAGGATTGTATGTAACATCAACCATGATCTAGTATATTAAATTCTTAGGATTATATGTCATTTAAAAAGTCAGCATACCTTATAGCAACTGCTGGAAAGATAAAGCATAATACTTAAATGTGAAAGGAAAAAAGTGTGCCTTGCAATGGGAGTACAAGTTCATGTTTGTTAAATGTCTAAATGGAGAAAATTAAATTATTTTACCTTTGAAGTAGCTTTATTTTAAAATACATGATTATATAGAGCCTTTGCCAACAGACGTCAGCCTCCACAATGCAGGGTGGCTGCCACTCTACCTGTGCATTGCATTAATCCCAGCATGCCTCACACTACAGAAAATGGCAGAGTTGTTCCTTTTAGTAACTGGTGTAGGATATGATGAGGGGAAGTTATAAACTCTGCATTACCCATTTCAAATTCTATACAAATCCAATACACTCTTATTCACATGGATACACTGCACACAACAACGTATAAACTGCATGCAACTTATTCTTCCTTAATTTACATGTTTTCAAGACTTTTTGTCTGGGTATTTCATGTCCTTAAAGTTGAAAGCACAGAGTTCTTACAGTGGATGATGAGCAGTAAGATGAGCATCCATTTCACAGTTACCCATTAACTGACTGACTTAAACTTGATCCACTGGTTGGCACCACGCACTTCAAAGGGAGGATCACTGCTGTAGATGTGATAGCCTAGTTCCTCCAAGGGTGGCTCTGGATCAGCTGTAGCAAACTGGGCAGCATCCTCGATTTCTTTCCTCACTTCCACATCAATCTCCTAAACACCAGATTACAATGCATGAGAACCTGTTACTATTATATGTAACTCTTCAACACTTAAAGACAGTGTATGGATTACAATGCAAAGGATATTTTTAGAAACAAAGGGGGAAATAGTTTTTGTACAAATGTGCTTAGTCTGAGGCAGTGACCTACCTTTCAACTCTTTAATTCTGAGAGGCCAGAGGTTGGTATCAGATTGTCATCTCCTATTTTCCACCTTATTTTTTGAGACAGGATATCTACTACTGAGCACAGAGCTCAGTTGGGCAGCACACTCAAAGAATCTGTCTCCACCTCTACCCAGAGCCAGGGTTGTCCACATGCACCACTGTGCCCATTTTATGTGGGGGTTTGGAATGTAGACTCAGATCCCCAGTCCTTACTTATACAGCAAGCATTTTTACCAACTAAGCCATATCATATCCCTTGCCCTGCAACTCTTCTCAGCAGCAAGACCAAAAAAACAATAGCCCTGTGAGACTTCAGATTCAACAATAGCCCCTTATCAGAATGCTCTCTGAGTTTGGAAAAACTCACCTCTCTGGCCTCCTGGGAGTGGCACTTTGCGAGGTGTGGGAAACTGGTCAGAGAACCTACCTTCAATACCAGACTTAAACTGCCAAGAGCAACTGTACCTTTAATTCTTCAACACTCGCAAGATTGCTGTTCACCATCCTATCCTTAAGAAGCATAATAGGGTCGCTCTTACTTCTTACTTCCTGGATTTCTTCTCGAGTGCGGTAACTATAGAGAAGGGAGGTGCAGTGACAGACCCATAAGAACAGTGCCTGTGCACCGACAGCTTAGTGAAGTATAGTAGTATATTTTTGAAAGAGAGGAACAAGCTAATACTCATGTCGTTGTGGGAATAGTTAGTAGGGGTGGCGGGCTATTGGCCATCTTTTATAGAAAGTTATTTACTGTAACTTGGGGATTCACTGGTATTCTGACAAGGGCCAAGTTTTTATTTGCTTCTTTGATCGGGAAGAAAGGGTCACAGGTTCTACCCCTTTAACCTCAAGTTGTTGCATGGATGGGGCAAGGGAGAGCTGGCAGTGGTGATAATTATAGGCTTTGAAGCATCAGACCAAGCAGGAAATCTACACCTTGCCTTTCTTACTAAGACCCCAAAGCAGCATGGCCAGCAAATCCCTAAACACACCAGGTTTCTGATTACTGTTCCCTATACTGTACTTGAAAAAACTTAAGGGTTCTATATGATGGGACAGTTACTACACAAAATCCACTTCCCACATAATTTGTTCTGTTTCCCGTAGTCCAGTGGTTCTCAACCTTCCTAACGCTGCGACCCTTTAGTACAGTTCCTCATGCTGTGGTGACCTCCAACCATAACATTATTTTCATGACTACTTCATAATTGTCACTTTGCTACTGTTATGAATCATAATTAACTATCTGGTATGTAACCCCTGTGAAAGGGTTGTTGTGACCAACAAGTTGAGAACCGCTGCCTTACTCCATTCTACAAGGGCTGAACTTTGACTAAACTCACTACTTTTAACTGTTCAAGCCTGCTAATTCATAATTACATGCTAGAGCTAAGTGGAAAAGGGACATCTTAAACTCTCCATGTAGCAGTTAGCCTTGTTCCCTACCAGTGAGATTTTCAAATCTAGTCCTCTTCAGGTAGAATATGCCATGCCTGAATTTGGGGTAATTCTCACATAAACGAAATCACCCCCAAAATCTCTTATCAGACCTGCCTTACATTGGTAGTTCTACACTGCAATTTAGTTACATAATGCTCTTTTTAAAATTACTGCTCATGCTAACACATAAGGATACATATATTGTAGGGATCTTCAGGCGGCTTTCAGACTAAGACTCAAAACAACCACCTTGATGCCGATGAAACAATTGTATCTGGTTGTAACAGCCAATGATAATGTACTCTACCATTTTCTTTAAGTATCCCAAAGCCTGCCCACCCACCATGGGAACCACACTCAGATACCCCATGATTTTACCTGACTCCAGGGTCACTCATACTATGTCCATGGTAACGATAAGTCTGTAGTTCCATCAGGATGGGCCCCTAAAACAGACCCATAAATCGTTAAGACTATGGGGATGTGTGCCAAGAACTGTTGCCTCAAATGGAGATCCCCACAACATCCAATACACAGAGTTTCTCTGTGTAGTTTTGGTACCTGTCCTGGATCTCGCTCTGTAGACTGAGATCTCAAACTCACAGAGATCTGCCTGGCTCTGCCTCCCGAGTGCTGGGATTAAAGGCATGTGCTACCGCCGCCTGGCTCCAGTACATTCTTATCCATCTTCTATACATTCAGCTGAGTTGTCAAGAGTTTACTGGTTGAGGTGGGGTTTTGTTTTGTTTTTCAAGACAGAGTTTCTCCGGGTATCAGCTCTGGCTGTCCTGGAACTCACTCTATAGTCCAGGCTGGCCTTGAACTCACAGAGATCCCCTGCCTCTGCTACCTCCAGTGCTGGGATTAAAGGCATGTGCCACCACCACCCAGACTGATTCTTAATACCTACTTATATCATGTTTCATCCTTCTCAATTTTACCAAAAGTAAACTGCAGGGGCATGTTTTCTGGGCTTAAAACAACTAGTTAAACTTAGCTCCTTGAACCTCCTTTTAAGCCAGCTTCACTGTTTCCCTCTCCCTCACTGCCATATACTGCCAGGTAAAGCAGCACGATAGACTGCACTTGAATGCCTATTATATAAGCAAAATCAGGCATTGTGGGGATTCTAAGTTTGATCATTCAAGGGGCTTATGATTAACAGAGGGATGGGAACATATAATTAAACTAACCAAAAGACAAAACAGCTTGTCAAATGGATGTCAAAGCGAAGACAGGCAAAAATACCAAGGAAACACAAGAATAGAGAAATGGGGAATGTTTACCAGATGAGCCAAGGTCATGCTACCTCACTGGACTCTGCTTGTCATAGAGAGCTCATTTAGTCATTACCCCAGGATATCTCCAAAAGGCTTTAATTTTGAAATAAATGTCATTATAAACCTCTAACCTAAAAGCCTATGAAAAAACAAACTCATCTTACCTTACCAGACCTACAATAGGCAGCTGCAAACTTTGTTGCCTCTCGGACACACAAGATATCCATTCCATCTACCTGTTAATAAAGGTGGGAGGGGCAGAATGTAAATAAACTGTCCAAATCCATTTCACTTTTATTGTGGTGCTCATGAATGGAATCCAGGGCCTCCCACACAGTAGGCAAGTAAGTGCTCAGCCACTGAGCCACACCTCCTGCCCTCCCATTCAACTTTTAATGACCTATTCAGGCATAATGTGATGAAACTGTAGAGCATCTAGCTGACAGGGTATGGTTCTGTCTCTACAATAAGGAACCTTACCCTCAGTCCAGGAATAAAATCTCCTCTTTTGTAGTAATCTGTGCTGGCCGCTGCTCTCTCAACAGATGTCCCCATGCCATAGCGGTTATTTTCACAGATGAAAATACAAGGTAATTTCCACAATGCTGCCATATTGTAAGCTTCAAATATTTGACCCTGAAAGTATTATATGAAATGTTTGAGTGGTTTAATTTGCTCATCTCTCTAGACTTTTTCACCATTCCTAACAGTTGTTGCTCTTCCTAACACAAAAAGCTTACACAAGGGCCAAACAGCCTCATCTTTATAACATGTTTCTGGTGGTGAGGGAAAGGAGCATGTGCTGGCTGTGGTAAGGAAATGTGGAGGGTATTGTACGACTAGTATACATTTGGGGGCTTCTACTAATATAGAACACACTGCCAAGAGGAACATGGAAAAGCACTCAGCTACCAGTTGGTTTTACACTCTGCTATTAATCTGTTACACTCACTTGACCAGATAATCAGAGTGAACCAGCAGCATCTGAGATTCAGCATCTACCAGAGGGTCTCACTGAGTGCCTTCCAGAGACTAGTGATTACTGAGACCAAGACAGGATGAGCAAAGAAACCAAGAGCCAAGGTTCAGACATGATGGGAATCTGACATTGCCCTGGAGTCCAAGAAAGTAAGAGTCTCTGTATCACACTATTGATTTGTAATGGGCTACACATTTAACAAGTGACGCTGGCTGGGCCTACGGCTCAGCTGTTGAGAGCACATGCTGCTCTTGTAGAGGACCCAAGTTCAGTTCCCAGCACCCACATGGCAGCTCACAACTATCCTTAACCCCAGTTCCAGGGGACCTTCTGACCTCCATTGGCACTAGGCACATCTGCAGTACACAAACATACATGCAGGCAAAACTAGAAATCAATATTTTTTAAAAATAAATTTTAAAAAATCTTCCCATTCGGGAGGCAGAGGCAGGCAGATCTCTGTGAGTTCGAAGCCAGCCTGGTCTACAAAATGAGTTCCAGGAAAGGTGCAAAGCTACACAGAGAAACCCTGTCTCGAAAAAAAACCAAACCTTCCACCACAGAGCATATTTGCAAAGCACCAATATAAAGCAAAGAGGCGCTTCCTCACAGAAATGTACCCCTAGAAGGCTCTGGTAACCCATGCCAAAAGGTAAATCTCCCATGAGTCAGCCACATCATGCTATTTCAGTTAATAAACAATATGCCATTTCTTTGTAAATCCAAATATGACCAGTCACAACTTGGAAGTAAAAGTCATTGTTGTTAGAAATTAAGAGGTGCACTTACCTGATTAGCAGCACCATCACCATATAAAGTCAAACAGACCTCATCTTTTCCATTATACTTGCAGGCCAGAGCAATCCCTGCTCCCAGGGGCACCTAACATGAAGAACAAGCAAGAAAGGAACTGTAGAAATTAATCAGAGTGAAAATGCCTTTCAATTCCAATTCCTGGAGAGAATCTGGGAAGCTAAACCAGTGCTTCGAGTCTTCATTCCCATCCTCTCACCATCCACCTAACCTGTTATTTGCAACAAAACGAGTAAATCCTATATTAGTTCACATTTCTCCACCCAACAAGGTAAAAAATGAAACCTAGATATATACTATATATAATGGAAACCTACTGTAGTGGACATTGGTGCATGCTGTTATGTTTCACTTCTCATTAATTGAGGGGAATGAGGACTTCCTATTGATGAAAGTAAGGCTCCTGATGTTTTATTAGGCTGCCAATTTAACAAGCCCCTCTCTTGTAATTGGGCCCCAGTGCTAGCTCTGCCTATGAGAAGGTCAGAGTGAAGTGAGGTGATGAGCCATTAGTTTGACTGAAACATAAAAAGAAAGGTGAAGGGACAGCTAGCCCCACTGCTGTAGGCTGTTACTCATAAAACACACCAAAACCAACCAACTTTCAATCACTGCCCACATCTACTTACTAATCATTCAAATGGTAAGCTAAGAAGCGGTAAGTAAAGACAAACCAAACTCCCAAATTATTGAACTCCTTCAGAGGAGTTCTCTAGGGTGAAGAAGGTCCTGAAGATACAGGCCAGGACCAAATATACTAATGCACGCACTCTTCCTCAACTACCTGAGCTCCAACGATGCCATTGCCCCCGTAGAAGTTCTTGGCGTACATGTGCATCGATCCGCCTTTCCCTTTAGCACAACCTCCTCTTCTTCCTAGAAAAGGCAACACACACACCCACGCATGAAAAACCAACCACATAAAGCAGTAACCACCACACAATTGTCTAAGCACCTGTCCCTCAGGAAAACACTCCTCCTCATCTCCCTGTCTGTGATAAGAAGGCTAGACTAACCCAATGGTGCCTGCTCTCTAATCACGTACTTACCTTCGGAGGTTAGCACACTATCTTTGACACCGGGTTCAGAGGGAGTACACACACCTGACTTCTATCACTTACTTACCTTCGGAGGTTAGCACAGTATCTTTGACACTGGGTTCAGAGGAGTACAGACACCTGACTTCTATACTGGCACACTAAATATAAGGTTCAAAAAGGTAGCAGAAAAGAGGAATATTGAACAGATGGTCTAGAATCTGCCTACATTTCACAAAGTACTTCAACCCAATTTACTTTCTCTGCTAGATTTCTCATGGTTTAGTGAGAGCAAACCTTATTCCCACTGGACAGGGCTATGCTTTTCCAATTTCACCTGAGGGGCCTGATGACCTCATAAATGACTGACTCAAAGGCACAATAAAGGTCCTAGGATACACACCAGAAGGCTTATATTTCAAAAACAAAACTCCTAAAATGGGCGGCAGTGGTGCACGCCTTTAATCCTAGCACACAGGAGGCAGAGCAGATGGATCTCTGTGAGTTCAAGGCCAGCCTGGTGGTCTACAGAGTGAGATCTAGGACAGGCACCAAAACTACACGGAGAAACCCTGACTCGAAAAACCAAAAAATAAAAAAACTTCTAAGGTTTTGTTTTTGTTTTTGTTTTTTTACTACTAACTCTAAATGCTTAGCAACTTAATGGGAGATATTTGAAAACTTCCTCCACTCACTATCCCTCTATGTGTATCCACAGCAAACCTGTTAGCTCTGCAAGAATTGCTCGGACAGACAGGCCCCGAGTGAAGGTGAAGCCATGCGCTCGATAGGCTGTGATGAGATGGTCGGTGGGGTTTATGCCAGCCTCCAGACCCACACAGCAGGCTTCCTGTAGGAAAAGAAGAACCTTGAAGCAATGTCATTATCATTTTTTGAATAAAAAGTTTCTATTAGATTCAACATTTTAAAAAGCCACAGATCAAGCTGGGCAGTGGTGGCACACACCTTTAATCCCAGGACTCGGGAGGTAGAGGCAGGCGGATCTCTGTGAGTTCGAGGCCAGCCTGGTCTACAGAGTGAGTTCCAGGACAACCAGAGATATACAAAGAAACCCTGTCTCAAAAAACCCAAACAGACCAAAAACAAACAAAACCCATGGATCAGTAAACCTGCCATTAGTAACTCAAAAAAATGACTATTTTTCATCAAAAAAAACAAAGTAGAGGGTAAGGTCCAAACCAGAAGCCATAGCCAATCCACAAATGTGCTGTTTCCTTTAGCCTGGACAGAATTTTAAAATATAATCTACCAGTCACATGTCAACATTAAAAAATTGATAGAATGCATGAAAAACAAGCCATAGTTCTGTGTTTCAACACTGGAACAAGTCATGGCATCTCTGGGTGGGGCAGAACCATCCCAACTCTCCACTGACCCATCTTACCATTGTACATATTCTGTTATACATAGCTTACTTCACTCATTTATTCTACCTTGCTGCCAGCCACAGAATTATAAAGTAGGAATTCAGCTGATATTGGCAAAACGATTACCTGGAAAAAGTTGTGGACTTTTCCAGAGCAAAACCAAGACTTAAGGAGTCTTGGTGATGTTTGCTTTTGAATGGATTAGCTGTATCCTGCAATGAATTTCTTGTGTGCTATTGGAGTTTCCCCCATTTGGCTTTTCCTTCAAGGACTTATAACAGTGTGATTGATCATTAACTGGGCACAACTCTCCTTATATATTTGGGGTAATTGGATAAATTTCCCCAGCTGTGTTTATTCTTCATTCGCTTACATCTGACCAGGGCCATTGTCCCGACAAAAGTATTTCAACAAAGATACCTTTTTATCCAAGGACAAGCTGCACATAAGAATTAACTCATCTCACTTACAGATAAGAGAAAATAACCACTAACAATTAAATCCTCAACTCTTTACTTTCACCTCAGGTTATTTACACAAGACCCTAATTTAAGAGATTTACTGCTCACATTTCTGGGATGATGTTTTAGCCACTTGCTAGTTACTGAGTTAAGGTAATTATTTTCCACTGACCAAAGGAGATTTCTGACAAGGCCAAGCAGAGGATAGGTGCCAGGCTTTGTTTCTTGTGCAAATTCATCCCCCTTTTGGGTTGTAATTGGAAGCTGACAATTATTGATTTATGTGTGGATCCTTATCACTTCTCCCTGTGACCCTGAAACTTCAAGCCTCATATTGCTTTGCCAAAGAATTACTGCTTGTCTATATATACTGGTTCCTCCACAGCACTAGAGGAATGGATTTAGAAGAACCAAGATGAGGACAAAGATGGAAAGAACTAGATAGATATGAGAGAACATACTTAGAGGAGCTAAGTATGAGAACAGAAAAGAAGCTGTGTAGATAGAATTGATTTAAAAGAATAAAGTGGATGGACTAAAGAACTCAGTGAGCTTAGATTCATTGAATATCCCTCAGATTAGAATCCTAGCCACTTGTAGCTTCTGTTCTGGACCCTGGGAGAAATCTCCTCAGGGCAGGTACCTGGGGAGAATTCGTTACCACCTAGCTAGCTCCTGTAGGCTTCTGAATTTGGACCCAGTGGCTGAAACCCACTGTGACCTAGGAGACCTCTGGGCATGTCTATGAAGAAGTTTCTTGGGCAGGAGTGGGAAGACCCACCCTCCCTGAGGATGGCACTATCCCCATAGCCTAGGATTCCAGACTGAATAAAAAAGGAGAAAGCAAGGGGAGCAGCAGCTTTCCCATCCCAGCTTCCTGACTGCAGAGTCAATGTGACCAGCTACCTCAGTTCCTACTGCCACGACTTCCCTCACCAAGGTGGACTGCGAGGTGGACTTCAAGCCGTGAGCTAAAATAAACACTTCCTTATGTTGCTTCTGTTGGCTGTTTTATCACAAAAGGAAGTAACTAAAACACACACCCGTAAAACAACAAAATAGCCCTTTTACCCACAAATGCACACAGTATAGATGAGTGGGCTTCCAGCGAATTTTAAAACTATAAAATTCTAAGAACAGATAGAAGATTCAGAAATACTAGGTGTGAATGAATTCTTATGCCTACAATTCATAGTGGGTCCTAGCATTCTAGTTTTTATTCTGAAATCCCTACTACAAATCCTTCTGACCCAAGAAGCAGGGTGGAAACCAATAAACAGAAACCATATTTAAAGCTAAGTGTGGTAGCGCATGCCTACAAGCCCAGCACTCTGGGGGACGAAGCACCATTGTCAAGTTGCAGGAGTTCCAAGCCAGCTTGAACAGTGGGAGGGCAGACACACAGAGGGAACTCAGGGAGTGAATGGGTCTGCTAAGCCGGACAGACAGCCTGAGTTCAATCCCCAGAACCCCTACGGTAGAAGGGAAGAACCAAATCCCGCAGGCTCTTACCCCAAATCCTCTTACCCCCACACATACACACAGGGTGGCACATACATACCCACACACAACAAAACAAGTCAATAAATGGTGGTTTTTAAAATGTAAAAGTCTAGGTTTAAGGGGAAGTAAAAGATGGCAGGGGAAAGAAGGCATACAGAAAGAAACCCTCTGTAAGATTCCTAATGACATGCATGGCTTTAACAAACCTGCCACTTACCTGACCGTCACACAAGTGACAGAAACCACGAATAATCTTCTGTTTATACAGCTGATCTGCCTTTAGCTCCATTCGCCGCACAGTCTGCATCATCCTGTAGTACTTGAGTCCGTCCTCTCTGGTGAGCACTGTGGTGACTGGAGGGCCCTCTTCCAGCCGATGAAGGTCACATTTCTGAAACGGGAAGGTGGTCATCCTCCGGTTACTATTCCACAAATACTGCCGACTCATTCTAAGATCCAACTGCACACTAATAAAACACAACTTGAACAACAGTGAAGAAACGCACGCCTCAGCAGTGCTTCAAGAATAATGTGTGATAAAGCGCCTTGATCCCCTCACCTGAGGGCAGGAGGAGCAAGAGTTCAAGGTTATCCTTTGCTAGATAGAGTTTGAGACTAACCCAGACTAAGAAACTCTGCCTTTAAAACAAAACAAAAACAGTGCTGCTTCAAAATGCTTCTGATTCCTTAAATTTGTCGTCCTCAACCGTTTCACTGAATCCCACCCCATACCAGAGGTACAGCCAACTTTTGGCTCAAGAAGGACCATGTGCCAGGATAGCTATCGGGTCAACCCAACATATATGTAGATGCTATATCACAAAGTCAAGAGGTTGGACAACCCTGCCAGAGAAGATTTTTAAAGCCTGTCTCCCTTAAACTACCAGCAAGTTATTCTTGCTAAACTTCTCTGAACCCTTGATTCTAGAATATTCTAAAGAAAGTGACCCCACTTTCAAAGCACCAGTATCAGAATACCCCTTGAAGGTGAAACTGTATCGGACTGTACCTGTGAAGAAACTAGAAACAAAGTGAAACACCTCTTACCTTAATCTCAAATGTAGCATCATTTGCAAAATTACGGGAAGCTACTAGCACTCTGCTTGCCTAGAAAACAAAAATATGCAAATAAAGTCATTACTTTTGTTTTTTACTGTCCAGAGTCATTACTAGCATGAGTCCATGCTTAAACCATGGATTTTAAATGCAGCTGTATCACTATCTGAAAGCAGAAAGGAAGGTGGCCAAGTGCCAAACCTATCCACTTTCCACTGTTTTCAAAGCAGCGAGACCAACAATTAAGAGTCAAATTGAAGAAACTCGACTATGTGTGGGCTTTTTAAGGTTTATTTGAAAATACTTCAAATAAAACTATCTTTTAATCCCTATTTAAGGCAAGCCACTTTTCTATGACATATACCCATGAAGGAAAAAAAAAAAAACTTAGTCATGTTGATGCTTGTTAAAAGCAATGGACTTGGGCCAGCCATTCTATAACAGGAGCAGTCTAAATCTTGAGAAGGCTCCTCTTGAAGCCCCATAACCGAAGAATGTTCTCTTAAAACAGTATTCCCCTTACTGGTTTGAGTGGCTATTACTACTTAGAGTTACTGATTCCTTTCTACCCTCACAACTGAACAAACCCGAGTACAACAAAAACATTCTATGTGCTATTCCACAAAAACACAATTATTCTGCTCTAGCCATGTTCTGCCACATTTCCACATACTTTGTAAACTAGCATCATTTCTTTTCCTGGAGGCGTGAAGCCTATTTATCAGATCTCATAAAAAGGCATGTTTAATCTGTAACCCAATATACTTTGCAGCACTGGACTTGACCTTGGTGAGGAATTAAGGTCAGCAGGAGAGCTATACCTCCAAGTGTATGAGCCAACAGGGAGAGTTAAGATCGACTTATCTTTCTCTCGCGCTCTTTTCCATTGCCCCCACCTCCCAATGCTGGAATTACAGGCATGCAGTAGCCTCTATTATCTATGCACGGGGTATAGTCTTGGGCCCTTGGTAGAGGCCTCAAACCATTGCTAACACTTCATTCCACGTGCAAGGACTGTGACACCAAGGTGGCCGATCTGATGATAACCAAGGATGACTCCTGGTGAGGAACAACTGGGTGGGTGGAGTAGACAGTGTGGACACCTGGCCAAAGGGATGATTTCCATCCTAATCTGGACAGTATAAGATTGTGTCATTCCAGTCCGAATAGCACACAGATTAAAACTCATCAGTTCTTTCTTTCTGAGACTTTTCTGGGAGTATATTCAGACCACATCTGACAACAGGTAACTGAAACCAGGGAAATTTGCAAAGCCATGGACCCAAGGTGGAGAGGGGCACAATATGCTGACTGCTCTATTGTTATCTGATAAAGCCAAAAAGGTAATGGGAAATCAAACTAAATACCAGTAAGGGATGCTTCAGTTAAATCAGAGGTCGAGAGGACATGTAAACATAGCTATCTTAAAATGAAGAAAAACGTAGAAAAAACTAACCCTGAGACCAGCCAAGCAGCAAACAAATGGTTGTGCTCTTTTCCTGGCAGTTAAAATTATTTTGTAGAGCCAGAAATAGCTATTCTCTTGCAAAGTAAGTTTCTAGATACAACTACTGAAACTAGTTTGGGAAAGGAAGATCTAAGGCAGGGACTAAGCTTAAGTTTCAACACCCCGCCGCCGCCAACCGCTGAGGTACCGATTAACATATCAAAGCTGGACCTGCCGGCCAGGTTCTCCCAGCACCCCTCAGTCCTCAGCCCTCTACCCAGAACTCTCTCAAGCTGGACCTGCCTGCCAGGTTCTCCCAGCACCCCTCAGTCCTCAGCCCTCTACCCAGAACTCTCTCTCCAGCCCGGGGCTCTTCCCTACATAATCCAGACATTGTGATTACTCACCCTTTTTGGACCTTTGCCTCCTGGCTGCTGCACCTGGTTTCCCTCTTTCCCTTTCCTTCCCCCTCTCCCTCTCCCCACATGGCCCTGCTCAGTCTGGTCATGTCCACTCTGGACTCTCCCAGATGTCCCTGCCTCTGACTATGCTCTCCCTCATGTCTACAATAAACTTTCTCCTCCACCATACCTAGCAGCAGTCATGGCCTTTCCTTTTTATTTTTTTCATTCACAAAACAGCCAGGCATTGGTAGCAAAAATAAGTTCTTTCTCAAAGATAAAGTTTATAGAGCCAGGCATGGTGACACGCGCCTTTAATCCCAGCACTCAAGAAGCAGAGGCAGGCGGATCTGAGTTCGAGGCCAGCCTGGTTTGAGTTCTAGGACAGCCAGGCTACACAAAGAAATCCTGTGAGGAAGAAATACAAAAAACCAACCAAAAAGAATTCTTTTAAATGGGATTCCTGTTGGGTTTTCTTGGGGCGGGGGTGGGGGGTGGGGGAGGAGTATGGGGTGCTGGAGATTGAATGCAGGACCTTGCATATGCTGTGTGTGTGCATGTTCCATCTCTGAGCTACACTTCAGCCCCTCATGAAACTCCTCGGAGACCTTCAACAACTTATTCAAGAAAAGAAAAACCCACACTTTCCTAATTTTAAGGGCAGAAATAATTTAAAAAGGGTGGAAAGGTACAAAGCAGGCAGAGACCTCAGAGGAGGATAGGGGATTAACTTTAGGCATAGTATCTCAGCTATCAAAAAGCAAATGCCTAATCCTTCTTCCCTCCCCTGAGTATCCTTTGGCCACTGCAGCTCTAGTTATACAAGTTTAACTAGCCACTGCTTACTCTTTGCAAGGAAGGATCTTTTTGCAAGGCTTAACGTCTTCTCACATGTGTAATATGAGAAACCAAAAATCGAGCTATTTTGTGTTACATAGGCTGAAATAAAAAAGAAATCTGCAATTACTTAGAATTGAAAACCATAAAAAAGATACATTAGAGTTTAATGGTCTACTCTGAGGTGAAACTCTGTTCAACATTCTGAAAGACTTCAGGAATGGTTGCTAATTAGCATGTAACAAGTTTAGTCACAAAGAAAACTAACAGCCAGGCATGGTGGTGGACACCTTTGATCCTAGCAAGCAGAAGGCAAAGACAGACAGATCTCTGTGACTGGAGGCCAGCCAGAGCTACAATGAGCCCCTTACAGAAAGAGACAGAGACACAGAGACACAGACAGGTCAAGCTCGTCCCCCGCTCCCCCCCCCCTTAGCATGCCGGATGTGGTGACATAAGATTTTAATGCAAGCAGTCAGGAGGTAGAGAAGGTAAGCAGATCTGAGTTTCAGGCCAGCCTGGGATACATAGTGAAAGACCTTGTCTCAAAAAAAAAATTAAAAAGCCAGCTACTGGAGAGTTTACACCATACCACCACCAAGTGAGAAAATAACTAGGTTCTTTCTATGGTGAATTCAACTCTAGAATTCAATTTTTTTCTCCTGTAAGGTTAATAAAGGAAATGGTAAACTAGACTTTCAGACAAAGCAATACACCTAAGGTTAGTGTATAGCTTCTAACAATGATTTAAGGGTGTTCTCAGCCTCTTATTGCCTCCAAAATAGGAGCACGTGTCTTAAAAATGGAAGGTAGGATTTTGTACTGATTTCAGATTCTAATTCAATTTCTTGAAACTTTGATTTAGTAAGAACTATGGGGAACAAAGCTTCTTTTAGTTTTCAACTTTATTTCATGTCCAGGGTCCATGCTACAAACAAATTTCAACTAACGATTTCTACACACACACAGGAAACTCGTTCTCAAACCAATTAAAAATTAATAATAAAGTTTTAACACCTGTGAAGATTCTGGCCGAATTCAGGGCATATACTAAGAACTCAATAAATGTCATACACATATGCAAAGACATATTAAGAAGTATGCTTTACTACCGATTCAAACACGAATACAGCATTTACTCAATCAAACGGTGTTTTTCCATTACTTAATGGAATTCCTAGAGAAGTACACTTTCAACCTTTCCACAACCTCCCTAAATTAGGCAGAATTGCATCAAATCCTGAAGAAATCAATAGAACCAGAATTACAAGTCAAAGCCTGGTGGCAGTTACACCAAGAAAACGCAACCTCTGTATGGCTAGAGGTCAAAATGCTAAAAACTTAGGTGTTAGACACCTTTTAAAGCCGGGGCCATAAGTTAAGTCTTAACCTCTAATCCCTACCCTCCGAAAACCATTGCTGTTTTCCTTCGCTACTTTGAACTCTAAGCCTCTGTGTGTTTAAGGGTAAAGGCGGCTTCCTCTGGGTTATGCCCGATTGCTCTAAAATTGACTGCCAAAAACAAGCTCAGATGAGCAGGGAGTGGAGGAAATTCGTTTTCCGTGAGCCTGACCCCGTCTGAACCCTACTTAGAACCAAGCACTGGTGATCCACAAACGCTCACCCAGCTGGGCACCCGTACATGCCAGGTGCCAGGCAGAAATGGTTGGCACACGTGCCAACTCCCCGACTCAAGATAATCCCATGAGGTAGCGTTCTTAGTATCTCCATTATAGAGATGAGGAAACTGGGCCCTGGGACGATTAAAAAAAAAAAACAAAACAGAAACTCTTTGCTTCTTGTTGGTACTTGGTAAGGACTCAAGACTAGTAAATGATTTAGTCGGGGTGTGCACGGAACCTCCGACTCCCGGGACTACCAGCTCTTTATTTCATCTTACGTGGCTGCTTAGCCAAGAGCTATTTATTACAAGGAGAGTACAAGTCAGCGGTGTCGACGGAGGCTGGAGAAAACCCAAGCTCCGCCTCCCGGTGTCCCTTAAGCAACCGGCGGTTCTGGGGCGCTGCTGGGGAACCGGCGAGAAGCTCTGCCAGCGGGCATTGGGGGAGGCGCGGCGGAGCGGGCCCGTTCTCAAGCCGCTCCTCCCCGGGCCGTGGCGACATGCACCGCACAGGGGGCCCACGCGAGCTCCGAAGCTCGTCCCCGGCACCCGGCCGCGCGCTCCGAGGGTCCCGCCCGCCCTCCTCCCGCCCCGCCTCGGGCCGGCTCCAGCCCCACCCCAGCCTCACGGGATCAGGCGGCCTCACCGGCTTCTGCGCAGCGCCTGCCAACACGCGGGACACAGCGGCGAGCATCTTCCTCATGGAGCGCAGCAGACCCACGCGGTGGCCGCGGCACCCGGGCACTCAAAAGGAGTGGTTCGGGCGTCCCCAAGTCTCCTTGAGGCGCCCGGAGCCGAGACCACGCCCTAAACGCAGTGACGGAGTCGCAACGACATCACACGCCGCGCCAGTCTGCGGGCCAATTAGAATGGCTGCCGGCGCAGACTCCGCCCATCTAAGGAACCTGTGATCGCCCATTAAAGAATTAACCAAAAAAGGGGTGGGGTGTGGGCGCCTTCCGTCACCATGCGGCTAGCGGGTGAGGAGGAGGGAACCCCAGGGCGCCTGCGTGGGAAAGTGGGGGTTCAGGAGGCCTGGCCTTTCTCTTGCACTCTGCATCACAAGCCAGCGAAAAAGGGGCGAAGGCGGGTCCTGTTGTTTGCCCAGCCCCTTTACAGCCTGTCCCAGTACACAGAAAAGTCATGGTGTCAGAGCCTGAAAGACTGACCATCTGGTTTCTAGAAACGGTTCTGCCACTAATTTGTCTTTTAAAAGATCACACAGCCTTGCAAAATGTTGCCCTTGTTGACTTGGGTGAGAATAACAAAAACAGATTTAACAGTTAAATGTTGGATGTTGCTGGGTGTGGTGGCACATGCCTGTCATTCCTTCTCTAGCGAGGCTGGGGTAAGATGATACCTACAGTTGGAGGTCAGGCTGGCTACTTAGTTCAAGGCAAGTCTGAGCTACTTAACGAGACTGTCTCAAAAATAAAAATAAATAAATGAAAGCAACTATTAATAATTGACCATAGAAGTATAAGACTGCAGCCTTAGCACTTGTTTGTTCTTTGACTTTCTGTTAGCTTGCTTCTTTTCATGGGGGACTGAGTTTTAGACAAGCAGTTGTTCTTGTCTGTTATGCTTGGGAAAGGGCAGATTCCCGTATCTCCTGTTTGTCATTGTTACCCAAACACCAGAAAGATTAGGACACACGACTTTAAGAGAACAAGGGAAATGTGCAGATGATTTCTCAAAGTTTGGACTGTATTAGCCACAGTGTAGGACTTTATGCTGACTGACAAGTTAACTTCAAATTATCATTGGATCAGAGAAACAGAGGTTGACTTTTCCACTCAAATGCCAGGTACCATTTCCATGAGGTCCCTCAGGAACCCAGGATAAAAGGTACTGTAATATTTGAATTTATGATCCCCCTGGTCAATGCAGCATGGAAGGAGAAAGTGCCTAAGGTTCTTACAAGGTCCCTCGTGCTTTGACTGATTTCTCCCCTCTTCCTTGAACTGACATCTTGGTCATCTGCTCTGTCCTGTTCTGTCATCCGCAGAGGATAAAGGATGAGATGTGTGCTGATCGTGGTACATTATAACCCATGGGAAAGAAAAAGCCACGAATCCTTCACAAATACATAACTAAGTAAGAGAAGGGAGCAACATTTCCTTCCAATGGAATTCCAGTTCATCATTGTAAAAGAAATGCTGGAAATAGGGGGGCAGAGAGCCTCTGGGGCTGGGAATCCTGGAGCTGGAGAAGCAGAGACAGGAGGCTCCCTGGCATTCGCTGGTCAGTCAGTCTAGCTGAGTGGTAATCTCTGGGATAAGTAAGAGACCCTGCCTCAAAAAAAAAGAAGAGTAATTGAGGAAGACACGACATCAACCTCTGACCTCCACATGTGTGTACACACACAAATATACACAGACTGAGATGGTGGGAATCATCACATGGTAAAGATGTAGTCACCATTGCAGGTAAGAATTATCAATAGATGCTAAAACTAATGGCTGAAAAAATGAGAAACAAGACCTTTGTATTATCAAAAAATATCTTCCAATAAGAAATTTGTCATTACCAAGGTTAATGCCTTAGAGAAACTATCCTGGAGAAACAAGGGGACTAGTGTTTTAAGAACTGTAGCATGTTTGTTACTCTTTTCTTTGCAAAAATTACAAAGCCAAGGCCATGGAGATGGCTCAACAGGTGAAGACACTTGCCACCAAGTCTGAGGACATAAATTCAATCCCTAGGTACATGTGGAAGGAGAGCACTGATTCCAGTTGTTTGTCCTTTGATGTACACACACACACACACACACACACACACACACACACACACACACACACACACACACACCCATACGCAGGCAGGCGCACACATGCGCAGAAACTGAAAGGGAGAGGTGCTTTGTGACACTATAGCAAGTGGGAACAGATTGTAATTGTGGTTAGCTGTGGGCTACAGTAATACTATATGTGCTAAAACATTCACAAAGGGAACTGGTCTATGTAAGGGAGGTCAGGGAGAGGAAGAAAGAATTGCCCAAGGCAGGAACCCAAGGAAGAGAAAGTCTTGAGGAAGGAGGGCTCCTTCATCTTGGATGAAATTGGAAACAAGGGACTTTGCTTTCTAATCCATCTCCCAGCCCTCTCCAGTTTATGGTGGGTTTCTATGGCCATTTAGAGATCCTGTATGTTTCTGTTGTTGACTTTTTCTTTGCAGATTTCCTTGAAGTTCTTAAACTGAATTTTAGGCAACACATGATCCTTTGCCGCGCCATGTACAGCTCTGGGAATTGACCTAACTGGGGTGATGAGGGAATGGGGGAAAGACAGTTACACATACAGAAAAGCTGGGATCTGGTAGGTTTTCTCATTTTGATGGAGGTCAGCAGCTGTAACAGCAACCTGGAACCTCAGTGTGTTTACTTTATACATCTGAATCAAAGCAGTGGGGATATGGTACACAGATGAATAAGGAATAGGGCTTATGGTACAGAGATGAATAGGAGGTCTCTTAGGGGAGCTGTCTTAGGCTACAGTCAGCCAGGAGGAGGAAGCTGTGGTTGACAGCTTCTGTATACATCTGGCAACACTTGCACTTCTGCCAGAGAAAAGCTTTGTCGTCCCTCTGAGCCTCATCTGGGGAAGGCTTTGCCACACCCGCAGGTCCAAGGCATGGAATCCTGAACATGGCTGCATTCGTGTCAACAATCAACACTCACTCAGGACTTATTCTGTGCTCCACAGTCCTTAATGTGCTCTTGGTTGTCTCCCTGCCTAGCCCCACCAGAAAACAGAACAATCCAAACTAGAAAAGTCAGCATTCAGAACTGTCTTAAATGTGCTGGCACCATGCTGCTAGAGGGATTACGTCTAGAGGCCTCTATGATAGCAGAACTGCTATATGAAGGCTTTACATAACCATAGCACACAATAAAATAAAATGGCAATAAAATGCAACAAACCAATGTAATCATATATCAAGTTGCTGGTATAACCTACAGAGAGAAACCACGAGTTACTTAATACCAGGGAAAGTGGCTATACCTCCTCCTCAGTGGGAAAATATTATATACACTATTTTATATTTATATAATATATAATAGTAAATACATAATAAATATAAATATAAACTATTATCACTTACCATTAATTATTGTTGTTGTTATTGAGACAGGGTCTTACTTTGTAGCCCTGGCTAGCCTGGAACTCTTATGTAGAACAGGCTGGCTTCAATAATTACATTTTTTATTGAAAAATTATAAGTTAAAATATAATTAGATCCCTTCTCTCCACCTTTCCTGTTCTCCCTCCAATTCTTCTCATGTCTCCTCCCCCTAATTGATGGTCTCTTTATTATTATTATTATTATTGTTACACATATGCAAGAAATTTAAATACAATCTGATAAGTTCATTTAGTGTGGCTTGCATATGATTTCAGAGATGACCACTGTATATTAGAGAACTCATCCCGGGAAAAGGCTAATTTTCTCTCTCTCAGAAGTCAGTAGGTGTCAGTGGTTCTTTGTCTAGGGGTGGGATCCCATTCGATTTTATTATTGGTGCTGGTGATTAAATCCAAGGCCACCCCTACCCCATCAGTTATTATCTGAAGCTAAATACAGGCAGACACTCAAATGTATTCTTGCATGTGTGTGCGTGGGCATACACAAAGTGGATATAATTATGTTAATGTCATTGGGGCTTGGAATATAGCTAATTGGTAGTAGAGTTATTGCCTAGCATACAAGAAGCCCTGGGTTCAATTCCCAAGAATGCATAAAACTGTCACCATGGTCAAGCCCTTGTAAGTCACCTGTAATCCCAGCCCTTGGATGTTGGAGACAGGAAGGTGAGAAGTTCAACGTCATCTTCAGCTAATGACTTCAGTTAATGACAATGAGATCCTGTCTCAAAAAAATGTCATTAGGAACCATGATTTTCGGCATAAAGGAAGAGTCACAAACACAAACCCAAGAAGTCAAAGTTGAATGGTCTTAACTATATCCTCAGAGTCCTAGAAGCAAAGATCTAATCAATAATAATTCTTCTGGCAATTGGTAAAGAAAAAGAATCACGCCTTTTCTCTTCCTTTGTATACATACTGGACAAAAGGCAAAGAAATGGTTGATGAGAAATAGTTTGCTTCTGTTACCATAAAAAAATCATAGGGTTTTAATGCCCCCCCCCCCCCCCCCCCCGTCTTATAACCCCTAAAGAGACCATAGATCCCATTGTAGAAAGACTTTGGAACATGGGGTCATATTGAGAACTGGGAACTCAACCCATGGCATGTCCTAACAGGAGATGAAGTGGCCTCGATGCTTGTGAATTGTTCTAGCCTCCAAACCAAGAAGGGAACCCACTCAAACTTCTACCAGCTGAAGGATGCAGCAATCTTCCTGATTAAAAAAAAATATAGGAAATACACGTGGCTCTTACCCCTCATCAAAGAAGATTCTTTTTGCAGCAGACAGAGTCCATAACAGAAAGGCATCACTGATCAAAATGCAGAGAACTGACTATCGGGAGCCCAGTCCCAATCAATACATCTGTAACACCATCCCTACACTTAAGGTTCTGGGAACATTGTGGAAGAGGGGGTGGAAAGATTCTAAAAGCCAGAAGCCAGGAAGTCTGTTGTGTGTGTCTTCTAGATAGGACAGGGAAGCTCCACCTATGAAGTCTCAACAATGTGGCCACCTAAACAAGACCTACATGATGCTAACCCCAGTTAACAACCCACCTAGGTTTAGGACCCCACCCCTAGATGAAGAGCTACAGGCAATTGGTAACTGCTGACAGAGGGAGAATTAATCTTCCCCAGGGACTAATGGGCACCCTAATTCATTATCCAATCCCAAGTGGTCAGCCTCAAAAACATATATATTTGCATACCACTAAAAGGACTCAGCAAGTTGTATTTGTGTATTTATTCATATATGTATATATAAATATAATAAAGAAAAAGAAGCCATGAATTTGAGGAGTGGGGGGCATGAGAGGGGTTGTGGGGAGGAGATGAAAGGGGAAATGATATAATTACATTTTAATTGAAAATAAAAAAAATAGAAAGAATAAAGAACAGCTTTTGAATAAAAATGATGCAAGAAATGCTAAGGACAGATGACCTAGTATTTGACTAAGCAATGGACAATATTAAAACAGTGAAGTGTCACATGTTAAAAGGGGATTTATTGCTGGGTGGTGGTGGCACACACCTTTAATCCCAGCAATCAAGAGGCAGAGGCAGGCGGATCTCTGTGAGTTTAAGCCCAGCCTGGTCTACAGAGCTAGTTCTAGGACAGCCAAGGTTACACAGAAAAAGTCTATCTCAAAAAAACAAAAATAAAGGGACTTACTAACCACATACAATGGACTATAAACTGTGATATGAAGTCAATTATTTCCTCCTCAAGTTGCTTTTGGTCATGATGCATATCACAGCAACAGAAACACCAACTAAGACACCTTCATTCACTGAACAATGCATGTTGAACCCCTCCTTATAATCTAGTCTCTGAAGGAACCTGAGACAGTGGCTAATGGACAGTGTCTCTGTGCTCCTGGGGAACTTGTGATCTGGCAGGGAAAGGGAGTGGGTGACACTTATTAAGTATATGAGTTATATATACAATTATATACATGAATCATTTAAGTTGTGTTATGGAGGGTAATGGGCTAGTGGACCCAGTCCATGCTGGGGAACTTGGAAACAAGAGGCGTCTATTTCTCACAGCTCTGGAGTTTAGGACATCTAAGGTCAAGAAACTAAGGGCTACTCCCATCACACACACGGATTACATAATTTTGCATGCCCTTCTCAATCTGGTCTTGTTTTCCTATCATGCAAACCATGGCTGATTAGTCTGGCCTGAAGTTACTTTCTCAACAATTTCCTGGACTTAGTCCCAAGCAGAACTAATCTTTGGAAACCTAGCAACAGGCCCGTGGAGAGGCAGCGTAGTAACTGGACTCTGGAGCTAGTCCACCTGGTCTCCAATTCTGGCCCAAACACTTAGTAGCGCCATGACCTTGGGCAAGTTACTTAACCTTTCTGGGCTTCCATAGCCTCATCTTTAAACAATGAAATGACAATGTTCATCTCCTAGAACTTTCATGAAGCTTGCATGGGTTAATGTTCGTCAAGTCTCATGCTTGACCCTTAACATGCCCTATACTAGAATTTTGTTACTGTATATAAATATGCAGATCTTTGGTGTCCTCGGTGCTTTTGGTGAGAACCTCTGCCTTTCAGATGTGCCTTGGGAATGAATTATTTGGATGTTTGCCAGATTTAAGGATTAACTCTGTTCCTGTGGAAGCAGTGCTGAGGGGAGCCTGGCTGGCATAGTGGTGAACATTTGGCTTCATTGGCTAGGACCAGCCAGCCTGGACAGTGAAAGCCATCCCCACCCCTGCCCCTTGTGTGTGTGTGTGTGTGTGTGTGTGTGTGTGTGTGTGTGTGTGTGTGTATCTGTGTGTTATGTACATGTAGGCCAAAGGTTGATGTGGGAGTATCTCAGGCTGTCTGGCCTGATAGCTCTAGGAGTCTTCCTGTGTCCCCCCTCCCCGCCAAGCTCCTCACCCCCAGAACTAGTATCATAAGCATATGCAGCCACATTAGACTTTCACATGGGAGCTGTGGATCAGAGCGATGGTCCTCATGTTTGCATGGCAAGAAGCACATTACCTACTGAGTCTTCACCCCATTGCCATTCATACTTCTCACACAACTCGACAATATTTTCCTTTGGACATTCATAGGGGTAAAAAACCTGTGTGAGGAGTCTGGGGATTTGCTAGGAATACAAAAGTGCTTGCTAAGCGAATGGAGAGACATTTGTGTCAATAATGTGCTTTGTTCTGGGATTTTCCTGGCATTATCTACCACTGCAGAAAAATCCTATAACCAACAGCAAGGCTTCCAGTGATATTTGAGTCACCCAGCTAACATCCCAGGTCAGTCTACACTCACAGTTGTTATAGCCACATTGATTCTGTTTATAGTCACTGTCCAAGCCCACACACTTGTCTATAACAAATGGCTTTCACTTCTTTTGTTTGTTTGCTTTCAAGACAGGGTTTCTCTATGTAGCCTTAGCTGTCCTGTACCTCACTCTGTAGTCCAGGCTGGCCTCAAACTCAGAGATCCACCTGCCTCTGCCTCCAGAGTGCAGGGATTAAAGGTGTGCGCCACCATAGCCTGGCTTTTTTTCTTTCACTTCTTAATGTTACAGTCATTGAAAAGTCTATGCCTGATGTGTACACATAGGTTATATTATCTATGGCTTTCATTTTAGAAATTTATAAGGAGGTTAGCCAGGTGGTGGTGGCCCATGCCTTTAATCTCAACACTTGGGAAGCAGAGGCAGGTGGATCCCTGTGAGTTCGAGGCTAGCCTGGTCTACAGAGTGAGGTCCAGGACAGCCAGGGAGGGCTACACAGAGAAAGCCTGTCTCACCACCCTCCCATAACATGAATGTAAGCAGATGTCTTCTAGTTATGCTTCCAAGCGGCCATGGGAACCAGGCCTGGTGCCTAACTTTGTGATCTCACCACTTGATAATCAAAGGCCTAAAGATGACTGTGAATTTCCAGCCAGCCTGTTTGACACCATGTTTTCCAGGCTAGCCTGGACTATGGACTACCTGTCTCCAACAACAAAGGGCAGTGGTGTCAGGGGTAACACGTAACACGGGGTATGGTAGGATTGTGAGTTTTCTTCCAGGGTGCTGCGACCTGTAGCTGGCACACCTTACCAAGTTAGGGGTTCTTGGTTTGCTTGGTTGGCCCCCAAATTTGACATTATTTTGGGCAGCTCTGGAGATGAAATCCAAAGCCTTGTGCATGCTAGACTGGTGTTTTTACCTCGAGCCATACCCCTAGCCTCAACTAATCTCTGTTATTCCTCCCACCCACAAGTTTTCCTAGCTCCATAGTATGAAACTGCTCGTGGAGGTTTGGCTGAGGATGGCTCCCATAGGCTCATAGTTGAAGGTTTGGTCCCCAGTTAGCAGAACTGTTCAGGAAGGATTCATAGGTGTGGCCTTGTTAGAGTGGGTGTGACCTTGTTGGAGGAGGTATGCCACTGGGGCTGGGCTTTGAGGTTTCAAAAGCCAACACCAGGCCCAGTCTTGCTCTCTCTTTGCCTGCAACGTGTAGATTAGATATGAGCTCTCAGCTACTTCTCGGCATCATGCCTCCCTCCCTGCCCACTTGCCTACCTGCCTGTATGCCGCCAAGCTTCCTGCCGTGATGGTCATGGACTAACCCTCTGAAACTGTAAGCCAGCCCCCACTTAAATGCTTTCTTTTATAAGTTGCCTTGGTCATGGTGTTTCATCACAGCAGTAGAACAGTGACTAAGACACTGCTTGAGTTGCCTTCGGTCATGTGTCCCATCTGTTGTCAGATCCCTTCAGATTCCACTCAAGTCCCCTACCACTCCCTGCCCCCCCCCCCCAGCTATGATTCCCTAAAGTGTATCATGGTTATTCCTGGGATAGGCTGGCTTTGGCTGGGGCTACAGTAAAAATGCCAGACCTATACGTCTATTCATGCTTGGAAAATGCAAAGAGGGGTAGATTGTGTCTCACCCCGTTCTCTATTGTATTACTGCTTACTGCCAGCCAGCCAGTCCTAACAGACTCCGAGGTGGACTTTGTGCCCATGCTTCCCTTGGAGCAAGTTGGTATTCTACCTTGGTATGTTAGCGCCACCTGCAGGACCTTTGCATTTACTTTTTTCTTATTTTTTTGTTGAGATAGGGCTCACCATCCAGCTCAGCCTGCCTGGAACATAGTATCTCTGTGACACATTAGGAACTGGGGTTAGTTTCAGCAATGGCCAGTTTAGGCTTTTTGTTCATGAATAGACTAAACTCCAAGAGTCCAAGGCTATCACATAAGTTGCCTAAAGGAAGTTGGTAAGAGTAGGACTTACAATTCTTGAGACTTAGCCTAAAACTCCATATGTAAGACTTTTAATAGTGAGTGAATAAATGCATGAACAATAATTTCATGCTCCTTAGGTTTATACCATCTGCACTGAACAGAATTCAGTCAACAGAGTGTCGTCAACATGCCTACTAATTAACTGGACTCTTTCCCACCCTTTACCTTGTGATGTCCCCTAATCAGGGAGCTGCACTGAAGGGCTGTGCCAATGATGCTTAAAGAATCCTAATAAGTAGTCTGTATATTAGAAAGCCTGTGAGTACCCTATTTAAATTTTTACCAGAGGTCTAGAAGTGTAATTCAGTTGGTAGAGTGCTTACTGATCATGCGCAGAGCCCTTAACTCAAGTCCCAATGCCATATGCAAAAAACAGGTGTGGTGGTGTATGCCTATAATCCCACTAGTCAGGAGGTTGAAGTTTCTGGTCATCTTCAGCTGCATAGCAAATCTGAGGCCAGCCTGCCATACATAAGACACCCTGTATCCCCCAACCCCCTCTTTTTTTTGAGACAGGGTTTATCTGTGTAACCCTGGCTGTCCTGGAACTTGCTCTGTAGACTAGGCTGGGCTCAAACTCACAGAGATCCACCTGCTTCTGCCTCCTGAGTTGGAATTAAAGGTGTGCGTCACCATGCCTGATGACACACTGTCTCAAAAATTAAAATAAAAATAATCTTGTACCAGAGGAACTTAGTGATGCATCTAAGAAGTGCTAGGAATAAGTTTTAGTGGGTAAGTGGTGTTCTGGAGATGAGGTGGGCAAGAAGGATTCTGAGGGATCTTTGCCCCTGCATGAAAAGAATGGGGCAATCCAGGAGCCCAAGGCCAAGTACCTTTAGAGCTATGACCTTATGTCTGCCTTTATGGAGGACTGTCACATGACTGAGTGGGCCTTGGGTCAACACTTCCGGCTAGGCAGGGACCCACAAGGACAGAAGAAGGTATCACCAAGCTCATGGGAACAGGATGTATGGCAGAGTTTGTATCTGCCTAAGTGAAAGATTTTGACAGACTCTTGCCTATGATTTCTTTTACTGTAAGGTGTAGAGAAGTTTGAGAGAAGGAAGGAGACAAAAAGCTCCCATCTACTCCATTTATTCAAACAAATCTGTCACTGTTGGAGGACAACTGATTTTAGGGGAGTACCTACTCTAAGATTTGGAGATCCACAAACAGATAAGATCCCATACCATGAAACAACCACGAAAGAACCCATAAAACAAACCAACCCAAAACCCACTGCTAACAGTTGATCAACAGGCACTGTGAGGGCTGTGGAACGACCCCAGAAAGCGACTGTTTCAAATCTCCACAGCTCTTCCCACCTGGAACAATGATTGAATTATACAGGGCAAACCTGGGCTATGTGGGAAGCTAACATTTAGGAAATGGATTCTCAGTTGTTCTCAAAGTACAGACCCCCCCCAATAGACAGCATCATCACACATGGGGATACAAGTTAAAATGAAAATCCCCAGCTTCTCTCCCCAGAGGACAGCAAGCAGAGGCCTGCGTCTTTGTTTTCCAAAGTTCTCCAGGGAGCTTGGGTACAAGCCTGAGGACCAGTCATGTACTTTAGAATCTTCGGCAATTCAACTAAGTGGCTCTCTCATCAGTACTGTAGTAGAGAAGAAGCATTTGCTCTGCAACAGCTGGATAATCCCACCAGGCTACACCAGGGAGAAAGAAATCCCCAACCGGAAACACCTCCTCTGTGTTTCCAGTTGGGATTAGCAGCCATAGTTTCCAGCCCAGCCATGAGATCATAAAAGAAAGCAGCCAGTACTTTTTAGCGTGTGGCTTAGCTAGGTTGGTCAGTAGTTAGGTTACTAAATGTATTTTCATGTGTGTGTGTGTGTGTGTGTGTGTGTGTGTGTGTGTGTGTGTGGTGTTGGGGGTATACCTTGTGTTCACTCAGAGACCAGAAGAGGATGTTGTGTGTCCTGTTTTATTCCTCTCCATCTGATTCCCTCCAGACAGGGTCTCTCACTGAAACTGGGGCTAGGGAGGCAGCCAGCAAGCCCCAGAGATCCTCCTGTCTCTGCTCCCCCACATAGCCAGAGGTGCAGGAATGTGCGTGGTCACACCCAGATTTTCACATGGGTGCTGGGATTTGAACTTAGGTCCCCATGTTTACACAGTAAGCATTCTTTCCTACTGAATCATGTCCCCAGTGCTCTTAAATGCATTTTCTATCTATCACATGTTCAACTTACAATGTGTATACTGGTAGAAGGAAAAAAAAAATCTGTTCTGTGATGACATGGTAATGCCACCCAGATGAATTCTACTGGGCTAGCACTCTAACCTGAATCACAGCGAAGACCTCACTGATTTGTGAGCAGATGGCTAGCTGGCACTCTACCCAGAACAATCGGGGCAAATCTTCTCCAATGTGCAATTGAAGACAGACTCTACTCTGGGGGCATTGCAATGGTTAGTATGAATGAAACATGTATGTGCAATTACATGCAATCTGTGTTGGGCCTGTTTAATACTGAAAAGACCTGCTTTGTTATGACAAATTCCTCAGGAGGCGTCTTGACGTGTAAAAAGGGATGACTGTCTTATAACACCACGCAAATTCCGTAAGGCTGTAATCTAACATAAGACATATGGGTGAACCCTCATCTACAATAGTATTAATAATCCCCCAAATGGAATTCCAACAAGAGAAACAACAAAGGCGGTGAGGAGCTTACACAATCTTCCCACCAGGTGGCAACCCAACATAAGCAATAGGAAAAGTTTGGCATTAACACCCTAAAACATGAACACACTTGCCAATGTGCATGGAACTTTCTTGAAATCTGTAAAGACAATATTACCGATCTCAACTCACACGTAAGTGATGGATACATGGTTTCTTTACTTAATAAAACGTAAACTAAAATTTAGTGCTCAGTGTTTGAAGTGTATCTTGATTATAATGTTTTTTATTCACATTTTAGTGACTTGCTTCTACAGTTAGGCTACTGCCAGCAAATCCTCTTGGGAAGAAAAAAAAATATTTTTCTGTCTTCCCAGCCTCTACTATGGAAGCTGATACATAGCATGTATTCAGTAAATATTTACTAAATAAGGATGTATGTGTAATATTAAACTACAAGGGGCTACTGAAGATAAAATTGATATGAGAACAAGATATGAACTAGAAAACACAAATGAAAATAAGGTGATTTTTGAGCTTCTTTTGAAAACACTCTATTTATTTATTTATTTATTTATTTATTTATTTATTTATTTATTTATTTATTTATTTATTGTGTCTATGCATGTTCGTGCATGGATTTGTGAGTGGGTGTGCATCTGCTAGGTGTACTATGGAGATCATGGTACAACTTGTGGGATCTGGTTCTCTCCTTCCACCATGTAGATCCAGGGGATGGAACTCAGGTTGTCCAGCTTGGTGGCAGACTTCTTTCCCTGCTGAATCATCTGGATTTCATGTGTGTTTCAGTGTTTATCATGGGCTCCCCTCACTAGAGTGTGTGGAACCCTGTGAGTGTTAACATCTTGACCATGGTGGCCACCTCAGATGCTAGAACGATGCCAGGCACAAAGGAGATACTCAACAAGTACTAATCACTCATCATAAAACACTTGGGGGACCTTAAGCATCTGTATACTCTCTGGACACAAAAGCAAAATTAATCATTGCAAATTGTGGCACTTCAGACACAGAGCATTTTGGGCATTCCACTCATCTAATATTCTTTGAGAACATAGGAGAGGTGGATGTCCAGCAAGCCGTGGTGACTTACTCCAGCTTTGAAAATCTAGCCTCCTTAGGAGCCACTGCACAGAGGAAATCTGCTCATCAGAGTCTTGCACTCTCTCTCTCTCTCTCTCTCTCTCTCTCTCTCTCTCTCTCTCTCTCTCTTTTCGAGACAGGGTTTGTTTCTCTGTGTAGCTTTGCACCTTTCCTGGAACTCACTCTGTAGACCAGGCGGGCTTTGAATTCACAGAGATCTGCCTGCCTCTGCCTCCTGAGTGCTGGGATTAAAGGCATGAGCCACCACTGCCCAGCTTTTTTTTTTTTTTTTTTTTTTTTTTTTTTTTTTTTGGTTTGCTGTTCTGTGGACTTGGCATAATTTTTTTTATAAATAAATATAAAAAAATGAATAAGAATTACTTTAGGTTAGAGGTTCACATAACATTGGCCTCTTTGAATTGAAGAACAAGATTATCCAAATAGTAGAATGATATTAATTCCCTTCCTGGCTCTTCAATGGTATGTTTTATAATTAAAAAATTAAAATAAAATAAAAATTTCTTATAAAAATGCCCTTGAAAATAAAAAAAAATAAAATTGCACACCCAAATTAACCAGACCCCAAATCTATACATCTAGGTGAACTTCTATACAATTAGAGAAACCATTTGGAACAGGAGTTGTGGAGCGTCACATGTTACACTTTCATTATTGAATGTGTTTTAAATATTTAGTTTCTCTTAGATCTATGGTTCTCAACTTCGAGAGATTCTGTTCCCAATAAACGTGTCAAAATGTCTGGAGACATTTTTGGTTGTCATCATCACTACTTGAGGGAGGAAAGTGGACTGAGGTCCAGGGTGTTGCTAGGCAGCGTATAGGACACAGGACAGCCAGTGACATAGGCCACGCTCTGCTGAGCTGTACGCTGTACCTGTGGGTTTAACTGGTGCTCCACAACAGCAAGGGACAGGCTTTGAGCAGGTCAGTGTTACTGCCAGTCCATTCCAGCTGTCTTCCGTTCCCCCAAACAGCAGTATTTGATGACTCATGATATCACAATTCAAGCGAAGTTTGCCAGAGGAGAGAGTATTGCAAAAATAATAGCGGGTCCTTGTCTTAGTCACTGTTCTATTGCTGTGAGGAGACACCATGCATGACCAAGGCAGTTTAGAAAAGAAAGCATTTAATTGGGAGCTTGATTACAGTTTCAGAGGGTGAGTCCATTATCGTGGGAAATATGGAAACGTTTGCACAGTCCTTTACCAATTCCTGAGTCCACATGCTTCTACCTGCCCAGCTTGTGTGTCCCACCTGTTTCCCGAGGGAACCTTGACTGATGCAGTTCTGTGAGTGTTTACTGTTCAGCAATGCTTTACTTCAGAGGCCTTCAGCACAGCTCTTTGAAATGATGCCATGTAAGGACTCGGGTGTGGTTCGCCTTTTCCTGTCATCAAGGCCATGTTCTCTCCACCCCCTTTACATCCTTGTGAACTTTAAACAAAACGCTATCGAGGTGCATTAGCAGGATGCAGCTCCCATCACTCGTTGTATTAGAACCCATTTGTGCCCTCTGTGTCAGAGCCGCCGAGAATGCGAATCACTCACTCCAGCTTTCCAAATGCCAGGAGGGCGACCAGAGGACACTGTTCATCTTTCAAGAAATGTCTCTTATAAAATGTCAATGGCCCTTTCTTGTGAGACCTTGATGATGATCTTTAGGTTAGAGCTTATTACTTTTCAAGGATATTAGGTAGGAGGAATGAGGAATGACTTCTCTAGGGACGATGAGGTGTTTTTCCCCTCAGCCCTTCTGTCTTATTCATTTATTTCTTCCATTCCCAAGAACAGCAGTATTTGATGAGTCATGATGTCACACAATTCAAACAAAGTGTGCTAGGGGATAAAGCATTACAAAAATAACAGGGGATGCTCGTTTTAGTCAGTGTTCTATTGCTGTAAAAAGGGAACTCCTATAACATAAAGCATTTAATCAGGAACTTGCTTATAGTTAGTTTTAGACGGTTAGTCCATTATCATCATGGCGGGGAGCTCGGTGACAGATAGGCAGGCAGGCATGGTGCTAGAGAAGTAGCTCACATCTGACCCTCAAGTTGCAGGCAGAGAGAGACACTGGGCCTGGGTTGGGTTTTTGATACTTTAAAGCCCACATCCAATGGCACACTTCCTCCAACAAGACCACACCTACTCTAATAAAGCCACACCCCCTAATCCTTTCCAAACAGTTCCACTAACTGGAGGCCAAGTCTACGAGGGCCATTCTCACTCAAACCACAAAGCTACTCTAAGAAATACTAATGCTTTCCTCCCATGACCTGTTGTCCTAATTTCATTTCTGTTACTGTGAGAAAATACCCTGAAAAAAGGTAACTGGGAGGGTAATGACATTATTTTCATTTGCAATACGAGGTTTTAGCCCATCGTTGTAGACAAGTCATGGCAGGAACTTCAGATAGCTAGTCACATCACATCCACAGCCAAGAGAAGAGAGACATGAATTCAGACATGCCCACTGGCTTGTTTGGACTGAACTTGTTTGGTGCTACCCAGGTGGGATGGGTCTTCCTACATCAATTGACTTAAGACAGTCACCTGTAGACATGTCTACAGGCCGGCCCAATGTAGACAGTCTCTCAATGAGACTCTTTTCCCAAGTGATTTTAGGTTGTGTCAAGTTGGCAATTAAAGATAACCATCGTACCTATCCTCACAGGGTTAAGGTTAGAGTTAGTTGGTTAGGAGTGGGCCCTCTGCTGGTCCCTCATTGCCTCTTCTCTGTGGACATACTTAAGGTTATGTGCCCTTACAGATTTTATTTTTATTATTATTTTAAATTGTGTGCATGTGTGTGTGTCTGTGCATGGGTAATTGCATGTGTATGTAGTGCCTGGGGATGCCAGAAGAGGGCGTCAGATCCCCTAGGACCGGAGTTGCAGGCAGTTATGAGCTGTCTGTCATGGGCTCTGGGAACTCAACTCCTTTGCAAGAGCAGTAGGCATTTTAAACTGTTGAGTCATCTCTCCAGCTCCTGGTTATGTGCTCTTGATCTGATTGAGGCTCAAGAAATTATTCTGTTTACCCAACAACATTTACTGATCACTTATAATAAGCTGTACCCTGGAGAGAGAACAGTGGCCATGATATAGACATAGTCTCTGACAGCGGCTCACAGCCTTTGACAGCAGCTCACAGTTCAGAAGAGTTAAGCATCAATAAGTCATTACCCAAAGGTATGAGGAACCCAGCAGGGGGAGCCTGTTCCGCCCGCCCGAGGAGCTGGGAGAAGGTTCACTGAGGAAGTGACAATTACGTAGAAAGCCACAGACATTCACTGGGAAGGGGGAGGGGGGGGTAAAGGGCCAGCATGTGCAAAGGCACACTGAAAGCTGACCAAGCAGGAAGGGTTCAAAGAATACCAGCACTCTGTAGCTGCAGACTGGGGGATTTGAGAAGGAGCAGGGGGGCACAGGATAACACGAGAGAAGCGCCTAGGAAAACAGGCGGCCGCGGCGGGGTGGGGTGGGAGTGGGGGTGGGGGGTGGGGGCAGGTCCTGAGTCTTTTGTGAACTAAAATTCCCGAAGAGAAGCTGTGTCTGGCTGTGACCACTAAACTCCGGGAAGGAGTCTGTGTCTGGAGAGACTAATGGACCCATTGGAATTTCAGTACTGTGGACAGATTGGAATTTTGATGGTTCAGAGGCTAATTACTTTATCTTGGGCTAGTTTGGGCCTTCGGGAACAGCTGTACCATGCCCCACTCTGTTATCTGAAGTGATACCTCGTGATAATAAATAAAACCTCTTAGAAGCCATTAACGTAGAGCATAAGCTTCCAGCAATGCAAGAGCTAAAATGTCATCAGGTAACATACTAGGCCTACAGAGAAAGCTCCCTCGTCTCCATGTAGCCATCAACGTATTTTAAACTTGCCTTGATTTCTGGCTTTCTTTGTTCTGTAAAACTACAAAAACTTCACGAAACTGCTTCCACGTTGGGACATGGGATTAGGGTAACCTAACCCTCTATTCTTGGACCACAATCAGAATAAACTCTCTCTTATTCCCTTTAAGGTGAGGGCTGCGCCTTTTCCGGCACTGTGGAATTTGGACTTAACACTGCAGCACCAGTTGGTGGTGTGTTTTTTTAAAACTAGAGATAACATGGTTGGGACTTCCCTCTTAGCAAGACTCTTCTGGTGACATCACGGAGGGAGGGTGTGCTGCAAGGGAACAGGCTGGCTTGGAGGCAGTTCACTGTGAGTCTCCCTCCACTGGGTGGAAGGGCACTGGCTACGAAAGCAGAGGGGAGAGGCCCCTAGGAAGTAGAGGCTGTGGGAAAAGGAGGGCTAGGAGAGTGTGGCTTAAGATAAATTGTAGTCGGGGGCCGGAGAGATGGTTCAGTGGTTAAGATCACTGACTGCTCTTCCAGACGACCCTGATTAGTCTATGGCCATACCACTCTGAACGCCCTTGGTCTTATCAAGAGGACCCGGGTTCAATTCCCAGCACCCACAGGACAGCATACAACTGTCTGTAACTCCAGTTCCAAGGGATCTGACACACATCCTCACAGAGACATACATGCAGGTAAAACACCAATGCACATAAAACATAAATCTTTAAAAAAAGATAAATTGTAGCTCAAGTTCCTGTAGGACAACCTCCTCACCAAAACAGACCCAGATGACTTTGTTAGTGTGTGTGTGTGTGTGTGTGTGTGTGTGTGTGTGTGTGTGTGTGTGTGTGTCCTGGGGAAAACCAACACTACTGCTCTGCTAAAGGAATGTAGCAATAAACTGACTCCTAAGGACATTCTGCTGTACTCACAGATCATGCTCAGCCATCATCAGAGAAGCTTCCTCTTGTGGTAGATGGGAAATAAGAGACCCACCCTGGACGATGTGTGGAGAGTGAGAGATTTTGGAGCACTCAGCCCTAAATAGGATGTCTTCACTAAACCCCTTCCCTCGGGGCTCAGGGCTCAATGAGGAAGTGAGGGCAGAAAGATTGTAAACCAGAGGGGAGTGTAAGAGGCAGAGAATGATAGCCGCAGGATCTCCATGAGTCCGGAAGGTCCAGTCATGATAATGTGTCAGAGGCCTTGAACCAGACCAATGACTCATTGCAGAGAACATTTCAGGTGGGGCTGACTGGACAGAAGATTACACTGTGTGACACATCTCTGCTCCCAGTGACACAGGATGAATGAAGAGGTGCTGGAAAGATGGAGGAGGGAGGTGGGGGGTTTTGTTCGTTTTGTTTTTAATTAATTTGGGGGGGGTTGGGGAGGATGCTGCAGAGGTGAGGGGTGAATATGAAGGGACTGGGAGGTAAGTGGGATTGGGGTGCATGATGTGAAATTCCCAAAGAATCAATAAAGAATTACACACACACACACACACACACACACACACACACATACACACACACACACGGCAGAGGTGTCATCCAGACACTCAGGACTGATGCCCATAAGAACTCACCTCTGTGAGTTGTGGCAGCACATGGGGCCTGTACAGGTTCAGGACAGATGGGATCCCAGCACTGAGACAGGGAAGTGGACACAGGAGCCCACCAAGAACCAAGAAGTTATCTGCAATTGACATCTACTTGCAAAGGAAAAGTTTAGTGTTCTCCAGTGGAGTCTCACTGAATATATTAACCACACTTAAGGGCAGGCCCTTGCCCAGCTGTAGATGGCTAACAAAACAACCTCACTGGTATTTTTGTAGACATTTTGTCTCACATTGCTTTGTTTAGGCATTTTTGTCTTACTCGTCTTTTGTTTGTATATTATGGTCTCTGATTTTGTATTTTTATGGTTTTGTTTGTGTGTGTGTGTTTCTTGTGTTCTTTCTTTGTTTGTTTTTTCCTTTTTGGTTATTTTCAGGTAGGTTTTCTCTGTATAGTCCTGGCTGTCCTAGAACTCACTCTGTAGACCAGGTTGGCCTCCAACTCAGAGATCCACCTACCTGTGCCTCCAGACTGCCGAGATTACAGGTGTAGGTCACCATACCTGACATTGTGTGTTTTTTTAAAACCATAATGGTTTGTTTATTTTATTTGCCTGATTGTTTTCTAAAGAAAGAGAGAACAAAAAAGCATGGAGTTGGGTGGATAGGGAGGTGGGAAGGATCTGGAAGAAGTTGAGAGATGGGAAAACATGATCCAAATACATCTTAAGAAAAATTTTTTTCATTAAAAATATGTGTATGTATTAGACTGATACATAAAATGCACAAAATGGTCGGGCGGTGGTGGCACATGCCTTTAATCCCAGCACTCAGGAGGCAGAGGCAGGCAGATCTCTATGAGTTCGAGGCTAGCCTGGTCTACAAAGTGAGTTCCAGGAAAGGCACAAAGCTACACAGAGAAACCCTGTCTTGAGAAACAAACAAAAAAATGCACAAAATGACAAAACTATTCTATTACGCAAACATAAGCATTGCTCAGATGTAATACAGTACATCCTTTCATGCCTTTCTCTTTTCCTTTCCTCATTTTGAATATCTACTGTTTTATTATACATATTTAAGTGTTTAAAACTGACTCAAATATGAGGTCCAGTAAGATGGCTCATTGGGTAAGGGCACTTGCTACCAAACACAGGGCCCTGAGTTTGATCCCTGGGACCCACATAGTATAAGGAGAGAACCGACTCCTGGAAGTTGTCCTCTGACCTCCACATGCTTGCCATTGGCACACATGCTCTCCATAAATAAATAAGTATAAACTATATAAATTATACAAATGTGCCAGAATTGGGAGGTGGAAGCAGCAGGAGCTGTCTGTTCAAGGTCTTGGCTACACGGGGATTTTGAAGTTATTTGGGCTAGAGATCCTGCCTCAAAAACAAGCAAACAGGGGCAGGACAGATGGCTCAGAGGTTAAGGGCAATTGTTGCTCCTATAGAAGACCTGGGTTCAGTTCCCATCACCCACAGGGCAGCTTACAGCTTTAACCCCAGTTCCAGAGGATCTGCTGCCCTCTTCTGGCCTTGGTGAGTACTGCATGCAACTTGTGCAATGATAATAGAGGCAGGCGAAACATCTATACACACAAACTAAAAATAAATATAAATCTCAAAACCCAAACAAATAAATAAATTACACAAGTGTGAATGAATTTTCTACTTAAAAATTTAGATTAAAAAATTTTAGAGTAGTGGTCAGGAAATTTTCTTGTAAAGTTTAGGGTAGTCTACAGCCTGGGCTTTGGGGACATACAGTGTCACAACTCTGCAACACAACCACTGTGGAGCCTCTGTGGTAGGCTCTATGTCAGTAGTTGACATGGCTATGTTCCAAGAAAACTTGATGAGCTCCCACCCAGAAGACTGTAGTCACCGGAATGGGCATCGTTGTTGGCCCTTCCTCTGGATGCCTGGTCTAGCTTTGGGAACCATAAACACTAAAACCTCTTAAGTTATCATGGAAGCTGCGCTCCAAATTTGATTCCTGATGGTGTGGCTGCCCTGAAGGGACCCATGGAGGTGGATTCTTGACAGTTCTCTGTGTGTGAAACAGTAGCTAGCATGTAAATACAGAAGGGACAAAAGTCTCAAAGAAGTTTATTCAAAAGAGTTTGTGCATACATTGTCTTTATTTTATTCCCCTCCTCATATTACATAAGATACCTCGATTTTATATCACAATGAATAATCACTACCAAGTCATCGTCATACTTTCTGTGTTACAGGATCATAAGAATCATCTAGCGGTTCTTTTGGGCAAAGGACCGGTGAGATTGCAATTGTCCATAGGATGGCTGCCAAGAAATCTTCAAATAAGCTCTGTATACAAAGACTCATCCTACACATTCCATTTCTCCGAAGCACCCTAATTCAGGGTTACAAGTGCATTTCAGTGGTAAGTGCTTGCCTAGTTTGCGTGATGCCCTAGGTTTCATTCTCAGCCACACACACACACACACACACACACACACACACACAGCATTAATTTCATAAAGCAAACATATGTTCCCATATCTTTGTATCTTGTAAGGAACTCAGGGGTTGCATAAATATCAGGCTAGTACTCTACCAGTTAGCCACACCTCCAGCCCTACTTTTTATATTAAAAAAACAACCCAGGCAGATGGATTTTCTTATTTGCAATCAAAAGCATGATAGTCTGAAAGACTGGAATTCCTGCACCGTCCCACCATTGCAGTATGAGGCTGCCTGTGGGTCTAGGACATGTTTGTCAGATATGTATCTGGACTTCCAAGGACCTTGTATTTGGTTTTGTTTCCTGATTTTTAGTTCATTTCTTTTTTAAAATTATAGCCAACATGCCCCTTTCTTTCTTTAGCCTGATTTTCATTTCCTTGCTTCTGGAGTCAAAATGAGGCATACATTTCAAATGTATTTTTATTTGATGCTGGGAATAGGACCAGGCCTCATGCATTCCAAACAAGCACTCTGCTGCTCTGCCTACCACATGGCTCTGTTTATCTCAGTTACAATGTACCCTGGTCTGATTATTGATTTGGCCCTATTCTACCGGTTTTGCTCTGCAAAGCTCCTGGCCACATACTTAGGAACAAGTCAAGAATTCACAAGAGAAAGTTTTAATTAAAAAATTTGAATTAATTTATGTGTATTAATTATTGTATTAATTATGTGTATGCATATTTTGTCTGCATATATGTCTGGGCACCATGTGCATGCTTGGTGCCCTTGGAAGCCAGAAGGGTGTGTCAAGTCTCCTGGGACTGGAGCTATAGACAGATGTGAGCCACTATGTGGGGGCCGGCAATCAAACCTGGGTCTTCATTGAGCCATTTCTTCAGCCCCTTTCTTGTCTTTTCCCCTGAGATAGAGTCTCACTACGTACATCAGGCTAGCCGCAAACTCACAGGGATCCACCTGCCTCTGTCACTTGAATGCTGGAAGAAAAGCATGTACCATTTTGCTCATTCAGAAAAGTATTTTTAAGCTTCCAGGTGAGAAGTTGGGGCCTCTTTCTCTTTTTCTTCTTTAACTTTATTACTCAGAAGCAGAGTTTTTATATATATATATATATGACTAGATCCATTTTAAGTACAAAATGGGATTTGGAAATATCAGAGAAGCCACAAGATTTGCTCACATCTAGCTAAGTAAAAAAAATGATTTCAGGCTTTGTATATTTAAAAAAATCTTCTGAAATGGCTTTTATTTTGTATTTACAGACAGGGTCCCATCCATGCCAGACTGACTGCAAATTTATGTATCTGAGGATACTTTTGAATTTCTGATCCTCCTGCCCCTACTTCCTGAGTGGTGGGACTACAGGTGTGCATCACCATGCCAAATTTATGTGGCGCAGGGGGTTGGCCCCAGGGCTTTGTTTATGTCAGGCAAACACTCTGTCAGCTGAGCTATTTTCCAAGCCTCTGAAATTTTCTCTAAGATTTCCATGGTAGCGATGTAGCTCCATGGTAGAACAAGTCTTTAATATGCATGAGGCCCTGGGTTCTATTCCTAGAACCTGCCCTCCAATTCTGCTAAAGTGATGACATCTTTGTGGGAGAGATAATATAAATATAGTGGAGTACATGCAGTCTTGAGAATGGAGCTTTAGGGTTTGAGGAGATGGCTCAGTTGGTAAGGTGCTTTTTGCACAACCATGAGGAATTTGCATCCCATGTAAAAAGCCAGATGTAGAAGCACAGGCCTCTAATCCTTGTGATGGAGAGGGGGAGACAGGAGGATCCCTGGAGCATGATGACCAGCAAGTCTTACTGAACTGATGATCTCCAAGTTCAGTGAGAGACCTTATCTCAGCTGGACGTGGTGGTGTACACCTTTAATCCCAGCACTTGGGAGGCAGAGGCAGATAGATCTCTGAGTTCGAGGCCAGCCTGGTCTACAGAGTGAATTCCAGGACAGCCAGGACTGTTACACAGAGAAACCCTGCCTGAAAAAAAAATGTGAGTATTTTGTGAGGCCAGCTTGGTCTATACATACCAAGTTCCAGGCCAGTTAGGACTACATAACATGATCTTGTCTCAAAAAAAAAAAAGAATGAATGAAAGGAGAGAGAGAGAGAGAGAGAGAGAGAGAGAGAGAGAGAGAGAGAGAGAGAGAGTTTATCTAAAAAATAAATGGAGAGCAAGAGAGGATGACACCTGACATGGACCTCTGACTTTAGTATACACACATGAGTGTGCCAAGCTTGACTACACATAATATGAACATGTATAAACACACACACACACACACACGCACACACACACACTCACACACACACACACACACTCACACACACACACTCATGTACACAGAGTGTAGTTTAATAGTCTATCTCATGCTAGTCAGAATGGCTATCATTAAGAAGATAGGAACAAACGTTGGCAAGGATGTAGGGAAATATTTCTACACTGCTGGTCAGACTATAAATCGGTCTAGCCACTAAGGGGTTTCCTTATAAAGAAAAGAAAGTTGACCATATAACCCAGCCATACTACTTCTAGGTATATACTCAAAGGACTTAGTGGCAACATGCACAAGGAAGTGCACATACATATTGGTTGCACTGCTCTTCACAATAGGCAAGTTTTAGCATGAGTCCAGGTGTCTATCAACAGGAAGGAAACATGGTATTTCTACGCAATGAGTTTTATTCAGCTATAAAAAATAAAATTATGTTTTTTTTGGAAAACATATAATTGAAGATTATCACGCTAAATGAAATGTCTAATGAGGAAGACAAATATTGCATGTTTTCTCATTTGAAGATCTGAGAATTCTTTGTAGATATACTGAACCATTTGTGTGTGTGTGTGTGTGTGTGTGTGTGTGTGTGTGTGTGTGTGTGTGTGTGTATTGTTGTATTGCGGTGGTTTGAAAGAAAATAGCCCTCAAAGCGAGTGGCACTATTAGGAGGTGTGGCTTTGTTGGAGGGAGTGTGTCACTGTGGAGGTTGGCTGTGAGTTCTCATATATGCTCAAACCAGGCTCAGTGACACAGTTCACTTCCTGTCACTTCCATATGAAGATGTGAACTCTCAGCTCCTTCTCCATCACCATGTCTGCCTGCATGCTGCTTTGCTTCCTGCCATGATGATAGTGGGTTAAACCTCTGAACTGTAAGAGAGCCACCCCAGTGAAATGTTTTCCTTTATAAGAGTTGCCATGGTCATGGTGTCTCTTCACAGCAATAGAAACACTAGCAAAGACATATATCATAGTCAAGATCTCAAAAATATAAAGTAAAGAAAAAATACTAAAAGTTGTAAATAGAAAAATGTTGAATCACATGCAGAGGCAGAAACATCAGAATAATAGCAAATCTGTTATCAGCAACCCTAAAAGCTAAGAAAGCATGGAATGATATACTTCAAACCTTGAGAGTACATAATTGTCAACCAAAATTGTTATACACAACAAAATTATTAAAATAGATGGAAAACTATGAAATTTTCAAGACAAAAAATGCTAAAGTAATTCATGATAACTAAGCCAGTACTACAGAAAATTCTTAAAAGAATCCTATACATGGAAGAATAAGAAAGTAGCTTCTCACATAAGAATGCAGGACAGAATACAGTCTATGAGGGCAACGGATGAAGAATAGAACTGAGAAGGAATCAATCATGTTCAACACGGCAGACAAGCAAAAATCCAGCACTATTAGGTAAGGAGGAAAAGAAATAATTAACCAATTGAAAAATAGTGAACAATAGCAAACACTTCTAACTATAACCTTGAAGGCAAACAGCCTTAATTCATGAGTTAAAAGACATGGACTGGATTTAACAAAAAATGACCTACATCTCTTCTGTCCCTAAGAAACACACATAGCTAGGAAGACATCTAAAACCAAGAGTCAAATGTTGGAAGTCAAACTACCAAGCAAATGGAAGCTGTAAGCAAGCTGGCATAGCACTTTTTGTAGCTGATAAAGTAGATTTCAGACTAAAGCTAATCAGGCGAGAAATATGCTACTGCATATTGATAAAGGAAGTTATCAAGAAGACCTATTGTAAAATATTATGCAACAAATTTTGCAACCCCCGACTTAATAAAATCAACACTAAAAGGTATAAAAGGCCACATAGGTTCAGACACAATAATAATGGAGACTTTAATACAATGTTCTATACGTGACCATATGTGTGTGGGTGCATGAGCTACAGCACACTTGTGGAATTCAGAGGACAACTCTACAGAGTTAATTCTCTTCTTCCACATTTCTGCAGGTTCTGGGGAATCAAACTCAGGACATACGGCTCACATAGCAAGCACATCCACCTGCTGAGACATCTTGCCAGCAAGGAAATGCAATCAGTCTAGATGTCCATCAATGGACAAATGAATGGTGAAAATGTGATACATACAAACAAGAGAATTTTATTTAGCCAGAAAGAATAATGAAACCATAAAATTTGTGGGAAAAGGAATGGAAGTGGAAAACATTGTATTAAGAGAGGTAACCCAGGCTCCGAAAAACAAATACTGTATATTCGCTTTCATATGTGGATCCTAGACTCTGTCAAGTAGGAAGTCCGGGGAGGAGTAAATATGGATAAAGACTAGGAAACTAGAAAGGAGGCCATATGACTGGAAAAAAAGGAGACTTTAAGGGAGGGGCAGGGAAGACAACAGAACAACGGGGGGGGGGATACTGGAAATGAAAGGATACAATGGGCAAAGAGGGGCAGAGAGATGAGGGAGAGGAAGATTGCTTATAATGAAGTATGTATAAAAACTTCATATAGAATCCTGTTACTTTGTAAGCTATTTTTCTAAAAAAATCAGTGAGATGCAGTAAAATAGAGCAGTCATAATATTATACTGCAACAGCAGTTATGGTGGTCTCCATTTCATCATATATCTTCCTGTGTTTTCACACTCGAAGAAACACTTTGCAACTTGTTTGCATATTTGATTGTCAGCATCACTATTTTTGCACTTGGGTCTGTTATGTTAGAAAAGGTTACTAAAACACAAGCACAGAGATACTGACTGAAAAAGTTGGTCTGACAACAGAGATGGTACCAAGTGACTAACGGGTGGGTAATATATACAGTGTGGATACATTGCCCAGAGAGATGGTTCACATTTTGGACAGTGTGGAGCAAACAATGAGAAATTTCACTATGGTACTTGGAATGGTTTATAATTTCAATTGTATGAATTGTTTTTTAAAAGATGATGATTTAGGTGAATATTGACTTGGTTATTTATTTGAAAAGGAAATATCAGATAGTTCCTTCTTAAAACCAGAGGAAAAGTCCAAACCAAAGGTAGCTATATTCATATGAATTTTGTGATTTGATAACAATAGCAAATATGGTTGGAAACAGTTCAGTATCAGAACCAAAGTCTATGATACTTGTCTGGACACAAATGAAATGCTATTTAGACATATTAGTTACTTATTGCTGCAACCAAATATTTGACAAGAGCCAACTTAAGTGGAAGGGGTTTTGGCTTACAGTTGGGGGAATACAGTCCCTCATGGTAGGGAAGTCATGGCAGAATGAGCATAAAGCAGCTGATCATATCAAGTCCATAGTGAGAAAGCAGAGAGAGATGAACACTGGTGATCAGCCTGCATTCCCTTTATTTAGTCCAAGGCCCCACTCCATGGAATGATGCCACTCATATTTATGATGAGCCTTACCACCTCAATTAACCTAATCTAGAAACCCCACCACAGACATGCCCAAAGGCTTGTCTTCTGTGTGACTGTAAATCCTTTCTAGTTACTGGGCTTGTCTTTTGTTGACTATATTGCTCCCTTTTCTAAGAGAAAAGACTTCTTACATCCTTTTCCCACTCCAGGTACCACTGAGCCAAATGGAGACTATTGCTAACATTTGGCCAGCTCATGGGGAAGACATTACTTCCCTTAGATTTCTGTGATCTGTGTGGTTTGGATCTGCTGAAAGGGTACGTGCTCCCCAAAGCCCCATTCATGCATGTGAGCCTGCCCCATCATGCTTTGGGAAAGCCAGGCTGGATCAGAATGATGCACTTGGTTTCTGACATCTGGACCTCCTCTCCAGCCCCTCACTGCCAAAGAGCTACACGCTAGCCACATCTCTGAGACATCAAGGAGCTTAAGCAGCTCCAGGAGGAATCTGCAACTAATTATGCCTCACAGACTGCTGTTAATGCAGGACCAGCTCTTTTCAGGCACTGGATATGGAACAGTGTTTGGATTTGGCAGACTAACCTGACTCAGTTATGCATCCATGGGGGGAATGGAGAATACCAGTCGTTTGGAAGGACCTCACTCTTTGCAGGAGATGAGCACACAACCAGCCAGGACATTTGGCAGAAGAGTCACTCCCTCCTGGGCACAATCAGCTCATCTTTTAGTCATCTGCACTATGGAAAGTCTGGCTGCTTATTGAAAGGGATGGAAGGAGTGATTTTTTGGGGCTCTGCTGAACTTGGATAGGCTCTTTCCATTGCTATTATGCCACAGGGTAGCAACTTTAACAGACCCATCTTCTACAGACTGGAAGCTAGAGGTAAGAATTCCCATGGGAGAAATGGCCCTGAAGTGAAGTGGGTATCTACCCATAAACATGGCAGATGGGCTAGGAGCTTTGATCCTGTAGTCATGTTGCCTGGTTCAGATGCTGGCTCCACCAGTGACTTACATGGTGACATCACATAGGTAGTTATAAGGCCCTATTATAATGGTGTGGGGATTGTTATTGCTATGTCATGGGGTATTGTGAGTACAAGATGAGATAATCAACAGAGGTACTTAGCATGTATTTCAGTGTGTGTTGCTTTGTATGATAGGAATGACTCAATCCAAACATTCAAACAAGTTTTATTTACTTTAGCTTAAATTCAATGTTGATACAGTGGGGGAAGTTCAAACTCAGTTGTCTAGTCTTCTCCATCCTAGAGCTGTTTAATGGTTGTTGACCATGTTTCCACACTGGATAGGATAGGGTCCTACCTTCCTCTCAAGGTCAGCAGTTCTATTGCTTCCAAGACCTATTTGGATCATGGAGTTCTGGTAAAGATGGAGCCCTTGTCTCTGGGATCCAAGGTTCCTTGTGTACCATGTGGCTGAGTCCTCCAAGGTCTTGCCACCTCCCTAGGACATTGGTAAAGCATCAGGGGTCACAAGGGTGCTGACTCTTTCCCTCCTTAAAGGCCTCAAAATCAAACACTGGTATTTGAAAATAATGAAAACTCCAACTGGCCCTGGAAGAGCAAGGCTTCCTATTAAATTCACTAGACCATGCTAAACGAAAAATATAAGAGATATTTTGCCAGTATTTTGATGAAATGAGACGACTAATAAATCTGCTAGGAATTAGAATTCTGTCATTTCTTACATACTGCCTGAGATAATTATAGTTTTGAGCCCAACATAAGCACAGCATGATCTTGTCTGAAAAGTTGTGTTTTCGTTAGTTTTAAAACTTCTTATTTAGAAAAATGTAATGCTTATGTTGCTAAGGAGGAAAGGCCAATGAGGTTCTACTCCTCTCTGGGGATCTACAGGCAGTTAATGGTTGCTGGGGGATGGAGAGACATTTTCTTCAGCCGTGTGGCCACTGGTAACTTGCGTATGCTACTGTAAATAACCCCTGACCCTGTATGAATGTTCCTGTAAGAAATCTTCATTAATTCAATGTGTCACCAAAAATAAAGACATGAAAACAGAGGAGAACTGCTTGGGAAGAGGAAAGAGACCAGTAGCAGTGGGCTAGGACGGTGACAAGAGTGGATAATGGGGGTAATATGATCAAAATGCATTGTATATGCTATGCAAATCTCATAATGAAACCAGTTACTGTGTATAACTAATATAATATGTGCTAGTAAAACACTTCGAAACCTTTTTGTTTTAATTTTATGTATATGTGAGTGACTGTGTGGTTTGTGCATGTGAGTACAGTGCCCACAGAGGCCAGAAGATGGCAACAGATCCCCTGAAGATGGAGTTACAGGCAGTTGTGAGCTGCCTGGCCAAACTCCAGTGCTCTGCAAAATCAATATGTGCTCTTAGCTGGCAAGCCATTTCTCAAGCCCGCTCCCCAATATTTTCTTAAAAGAAAAAAATATATTTATGGGGAAAGTTACAAGACCAATCCAACAACTATTTGTGCACCATTCATCTTGGATTTGCACATTTGCTTTCTCCTGCTCTATCTGTATACATAGAGTTTTTAATGAGCTACTCTAGGCTAAATTGTAGACATGATGACCTTACATTGAATACTTCAGTGCTTCTTACAAAAAAGGACACTCTCTTGTGCAACAGCAGTATAATTATCAAGGTCAAGAAATGAATGGTTGTTGGCCTGGGACATAGCACAGTGGTAGAGTGCTTGCCTACTATGCACCATGTCCCAGGTTCTATTCCCAGCACCATAAAAAAGTCAACAGTGGTAAATATGATCTTATTCTCCACATATAATCTGTAATCAAATCTTATCCACTGTCCCAATCATATCCTTCATAGCATTTGCCCTTTCCAGTATGTAATCCAAGATCACTTGCTGTATTTACTTGTTTTGAAGTCAGTGCTTATTAAAGTCAGCCACTATATTAAACATAGAAGTCAGGCAATGGTAGCACACACTTTTAATACCCTGGTTATAAGTCAGATATGTTAAGTTTATTTTTTTATAACTTTTATTCTTCTCTCATACATTACATCTTGACTGTAGTTTCCTCTCCTTCCACTCTTCCCAGTCCCTCCACTCACTTCCCCTCTCCTCTCCTCCAGATCCACTTCTCCTCTGTTTCCCTTTGAAAAAAAAAGAGCAGGCCTCCCAGGGATATCCACCAAGCATGGCCTAACAAAATACAATAAGACTAGGCACAAACCCTCATATCACAGCTGGATGTGGCAGCCCAGTAGGGGGGAAAGTGTCCCACAAGCAGGCAGAAATGTCAGAGACAGCCCCCATTCTCATTGTTGGGAGGCACACAAGAACACCAAGCCACACAACCACAACATATATGCAGAGAGCCTAGCTCAGACCCATACAGGCTCCTTGTTCATCTGTTTAGTCTTTGTGAGTCCCTATGGGCCTTGCTTAGTTGATTATATGGGCCATGTACTCATGGTGTCCTTGGCCCTTCTGGTTCCTATAATCTTTCCTGCCCTGAGGTATTGAGTTTAAATGACATTTTATCCTCAAAGAGCTCCAGACTCTTTTTGGTAACAAATATAAACTGCACACGCTTGCCCATGGGGCTGTTGCAAGGATCAAAAGAGGTCTTCCTCTTTTTGAACAGCAAAACACTATGTAAGCAGACAGGACAGAACTTTACACACATGCATTTCTAGTTAGATTCCTGGGACTTAACTGCAAAATTCTGACGGGATAGGAAGGCAGGAGACTTCTTTAGAAAGTTAGGAGGCTCCATTTTCCTCAGATAGCACCTTTCCTTTTGTGTGGTGATGCATTGTGTCCCCCAATATTGTGCACCCTAATAAAGTTTATCTGAGGATCAGAGGAAAAAGTCAGCCACTATATTAAACATAGAAGTCATACAATGGTAGCACACACTTTTACTCCTAGCATTTGGGAGGCAGAGATCCCTCTGGATCTCTGTGAGTTCAAGGCCACACTGGGGAACAGAGCCAGGCATGACACATGCCTTTAATCCCAGCACTAACCATAGAGGTCTGTACAGACAGACAGACAGGAAGTGATGTAGCTGGGCAGAGGGAGGAAATGAGATGGCAGAACAGAAAGGCATATAGGCATGGGTATACCGGAAGTAGGTCTCTTTGGAGACTGAGGTGTCGGTGAGGCGAGGTTGTCTGTGGCTTTTCCTATTCCTCTGATCTCTAAGGTTTTTACCCCAATATCTGGATCCAAGTTTTTCTTATTAATAAGACTGTTTAGCAATTCATGTTATACTTTTGTTTAATTGAAAAGAGCTCCCCCTCCCTGTTTTTTTCTGTTTACTTATTTTATTTATTTTTTATTTTTTTATTTTTTAAATTTTTTTTAATGTCAAATGCTGTTTGTTGAAGGAGGGAAGAGGTCTTAAATACAGGCTTATAGCACAATGGGAGAACCCCAGAGGGCAGAAGTTCACTACTGATATTTTACAATCTTGCATCTAAGCTGTTAACACCCATTACGCAGAATACACAGACAAGGAACTTCCCTTAAGCATTCAGGAGGGTGGAACCCAGCAGGGAATTAGCATAGGGAGGATATCAAGGTCAAGGTCATCAAGCAAGGCAACAGTTACCCAAAACGGGGACCAGGACCCTACAGGTCCCCCTTTTACTAAAAAATGAGTTTCTGACTTAGGTTGCATGGGAAGTCAGCAGGTCACCTTACCCGTCATGGAGACGCCTGCCCAGGCCACACAGGTGCTCTGTCTTAGGTTGGTGAGCGCCCCCCAGGCATTACCCATCTCTGAATACTCATCATGCAGGTTCAATCGTATGTGAGTTGCAGAGTTAACTGCTGCCAAAGATCTCAAAGTGGCACTGGGCTTGCAATCTGTGTGTTCGACACACAAAAGACCAACAGAGGTCCTATCCCACCCATAGCCAGTAGGCTAAAGGCAACTGAGCCATTCCCTTCCTCAACGAGCCTTACTGCAAATTGGAGTCCTTGTAAGATGGTATCCCAAAAGCAAATGGAACTTGAGTTTATAAATTTATAATTTTCAAAGCCAATCGAAATATATATAACTATTGAATTAAATTTATCATGCCCAATTGAATGAAAGATTAACTAACTGAGGTAGCTACTTTTGCTGCCAGGGTCTCCACTGTGCTAGCTGTAGTAAGCAATTATGAAATGGTAATCCCAGAAACAGTAGCAGCGGTGGCCGCCACTGTTATAACAGCAACAACGGCAGCAGCAATGTCAAATTCTCTTCTGGAGTGTGTGGGCATCCACTGGCATGGATACAACTCCAGGAACATGAACCGCCAAGGCCCATTTTTCTTGATCCCAGCACGACTTAGGCTGGCAGCTCTTCTGGAGAATCCAAAAGCATGGCTACAGTTCCTAGGCTTATGTTAATGCTTGCCAAAGCTGGCCATATTGGGCTCTCAATCCCCATTGGCATAGGAAGTGGAGAGCTTTTCATTAAGGCCCAATAGGTCTCTGTCATGTTGGGTTTCAGCAGCAGTCACAGGGCAAACATAGTGCTCACAAATCCAAAGAGGAAACTCATTGTCCTGAGGAAAGACATAAACAGAACCCCGGGGCCTACACCGACACCAGATCAGGTCTCCTTCAAGTGCTAGTAGAAACATCCTTCCATTGTTCCAGAGGGTGTTTTGCAAGAGGAGACCTCCAGTGCTTATCTGCAGTGGATACTCCAGCAGAAACCACTGATAAAAAATTTAAAATATATAAAACAAGGGAAAGAATAGAATGTGGAGAGGAATGATGAGTCCCCAGTTTCCCCCCCCCCTTTTTTTTACTCCAGCAAAATATGTTTGTTTGGCTCCTTTTTAAACAGTTCAAATTTTTCTTTTTTTTTTTCATCTTTCACTTTTTCAAATTAATCAATTTATCCACCTTTCTATTATCAGCTTGATACAGTATGTATTCCCATCTTAATTGTGAAATGTTTCATTGAGACTTGCTCAGTAATTGAGTAAAACCAAAACTTATTATAAGCCACAGTCAACCTAGGGTCCCCCATGCTATATATAGTCCCCATGATTCTGTGGGTTGTAGTCTGATTGTTCTTTATTTTATATCTAGAATCCACTTATGAGTGAGTACATACCATGTTTGTCCTTCTGGGTTTGGGTTACCTCACTCAGGATGATTTTTTCTAGTTCCATCCATTTGCCTGCAAATTTCATGCTTTCATTGTTTTTCTCTGCTGAGTAAGTAATACTCCATTGTGTATATGTACCACATTTTCTTAATCCATTCTTCAGTTGACGGGCATCTAGGTTGTTTCCAGGTTCTGGCTATTACAAATAGTGCTGCTATGAACATAGCTGAGCATGTATCTTTGTGGTATGAATCAGCATTCCTTGGGTATATGCCCAAGAGTGGTATGGCTGGGTCTTGAGGTAGATCGATTCCCAATTTTCTGAGAAACTGCCATTTTGTTTTTTGAGACAAGGTTTCTTTATGTATTCCTGGCTGTGCTGGAACATGTTCTGTAAACCAGACTGGCCTTGAACTCACAAAGATCCGTCTGCCTCTACCTCCTGAGTGCTGGGATTAAAGGCATGCACCACCACCTCTTGGCAGAAAAGATCACTTAACTGTTGAGGAGCTGTGATTCTACTTCTAGACTTTGCCTGACCCCTGGTTGAGGTATAATTTTCTTAGAGCAAGATGCACAGATCCTTAATGACTAACACGAATGTTAAAAGGTCTTTTAATATAAAAAACTCAGTACCTGCTATTGGTAAGATAAATGCTGAAAGATCATAGAGACAATGGAACAAGCCAACTCTTACCTCTAGGACTCCTCAGCCTGAAAAAACCCTCTAGTTCCTGTCTCTTCATACCTTATATACCTTTCTCTGCCACAGCCATCACTTCCTGGGATTAGAGGCGTGTGTGCTTCCTAAGCAAAGGCATGAGATCTCAAATGTTGGGATTAAAGGTGTGTGGCCACCACTGCCTGGCTTTGTTTCTCTCCTAGACTGAATCAATCTCATGTAGTCCAGGGTGGCTTTGAACTCACAGAGATCCAGACAGATATCTGTGTCCCAAGTGCTAGGATTAAAGGTGTGTGTCATCACTGCCTAGCCTCTATGTTTAATTTAGTAGCTTGTTCTGTCCTCTGATCCTCAGGTAAATTTTATTAGGATACACAATATATCACCACATTTCCCCTTTTTACATGAGATTAACTCAGTCTAGGAGAGAAACAAAGCCAGATACTTGGGAAGTACACACACCTTTAATGGCTGGGTGGAGAAAGGTATATAAAGCATGAGGAACTAGAAGCCTTTTCGGGCTGAGGAAGCTCATTTGGCTGAGGCTTTTTCAGCTGGAGCCTTTTGGGTGAGGACACAGGAATTCAGTCAGAGAATTTGTGGAGTTCGTGAGGTGAGACATTTCAGTGGCTTGTTCCTTTGTCTGTCTGAATCTTCAGATAAATTTTATTAGGGTACAAATATATCACCACAAATGACTGTTCCCATCACCCCATACTCACTGTAAGACAACTGTTCTGGCGTTGTTATAATGGTGGTATGGTATTATAGTATTGTTTTCTGTTTCCTGAACTTCTCATCAATTGTATCATACAGTATGTATTTTTTTTGTATCTGACTTTCTTTTTTCAGTATTATTGGTTAGATTCATCCTTGTTTGTATATATGGTTAGTTCAATGATTTTTTAATTGCTGTATAGTATTTTATTTGCACATATCACAGTGTTTATCATTTTTACTATAGATAAACATGGTGTCATTTCTAGCTTTGAGTTATTATGAATAATAATAATCCCATCAATACTTCTATATATAGATATTATCTATATATATATATATATATATATATATATTCTGATAGACATAAAAAAGTCATTGTCATTAGTTATACATCAGGAATGGAATTGCCTCATCATAGAAAACGTCTAAACACAGCCTTTCCACAGTGCTCACCCCATTTGGACTTCCACGCACAAGTAAGCCCTAGCTTTCCTCAGATTACCAGTACTTGGTGTGTAACGACACCACACTGGGTTCTATTGACATTTTTGCAGAAGGTTGTAGTGATCAATGAACAGGTCATGCCTGCTGGTCCACTGCCAGCCTCTGGTAGCTGCTTCTATGAAGAAGTGGAAGAGAACAAGAGACTCCTGAGAGACAGGCTAGAGTGATACCATAAAAAAGCATCGTATCAGTCCCCCGCCCCCACCCCCTCTCTTTCTCTCTGTGTGTGTGACTGTGGCTGCTTTTTTCACCTGTGGCCATCTGGTATCTTTTGAATAGCCTTCTTATGTTTGGAGAATTTGCTGTACAGATATTGACTTTTTTTTAAATTTTTATTTTTATTTTGCAATACAATTCAGTTCTACATATCAGCCACGGATTCCCTTGTTCTCCCCGCTCCGGCCCCCCTCACCTTTCCCCCAGCCCACCACCCCCCATTCCCCACCTCCTCCAGGGCAAAGCCTCACCCGTGGACTGAGATCAACCTGGTAGACTCAGTCCAGGTAGGTCCAGTCCCCTCCTCCCAGGCCGAGCCAAGCGATCCTGCATAGGCCCCAGGTTTCAAACAGCCGACTCATGCAATGAGGACAGGACCCGGTCCCACTGCCTGGATGCCTCCCAAACAGATCAAGCCAATCAACTGTCTCACCCATTCAGAGGGCCTGATCCAGTTGGTGACCCCTCAGCCATTGGTTCATAGTTCATGTGTTTCCATTTGTTTGGCTATTTGTCCCTGTGCTTTATCCAACCTTGGTCTCAACAATTCTCGCTCATATAAACCCTCCTCATTCTCGCTAAACTGGACTCCCAGAGATCTACCCGGGGGCCTAGCCATGAATCTCTACATCCAGATCCCTCAGTAGCTGGATGGGGTTTCTAGCACGACAATTAGGGTGTTTGGCCATCCCATCACCAGAGTAGGTCAGTTCGACCATTGCCAGCAGTCTGTTGTGGGGGGGTATCTTTGTGGAAGATACTGACTTTTTTTTTTTTTTTTTGGTTTTTCAAGACAGGGTTTCTCTGTGTAGCTTTGCACCTTTCCTGGAACTCACTTGGTAGCCCAGGCTGGCCTCGAACTCACAGAGATCTGCCTGCCTCTGCCTCCCGAGTGCTGGGATTAAAGGCGTGCACCACCACCTCGCCCGGCGATATTGACTTTTTAATGCATTGGAATCCTATGTTTTATTTTCACAATAACTGCAGCAGCTGCTTCCCACCAAGCATGTGGATGGTCAGGAATAATGGGAGCAGGTACTATGAGGATGGAAGAAGCACTTCCGTCTTCACAGGAAACAATGGCTGAGTTCCAAGCACCTGGGCCCCATTGTCTTCTGTGAGATCTGTTGGGTCTGTCCTGGAGCAGGTTTTGAGAGCTTTTTTTTGTTTTTGTAAAAATAAATTCTTCACCAGAAGTAGGTCAGATCGGGCTGTCTCTCGACCATTGCCAGCAGTCTGTTGTGTGGGTATCTTTGTGGATTTCTGTGGGCCTCTCTAGCACTTTGCTTCTGGTGAAGGGATGGCCAAACACCCTAATTGTCGTGCTAGAAACCCCATCCAACGACTGAGGGATCTGGATGCAGAGATCCATGGCTAGGCCCCGGGTGGATCTCTGGGAGTCCAATTAGTGAGAAAGAGGAGGGTTTATATGAGCGAGAATTGTTGAAATCAAGGTTGGATAAAGCACAGGGACCAAATAGCCAAATGAATGGAAACACATGAACTATGAACCAATGGCTGAGGGGCCCCCCACTGGATCAGGCCCTCTGAATGGGTGAGACAGTTGATTGGCTTGATCTGTTTGGGAGGCATCCAGGCAGTGGGACCAGGTCCTGTGCTCATTACATGAGTTGGCTGTTTGAAACTTGGGGCCTATGCAGGATCGCTTGGCTCGGCCTGGGAGGAGGGGACTGGACCTGCCTGGACTGTGTCTACCAGGTTGATCTCAGTCCGCGGGGAAGGCTTTGCCCTGGAGGAGATGGGAATGGGGGGGGGGAGGGTTGGGGGGAAGGTGAGGGGGACGGGAGGGGGGGAGAACAAGGGAATCTGTGGCTGATATGTAGAACTGAATTGTATTGCAAAATAAATTAAAATAAATTAAAAAAAAAAAGAAAAAAACAAAACAAAACAAAAAAGCATTATTTTGGAGTTTGTCCCCCAGATCTGGACATCCCACTGGGTAAATATTGTTCAAAAAAAAAATGAATTCTTTATCGAACTTACTTTCTACTAACAGATAAGTTCATTTCCTAAGAAAAAAAGATAGACTTCAACTTAATAGTTATGTTTTCAATGTCGGGAAATTTAATGTTGATATATTTTTTATCTAACTACCACTTGTGTTCCGTTTTTATCAGGTGATCTAATCATGTCCTTTGCAATATATTTTGCTTCTAGTACAATATTCGGTGTAAGGTCAGGAACTGCATTCAGTTGTCATGATTCTTAGTCTCTTTTAATCTGGAATCATTTTAAGAGCAAGATATGTATATGGTCTTCATAAAATCTGCTAATTTGTTAAAAGTGGAGAAACATGATAACACCTGTCTTAGTTTGGGTTCCTATTGCTGTGACAAAACACCATGAGCAAAAACAACTTGGGGGGGGGGAGGGATTATTTGGCTTACATATCATGATTCACAGTATATCGAGGGAAACCAAGACAGGACAGACAGGAACCTGGAGGCAGGAGCTTAATGTAGAGGACATGGAGGGGTGCTGCTTACTGACTTGATCCTCATGGCTTGTTCAGCTTTTTCTTTTTCTTTCTTTCTTTCTTTCTTTCTTTCTTTCTTTCTTTCTTTCTTTCTTTCTTTCTTTCTTTCTTTCTTTCCTTCTTTCTTTCTTTCTTTTTTTCTTCCTTCCTTCCTTCCTTCCTTTCTCTCTCTCTCTCTCCCTCTGTCCTCTCCCTCTGTCTCTCTGTCTCCCTGTCCCTCTGTCTCTCTCTCTCTCTCTCTCTCCTTTTCAGATTCATTTATTTCACTTCACAATTAAATTTCCTCTATCTTTTTTTTTTAAATTTTGTTTTGGGGATTATAATATGACTGCCCTATTTATCCCTTCCCTTTCCTCTCTCCAAACCCTACCATATACTCCCCTCCCCATTCTCCTGCAAATCATAGCCTCCTTTTCTTCCATTGTTATTGCACACACACACATACATATATATTCCTAAATATAATCTGTTCAGTAATATGATATTACTTGCATGTGTGTTTTCAAGGTTATTTGTCAGCCTTCTTTCCTAGAGCACCCAGGACCACTAGCCCAGGAGTGGCATTGCCCACAGTGAGCTGGGCCCCCAGACATCAACCATCAGTCCAGAATATGCACCACAGGCTTGTCCACAGGCCAATCAAATGGGAGAATTTTTTCAATTGAGGGGCCCTTTTTCCAAAATGTCTCTATCTTATATCAAGTGGACATAAAACTAGCAGAACAGCACCTTGCCTGGGTGATCAAACCCAATGTTGACAGTGAGAAGTAAATGAATTTATGGACCTCCAAACATAATGCCCTAAGGATGCATCTCTCATGTACTGCATTCACTGAGAATGCATGATCCTTCCTGATCTAGTCATGAGGGAACATGAAACAGGAGAACTTTCATTTTAATTTAAAGAAGATGCTAATGATGGGCTAGCAAGCTGGCTCAGTGGGTAAAGGCACTTGTTGCCAAGCTTGATGACATGAACTTCATCCTGGGACCCACAGTTTTTCTTTTTTGATTATTCATATGGTGCTGGTTTTATTAAGATGCAAATTACATGAGTATATAGTTACAGATTTTTTTTTTCAAGACAGGGTTTCTCTGTGAAAACAGTCCTGGCTGTCCTGGAACTCACTCTGTAGCCCAGGCTGGCCTCAAACTCACAGAGATCTGCCTGCCTCTGCCCCCCAAGTGCTGGGATTAAAGGCGTGTGCTATCACCACCACCCGGCTTGTTACAGATTTTTGCAACCAAGATTCCAAAATGCTATTAAGGGACCCCACGGTTTTTTAAATGTGCAGAATCTAGCTTTTAACATGATACACGCATGTGTCTGTGTATGTGTGTGCATGCATGTGTGTCAGTAGGTAGGTAGGTAATTAAACTAGAAAGGGAGGGAATGAAGAGGTTTTAAGGGAGGAGGAAAAGAGGGTTTTGGAATATGACATGAAAGCAGAGTGGTGTGTCTATCTAGGGGAAAGAAGGGGAAGAACCAGAAGGTGTCAATAGGTGTGGGGGAAGGCAGTAGAGGAGAAGAATGGATGAGAACAAAGTGTCATGGTACATGTGTATGAAAACACCACAATGAAGCCTGGGGAAATGGCTCACTAGGTAAAAGCACTTGCTGCTCAAGCCTGATGACCTGATGTCAGAGCTCCAGAACCCATGTAAAAGGCAGGAATCCCAGCATGCCCCTACTGGGAGATGGGAGGCAGAGATGGAGACTCTCTAGAAGGTCTTGGGCTAACTAGTCTGGCTTATGTATCATTGAAGAGACTATCTCAAATAAGGTGGGGAGATGAGGAATGACACTCAAAGGTTGTCTACACACACACACACACACACACACACACACACACACACACACAGAGTGAATTTTACATGTGAACACACACACACACACAGAGTGAATTTTACATGTGAACACACACACACACACACACACACACACACACACACACACACACAGAGTGATCTTGACTCTGTGGGAGTCTTAAACTTGAATACTTCAGGGTACTGTCTCAGAGGAACTAAAGCAGAGGCATATAGCCCTTTTACCCTCCAAAGAGTAAAGCAGGCACATCTACGGGAGAGCTCTGACAGAATCCCAGCATCCCTGCATGATTGCCTCTTCAAATATTAAGACAGCATCACAAGACTTGGAGGTATAATAAAAACAAACAAAAATTCCACCTCAAATAAACAAATGAAAACAAATCCAAAAAAACTCTGGAACCCCCCCCCCCCAAATAATGTCCTGGCTATAAAAGACTCTTTTTATTCTTTTCTTTATTAAGAAATTTTCTACTCACTTCACATGCTATCCACAGACCCACCCTCCTCCCTCCTCCCACCCCCCAGCCCTCTTTCCCAAGCCACCCCACATCCCCACATCCCCCAAATCAAGGTCTCCCATGGGGAGTCAGCAGAGTCCAGCACACTGAGCCTAGGCAGGTTCAAGCCCCTTCCCACTGCACTAAGGCTGTGCAAGGTGTCACACCACAGGCACCGGATTCCAGAAGCCTGCCCATGCACCAGGGCCAGATCCGGATCCCCCTGCCTGGGTGCCCCCCCAAACAGTTCAAGCCAAACAACTGTCTTCCATATCCAGAGGGCCTCAGTCCAGTCCCATGGGGGCTCCACATAAAAAGAGTCTTTTCACACTAGTGGGAGCCCATGAAAAGACTCCTTTTAACTTTAAGGACACACATAAGCTAAAAGAGAAGGGAGAGAAAAGTCTCCAATGCAAATGTAGCCAAAGGAGATTAGGAGTGGCAACAGTTCCAGTGGACAAAATAAATATCAAGTTAAAACATCACAAGAGATCAAGATTCTTATACAATGATAAAAGGGTAAATGTGCAAAAAAAGAGGATATAACACAAATATACATGTAGCCAACCTTGGATCATCAAAATATATAAAGCATTGGGAGGCAGAATCAGGCGGATCTCTGTGAGTTCGAGGCCAGCCTGGGCTACAGAGTGAGTTCCAGGAAAGGTGCAAAGCTACACAGAGAAACCCTGTCTCGAAAAAATAATATATATATATATATATATATATATATATATATATTATTATTAACAGAAACAAAGATTAAAAATTGATAGTCATACAATAATAGTATGTGACTTCAGTACTTCACTTTCAATAATGGATAAATCACTCAGACAAGAAATCAAGGAGGAAACAGTAGACTTCATTAACACTACAGGACAAGGACTTAATAGACATACAGAAGACACCACTCAATAGAAGCAGAATGCATATTTTTCTCATGGGCACATGGAACTTCTCTAGAATGGATAAGGTATACTGAGCCATGAACCACAAAACAAGTCTTTGTTTGTTTTTGAGATAGAGTCTCTCTCTTTAGCCCTGGCTGTCCTAGAACTCGCTCTTTAGGCCAGGCTGGCCTTGAATGCACAGAAATCCACCTGCCTCTGCTCCCAAGTGCTGGGATTAAAGGTATATGCCACCATTACCCAGCGACTTAATTTTTTTTAATAGCCCAATGAGTTCAATTAGTGCTGCCCATATGAGCATTGGGGTTATGCACTGAAGCATGGACAACCTACCAGGGGATCACACCCCAGAAGAAAACGGACTCCCCCTTCCCTAGCACCATTATCTACTAGTAGCTTCTCAGGGGTGGGGCCTTATTAACTCCTCCCCCCATCATTTATTGGAATTATGACTGTTTAGATCAGTGTTCTCAACCTTCCTAATGCTGAGACCCTTTAATATAGTTCCTCATGTTGTGGGGACCCCCAACCATAAACTATTTTCATTGCTACTTCATAACTGTAATTTTGCTATTGTTATGAATTGTAATGTAAATATCTGATATGCAGTATATCTGATATGTGACCCCTGTGAAAGGGTTGTTCAGCCCCCCAAAGGAGTCTCAACCCACAGGTTGTGAACTGCTGGGTTATATCTTGTGTAAATCTTCAGGCAACCACAGCTGCGGTGTGTTCATGAGGAGATAAAATTTGGAGGAGGACACATAGGGAGAGTCTAGAGGAGTTGGAGGGGTAAAACAGGTGGTGGTAGATATGATCAAAATACATTGCACATGTGTTTGAAATTCTCAAAGAGTAAATAAAAATATAAGAAATATTATGGGGTTTAGTAAAAGTAGTTTTTAAGAGGAAACTTTCTGGCAATAAATGACTGTATTAAGAAAAAAGGGAAATCTCCATTAAACAGCTTCATTTTGTACTCTCAAACAACTAGAAAAAGAATAACAAACTAAGCCCAAAGTAAATTAAGGGAGGAAATAGAAATGATCAATAAAACTAAAGAGTGTTTTTAAAAGATTTAATTTTTTTGAAGTGTGTGTGTGTGTGCGTGTGCGTGTGCGTGTGCGTGTGTGTGTGTGTGTGTGTGTGTGTGTGTGTGTGTGTGTGTGTGTTTATACACATTGGTGCAGTAACCACAGAGGCCAGAAGAAGCCATCAGATTCCCTGGAATTGAAGTTACAGATGGTTGTGAGCTGCCTAGTGTGGGTTCTTGGAACTGGTCTACGGTTCTGCAAGAGCAGCTAATATTCTTAACCACTGAGTCATCCCTCCAGCCCCGGGAATGTTTTTTTGAAAAGAAAAAATGACAAACTTTAAACTTCACTAAGAGAAAAAAGGAAAAAAAGATGCTAAAATTTCAAGTAAAAGAGAGACAACACAACTAATATGATTATGTACCAACACATGAGATAGCCTGCAAGGAATGGATAAATTCCTAGAAACATGTAACATATCTAGACTGAATCATGAAGGAATGGAAAATCTAAATAGCCTAATAACAAGTATTGGGGATTGAATTAATAATGGTCAAGAACTCCCCAATGAAGAAAAGCCCAAGAACAGATGGCCTCACTAGCAAATTCTACCAAATATTTAAAGGAGAATTAACACAAATCTGTTCAGACTTCTCAAAAAGTGATGAAGAAGGAACTCTTCCAAACTTATTTTATGAGGCCAATGTTACATCAATACCAAAGCTAGACAAGGACTCTGCTGTGAGAATAGAAAATCAAAGGCCAATATTCCTGATAGACACAAATATAAAAGTCCTCAATAAAATGTTAGAAGCCAGATTAAACAACACAGTGAAAAGATTGTGCATCATGATAAACTGAGATTTATTCCTGTGAGGCAATAGTATTTCAATATATGTAATCAATAAATGTAGCACCATGACAGGGATAAAAGTCACACAGTCATGTCCATTGATATAGGAAAAAGCATTTGACAAAGTTGTGCATTTTCTTTTATGATCAAAAACATTCAACAAATTAGATAGAAAAGGAATATATATAATATATAATATATATATATATATATATATATATATATATATATATATATATATAATCCTATTATAAGCCATATGTGACAAGTTTACAACTAACATCATACTCAAAGGTAAAAATCTGATGCCAGGAGGTGGTGGCACATGTTTTTAATCCCAACACTCAGGAGGCAGAGGCAGGTGGATCTCTGTGAGTTCAAGGCCAGCCTCGTCTATAGAGGGAGTCCTAGGACAGCTAGGGCTACACAGAGAAACCCTATCTCAAAAAACCACAAAAATAAATAAATAAAACTGCCAGGTGGTGGTGGTGCATGCCTTTAATCCCAGCACTCTGGAGGCAGAGGCAGGTGGATCTCTGTAAGTTTGGGATCAGCCTGGTCTACAGATTGAGTTTCAGGACAGTCAAGACTGTTACTCAAAGAAACCCTGTCTTGAAAAACAAAATCATAACAAAAAAAACCAAAACAAAAAAGGAGAAAAAGGTAAAAATTTGAAATAATTTCTTGTAAGAACAGGAATGAAGCAGATAAGAAGGCCAACTCTTGCCAGTGCTGGGGAGATTAGAGACAATGGCTCTCTGGGGCTCAATGGACAGCCAGTCTAGACTACTTGGTGAGATCCAGGTCGGTGAGTGACCATGTCTTAAAATAAAAGGGTGACAGCACATGAGAAATGCCACCCAAGGTTGTCTTTCCTTTGGCCTCCACACACTTGTGTACATGAATCTGCATACACATGAATACTGCCCATCCATACCCTAAAATGTCTACCAAAACTGTAGTTGTAAATAAACTCCATAAAGTTATAGGACAAAAAAATATGGACAAATCAGTTGCACTCTTATACACTAACTGAAAACTATTTGAAAAAGAAATTAAGGGAACAGTCTTATGTATAGCCATATCAAAATGAATAAAATATGTAGGAATAGATATAAACAAGGAGGTGAAAAGCCAGTATACTCAAATTGTAAGATAGTAATTAAATAAATTGAAAAATAAATAATTTGAAATAAACCTTGTGTTCATGGATTGGAAAAAAATGTTATTAAGATGTCCATTTTATTTAAAGTAATCAACATGTTCAGTGTAATCCCTACCAAGAGTCCAATGGCATTTGTCATAGAAATTGAAAATTCAGTGGAACTAAAAAAGGCTACAAATAAGCAAAGTAATCTTTAATAAGAAATGTGGCAACATCACATCACCTGATTTCAAAACACGATGATAATGGACTAAATCCCCTGAAACTGTAATCAAGCCCACAATGAAATGCTTTCCTTTATAAGCTTTGTCTTTATCAAGGTATGTCTTCACTGGTCTTCCCTCAGTGTAAAAGAGGCCATGGATTTGAAGGAGATCAAGGAGGGGTATATGGGAGGGTTTGGAGGGAGGAAAGGGAAAGAGGGAATGTTTAATTATATAATAATCTCAAAAAGAAAATAAAAAGGTAAGTGTTTTGGGGGATGTGGTGAAAAGGAACTCCATACACTGCAGGCAAACTGGTCTAGTCACTCTGGAAAACAGTATAAAAAATTCTAAAATAACTAAAAACAGCACCATTATACTGCAATCCCATTTCTGGTTCCTAGCTGAAGGAAATGAAATCAGAATCCCAAAGAGACATCTGTACTGCCATGCTCACAGCAGCTTTAGTCACAATAGCCTAGAAGATATGGAACTATTTGAATGTTTATCAATGGGTGAACACACACACACACACACACACACACACACACACACACACACGCACAAAACAGAATATTATTCAGACTTAAAAAGAAGGAACTCCTGCTGTTTGTAAAAAATGTGGATGAAAGTGAGGGACGTAATTGACAATTGCTTGCAAAGAAAAATTATTGTCTCCAATAGAGTCTCACTGGGTATATTAACCACACATAAGGGGAGGCCCCGTGCCTAGCAGTAGATGGCCAACATAAAACAAACTCAATGGTGCTTTTGTAGATTTTTTTTTGTCTCATAGTGCTTTGTTTGGGCATATTTTACCTTACTGGTCCTTTGCTTGTATGTTATGGCTTCTGATTTTGTGTTTTCATGGGTTTGGTGTGTGTGTCTGTTTCTAGTGCTTTTTCACTTTTTTTCTTTTTTTCCTGTTAGTTTTCTAAAGCAAGAGAGCAATAGAGTGAGAGCAGGGAGTTGGACGGGTGGAGAGGTGGGGAGGGAGCATCTGGGGAGAGATGGGGGAAGGGAAACTGTGATCAGACTATATTGTATGAAAAAAACCCATTTTCTATAATAAAAGAAGAAAGACAAAGAAAGAGAAGGAATTATGGTAAGTGAAATAAGCCAGGCAAAGAAAGACAAACGCTTCATGATCTCATTGATACGTGGAGTCTGAAAATAAAACAAAGAAAATGGCGGCGCCAGGTACTGGAGGGGAAGGGAACTGGAAAGTGCTTATGCCGGTTTTGCAGCAATGGCATTCTAACCAGCAGCTTGGTGACCATAGTCAAAAGGGGAGATACTTTATGAGAAGAAAGCTTTCTCAATATGTTCCCTATTTCTCTTATACAAAGCTATCAGCCACCAGAATGAGCCCATTAAATGAAATTATATCATTCTTCTACCTCAACTCCTCTCCCAGTTTTTCCTCCTACTTGGGGTGAAATCCCAATGTCTTCTCAGGCATGTAAAGGCCAGCATGAACTAGACTCTACCTCTAATTGCACGGTTTTCTCCTTCCAGGCTGGCCAGATTGGCCTTCTTGCTGGTTTTTGGTCTTGAGACAGTCTCTCATGTAGTCTGGGCTGGCTACAAACTCACTGTGTAGCCTAGGCTGGACTCGGGACTCCTTGTGCTCTGGCCTCTACCTCCCAAATTCTGAGACTACACGACCATGTTGGTGTTTTGTTTTGTTCTGTTTTTCTATTGTTGGAGTCTATCGAGGTTCTTCTCACCTCAGGTCTGTTGCACGTGTTATCTTCCCCACCAAGAACAATCTTGGCACATTCTCCCATTTGTTTCTCAACCCAATGATATTTGTACAACCGTTACTTCTTTGGTGAGGCTTTCCTCCCACCAATCAGATCCCATTCTGTAACTGGTATTTCCAAACGGTGGGATGCTTTGGAAGATGCCTTCCAAGTTTAGGTGTGTGTACAGAGTTGGAGTCCTGCTCTATGGCTTTCCCATGTTTGCAAGGCTACTAATGTGAAGCAATGACTCTTCTATTATGAGAACAAAGCCAACTAATGCCTCATGAAATTGATAATACTGTGAATTTGAGAGGATCAAGACTAAACTAGGAGAGAGACCTTTGGTCATGTTTATGAGGGAGTTTCCAGACTGGACCAACTGAGAAAAGATGACCCACTCTAAATGTGGGTCACCATTCCATGGACTGGGGTACTGAACTGAATACAAAATACAAAAAAAAAGTGACCTGAGCAGCAGCATTCATCACTCTGCTTTCTGACTGCAGACACAATGTGACCAGCTGCCTCCCCCTCATGCTGACACACTTGCCCTATAGTATCTTCAAACTGTGAGACAAAAGAAATCCTTTCTTCCTTAAGTTACTTTCATCAGGTATTTTGTTATAGCAAGGATAAAAATAACGAATCCACTCCCACTCCAACAAATCAACCAGCAAAGCCCCCAGAAGCCGACACAAAGCTTTGGCTTCCACTTAAGCCTCCTTCGAGTGCCTTGTCCCTCCGCGTTCTCACTCTCAATGGCTAACTCCACACAGCTTATCCTGGTAGCAACCTGGTAATAGATGTGACCGTCCCTGCAAAATGAAATGCTTGCTCTTTGTCAATATATCCTCAACAAACCTGAAAATTATGTTTGCTCATACAAAATTATCACAGAGAGTGCGGTGGCCACGGAAAGCAAAGTGAGATGGAAGCAGCTTGGCAAACGACTTTCCTGTAGACACATGTGCAAATCAGAATTTGTGGGTAGTGGACATGGAAGAAAATCAAACGGTGATCACAGAAGCCATGTCTACTGAGTGGTTCTCAATAAAATCCCATGGGACTTTGAGCAATTTCACTGTGCTTAAAGGCAACCCACCAGTCTCACAACTCCAAGGGACATAGAGAAATTATCAGGAGAGAATTTTCCTCCTTACCCCAAAGGGCAGCTGGTATTCCTTGGGCTTGTAGTATGGGCTGGATAGCTTCCATTTTCTCTAAGTATCCATTCTCTACCCCCTTGCACTCAGCTCTATGTGTGGGGAAGCTGTCCTGTATACATCCTATCAGTAGATTCCCTTGTCCTGTCTCTTCTGGTTGGGTTTGGTGAGTATACCATATAAGGAGGAGGTTTGAAGGCATAAGAGAGTGAATTTGTAGTATTTATTCTTCAGCAAACCCCCTGTTTATTGGTCAGTGTGGCTTGCTGGATCATGGTGCAAGAAACAGCCCCTTGGAGATGGTCACCACCACAGCTTCCCTTCTGGATTTTTTTTTGTTTTGTTTTGGTTTAGGGTTATACTAGGTTCCTGGTCTAAATAGCTTTCTGGGATCATATTCTTTTTACTCTAAATTATAAGACTGTACAAATCACTCCTTTATTCAACTTTCCTCAAATCATGCTCATTGAGTGTAACATTTGTCTCTGTCTGGCACACTGATGCTGATTGTTCAGTCAGAATGGTTGGTTGATCTCATTGAGGTACTGACTAGCAAAGACCAAGTTGCCAATGTGTGAAACCAAACTGAATGTGGCCAGACTACTGCATATTATGCTTTAGGAGGAAAGACAGTGAACAGGAAACACGACACTCCCTTTCCCCTCCCAGACTATTTCAGCTAATAGGCTGGTGGATTAGTCATATTGCTAATGAGTAGTTTTATTCTGGCCCTCAATGAATTAGGCCAAAGAGGGGCCCTATAAACTCTTGGGAAACCTCCTGTAAAGTTTGGCAGAGAACAGAGAGCTAGGAGCTGCTAGGTATCAGTGTTTATATACTGCAACTATATTTGGAAACCTAATTGTCTTTCTAAAAATCTCAAGTAAGAAAAAATGAAGGGTTTTATGATACTAATGTCCAAATAGTACAGTCCATGGTCCAATGTGCTTAGTTTTCATTGGCCTCGAAGATTTTTATAGTTTAGAAAAGCAAGCAAGGGAAAGACACCAGTGAGTCTCAACTAGGGGTGGTTGTGTCCCTCTGGGGACATTTGGCAATGTCTAGAAACATTCTTGGCTGTCACTAGTGGAATGAAATTTCTATTGGCATTTAGTGTGTAGGGATCAGGGGTGCTGCTAAAATAATATATAGGAGAGCTCTTCTTTCAGCCCTAAACAAAGAATTATCTGGCTCAAATGCTAGTAGTGCTGACATTGAGGAACCCTTCTCTGCATGCAATTATGGCTCCATTAGTGAGGAAATTGGTGTGAAATACCGTCCGTAACTTTGCAATTTGAAAACCACACTCCAATTAAGTTAGGTATCTCTGGTTCCTTGATACCACTGGAAATCACTCAGTACACATCACTGTCTTGGAGGTTGTTGCATTTTGAAAATGGCAAGTTTATTACAGTGCATAATTGATGTTTTCCAAAATAGAAACCAGGCCACTTGGTCGGATGGAATAAAATAATTTTGGACACATGGCTTCTGTTTTTTTAATGCCTCTCTAATCAAAAGCATTTTCTCTTCAGACTAGGGCTTCAACTAAAGGGATGCCCGGCCTAAAAGGAAGTGGTCTTCAGTTCAGAGTTTGAGTGAGACAAGAGTAGTTGGAATTAGCATCTGAACCATTAGCAACTGCAAAGAAGCCTTGAGATCTGGTGCTATTTGGGAAGAATTTTACCAGACACAAAGGTATCAAATGTCCTGTCTCTTTTCTACCCAAAATAGTTCTGGCTTGAACATGAGGTTCCCAAGGTGTCTTTGAGTAAGAAGGAAAAAATCTGTTCTGGGAATTGACTACTATACCCCACCCCCAACCATTAAGGTTTACTGGTGAAGGAGGAGGCCAAGAGATTGTATTACTTATCATGTCCGTCATAAGGCACGAGGTATGATTGTAAAACTCCCCTTTGTTAAGTTTACTCTATGTGGGAGAGGTAGGTTCAGGAGGAATCACAGAACAATGAAAGACTCTGAAATCCCTTTATGGAAAAGGAAAATCAGCCTGGTATTAAAACTAATGAAAATGCTGGAAAAGAGTACATGGAATCTCTGGAAAGACAGATATAGAAAAACTACTTAAGGTCAATGTCTGAGAAGATGGAGAAAACACATGTGGCCAGGTAGAAAGAAATGCCAACATTTCCAAATTAAGTATCCCAAGGGGAGACTGCATCGCTTGGAAAAACTGATCCTATGCAAATTTGCAGCTTCAAATACTGGCTTTCTGAGTCTATTAGGAGAACTGGTTCATGGGCCACACCAATCTAGGAGTTGGAAAGAGCAATAGAGAATCTGATGACATTTCTGCTGCTCTCCAAAGGAACGTTCCCAGAAGCCGGAATTGGTCTGCTTGGACTGACAGTGCTAAAATGAAGAGTCCAGATAGGCTCGAGTTGCAGGAATCTACCCAGGTTGTCCAAGTGATGGATAAATAGTGAACAAAATTTGCTGCCAAAGTTGTGCAATTTCACTTTTGTGGACCATCCAAGTTCAGCTGTCTGCCAGGTGAAGGTACTGGGCAGTGGATGGTCATCATGGCTGACTGCAGCTATCTGGCTTTCCAAAAGGGGCTCTCCCATGGACACTTAAAGACCTTCCTCATTGCCAAGCTAGTGGGGCTCCATAAGAATATGGAGGTGAGCTGGCCTCATCATATTCCAGCTATGCTAATAATAATGTTAGATAATATGGAACTAAAAATTCATTAGCCTTCGTTGTGGATCATGTTATCTGAGGATCATGCAATAAATGATTTATCCTAACCAGTGTGATGGTGACAAAAGGTGGGGATCAAGACAGCAAAAGTATTAAATTGGTATTTGAAAGCCAGAGAGGAAATCAAAAGGAGAAAAAGAATGAGTCGTGGTAGAAATAATTCCAACATTAGTTCTCCCCAAAGAATACGGTAATTAACAGTTACTTAACTCTTAACTATGAGCAAGAAGCTGCAAGGTACTTCTCTGCATAGATTCTCCTTACAGCTCTGTGGGGTAGGTAGGTACCATTACTGTTGTGGGATGATCTGTATGCTGTGAATGTGTTGCTCTGATTGGTTGATAAATAAAAAGCCGATTGACCAGTAGCCAGGGAGGAAGTATAGGTGGGGCAAACAGACATAAATAAAAGAGGATTCTGGAAGAGAAAGGCTGAGGAGGAGATACCAGCCCACTATCCAGGGAGCAGCATGGAATGGTACACAGGTAAAGCCACAGAACACATGACAACATATTGACAGAAATGGGCTGAGTTTAAGTGTAAAAGCTAGTCAGTAGTAAGCTTGAGCTAATGGCTGAGCGTTTTAATTAATATAAGCCTGTGTGTGTTTACTTGGGTCTGAGCAGCTGTGGACAGAGCAGGACACAGGAAAACCTTCAGCTACACATTACCTCCTTTACCAGCCTTACATATGAGGGTCTGAAATGCAGACTCAAGTAACATGATCAGGTTCCCATACCTCCGAAGCAGTAGAGCTGAGATTTGAACAGGTGTCTGTCTCACACAATATTCTGTTAGCACAAACTTTCTGGTTTGGACCCAGGATACTCCTGGGGAGCAGCTGCACTTTCATCAGTGGGGGGTTTTAGATGAAGCAAAATATTAGTGTGTGTGTCATAGGAAGTCATCTCTAACGGCTCAGGAATAAGTTAAAACTTTGATCAGGAACTTCCGTTTCTGCTTGTTAAGGAAACTTAATGAACAGCATTAGTCATGTTAGTGCAACCCGTTGTCTTTTTCACAGTTCCTTCCCACACGTTCTCATTGGATCTACACTCAAACCTTGTGAGGTGGGCAGGCAGGGCATGCATGACCACGGCCCTTCTTAAAGTTGTGGTGGGTAGTCCCATCAGAAATAAAGCATTGCCAAGTTACTTATCACCAAAAATATGTGGGAGGAGGGAGAAAGTGGATTCCAAAAAAGTTGCTTATTTCAATCCGGAGCTGTTCATAGGAATTTATAATTTATTTCCACAACAGTGTGATTGCTTCCTTTTCAACAAGGCTTTGACTCACTCAGAGGAATGTATTCCATTACATGTCTGCTGGCTTCAGGCGTTTTATGCAGAGCCTGTGGGTTGTCATGACAACTGAGACTAACAAAATACAAACCATGAACTCTTTCAACATCGGTCACTAATTTGCTTCTAACTGCTCACCTCGGAACCATGGAAGCTGATGGTGTTTCTGAGATTGTATATATTTTTATCTTTATCCACTGCTGGCAGTTTGAAAATCTTCTCAAGACATCAGCGTTGTGTTCAAGAAAAACTTGACTTCTGCTAAAGAGTATTTAGAAAGCAGTGTCTTTGATCATATTTTTCTATTCAATTTTTAAAAATTATTATTTTATGGGTGTGGGTATTTTGCCTGCGTGCCTGCCTGGTGCCCACATAGACCAGGAGAGGGTACAAGATCCCCTGGCACTGGAGTTACAGATGGCCTTAGAGCCACCATGTGGGTGCTGGGAATTCCACCCTCAGGAAGAGCAGTCAGTGTTCTTAACCACGGAGCCATCTCTCTAGACCCTATTCTATTCTTTGTAGATTGAGTTTTCCTGCCTGGCCCACAGTCAGGACAAATCTCTCTCACCTGCCAGTCCCACAGGCGCTCAGACCCGACCAAGTAAACACAGAGACTTATATTGGTTACAAACTGTATGGCCGTGGCAGGCTTCTTGCTAACTGTTCTTACAGCTTAAATTAATCCATTTCCATTAATCTATACCTTGCCACATGGCTCGTGGCTTACCGGCATCTTCACATGCTCTTTCTCATAATGGCGGCTGGCAGTGTCTCTCTGTCTCAGCCTTCCACTTCCCAGCTTTATTCTCCTCCTTGTCCCGCCTACACTTCCTGCCTAGCCAATGGCCAATCAGTGTTTTATTTATTGACTACTCAGCAACACATTTGCCATACAGAACATCCCACAGCAATTCTTTGATTAGCTCTTTTGTCTTCCTTTCTTTTCTTCTTCCATAGCACTGGAATTTGAACCTAGGGCCTCATGCATGCTAAGTGAGGGCTCTGTCACCAAGCTATATCCTTATTCTATTCTTAAAAGCTTCCACTTCTCATATAAACTACATTATAGCTCTAGTTTAGGCAAAAAACATATAATAAACATATAAAATAACATATAAAAGCATAATGTGTCAATTTTACTAATGGACATACTATTTGAACATCAGAAGATGTTTATTCACAATACTAATGGGAAATAGGATGTTTGGAAGAATACTTCCTAAAATATTATGAATTGCCATCTCTTACAGTTAGAAGAACCACAGGGAAGTTTGAAATATTTCTTTCTAAATTGTAGTGAAACTCTGTTTTTCTTTGCTTGTCATCTGCTCACAAATATTGTAATGGTTGCCTCTTTTGGGGGGTACCTGTCATCTTGACTGGCCTCAGTCATGGAGGTACAGTTCACATCAATCTTGTTCCAGGGTTGGGCACGTGACATAAGTGTGACCATAAAGAGTATTGCATTTCAGTGGCTTGTTGGGGTTGCTTTGGGATAAACACTTGTCCAAGGCCCTGCCAATCTCGGCCAATAAAACTCAAGTCTATGAGTTTTATTGGAGATCTGGAGATGGCCTAATATTTGACTAAGGTAACTGAACAGTTGTGTGAAAACCCAATACTCCTTTCAGCCATCTTGCTAGCACAGGGGAGATAATTGGTCTAAAAATAGAGTTTACTTACAGGGAAAACAGTCAGATGGAAAACACAAGGCCTTTTTTGTGTATAATACTGGGTACTGAACCCAGGGCCTTGCGCTTGCTACATCTCCAACCAAGTCTCCTTCTAGATTCAGCCTTGCCCTGTGTGTGTCCCTGAACCTTTCAATTAATTTGACCAAATAAATTCCTTTTCCCCTTAACTTTAATTGGACTTGTTTAAAAATCAAGGAGTCTAGATTAATATGATTATCTTATTTTAAATGGTTAATAATTAAATCTAATTTAAAAAGTAGAAGAGATCTTCAGGGATCCTGCTTGAGTGAGTAGCTGATCAGAGCCTCTAAGGAGTCTGCGAGCTCTTCTGTGATGGAGCCCTTGAGGAAAGTTTATTTGTTTAAATATTTTGAGACCTCCCCCTCACAATCTTACTTACGATTTTCATTTGTGTTCCTGAGAAACAGCGCAGAAAGAAGCTATCTGAACTGCATTGTTAACTGAAGCACACACGAGGGATTCTATCACAGAAGACTTACTCTTCCTGATGAGTATCTGGACGTGCTGGCATCCACATACCCTGCTTCGGTACTCAGCTTCAAGCTATGATTACATTTAATAACCTTCTGCTTCTCCATAAGTAATTACACAGGTTTTTCTTCTTGTTGTTCATTGAAAAACATTCAGAGGTTCAGCAAGCAAAAAGACCTTCTTAGTGACTTGATGATTATGATCTTGTTTTTCTTCAAACATCCTCAGGAACTTTGCAGACTTTCCTATTTCCTCTATCTTGGGAGCTAATATATTACTTTAGCCAGTTCTCCAGAGTATCAATCAAATGTCCAACTGTTACATTATGACAGGGATTCTCAACCTTGGCTGCCAATTAGAATCACCTGGGAGTCTTCCACAGTTCCTAATGGTCCAACCCCACCCTGGGCGATTCCATCAGAAGTTTTTGGAGTGGGGTCCTGGCATTGGAGGTTTTAAAAGCTCCCCAGGTAACTTTTAAAGCCCAGACAGGGCTTTGAACAATTACATTATTGGAAATATTGACTAGAATGTATGATTTGGTTCAGTCATGAATCATTTAGTAAGTAAGTAATCTTTTAAAAACAACTTCCCCAAATAGAATGTTTCCCATAAAACCATACATATAGGTATGTATGAAATAAATGCTGCAATCTGAGCAGCTCACAAGCTCTTGGGCACGCTGAGGTAAATTTCACCAAACTTCACCTTTCCAAGTTTTCATTCATTCATTCATTCGTGCATGCATATGTGTGTGTGCACGTGCATGTGTGTGTCTGTGTGCTATTTGCGTGTATGCGTGTGTGTGTGTGTGTGTGTGTGTGTGTGTGTGTGTGTGTGTGTGTATGTGCATATAGGCCTGTTTGTTTATGTGTGCACACGCATATGGAGGTGAGAGGTCGTTAGGTATTTTTCTCAATTGCTCTTCATTACATTTCTTGAAATAGAGTCTTGCACTGAAATTGGAACTTCCTAATTCAGCCAGCCTGGCTGGCTAAGGAGCTCTATGGATCTATCTGTGCTCTCTCTCTCCAGCACTGGAATTCCAGACACATGCTGACCTGCCTGGCTTTTATGTAGGTGCTGGGGATCTGAACTTAGTTACTTATGCTTGTGTGACAAGTACTTTACCAACTCAACCTTCTTCCCAGCCCCCAAGCATTTATTTGCTGGTGCTGGAGGTCGAACTGAGGGCCTGATCTTAGGCCAGCACTCTACTCCTAAGCCCTCCCCAAACTTCTTTCAAAATAATCCGCAAGAGGCTGACTCTGTGGCATGTGTTGGAACATCCCTTTTTTTCTTCACGGTGATTTAGCTCCATCACTACTCTTGACTACCCACATCAGAAGTCTTTATGTAATTCTGCAGCTGGTTCTGTGCTCACTTTCCTCAGCTAGAGTGCTTAGCCTCTGCTTTTTCCAACTTGGGTTAGTGTTGTCCTTAGAGGAACGCAGCGTTATTGTCCTGGATAGATGCACATGCAATCTAAGACCCAAAGCAACTTTTATGAGAAAAAGAGTGAGATCTTGAGATAAAAATGAAAGAATGTATTGTAAGTGTGTGATACCTTCAGCAACAGAGACTTAGCCTTCAAGTTCCGGGAGGGAACTAGGGCAACAGCAATAGCCTATATTGTTTGGGGAGTCTTTTGGACTCCCCTGCCCAACAACTCAAAGGGAGACTAATCATGGGCTTTTATTAGATCGGCTATGGATCTTAAAGGAAGCATTATGACCCCAAGTGATGTTATTTCTCTCTCTCTTTTTTTTTGAGACAGGGTCTCTATACATAGCACTGGCTGTCCCAGAACTCATGTAGATCAGGCTGGCCTCAAACTCAAAGATCCACCTGCCTCACCTCTGCTTCCCTAGTGCTGGGATTCAAGGTGTGTGTGCCACCATTCCCTGATTAGTGCCATTTCTTTTAAACTACACATGCAGACACACAGACACACAGACAGAGAGATTTATATATATTAAATGGCTTTTAATTTCACTATTTCTTTAAAACTTTATTATTTTATTTTAAGTGTATGGGTATTTTGCTTTCATGTATATCTGTGCACTACATGTGTGTCTCATGATAGTGGAGGCCAGAATAAGATGTCAGATCCCCTGGAACTGGATGGAGTTACACATGGTTGTAAGCTGCCGTGTTGGTGCTGGGAACCAAACCCAGATCCTCTGGAAGAGCAGCAAGTGCTCTTAAGCACTGAGCTCTCTCTCTCTCTCTCGAGGCCCTATATCTGTATTTCAAGTAAATATAAAATGACGAGTTTTCCTATGACTTTTCCAATTATCTTTTGTATTTTAATCTCTTTCCCCTTCCTCTCCCTCTGTATTACCCTCTCCCCTCTGCAGTTAAAATCTCCCACCCTGTTTTTCCAATTCTCCCTTCATAGCACCGGTGTGTACCCCACTGTCTTCCCTAGGGATCCTTCACCCCATATGGTCCCTTTTCATTTTTATGCTTTCTATCTTGGGGACAACAAATTAGACCCATGTCTAGTTGGACTTAGGCCCACTCATTTAGGAGGGAACTTAGGCCTAGTACTGCAAGCCTAGTTAATTACCCATGGCTGACTAGATCAGGGAAACGAGAGGAGAATTTGCTATTACACTACTACTTTCCCAAACCAGTAGAATTTCTCACCATATTCTTAATACTTATCCCTAGAGCTACAAATAAGCATAGCTCTCACTCCTATCCAAAGAAGCAGACAGAGATCATTCTCAAAAGCCACAACTGGTCAAACAGCAGTCAACAACTGACCATGTTGTGCCCAGCCTCAAGTGATACATCTACAGCATGACCCCTATACCTAAGGCTCAGGGGACTTTGAGGAAGACGGGCTGAAAGATTGTGAGATCCAGAGGATCAAAAAGTTTGCTGTGACACTGGCTTCTCTGGACATGGGAGGTGTACCCACAAAAATCTCAAAAATACGGTAGCAGTATAAACAAAGCTTGCATAATGACAACAGTTGACATGCCAGTGCAGAAGGGGGAAATGTCACAAGGCTCCAGCTCCAGAAGAAGGGCTGTATGGCTGCCGAGGAGAGAAAGGCAGTGTTTTTCAGGGACGAGGCCCCTGATGTGTTATCCGCTCCCAAGGGGCCAGCCCTAAACACATGTACATATGAACAGTGCTGAATGAGCTCAGCAGATTGTGTGTGTGTGTGTGTGCGCGCGCGCGCGCGTGTGTGTGTGTGTGTGTGTGTGTGTGTGTGTGTGTGTGTGTGTGTGTAACAATAACATTTAAAAAAAAGAGGCCAATAATTTGGGAGGAAATTGGGGAGACATGGGAGGAGGTAAGGGAAGGAGGGATGAAAATGAATAGTCATGTGTGAAATTCTCAAAATAATTTAGTTAAAAAAAAGAAATGGAAGAGTGAAGTTAAATATAGAGTTTCTTTTCTATTAATACAAACAAAAGGGAATTTTAAAAGAACGGCTAAATATTATCAATAGAAAAATCATAGAAGTGAAGAAGTATGACCCTTTGCTAAAAAGTACAAAATGAGGGTTGATGAGATGGCTCAGTGGATAAATGCATTTGTTCCTAAGTCTGATGACCAGAGTTTGACCCTTGGAACCCACCAGGTAGAAGGATAGAACTATTTTAAGTCATGCTCTGAACTCTACATGTGCATATGGACACAGCAATTATTAGAACTAAGTTACATCTAAAACAAAGGTAGTGAATTCTCAGAAACACCACTTTCGATTTTTTAACCTCATTTTGATGTTATCTGTACTCTTGAAGTTCTTTATACCCACTGTGAGCATTTGGAAATGGCACATAATGACACTACATGATGAGAGATGTGCCAATTCCACATTTAGTAGTGCATCACATTGGCAGCTGGAACTTGGATGTAGTGGGAGTACTTGTAGCATACTTTATACATTAGTGACATATACATATCAAATATGTATATGATTTATTTGTTTTATTTTATGTGTATAATTCTGTTTCATTTGCATGTGTCTGTGCACTACATGGGTCCTTGGTGTCTGTGGAGGTCAGAAGAGGGCACTGGATCCCCTAGAACTGGAGTTATGGACAGTTGTGAGCCACCATGTGGGTGCTGGGAATTGAACCTATGTCGCCTGCAAGAACTACACACATTCTTAACCACCATCTGAACCATTACTCGAGCCACAGGGACTTACAATTTTGGGAGCCAGTTGTATCCATTTTCCACCACATTACTGCTCACATCTTACTCTTCCCCCCCTCTCCTTCATCCGTGATCACCTGAAGTCATAGTGGGTGAGAAAATGGTAGACAACAAAGGGAAAATTCTTGTCAGTAACTCCAAATTGAGAGAGAAGTGACCTGATGAGAAATTAAAACACCCTTAGGAAGCACCAGTGAAATGCCTCCAAGTACTTTACTACAGATATAAAATAAATAAAATTCTGAGTATGTGTCACTTATGGATGCATACAAAATTGGTGGTCTAGATTCCAATACCTTTGCAACAGAATATGTCCCTAAGTACAGGAACTGGACTCCTACTGTAAACCATAGTAGATTTGTAAAGAGAGTCCATGCCCCTAAAAAGGGGGGCACATAATTCCAAGTCAAGTTCTACTCCTATGACTATACATCATCAGGGTAAAGGAAAGTATATAGAACACCTGATTCAGACCACAAATCTCAGCTCTAAGAGAAAGCTGGTAACTTAGAAGAGGATCAAGAATCTATCCACAAAATGTACAAAACAAACAACAACAACAACAACAACAAAATAAGAAGGGTGATATCAAATTAATGGCAGAAAAAGTATGACATTATATAGTTAAAACAGCAGAGGAAGCTAACTGCTGGGAGAGGGATATCAGTTTTCTTCAATGGAGTGTCACTGGGTATATCAACCACACCCCAGAGCAGACCTTATGCACAGGGACGGTGTCCAACATGAAATGGACTCCCTGCTTGTTTTCTTTTCTTTTTTTAGTTTTTAATGTGTGCTTTTCTTTTTCAAGAGAGAAAGAATATGCAGTTTGATGGGTAGGGAGGGGGGATTCTGGGAGGAGTTTGGGGGGAAGGAAGATGATCAAAATATATATGAAAATTTAAAAAAATAAAAACTAAATAAAAGACAAGATAAAAGATTGCTGAAATAATACATGTGCCTAAAAGGTGACATATCAGAGTCAAGAAAACAAACCAAGAGCCAGCATAACACTGTTAGAGGTTGGATAAAGTCACCTGAAATGGAATGGACCAAAGTGCATATCAAATTAATGACAGTTCAGAAACTTGAGGTTCTATTGTTAAAACACAAGAAAAAGATAAATACAAAACATTTTAGAATATTAATAACTAAATGCAATTGGGAAACATCTTAACTAGGGGATCAGAATCACCTTAAATGAGAGTGAGATGTTTATGGAACCCGGAGAAGGACACAACATATAGTATTCTGGTTGGGAATATATAAGTGGAAGCTAAGGAACATTTGATTCAAAAGCAACAGGAAGCATTCTTTTAAAATATCAATGTCATAAGGGACAATATGAAGGAAATGATCTATATTAAAAGGGATTAAAGAACATGACAACTTAATGCCAAACATGAGCATCTAGAAGACCATGTGTTACAGGGAAATGCTTTAAAGAACGTTATTGGGTCAACTGGCAAAATTGCAATGTGCACGCACACAAGATTTAAAGTATAGTTAACCTTACATTTTCTGAGATTTATAAGTGCTGTGGATCTAAGGGACACTCCTCCAATCTTGGAAAAAGCTACAAAACTAGTAGGAAATTGAGCTTCCATCAAGAATCTTGACAGGAAAATACAAAGCATCCATAAAAGGGGGAAACAGTCAAATGACTGCTTTAAATCATCTCTACAGCCATATCTAGCCCAAAGAGAAGAGAGCAATATTTCCGCATTCTTACTAAACTAAAGGATGGTCTTGTATTTTATATGCAGTCTAATCACTCTTTAAATACATCAGTTCATGTGGCTAGTCACATAGTTTAATAGTACAGCACTTACCTAGCTGGGCTGAGGTCACATGTTCCATTGATAACACTGTCAAAATAAGTAAATAGACAAACAAAGTAAGGCCTTATACGAAGAGGAACATTGAATTGGATGAAATAGAACCGACACTTCAGGTTCCAAGTTGTGATAACTTTAAGATGTTTGAACAGCGTGATTATATGGCACAAGATCAATGCACAGAAGCCAATTTTATTCCTTTACACTGGAATGAACAATAAAATAATGAAGTTAAGTAAAGAATTTCATTTATAATAACATTGAAAATAATAAAATATTTACAAGGAATGAATTTAATGTAAGAAGTATAAAACATATATGGTCTGAAAATTACCAAATAGTGTTGAAAGAAACTTCAAAAGGCCTAAATAAAGAGAAAGCCATGCCATGTTCATGGGCAAGAAGAATTAATATTTTTAAGATGGGAATGATTCCCAAATTGCTGCAGATTCAGTAATCTCTACCAAAAGAACAGTCAGCTTGTTTGTAGAAATAGATAACCTGACCCTTAAGTTCACATGGAAATTCAAGGGACTCCGAATAACTGAAACAATCTGGGTTTCTATTGCTACAATGAAACACCATGACCAGAAGCAAGTTGGAGAGGAAAGGGTTTATTCAGCTTAAATTTCCACATTGCTGTTCATTACCAAAGGAAGTCAGGACAGGAACTCAAACAGGGCAAGAACCTGGATGCAGAGGCCATGGAGGGGTGCTGCTTACTGGTTTGCTCAACTTGGCTTGCTCAGCCTGTTTTTTCATAGAACCCAGGACCACAGCCTAGGGATAGCACCATCCACAATGGGCTTGGCCCCGTCTCATCAATCACTAATTAAGAAAATGTCCTACAGGCTTGCCTACAGCCTGGTTATGGAGATATTTTCTCAATTGAGGTTTCCTCCTCTCTGATGACTCTAACTTGTGTCAAGTTGACATAACACTGGACAGTACAGATGGCTGCTTAAGATGGGAATATTGAGGAATGACTGTTAATGGACATGGACTTTCTTTTGGGGGTGATGGACATATTCTAAAATCAATTGTGGTGGTGAATGAATAACTGTGAATACACTAAAAAAAACATTGAATTGTATGCTTAAAATGGCCAGTTGTGTGGTATGTGTATTACATCTTAATAAAAAGTTTTAAACTGAGCGAATGCCTTTGATCCCAGAACATGGGAGGCAGAGGAAGGTGGATCTTTGAGTTGAGGCCAGCCTGGTCTACAGAGCAAGTTCCAGGACAGCCAGGGTTGCACAGAGAAATCCTGTCTCAAAAAACAAAAACAAACAAACAAACAAACAAGTTTTGAAAGTTGCTTGAATGAAAGGGGAAGAAAGAGCACAGAATTTAACTAGCAAAAGCAAAACCTATTGAGTTAGGTTAGGATTTACAATTACCCCACTTCAGCTCAAGTGGGGATAAGGATCAGCAATTCATCAGGCAGTAATCTTACTAGAAGACTCACTGAGTTACCACATGCCAGGCACTGAGATGAGCATTGAGAATAGTGGACCAAACAAGCATTTCGCTGTCCTCAGAACACTTAGATTCTAAGTCTTAGAGTGTTCCAGAATAACATAAGTTAAAGAATTACATAGCTGGGGGGTTCTGTAGAAGAAAAATGCAGACAGTAGGAAAATCTGTAATGGGGGGGTCCTAATCTAATCTAGAAAGGAAGGGAAGGCTTCAGCAGCGAAGTGATATTTGACTTGAGTGCTTGAGGTTTAATAAACTAGGTGAGGGCCAGTGAGATGGTTCAATGGGTAAAGGAGCTTGCCATAAGCCTAATGACTGCTCTTGCTCCCTGGGACCCACATGGTAGAAGAGAGATCCAACCCCACCGGCTGCCCTCTGACCTCCAAATTTGCCTTGTGGCACACACTTGACCCCCCTCCAAATAAGTAGATGTAAGAAAAAAACAACCTAGGTGAAGAGGAGGTGTGAAGTTGAGTGGATTCTAGACAGAGAGACCTGGACCTCCTCGGCCAAGGAGTCAGAGGACAGTGAGAAGTGTGCTATGTGAGCAGTGGTGAAGGGTGGGGGTGATGCTGGAGGGGTGAGCGGACTCTGAAGTCTTCATTAGCCATAGTAGGACTTTGGTCAGTGTTTTAAAGGCCAGGGGAAGCTGCTGACCTCTTCTAACAAGAAGTTCTCAGTTGTCATCTCCAGGTATGTTTTGTGTTTTAGCTAGCCATCCTTCACTATCACAAATACCTGACATAAACATAGGAGAAATTATTTATCTGGGTTCACAGTTTTGAAGATTTCAGTCCATTGCCACTTGGATCTTTTGTCTTTGAAGGAAAGGACTACACCATAGGGCAAAACTGGTCCCCTCATGACAGCCAGGAAGCAAAACAACAACAAAAAAGCCAAGAAGGGGTCAGTGTCCCAGTGTGTCTTTCAGTGGTATATCCTCAGCAACCTCACATTCTTCCACTAGGCCACATCTCCTAAAAGTTCTACCACCTCTCATAGAGCCACAGGCTTGCGGACAGTCTTCAACACAGAGGCCTTTGGGGAATACTTACGATCTAAACTATAGCACTTCATTAGGAAACTTTTCACTCACTAGCACAAAAAGGGAAGTAACTCACTATGTTTATAGTGATGATGTGACTGTCTTACTTCTTACCAAACTTCCTAGTATCTAGCACTTACATTTGAATCCCTGGGAAACAGTTTATGAAATTCCCAGATGGATAAGGGAGGGGAGAATGTACAGAGGAACCCTAAGGAAATGCAGCTGGACCATCTGAGTGCTGGTGAGCTCAGCCACATTCATTATAAGACATTGGTCTTCTTTAAGCTTCAGATGTATGTTGGTGAGTGAGATCACCCCTTAGGACTCTGGAGTCTTGTTATTTACAGCTGTAATGTTAAAACTGGCACCATGAGCACTTTATAAAACATGGGTGGAGTAGCCCTTGGCCTCTGTCATATATTGCTTAGGCTATGATCTGGTATTCTCAATTAAGTACAGGTGTAAGCAGATGGAAAAGAAATTCTCTTACAATCCTCAGTGTGTTTTCATTAACTTAGCATCTGTTGGAAAATTTGTTCTGAGAATAGCATCAAGGAACTGATCAACATCGTGGGTGATGGCCAAGTGAGGCCTCTGAGAGATGGCTTCTCTGTTGGCCAAGGATTGCTTTGCCAAAATTTTCAAAGCTATGGGGCTACCTTGGCAACACCAAGTAACACAAGACACCAGAGTTCTTTAGATTTACCATTAAGTCACGGGTTACAGTTGCTCCTAACTCTGGATCTTTGGCATTTGTGTTCTCTGGATAATCTGTTTTAATGTTCTACTGTTTTCTTTGCCCGGTAGGGTAGTGACATGTCTGGTGTGCTGTTAATACCATCTTAAAAATGTTTTGTTTCTCCTCACTGTTCATCTTTCCATATTCTTTTCCTCTTCCCTTTTTACTATAAGCCTGTTTCTTTATTTCCATTGAATGGCCAGATAGAATTTTGAGCTGTATATAACATGGCTCACTGGATAAGGCTAATCAATCATTGAGCAATCATCAAACATGTTTAATTAAAAATAGTTCAGTTATACTATGTGCAAAGGATACATGTTCACTTCTCTTTCAGCTTCTCTAACATACCTGGCTTCTGTTTCCTTTTTTTGGTCATTGTTATTATGATTAACACTTGAACCCTCAGTCAAAGGCAAGAATAATTAGTCTAAATCAGTAGTGATGGTGCTATTCCTCTTGACAATGAATGATTGCTTTAATATTCTCCAAGGCCAGTTTTCCTCTAGATCAGTGGTTCTCAATCTGTGAGTCGCATCCCCAACAGGGGGTCATATATCAGATATCCTGCATATCAGATATTTAAAGTACAACTCATAACAGTAGGAAAATTATAGTTATGAAGTAGCAATGAAATAATTTTATGGTTGGGGTCACCACAACATGAGGAACTGCATTAAATTGTCACAACATTAGGTTGAGAAACACTGCTCTAGACTAAGGAAAAAGCCAGTAATATTCTAGACAAGCTTCAGCAAAGTGAAGTTGGACTCCTGATGAACCATGCCTGAAACCTATGCTCCCAAACTCCCCACCGTGTGACATAGTTTCCTGATTGCTTGAGCTTGTGGGGACTAAGTTACTATTGCTTCAATTTAAAAGCACACTTCACTGTAGTTCTCTGAGCCTTGCTTCTCAGGGCCCTTTATTGGTTTGCTTTTTTCCAATTTTAGGTTTTGTCCTTGGTTATCTTTTCTTAGGCTTCAGTCACTGTGAATGAACTTATTCATTCTTGCTTCAATTAAAGTTTACATGTTGAATGGACTTCTAGATCTAGATTCCATCTTTGTCTTTTTCTCAAGCATATACTCTGTGTCTCTGTCTGTCTGTCTGTCTGTCTGTCTGTCTGTGTCTCTGTCTGTCTGTCTGTCTCTCTCTCTCTCTCTCTCTCTCTCTCTCTCTCTCTCTCTCTCTCACACACACACACACACACACACACACACACACACACACACACACACACACACACATTTAGAGCTAACAAAACTTACCTTTTTGTTTTCTAGACAGGGTTTCTCTGTGTATCCCTGCATGTCCTCCTGGCTGGTCTCAAACTCAGAGATCTGACTGCCTCTGCCTCCTGAATGCTGGGACTAAAGGTGTGTACCACTATCGCCCGGCAATAAAATCAACTTTGATCAAATTTCATAATCACATATAGAATTTTTAAATATGCAGTAAGTGCTAAGGCACCAACCATCCTTGGGAAGATCCAGATATCTGTATATTGTTAAAACTCCATATGTGATTCTTAACATACAACTGGAATTAAAGACAAAGAGCTCAAAGACATGTGTCCTGGGGTTTCTTTTGCAGTCTTCTAACTTATACCAAAGTTGAACTCTTTTCTCTGCTTCATGTGCTGTCAGTCCTTGAACTTTCTCTTCTTCTTGTAGTCAAAGAGTCAGAAGCAGCGTCCATCTTCAAGAATCTAGTTGTATAGGCTGGGAATAGGTATTGGGAAATAATATATCATTTCTTAAGATTTCCCAGGTACCATTTCTATGTGGGTATAGGTAAAGGTCAAGAAAAAACAGTAAGCATATGTATTACACTACCTTGTGTCCCTCTTGCTGAGGTGGAACTTCTAACCTAGTGTTGTTGGACAGATCTTTCCGAGATGTTGAAAATGGGTGTCTACACTATTTAGTGCAGAAAACACCAGCCACATGCCTTGTCTGAGCATTTGTAAAATGTGGCTGGTAACTGTCAAGAATGGAATTTTTACTGTTAGTTGCTGGAGGATGTCTTTCTGTATGCTGTGAATATATGTTGTTTCCATTGGTTAATAAATAAGCTGTTTTGGCCTATGGAAAGGCAGCTTAGAGGCAGGTGGGAAATTCAAGGAGAGAGAAAGGAAAGAAAAAGGTAGAGTCTGGAGAGATGCCAGCTTGCCACCCAAGGAGCAACTTACCAGCAGACCAGTAAGTCATGGAACACGTGGCAAAATATAGATTAATAGAAATGGGTTAACTTAAGATATAAGAGCTAGCTAGCAAGAAGTCTGCCATAGGCCATGCAATTGGTAATTAATATTAAGCCTCTGAATGATTATTTTATAAGTGGCTGAGGGACCACGTGGCTGTGCAGTACTGGAGAAACCTTCTGGTTACAGTTAGTTATTTTTCATTAATTTAAAGATACACACACACACTAATAGCTACCATAATGGATAATGCATCCCTTGTAACTCCTTCTTGGTTATTCCTGGGATTCCTTATGAATTTGAAAATAAGGTAGCCACTATTATACCAAATGTATACACAAAGGAATATATTTTTCAGTTATAAAGAATGCAATTGTATCATTTGCAAGAAAATGAATGTAACTGGAGATAGTTATATTAGCAAGCCAGTCTCAGAAAAACAATTACACATTTTTCTCTCATTTGTTGTTCTTGGATTTTATATAGATGCACAAAATAGTGCATGCATATGACATGAAAATGAAGTAAAAGCGTGGGGAACAAGGGGTACTAACAGGAGAGGAGTGAGAAAAAGAAGGGTAGTGGGGCATGGGGAAGAATATGTTCAACATATATTATTTGTTTGTATGAAAGTATTCTTATGTCTTTATATAACATATTACCACATATAATGAATATACACACTGACATTTAACTTTTAAATTTTAGTATTGTGCATGTGTCTAAGTGCACACATGTCACAGTGTGTGTGTGTGTTTAGGTCCAGGATAACGTTTGGAAGTTAGTTCTCTCCTTCTATTGCTAGTTCTGGCCATTGAACTCAGGTTGTCTGACTTGCTCTGCAAAGGCTGTTACCTGCTGAGCCATCCCACTGAACCATCAAAAGCCCAGTGGTTCTCAACCTTCCTAAGGCTGCAACTCTTTAATACAGTTCCTCATGTTGTGTTGACCTCCAACCGTAAAATTATTTTCCTTGCTACTTCAAATCTACAATTTTGCTACTATTATGAATCATAATGTAAAAATCTGATTTGCAACCCATAGGCCGAGAACTGTTGCAATAACCTTTCTTCTCTGTTTCCGCTTAAATTTCTACTACAGACTTTGGAGATGTTGCTTCTGTCTAGACTCCGAGACCTTCAAGCTCAAAGGTTTATCATGTATCCTTAGCTGCTGTCATGAGGCCTTCTCTATTGTAGACAGTAAGGGCCACCGAGAGAACAAACTGAGGGCTATGCTAAGATTTATTATTACCTCTATGGGAAATGTCTCAATGTTGGAAATTTTTGTAGGCCCTAAAGTGGAATTATTAGGTAGTATTGTTATCTTTTAAGATACTTCAGGCTACAGAGATGAGAGGTTTTAAGCTAAAATCCCTAAACACACCAGGCAGCGTGTGTTTGGGTGTCTGGAGTGATAAAACAGATACATTTCCTACATTCGTGGGGCTTTCTGTCCAGTGGGGATGGTAGACAACCAAGCAGAGACAAGAAGTGGGACTGGGGATGCTGTAAAAGAATATAAAAGAATATAACCTGCCCTCCGGGGATTAGGGAGGGGGTGGTCCTATGGCAAAGGTAGCCTGGGCAAAGGAGGGAAAGAACAGTCCAGGAACAGGAGTAGCAGGTATGAAGGCTAGCATGATTCAGTCCAAGCACTGAAGACAGTTCTGTAGATGGTGTCAGCAGGTAAACGGAGAAGTAGTAAGAAATGGAGCTAGAGAGATTAAGCATAGGCTGGATCTAAAGTGACATGCATAGCACAGAAAGAAACAAAGTCTAACCCAATGTTTCTGTGTTGTTTGATTTTGAGACAGAATTTCTCTGTGTAACAGCCCTGACTCTCCTGGAACTCGCTTTGGAGACCAGGCTGTCCTGGAACTCAGAGAGATACACCTGCCTCAGCCTTGCATGTGCTGGGATTAAAGGAGTGTGCCACCACAGCCAGCTCTAACCCAATGTTAATGGAAAACCAGTGGACGGTTGTAAGCAAGACTATGACCTGATTTGCACTTTAAAGTAGAAAATGGATTATAGAAGGTTAAGACCAGAGGTGACTGTAGAATCCAAGTGAGAGGTGATAGTGGTGGCAAAGCACCAGAGTTTACCTAGCCAGGCCACCCAGGTGATCTATGAGTGTACGCATCAGCTGGAAGAAAGAAAGAGAAAGACCAAGATGTGGGTAGTGGATAATCAAGACAAACCTACTTTATTGTCTATGCCAGCTCTCAGTGAGTATAAATAGACACTATGGTAGATTCCTCTGTTGATAATTGCTTCAGAGACTCAAGGCCGACTCCACATCATTCTCTACGCACGTGTTCTATAGAGAATGGATAGGCAGATCTTTTTGGAAACTTTCAAGGTAGATTTAGGCTTATAAAATGGCAATGCTAAACCTTCCCAGGATATCTTTCCAGACACTGAGTCCTTGTTTCTAGATGTGAGGTAGACCAACTCTCAAAGAACCTACAATGAACCATAATATTCTTTGATGCAAAGAAGGTAATCTACTATAATTGGAGACCAGCTTGATGTTAGATTCTTGGTCCAAATCCAGATCCAAATCTCAATCAAGTATGTTGACAAGGAATTGAAGTATTTCAGGACTAAATTGGCCTTTATGTTCACCCAGCACAGATCCCTTACAGAACTTTCCAAGATTGGATATGAGCCTAAGTCAGTCCTTCCATCAAATTCGTACCTACTGCTTCTCTGGATTTCCATGGGAATCTGTGATTTGGGGATGACTGATGTTCTGCTTCCTGTGAGTATTCATGTTCTCACCTCTTAGTAACATTTCCTGGGAATACAAGAAGCAAAGAAACCCAGGATGAGATAGTCTGGGTAACCAGTACTATTTTTAGGTACTCCCTGAATTCCGAAGGCACTCTTGGAGACAGCAAAGGACCCTCATAGATACAGCTTAGGGCATGGGTAAAACCCTGTGGTCATGGGAAACTGAGGTTCTGTGGGCCATGGCAGCTGGAGCCTAGGTTGAAGAAGCACAGAAGAGCTGTGTTTGTGGAGCTGGGTCTGGAGTGGCATACTGTGGATCCATTCTTGCTCTGGCTTTACTTCACTTTTCAAACAGGTTTTAGGTTAATCTAGGACATTTGGAAGTGGCTCCACCTGGGGAGGGGGTGAGCAAGAACTTGGGTTTCCTTGCAGCTGTGCTGTACTCAGAGCACAGGTGTAGAGCACATGATTAAGTGACCCCAGAAATATAACTGCCTGGGGTGTGGTACTCATTTTTCCAGCCTGATGCAATGAACTCAGGGTGTGGGTGCACTCTGCCTCACTCCCCACTTTTCTCCCCCACCCCGAAACTCTGGATTTCAGTTAACTGTGAAAAACAGTGACACAAGGAGGCAGGATTCATGCTGTTGTTAATTTACTTTTGAAACAAATCTGGTCACTTTTAAAATTTTGCTCCCAAAATGCAGGAAGAAAGGGAGGACAAGTGAATTTTTTTTTTGAAAAATCTTGCATTGCCTCCATTGATCCAAATTTCAGTGTGATTTGGCAGGCAATGCAGGGTAACATGTTCCAGTGTTTTAACTTGCACATAATTGTCAGATTAGCTATTGTTTGACTTGTACGATTATTAACGAAATGTGGAAAAAAGGGTGGTAACTGTGAAGCCTGCCGCAATGTCTAGACACAAGGGAGGGGGTTGGGGAGGTGGAACACCAAGGGAGATGATACAGAATTTCCTTGCCCGATTTTTCTCAGACTTAGGATTTCTACTATGGTATTGACAATACATGAGCCAAGATATTGACAAGTAGGAGATAATGTTTTAATGGAGATGAAACACACAGGTTTAGACTATATGCTGGAGACATTTCTCACTTAAGTATGTCAAAAGAAACATGTTAAACATGCTCAAAGAAACCAGAGCATTTCACCTGTAGCATAAACACACACTTGCATGAATGCATACTGGATTTGGGGGTTTAAATAGCTACAGCTGAGCTGGTCTAGCCAGGAGAAATGCTCAAAGTAACTTTGTGGAGAGATTTTGGCTTCAAAATAGCTTGTGAGTATTATACGTGGGCTTTGTGGCATTGTGCCTAAGTGTGTGTAGGATAGATGTGTATGGTACCATGCAGAGAAGGCTCTGGTAGCATATAAGAAACATATTTTTTTCAGTTATGATTTTTGGGGTGGTATATCTGGGAGGAGTTGGGAAAAGAGAACAAATATCATCTACTGCATGGAAAAAATTTTAAATAAAAAAATTAAAGGAAAAAGAAAGAGCAGAACTTGATCTGTCCCCTGTCCTAGTCTGGCCACAGTAGCTCAAACTTAGCATCATTTTTCCACTTTAGACGAGTGCCTTCCATAAGCAGACTGGTTCTGAGGAAACATGACAGTGGGTTTCCATTTATGTTCCTGGGAAGGACACTGGTGCCTGCTTCCATGGGCAGATGTCTCAGGGGGTAACACTGGACAGTAGGAGAAGTAAATGCAGGAGTATCTGAGAATTTAGAATTGATGGAAGAGGTATGGGGATTAAAAACAAAACCTGGGGTGGAGCTAGAGAGCTAGCTCACAGGTTAAGAGCACTGGCTGTTCTTCCAGAGGACCCAGGTTCAATCCCTAGCACCCATATAGTGACTCACTACAGTTTGTAACTTCAGTTGAGTATCTGATGCCCTCTTCTGGCCTCTATGGCACCAGGTATACAAATGATGTACAGACAAGAGTGCAGGCACACACACACACACACACACACACACACACACACACACACACACACACACACTTGAATTAAAGAAAAAAAAGAGCCCTGGTCAAAAGTGAAGCCACAATATTTTGGAGGTAGCAAAAAAGAAAACCATCGTGAATATTTCAGTCTAATCTTTTTGCAATATTCACAAAGAAACTGAAGTGTTGTTCTTGTTTTTTCTCTTTTGGGGGACCCACCACCCAGCTTCCAAATAAATACACAGAGGCTTTTCTTAATTATGAATGCCTGGCCTTAGCTTGGCTTGTTTCTTTCCAGATTTCCTTAACTTTAAATTATCCCATCTACCTTTTGCCCCTGGGCTTTCTTCTGTTCTCTTCTGTAAATCTTACTCTTACTCCTTGGCTTGCTGTATAGTTAGGTGGCTAACCCTAAAGTCCCCCTCTTTCTCTGGCTACTTCTTCCTCCTCCCAGATTTCTCCTTCTATTTATCCTCTCTGCCTGCCAGCCCCACCTATCCTTTTTCCTGCCTTGCTATTGGCCATTCAGTTCTTTATTAGCCCATCAGGTGCTTTAGACAGGCACAGTAACACAGGTTGACAGAGTTAAACAAATACAACATAAACAAAAGTAACACACCTTAAAACAATATTCCCCAACACTGAAGTTCAAAGGAGTTAATGGCTTATTGAAAGTCACTATGTTTGTAAGTGGAACTGGAATTAAAATTAAAATTTCCTGTTTTGAGGTTAACAAGTTTCCCATTGTGATAAAATATTAGGTATGAGTGACAGGTATCTATCTCAGGTGGTAGAGGGCTTGTCTAGCATGTATGAAGCTCTGGGTTCCATTCCAGGACCACATACACTGGGCATGATAGTGTGCACCTGTAATCTTAGCACTTGGGAGATGGAGGCAGGGTCATCATCTTTGACTACACAGCAAGTTCAAGGTTGGCCTGGCATATATAAGACTATCTCAAAAACAAAACAGAAAGGAAATAAAAATATTAGATACACTAAAATTACCTTATAGTAATACTAAGTGAATATGTAATTCAAAGGAACTATTGTTTCTCAACCACTAAATGCTCTCTTGTTCTTCATTAAGAAATCAGATAATTCTAAATCCTGACTATTTCAGATTTCTCTAAAGAATCACACACGTTAATGGAGTTTTATTGTAATTGTGCCAAATATTATGGGCAGGTAATGAATATACTAGATTATTTAAAATAATTTTATTACACACTAATCCACTTCATAGGGTCAAATTCAAACCTTTCATTTAGCACAAAAGTCACAAGGTGATTTTAGCAGATAAACTTCAAAACTATGAGAGAAATTCTGTTTCTAGTATTACCAGCTGAGACTTGGAAAGCCTAAGGGTTGGAAACCATATGAAGAGAGTCAGGTGGTTGTCAAAGCTTCCAGTACAGTTTTGGCATTTGTCACAACTTCAGCCTTGTTTGGACCCATGGAGTCTTACGCATTTCTTCGCTGCTAGGAGGGAGAGTGACTTGCTGGCACTCCATAGGCAGCATTGTCTTTCCTCTGGGTTTGTAAGTTGGTCAAATTTGCCTTGGCCTTTCAAAATCACTCAAGGCCCTTTTCTAAATGCAAAATGATGTATCTTCTTTAAAGCAGTTTTCTGTGATTTATTTATTTGTTTAATGAATTTTATTTCATTTTTATTTATGTATATGTCTGTGTATGTCATATGTGTGTAGGTACCAATGGAGGCCAGAAGGGGGTGTTGGATCACCTGGAACTGAAGTTATAGATGGTTATGAAGCACCTCATGTGGATGCCAGGAATTGAACGTGGGTCCTTTGAAAGAGTATCAAGCACTCTTAACCACTGAGCCCTTTCTAGTGTTTTCTGTGATTAAAAAAAAAAAACCTATGAAGTTGGAAAGCACTTTGTGCTTAGAACATAGGGATTATTAAGATAGATTTTTTTCTTCTACCAAAATTTCTTGTGAGTAGCTAAGAGTCATTAGGCAAAAAAGGTAAACAGTCAAAATATTCATTTCTAGGGTTGGGAAGATGGCTCAGTGGGTAAAGTACTTGCTATACAAGTGTGCATACTTGAGTTCAGATCCCCATGCACCTACACAATGGCAAGATGTGGCAGTGCACATCTGTAATCCTAGTCCTTGGTGGTGGAAACAGGTGGATGCTTAGGGCTCATTGGTCAGCTTGCTTATTTGAACTGGTTAGCTCCAGGTTCAGCAAGAGACCCTGTCTTCAAAAATAAGGTGGAGGTCAATAGAAAAAGACACTTGACATTGACTTCTGGCCTCCATACTTGGGTTTACCTTCACGCACATATGCACACCCATGTATACACTATATATACACATTAAAACTTTAAAAGTTCATTTTAAAAATCTCTGTTCTTTACAAATTTTATCCAGCCTCTACTTTCCCCTAACAGGAACTACTTTCTAGCACTAACATGCTAGTTTTGAAACTGTGTATATATATATATATATACAGTTATTTTGTTATTTCAAAAGCTTTGAGTCTGGAAGGGGAACACTGGCACTTAGAGTCAGACTGCCATCTTGGTCTAATGTTTGTAAGTCAGATATAAAATCATTTTCTTGTATGGTGACATTCAGAAAACCAGAACACTGAACTGAGTTGATCTAATCCCACCATGGTAAAGTCTGTGACCTTTATATGTAGGACCAAAAGATCCATCCCATGGTCCTTGACACTCTGACAATGTAGACTCCATGAAGGTTATAACTTGCTAAGATTCTTTTTCCAGAGATAATTGTGTTTTTTCAGAGACAATTAGCTCTACTTGATACCATTATGGGAATATTCTTGCAGGGTAGTGAACCGCCAGATCTGTCTGTCTTGCCATCCACTTTAGTGGTTGGTATGAAAGATAATGTGATTAATAATAATAGTACCTAGGTAGAGTGATATAATTCCCTGGGATCCTGAATAACCACATATGGTCCAGGATCATGGAAGTATTCTGCATGCTAAGAACACAGAAGCTAATTTTATGTATAAAACCAGCTAGCACTTTGGATAAAATACATTATTACACAAATATATTCTACTTGTCTTCATTTTCCTCTTTAGCTTCCCACACCTGGAAAGTCTTGATTTATTCAGCTCACAGTAGGAAATAGATCCTGGCTTATCTTAACCTCTGTGTGATAGGCCAAACACTCTTAGACGACTGCCTAAAGATTGTTTTGGCACATATGAAATTGAAATAGATTTTTTTTGTTTTTTTTTCAAGACAGAGTTTCTCTGTGTTACAGCCCTAGTTGTCTTGGAACTTGCTTTGTAGACCAGAGGCTGGCCTTGAACTCACAGAGATCCAACTGCCTCTGCCTCTGAAGTGCTGGGATTAAAGGTGTGCACCACCATGCCTTGCAACATAAATTTTTGTTCTAGAAGGTAACATGCCTAGCTAAAAAATACCAGAACAGATTCCCCTACAACTAAGATCAGAAGATATAAACAGATGTCAGCAAGGGAGTTCTGGGAATGTGCTTGACTTTCTGACAAGGACTGCTGGTGGAGAAACTATTGTATGTCCATTGGGTACCAAACACAGGCTGTGGAAACATGCTCAAAGAATGCTGGAGATGAAAGGAAAAGGAGCATGAGATGCTGCTTGCAGGTTGGGCTGGCTGCCAACTTCCCCATTCCCATAATGTGAGAAATAGAAATCTTTATTGGTGAAATTATTATAGTCAGGTTATATGAAGGTATATGTCTTATTTAGGATTTCTTTTACTGTGAAGAGACACAATGACAATGGCAACCCTTAATAAGGAAAATATTTTATTGGGGCTTGCTTACAGTTTCAGAAGTTTAGTCATGGTGGGAAGCATGGTGGTATGCAGGCAGACAGTGCTAGAGAAGGAGTTGAGAGTTCTACATCTGGATTAGTAGACAGCAGGAAGAGAGAATGACACTGGGTCTGGCTTGAGCTTCTGAAACCTCAAAGTCCACTCCCAGTGACACATTTCCTCCAACAAGGCCACACCAATTCTAATAATGCTACCCCCTATGAGTCTATGTGGGCCATTTTCATTCAGACTACCACAGTATACACATTTTTTGAAAAAAATTAATATAATATATTTTGATCCTGTTTTTCCCTTCCCCCAATTTCTTCCAGATCCTCCCCACCCCCCTTCCCACCCAACATTATTTTCTTTCTCTCTCTTAACACCCCCAGGAAAAAAAAGAAACACAACTCCCTCCAAAACCACAAAAATGAAAATCAAAACAAATAAATGAAAGACCAATAAGTCAAAAAAGCCAATAAAGTAAAATGAAAAAAGTCCACAAAACCATCGAGTTTGTTTTGTGTCAGCCAACTACTCCTGAGCATGGGATATTTGATGTGTGGTTCATATACCCAGTGAGACTCCATTGGAGAAAGCGGATTTTCATTTTGTCAGTGAGTATCAACTGGAGATAGCTTCTGGGTTAGGGATGGAGGTGTGTGTCCACTTTCCTTTCTTAGTGATAGGACCCTGTCTGGTTTGAACCTGTACAGGTCTTATGTTTTCAAGCCACAGTCACTGTGAGTTTATATGTATACCACTCCTGTTGTGTCTGGATGAAACTGTTTTCTTGGAGTCATCCATCACCTCTGGCTCTTACAACCATTCTGCTTCCTCTTCCATATAGATCACTGAGTCTTGAGGGGAGAGATTTGATAAAGTCTTCCCATTTAGGTCTGAGTGCTCTAAAGTATCTCACTCTTTGCACATTGTCCAAGTGTGAGTCTCTGTGTTAATTCACATCTACTGTAAGAAGAAGCTTCTCTGATAAGAACTGGGGGAGGCACCGATCTATGGGCATAACAGTATGTCATTAGGATTCCTTTTATTGATATGTTCTTTTTTTTTTTTTTTTTTGGTTTTTCGAGACAGGGTTTCTCTGTGTAGCTTTGTGCCTTTCCTGGGACTCACTTGGTAGCCCAGGCTGGCCTCGAACTCACAGAGATCCTCCTGGCTCTGCCTCCCGAGTGCTGGGATTAAAGGCGTGCGCCACCACCGCCCGGCTGATATGTTCTTTTTAACAGAATAATAGTAGTAGGTTTTCCCATAAGGCCATGATCTATCTAGTCTCAGGTTCTTGGCCACTTTAGCAGTGTCAGATATGGGATCCATCTCATGGAGTGGGCCATAAATCCAGTTTTAAAAAGCTGCTGGTTACTCCCATAACTTTTATGCCATTATTGTACCAGTATATCTTGCAGGCAGGTCACTGTTGTAGGTCATAGGTTTTGTAGCTGGGTGGTATTAATGATTAACTTTCTCCTCCCACAGCATGCAGGGTGTCTTCCAGTTTCATGCATGCTAGTCAGCAGGTGTGAAGCTTCTAGTTAGGTACTAGCTTGACTTCTCTGTGTTCGATGGCATAAGTATGTGTTGTCTTCAGCAATAGGGCTTTACCATCAGGTTGTGGGGAACAGCCAATAGCCTTGGGGATACCTTTTGATGTTTAGGGGTTTCCATGGGGCTCTTTTAGCCAATGGTTAAAAAGATGTAACCCATTTCCAGTACTGGAGGTTTTACTTGGTGGCATTTCTAGTTGGGACATTGTCTTCCCTATTATTTAGGGACTCCATTTAGTTTACTTTAATCTATATATAAAATTTATGACGCTTCTAGAGTACTAAGTTTCCAAATGATTTTCAAATAGCCTTTTGTGTTAGTAATTTCTCCACACACTCCCCCTCTGCCTTTCTCCTTATCCCCTTCCCTATGTAATCCTCCTATTCTAGTTTCCTGTTTGTCTCTTCATACTACTGTTTTCTATTTCTCCTTCTTTGGGAGAGCCACGCCTCCCCACTGGGCCCTTACTAGGTAACAAACGCCTGTGGTTATTGAGATTGTAGACCACGTACAAAAGCTTAAAACTAACACATACATAAGAGAAAATATACAATATCTGTTTTGGGGTCTGCGTTTCCTCACTCAGGATGATGTTTTCTAGCTCCATCCATTTACCTGCAAATTTTATTTTTTAACTGCTGAATAATATTTCTCTGTGTAAATTACTACATTTTCATTATTCATTCATTGATTGATGGACATCTATGCTGTTTCCAATTTCTGTCTATTTTAAACAGAGCATAAATGAACATGGATGAGCAAGCCTCTCTGTAGTAGGATGTAGGGTCCTTTGGGTATATGTCCAGAGGTTAGCTGGATCTTCAAGTAGATCTATTCCTAGCTGCCTGAGGTCCCATCACACTGATTTCCATAATGGTTGTATCATTTTGCACTCCCACCAGCAATGATAATTGTTCCCTTTTGTCTGAATCCTCACTATCATGTGCTGTCATTTGTTTTATTGATCTTGGCCATTCTGACTGGAGTAAGATGAAAGCTCAAAGCACTTTTAATTTTCATTTCCCTGGTGGCTACGAATGTTGAATATTTAAGTGTTTCTCCACCATTTGTAATTTATCTTTTGGGAATTCTCAACTTAGTTCTGTACCCCATTTTTAAATTGGGTTATTTTTTTATGTTCAGGTGTTTTTTTTGTTGGTTTTTAATATGTATACACACACACACACACACACACACACACACACACACACACACATTCTAGATACTAATTCTCTATCAGATCTGTAAGTGATAAAGATCTCTTCCCATTCTGTAGGCTGCCACTTTGTCTGAATGACAGTGTCCTTTGTCATGCAGAAACTTCTCAGTTTCATGAGGTCCAATTTTTGTTGTTGTTCTTAGTGGCTGTGCTTTAGGTGTTCTGTTCAGAAAGTGCTTTCCTGCCAATGAGTTAAAGCCTATTCCCCACTTTCTCTTCTGTCAGGTTCAATGTATCCAGTTTTATATTGAGGTTCTTGATCCATTTAGAGTTGAGTTTTTTGCAAGTTGATCAATATGGATCTATTTTCATTTTTCTACGTGCAGCCATCCAGTTTGACCAGCACCACTTGTTGAAGACACTGTCTTTTCTCCAGTGTATATTTTTGGTTTCTTTGTAAAAACAAAGATCAACTTTCTGTAGTCATATGGACTTATGTCTGTATCTTCAGTTCAATTCCATTGATTAATGTGTTTATTTTTATGTCAACACCATGCTGCAACACTCTGCAGCACTGTAGTACAACTTGAAATATGGAATGGTGAAGCCTCCTGCAGTTTTTTTTTATTATGCAGTATTATTTTAGATAATACAGGTTTTTTTGTTTTTGTGTTTGATGGGTTGTGGGAGTTTGTGGGAGACCTGCTTCCACCTTTTGAAGGGTTCTTGGTTGGAGGAGAGAGGGATTAGGAAATATTAGATAGAAAGATAGACCTAGACAGTGAGGAGAAAGACAGAAACACAGGATAGCTTCAGGAGGGCCTGTGTCCATACCCAGCTGCCTTGAAGTTTATTCAAAAGAGCTTTTTATAATATGCCAAGGAAAGAGGCAAAGGATCTCACCCTTGGAAGATCAAAGCACACCATACAGCCAAGTGTAGACCCTTCCAAATAACTAGTAAACACACCCATGGCCAAATCATCTCCTTATGCAGCCCTACTGGGTAAAGCAAGTTCATATTCTCTGACCCTGAGTAATATGGACCCCCACAATAGGGATTGCATTTAATCTGCAGCTTGCTTTTGGTAGGATGACCATTTTCACTATATTAATCCTATTGATTCATGAGCCTGGGAGATCTTTCCATATTTTCATGTCTTCTTTAATTTCTTTCTTTTTTCTGAACAGAAACAGAGGAGGAGTGGATGGGGGGCAGAGGGGAGGCAGAGGAGGGAATGGGAAGAGAGGAGGGAGGGGAAACTGCAGTCAGGATATAAAATAAATGAAAAAAATTAATAAAAAAAGAAAAAAGTTTTTATTATACATGTCTTTGATTTGATTGGTTATAGTTACCCCAAGATATTTAATTTTTTTAGGCTATTGTGAAAGGTGTTGTTTCTCTGATTTCTTTCTCAGTCTATCATTTTTATATAGGAAATCTACTGATTTCTGCTTGTTAATTTTGCATTCTGATACTTTGCTGTCAGTGTTTAATCATCTGTAGAAGTTCTCTGGTAGAGTTTTTAGTGTCTTTTATATATACAATCATATCATCTGCAAATAAAGATACTTTGACTTCTTCCTTTCCAATTTGTATCCCCTTGATGTCCTTCAGTTGTCTTATTGCTCTAGCTAGAACTTCAAGTACTATATTGAATAGGTATGGAGAGAGTGGATAGTCTTGTCTTGTTCTTGAGTTTAGTGGAAATGCTTTGAGTTTCTCTCCATTTCGGTTGGTGTTGGCTGTCAGCTTGCTGTAAATCACCTTTATTATATTGAGGTTTGTCTCTTGAGTCTTCAGTTTCTCCAGGACTTTTATCATGACAAGATGTTAGATTTTGTCTAAATTCTTTTCTGCAACTAATGAAATGAACATGTGGTTTTTGTCTTTCAGTTTGTTTATGTGGTAGTTTACATTTATTGATTTATGTATATTGAACCATCTCTGCTTCTCTGGAAGGAAGCTAACTTGATCTTGGTAGATCATCTTTTTAATGTGTTCTTGAATTTGGTTTGCAAGTATTTTTATAGAGAATTCTTGCATCTATGTTTATAAGGGATAATCTATAATTTTCTTTTTATGTTGTTGTTGGGTCTTTGTATAGTTTTGGTGCTAAGGTTCATTCATAAAAAGAATTAGGACATATTTCTTCAGTTTCTATTTAGCAGAATAATTTGAGGAGTATCAATGTTAATTCTTCTTTGAAGGCCTGTTAGAATTCTGTGCTGAATCCATCTGATCCTGGACTTTTTTTGTTTGGAAGACTTTTATTGACTCCTTTATTTCACTAGGGGTTATATTGGTCTATTTAGGTTGCTTATTGGATCTTGGGTTAACTTTGATAGGTCATATCTATGAAGAAATCTATGCATTTCTGCTGTGGATATCATTCTGTATAAATAAAACACTGATTGGCCAGTGGCCAGGCAGGAAGTAGGCAGGACAAGGAGAGAGGAGAATTCTGGGAAGTGGAAGGCTGAGTGGGGGAGACACTGCCAGCTGCCACCATGACAAGCAGCATGTGAAGATGCCAGTAAGCCACGAGCCACGTGGCAAGGTATAGATTTATAGAAACAGATTAATTTAAGATGTAAGAACTAGATAGCTAGAAGCCTGAGCCATTAGGTCATACAGTTTGTAAACAATATAAGTCTCTGTGTTTACTTGGTTGGGTCTGAGCAGCTGTGGGACTGGCGGGTGAGAGAGATTTGTCCTGACTGTGAGTCAGGCAGGACCAGAAAAACTCCAGCTACACATTTCTTCTAGGTTTCCCAGTTTGGCAGAGTACAGAGTTTTAAATTATGTCCTTATGATTCTCTGTATTTCTTCAGTGTCACTTTTAATGTCCCCCCTTTCATGTCTAATTTATTAATTTGCATTTTCTCTGTGTCTTTTAGTTAATTTTGATTTTTCTTAAAGAACCAACTCCTTTCATTGATTATTTTATTGTATTTTTGTATTTTTATTTGTTTCTATTTCATTGATTTCAGCCCAAAGTTTGATTATTTCTTTCTGTCTACTCTTTTTGGGTATTATTTCTTCTCATTGTTCTAGACTTCTCAGGTGTGTTGCTAAGTTACTAATTTTTTTATAAAGGCACCTACTTAGTACTGTTAATTTCCCTCTTTGAACTGCCTTCATGTGTCTCATAGGTTATAGTATGTGGTGTTTTCATGTTCATCCAATTATAAAGTACTTTATTGCTTTCTTAACTTTTGTCTGTGTAGGAGGCATGGAGGTTCATGTGCTCACAGATAAACACTAGAGGAAGCAAGAATGTTAAACACACAGGAATGTCTTTTCAAGGGAGGAGATATATAACCTGTTTTCCACCCAGAAGGATGGGAGCAGCCTGGTGACCTTTGTACTATCCATGAGGCTGAGGTCACACTGGATCTCCAACAGACCCTTACCATGAGCGTGTTTTTCTCAGCAAATCTATAGAATCTAAGTTTATGGAAGATGGTACATGTACTTTACAAAGAGTTTTGATATAGTCATGTTGCACACATGGAATTAAGTTATTTATCACCAGGAAACTTTTCATCAAATTGTGCTATGCTTACATATGCCCAAAATAAATTAGTTGGGGGTCAGACTCTTGAAGTTTGAACCAACATTGGCTACTGAGTCATGGTGAACTAAACTACCTTCTTGCCTCCCACAGACCACTACTCTGCTGGCCATGGTGGTCACAGAGACCACTACATGTTTTGACTCAATTTTCATTGAGAAGGAGATCCCCAAGACCTGAGCATGCTATCAGTTATATTTCCTTGGTACATTCTTTTGATATTTCTCAGTTATAAACAGCCCTGAAACTCACAGAGTCATAGTTACCAGCTAGCCAACATCCCTTTCCTTTAACTTACTATTATATTACCTGACCCTGAAGCCTGTGAACATGGGTAGGATCAATCTACCATTCCTCTGGATTAGGGACTGAGGAATGGTTCTTATTTCTTATGCTAGACACATTACGCATGTCATCTCTCTGCCATGCTGTTTTGCTACAGTGTGCATATGTGCATGTGGGTGGGTGCAGGTGCACTTACAACACGAGACTCCTATAGAGATCAGAGAACAATTTTTAGGAGTTGGTTTTCAACTTTCTTGTTTTGAGGCAGGGTCTTTCTTGTTTCTGCCATGCTATGTACTTCAGGCTAGCTGGCCCACAAGCTTGTGGGCAATTCTCCTGTTCTCTCTGTCTCTTATCTTGCCAGAGGAATTTTGGGATTACAGGCCACCACATCCAGCTGTCTTACATGGGATCTGAGGCTCAAACTCAGGTCATCTGACTGGTACAACAAGAGTGTTTACCCACTGAGCTATCTTGACAGCCCATGCTGCTATATATTAAAGAGCCATTTCCTTTTCCTTTCCCTTCAGTCTCTCTTATGTGCTGAGCGCATCTTACTATTGCAGTGGTGCTTTTCCTCCTCCTCAAAACTGTGGGATGACTTATATAAAACCTACAGAAAATGTAATCAGGAAGTATTATGTGAACTATGTGAGCACCTACTGAGACATCAAGTTTAGAAGGAAAACACAGTGCTGTGGGATGTCCTGTATGCTATAAATATATATTGCTATGATTGATTGAGAAATAAAATGCTGATTGGCCAGTAGCCAGGCAGGAAGAATAGTGTAGGCGGGACAAGGAGGAGGAGAATTCTGGGAGGTGGAAGGCTGAGGCAGGAAGACGCTGCCAGCCGCCATGAGGCCACAAGCCACGTGGCAAGGTATAGATTGATGGAAATGGGTTAATGTAAGATATAAGAACAGATAGCAAGCAGCCTGCCATGGTCATACAGTTTATAAGTAATATAAGTCTCTGTGTGTTTACTTGGGGGACACAATGTATCTTGTGTTTTACTCAAGTCTTTTATTCTTCTTGGAACTGGTTTGTAATTTTTACTCTATAAGGTTTGCCATTTCTTGTCAAATTTATCAGTACATTCTCATAGCTATGTTGTATTATAAATGGACTCTTGTAACTTTTTTGCTGGCTTACTACTAGTATATAGAAATAAGATGGTGAGCCTGGCGGCGGTGGTGCACGCCTTTAATCCCAGCACTCGGGAGGCAGAACCTGGTGGATCTCTGTGAGTTCGAGGCCAGCGAGATCCAGGACAGGCACCAAAACTACACGGAAAAACCCTGAAAAAAAAAGAGAAATAAGATGGTGACTTAATTTTCACTTCTAGCATGCATTTTTTGTAGGTCCCCCAGGATCACTTACACAGACGACTGTTAACAAAGACAACCTGATGTTTTATTTTCCAATATGTAGACTTTTGATTTCCTTTTCCTTGCTTTGATGTGCTGGTCAGTACATCTTGTATATTGTGGAACAAGAATGGTAAGGGGGAGCATTTTACCTTGTTTATAACCTTTAAAACTGTTTACATTTGTGTGTGTGTGTGTGTGTGTGTGTGTGTGTGTGTGTGTGTGTGTACATGCACATGCTTGGTGGGCATATGTGCCAAGGAATGCAGGCGGAGCTCAGAGGACAGCTTCTGGGAGTTTGTTCTCTGCCTTCATCGTGGAGATTTGGAGGACTGAATGCGAGTTCTCAGGCTTGGCAGCACGTGTCTTTATCAGTTGAGCCGTCTCACCAGCCTTGTTTATAATTTTATAAAGACTGTGTTCAGTTGTAGAGAATTTCATCAAAGAGTATAGGTTTTTATAGCTATCCTTTATCAGGGTTAGTGGGTTGTATCCCATTCCTAGCTTGCTAAGACTTTTTAATCATTAATACATGCAGAATTTTGTCCAAAATATTTTTCTTTCTTAAATTTTTTATATTTCCTTATTTAATTTTGTGAGTTTGAGTGTTTTGCCTACATGTATGTTTGTGTACCATGTGTGTGCCTGGTGCCCTTGGAGGCAAAAGGAGGGGATCAGATCCAATAGAACTGGAGTTACAGATGCTTGTGAGCCACCATGTGGTGCTGGGAATCAAACGTGGGTCCTCAGCAAGAGCAACAAGTACTTTTAACTGCTGAGCCATCTCTCAAACACCCCCCACCACGTCCCCACCATGTGATTCTGGAAAGTGAACCAAGGGTCTCACATAAATGTTCTTCTGGACGTGAATGATAGAAGCTTTTTCTTTTTCTTTTTTCTGTTTGTCTGCTTTTACCCACTCTCGCTGGCAAGTTCCTTCCTTCACTGGTATTAGACCTACTTCTTTGGGATTCTAATATATACTGAACACCAGCTGAGGCATAGAGCTATGGAACTGATTAGATTCTTGAACTTTGTGTCAGGAGACAGCCATTGTTGGATTAGCCAAATCACAGGCAGTAATCCTCTGTAATAAATCCAGTTCATATATACATATATAATTTTTACTCCATCATTTTATCCATTCATTCTATCAGTTCTGTTTCTCTAGAGAAGCCTAATAAAGAATAATTACAATGTCTTGATCCTTTCAACCTCCAGACCAATATTGCTTTTCTGGAATAAATTCTACTAACTTATATTTTATATCCTTTTTATATGTTGTTGGGTTCAGTTTGTTCCAGTTTTAGGGTTTTATCTATATCCATAAGAGCTACTGATCTATTCTTTCCTGTTATGTGTGATTTGGACATCAAGGAAATGCTAGCCTCACAAAATAAATTAGAAAATGCTTTTCTCATCTTTACTGTTTGTAATATTTGTGTTTAATTCTCCATTTATGCCATCTGGATCTGAAGTTTTTGATGTGGTAATGATTTTAACTGTAATGCTAATGTCTTCAATAGATATGGGGCTAAGTATACTGATATATGCCTGTAAGCTCTGGGGAAGACTGAATTGGAGGCCAGCCTGGGCTACACAGCAACACCCTTCTCCAAACAACAAAATGAAGGAGACCAAAACAGCTCAGATGATAAGGGTGCTGGCCACAAAACTGATGATTTCAGTTGAATTTCTGGGATCCACATGGTGGAAGGAGATGGTTCTTGTTCTCTGATACCTACATCTACACCATGGCTTATGTGTGTGTGCATGGGGCTAGAATTCAGGGCCTTGCACGTGCTAGGAGAGCACTCTACCAGGAGCCCACATCCCCAGACCCTTCTCTTCTGTGTGTAGCCAACACTATGCATTTCTCACCAGGGACCACTTCAACTGCATGTCACAAACTTTCATGTTTGAAGTTCTTTGTTTTCATTTTCGATCAATTTTAAATGCGTTCTGATGCTTTTAAAAATTATTTTCCTAGTCATTGGTTATATAGAAGCATGTCTTTTAACCTCTACAAAGCTGGGGATTATCTAGATATTTTATTGACTTCTAATATAATTCCTTTTGATTAGAGAATATATTTTATTTATTTATTTGAGACAAGATCTCATGTAACCCAGGGTGACCTCAAGTTTGATTGTAGCTGAGATGAACTTGACTCTTGATCTTCCTACCCTCCCCCATCTTCAAAGTGCTAGGATTACAGAATTACATTACCATGCCTGGCTGAGTAAATATACTTTGAATGAAAGAAATCCCTCTAATTTTATTGAAACTTATTCTGTGGCTGTTTATTAATTATGCATTTTAATTCTGTATTGTTGCTGCTTTGAAAGCTTGGATCTTTCAGATTTTACAGGGATGGCTTTTCCCAGAACTGGCTAGTTCCTAGAGACAGCAAAGAGCTTATGTAAACCAACCAATCTAGAACTCACACCACCAATTATCTCCTTTATTGAACTCCTTTATTCCAGTGACTTCATCCACCTGTCATAATCATGCAGAACTGGGTGCCTAACAACTAGGGACAGCTCCTAAGCCCCAGGTCTGAAGAAAATTATTCAAACTAGCTAGCTAGTCCTCAGCCTACAGTTTCCTGCCTTGCCCATTCCTTTCCACTAAAGAAAAACTCAATAAAGCTTCTTGTCTATGTTTCTCATCTCCTTCTGCTTCCTAATCAGGCCTGGTACTCCTCTGTGTTGCCTTGTGCATGCCATGCCGCCTGAGAATCTGGAAGTAACCAACTATCTTTTCAATGGAATATTCTCCTAATACTTTGGCCTTGCCGTACCTGAATTATAATAAAACTATTTTAAAACAGGCCAGACTAGGAGCTGCCTTTCTAAATGTTTCATGTGACTCTAAAATAATGCATATTCTGCAGTTGTTAGGTTGAAATATTTCATAAATATCAAGTAGGTCAAGTCAGTTGTCAATGTTAGACAATTTTATAGTTTACTGGTGCTATGTTGATTAGTCCTGTCAACTATTGAGGAAAGTATGTTGAAGTTTCAGACCAAAATTGTGAACTTAGCTAGTTTTCTCTCAGATTTATGCATTTTTAATTTATGCATTTAAAGCTCTGTCATCAGAACTATAAATGTTTAGGCTTTTGTGACAACTGGGTGAATTATTTCTTTATCATGGCTCTCTTTATTTCTACTCTTAGACTTTCCTTTGAAGTCAGCTTTGATATTGATATAGCAACTCTAGTAATTACTCTGCCGTCTCCCTTCCAGTGTTTCTTTCTCTAGCCTTGGGTAGATCGCATATATGTGTGCTCTTAACAGCAGACAGGTGAAGATTTGAAGGAAATCCTGCAAACATTTGGAGCCTTCTTTCCATGTAGTTTTTTTATAGTCCTCTTTTCTCTCCACCCCAGTTATCCTATACTCCAAACCCTTAAATTCTCTCCTTGAATCAGAGAGGCCTTCCAGACAGAACTGCTTCCATGATTGCAGGGTCCAGAACAAAATAAAATGCAAATAAAAATCGTTCACAAATTACTAAGAATTCTAAGACAGTGATAGCTAAGCATTAAGACAAACTTGGAACTCTTATGGAGACCTATGCAACTATATAAACATGCAGCTGGTTTTGCCACTGAGTTCTATTTGGGGTCTCCCTAGTGAATAAATACAGCATGAAAATCTAATATAATCCTGCAATGTAGTTGATGTATAACACATGCAAAAATACTTCCTCCCTTTCTGGAACTTACAAGGCCACTGGGAAGACAAGATATTCTAGTAAAAAGTTAAATAGCACCATGGGACAATGTCATATCAAAGGCCAATTGAGTGGTGGGGATGGGTGTTGATATGGTTTCAAGATGTAGGACTTGAGAGCAACTCTGAATGAAGGCTAGGGCGTAGGGAGATTCAAAGCGGATGTAGGGGTGAAATGATAGACACTTATCACATTTGATGTGCCTGGCAATCTTACTTCATAGTTAAAATAGAGCACTAATACATTGAACTAATGGAAAGTACTAGTATTCTCACTTTAGAGACAGGAAAACTGATGTTAAGGATGACTGAGAGACTTGCTTGAACTCATGTGGCTAGTGAGCAGATTGCATGGCTAATAAATGACCCACTGGAGAATGAGAGTTAATCTAATTCATATGCTTTCTCTGCTAGCACCCTACCAGCATAAGCATCATTTGAAGGGGGAAGGGCCTGAGAGATCAGTGGTTAAGAGTGCTTGGAGTTTAGATCCCACCTTCGATGTAATAAGCTGGGCATGGTCCTCCTTATACCTGTAACCCTAGCACTGAGATGGGTGGAGACAGGGAGATTGCTGGGCCTTCCTGGTTGCCAGCCTAGCCAAGAAATGCAAGCCCCAGGGTTACAGAGAGACCCTGTATCAAAAAGGAGTAAAGTGGAAAATGATAGAGAAGGACACTCGATGCCCTCCTCTGGACTCCACAAACACATGAGTACATACAGCATTATACATATACATACATATTCACATACATATGGACAAAAATAGGGAGGTGAGAATCGTTAAGCTACTGTGGAGTTATCAACTAAGACAGGGTTGGTTGGATCAAAGGCTGAGTATAGATGACTAAATGATTTGGTTAGGTAACTTTGGGTCAGATTATTACAAAATCTTCAAATTATAGGCCTCAAGTTTACATGTTCCTTTCATGGGTAAGGGAGAGGTGCTGGCAACTGAGTAAAGTATTTTTAAATTTTCTTTCCAAAATATATTGTATAAATGATGGGATAAGGGTAGAAAGCAAACCCTTGAAATTGTGGATAGCTCTTTATATAAAGTGCCAAGGGCCACACTTAATCAGCAAGTACAGAGATAATAGATTCTACTCTCCAAAGGCCTTTCATCTTTTACACTCTCTTAAGAAAACCTAAGTCCATTTTTTTCCTTTCCTGAACACTTCATTTTTCTCCTCCAAATAGCAGCTTCTGTTTTATAGATTTTTCTTGTTCTATTCTTCATTTTGGCTCTATAAAATGAACATCTGGAATTTTCCTGGGCTTATATTGTTGAAATAAAATTCTATTAAAAGATTTTTTGTGGCTCAAAGGATAATTTATTGTTTTCTTTCAGGTTGGTGGAATGCTTATCACTGTCAAAGATAAATTTAGGATTTCAATCCCAATTTAAGCCTTTCAACTGGCAAGAATAATCTTGTTAACACCAAATTCATCAAGCATTACAAAAAGTGAAAGAGATGCTTTCTTGACTGTGGTATTAAACTAGGTGGGCATTGCCATCATTTTAAAAGTGAATTATTGGGAAAATTCTTAGTTCACCTAGAAATGGAAATTCCTTAGAGGTTCCATCTGCTATTAAAATGCCAGAAATGCTTGCATTTGAGAGGGTCTGATAAGGAATTTTGCAGAATTGCATTTGATTCCTAGGTTAGGCTAATATTTCATGTGGCAGTTTGATTTTTTATGTTAAGGAGCCTGATACACACCAGGATACAGCCAATAATTCCCACCTTTCCCTCGATGGATGCAAAAAGTACATTTTTAGGGTTCAACTATGTTCTTAGGTAGTTCTTCACTACTCATGTGAAAGTGGAAAGAGAGAACCCATTCCACAAAGTTGTCCTCTGACCTCCACACACATGCCTTGGCATGTACATATGCTCTCTACTTCATATAGATTAATAAATATAATTTAAAAATTAAAAATCAAGTGAGATATATAGTAGCACCCTGTCCCCTTATCTGCAGAGGATACCGTTCCAAAACTCCTAGTGATGCTTGCAATCATGGATGATTTTAGATATAGCATTGGTATGTGCTATGCCTTTCCTATACATATCAAAGTCAGGGTGTTAGGGAGGTCTACTCTCCCCACCGTGAAGCCATAGCAAGGGCAGTGAATGACAGCTCTGAATCAACAGGGTAAAAAAATGAGAACAATCTAGTAGTCCTTTCTCTGCCATTAGGAATACATTCCAAGATCCCTATGATAAAGTCTAACTTCTATAATAGATGTTTAAGATTAACAATAAATAATAATAAATAGAATGTAGCACCAAACAGTAATAAAAGTCCTATGAGTGTGCTCTTTCCTTTTGTTTCCTCACTGCCTGGGTCAGACCGTATACATTAGCATATAGCTGTATGCTGGACACAGGAATGACTCACATTATAGATAGGACAGAGTGTGATGCAGTGGTCCTCAACCTTCCTAATGCTGCGGCCCTTGTATACAGTTCCTCAAGTTGTGGGGACCCCCAACCATAACATTATGTTATTGCTACTTTATAACCGTAGTTTTGCTACTGTTATGAATTGTAATGTAAATGTCTGTGTTTTCCAATGGTCTTAGGTGACCCCTGTGAAAGGGTCATTTGGCTCCCAAAGGGGTCATGAGCCACAGGTTAAGAACCATTGGAATGGCATGAAATTTTTGTCATGTTGCTCAGAATTACAATTTAAAACTTATGAATTGTTTATCGAATTTACCATTAATATTTCCAGACTGAACTTGACCTAATTGAGAAAATGCTTAGCCACAGATGTGTGTAAAACTTTACTTAAAATGCACAAACAGGTTCCCATGAACCCACCGGCAGCTGTGAGAGCTCTAGTTTTGTGCTAGTCTTTAATACTTTGCATCGTCAGTTATTTTTATTTTATCAATGTTAGTGGGTTCCTAGCAGGTTTTACTTATTTATTTTTTATTTTTTTTTTTGCTTTGTTGGTGACACTGGGAATGAACTCACTCTACCATTGAGCTATGGCCCTCTTGACAGGTTTTGACACAAAGGATATCTAAATCTATGTTCAGGGAACTGAGCAAACATATCCTGTTTTCCATCAGGTACTCAACTTTGTCTAAAAGAAGGAAGCACCATTGTTTGAGACAGACCTTTGATGAGCTTCTCTGGGAGAACAGAGAGGCCCTGAAGCCGTAGCCACAGCATCAACATGGTAAATTGCCCTATTTTGCAGTTTACCAATTGCATGCATCCAGGAGTATAGAGATTTTTTTGCAGAATTCCATTTCTGAAATGAAAACACCAACATTATTATGATCTCCAAAAGCAGTACATCTTGATTGTAGCGATGATAGTAAGTATGGGAACTCCCAGAGAAAATCACCATCACTGTATGTGTTACATTGGGGAATACATCTCTGCATCATTTTCTCTTTTGTATACTCATTACACATAAAGATATGTAGGCACTGAAATGATACTTCATGCTTATGCAATTTATTTTTTAGTTAAATACTATTTTAATGAATTTCCTTAAAAACTGTAATGGCTAGATATATCCCATAATATAGATGCATTATAATGCCACCAATGCTCTATTTTTAGAAGGGTTGTTCAACTTTTAAAACTATTGTAAACAATGCTGTGATGACCCTCTTTGTACAAAAGTATACATTTCGTATATGTTGCTGGTGGGCCAAGAAATAGGATTTCTGGATTAAAGATGATGCCTATCTTCAAAGGTCTTATTATCAGATAGTAGAAAGGCTATCACATTTCCACCCAGAAATGTCTAGGGTTCATTTTGTATTTTGCTTCCAATGGGGTATGATCATTTAAAAGCATGAGATTTTTTGAAGTTCCATATTTCTAAACCATCTGAAAGAAAGTCAAATCAGGCATTGTCATAAAACACTCATGATAAACATGAAAAAGGTCCAAGTTCTTCAATATTCACAGCACTGAAATTCTTTCAGGCCTTTTTCCCATTTACCCAGGCCTTCTGTGGGATTTCTGCTTAGATTAAATACACTTCTTGGGCATACATTTGAGACTATATTTTAAAAATAAGTTTTGATAAGGAAATCATCAAACCCACTGTGCAGACCAAAATAAGCTAGAGAAATACTCAACACCTAGTCTGTGACTTTTCTAATTTTATCACCCTCAGAATTAGCTTGCTCAAAATATAGCCAGCCAGCAGCCTATCTTTACATTCAGTGGAGTTCTGGCAGCAGCTTTCAAAGACCTTTCACTTACTGAAAAGGAAACGTGGTCATCTTGCCTTTGGTTAGACTGGCTGAGGAATCTTGGCTGGTAGGCACAGGAAACATTCACATTGTGGAAAGGACCTGAAGGAATAAAGGGAAAGAAATTACTGTTGATCATGTGGCTCATGCGTCAACTCCAGTTTAAGGATTTTCTCTGAAGTGGAGAATTAAAAAAGAAAAGCATGAGAAGCCCTAGGGATGAGGGAGGAGAAAGTTAATAGTCATCAGAATAATTTTCTTTGAAGTAAATAATTCATTTCCATATGAACTGCCATGAAAACAAAGATATGAAGGTAGAAATGAGTATGCATTTGAGAATGTTCCTTTCACCCTAGATGTTCTTTTGGATAAATACAAAGTAGGTGTGCATCTGCATCGGCTTGGAGAGGTTCAGAGTTGGATGTTCAAGCAGACCAGAGAAGAATGACTCAGATGTGATATGTCATTATTTCTCTTGAGATTCTAGAAGTGCCCTATGAAGGAACTATTTGTTTTTATTTAATGCTACAAATGAGTGTGTCTGGTTGAGTCGCAAAATGAGATTTCAGCTTCCTGTCTCTAGTTTCTGATAGGCTTTCTTTGGTGGCCTTTTTCTTCACAGTTCTGTCAAAATGCCAAAACACAAATAATTAAGAGATGTCAAGTAGATATTTAAGAATCCTGGCTGAGGGACACGTATAATGCAGTAGATAATTAAAAAATTTGTTTATTGAAAACATCTGATGATTAACTCTTAAAAATGAGAAAAAGAATTCTGCTTTTATAGTTGAGCAAGCTTTGCTCCATACCCTGGCAAGAGCAATTTAATATCATTTCTTGAGACTGTCAAAGCCACTGCATTTATTGAATGGCTCTCTGACATCTATTTGTAACATATGACAAGTGCTGTTCATGGCCAGCCCCCAGCAGTGTCCCCAGTGAACTGTCTGCCAGAGTAATTTGAGAGTAAATATTTTGAGGTGTTATCATTCCCAGAAGGTTTTCATGAACTAGGTCCTTATACATAATGCGATTTTAAGGCCATCTGAATGCTGCTTCTGACTTTGTAACTAGGACCCAATTATGAAGTTATGGTGAGGGTAGAACCAAAAATTGTCGTGCAGGGAAATTAGACTGTAACATGTGTTCACTCTGTAGCTATTGTGCTCAAAGGGGGATGATTAACTTTTTAGTAGAATCCCATGGCTCTGCAGAAGCAAGCTTGATGGTGGGCTAGACATTGGCTTTTCTGTTTCCCAGTTGTTATCTCATTTATTTCATACCCTATGCATAACTGTTATCTCATTTAATACACACTACAGAGCTGTGATCACACCCGTTTCATATAGGAAAGTGATACTGCAAAGAAAGTAACAAATTCCAAGCCCACTGAGTGTTGGGGCAGGAATTGGGATTGTTGGACTCCAGAGCATGTATATCATCTGTGCTGCTTCCACACAGTACCACCATGATTTATATGGAGACTCACTCTGTGCTCTGAATCGCTGAGAACTCCCCATTTGCTTTTAAAACTGGGAGTGGAGGTTGGGCTCTAAGTCATTTGACAGACTTCTCGCCTAGCATGCCCGAGGCTCTTGAGTTTGATTCCTAGCACCACGCATCTTGAACGGCAACACTCCAAGGGAGAGATCTTAAAAAAAAAAAGGTTAAATAAAAACAAAAACTTAGAGTAGTGTTTTCTTGCTGAGGGTGAACTCTTGTCCTGCTGATGACAAGAGCCAACTGCCTGGAGGAATCAAAGCCTAATCAGAATGTGGTCATGGATGCATTACTTCCTATTTGTGTTGTTTTAAGTCATCATGTTTATGACAGTTGGTTACAAAAGTGATAGGAAACGAATACAGTTCCTTTATTGATAAAGCTTATTATTACAGGTCAGCAACAATGGCCTGCAAGTCTAGACTGTTACCTGTTTTTGTAAATAAAATTTTATTGGGACACAGGCAAGCCCATTTGTTCTTATATTGTTTGACAGCTACAACGGCAGGTGCAGCTGAAAATGCTGAGCCTGTTAAGCCCAAAAAACTCCCCGGCCCTTAATGGAAAGTTGGCTGGCTCCTCCATGGATTATAACTATAAATATGACACTGTGACTATGGAAGCAAATTAAAATTGAAACCACACAGATTTTTTTTTGAGAAAAATATTCCCTTTCCTTAAATTTTATTAGCCTAAACTTTCTCTGAGTGGAAAGTATAGAAAACTAGTAACTAGAAGTCCCTGGTCCATTCATGCACATCAGTACCACAGGCTAGAAGGACCAAGTTGCCTGAGTGTCAAGTTAAAGAATAAAAGGCTTTATAATACAGGGCTTTTATGTTCTTGAAGTACATAAGACTTTAATTTTACTTCTAATCCCCCTCTTAAAAAATCCCAGAATAATTTCCAGCTTTTATTTAAGAAAGCTGTTTTTCTGTTCTTTTCATAAGCAACCCCCCTTGCTCTCAGCTGGGGAACTCCTGGGATTGGCAGTGTGTCTAGTCCAAGAGGAAGGAGGGCCAGCACACTGCTCTGGCCTTGTCCGCCAGCCAGCTACTCCCAATTAGCCACAGCTGGGCCACTTTCTTATTCGGGTCACCTCCCTTCGTTTTTATTTTTGAAAATTTTCCTCTTTTTTATTTAATTATTTTTCCACACGATACATTTAGGTCATATTCTTTCCCTCCCCCTCCCCTTCTGAGATGGGTGACAGAGATAGGTACCTCTGGAAGAGTGTCTTCCATGTACTTGAACTTGATCAGAGAGTGGCATTTCCAATCATGTGGGCCATAGCTTCTTTATAATGGAAACTAGTATTGCAGAATAATCTTTTTGCAAAGTATTTTTGCTAATCCCCTGTTTAGTATCTTTGGCCATGGGACCCAAATTTCATTTTGAATGTTTAAAAAAATCCATTGTCTCAAAATGTTTATGCTTTTTCTTGTAGAAAATATAAAACACCTATACAAGTAGACAGAAGCGTTTAACGAAGTCACTTTGATCCTTCACTTAATTCAACAAGGAACTAGTCATGGTCAATCTTGTTTCATCCTCCAAATTTTTTTTTTTGAGACAGGGTTTCTCCATGTAGCTTTGCACCTTTCCTGGAACTCACTTGGTAGCCCAGGCTGGCCTCGAACTCACAGAGATCCGCCTGGCTCTGCCTCCCGAGTGCTGGGATTAAAGGCGTGCGCCACCACCGCCCAGCTCATCCTCCAAATTTACCCACTTCCTCCTCTAATTTTTTAAAACAAATTTTATTCTTTTATATATTTGGGTGTTTTTCCTGCATGTGTTTCTATGCACCGTGTGTGTGCGTGCAGTGCCCATGGATGCAGGAAGAAGGTCTCAGGTCCCCTGGACCTAGAGGTACAAATGGCTGTGAGTCTCCATGTGGGTGATGGGAACCAAACCTAGGCCCTCTGCAAGAGCAGTGAGTACTCTTAACCACTGAGCTATTGCTCCAGCCCCTTGCTAAATTTTTTGAAGCAAATCCTAACCATAATATTGTTTTATCTGTAATTATTTCACTGTAACTAATTAGATAGCCTTATTTACCTTTTCAAAGTATATAGGCTAATGGGCTGGAGATGGCTCAGTGGGTGAATGTGCTTGCCACCAAGTCTGACAATCTGAGTTTGATCTCAAGGACTCATATGTTGGAGGGAGAGACCCAATTCCCATAAATTGTTTGTGTAATATCCTTCCTCACATACACACACACAATAAATAAATGTAATAAAAATTAAAAACGTTAAACAAATATGTATAGGCTAGGAGTGGAGTTCTGTGGTAGAATGCGTGCTTAGCATGTTCAAGGCTTGGGGTTCAATCTCCAATGGCAAAATAAATAGATAGTGCTGAAAAATATGTAACTCACTAGGCGTGGTGGCTCACGCCTTTAATCTTAGCACTTGAGAGGCAGAGGCAGGTTATATCTGTAAGTTTGAGGCCAGCCTGACCTATATAGTGAGTTCCAGGACAGCCAAGACTACACAGTAAGACTCTATCTCAAAAAAGGTGTAATTCCAGAGTCCCTTCTCAAAAGTAACACAGCTGTAATACCAGTATCATTTGTTTTAAACTAATTCATTAAAAAAATGCTCAGTGTTCACAGACATGGCATTTTGAGAGTTATGTTACCTTGGAATATTTTAGTGGTTTGTGATTTTCATTCTCTCCCTGAGGCAAACTACAGAGAAAAAAATCTCAAGTCTGGACAGGTACCATATACAACATCAGTCTTCTCTCAATGATTCCCCACCCCAACCCTAGCAAATGCTGGCACATCAAAAAATACCAGCTAACCTTGATCACCACAGGATTGGGATCCCAAGATGTCAACGGGACCTTCTTTTAAGTTTATTTAGAGCAGATAGTAAGGATTCCCTTTGCTCCTGGACTTGCCTCATTTTGTACAGGAAGTCTTTGTAGACTCACTCTCCATTCATATAATTCTCTTTTAACACAAAAAACATATTCCCAGCATGTTGTTGAATAGCTACCCTTGAAGATGAATGACACAGTATTACTTCCTTAGGTGGAGGCATAAACATGGAGTGTATGAAGTGAGACATTTTCTACCACTGGTGTTTCTACCACTAAAATTAACAGATTTTTATTTTCAGTGATTTCTTTAAAAAATAACTTTTGATTAAATTTATTTACTTTTAGGTTTGTAATTTTCTTTTTTTTTCATTTTTTGAAGCTGAAGTATAATAACATCATCTCCTCCTTCCTTTCTTCCCTCCAATGCCTCCCATGTAGTGCCCGTGCTCTCTCTCAAATTTACAGTCTCTTTTTCACTGTATAAACTTTCTTTGCAATAGACAGAGACTAGTACAGAAAACCACAACTGCTGAAACTGGTTAAGATGCAGAGAAGAAGTGATAGTGTGATGCCCAGCCCTAACTGATAATATCCACAACAGAATTCACACCTAAGGCTCAGGGAACATAGTGGGGGCAGTGTTTGCAAGAGCCATAGGAATAGGAAGTCTGCTGTGAGACTGCACCTCCTGGAAATTAATTTTTTATTTTCATATGTTACTGTATTTACATGTTTTCCCCTTTATCTCCTCCCCCCAACCTCTCCCATGCCCCCAAAATACTTCTCAAATTTATGGCCTTTTAAAAATTGTCAGCCAGGAGTGGTGGTGCATGCCCTTAATCTTAGCACTCAGGAGACAGGCAGGCGGATCTCTGTGAGTTCCAGGTCAGCGAGTTTCAGGAAAACCAGAACGGTTACATAGAAACCCTGTCTCAAAACAAAACAAAACAATTATTGTCACACACACATATAAATGAGTAAATATATAAATACCATCTCCTCAAGCTGTTTAGTATTACCATAGGTATATGATTTCAGGGCTGACCACTTGGTATTGGATAACTAATTAGGGGCTCATCCCTGGGAAGGACCAATCATCCCTCTTCTAGCAGCCATTAATTGCCTGTAGCTCTTCATCTTATGGGGTGAGACCTGGGAAAACCACAAAAATTACCAGCATGTCAAAATATCCCCTATGGTGCAGTTTTGGCACTTATATCTTGGAGGTAACCAACAGCAGTCGATAAGCCCTAAGTAAGACCCACTCAATGGGAGAGAATTCGTGTCTGGTATTATAAACCTAGGCAACTATATCCATGGCTGGTGGGTCATGGACCCTAGAGGAGAACATACTATTACCAGCTTCCTAAACCAGTATAATTTTTAACTCAATTCTAAATATATCCTATGCCCACAGATAAGTAATTCTTACCCCTTATCAAAGAAGCATCTTTTTGCAACAGATGGAGACTATTACAAAGATGCACAACTGGTCAAAATGCAGAGAACATCTGCCTATGGGGTGTCTAACCCCAAATGATACATCTACAATACAATCACTACACTGAAGATTCCGGGAACATCTTAGAAGAGAGGGTGGAAAGACTGTAAGAGCCCAGAGGACCAGGACATATGCTTCAAGATTCTTGTTAGTATTTTAAACTGTGTTCAGGGACTCTGGAAATCAATGATTTTTCTTACATAGGGAAGCAACATGTGTCATTCCTGTTTTCCTTACGTATTTACAGATGTCTTGACTCTTTGAGGCTACTGGAGAATGAATTGGTAAGTAGGAAAACAGTAAAGATGCATGCTTATATGCATGTGTGTTATAGTAGTAGTGGGGTTGAAGCATTTCCATGACAGACTTCAAGCTTTGCTTTAAGCCAGTCATTGTTCATGCTTTAAAAATGTTTTTTGATATATAATTTACTCACTTAAAATATACAATCTAATGTTTTTAGTATATTCACAGTTGCATAATCACCTCTGCAATTTTAAGACATTTTTATCCTTTCAAAAGATAGCACGAACTCTTAGTGTCATTCCTTTTTCCACTCAGCCCAGGCTTTAAGCGAAGACTTTGTGTTTCCTATTTAAATACTGTCCAGGCCTAGCCCTGCATGACTTTTTATATCAGGCAAGATTAGGTGTGTTTAGAGTGGTATGGGTTAAGAGTATTTTGTGCCTCTATACTATAGATTTACCCATTCTGGAATTTTATGATTATTGCCCCACCTTTCCATGACTCAACCTTCAGGTGTTTTTTTGACATTCCATTGATAGCTAAGATTCAGCTTTTGCCACATAATATCTAAACCAGAGTTTGCAAAAGAAAACTCAGAATAGTAATGTGTTTCTGAAGTACAAAAAGGAAAAAGATATAAATGTGGATTCAATATAAGTTGTTACTATTTCCAGTTTAGAATAATATTAATGAATTTATAGTTAAACAAGAAACCAATAGAAAATATTTTCTCATAGGTTCTGCTTTTAGCTCCCCCAGACTGGGGAATATCACTCTGGATCTCCAGGAAATTCTAACACATCAAGAGGGCAAATGAAACAAAGTTCTCACACCAAAATATGTCTCCTCAAAAATCTGAAAAACAGATGAAACATAAGAGGTATCAGGTAACTAAATACAATAATGTAAGAACAATATACCCTTTTAGATGTAGATGGAAACAATCTTGATGTGTGTGTTTTCCCTTTTCTTTTAATTTTATTGATTATTATTGTGGGGCTATTGAGGGGAGGGTGCATGTGTCACAGAACACATTTGGAGGAAAGGGGACAATTTTTGTGGAGTCAGTTCTCTTTTTACACCTTTTACATGGTGTATTAGCTACTTCTCTGTTGCTATGATAAAACACCATGACCAAAAACAACTTCCAGGAGAGCTTGTTTTGGCTGATGGTTTCAGTGGGATACAAGTCCATCGTGGCAGTGAGGCATAGCAGCCAGCAAAAGCAGGAAGCTGAGAGATCCTATCTTCAAGCACAAACAGGAAGCAGAGCTCCCCCAAGTGGGGCGGGGAGGACTAGAAGTGAGGTTATTCTATAAACTCTCAAAACTCTCTCCCAGTAACATTTTTACTCCAGGAAGGCTATGCCTCCCCATCACCTCCCCAGATAGCATCACCAACTGGAGACTGAGTGTTCAAATGCCTGAGCCTATGGGGAACAGTGCTCATTCAAACCACTACACAGGGTTCCAGGGATTGAACTCAGGTTGCTAGGCTTTGGTGCAAGCACCTTTACCCAGTGAGTCATCTCACTGGACCCTCCCTTTTCTTAAAAACAAAACAAAACAAAACAGTATTGTCGCACTTGTTCAGCTATGTTCATATCAGCATTGTTTGTAATAGCCAGAACATGGAAACAACCCAGATGCCCTTCAACTGAAGAATGGATAAACAAAATGTGGTACATATACACAATGGAATACTACTCAGCAGAGAAAAACAATGGCATCATGAGGTTTGCAGACAAATGGATGGATCTAGAAAAAATCATCCTGAGTGAGGTAACCCAGACTCAGAAAGACAAACATGGTATGTACTCACTCATAGCAGGATACTAGACATGAAACAAGGATGACTTGTCTGCTACTCACATCACCAGGGAGGCTACCTGGAAAACAGGACCCCAAGAAAGACACAGGGATCGCCCAATGACAGAGAAATGGAATGAGATCTACATGAACAGCCTGGACATGAGTGGGGGTAATGAAAGGCGAGGGTTGAGGGAAAGAGAGCTTGGGGGAGCGGGAGATCCCAGCTGGATCAACAACAGAGAGGGAGAACAAGGAATAGGAGACCATGGTAAATGAAGACCACATGAGAATAGGAAGAAGCAAAGTGCTAGAGAGGCCCACAGAAATCCACAAAGATACCCACACAACAGACTGCTGGCAATGGTCGAGAGACAGCCCGAACTGACCTACTCTGGTGATGGGATGGCCAAACACCCTAATTGTTGTGCTAGAAACCTCATCCAACTACTGAGGGATCTGGATGCAGAGATCCATGACTAGGCCCCGGGTGGATCTCTGGGAGTCCAATTAGCGAGAATGAGGAGGGTTTATATGAGCGAGAATTGTTGAGACCAAGGTTGGATAAAGCACAGGGACAAATAGCCAAATGAATGGAAACACATGAACTATGAACCAATGGCTGAGGGGTCCCCACTGGATCAGGCCCTCTGAATGGGTGAGACAGTTGATTGACTTGATCTGTTTGGGAGGCATCCAGGCAGTGGGACCAGATCTTGTGCTCATTGCATGAGTTGGCTGTTTGAAACCTGGGGCCTATGCAGGATTGTTTGGCTCAGCCTGGGAGGAGGGGACTAGACCTACCTGGACTGAGTCTACCAGGTTGACCTCAGTCTGTGGGGAAGGCTTTGCCCTGGAGGAGATGGGAATGGGGGGGGGGTTGGGGGGAAGGTGAGGGGGACGGGAGGGGGGAGAACAAGGGAATCCGTGGCTGATATGTAGAACTGAATTGTATTGCAAAATAAATTAAAATAAATTAAAAAAAAACAGTATTGAATTTCTTCCCATTTTTGCTGCTTTCTTCTCTAATACCCGTGTTCACCCTGGAAACAGTTAAGAACATGTGGTGTTCTTGCAGAAGACCTGAATTTGATTCCTAGCACCCAAGTCAGGCAATTACTAACTTCTTGTAACTCCAGATGCAGAGGATTTGACACCATCTTCTGGACTCCACAGGTATTTACACCCAGGTGCACATCCACACATAACTAAAATTAATAAAAATCTTTTTTTTTTTTGACATGGGGTCTCACTATGTCACCCTGGCTGGCCTGGAACTCAATATGTAGATGAGGCTGGCCTTGAATTCACAGAGATCCACCTGCTTCCATCTCAGAGTGTGGGGATTAAAGGCACGTGCCACTCCGCCAGGAAATCAAATCTTTCAACAAGAGTGTTAATACATACATTAGAGAAAGATTATGGAGACACAAAATTCCCAGTTCTCCACTTTGTTCCAGTGCTTAGTTGAAGAAAAGAAACTTTTCCTTGTTCCCGGGCTTCATGGTGATTTCCTCTCTTCCACTGCTAAGGCCCAGCAGAGCCAAGCCTTACATCAGAGGCGCCTGCAAGTTTGTTACAAAGAGCTTTGGGTTAGTAAGTCTTTAAAAACTATATTTTGGAGGAAATCTGTTCAGTGATTAAGCTCTATTTGGGAAAGGAGTAAATGGAGGAAGGCTTCTGTTTGCCAGGGGAATATGGAGAGAATGTGAAACACAGATACTTATTGTCACAGACCATCAGAGACTTCCTGGGACCACTGATCATTAGCAAAGCAAATATCCCCCATAGTTAATGAAAGGGAGCTGTGACTGTAATACAAGACCATTAACACAAAACAGATAAAGATTTCAACCAACATCCCTATATTGTTGAAAAAAAAAACTACTGACTTCTGCCATTCTGAATCACTGTAGGATGTAACCTTAAGACTTCCCTGCTAAACTCTATACACTCTCTTCCTGGAAAACTGATCCTCTTCCCAGAGCCAATGTATGGAACTCTTTGGGCTTCTGTATTACAGCGCTGGATTTGTTTACAAGAGCATCCCTAACCTTGCTTAGGTATGCTAATATGACAAAGCCCTCATTAATGAAATGTGAGTGTAAGTGAATTGCATTTCTCCTAGTCTGTGATTTCACATGTTGCTTATATTTCTCCTGTGTCCTCTTTCTCTTTTCTGCTAGCTGGAATAAAGACCTGATGGTGACCCAGCTTCATTATGCAGATGGGAATCCAATCGTGAATGATGAAGCAGAGGAACCTCACTGGCCTGACTGCTCATATCCAGATTCGTCAAGCCACATTTATTATAGGCTTTTAATGGTCATATGCTAGTATCCTAATACCATAAATATTCAAAATCTATTTTAGATGGGAGACTTTGACCTTTCTATAGCCAAGAAAAGTAATAGTACTAAGATTGAGGGTTGTACATGTGCAAGTAAAAAAAGAGCTCTCCTCAGATAATGTTTGAGGAGAGATGTGAAGGAGCTATAGGAATCCAGTGCAGAAGCTTGGGGCAGTGTTCACAGCAGAAGGAATGGCAACTGCGAGGGCCCTGAGGTAGGCAGATGCCTGACATACTTGAGTACCAGCAAAGATGTTACCATCCTAGAACAGGATGAGAAAACTTGAAAGAGACAGAGTCATAGAGGTGGTACAGGGAAAAAGGCAAGGGCAAGGAAATAGATGGTCTATAGCCTTTTGTGTGCCATTGTGAGGATAATGTCTTCCTTTGTTATGGTAGTAGTGGTGCTAGGGTGGAACTCAAGGTGTTGCAAAGGCCCAGAAGGCATTTGGCCACTGAGTTGCATTTCTGTGAGGACACTGGCTTTTCATTTAAGTGAGAAGGAGACTAATAGAGTTACTTTTTCTATTGCTATGAGGAAATACCCTGACAAAAGCAACTTAAGGGAGAAAGGGTTTATTTTAGCTTACGATACCCGAGGGACATAGTCCATTACAGTGGGGAAAACATGGCAGCAAGCAGACTAGGCATAGTGGCAGAAGTAGGAGACTGGATAGTCACATTGTATTCATACTCAGGAAGCAGAGAGTAAACTGGAAATGGGGTCAGGCTATAAAGCTTCAAGGCCCACCCTCAGGGACCCACTTCCTCCAGTGAAGCTCCATGCCCTACAGGTTCTACAGCCTTCCCCCAAACCACCACCAAATAGGAACCAAGTGTTCAAACACATGAGCCTATGGAAGACATTTCACATTCAAGCCACAATGGGATGTTATGGAACTCCATCTTCTGGCCCTGACATGGCTCTAATCATCTTGGATGAACAGCTGAGATTACCTGCAGGGGACCCTCACAAAGTTGAGCTTATTAACATTACCTTGGAGGAGATGGGGCATATCATCACACCCTCAACTAAGAGTATAGCCACTCAAGCCATTATCCCTCTCCAGTTTCAGGGGTCCCTGCAAGCATCATGACAGGTAGGGAAATGAACCACAAAGAGGTGAGAATGAAAACTTGGTTCAGCCTGACTTAGCAGGTTTGGATCAAACTTCTGATGTCAGGAGGTTTATTGCTAGCATATTTAAACACAGTAGAATTGGGAAAAAGATTTCCAGGCAACAATCATTCCAATTCCAGGTGCACAATAAAGCTTAAGGCATGACTACATAGAAACTCCTGCAAAATACATGTGACCATGAAGGTGGGTTTTATAGCTTAAGGGCCTAGGATCTGGTGTGATCTCTGACTGAGATAGCATAGAGGTCAGCAGGCTATAAAGTACATGTGACATCTCCCCCAAGGATGGGTTCTATTGAGTGGGAGCTAAAGATAAAGGTCTAGGGAGGGAGAGTCTGGGATAAACATTCTGGAGGATTTGGTGAGGTCTCCCTCTACAGATAGCAAAAGGTCACCAGGTCATTAACAATATCCACTCCTAGCCTTCTGGGTGGAAAACAGGTATTTCCTCCTTTGAGCAGGCACCCCTGTGTGATTAACATCCTCAGTTTCCCTAGTGTTCTGTGGGTGCAAGGACCTTTGTTCCCCCAACACCCAGTCACATATGATCCTGTCCAGCTGCATATAGACTCAGGAAGTGCTAACAGGCATGTCTAACTTTTTGGCACTCCAAAATGACATTGTCAAGGTACACACTTCAGAAATTCAAAGTTGAGTTATTAAAAAAAGTTGGATTTCATTCATAGCTATCCTGGAGTACATGTGGCCCAGACAACAAGTTGGACACTACTGTTATGAGGTACAAAGTTAACTAAAGGGTAGACTCCTTATATTCAACTTTCAGGAGGTTGTCACCTATACTAGGATAAGATGTTTTTCCACAATGCATCTGTTTTGAGTCACCCATGCTTCTGTAAGAAAACCAAATAAATGTATTGGTTCACCAAAACGGACTTCAATGAGATAATTTCTTTGGTAGATCATTTGTATCCTATCTGGGGTGAATAAATAAATGCTTGTTTACATCTCTCCAGAAAAAGTAATGCAAAATGAGTCAATGCAACACTGTGAGTCAGGGAAGGGACATGATCAGCTTCTGTTTAAACAAGACCCTTCTGGCTTCTGTGTTAAGGTGACCCAGGGTAGAACTGAAAGACCTGTTTCCAAAGCTACTGTGGTAATCTAATTGAGAAGTGATGGTGACTGAGTCTATGATGGCCCATTAATAGTGATGAGACTTTGTGGGGGACCAGCCCCCACCTTTTACAGGGCTCCCATGAGGAGGAGAGAGGAATAAGAAATATTAGGTAGAATGATAGGCTTAGCCAAGAAGAAGAAAGAAGACACAAACACAGGATAGTTTCAGGAGGACTTGGGTCAATATCCAATGGCCCAGAACTTTATTCAAAAGGGCTTTTTATAACAATGCCAAGGGGAGGGACAAAAGACCTCCCCTTACTAGATAATCCAAGTGTAGACCGTTCCAAATACCTGGTACCCAGGCCTGTGGTCCAATCATCCTCTTATGCAGTCCTGCTGGGCAAAGCAAGCTCAGATCTCAGTAGGAAACCTCTGTGGGCTCCCACAAGACTTCAGTTATAATTTGAAACTAATTCTAACAAAAGATGCTGATCCAATGGATGTGAGATATAAGAGAACTGAAGAATCAAGGATGATACTCAAGTGTGTTGGTCAGTTTGTGTCATCTTGACACAGGCAAGAATAATCTGAGCATAGAGAACCTCAACTGAGAAGATGTCTCCTTTAGACTGGCCTGAAGGCAAGCCTGTGGGGGCATTTTCTTGATTGATGTGGAAGGGCCCAGCCTGTATGGGCTGTGTCATTTGTCAGCATGTGAGTCTAGGGTGCATAAGAAAGTAAAATGAGCAAGGCAGGAGGAGCAAGCAGGAGACAGCACTCCTCCATACTCTCTGCTCCCGTTTCTGCCTTGAGTTCCCACCCCAGCTTCCTCTCATGATGGTTTATAACTAGAAGCTGAAATAAGCCCTTTCCTCCCGAAGTTGCTTGTTGTCACTGTGCTTATCATAACAATTAAAGTAGACTAGGACACCAAGATTCAGGGCTGCAAAATGAGAAGAATTGAGTTTCTATTTATTGAATCGAGGAAGATCTTGTGAAAAGAAGAATTAGGAGAAAGCAAATCTAAGTTTGAGGTGTCTCTTGGAAATCCACATAGAGATGTCAGATAGGTAGATGGACATCCATTTCTGGAGGGTAGAAGGAGATGTATCAGCACATGGATGAGAGCTAAAGCTACGCATTGGATGGGATCACTGTCTTAGTTAGGGTTTCTGTTGCTGTAATGAAACACCATGACCAAAAGCAAGTTGGGGAGGAAAGGGTTTATTTGGCTTACACTTCCATATCATAGTCCATCACTGAAGGAAGTCAGGACAGGGACTCAATCAGGGCAGGATCCTGGAGGCCGGAGCTGATGCAGAGGCTATAGCAGGGTGCTCCTTCTGGCTTGCTCTCCAAAGCTTGCTCAGTCTGCTTTCTTATAGCACCCAGGGCTACCAGCTCAGGGGTGACCCCGCCCACAATAGGCTGGGCTCTCCCACATCAATCACTAATTAAGAAAATGCCCTACAGCAGTAGTTCTTAACCTTCCTAGTGTTGGGACCCTTTAATACAGTTCCCCATGTTGTGGTGACCCCTAACCATAAAATTATGTTATTGCTACTTCATAACTGTAATTTTGCTGCTGTTATGAATCATAATGTAAATATCTGATATGCAGGATATCTGATATGCAACCCTCCAAAGTAGTCAAAACACACAGATTGAGAACCACTGCTCTACAGGCTTGCCTACAGCCTGATCTTATGGAGATATTTTTCTCAATTGAGGCTCTGTCTTCTCCAGTGACTCCAGCTTGGGTCAAGTTAACACAAAACTAACTAGTATATTCACCAATAGAGGATGAGCAGATGGAGAAATGTTCTGAAGTGAGAGGTATTGGGCCCCTTACAGTTTGGGGAACTGAAAATGAACCGGCAAGAGTGATTGAGAAAGAGTTATCAGTACAGTAGGAAAAAATATGAAAGTGTATGGAGTCTTAGAAATTTTGTCAAAAATAATTTCAATGACAATCATCCCTGAAAGGCACAAAGAGACAGGATGGGAGCATTGCTCTGAGAATCCAAAAGCCCAGATGTTATTTCCAATATTCGTCACCTCTGAGATGTTCAGTGAGGCCCAGGGAGTTGATTTGTAGAAAGGAATAAGCTAATTTCACGATTCAAAAACTGTCACTAGGTTATATTTAGTGGGGAAGCAAACTTTGAGTGGGAATTTATCTTCATAACTAACGAGGTTGTAAAGACTTTTTAAAAATTTGTTTTGAGACAATATCTCACATAGCCCAGACTGGCCTTGAAACTCCTGATCCTCTTGGCTCTACCCCCAAGTGCTGGGATTTCAGGTGTATACTACCATGCCTGGCTGGTAAGGATTGTTTTGGGGGTGGAGAAGGTTTCTGTACATTTACAATTCCCATAGTGTTGCAAGGATCACATGAAAGGTACATAATGGGTACAAATGTGATAACTACATGTGAAACGCTTCAGCCTCATTTTTTTTAATTTTATTTTATTTTACAATATAATTTAATTCTACATATCAACTACGGATTCCTTTGTTCTCCCCCCCTCCCGCCCCCCTCCCCTTCACCCCAGCCCACCCCCCCATTCCCACCTCCTCCAGGGCAAAGACTCCCCCGAGGATTGAGATCAACCTGGTAGACTCAGTTCAGGCAGGTCCAGTTCCCTCCTCCCAGGCTGAGCCAAGCGATCCTGCATAAGCCCCAGGTTTCAAACAGCCAACTCATGCACTGAGCACAGGACCTGGTCCCACTGCCTGGATGCCTCCCAAACAGATCAAGCCAATCAACAGTCTCACCTATTCAGAGAGCCTGATCCAGTTGGGGGCTCCTCAGCCATTGGTTCATAGTTCATGTGTTTCCATTCGTTTGGCTATTTGTCCCTGTGCTTTATCCAACCTTGGTCTCAACAATTCTCGCTCATATAAACCCTCCTCTTTCTCACCAATTGGACTCCCGGAGCTCCACCCGGGGCCTGGCTGTGGATCTCTGCATCCAATTCCCTCAGTCATTGGATGGGGTTTCTAGCACGACAATTAGGGTCATCCTATCACCAGAGTGATAGGTACATGGAAGGTACATAATGGGTACAAATGTGATAACTACATGTGAAACGCTTCAGCCTCATTTTTGTCTGAACACTGAGGATGGATGAGGCAGCTGACAGAAAAATCAAGCCATATTCTCACGTGAACAGAATCCAGGAGGAAACAGATCTGCCAGGACTATGTGAAGTACATAAACATCTCAACTCTTGTCAACGTCTTTTGAGACAAATAGCTTCATCAACTCTTGAAGCCATTCAAAGATGTATCTCAAAGTTTTCTTCTCTCTTTGGCACCTTTCCATCCATGGGGATGCTGAGGAGGACAGCAAAGCAGGCAGCTGGAATGGTAAGGGTTTCAGAGACACTTGTACAAACAGAGCCATGAACTCTGAAGCAACTCATTGGGAATAGTCTCCTTTTAGTTTATTTGCCGGGAGTGTGAACATATTCAGTTCACCAATTCTTTCTGATGAGCAATGGCAATACTCACCTATAGATATTTAAACTGACTGGCATAAGTTTTGGAGGTGGCTTATTGTCTCTTTTGAGTCCCTTTGTGTTATCTATTTCCTTCTTTCCTGTTGGTGCCGGGGACTGAACATAGGCACTCACCATGCTAAGCAAATGCTCTATCTACCACTGAGCCATATCTTCAGTCCTTTGGTGTGTGCATCATTTTTTCTCTCCCAGTGGTTCTATAGGGTAAAATGCCAATAAAATTTGTGAACTAGAGGTCACATTTTTTTAATAAAAACATCATTGTACATTGGTTTAACCTTTAACCTTCAGTATGATTTTTCCTCAGCTGCTTCCTTCTCACCCAGGAAAAAAATGAGATTTCAGAAATGCAGGCTGGCTGTGAAAAATAAACCCACTTCATTGCTTTTATCATACACACGAACCTAAAGGTTTTCTCAGTAATGTATTGTCAAAAGACAAAATGGAACAGTAACACTTTCAAAAAAAAAAGAAAGAAAGAGAGAAAGTAAGAAAGAAGGAAAGAAAGAAGGAAGGAAAGAAAGAAAGAAAAAAGAAAAGAAAGAAAGAAAGAAAAAAAGCAGCTGCCATATTTGCTTGCTGCAGTTGGGTTTGGTTGAATCTACTGATGGACCATCAAGTAATCAGCCTTCTAACGGTTGTTTAAACAGCGTAAACAGGACAGATTATGAAATGGCCTTATTTGGACAAACTCAAAATCCTCAAGTAGTCTTTTCAGGAATGACAATGCTGCTGGAGTGTCCTGTTCTTTCTGACCACATAGGATTATTTTCATGCTGCGTTATTAACATGTTTGCAATCTAGATGGGCACGGCAGCCACTCTTGAGCAACTGTATTTGTGAAGAAATTCGAGATGTTCTACTGACCAAAACCAAGTCAACAGTTGACAGTTTGCCCACTTTCCTGCTCTCTCTCCATTGCTTGGGCCCCTTTTGTCTTTGTTTATCTGGAGTTGTCAACTCAAGAGGCATACGCACAGCCTGCACTTTTGGTGAGCTTCAGGTCTGTTCTAGTTGTTCCTTGGAGCCAAAAAAGTGCATTCAATATGTAACTATGAATTGTTTCCTCTCAATTTGGAAATAAGGCAGGAGAAATAGCCAGGGGACCTCTTCTAATAGATCCCAAAGAATTACATAAGTAGAAACACAGTTCTCTTTTTCTTGTTTTCATATCACTAACAAGAAGGATGTGAGATCTTTGCCATAGATTTGTAAGGCAGGGGATCCGTTTGCTTTCTGTCTGCCAGTACTGGAAGCCTAATCAGAAACAGCTTAAACCAGGGTTTACCCAAACGTCAATGTGGCTGGGCACCTGGAGCTCTTGAGAAAATGGAGATTCTGATTCCACTTCTTTGGACAGTCTGGGATCTTGACTCTCTAATGAGCTCCCCGGCATGCAGATGACACAGGGAACCATTCTGCACCTTGAGTGGCAGAATGGGGTTTAAGGGTAAGATCATTAGTTGCCTTGTGGAACAAGTCCAAAGGAAGAGATCTCTCTGAGACGCTCACCCAGAAGTTTCATGAGAGCGTCACCAATTGTCTTCCAGCCCTTCCATAGTGAGTTTGTCGGTATTGGTCTGTATGCTTATTCCCTCATTGTTACAAAATGAATGGAGCAGATCCTATGATCGTTTCTTCAACCAGTCAGAGACAGAGATGGGAAGGCCAGTTTTTCCTTCTCTCTCTCTCTCTCTCTCTCTCTCTCTCTCTCTCTCTCTCTCTCTCTCTCTCTCTCTCTCTCTCTTTCTCTCTCTGTAAAGAAAGTACTTTTCCAGGTCTTTCCTTATGTCCTGTTTGCCAGAATCGGGTGTTGTAAGTTCTTTCCCAAACCAATGACCAGCAAGAACCTTTGCTCTGCTTGTCTTCTGTTATTCAGGATTCATCCTGTGGGGCTGAGGGGATAGCCTGCACTTCTTTGAAACACATAGCCATCTGAAATCTGAGCAAACACCAGGGTACTGTTTGTTAGGGAGAAAGGGGATGACTGGGCTCTTGGGCAAGTAGCCCAGTGTCTATCATAGGCACTGTCCAGAGCTAGACTTCTAATTTACATGGGCAGTGAAAGAATCAAATTACATCACAATGTCACTGTGATGAAAAATTCTGTTTAACCTTGTGTTTAATCTTCAGCCAATGAGTAACGAAATCTAAACAACATTCATTGCTGTGGTTAGGGCCAATTCTAGTGAAACCAGTGAGGTAAATTATTTGTTCTTAGCATGCTTGCCCATTTGATAGCCTCGCATTAACAAATTGTCCAAGTCCAGAAATCCATTACACACACATGGCCTCTCCTATCTGTCCAGGGGCTTCTTTTCAACTGCATATACTTCTCCAGGCTGACTTCCACCCTCCAGACAGTGGAACAGAAAACAGTTGATCCTTATGGAATTAGTTAGTGATAACATGGTAATGGCTTCCAGTACATCCATTTTGTACCTTTCAAAAACAATGCCCCCATTTCCATACAGGCCGTAACCATATATCTAATCTAGTCTTGAGTGCTGGCCTGGTTCATGAGGGAAAATAGCCTAGTAGACCTTCAGGTGGATTAGTTGCCTTAATATTTCAAAAGGAGAGTACAAAACACAAACATGGTTGTCTCTAAGTCCCATGAACTTGTTTTTCCTTTGGGGCGGTTCAAGACAGGGTTTCTCTGTGCAACAGCCCTGGCTGTCCTGGAACTCACTCTGTAGACCAAGCTGGCCTTGAACTCTCAGAGATCTGCCTGCCTCTGCCTCCTGAGTGCTGGGATTAAACACTGGCATCACCATGCATGGCCCACCCATCATCTTGTTTTAAAAAACCAAATGAGAAGACAACTTCCAAGTAGCTACTAAAAAACTGTAATGTGAGAGGAAAGCAAAAACTCTACAATGTATGCATTATCTCCCTACAGAGTGTCTCCAGCAGGCTTCCTCCATCTTGACCCTGAAGCTTCTGCTGTTTCATCTGTGAAAATACCTATTTGTCAAATGTATCAAATTCTGACTGTATGACCAAAGTACATCATAGTTTGAACCCTGTTGCTAAGTAAAATTCATTAAATGGGGAGTTTCCCTTCATTTCAATGGAAAGAGTCATGATATAATATTGGTAATATAATTCCTGATCCTGAAATATTTTGCAGAAAGATGTATAAGTGTTTTCATTGTTTAATTGCTATGTGTAGCAACAATCCTAAGCAAACAGTTTAGATGCCATAATATGAGGAAGATCCACTGAATTCACTAAAGGAAAGGTAAAGAGTTGGTGGTAGTGGGGATGTGTATGAGAGAGTCAGCCTTTGGAAGACATGGAGAGCTGTGAGAAGCTTTCAGGTAGAGTCAGTATCAGAATCAGATATATATATATTGATCATTCATTCTCATTTGCTTGAGGCTTGGCTGCTAAGGCCCTTCTCATGTGAGTTACTTTGGCATAATATCAAAGTAGTCTTTTTGGGTTAGAAAAAAAGTCCAAACAGAAGATTCTACTCCTCCTTGGAGGCCAATCACTGTAGTCCAAAACTGGGATGATTTTTTTTTTCAGTTCATGGCTTAGGTTTCTCCTGCTTCATGTTAACTTCCTGGGATATGATAAAATTGCCTAGAATATAAAGTAAAAAAACTACCTATTCCCAATGTGCAAAGATCAGCTATAGTAGAGCAATGGCTCTTTCTTCTTCCAGAATCCACTGGCTTGCTGTTGGTTACCATTGCTAGACTGTCTCTCTACCTAACTTCTTTTTTTTTTTTTTTTGGTTTTTCGAGACAGGGTTTCTCTGTGTAGCTTTGTGCCTTTCCTGGAACTCACTTGGTAGTCCAGGCTGGCCTCGAACTCACAGAGATCCGCCTGGCTCTGCTTCCCGAGTGCTGGGATTAAAGGCGTGCGCCACCACCGCCCGGCCTACCTAACTTCTTTTGGAAACTTCCTCCTTTGTGTGCTCTTGGCTGCTCCGTTAGTCCTGGTGTGCACCTTGCCTCAAATGTTCTCACCATGTACCTCTCTGAAAGCTCTCATTGCCTTGAGGCTACATATCTGGCAATTAAGAGAAAGGGCTCTGGAGCCAGGGTTACCATCTTCAGGATCTTGAAAATTTATTTAACGTTTCTGTGCTTGACTTTTCTCATCTATATCACTAGGATGATAAATATTTAGTCTAGAACAGTTTTTATGGGATTTAATAAGTGTGTGTCCCACAGAGCCCGGAACACTGTAAGCATCCAACATGCATATACTATTTCAGCCTCATTTCACCCCATTAACTACCTCCCACTCATATTGCTGTAGAATTGTCTTCCCCAAGTATCTTACTAACATCTGCTGGGCTGGTGAGATGGCTCAGCAGGTAAAGGCACTCATCATGCAAGACTAGTACTCTGAGTTGCTCCTTAGAACCCATGCAAAGGTAGAGGGAAAGAACTGACTCCACAAAGTTGTTCTCTAGCACCCCCTTGCACACCATGGCATGTGTGTGTCCTAGTATGCATGCTTACACACACAACAATAAACAAAGTAAAACAATAATCTCTAGTATATGCCCGGCACCATACCAGGCACTTTAAACCACAATACCCAGTTAGTCATTGCATGCTGTCTCTATTTTACAGATGAAATGAAAACTCAGGGGTTCCTTTCCCAAGTCTCCTATCTGTTCAATGAGAATTGTTGGATAAGTAATATCAATTATCAACTTGACAGGATCTAGAATCACATAGGAGACACACCTTTGGGCATGTCTGTGTGAGATTTTCTAGATTAGGTTAACTGGGGTGGGAAGAGCTACCTAACACTGTGGGTGGCTCCATCCTGCTGGATGGGGTCCTAGGCAGAGGAGAAAGGAAAGAGCAAGCACCAGCATCCGTCTCTCTCTGCTTCCCGACTATGGATGTAATATGACCAGATGCCTCAAGTTACTGTCCTCATGACTTCCCCTCCACGTACCCTGAAACCATGAGCCAAAATCAACGCTTCATCCCTCAAGGTTCTGTTGTCAGGTACTTTGTCATAGCAACGAGAAAAGGAAGTAATGCAGGTGTTCTGGGTTTTCCTTCTAAGTCCCTCTGCTGAAAACCTTAGCCCCTCATATACTTTCAAGGCTTTTCTGGTCTACTAAATCAAGTACAATCTTATTCTTCATGACCAACAGCCCTTATGAGCCCATTCTGCATTGCTTCTGATTGTTATACAGGTATTTTGGTCTTTGTGCCAAATGAGGTTCAGTCAGAACCCCCACACATACCCTGTGCCATGGGATGCATAGACACTCCTGGCAGTCTGTAACCAGTCAATACCAAAAGTGACTGGCCATCCATCAGTGTTATTGACTGTCACAGCTCTTTCATTTGGTTGAGCTCTCAAACTGAAATATGGAGTAGGGAGGAGAGTATATTCTACTTGGAAGTTGAGAAATGTAGTGGTTAAAAAAAAGAAAAAAATGCATGATGGTATGTGTACATGTGAGCAATGGGGCGGGAGATCTCTTTTGTTTTGTTGGTTTTGTCCTTATCTGGATGTGTTAGTTAGTTATTACCCCAAATCCTACAGAACAAGAAACCTTCAATTTCCAATGGCTTACCATGAAAAGTCTCTATTTCTTGCTCAGGGGTCTATAAGTTGGCTATGCTTTAGGTGGGCTTGTCTTCAATTAGCAGAGCTTGTCTCTGGATTGTAGACCCAATCATACCTATAGTCACATTTCCTCATTCTTGGAACAGCAGCTACCAAAGCTATGTTATTCTCATGAAGGGTGTGTGCTGCCTGGTCTTACGTCAACTTGACACACAAACTAGTGTTGTCTGAAAGGAGGGAAACTTAATTGAGAAAATGCCTCCATAAGATCTTGCTGTAAGGTGTTTTCTTAATTAGTGATTGATGAGGGAGGGCCCAGCCCATGGTGCACAATCAGAAAGCAGGCTGAGCAAGCCATGAGGAACAAGGCTTAAAGTAGCACCCCTTTATGACCTCTGCCTCAGGTTCTGCCTCTGGGATCCTGCCCTGTTTGAATTCCTATGCTGACTTCCTTTAGCAATGAATTATGATGTGGAAGTGTAAACTACATAAACTTTTCCTCACCAACTTGCTTTTTGGTCATGGTGTTTTGTTGCAGCAATAGAAACCCTGACTAAGACAAAGGTAAAAAAAATACAGAAAAATAGGAGCCTCCACTTATGTCAATTAGATTGACATTGCACTTGCTAAAGCAAGTCACATGTCAAAGCTCCAAATCAACAGGGACATAGAGGTAGAGTTTCCTATTCTACTAGGAGGCATTGTAAAGCCTTTGGCAGAAAAAAAGATGTAAAGAATTGGAACAGTAATTCAACCTATGTACTGGTGGTGATAAGGACTCACTATGTTCCTAGCTGAACTTGAACCTCCAATCCTCCTGCTTCAGCCTCCTGAGTGCCTGAGATTATAAGCATGTACCACCATACCTGGCTAGAATCGTATGTTTTGAAATTTAATTCATTTTGGATCAACTAATGAGAGAAAAGAACACATAGAGTTTACCTTTGCTTTGTGTGTCGACAGAACACCCTCTAAATCCTGTAATGTCAACTTTGGCATGGGTACTGGGATGGCTCAGTGGTCTGATTGTCTAATGGGCTTAGAACAGCTATGAATGTTTGAACAAAAAATATGGGAGTTTGTCTTTTTCTTTTTAAAGATTTTTTTCTATTTGTTTACTTAGTTTCTATATTAACTCAAATATTTTCTTTAAAAAATTTTTTTAGAATATCAATATCAACACAGGCTACTAAGTGAAAAGAGACAAGGTTTCTCTGTGTAACAGCCATGGCTGTCCTAGACCTTGCTCTGTAGACCAGGCTGACCTTGAACTCACAGAGATCCCCCTGCCTCTGCCTCCCAAGTGCTGGGATTAAAGGCATGTGCCACCACTGCAGCTAACTCAAAAATTTTCATTCTTCTGAATTAAACTGTGTATATCTGCCAAAGTTGACCGTGCTCAGTTGGTGGAGTGCTTATCTAGCCTACATAAAGCCCTGGGTTCAATCCCCTGCACCACATAAGCCAGGCATGGTGGTACATGCCTGTAATTCCAGCACTCAGGAGGTGAAGGCAGGAGATAAGGAAGTTCAGTGTAACATAGTGTGCATGAAGACAGCCTGGACTACATGAGACCCCCGTCTCTCAAAAGTAAATAACCAAGTTAACATGGGCTACTTTAGGATGTCACTGCTGCAAAACCAACAAACCAACAAACCAAATCAAAACACCTCTTTATAAAGCATCAGCAGTGCTTCTCTACGTGGGAAACACTAGGAAAGATTAGAAAAATCCTGATGCCCAGACTGCACACCACATCAAGAACTACATTAGTATCTTAAGAGATGAGAGTCACGCAGGGCCGTGATAGCACACACCTTTAATCTCAGCACTCAGAAAGCAGAGGCAGGCGGATCTCTGAGTTCGAGGCCAGCCTGGTCTACAGAGTGAGTTCCAGGACAGCCAAGGCTGTTACACAGAGAAACCCTGTCTGGAAAAACAAAACAGAAACAAAACAAAACAAACAAAAAACCCACAAACAAACAAAGGATGAGGCCGAGCACTGGGCCTCTTCTAAAGCTCCCCAAGTGGCTCTAATGTATATCTTCCCACTTTTTAACAATGTGAGGCCCTCTGTAAGGGAATCTGTCGACAGGTAGATTAGGTCTAGTATACCTTCACTTACAGTGGTCAGATGCAACAAGCACTAATAAGTATATATGCTAAGGCTCCTTTAGTCTTTCTGCATCCCATCATAATGCAACTCTAACTAGGTAAATCCCCTTTCTTTTTCATTGTGTTTCTTGGCAAACTTTGAAGTGTCCCCAAGCAGTGACAGCTCTTTGAGGCCCTGGTAACTCTCCTCTTACATCTCTCTTCACTTTCTGGATGGGGACTCTGGTTTCTTTTCTCAAGTGATCAGGGTGGTGCAGAGATGGTCTCAAGAGTATGAGGCAATTCTGGTCTTGGTGTTCCCTACTGCTCTTTTTCTAGGAAATCTACTTGTGTTCTAAGAAGATGACTACATTGGCCTCTGCAAGGGGAGAAGCCTCTGAAAAGCTGTGCTGATGTCAAAACTCCTCCAGAATACTTCTGTAGCGACTCAGACATATACAACAAACAATTCTGGAGTCCCCAGAGCCTCTTATTATAAACTCTTGATGGACAAACCACCTGACTAATGTGATGCATTGCATGGGAAGGCATAGTTGCACTGGGGCAATTCCTCACTTTTCTGACTTAAGAAACAAGCAAACATCCTATCACGTTGTGGAAAATTGAATCTAATTCCTTTGGGAACCGAGAGCTTTCATTTCAACACTTTTATCTATTTATTTAAAAAAAATTCTCAAGTGTGTGATATGCTGGCTCTTTTAGTAGAGAATTTTGAAAATTATTTCATTTATCATGCTTCACTGTTGCTGGGTCCTAACAGCTCCCTCGGGGGAGGGGGTGAGAAGGCGCAACATCAACAACACAGACATCAGAAATCAGGGGAAAGGAAAATAGCAGACTCTTTAATTCAGTAACAGGAAAAGCCTTATATACCCTCCTCCCAGCACCCAGGCTGCATCCCAATCTGGTGACATTGCATGGTCGCCCCTCACTGTCTAGGCACGATCAGGAACTCTGACAGCACCTGTTGCTAGGCCCTCAGGCATACTCCACATGATCAGGAACTCTGGACAGCATCTTAGTGAGACTCAAGGTTGGCTCATAAGGAAGTATGTTATGTGCATGCCTTGGCAACTGGTTTGAGGCAATTTTCTCAACCCTATGGGCCTGTCCTGCTACACTTTACCTTGAATGCATCTCACTTTTGAACAAGCTCAGGCTTCCATTCCTCTCTGCCTCAGGTGCAGGTGCCACCAACCACACCCCTCTTGTGTGTCACCCTTCCACCTACCTCAGTCAGTCCCTAAGCCCTGAAGAAGACTTGTCCCCTGAGTATTTTACTGAATTCTCCTCAGCACAATTGTCTGTCATTGTCTCCATCCCTGCTATCACTCCCCATTCCCAGATATTCCAGTTTGGTTTCTGTTGCTGTGACAAAACCCTGACCAAAAGCAAAGTAGGGAGGAAAGGGTCCACCCCATCCTATAGCTCCCAGTCCCAGTCCGTCATTGAGGGAACCAAAGCAGGAAGTCAAGGCAGGAACCAAAGCAGAGACAATGGAAGAATGTTGATTATTGGCTTGTTCCTCATGGTTTGCACCGCTTGCTGTTTCATTTCATGCAACCCAGGATCACTCGCCCAGGGATGCCACCACTCACAGTGGGATGGGCTAATCCATATCAATTGCTAATCAAGGAAATGACCTATGAACATGCACATGAGCCAGTCTAACTGGGGCAACTCCTCAAATGAGGTCCCTTCTTACCAGGTGACTTTAGTTTGTATCAAGTCAAGAAAAACTAACCAGCACACTAGAGCTCACAATCACTGTTTAGTTAGGGTTACTATTGCTATGATGAAACATCATGACCAAGCAAGTTGGGGAGGAAAGGGTTTATTTTGCTTACACTTCCACATCACAGTTCATCATCAAAGGAAGTCAGGACAGGAACTCAAGCAGGGCAAGAACCTGGAGGCAGGACCTGATGCAGAGGTCATGGAGGAGTGCTGCTTACTGGCTTGCCCCTCATGGCTTGCTCAGCCTGCTATTTTATAGAACCCAGGACCACCTGCTCAGGGATGGTATCACCCACAATGGGCTGGGCCCTCCTACATCAATCATTAAGAAAATGCCTTACAGCTGGATCTTATTGAGGTTCCCTGCTTTCAGATAACTCTAGCTTGTGTCAAGTTGACATAAGACTAGCCAGCATAGTCATTGTGGCTTGGACTTTAGGGAAAGCCACATCATCTTCTTTTCATGCATGGATGGCATATTAAAATCTACTCTAGCTCATGTCATATTACTTGAAAACTTTCACTGTTTTCTTACTTGCAGAATGAAGCCTAAGCTTAGGAAGAGAGCCCCAAGTAATCTGTGAAACATTGCTCAACTGTCTCACTTCTCTGCTCTTCCCTACCTCTACTGACATTTTGCTAGTGTTCTGATGGAAGGACAGCACTACACAGGCTCCAGGCCTTTGCTTCTTTTATCCTTTGGAGGTTGAATAACCTTTCCCTTTTTCTTTGCTTGGCCAATCCCAACTCTTTCTTAGGATGCAGCAAGAGCTCATGCCCTCTTAGTTAGGGTTACTATTATGAAACACCATGACCAAGAGCAAGTTGTAGAGGAAAGAGTTTACTTGGCTTATATTTCCACATCACTGTTCATCATTGAAGGAAGTCAGGACAGGAACTCAAATAGGGCAGGAACCTGGAGGCAGGACCTGATGCAGAGACCATGGAGGAGTGCTGCTTATTGGCCTGACTCCCAAGGCTTGCTTACTCTGCTTTCTTATAGCACCCAGGATCACCAGCCCAGGAGTGGCACCACTCACAATCAGTTGAACCCTTCCACATCAATCACTAATTAAGAAAATGTGCTACAGGCTTGCCTTTTATGGAGGCATTTTCTCTGTTGGGGTTCCCTCCTCTCAGATGATTCAAGCCTGTGTCAAGTTGGTATAAAATTTGCCAGCAGACCCATTCTTTCAAATGAGCTTGTGGCTTGAAAAAGAATGGCTTATAGATTTGAATGCTCAGTCACCAGGGAGTGGCATTATTTGAAAGGAATAGGAGGTATGGTCTTGTTGGGCGAAGAACATCATTGGGGGTTGTCTTTGAGTTTACAGAAGCCCAAGCCAGGCCCAGAGGCTATCTCTCTTCCTGCTGCCTGGGGACCTGGATGTAGACTTTTTCAGCACTATGTCTCCCTGTGAACTGCCATGTTTTCCACCATGCTTCCCATGGACTAAACCTTTGAAACTGTAACCAAGCCCTAATTAAGTGCTTTCTTTTAAAAGAGTTGCTTCAGTCACGGTGTCTTTTCACAGCAATAGAACAGGGACTAAGACAGTGCTCAGTCTTCCCTACCATGCTCATTAGCTGAAGTGGATTCCCCTCTTTAGAAGTCCCACAATGCCCTGTGCATGATGGTGTCCAGGTGAACAACAGGCTTGATTCTGTCTTAATGGTGAACTAGTTCATTGTCTGCTCACACTTTACTGTTCCTATTTTTACTTTCTCAGCTGCCACTTAACAAAGCCATTTGGAGCACACTTTTAATTGCTTCCTCCTAGCTCCAGAGACATTCTAGATAACAGTGTCTAATCTATCTGTAGTGCCCTGGAGGTTTGGAGAATAATTCATCTTATTAGGAATTACAGAGCCAATAAAATTGAGTGGTTGGGTGTGGATGTTGGCGCTATAGCTGAAATAGTTGTATTTCTACTCTTCACTTTTAAAGCCTATTTCTTCCAATATGCACACTTTTATGATGAAGATTTTAAGAACGTACACATTTTAAATTAAAGACTGAGTAAAGCTCTTAGTGAAAGTCAGTGCCTTAGCTAATTCCTTGGACTTCCTGGAATCTAACTGTAGTCCTCAGACTTGGAGTCTCATCTGGGAACTTGGCATTATTGAATTTTCTTAGGCCCCTGGCTTCCGGAGTCAGAAGCTCTAAAGGTGGGGTCCAGTCATCCGTGTTTTCCGAAGCTCTCCAGGAGATTGAGAGGCACCCTCAAACCTAAAGACAGCTGACATCCTAGAGTGTTAACACAGGGTATGGTAACAATTGCTAGCTAGGCTGCTGAGAGGATGCTCAGTTGTCTCTTATTTCCAGTTCAGGATCTTATATTCTATGCATATACAAGGATATATACATTCATTCCCCACCCTTGGACGTTTAGGTGGTTGCTCTAAGACGTATTAAGTGGCACCAACTGTATAGTATTCTATAACATGATGGGATGCAATTTAACCAGTTTATCGCACCTGGAGTAGGAGGGCATTTCCTTTCCCTTTTCAACCTTTGGCCAAAAGCACATTTAAGCTGGATTTCACCTTCAGTTAAACAAGCTCTATCTGCTTTTATACATTGTGCGTGTTTTTTACCTCCATATCACTCCAAATAACCTGAACTTTGGTGAGCAAATTCCTCACTTTCTCCCTAAGGAAACATTAGCCCCATTTAGAGGCATTTTTTTGGGGGGGGGGACTGCAGAGTCTTCTTTGAAATAAAGAAGACTACAAGTCAGATGACAAACTGTAAACCTGGTGTAGAGAAGAGAGTGAATACTGGGGCTTTCCCGTGGTTCCCCAGAATGGATGTTCATCACTGCAAGCTCAATAGTCACATTAGTTCCTTAGGGATGCCAGCTAGCAGCAGCCAGATGATTCATTCTCATACAGCAGCTGGAGGACTGTCTTGCACCCTACACTTTGAGGATGCTTCTCTCTCTATCACTGTCACTAGTCAGAGAGTTAGCAGGAAGCAGTAGGGTTAACACTGGCTCGTGTTTCCAAGCTTGTTAGAGCTGAAAGATGCCTCTGAGATCATTGACAACTGTCTTCCCAGTACTCTTTTATTTCTCAGTTTTGTTTTGGTTTCATTTTTAAAAATTGTTTTGAAATTATAATTACATCATCTGAGGCAAGGTCACACTATATAGCCCAGATTGATCTTGAATTTGTGAACTTTCTGCCTCAGCCTTCCTAGTACTGGGATTACAGGTATGAGCCACACCCAAGTTACCAATTATATTCTCTACTAGAACTGGACTTCAAACCTCCAAATGTCTATTTCATTCTCTCTACTGCCTTTGTATACACACCTGGTATACCTACCACATATCTCAACCCTCAGTGGAAAACTGAGGAAATAAAATGCCAGATGTCTATACAAAAGCATTACAAAGAATGATGTATTCCACACACATCCTAGATATTTGCTCAACCAAATAAGAAGACATAGGGACCTTACCCTGCTCCTCCAGTTGATGTGATTTCTAAATCTACGTCATGACAGATTTATGTGGAAGAACTCTTCCCTAGCTGTGATTTGAACCCAGAACCATGGAATCCTCCCACAAGAGCTTTAAAGTCTGTATGGAAAGATGCTGTAGCTAGGTAAGTAATTGAATGACAGTGCTGTGTGGTTTGAATGGGAAATGTCCCCCACAGAGTCATGTGTTGGAGCACTTGGTCCCCAGCTGGTGGGGACGTTGTTGAACCTTTAGGTGGTGGAGCCTTGATGAAGGAAGTAGGTCCCTAGGAGTAGGACTTCAAAGTTTTCTAGCCTGGCCCACTTCCTGTCTGCTGTCTGTTTCCTAACTACAGATACAGTCTGAAGAGCTGCCATGCCTTTCCTGCCATAATGGCTTCTATGTCCTTGGACTGTGAACCAAAATAAACCATTATTCTCGTCAGTTCTTTTTGTCCGGCATTTACACACACAAAAGTAACTAAAAAGGCAGGATAATTTTTTCCATCTTTCCTTTGGTGTCTGGGAGAACTAAAGGACCATGTCCACAGGAGAGCTAGAGAAGGGGTGGCAGCCCTTCTGAGGAGGTAGGCTATGGAGGAGAAATGTTTCCACATACAAGGAAGGGCTATGGCAGCAGTGACAAGTTCACATGCCACCCCTGACAGTCTTGGGATGTCTAATCCTTGCCTGAGGAGCATGTAAAGACAGAATAGTCCTGTCCCTAGCATTCTCCTAGCCAATTAACCATTGTGAACTGTTTTCCTCATCCTTAAAACGGGTATAATTTTACAAGTTCCTTGCAAAGGTGAACACAAAATAAGTACCATACATTATAATGCAAGCCACACTTGCTATTAGTTTTTTTTTTCATTTTTTAGTATTTTATTTCCTCAGAATTTTCAAGTGTGAATTGAGATAGGAGATAGGTATAGCAGACTTACAATATTCGGCATTTTTCTCCTAAAATCCAGACAGCCTAAGGGTACCTACAAAAGCAGTAGAAAGAATGAAATGGACATTTGGGGCTTTGAAGTCTAGTTCTAGGAGAGAATGTAAATGGTAAATCAATTACTGTTTTCTCATGTGTAGAAGGAGTGATTGTGACCTCTAAGGCCACTCCTATTCAACCATTACACATCTATGAAGCTAAAAATATCAGTGGTTATTGTCCAACCATTTCTTTCATGTGTGTATGTGACATATACTTGAATGTACATCCCTGTGTGTGGTTGTGTTCACCACATGTATGTACACATGTGGAGGATAGAGAGTAATTTTGGGTAACTTCATTCTATCATTCTCCACCTTACTATTTGAGACAGAGCTTCTTCTAAGCATGTTGGGGTCACTGTTTCAGCTTGACTGGCAGGAAAGAAAGTCCCTGGGATCTACCTATCTCTATGTCCCCAACACTGGGGTTACAGGCACATGCCTGACTTTTATGTGTGTGTGCTGGGGGATCTAACCTCAGGTTCTCATGTTTGTACAACAGGCACTTTACCCATTGAACTGTCCCCCCAGCCCCTGTCCGCAATTTCATAAAGCAGCATTTTCCAAAGTATTATCTGGGATATTTTTAATCCTACAGGCTTCTAGGCCTTCCTTCAGAGCTGTCCTGTACAGAACAGTAGCCCAGTATCCATCTAGTCATAAATAACTGATGAACACTTTAAATATGGCTAGTTCAAACTGAGAGGCACTGGAGGTATAAAATACATAAAGAATTTTAAGATATCTCAGCAGTAATTTTTTTATGTTGAAATAGCATAGGCACAAGTCAAATATATTATCTTTTAAAAATGACAAATGTATCATATGTATCATTAAAATTGACAAAAATATTTGAATAAATCTATTTAATAAAATATTAAAATTAAATAAATATTTTAGTTAAATGATATATAACAGGATAATCACATTCATCCCAAATCTTTCTCTCTTTGGTGCTAAAGGAAGAATCCAGAGTTTCATGCATGCCAGGCAAATGCTGTACCACTGACCTACCTCGCCAATCCTCTTTTTTTCTTTCTATAGTAACATAAATAGTAACTATAGAAAATAAGATCACATATGTGGCTTGTATACTATCTCTGTTGCATAACATTAAAATTTCTACAAAGATAAGAATCCAATATGTATAGTAAAATTAACACAATGTTGCTGTTTGTTTTTGCTCTTTTGGGGGACCCGCCAACAAGCTCCCAAATAAATCACACATGGAGGCTTATTATTACTTATAAATGCCCAGCCTTAGCTTGGCTTGTTTCTTGCCAGCTTTTCTTAACTTAAATTATCGCATCTACCTTTTGCCTCTGGGCCTTTTCCTTTTCTTACTTCTGTATATCTTACTTTCACTCTTACTCCATTGATGGCTGGCTGGCTGGGTGGCTGGCCCCTGATGTCCTCCTCTTCTTGTTCTTGCTCCTTCTTCTCCCCTCCCAGATTTCTCCTTCTATTTACTCTCTCTGCCTGCCAGCCCCACCTTTCCTTTCTCCTGCCTTGCTATTGACCATTCAGCTCTTATTAGACCATCAGGTATTTTAGATAGGCACAGTAATACAGCTTCATAGAGTTAAACAAATGCAACAGAAAAGAATGTAACACATCTTTGCATCATTAAAGCAAATGTTCCACAGCATAAACAAATAACACATCTTAAAATAATATTCTACAACACAATTTACAACTTTAACTCACATTCCAGTTATGTCCACGTTCATCTCTATTTGGTAAAGCCTTTTAATAGCACAAAACAAAGCTTGCAGTTTTCATGAATAACTCTGATCCCTTGGACAGATAAAGAAATTATCTAGAAATCACACTGATCTGGGTAAGCCTTACTCCTCCACTTTGGTTTGAAGAATTCTGCTAGTGACCTTGTGCTATTATGGAGTTACTGTGTATTTTTGAAAATGGAGAAAAGCCAGATGGAAGAGGTTAGAACAAGGGTTGTTTTTATCTTTTGTGGCCTTTGTGTCCCTACTGCTTCTCTGCCATAACTGATTTTCTTCAGGCCACCAGGGTGGTCTGTGTCTTCAGAGGATAGCTGGTTAAAGCTACATGGCAGCAGAAACATAAATAGACAAAGGCAAGAAGCCAGAACAGGAAGAGTATGATAATGTTGTATGGCATCTCTAGACTGCATCCTCCAGATCTTGTCTACACTAGCTTAGTGTCAAGCAGGTGAATGAGAGAAACCAAATATTTGGGATGCTGAAGCCCCATTAGCTTTGTCGGGAAACTCCATTTCATCTGCCCTTTAAGGTAAAGTGCAACAGGGTCTGTCCATCCCTGCCGCTGGTAGCTTGAACAGTCCTTCAGTCCTTGTGAGCAGCTCCACTGGCCTTCTGGCTTGTCATGGAGGCATATGAGGGGAGTGTCACCTCTTCTCAACTGGTGAGAAGAGATGACTTTGTGTGTGTGTGGTGATAAAATTCAGCTCAGATGAGCTCCCACATCCACTTGCAGGAAAATTATTCATAACAGGTATATTAATGAAAGCCTCACTTCATCTTGATTTTATTGCCCCTAACTTCCTGCAAGTTTAAAAACTATGGTTAATTGAATCCACTCTTACCCCCTCCCCCAGCCTCAACAAAGACTGCAGGCAAAGTAAATTTCCAAATATGGTGAATTTGGCACCAATGGAGTTCCCCGTAAAAGGACCTGTACAGAATGTACTATGGACAGAAAAGATACGATCTCAGATGGAAGGTTGGAGGAAGAATTAGTATAATAAAGCAGTAAATATGTAGGTGATTTAAAACAGTGAGCATAGAAGCCATAATACATGGTCTTAAAAAATAGAGCCATGATATCCAGTAAAAATATGCATAACTCAGGCAGATGGTCATTAAATTCAAAGCATCAAAAGTTCTCGTATCTGTCAACAGGAAAGTAAATGTCTTAATTTAAATATTGATGCTATTTTTTTGCTATCAGTTTTCACAGAGAGACTACAAAAGTAATACAAACTGTATTAGGATGGATCTTCAGATAGAAAATGGCTAAAACACAAAGGAAAGGTATTTCTTGAACTTGTGACAGTAGTGAGCAGTCCAAAAGGTCCCTGGAATGATTCTCCTTGCACGGAACTTGTCCTTTGGGCTCTTTCTCCTCCAGTGCTGTATACAGCACATGGTATCAGTTGCCATCAGCTTCAAGTAGTTCTCAATAATGATCAAGTCCTTGCTCTTAGCTCTCCTTCTTTAGGAATGTCTTCACCTTGCATTTCTCTGATCAACTACTAACCCTCTAGTCAGATTTACTTACTTAAAATGCCAAGTATTTTACTTTCTCATTAAAACAGAACCTGACATAACATTTGTCATGTTTATTTTACACTCTTGTACTTCTATGAACCATAATTCTTTTATGTTTGTTGATTGCTATCATATATCAATGCAATTGCTTCCTGTAGGTTGATTTTATATACATGCATACACACATATACCTACATACATATATACACACATAGATGATTTTCGAGTTTTCTGTGTGCATTGTAAAATCATTGGTGAATAATAGAACTGTCTTTGTTTCTTTCAAATCCTTATACCCACTGTGTAACTCACTCTGCCACACTACAGCTTCCACAGTGAGATTTTTCTTTTTTTGCTTTTAAATTTTATTTTATCTTGGGGAGGGGGAGGTTGCAAGGGCAGAGGGCAGATACAAAGGGACAGGGAGATGAATTGGATAGAGATGCATGATGTGAAATCCACAAAGAATCAATAAAAAGTTAAATTAGAAAACAAAACCAAATCCTTATACCCACTGTTTCTCTGGGTACTCACTGGGGTATGGAGTGGGGTATTAAAAAGGAGTGATTGTGACTGTCATTTTCTATTTTTCCTGTTCTTAAGTGGAAATGACTTCAATGTGTCATTGTTAGTTATGGAATTTCTTGTAGTTATTTTGTACCAGGCAAAGGAAATTAACTTCTATTTTAAGATGCTAAGATTTTTATAATTAATGGATAATGTCTTTAACAAATGTCTTATGGCATCTGTAAAGATTACCCTATGCCAGTTTTTCTCATTTAGGCAATATGGAAAATTGTATTGATTGAATTTTTTCAAAGAAATCATACCCCATTTTACTGAGGAAAGTTTGTCATGATCAGTTTGCCATGTTTCTGCGTTGTTATATCCTGTTTAGGATTTGCTTTTCACTTCCACATCTTAGAAGGAAGAAAGCTTGTGTTCTTTAGGAGGATCTCTCCATCATTTTTAATATAAAGTTTCTGCTAACCTCATAAATTGGCTGGAAAATGCTTTATTTCTGTATTATAGAATAGTTTTGTGTGGTTAGTATTACTGGTTTTTTGGTTATTTAGCAGAACTCATTTGTAAAACAAGGAGCAATGTATCCAACTTAACTAGTGAGAAAAGAGCAGAACAAACTCCCCCAAACCTAAAAGGAATAAATAAAATATATAATGGCTAAATAATTAAATAGAAACAAACAGAAAATGGGAAGTTGTTGGCTGGTTTTTCTCTTTTGGTCTTTTGAGGGGCCCGCCACCCAGCTCCCAAGCAAATCACACATTGTTATTGCTTATAAATGCCTGGCCTTAGATTGGCTTGTTTCTTGCCAGCTTTTCTTAAATTATTCCATCTACCTTTTGTCTCTGGGCTTTTACCTTTCTCTCCTTCTGTAAATCTTACTTTCATTCTTACTCTGTAGCTGGCTGTGTGGCTGTGTGGCTGTGTGGCTGGACCCTGATGTCCTCCTCTTCTTGTTCTTCTGTGCCTTCTTCTCCTCCCAGATTTCTCTTTCTCTTTATTCTCTCTGCCTGTCAGTCCCACCTATCTTTTCTCCTGTCTCTCTATTGGCCATTTAGCTCTTTATTAGACCAATCAGGTGTTTTAGACAGACAAAGTAACACAGCTTTACAGAGTTAAAAAATGCAACATAAAAGAATGCAGCACATCTTTGCATCATTAATCAAATGTTCCACAGCATAAACAAATGTAACACATCTTAAAATTATACAACAAGAAATTTTGATCAAACTAGTTTTATTTCTTTGAAAAAGGTTAATGAATTGTACACACATAAAATAGATTACTGATGTGAACATGATGGCATACCTATATAATCCTAGCACTCAGAAGGTGGAAGCAGGAAGATCACAAGTTCAAGGCCAACCTGGGCTACATATGACCCCATCTCAAAACAAAATAAAAACAAAATGATCAGGAAGAAAAATAACAGAAATGAACCATTTCAAGAATGTAACCATAGATACTATGGGATTTTAAAAAGTAACAAAAATGATATTCTAAATTACTTATAGGTGATAAGTTTTGAAATGTGAATTAAAAAGACAACCTCCCTAGAAATATGTAACTTACAAAGTCTGATTTAAGAAGAAATAGAAAACCTGATATACTTATAATCATTAAATCAATTTAGCTGGGACTGCTGGGATGTGCCTGTAATTCCAGCCTCTAGGAGATTGAGGCAGAAAGATGCTGAATTTGAGGCCAGTTTTTATTACACAGTGAGACTTTTTCAAAAACCAAGAAACTCAAACCAAAACTGGGCATACATGACTTAAATAGAAGGAAGAATAATTTTATAAATTTTCAATAGACATAAAGTATGACTTGACCTAATTTATAATCAGGGAAATGCAAACCAAAGCTGTGGTCTATCACTTCACCTACCTTTGGTTAACAATAATTAAAGTTAGGATGAAATTAAGACTTGGCAAAGATGTGAAGCAGCAGGAGTGTGCGATGTTATGATGACTTGGAGAAACAATTTGGTATTATCTAGTTAATCAAAGATGCATTCCCCTCATGACTTAACAATCCCTTTCCTTAGTATATATGCTAGAACTAGAGGTTTTGTTGATGAATAGTCATAGCAGCAGTTTCTTCAATATTAAAAAAACTTAAAAATCCAAATTTTCATCAATCAATCAAGTAAGGGTTTTATGAATATAGTAAAAATTATATGGTAGGGGAATCTCAAGCATTCAGTGTAAAATGAAAAAAAAAGCAAGTATCGGAAACCATACAGAATGACTCAATTCACATGAAGTTGAGAAACACTGAAAACTCAACAATATCATCTTCAGAAATGAAGAAGTGTGCAACAAGACTACAAAGAAAAATATGCCCCAAACATTAAATGCAAGGTAGTGGTTACCTCTAAGACAGAAAGGAGGGCAATTGGATATAGAAAGGTGACATTGATGAAGCTCTTAAAGTTAATATCAGCAGGGGCTTGTGTAGTTCTGTAATCCTGCCTACTTGGGAGACTGAGGCAGGAGGATTATAAATTAAAGAACTGCGCAGACTACAGAGTGAGTTCAAGGATAGCCTGGGCAATTTACTGAGGCCCTGTCTCAAAGCAAAAAGTAAAAAAGGAGGTTTGCCTAGTATGTGTGAGGCCCTGGGTTCAACAGCTAGTGCTACAAAGCTGATGGTACAACTGTAATCCCAGCACTCAGGAGGCTGGTGATAGAAGGATTATGATCTTGAGGCCAACATGGGAGAGATTTCATGAGCCTATCTAAAAATCAATGCATAAAATTAATGGTGGTACTGTTAGCATTGATAGTCTTTTAACAATGAATATGATCTTAATCTATTTAATATTTAGTAAGATATATTCATGGGACAAAAAAGATATAAAACTGGAGGTTTGAATCAGAAGTCAGACATTCAGCTAGTAGGGTTTACAAAAGCAGAAAACAGATACTGTTCTTTCAGAGGAAATTATCAAAGACATAAAATAAGAATACATCATCTGGGAATAAAGGAATACAGTATCTAAATGTAACAGGTATGCCAAATCCTATAACCATAAATGTTCAGAACACTGGGATACAGAGAATGTTCCAGAATTAAAGTATTAGGAAACAGAATGTTCTGATATGGCATTATTGAAAGCTAAGCCACAAAATGATATCATCTTCAGAGTTCTGAGGAAAAGTAATAGTGAACCTGACATAGCCAAATAAATGATCAACAGAATATAATGGTAGGATAAACACAATTCCAGATAGGTAGGATCTTATAAAGTTTGTCTTCCACAGAAAAGCTCACGAAAACTACTGCAGGATGTATTCTGGTAAGAAGGAAGGTACCACCAGGAAGGTGTGTGATCCAGGAACAGAAATCTAGTACAGGAGCAAGATGAAGGAGAACCCTGGGAGCTGCTCTGCTGGAGGGCTGATAACACAGGTTGGAGTGATGTCTCCAAGCCAGAGTGAAACAGATTCAGTGTTTATTGGGTTCAACTACAAGGAGCCAGGAGTGGTGGCATAAAGCTATAATCCCAACCCTGAAGGAATTTAAGGCAGGGTGATAGTATTAGTTGCATTTCTGTTGTTGAAACAAAACACTTTGACCAAAAGTGACTTATGTATGAAAGAGTCTAGTCTGGCTTACGGTTTCAGGGGGAGAGTCCATAATAGCAGGAAAGATGCCATCAGCAGGTGGCCAGGTCAGGAAGCTGACAGATCACAATTTCAAATGCAAACATAAAATAGAGTGACTAGATGTAAAGCAAGGCAATGAATTCTCAAGACCTGCCCTCCAGTGGCCTACTTCCTCTAGCAAGGCTTCACCACCTCCCCAAACAGCATCACCAACTGGGGACCAAGTGTTCAATCGCCCCAGTCTGTGAGTGACATTTTTCATTCAAACCACCGTAGTGATGAAGCATTTGAAACCAACCTAGGATGCACAGTGAGACTTTGTCTCCAAACAAAAACAACAAACAAACAAAAAACACACTCAAAGGCATTTTCATGGCTTCTTAGAGGGCTCAGAGACAAATTGGTAGGCAATGTCTTACATTTTTTTTATTTAAAAATATTTAAAAAAGTATATTTAAAATCAAACAAAAAGGGATAAGTAGTAACATAAAATCAAAGTGGTTATAAAAATGGAATCAGTACTTACTATCTATTGTGAATGATTTTCATAATTAATATAAAGGCTGAAACCTGATTTAAATGAAACTGTGGGAGTTGAGATCACTCAATCCTGTTCTTCTATAGAAACTAACCAATAATTATAAAGTAGAAATCTTAAGAAATAGCAGTAATATAATTCCATGCAGAATATATTTTTAAATTACTAAAATAAACTTGTAAAAACTTAAAAGTAGTTCACTTTAGGAAGAAGCAGGTAACGATGACTTTTTACTTCAAAACAAGTCGTGTTATTTTATTTTTATTTATTTATTTATTTTTGGCTTTTCAAGACAGCATTTCTCTGTGTAACAGCTCTGGCTTGTACCAGGCTTTTTCTTTTTGGCCATCAACCAGCTCCCAAATCATGACACAGAGACTTCTTATTAGTTGTGAATGCTTAGGCTCATTTCTGGCTAGCTCTTTTAACTTAGCCAGTTTTTTTTTTAACTTTCTTTTATTTATTTATTTATTTATTTTTCATTTTACATACCCAGTTCCCCCTCCCTCCCATTGTCCCGACCCTCCTACCTCCTCCCCCCATTCCCCCCATCTCCACTCCTCAGAGTGGGTAAGGCCTCCCTTGAGTAGTCAACAAAGTCTGGCATACCATTAACTTTGCCAGTTTTTTTTTTATCTACCTTTTGCCTCAGGGCTTTTTGCCTTTTCTTTTCTTCTGTATAACTTACTTTCACTCCTTCTGTGTCTGACTGACTGAAGGCTGCCCAGCTTCTTGCCCAGGTGTGTTTTCATTTCCTTCTTCTTTTCTCTAGTTCTTCCCTCTCTCCTTTTTTTGAGCCTAGATTTTTCTTCCTATTTATTCTCTCTCCCTGCCAGCCCCGCCTATCTTTTCTCTGCCTAGCTATTGGCCATTCAGCTCTTTATTTGACCAATCAGGTGCCTTAGGCAGGCAAGGTGAAACAAATGCAGTACATCTTTACATAATAAAACATACATCCTTATGTTGTTAAACAAATACAGCATAAACAAAAGTAACACATCTTTACATAGTTAAAGTAATATTCTGCAGCATTAACAAATGTAACGCACCTTTGCCTAGTTAAAAATATTCTATAATATTGGCTGTCCTGGAACTCACACTGTAGACCGGGCTGGCCTCAAAATCACAGAGATCCATCTGCCTTGTCTTCTAAGTGCTGGGATTAAAGCCTTGTGCCACCATGCCCAGCTTTATTATTTTATTTTTAACATACTGTATTTATATAAAATTAAATTACTAAATGCAATATGTACTACCTTGATAGGAGTTGCCAACTGGTATGCATTGTTCATAACTCAACAAATACACACTTGAAGAATTGTGTGTTCCATTGTATGTAAATTTTATTAAATAAAAATCAGCAAGTAAGTAAAAAAAAATGAAATACATGCTGATGTCTATAATTTACTCTGAAAATTTTTTTTTCAGTGATGATATCTTTATTACAAGTATTTTACATATGTGGCTGTTTCTGGAACATTGTATTAAATTAATTAATTGTCTTTTTGAGTCTGTCCTTTTTTCATTTTTTTTATTAAGAAATTTTCTACTCACTCCACATACTATCCACAGATCCCCCCTCCTCCCTCCTCCCACCCCCAACCCTCTTTCCCAAGCCACCCCCACATCCCCACATCCCCCAAATCGAGGTCTCCCATGGGGAGTCAGCAGAGCCTGGCACACTCAGCTGAGGCAGGTCCAAGCCCCTCCCCCCTGCACCAAGGCTGTGCAAGGTGTCTCACCCTAGGCACTGGGCTCCCAAAAGCCTGCCCATGCACCAGGGATGGATCCTGATCCCCCTGCCTGGATATCCCCCAAACAGTTCGAGCCAAACAACCGTCTTCCGTATCCAGAGGGCCTAGTCCAGTACCATGGGGCCTCCACAGCTATTAGTCCATAGTTCATGGGCTTCCACTAGTGTGGCCGGTCATCTCTGCACGTCCTCCCATCATGATCTCAACGTCCCCTGCCCACAGAATCCCTCCTCTCTCTCATTGATTGGATTCCCAGAGCTCAGCCTGGCGCCTGGCCGTGGATCTCTGTATCTGCCTCCATCTGTCACTGGGTAAAGGCTCTGTGATGACAGGATATTCACTAGACCGGTCACCAGAGTATACCAGTCCAGGCACCCTCTTGATCATTGCCAGTAGTTCAAGGTGGGGTCATCCTTGTGGATTTCTGAGAGCTTCTCCAGCACCCTGCCATGATGTCTTCATTTATCCGTGGGATCTCTTTCCTTGCTCTCCCACTCTGTCCCTGTTCCAGCTTGACCCTCCCATTTCCTTATGTTCTCATCCCCCATTCTTTGCCCTCAATTACCCCCTACACACACACACACACACACACACACACACACACACACACACACACACACACTCCCAGTTTGCTCATGTAGATCTCATTTATTTTTCCTTAGCTGGGCTATCTATGTGTCTCTCTTAGGGTCCCTCCTTGTTAGCTAGCTTTGCTGGAGCTATGGGTTGTAGTCTGGTTATCCTTTGCCTTACATCTAGTATCCACTTACATTACTCTGAAATGTTAAAGTGGTTGGGGGAAAGCCCACCAAGGTCTCAGCCTTACACAAAGATCTACAGGCAACTAAGGAGTGCTGAGAATGGGAAAAATAGTCATCCCCAGGGAAGAGCACACCAAGTGCTAATCCAATACCAAATGGTCAGTCCTGAAAATGAACAGACAAGTAATATTATACAGACTGAGCAGGTTATAGATATGAATATGTGTGTATATACATATACATAAATGTATACAATAACAATTAGCGAAAAATAGGATATGAATTTGAAAGAGCAAGGAGGGGTGTATGGGAGACTTTAGAGTGAGGAAAGGGAAGGGAGAAATAATGTAATTATATTATAGTCACAAAAAATGCAAGAAAAAGATGATGGATTAATGAATTAACCTAAAAGTAGATAAATATGCAATCAAAGAAGTACAGCAAAATGTTACTGGTGGGATCTAGAAGGTAGGTATATGAGTATTTATAGTAATTTTTTTCCAATTTTATGGTTCTTGAAAAAAATTTATAATAAAAAGTTGGCACAAATAAAAATGAATACAACACTAAAAATAAGTTCAAGAGAGAATGTTCTGTCTGGCACAGCCAACGAGGCATCCTTTCATCTTGAAAGGCTTTTGCTTTCCAGAAACATCCTGTAACCATTTGACCCCCAGAAGACTGATCAAATCAAAGAAGGCAGTGATTCATGAAGAGTGGGCTCTGGCTGATATTTCCTGTTGGCATTTTACCAGTTTCCACATGAGGCGGGTGTGTTCAATGCTGAATGTTGACTATTTTTTCTCACCTAACAAGATTTATCTTCTGGTTACACACTCATCTCCCTTAGCATCAGTCAATGATAATCTATAGTCTCTAACCCCCGAGCCATACCCTCAATGGTTCAACATCAATTGTGTTCTAATAAAGCACTAAGGGAAAGCAGCTCTTTGGAATAATAGACTTCTATCAGTCTAGGGAATCGAATCATACAATTTTCATCTCAATAGTTCTTAGGGCCTGGATCCAATCTGACTATGCTGTGGATGAAGAAACTGAGAGAGATTAGGTGCTTCATTCACTATGTTGTAGCTATGTGTTATGGTTGTCTTCTATTTGGTATGATATTTTCTTCTTCATGCTCTTTTTAAACTGTGAAATAAGCTTATGGTATGTGAACAACAGGTACTTGAACAAACACCCAGTCTTTCCCCCAAGAGGTGTCAGATTGAAAAGAAATATTGAATTGAACAGACTACAAGATTTTTCCCCAGACTGTTTGAGAGTTAAGTGGGAGAAGAGGAAAGTAAGTGTTGAAATGCTCCCCATGGTCAGTCTATAACTGCAATTCAAAGTACATAATGTCTGCAGTGAAGAGTGAGGATACATGTTCGTTATCCTAGTACTGTGAAGGCTGAAGTAGGGAGATCACAAGTTCAAAGCTAGTCTGGCCTACACAGTTAGACCCTGTCAGAAAGAAAGAGAAGGGAGGAGGGAGGTAGGGAGGGATGGAAGGACAGAAAGAGAAGGGGAGGAAGAAGAGGGAAGGGGAGGAAAGGAGAGCTAAGCCATCTTGGTGAAAACATAGTCCATATTATATCATAGATGAATGAGCCTTGCTTGAGAAAGCAATGGTAAGAAGCCAAACTCCCAAAGTCATATTGTGCATATTTCCATTTCTATTGAAATACCCAAGGTAGGTAAATTATGGATACAAAAAACAAGTTGGTGGTTGCTAGGGGGCTAGAGGGCAAATAGAGAGTGGTTGCTTGATTGATCAAGGGTTTTATTATGGGGTAATAAAATAGTTTGGAAATAGCGTTAACACTTGGGTAGGTGGAGGTGTGGGCTGTTCAGGAGATCATTATGCCAGCCAAACAATTTCCCTCAGAAGTTTAGAAGTTTTTTTTCCAGACAAGCAGTTGATTAAAATTCCTAGGTATGCAGAAGATGTAGTCCACTTGGCAGTGCTTACCTAGCATGCACAATGTCCTGGGTTCAGTCCAGTAATTGGGAAGTAGAGGCAGGAGGATCAGGAATTTGAGATCACCTTTGAGCTACACAGAGAGTTAAATGCCAGCTTGAGATACATAACTCTGTAGCCCCTCCCCCCCAAAAATCCAAAAATCTAAAAACAACAAAATAACTTTATTTCCTTTTAAAAGTATCTCTGGAAATAAACAATTTTCTGAGATTGCTAGTTTGAGGCTGATAGTTGTAGCCTGAAACTCATCCAGTTTGAGTATGTAGTGTTTAGAGCAACTTGATTTGCTGGCCAGTGTAGTTTTTAGCAATAAAAATCGCTGTGTTTAGGAGAGTCACTGTCTAACACAGGTGCCTAGTAAGTTGTGAACTTCTTCACTATACCTAAGAAATATCAGTGAATCCCTCTGAACATGTGCTACTAACATTTGGTTCAGCTTAATGGTCTGAGTTTTTGAAACTAGGTGAGTATATTTGGGCATTGTTACCATCAAATGTGTCTTACAGATGGCTAAAAGCAAGAAGATACAAGCTGCCATTGTCACATGAGAAACACTGGGGGCTTTGGTAACCATGCTGACCTTTGTACAAGGTGTTCTGACACCCAGGCAGTAATGCAGAACACATAACAAGGTTTCCTGTAACCTCAGAATGATAAAAGGATGGTGTATGTGCTCTATTACACCAGACAGAATTCACGCCCCTTGGTTCTTTATAGGCCCACTAGTTCTGAATCCGGATCCAATGGTCTTTGAGGCTTGACCATATATGGGCCTGTCTCCCTTGGGGTGTACTTCAGTACTTGGAGAAGGTTGCATGATGATATGAACATCTTTAATATAACTGAACTACATACTTAAAATGGTTAAGATGACAAATTTGCTGTTTTATTTTTTTAAGAAAAACACAATAAAAAGGCATATAGGTCAAGTGGTTTTTCTGCTGTTGATTTAAAAAAAAATATTTGGATAGCCTTGAACTCCTGATCTTCCTGCTTCCTTCTCCAAAATGTTTGAATTACAGGTGTGTACCACCACACCCTACCTTACTATTCAGGGTTTTTTTTTCCATGCAATGGACTGAAGAATTAATCTCCCCTTTTGTCTAAAAAACTATTACACACTGCCAACTTTTAAATCTTGACATGGTTTAACCTCCAAATGAAATACAATCTGCTCCCACAGAGGGCAAAAAGCCCTAGAAAAAAATACTCAGATCCCTCCACAATTTTTGGTTGAGCAAGAAAAATGGACATGAGAAGAGATTAATGGCAGAAAGACATTAAAAATAGAAAAGAACTATTGATTCGAGAGATAAGTACCAATAAATACTGGAGAGCCCTGGTCCCCATACCTTCAGTGCTGATGTGAACTAATCTATTCTCCACTGGGATTTACTCATGTTTCTGAGAAGCAGTTTATTGCTTACCTAGATACTGCTTTGGGACTTAACAAATCGTTAAAAAGGAACAGGAGGTTCTGCTCATAAATATAACATTTATAGGGTGACAATTTCAAGAATGCTCTGTTGAATAGCAGACCTCTCTCGTTTTTATACAAAGTTTTGAATTTTCTAGAATTTGACCAAGCACATCAGAAGAAAGAAACTCATGCCTTTCAAGGATTTCTTATACAAAATATGAGCGCTTCCATGAATAATTTTATATTAGCCAGGAATGGTGACACACATTTGTAATCCTAGCACTTTGGAAGTGAGACAGCAGGATCAGGAGTTCAAAGCCAGTCTGGGTTACATGAAACCCTATCTTTAAAAAGAAACGTGTATTGGTTGTGTGTTAAATATTTTGGATGTATTAGGTTGAGTATATTATTAAAGATGTGCGGTTTTCATATTTTTAAATGTGACAACCAGAAAACCTAATACATGTTACCTATTACCTAGCAATGTAAAGACCATTTGAATCTTCTGTCTGCCATCTTCCTCTTTAAGTCTCTTTGTGTTTGTATGTGTTGTACATACAGATATGTATGTAAGTAACATATTCCAATGATCAAAAACAATATATGTTCTTTTTTAAGGGTGGAAAATGGAAAGCCAAGAAAGAAACACTTGTACAATGAAAGTACCACTTTAAAGACAACTTTCATCAGTTAGGTATGGTGGCTCATATTTATTATCCCAGCATTCGGTAGGCTGAGGGAAGAGGAACACCAGGAGTTTGAGGCCAGCCTACTCTACATAGAAAGACCTTGTCTCATGAAAACAACCACAAAAAAAAGACGTTTGTGAACACACTCCCATTTATATTAAATGCTCCACTAGTAAGTGAGTCTGCACAAATATTTTTGGTACTGGAGGTGGTTCAGGCAGGCCTCATGAAAATTGGTTTTGATCTTCAGAACTTGCTTCCCAATGGTTTCTCTGTGGATTAGTTTTGCTGGGGTAAGAAGTGCAAGAGACATCAATCATTGTACACAGCTCGGCAAACCTCCGGGATATTTTGAAAATGACCATCAGTTACGTGATGAAAAGTGATCTCTGGCTAAAAAGAATTGCCGAAATCAAAGGAAAATGATATGTACAGTCAGCATGTTCATAAGACTGAGCTGTTGAAACAGGCATCGTAAGTAACATTGAACCTTGGTAAAATAGTAGCTATTATTGCTTTGTGAATGCAGAAAATACAATTTTTAAAAATTTATTTTTTTGTCTAGCTTTTATACAGCAGTGTCGTCTTTATACAGCAGTGTTGTCATCTGTATAGTAGTTGAATAAGACAAAACTTTTGCTATCTCAGTTTCAGCTGAGGTATGGATATAGTCACATTCAGTGAGTAGGAATCGAAGAGCCACAGGCAGAGGCTATAGAACACAGTTCAAATTCTGTTTCTATGACTCTGGGATCCTCAATTGGAGCAAGTGCATTAGAAGAGATCAATGCAGGGAGAGGAAAGGGTATTTGTGAAGATGCTTCTCCAGAGAGAACTTTCTATATTTCAAGGATAGAAGGAAACAAACCTTCTTCACTTTTATCCTTGTGAGGGAAACTTCTGGAGGCCTTTTTAGGAGTTGTGCTATGTGTTTCTGCAGAGATAACTGGGAATGATATTGTGGTGATTTGAACGAAAATGGTCCCTATAGGCTCATAGTGAGTGGCACTATTATGAGGTGTTGCCTTGTTGGAGTAGGTTTGGCTTTGTTGGAAGAAGTGTGTCACTGGGGGTGGGCTTTAAGGTCTCATATGCTCAAGTCAGGCCCAGTGTCTCACTCTCTGTTCCTGCTGCCTGCTGATCCAGATGTAGAACTCTCAGCTCCTCTCCAGCACCATGTCTGCCTGCATGCCACCATGCTTCCTGACATGAGGATAATGGACTAAACCATTGAATTGTAAGACATCCCCAGTTAAATGTTTCTTTTATAAGAGTTGCTGTGGTCACAGTGTCTCTTCATAGCAGTAGAAACCCTAACTAAGGCTGGGTGATGCTGGTACATGTCTTTAATCCCAGCACTCAGGAGGCAGAGGCAGGTGGATCTCTGTGAGTTCAAGGCCAGCCTGGTCTACAGAGTAAATTCCAGGACAGCAAGTACTACACAAAGGAACTCTGTCTCGACAACCCTCCCCAAACCCCCCTCCCCCAAAACCCTAACTAAGACAGTTACCTGACTTGTGCCAAAGAAAGATGAAATAGAAAGCTGGGCCTTGGGCATTTAGAAAACTAGACAAGGACTGGCCAGTTGCTCTGGGAGCTGAATATAGAAGGAGCTTCTTTGTTGGATGGGCTTAAAATCCAGACTTGGTCAAGTCCAGTGATATGGGAATGCTGCTGGGGGATCAAATGGGAAGCTTGTGGCTTATTTTGGAACTTGTGTACCAAGATACTCTGAAGTAGGGGAGAGAAGCGTTTTCTACATTTTAATGGAAAAATTAACTTCTTTCATCTGCTGTAGACTGCTGTCTTCTCTTTAATCCAATCCTTTGTAAAAGCCGTTGTCCCTAATCATCTGTGCATATGACACAATCAATGTGATGAGTCAATGACTCCTCTTGTTCTTTCCCCATTCCTCAAGTTCAAAGGTACTTCTCGCCAGATGTCCTGTTGTCAGTCCACAGGCATACTCCAGTATGTGCCGTCACCTGCATGCTCCTTACTCCAGTTGCCCTCCCCCACCCAGGACCTGGCTCTCCAGGGCTGCTGAAATCTTTTCTTGCTTTCACTTGTGTCCACTCCGCTACCTCCCTCTTGGGCCACCAATACCAAATTCGCTTTCCTAACCGCATATCTCTGATTGTGTGCTGTTCCAGATCTAGACCCTAAATAAAATGGCCTGTGAGCCCGGAGATGGGGTAGGCTGTGTCTTAGGAAGGCAGAGGTTGAGAAGGTGCTGCTAAACCATAGCAGACTACAACACAGTACATGTACCTTTCCTAGGAGATGTTTTGGCATTTCTCACCTTCTTCCTGGTTCTCTTCACGCACAGGGAATAGTTGCATGTAATGTGAGAATAGAGAAATGTTGTCTATGTGGCTGGTGAAGAAGCAGAATTCAGCAAGCCTATATTAGTTAACAATAGCATTGATTTCCTAAGAAATAAGCCTGAAGTCCTCAGCAGATTGATTTCCCAGTCACATCATACTGCAATGCTGGTTGGTATTTCTGCTTGAACAGCTTCCTATGTAGTTATTCAGAGACCCAAGGTCCTTCCATGCTGTGGCTCTTCACTCATCACTGGACTGGTACAGTAATTGTATTTTAATGAAGGGCTGCCATAATGTGTGTGTGTGTGTGTGTGTGTGTGTGTGTGTGTGTGTGTGTGTGTGTGTGTGAACACAAGTCAAGGAGTCAGCACATTCCCTGATACACACAAATTGAGTGGTCTATATTTCTTTTTCCCTTCTTTTTGTTAGGAATTTTCCTGGTAAGCCAGGATAAACTTGATAACCTGTCTGCATTTTGAAACATTAAATTCACTTTTAGAATCCTTTAAAAATGTGTGTGTGTGTGTGTGTGTGTGTGTGTGTGTGTGTGTGTGTGTACACACACATGCTCCATGTGTGATATTTTCCAACTTGGGGGCTTGAAGAGAATGTTGGGTGCCCTGGAGCTGGAGGCACAGGCTGTCATGCAACTTTCAGGAGCTTTCAACTAACCCATTAAGTTTTGCCTTTCCACTTCTAGCCTACTTTATGTCAGACTCTTGGGGGCAAGGAGGTACCCTTGTTTCCAGTCATGGAAATTGGAAAGTTTCTAGTACCTTCTCTCTTTTCCACCACCTAAAATTCTCAATTTCTCTTCACTTTGACTCTCTTTTTTTTAATCATATAAAAAGAATAAGATATTCTTCAACAAACGCCTCCTATATCAAACCCCATAAGGCCTAATACAAGGAAACCCTTTTTTGGGAGCAATTTCAAGCATGGAAATAGGTAACATGACTGCAATTTGGAGAGGGAGATCCCTGCCAGGTGGGCACATGCCAGCTCTATCTCCAATTCTATTCTTCCTTTCCTTTCCTTTATGCCAAGAAATTACTATAGACTCTCTCTCTCTCTCTCTCTCTCTCTCTCTCTCTCTCTCGATAAAATCAGGTTAATTTTTGAGACACGATCTCACGTATTCCAAACTGATGTTGAATTTGCTATGCAGCCAAGGCTGCCCTTTCACTTCTAATCATATTGCCTCTACCTTGAGAGTTCTGGGATTACAGACATATTCTGGCTATGCTCAGTTTCTGCAGGGCTTGGATCACACCCTCCTCAAGCACTCTACCAACTGAGCCACATCCCCAACCTTTAATTTTGGATTCAAGAATACTTTAGAAGCAATCTCATTTATTTTTAAAGAAACAGGTATTTTACCCCATTGGAAAAGTTTATCAATACACTGTTTATCAATATACAATCTCTTTCAGAAGCCAGAAGAGGGAGAAGCAATTTTTAATTTGTTTTATATAGTCAGTATTAATACAATCAGACGAGAACATCTAAACAAAGAAAATGATAGGCTATTATCTTCCTGAATATAGATTCATAATTATTTTGGAGATTAAAGTATAATTACATTTCTCCCTTCCCTTTCCTCCCTCTAAACATTCCTATGTACTGCTTCTTGCTCTCTTTGAAGTTCACAGCCTATTTTCCATTGTTATTGTATACATATATGTATGTACATATATATTCCTAACTATAACCTGCTCAGTCTGTATAATGTTACTTGTGTGTATATTCAGGGCTGATCATTTAGCATTGGATAACCAATTGGTGTGCTCTTCCCTGGGGAAGACAAGCTCTCCTGCTTTCAGCATTCCTCAGTAAGAAACAGGGAGCCAGGCGGTGGTGGCGGACACCTTTAATCCCAGTACTCCAGAGGCAGAACCAGGAGGATCTCTGTGAGTTTGAGGCCAGCCTGGTCTACAGAGTGAGTTCCAGGACAGGCTAAAAGAAAGAAAGAAAGAAAGAAAGAAAGAAAGAAAGAAAGAAAGAAAGAAAGAAAGAAAGAAAGAAAGAGGAATTTTTGAAGACACATCTTCCAGGTATGCTTAGTTACATATCATTAATTCACTTATTAATTCATGTGTTTAATGTTAACCTTGTTACTGTGTTGGTTTTATTTGTTTGTTTGGTTTTTTTTTTTAATTTATTTTGCAATACAATTCAGTTCTACATATCAGCCACGGATTCCCTTGTTCTCCCCCCTCCCGTCCCCCTCACCTTCCCCCCAACTCCCCCCCCCCCATTCCCATCTACTCCAGGGCAAAGCCTCCCCGTGGACTGAGATCAACCTGGTAGACTCAGTCCAGGTAGGTCTAGTCCCCTCCTCCCAGGCCGAGCCAAACAATCCTGCATAGGCCCCAGGTTTCAAACAGCCAACTCATGCAATGAGCACAAGATCTGGTCCCACTGCCTGGATGCCTCCCAAACAGATCAAGCCAATCAACTGTCTCACCCATTCGGAGGGCCTGATCCAGTGGGGACCCCTCAGCCATTGTTTGTTTTTTCAAGATAGGGTTTCTTTGAGTAGCCCTGGCTGTCCTGGAACTTGCTCTATATACAAGGCTGGCCTTGAACTCAGAGATCCACCTGCCTCTGCCTCCCGAGTGCTGGGATTAAAGGTGTGTGCCACCACTGCCTGGTGTTGGTGTGGTTTTAAAAGGTTCCACAATGTCTTTGGTGTTCTTCTTATCAGTTGGTAATTATCCCCCTCTACCACCTTGAATGTGCTCTGGCCATACTTGGAAGTAATAGTATGAGGTGGAAATGATGCTCTATGACTTTTACAAATTGTCTCAGAAGGAGCTTTGCAGCTTTGGCCTAGGTCTGTTTGAATATTTGTTCTCTGAATGCCTCCCTTTTGGGTCCAAGTCACTTGGCCGTGAGAAACCTCGGTCACACGGAAAACCTAGTGTTGGTGCTCCAGTGCTTGGCCCCGACTGAACTCCTGGATGATGACCAAGATCGGCTACTAAACCTGTGAGTAGGTCATCATGGATGTCAAACCCAGTTAAGATTCTGATGGCTGGAGTAGCCAAAGAAGATACTAAAGTGCTGTCACCCCAGAGATGATTATTGAACTGACCGTTTCCTGCATTTCCAACCAACTCAACAGCAAACAAAACAAAATGATGGTGTTAACAAGTCCCCACGTTTAGGGATAATTTGTTAATGTAGTAATGTGTAACTAGAGTGTGTGTGTGTGTGTGTGTGTGTGTGTGTGTGTGTGTGTGTATGTATGTATGTATTTATGTGTGTGTATGTGAGAGAGAGAGAGAGAGAAAGAGAGAGAGAGAGAGTTAAATAACATAGAATTTTAAAGATGCTCAGAAGGTTTTTTTCAACATTATAAGATTTCTGATCCAATACATTAACACCTTTTCAAAACTTTATTCCTCAAGAGAAAGAGAAAATTCAGGTTCCCACGACTCTGCCCAAAAACATAGCCCTTGATTTTTCAAGTTTTAACCTGTCAATGTCTCAGAATACTGACTAGAAAATACTACTATTATATTCTCTCAGAAATCGTTCTTTGGGAACAAGAAGGGAATGCCTGACTTCAACAGAATAAAACAGTATTTGAATTTTCTATGAAAACATGTCACAAGAAAAAGAAGCAAATTGGAGTTTAATTGAGCAACCCACTTGAAGTGCTACATTTTTGACACATTTTGAACATATCTGACCTATGATGAGGCATAGTTGCGTATTGCCAGTAAAGAAGTTGCACTAGTAAGAAGTTTTCATAGCAGTGGGTCTAGAAATGATATATAATAACTTTGAAAAAATAGGGCCAGCCTGGCATCTTTTGAAGTCCTATGCTCCATGTCTTACAGCTGGCTTCTGAAAATGTTCTTCATTTTACATATTTCAAAGTTAGTCTGACCCAAAGCAAAGGCTATTGTAAAAATACCCCAACAAAAGGAAAAAAAAAACAAATGAAACTTAGCAATAGTAGAACTTTAATGAAAGGAAATGAATAGAATAACTTGATCCTAATGCAGCTCTCTTAAATTCAAGAATTTTCAATATGGGACCTATATCCTTCCCCACTTAAGAAATGTGAATCTTCATGCTAATATGTAGATTCAGAAATATGACTTTAACAATTAAAACTATAGTCCTGGATCAGATCCAAAATGGCAACCAGCAGGATAATGAAAGGGCCTGAAGAGCTCTGCAAATGCAAAATGAATAACTGCCATAACATCTAAGTAGATGAAACTAATATGTTGATTTGGCAAGAGCTTATTTTTCCTTAATAATAAGGGAGCCTTCAGAATGGAAACCAACTTTCAAGCAAGGTATCCACTTAAACTACCTAAGATAACATTTACAACAAATATTTATCATCTGAATATTGATGAAAAGGGACAGGTCTGCCTTCCAGCAATTAGTGCTGGGAATTGAAAGCCATCTCTCTGTGCTGGTGAACCCCTCATCCAGCCTGAACACCTGTTCCGGGCTGACCCAGCTGAAGAATACACTAAGTGCTAGAAAAACTTCAGAAGACTGAAAAATTTAGATTTATGTCGGGAAAGTGACCTGGGGGCTAAAATCTGCTGACAATGTTTCCATCAAGGGTGAGCAAAGACCCCCAGGACTGCATTCAGGCACATACTCAGAGCAGAACTCTGGAAATCTGACATGTGCCACTTCCTGTCACTCACTTGTAAAAGTCACTTTCCAGAGTTTTCCTTATTCAGAAGCATCCTGTGTAACCCATAAAGAAAAGGTTAAACATTTCAGATGGTCTAGTTTTACTTTCTTTGGTTTAAAAACCACTACTTTAAAACAAACCAGCAAACAAAATAATAAAAAACAAAAAGCCATACGTGTCTTCCATGTAATCACTATGTATTTTGTGCCAAATATTGTACAGGAGCTGAGCACAATGTCTGTTGTCAAGGATTATATGATAAAGTGAGAGAAAGATAACTATGGGGGAAAAAGCAGCGGAATGAGGTCGATTTGCATAAAACCTTTCCATTTCCAGACACATAATAAGTAGCATTCACTCAAGTATTTATTTACCACCATATGCCAGGCATCACGCAGGGTGCTGAGGATAGTGATGAACAAGGAGCTTATATAAAAAAGAAGCGAGGTACTGAACAAGCAACAGGCAGGGAAGGAAGAGAAGAGGAGGTTGCTGGTCCTGTGTGAGCAGAGGCTGGGCTAGGCCAGGTCCAGCCAAGGTAGACTCAGTGACACGCCTGCTGGCCACGTAATAAGAACAAAATTCCCCCAATCCAAAAATCAAAATTTACTGTCAAAATTGAACTTTTTAGTTGCTGCCAGGCCTACAGGGCTATCAAAATCTGCTCCCCACATTCCACAGTAGATCAGAGGTTGAGTCCAACGGCAGAGGCAAGTCCACACATTGAACTCCACATGGGAGAGAAAATTGACAGTGTAATTAGACAGGGAAGCTAGGCCCAGCGTCTTTCACTCTAGTGCTCTGGCACCTGGAGTAGAGTCTACCACCCCGGCAGGAGCCCATAGCCCAAGCAGGTCTGGACATATAAGCGCTCAAGACAGACTAATCATTGGGTTGCTTCTGAAGACAGCCTTTCAAATTGAACACAGCAGCTATGTCGTGAGGGAGGAGAATTGGCACCGAGATAAGATTTTTAAAAATCTGCTGTGTACGTTGCAGAGTTTAGACATTCATAGTTGTATAGTCACGAGCAGGACTCTGAACTAAGTGGTTCCATACATCTGATTTCCACTGGAGATGTCATTGCCTTTGTAGAAGAGTTACACGGAGCATGTTTCCAGTTGCTACCTACCTTAGCCTACTTTTAAAACCTGGATCTAAGCATGAAGGGTTCTGTCTGTTGATTGCCTCGTTATGAATGACCAAAGGTTGTTATGGCTGTACTTATGTGTGAAAGTATGTATCTCATCCCCTCTCTTGTGTGTGTGTCTCCTGAACAAGTGTGGTCTGCAGGGTTTGGAGATCATCCATATTTTGCTATTTGAGAGTGAATTTATAACTTAATTTTTATCTGACAGTTCCCTTTTACCTTTCAAACCCTAGAGCCTGGATTTAGGAGTCTGTAGATGTTGTAAAGCCAAGTCACCGGCTTTTTTTTTTTAAAGGATATTAATTGGCTTGTTTTGGAAGTTATTTAACTTTGTTAAAATATTGTATAGCTTAAATATGCATAATAAAACAGCCCAAATAAATGAAACATAGGCAGACTTCCTAAGTTGAAAACAAATAACTATTGTGCTAGCAAGTTTTTTCTTGACACAAGCTTAGAGCTGTATGAAAAGATGCAGCCTCAATTGAGAAAATACTCCCTGTATTGACCTGTAAGCAAGACTATGGAGAATTTTCTTCCTTTTACTTGAAAATATTTTTTTCATTCAATGTATTCTGATCATAGTTTCCCCTCCCCCATCTCCTTTCAGATCTCCCCCACCTCCCCATCTACCCAACTCCTTCTCTCTGTTGAAAACAAACAGGCAAATGAACTAAAATCTAAAAAAATCAAAAAGCACAAGAAACCACGCATACAATCCATAAAAACAGAAAATTGATAACAACATACAAGAAAAATACTAGTAAGATTAATAAAACCTCTCATCTTTAAATGGCTCTGGGACTTAAGGGAAGTTACTTAAGCCCTGAAAAATCTAGGTGGTAGTTTCTTGATCTGTGAAATGGGGGTAATGATATTTAGCTCATGAGATGTTTATGAAGATAAAAGAACACATAGAGATTGTTTTATGTGATTCATTGCTTGTTGCAAGTACAGGGGAAATGGAAGGTATTACTGTTAGAGTTAAAGGTACCAAGCAAAGGTATGCCATCCGGCAATAGGATTTATGATCTTTTTACACTATGCACAGAGCTGTAGACCTAACTAAACCAACGTCACTTAAAGTACGGTTTATTTGCTACTTTACAAGGTACTTAAAAGCTGGTTAATTCCCTTCCAGAAGATAGAGCCTTTCCTCACCTTACAGCAGGCAGAATGATTTTTGCAGACCAAAGATGATCTGGCATCAAACCCAAGCATTTCTCATTTCTACATTAATTAATAATTCAAAGCAATTTCTAAATAACAAACTTCCATTTCAAGACAAGAATCCACTAATGGATGCCTCTAAACATAGCAGGCATGCCAATGAATCATTGGTGGGTTTTTGTTGTCTCCCTCATAATGCACACTGATGGGCCAGCACTGGGGACAGTGGAGGGTGTAGGATGCAAGCAGGCAACTGTCCAGAACCAACTTCTCCTTGGGCTGTAGATCCTAGTGCCGTTACAGTGGACTTCCAATCCATTAATTCTCTGTGAAAAAGTAAGAGTGATGTCTTCTGACGGCAACTGTTTCAAACAGCCTAATGAGATATACTGGGGCTGCCTTCCAGGATTGATGAGCTCAGCTGCTGATGGGGGTAGCCGAAGAAAACGTTCAGCACAGCTGAGATAACCCAACAATTCTCTCCTGAGTGCCTCACAACCCCTGAGGCTGGAGTTCATTTGGAGTTTATTTTACTCTTGAAAATTTGGACTGGGAAATGCTTCTAACCCTCTCAAAAGCACAAGGCTCCCTTTCCCCCTCCCACTGCCTGACCTCATCAGCTTTGGTTCAACTTGTCTGTGCAAGTGTGTGTTTTCATTCCTCATTAGGTGGATAGTTAGCCTGGATGCTAGTTAGTGTGTTTTCAGCTGCGTAGGAGAGGCAGGCAAGCAAAGCACAATGCATACTCAAGATAGGCATGCTGTTAGGAGCTGGAGAGGAGCCCAAATGAGTTACATGCCAAACCATGAGATTTAGATTTTTAAATTTTAACATCAGGAACATCAGAAAGCAGAACTCCAAACTTTTCCTCCCAGATCTTACAGGGACCCACAGAGCATAGGAGCAAAATTTGTGGACAGACGGTGGCTTTACATTTTGCTGGGTATGTGTGCAGACAAGAGGAAGCTGCCTCACTCTCTGGGACAGCCATTGGCAAGATGATGACTATTTACCTTATTTCTAACGATTGTGGATGTTTTCTGTAGTTGGGTTACAGAATTGACAAGACTAAATGTTTAAAAAGCCCATGTTCAAAAAAACAGGGAAAGGGCTGGGGAGATGACTTTGTGGGCAAAGTGCTTGCTGTACAAGCAGGAGGACCTGAGTGTAAGTCTCAAGCAGCCATGGAAAAAGCCGGGGTGGAGGCTACTCCTGGAATCTGAGTGCCAATGAGGCAGAGATAGAAATATCCCTAGAGTTCACTGGCCGGCCAGTCTAGTCAAGTGATGAACTCCAGGTTTAGTGAGAGACCTTATCAAAATATATAAGGTGGAGTGTAATTAAGGAAGACATCAGACTTTGATCTCCAGCTTCCTCATGCAGACATACACATGCGCACACAGATAGGCATATATACATGCATATACACACAAAATAAAAATAAATAAATATGCAGGAAAATATGAATTGTTTCCCTCGATGCCACCCCTTTCCTCTTCGTAGCAGTGTTCTTAGTTCTTATTTAATGTCACACTGACCCTCCACAGGCCCTTGAGACTCCATCTTGGAATGTAATGGACTTTGGTTCTTCACTGCCCAGCTTCCTTCTGCCAGTCACTATACCAACATGCAGGATCCTAACCCAGGTGTGGAAGTCAACCCCCTCCGATGAACCCACCACCACAACCCCCGTGTAGATGATCAACTCTCGTGGAATTGAAATTTCTGTGCCTAGATTAGGCAGGCTAGAGGGCCATGCCTGCTAAGTTGCCTGCAGCACCCACCACTATGCTGTCCGCCTCAAATAGGAAGGAACACTTGTGGCTATGTCCCATAAAGGACTCTGGAAGACGCAGGCTCTGCCTTGACCGCCCCCTGCCCCGAGCCTGATTGAGAACCGCTGCTGATGTATCATTTAGATCCCACGGGTCTGCGAAATGAGGCTCTTTGGATTTTGACTGCACTGGTTTATAGAAAGCACTGACAGTGGGAAGCCTGCAAAGCCTCCAGCACAGCCATTGATTTCCAGTATTCACAAGCAGCGATGAATCTAGAGTCGGAGAGCCGCTGCCTTTCCTTCTGTCTCTCCCGCTGTGTGTATCCAGAAAACTGCAACCAACTTAGTCTCAGCATGGAGGCCCCCAAACAGAGGTTCTCAACCTGTGGGTCACAGCCCCCTGGGAGGGGTCAAATGACCCTTTCATAGGAGTCACCTAAGACCATCAGAAAACAAATATTTACATTACAATTCATAACAGTAGCAAAATTACAGTTATGAGGTAGCAATAAAAATAACTTTATGGTTGGAGATCACCACAACATGAGGAACTGTATTAAAGGGTCGAAGCATTAGGAAGGTTAAGAACCACTTCCCTGATGGTTCTTAACCTGACCATCCTCCTTGTCATGATCCAAGGCGTTTTATAACTTATTTAACTTTATTTCATGTGCATTGGTGTGAGGTTGTCAGAATCCCTGGGACTGGAGTTACAGACAGGTTTGAGCTGTCATGTGGGTGCTGGGAATCGAACCCAGGTCCCCTCGAAAGAGCAGCCAGTGCTCTTAACCGCTGAGCCATCTCTCCAGCCCACTCAAGGCATTTTCAAAACATTGTTTCATTTCTAAGATAAGCAAGTTATTCAATAAAATAAGCACAATGTTGTTTTCTAACTGGCTGCCTCTTCTGTCTGCAATTGGCAGCCAGTGGTCACATCTTTCATCTTTCAAAAACAGTGAAGTTGACATAAGGAGAGCCTTACTTTACATGAAATATACCATCACATTATACAGAGTACATTCAAAATAATGATGGCTCCGTGGTTAACAGCACATACTACTCTTGCAGAGGACCTGAGTTTGGTTCCCAACACCCATATCTGGCAGCTTGCAACCGCCTACAGCTCATATGCATATACTCCCCTAACCCCAACACACATATACATATAATTAAAATAAACCTTTTTAAAAAAAGAAATGACATAATTCAGTTTCTGACCTGCTAAAAATCATTTGAGCTAAGCAGTATTGTACTTGTTTTCCTGACATTTATTTTTGTAATAGCAACACGGTAATAAGATGCTTGATAATATTTTGCCCAATTACCATGGAAGCTGTTTCTTCTAAACACTCCCTGAGTACTATGTGTCTTCTTTCACTTACATATCCAATCACAGGTCATAGAACTCTGGCAGTTAGCCCTTGCATTACACTTCTTTCTTTTCCTGTGTGATCCAGACACAGCCACTGAAGGATTCGGAGCCTCAGTTTCTTTATCTGTAAAATGAAGTGAAGACTCACTCACCCCACAGAAATATTTCCAGCATCTAAGGAGGAAACAAGACCAGAGGAGCAGCACAAATGGGAAAGTCCAACATGAGTGTAAATAACTCTCCTTGCCTCGAGTCATGATTAATCTTTGCAAAGCCTGCAATACCTAGTTTCAGGAACTGGCTCTTTTTGCCTAACAATAATTATGAGGATGGCTCCAGAGTCACAAATTAGACTACCTGAGCCCTCATATGACCAGTGATTACTTTACTTGCCACCTTCTCTCTGATTTAATTGAAGGCCCTAGATACCCAAGCCCAAAGAGAACGTGTTAGCAGGGTCAACTGAGATGCTCAGGCCACATTTCAGAAGCATGCTTGACTAGTACAAGCCTTGCTGCACCCTAGAAATAGGTCTGGTTTCAGAGCTGGTGTTTCCTTCCATAGGGGCTCGTCCTCTTGGGAAACCCCCTTCTCATCATTTACCCTGATCAATGCGTTAAGCGGCAGGCCTTTCCACACCAAATTCCTCTGAACACTATGGCCCTTTCCATGTAAGGACTGGTTCACAAAGCAGGCTGCATGCCTGCACATACTTTCCAGAATTTCTTTCTTTTTTCTTTTTTTTTTTTTAGGCAAACCTCACCACCTCTGTGAGAAGGATCAGACCCTTTCATTGTAACTCGAGTCACAAGATTAAGCACACATGGCTAGAACAGAGTCTTGCCATCAAAGCTTGACATTAGTGAACTAAAGTCTAAATAAAGTCTAAAAAAAGTCATTTTATTTAGAAATACTTTTAGAGTTGCAAAAGCAAGAATACCAGTATTCCCTTGTACAGTTTCACCTATTGTTAATATGTTACCTCTTTTATTAAGTCTCCAACTTATCATCTAGATATTTTTTTTTCTGAGTCTCTCTTTCCCTTTCTCTCTGTACACACACACACACACACACACACACACACACACACACACACACACACACACCAAAGATCAATGTTCTGTGTCTTCCTCAATATCTTCACTTTAATTTTTGAGATAGAATCCCACTGAACCTAGAACTAAACTGGCTGGTCCACAAGTCTCAGAGATCTTGTCTCCATCTCCCTAGTACTGGGATTACAGGTGTTTTAGAGGGTTTCTGTTGCTGTGAAGACACACCATGACCACGGCAACTCTTACAAAGGAAAACATTTAATTATGGCTGGCTTACTGTTTCAGAGGTTTAGTCCATTATTATCATTGTGGGAAACTTGGTGGCATGCAGGCAGACATAGTGCTGGCTACATCTTAACATGCAGACAGCAAGAAGTAGTCTGGGATACTGGGCATAGCTTGATTATATATGAAAATGATCTAAAAGTCACACCAGGGGAAGCTTGAGCAAGAGACTTCAAAGCCCGCATCCACAGTGACACACGTCCTCCAACAAGACCACACCTTCTAATAGTGCCACTCCCTATGAGCTTATGGGGGCCAATTAGGTTTAAACTACCACAAGCACTCAGAAATCTCACATGTCTTCATTCTTGGATTGTGTTCCAACAAGAAACAACTGGATAAACTGATCAGCAGACAGATATTTAGAGGACAGGTGCACAGACATAAGCAGAGCACAGAAGAAAGCTTCTACTTATTGTGGAATATTAAGAGCCAGGAAGTCAGTGTGAATTTGGTGTTGGAATTAGGGAGAAATCATCATCTTCTACTCCTTATGGTAAAGATTGGCTCAAGCAAGAATGATCAATGAATTCTAAATCTACAATCACAAATTGATGAAAAGTATGATATTTGTATAAACTTAAAGTGTCTCCATCAATACTGTACATATGCCAGATGGGGGAATCCAGTGATATTATACTGGCAGAAACTGGCTAATATAAATTAATCTCACTGTTGAGGGACAGATGGACACCATAGACCTCCAGATGTGATACTGAAAAAATTTATTTTAAAGTATATGTATATGTGTGTATCTGAATGTGGGTGTGTGCATTTGAGTGCAGGAGCCATCAGAAGCTATCAGTGTCAGATCCACTGGAGCCGAAGTTACAGTTATGAACCACCTGATGTGGGTGTTGAGAACTGAATTCTGGTCCTCCAGAAGAGCAGCAAGTGTTCGTAACAACAAAGCCATCTCTCCAGCCCCCTAGATGTGATACTTTAAGAAAAGCATAAACTGCATAGTTTTCGGGCAAAGAATATAAGACCAGAATCTAATCAGGAGGATACAAGACAAGCTCCAAATGAAACAATTTCTGTACAATGAACAGTGTGTGGGAGTATTTTTCAAAATTATTAATGTTGCCAGGCGTTGGTGGCACATGCCTTTAATCCCAGCACTTGGGAGGCAGAGGCAGGTGGATCTCTGAATTTGAGGCCAGCCTAGTCTACAAAGTGGGTTTCATGACATCCAGGACTGTTAGACAGAGGAACCCTGTCTCAAAAAAACAAAAAAAAAATATTAATGTTATAGAATACGAAAAGGGGGCGGTGGAAGTAGTCCAGATTAATGAAATCTAAAGTAACATAAGAACTAAAGCAAATACTTGACTCTAGACCAGATGCTTTCCTAGAGGAAAAATAATCTTATAAAAAGCACTATTGAGGCCATCTGGCAATATTGGAATCCAAATAGTAGTCAAAGTATCAATATTAAGTTTACTCAAGTTGGAAATTGGACTGTAGTTATGTAAGAGAATAGCTCCAGTAGGTGGAAATGCCCATGATATGTATGTATGCAACTTATTCTTAAAAAGACTCGGCCCAGGAGATGTGTTGGTTGGTAAAGTTCTTACTGCACATGGATGAAGACCTGAGATGGGATCCCTAGCATCTATGTAAAAATTCAGGCACAGTAACACATACCTGTTGTGGTGGTTTGAAAGAAAATGGCCCCCACAAAGGGAGTGGCACTATTAGGGGATGTATCCTTGTTGGAGCAGGAGTGGTCTTGTTGGAGGAAGTGTGTCACTGTGGATGCGGGCTTTGAGGTCTCTTGCTCAAGCTTCCCCCAGTGTGACTTTTAGATCATTTTCCTGTTGGCTGCAAGATGTAGGACTCTCAGCTACTTCTCCAGCACCCTGTCTGCCTGCATGCCACCATGTCCCACCATGATGATAATGAACTAAACCTCTGAAACTGTAAGCTGCCACTTCAATGAAATGTTTTCCATGGAAGAGTTGCCATGGTCATGGTGTCTCTTCACAGCAATAGAAGCCCTACCTAAGATAGTGCTTGTCAGAAAACTCCAAGAAAACGAGAGTCTTGTGACCTCAGTTTCTTCAAAAACATGGAATTGTTCTTGGGTTGTGCTTTGTGCCCCTCCCAGGTGTAGCAGATAGGAGTGAATTTACCTCAGATTATTCATTACAACTGACTGCTTGATACTATATAATCCAGTATTTCTCAAACTATTTTGAGTAGTGACTATTCTTCCTACAGAACAGAGTAGTATGAAAATATTCCCTCAAAATACAATCTTCAAAATCTTTCACATCCTTTTCTTTTTCCTATCCTCCCTCCTGCATGATGCTGGGGATTGTATCTAGGTCTTACTAGGTAAGTGTTCTAATACTAAGCTATATCTCCAACTGTCCTTTGTAGAATAATTTCCAACTCATAGCAGTTCAAGACACAGATTTTACCACACTAATAATTATGACAAAATTATGAGAACTATTAGCCCATTGCCACTGACTTAGTCCACTTCTTCATGTGCTTGGGGCTTTGTAGGACAACTATCTTCTTTTTTTTTGCTATGGAATGTTTTATTCCCACAGTTCTTTGACACTCCTATTGATGTTTATGAGTTTTTTTATAAACATAATGTATGTTCAGGAAAGGATTTTTTTCATTTTTCTTTATTAAGAAATTTTCTACTCACTTCACATACCACCCACAGATCCCCCCTCCCTCCTCCCAGCCCTCTCTCCCAAGCCACCCCACATCCCCACATCCCCCAAATCAAGATCTCCCATGGGGAGTCAGCAGAGTCCAGCACACTGAGCCTAGACAGGTCCAAGCCCCTTTCCACTGCACCAATGTTGTACAAGGTGTCACACCACAGGCACCGGATTCCCAGAAGCCTGCCCATGCACCAGGGACAGATCCTGATCCCCCTGCCTGGGTGCCCCTAAATAGTTCGAGCCAAACAATCATCTTCCATATCCAGAGGGCCTAGTCCAGTCCCATGGGCTTCCACAGTTCATGGTCTTCCACTAGTGTGGTCTGTCATCTCTGCATGTCCTCCCATCGTGATCTCGACGTCCCTCACCTGCAAAATCCCTCTTCTCTCTCATCAATTGGATTCCTGGAGCTCAGTCTGGTGCCTGGCTGTGGATCTCTGCATTTGCCTCCATCAGTCACTGGACAAAGGCTCTATGATGACAGCTAGGTTATTCACTAGACCGGTCACCAGAGTAGACCAGTCCAAGCACCCTCTGGATCACTGCCAGCAGACCGAGGTGGGAAGACAACTATCTTACAGGTATTCAGAAACATACTTGCTATCCTTTTTGTCAACTTTCCTAGAATCCTGATGGTCTCCAGGTAGGAACCTGCTGTGATGTGTTTGTGTTATGGCCACTATATGCTCATGTGTTTGAACATTTGGCCCTCAACTGTTGGTGCTATTTTGCAAGGTTTTAGAACCTTTAAGACCTGGAGTCTTATTGGAGGAAGTGAGTCACTGGGGATGGGCCTTGAGGCTTGATAGCTTAGCCCCATTTCCTGTCCTCCACCTACTTTCTGACTACTGAGACAATATGACTACCCGCTTTTTACTCCTGCTCTCTACACCATGATGGACTGTATCCCTCAAACTGGGAGCCCAAATAAATCCCCCTCCTCTTAAATTGATTTATGTCATATGTTTGGTCATAGTAAGAAGAAAAGTAGCCAGTCTGTTACCTGTTCCTGCTACATGAAATATCACCTTCCATTACTGACCATTGAAGGCCTCATGGGATCAACGCTCTGTGATGGTCTGTGATAAGACTGGGTTAAGAATGCAGGACACCCTGTTGGTACCAGTATGTCAGAGAGTGCTTGAATGGAGCTCCTTCAGCCCTAGGTACTGACCACCATCTTCTTTGTGTTTCAGAACCTTATTGAGAGAAGACACAGGGCAGACAGCAGACTCCATTCCCCTTCTCTCCATGCATCTTCTTCTCTTTTTGCCTCCAAACAAAAAGTACCAAAAATCAACTCCAGAAAAGCAAGCCTGCAAGTATCCATAGCTAATGGTTCTGCCAAGAAACCAACTCCTGGTTTAGAAGATGTCAGCTTGGACATTTTGCTTTGTGAGGGTCTTTCCTGCTTTCTCCACAACTACTCAGCTGTTTCAGAACGCCAATATGGGGGAAGTTGGAAGCCACAATTCTGGTGTCATAGGGCACTGAAAGAATGTCCCAGAGTTGTTCCCATATTTAATTCAAGGACACTGAGCCACTGGGATGAAGAGGTAGCCAATGTCTTTAGGCTGCAGTCTAGATGAATTAAGTTTTCTCTTTCTTTATTAACTTTATTCTTTGACAATCATTTGCATACATGTATGTAATACATTATGCCATACTTACCCATCTAAACACCCTTATCCTCTTCCCACCCACACCAACCTCATTCCCCGCTCCCTTCCTCCCACTATGTCCCTATCCCACGTTCATTTTTTGTTTGTAATTTTAGAGTTAAGGCCTTTCTTTCTTTCTTTTTTAAAATTTGTGGTACAATATTTAAATATCCAATCCCATCTACAAGGAATTCTTTGAAAAATTTCCCACCACTGAAGTCATGTTAGCATGCTTAGTTTCAGTCCCACTGAGCACTTGTGGGAAAGAAAAACTTCAGTGGTAAGCTTATAAATGGAAAGAGAGGAAAGTAGATGAGAGAGGTGATGGAAGGAATGAGGGAATAATAAATCTGATTCTGAAAATAGCTCACAATTTAAAATCCAACTGGAAATAAGACCTGAAAGCAAATTCAGAAAAAAAAATGGTGTGAACTGCATGTAGCTCACGGGTAGAACATGTGCTTAGCATCATGAAATGAAGCCTTGGTTCCTTCCCAGCACAAGAGAGAATGGGAGGGAGAGAGAGAGAAAGAGAGAGAGAGAGAGAGAGAGAGAGAGAGAGAGAGAGAGAGAGAGAGAGAGAGACTTTTGACCTCTGGCCTCCACACATCCATACACACACATGTACATGCACCCATGTACACACAACCAACATGTGAATATAATTATACCACAGATGGGGTAGAGAAAAGAAAAGAAAAACGATGAATGAATTAAATCAACCAACACAGGTCCTTTAAATATAATTTTCCCCCTGAATCTAATCAGCAAAATTTAAAAAGAAGTATTTTCCAAAGTTCTTTCATATTTAATCATCAAACTTTGGTGGTATGCACAGAGGAAGATAAGGAAAGTCATAACTTGGACTTCATGCTTTCAGTCTGACAATGCTGCCAGATCAAAGTAGGGAGCCACATTTTGCCTAAAACAGGTAAGTTCTGTGGTTATTTGAATATAATTTTTGATCTTGATTCAAACATCTCTTCCCTATGATTCACTTGAAAGAAGTTGGCTGAAATCATCAAGGGTAACACACTATTTTTTGTGGGCATGCTTCTTAAGCAAATGAAAGTAGCTTTCCCTGGCAAAGCATTGCCTTTATGACAGTTCATGGCTTCTTGCCATGCCTTGCTTCTCTTACCCTCTCGTCTCTGCTTTGGTTAATAGTTGATTCTGCTAAAGCCCAGTAGTGAAACTTCTTAGAGCAGGCAGCTACTGCCTCCTTCCTTGACTCCTTCCTCCAACAGCCCGCTGGCTGAGTTGCCTCAATTTCTTCCTTGAAACTTCTTAAGAAGCAACACCATCTCCAGCTTCTGTGTGTTCTTCATACCCCTGTGAATGGCTGTTTGAGAAGCCAGAAAGGCCAGAGAGCCAAAATGCTTTGTTCTGCCACATCCTACCAAGCCTACCTTCATCCAAATGCTGACTGGAGTTGGGCATCCATAAACACATTGAGCCAAGTCATCAGCCTACTGTTGACCATCCCTTTCACCTATTAAGTCAGGTTGCTGTTTGAATAGAAAATTGGAAAGTTGGGAGAACACCGGAAATCCTGAAAACTTTGCTATAGTGATAATTTCTAAACTCTAAAGTTTGTGTTGTTTATTTGAAGATGTTTCCCTAAATCTTACTTGCATATGCATGTTTTTATGCCTATGTACCTGAATACATATATGCATATATACATCCATATGTATAAAAGATACACATATCTTTTAACTCTTTCTAGGAATGGAGCCAATAAGCAAAGACACCCCAATAAAATTAATATATGTAACTTTGTTATCTGGGTATCTAATAACATTCTTACAAGATGATCTGAAGGCATTTTGTTAGATTGAAAAGCAAGGATGTGCTCAAAAAGAAAAATTAAGGGGGTCTGTCAGGAAGTAATTTGAAAGGGCACCTGTGGATCAAATCTGGGACAATTTGAGCATCAAAATAAGGAAGCAGAATAATGAATAATAAACTCCTGGATAAACATAAGAATTTGTGAGTTCATGTGACCATATCAATATATGATAGACAGGCAGACAGATGATTAAGTGGAGCAGAGGGGAAAACTTCTACTTATAACCGAATATCAGGAACTTGTACAGAAAACACTCCTCTTTCCACCTCCTTCAGTCAGCATTATGTTTGAGGTCCACCCCTCTTGCCAGTATTCCAAAATACTAGGAGGTAAGGACCATGTATAAAAGCAGATTTTAATTTTTCATTATTTTTTTTAGTGAAGCCAGCGGTCCTTTCATAAGCTAACTTAAGAGGTACTTTATAAATGACTTGGGCTTTCACAGTTTTAGCCCTTGGCAAACACTCTTTAAGGAACTGACATAGATTTGGATTTCGGGACATAAATGTGGATTTGGCGAAGAAGGAATGATGATAGCAGAGTACCTGTGTGAGAAGCTCAAAGATATCATGTGGAACCAGGCTCCATTGCTAGGTGTGGGTTGTTGAGGGAAACCGGGTTTTAATATTAAATGTCAGCTAATCCAAGGCCTGTATCTCACCTTCTAGTTTAGTGCAGCCCAATGTTACTACTTAGTAGAATTACAGACTCTCTCTACATAGCCCTGGCTGTCCTGGAACTTACTCTGCAGTCCAGGCTGCCCTTGAACTCAGAGATCCACCTGCCTCTGCCTCCCGAGTGCTGGGATTAAAGGCGTGCGCCACCACCCCTGCCTAACCTGGGGACTTTCAAAAGAACAGATGCCCAGCGATACACCCTGAATTTCCTCTTCAGTTCATTTGGCCACTGGGCCTTGATGTTTCTTTCTATTGAACTACCCACATGATCTAGTGTGCAGGGTTGAAAGTTACCATTCCTTCCAAGTGTGACAGCTCCAGTATTGGTGGCACCTTCTCAGTGAGGGGAGAGCAGTGAGATAGATCCTCATCAGTCTCTGTGGCATTTGTTGGCTTTGATCAAGGAAATCTCCAAACACTGACTCAACTTGTTTTTATCTGGTACATTTTCTTATACCTACAACCACAAACTATTCCAGTCTATTTTAAGCCTTCCTGTGGTTTCTAAAGCACAATACTTTCCAAGCTGAGGACTTTACCATTGCAAATCTCGTGGGCTATGACTCAATCTAGAGTAGACTAAGTGCCCCAATGAGTAACTGAATATCTTCTTATTGATGAGATAAGGTGTATAAACATGCCTTGAACTGTAAATACCTCCATAAAATAGTGAGGTTCTTTTTATATGGGGTTGCTGTTGCTGTAATCTAGAATGTAAAATGCAGGAAGTTAGGCAAAAGCCGTGGAATAATTGCCATATGTGAACACGAGCATATATAAATTTGAATTTTTGGTTCAGCCATTTACTAGCTGTGGTTCTTACCCTCTCAGAGCTTATATTTCATTAAAAATGAGAATATGAAGAGCATTTACAGAAGGAAATATTGTAGTATAAAAGAGCTAGTATAAATGGTGATTGACAAGAAGTAAGCCCTGAGTAATGAGCAGTTACTCTCATGTATTAGTCAGCTAATATTATGAAGCTGCTGCATAACAAGCAATCCTCCAAATCTTAGTGGCTTACCCAAATATTAATTTTATCACTCATAAGCTGATGAATTATCTATAGCTTCTCTGCCAAAGGTTTTGTTCAAATCATATAAATACATGTAGGACTTTTGTCTCATGTTAGAGTCAGCAGCTACCAAGGCATGCTCTTCTCATACTAGATGACAAGAATATAGAGGAGTTTGATAGACATTTTCACTGTAGTATCTCAGCTCTGAATTTATATGGCTAATCTCAAAGCCAGTATGACAGAGAAGCATAATTTATCCACTAATGGTATGGCAAAAAGAACACAAGGAATAATTATTAGCATGTAATATATTATGCCACACTTCCATTCTTTTCTGTGGGATACCAACAAAGAAGACAGGAGGGAAGAAGGAAGGAAACAGTTCCTATAGTAGTTCTGCCTTGTACCTCATCTATGAGAGTTGGTCCAGCCTCCTTTGTTTTCTTCCGTGCCTTGGAAGAAAAAACATTCTCTGGCACAGCACCCTCCTTTCTTCTTCTAGTTTCAAAGTGCTGGTGATGAAAAAAAACCCAAACTACTCTAAGGCAGTCTATAATTCACTCTAGTGCTTCTCAAATCTTGCCTATACACATGCAACTAAACTTATTTTGAAAGATAAACAGTGGTGTTCATCAAAACAGACTGTAGTATACAATGATTGCCAGAATAACTAGATATTTATCTATATCCAATCTTTTCCCTTTCTCCCTCCAGCAACTCTTAATGATGTATAGATAATGCCTATGACTATTTATTCCAAATGATTGAGTCACTATTCTTTTTTTTTTTTTTTTTTGATTTTTTGAGACAGGGTTTCTCTGTGTAGCTTTGCGCCTTTCCTGGAACTCACTTGGTAGCCCAGGCTGGCCTCGAACTCACAGAGATCCGCCTGGCTCTGCCTCCCGAGTGCTGGGATTAAAGGCGTGCGCCACCACCGCCCGGCTGAATCACTATTCTTATATATAATGATGGTAGCCTAAGAAACTTCTGAGTGTATATGCCTATTTGTGTACACATTAGTGTGTAGGGTTGCACGTGTGTGTGAGTCTGTACAGAGAGATCAGAGGTTGACATCATTTGCCTTCTTTAATCATTTCTCCACTTGATTTTTTTTTTGAGACAGGGTATCTCACTGAACCTGGAACTCACCAATTGGCTAGACTGGCTGCCTGGTGAGCCCTAAGGATCCTCCTGTGTGTCTTCCTCCAAAGTCCCAAGATGGCAGGTATGTTCCTGCATTTTAATTTGGATTTGAAAGGTGAATGAACAGGTAGCCCCACACTATATTACCAGAATGTTCTTGTCAAGCATTTAGTGTGGTGAGCAGAGCATCACCAATCATGTCCTTGCATAGTCATTAATTGAAGGCAGGTTTTCATGAAAACATTAAAGGATTTCACCAACAACAACAACTGCCATGACCAAGGATAATTTTGAATGTATTTGAAGACGTCAAGCCATTGAGTCATTCCTTTGATCTTAGTTGGAGACTTAGAGACAGCAGTGTGATTGGAGGGGAACTAGAGTGCGGCTGGATCACACTGTTACATAGCTCACTTCAAGCTCTCAGCCACTTCTCCAGAAATGGTCTCGAGGCCCACCCACTTCAGAAAAACCTAGGACCATAAAATGCAGATTCCTAGGCAGACTTCAGACTTGCTGAGGCAGAATCTCTAGGATCTAAGAAGCTCCATGTTTTTTATATGGTGGAGGAGAAAGTTATTGTAGATATATGGAAGACCATAGCCAGAGGCAGGGACATCTGGGAGAGTCCTGAGTGGTTATGACCAGCCTGAGCTGTGCCATGTGGGGAGAGGGGGATGGAAAGGAAGAGGGAAGAGAAGGGAACCAGGTGCAGCAGCCATGAGGCCCAAAGACATAGAAAGAGTGGGCAACCAAAATGGTTGGATTATATGAAGAAGAGCAGCCCAGCCCCTGGGCTGGAGAGTTCAGGGTAGAGGGTGGGGTATGCCAGCCTGGAAGGCCCTATAACAGGTAGGGGCTGAGGGATGCAGGGCTGAGGGATGCAGGGAAAACCTGGAGGAGGCCAAGTCCACTTTGATCCATTAAATAGGCACCTTAGAAGCTCCACATTTTATGCACATCTAGGTTCTTGTACAACATGAAACACAGACAGACATTCTGCACATCTTTGCTTCCAAAGTTTGGTTATAGAAAACATGAACTTTCCATGATGAAAGATTATGGAGTATCACTCACTGATAAATACAACCAGAGGCCTATTCCTTTTACTATTAATGATGAACTTTTAAAAAATAAAGTAGTTGCTGGGCAGTTAGTTGTTAGGTTTATGTATTAAGGTACAAGAAAATATATATGCAACTTAATTTCAAATGTGTTTGTAGAGAGAAACAGTTATATAAATACAAGTGTATAAAATATGAGAGGAGATGGCCAGACATGGTGGTGCACGCCTTTAATCCCAGCACTCGGGAGGCAGAGGCAGGCGGATCTCTGTGAGTTCGAGGCCAGCCTGGTCTACGAAGTGAGTTCCAGGAAAGGCGCAAAACTATGCAAAGAAACCCTGTCTCCAAAAACCAAAAACCAAAAAAAAAAGTAGTTAAAATGTGCAATCCAGGAACTACAGTATTGAATTTTTTAGTAAATTTAGTATTTTTTTTCCTGATGTAGAGATTTGATAAATGTCCTGTACTTTTTTTGTTGGTTGACTGGCTGGCTGACCTTTGGAGACAGGGTCTCATGTAGTCTAGGTTGATCTCAAACTCACTATATAGCCAAGGATGAGCTTTAGTTCTTAATCCTCCTGCATCTACCTCTCAAGTGCTGGAATCACAGGCATGTGCCACCATGACTGACTTGATAAATGGCATTTTTATGGTGGTTTTAGGTGCAATGAAGGTAGCTTAACCATCTAAATTAAAATTATTTTTCCTTTTCCATTTAATGTTTTCGGTGCATTTTGATGCTTTTAGGTGCAGGGGATAATAGAAAGCATTCCGTCTTCAATAAATGGTCTCTGTATAAGGATGGTTTTTGAACCTTGAAATATAGATAGGAAACAACCACCAGGAGCCAATCAAAGACTGCCTCCTCCTTTGCCCACCCCATTTCATCTCCTGTTAAATACAGTTAAGGTCCACGGCTTCCTGCGTTCAACTATGGAAGATGCTGAAAACTTCTGACTTAAATAACTAAACCCGAAGCTGTAGAAAGGTGTGAGGACATCTGTTTCTTCAATTAGGAACATAACCAGGAAATTAAAAAAAAAATCCTTGTCATATCTCACTCTTTATCCAATTAACAAGTATGGGTTATTTTTAAACGCTGGCAACTGTTGCTCAGTGAGGGAAAAGTCTAGAAAAGAAATCTACAAAGAGAATTGTCAACGTTGTGACAGTTGAAGGCTATCTGAAGGACAGCAGGAAAGGTGAAGACATGGCCTGGGCATCGAGGCTTTTGTGGGCTCAGACGTAGAAAGTTTTCATTCTCTTTTTAATGACAAGTAAGATTTTGAAGTGGCAAGGGAAAATAATATTATCTCCAAAGTGTTTTCAAGGGAAAATCAGATTTGTCTGTAAAAATAACAAGTGCTCCCCTGACTAACAGGGCTGAAATGTCATTTGTTTCAATTTCAAAGTTTTCTGAACTATTTCCCTTAACATATCTTCTAGCATTTTCCAGGGAGCTCAGGCAAGCCCTGGGATTGAAGCCAATATTTATTTCTTGGTTCTCAAACAGATTTTTTTTTTGAGACAAGGTTTCTCTGTGTAGCAGAACTCACTCTGTAGGCCAGGCTGGCCTCAAACTTAGAGATTCACCTGCCTCTGCCTCCTGAGTGCTAGGATTAAAGATATGCACTACTGCTGCCTCGCTCACGAACAGGTTCTAATGGCAAAATTTGAGTATGTGGAAATCTAATTGTATTTTGACTTTATTTTCTTTGGTAGCTCTTAATACTCTAATAACAACATGAGCACCAGTGAAGTAATACTGCAGCACCTAAGACTCATGTCAAATTCTACTTATCCTGTGAAAGATATGGAAAACCATTTCTAAGAGCCAAGCACCTTGGAAGTTCATTCTCATATATTTACGTGCACAGGATAATAAAGAGCATTATCTCTTGCAAAAATATGTATTAAATGCAAGGATGGCTTTGAAAGCTGGGAGAAATATAGAAAACCAATACAAAATTCACTGATGTGTACTTAAACTTTGCATTTCTCCACCTGTCTCTCAATGTGCTTGCAAAACTAAACCAGCCATTTAAAATTGGCTGACATGGATATTTTCTCTAATTGAAGAATGCATTTTTTTACCTTGATATAATTCACTTTCATGAAGGGTAGTTACTGCCTGAAGGACTCCCAGCTTGAGTAATAACAATTTTGACTAGAATAAACAGGGCTTAATCCTTGGTATGTATAATATGTTCTCATTACTTGCTGAAAGAATGAATAAGAAAAGGAAAAAATACTTGCTTTAGACTAGGCTAGAGAGCAAATTTGTACACACATTCACATGCATGAGCCCACACTTAGACACCTCCTCGGCTATTGTAGAATCAAACCAGAGTTCTTTAGGATATAAAGCATATTTGGAAATACAGACGAATCAGTTGACATTTCATGTTGGCAAATCCCCATGAGTCTGCACTGGAACACCTCTGTCTTCCTAGTGAATTGTGGGTATTTGATCTCACCAATACAGACTTGCAAATCTTTGAGGGCAGAAACTTTATCTTCTATCATCTCTGAAGTTTTACTGCAGTAATTCAGAGCAGTGGATCTGATACATGCTTGAATGTTGGCTGATTTGTATGATACAAGGTTTTTAGAAAACCCAAACATAGTAAAAGCCAAGATTGTAGTACATTCATGTTTTAGGGATTGTGATTCTTATATATTCTTTTTTTTCCAATGCAGGGTATTGGCATAAAATTTTCAAAGTGTTCTTCCTCATACATGTTCTCACCAGAACACCCATGAGAGGGTAGGTAGGGCAATTCCACCTGCAGTCCTCTGGTGTCACAGTCAGATGTGGTCTCCTTGTCACAGTGCCCAACCATTTGTTTGGCTGAATGCAGACAAATTGACCAGTTGTTTTGAATGGTAGCAGGTATAATAGCTACTTGTCCCATTGCTGTGACAAATATGTGACAAAAGTCACTTGACAGGAGGAAGGGTGTATTGTGGCCCACAGTTTGAGGGCGTGGTCCATCGTGGTGGGGGAGGCAAAGCAGTAGGAGTGGAAGGCAGCGGCTCGCAGTTTAGCTACAGTTAGGAAGCAGAAGATGAATGTCATGCAGCACCCTAGTCCATGGGACAGTAGCACCCACATTTGGAGTGGGTCTTTCCTCCTCAGCTAAGGCCCTCTAGAGACACCCATATAGACAAGCTCAGAAGTGAGTCTCTTAAGAGATTCTAAATCCAATTGACAATCAAAATTAATTGCCACAGGAGTAGATTGCATTGAATGGTCCATATTGAGCACTTAGCACTTACTTGTGAATGGTTTTTTAAAAATGAGTAACTATTTACCACTTTCTGTTTGCCATGTAATGTGTTCGCTATAGAGGAGATAACATTTATTATTTCTTTTGTTTTTTGCTGTCAGTAGTACTTTCTAATTTTCTTGGAAAAAAATTTCATGTAATATATTCTGATCATACTTTCCCCCTTCCCTAACTCCTCCCAGGTCCTCCCCACCTACCAACTGTGTGCATACCCTTTCTTTCTCTCTCTCTCTCTTTAGAAAACAAATATATACACACACAACCCCAAACAAACCACACACACACACACACACACACACACATGAAATTCACATACACTTTTTTTTTCAGATGAGGAACTGAGGGAAAATGACTGAAGTTGTCTTAAGTTAAGATCAAATAGAGAGTAATTAAACAATTCCAGGCATAGTGTAGTACCTGGGGCTTCTCAGTCTAGGGCAACATGGCTAAAATGTGTGGTCTTGATCCATCTGTGCTACTATAACAAATATCCATACTGAGTTATTTATAAACAATGGATATTATTTTTCACAGTTCCTGAGGCTACGGATCCAAGATCAAGGTGTCAGCATGTTCAGGGTCTAATATAGTTCTGGTCTTTCTCTGCTTCCAAGATGGCCGCTTGTTGCTGCATCCTTCAGAGAGGATGAATATTATGCTCTCACATGGCAAAAGGACACAAAATCAAACTACTCCAGTTCTTCCAAACCTCTGTTCTAAGGGAATGAATCCACTAAGGAAGTCAAAATGGTCTTGACTCAGTCACTTCTTCAAAGGCCTAGCCTGTAGTACCACCACAGTGAAGACTTCGATTCAATATGGACACTGGAGAGGACAAACATTCAAACTCCATAAGCTAGTACCTGTGTTTTCATAAAAATAATAGAAATTGTCAACCATGAAATTACAAGCCACAGACAATCACCTACACATTCTCCTAACTTATTAGAGTAACAAAAAAGAGTTAAGGCCTTTGAACTGTCAAGGCATACTGACATTGGAGCAACCTAGATAGACATTGTGAAATTGCATTAATTCTGTTGTGGAGATGTACTCTGACAAAATCCTGGCAAGTGCACTCAACCTGAGAGAGATTCAAGGGCTCGGGAGATGGATCCGTCGGTGAAGTGCTTGCCATATAAGCAGGAGAACCAGTATTCAACCCCCCAAGAACCCATGTTACAAAGCTGGCTATGGTGGAATGCATGTAATCCCAGTGCTGGGGAAGCCAAGACAAGATGGTGGATCCCAGGGTTTCACTGACCAGCCGGCCTAGTCTAATCAGCAAGTTGCAAGCCAACAAGAGACTCCATCACAAAAATCAAAGTAGATGGCACCTAAAGTTGTCCTCTGACCTATACACACAAATGCACATATGTTCTCCCTTGATAGCACGCACGCATGCAGGCAGGCATGCATGCGCACACACACACACACAGAGACACATACACGAGAGAGACAGAGACACAGACAGGGAGAGACAGAGAGAAGATTCAGTAGGGGTCTCTTGATCTTCCCCCTCTGAAACCCTACATTGTCAAGTGACAAGAAAGATCCCCACAAAGGCCCCCTGTTGTGCTACATGGAGGGTGTTATGCTATGACCAGTCTGCTAGACTTGCCAGCAGCCCTCCAGCGAAAAGGAGAGGATTCTAGCCTGATGCTAGCTCGCCTTCTGCCTGCTGATGCCCCACTCCCAGGCTCTCTTAGCCAGTTTGCTTCTCAAAGACGGTGAAACAATCTTTCCAAAGCATGTTGCTACTTGCAATTTTGATGCGAATCCATGGATTTGGGGTGTGGTGGTATTGTGTTCCCCAAAATACTGTGCACCCTAATAAACTTATCTGGGGGTGAGAGAACAGAACAGCCACAATATTAAACATAGGTTTAGGCAGTGGTAGCACACGCCTTTAATCCTAGCATTCCAGAGGCAGAAATCCCTCTGGATCTCTGTCAGTTCAAGGCCACATTGGAAACAGCCAGGCATGGTGACACACGCCTTTAATCCCAGGGAGTGATGGCAGAAAGGTTTATAAGGAGTGAGGACCAGAAACTAGAAGCTTTTGACTGGTTAAGCATTCAGGATTTGAGAAGCAGTTCAGGTGAGAGCCATTGGGATGAGGACACAGAAGCTTCCAGTCTGAGGAAACAGGATCAGCTGAGGAGGTAAGGTAGCTGTGGCCTGTTCTGCTTCTCTGGTCTTTCAGCATTCACCCCAATACCTGGCTCTGGGTTTGATCTTATTAATAAGAACTTTTAAGATTCCTGCTACATTTGGGGAGTTTTTTTTTGGAACCTGCAAGACATGAATGCAGTGAAACAGAGACAAATACAAGTGAGAAGTTGATGAAACCAATGATGAACGTCCTTGAGAATGTCCGGGCATTAGGAAGGCTTTTAAAAACCGATCGCTAATTCAATGTGATTAATTATCTTCAAGTAGCTTATAGAGTGTTTCCTGAGCAGTGTTGGTCATTTCAAATCAAGTAAATAACCCACAGCTAATGTGCTGACATTTTAAAGAGAAAAGGCAGTTGCTAAAAATGCCCATCCAATTTCCACTACTTACTACAAGTCATTAGAAGCAAGCAACGGGCTCATCGATCTGAAGTGCCTCAGATGCTATTTACTTGATTCAAACTGATTTAGCCAAAGAGAAATTTGAGAATTTTCCCTGAGACGGGCAGACGGGCAGACAGACAGACAGACAAAAAGAAGACCTTAAGCTGAGAAACTATGGTGTCCCAAACCTAGAAAAGCTCACTTGAAAAGAGTAACTGAGTTTCTGTCATAGTAAATCAACAGAGTCACTTTAAGGACCTCACAGGCCAGCATCATGTGGAAAGTCATTAAAAGTGCAGAATCTGTCCCATCAAGGAAAATGTTCTGGGAATTCATGTGCAAATTAGTATTTTAGATGCTCTGGTTTGTGCTATCATGCCTCATTATTTAAGTACTCAGTAGAAAAATAATTGCTGGGTAAGGAAGAAAGTGCTGCCCGATAGAAGTATCTTTCTCCAAAGATGTATGGACAGGAATAAGCCTTCTCCTTTCCACTAACCTAGCCTCAAAGCAAAATTTAATAGTCCACTTGGCCACACAGCCCAGCAGTTGAGCACAAAATGAATCTGGAGTTGGTTGAGTGAGATCCAAAATGCCAATGGGCGACAGACTTCAAAGGATAAATGGTTATCTGATTATTACACAAAAATTCTTTTAAAAGTGATTTTTATAGCTACAGTTACCAGCCAGAGTTTGCCAAGGTGGGATAAAATTCTGAAGACTAAGATATGCCTTTGGTGTTGGATGTATGGAGTTTAGAAAAACTCAGCTAGAGCAAACCCAGAAGGCTGGCCAGCTGAGGCAAGATGCCATGAGGGGAGACTGATGCAAACCATCTGGGCCAGGTTTGGCCGCGACCCTGAAAAACCATTTGGGGAGAAAGGCTATGTGAAAATGTTCACACCCACAGTGTAATTTTGGGAAATTTCTTTTGCATCATATTTGATACCAAAGTGGACAAATTTGATTTCCCTACTGGGATAGTTTGATTTCAAATGTCCTGTAAAAGCCAACCTTGTCTCTATTTTTCCTTGTGTACATCTATGATTGTCTAATTGCTTATTTTTAGGCTTCAAGAAATAAAGGGTTGAAAATAGACACATATCTGACTCATCAAATGGTCGTATAAGCTTAGCAACTAGAGCAAATCACTATTTAACAAATTCATTGGCAAGCAACGCATTTGAATTTTCTTATTTAACTTTTTTAACGAAAGAGAAAATGCTTTAAAGCCAAGAAAATGTCTCTCTTTCCTTCCCTCCATGAAGGAAATCTTAGAAAACACTGACCACTTTCATGGGAAAATATCCTGATTATAATTACACTTTGCTCAGAATAAAGGTTTAAATAAAATGGGCTACCTGAACCCACATTCAACCTGATGTCTTGTTGTTTACTTGGTTGGTGGAGATGGCATTAAGAAAAACAAATCTAAGTTCATTCTAGTCAATGAACAGTCTTTTGCTTCAAAATACACATAGCTAGGTGTGCAAAACACACTTTCTTTTAAGTGAGAAAAAAATATATTTTTCCATACAGTATATTCTGATCATGGTTTCCCCTCTCCCAGCTCCTCCCAGACTTTTAATCTCAGCAGGAGTACTGTGGGATGGTCTGTATGTCAAATGTGTTGCTGATTGGTCAATAAATAAATCACTGATTGGCCATTGGCTAGGCAGGAAGTATAGGCGGGACAAGGAGGAGAATAGAGCTGGGAAGTGGAAGGCTGAGGGGGAGACACTGCCAGCCGCCATCAGGATAAGGAAGATGTAAAGTACCGGTAAGCCACAAGCCACGTGGCAAGGTATAGATTAATAGAAATGGATTAATTTAAGCTGTAAAAACAGTTAGCAAGAAGCCTGCCACGGCCATACAGTTTGAAACCAATATAAGTCTCTGTGTTTATTTGATCGGGTTTAAGCGGCTTGCGACTGGCAGGTGAGAGAGATTTGTCCTGACCGTGGGCCAGGCAGAAAAACTCTAGCAACAAATGGCGTCCAACGTGGTGGCAAGAGTTTCCACCTAAAACCTGAGAAAAAAAGATTCTAAAACAGAGCTAAAAACAGCTTCCTAATTGTCTCTCTCAAATGAGCGGCAGCTGCCGGTTTGAGCTACTGGCGGGTTGCTGGCGTGCGCACTCGACCTGCAGTATGGCAGGAATGAGGACTCTACAAGTGGCACATTAAGCTACATTGTGGATTTAGCCTTTGCTAGTACAAAACAAAAAAGAGGTTTCTGGGCTACACGCTGCTTGGATAAAAGCATAGACCCACGATAGCTCCCAGAGCTGATGGTAAAGTACCACGCCATGTTGGGAAGCTGAGGTGGGCGGAGCCAGCAGCCTCAGCTGCTGCAGCTTAAAGCAATAGATTCACAATAAGACAGATTCAGATGTAATAGTTTAAAATTTGTGTAAAATATACGTAGGCTAGAAAGAGACAAAAAAGGGTGATATATACAGTATAGAAACAAATACATGGTTTTAAAAAATAAAGTCTTTAAAGAGACAGTAAAATTAATATAAAAAATAAGCCACGTAGAGATGACTATTACACAGAGAGTCTGGATTGTGTTGTCTTTGGGATTCTTAACTACAGAGAGATGTTTGATTGTAAAGGAAGCTGAGTTAAACCAGTACATATATTTTAAAGATACTTTGACTTCAAAATTTGGATGTAAGGATATGTTACTTTGGAAAAGAGTCTCTTTTGTTTCCACAGAAAGCAAGAGGCTATGGATTTGTTCCAGAGTAAGATACATCAGGTTTGACCAGCCAAGACCCCCTGAAAGGTCTCCGATGACACCATGGCCCAGATGATTCAACATCCAGAACCGTTTCAAGACAACTGGCTCAGATGATACAGCCTCACGGACTACTCCATGATCCTAAAATTTTCTTTGTTTCCCCAGAAGATACAGCGCCCCCCTCCAGCAGGAAGTAGTAAGAGAAGCTACGCCCAAATTCCCAAATATACCAAGCTGACTTTGGAGATATGTAAAGGTTAAAACCTTCCTTTTTAAGAAAAGAAAAGGGGAAGTACTGTGGGATGGTCTGTATGTCAAATGTGTTGCTGATTGGTCAATAAATAAATCACTGATTGGCCATTGGCTAGGCAGGAAGTATAGGCGGGACAAGGAGGAGAATAGAGCTGGGAAGTGGAAGGCTGAGGGGGAGACACTGCCAGCCGCCATCAGGATAAGGAAGATGTAAAGTACCGGTAAGCCACAAGCCACGTGGCAAGGTATAGATTAATAGAAATGGATTAATTTAAGCTGTAAAAACAGTTAGCAAGAAGCCTGCCACGGCCATACAGTTTGAAACCAATATAAGTCTCTGTGTTTATTTGATCGGGTTTAAGTGGCTTGGGACTGGCGGGTGAGAGAGATTTGTCCTGACTGTGGGACAGGCAGGAAAACTCTAGCAACAAGGAGGGAGGCAGAGAAAGTAGAATACATTCAAGGCCAGCCTTGGCTATGTAGTAAGTTCAAGAATTCCCTGGGATATAGGACTCTACCACTCAAGAACATACTTCTTATCATAATCCTTCTACTACTCTTGGCCCAGCCAGCTGCCAGCTGTAAACAGCCCCAGAAAGAGGCTCCCACTGAGGACTCTGGCCAGCACTTTCTGATTAAGCTTGGAAGAGGGATTCTCAAACTGCCCATCCTCTCAGACACCTGGAGTCCCAGCCGATACCTTGATGTTAGTTTTGCAAGATACCCTGGGCCAGAACCACCCAACCAAACTGTTCCTGGTTCTCCACTCACTGAAGCTGTGAGATAAGGACTGCACTGCTTTATGATGCCAATTTTCGGGGTAACTTACTGTAAAGAATGAATAATACACAGGGGTATTAGGCTTCTTCTAGATTTATTCCATCATTTCAGCAGGTATTTATTGAGAAACTACCACATTCTAAGCACTACTCAAATGGAGGTTGATCATCTACTCAACCAAGAAACATATTATGACCCTCCTGGTTCCTAAGGCCTGTGTATGTAGCACAGAAAGAAGGATTTTACACTGTGGAAATTGGTATGTGGAAATACAACATACTACTTATAGTTAGCAGTATTAATTTCTTTATTATGCACCAATGGCTTACTAAATATTTGTAGACTGAATGCTTTTCTATGACATGTGCCTACTTGTGTACTTGAACATGAAAATGATGCTATGTCATGCGTCTTTCTCTACTGCTTTCCACTTTAGTTTTTGAAACAGGGTCTCTCATTGAAGCCAGAAGTCATCGGTTGTATAGACTTGCAGGCCAGCAAGCTTCAGGGATCTGCCTTCTGTGCCCTAGCACTGGGATGACAAATATACATGGGTGCTGGGGATCTGAACTCAGGTCCTCATACTTGTGCAACAAGCACTTTACTAAGCCATCCCTCCAGCCCCCTAGTTCTCTTAAATTATTGTTCATCTTTTTTTCCCATCATCACCTCTCTTTTAATTTAAATCACATTGTCATCTTTGGGGAGGTCTTCCCTTCGTTTCCTGGTACTCTGCCTCCGTTTTCACCACCCTCCTCCATTCTGCCAACAAGGTGATATTTAGGATGAAAGAATTCCATTCCACTTTCATTCTGTTTAGTATTTCTCCATGGTTCTTACACTGTATGGCTCTGTGACAGATTCTTGCCTGCCCTTATTTCTCCATTTCTCCTGTTGCCCTTTGTACTTCAGGAATACTGAATGGTTTACAATTTCCTGAACATGTTTATCAGGTATCAATGATTTCGTGCATGCAGTTCCTCTTGTCTGGAAGACCTGCTTGCCCACAGTTAGCAAGGGACTCTTATTCCACACTCCTGGTTTTCCTGTCCACAGGAAGGGGCATCTATTGGTGTAATATGTCTGGTATCTCTACCACTGTGGTCAGGAAAGAATGACTTACCTGACTGCTGAGTTTAGAAAGGATGTTGGAAGCTAACCCAAGTCAATGTGGCTGTTCTTCGGTGTTCAGGACGTTTTGTTTCAGTTGGTAGCCTCTACTAGCGAGATATAGGGAGAAGTAAGTATATTACTATTCTCAAAGCTTACCTAAGTCTTCTGTTAGGATAAAAAGCCAGTTGTAGACTAACTCCTACTAAGCATGTATCTGTCTGCAAGTAGACTTAAACACAGTCATGAAACATGTTCTTTTTGTACACTTGTGGAAATTCCACTTTCTGTTCTTGAGCATTTTAACAAGTTCCTTACAAAGAAAGTTCTCTCCAAAATGGATGCAATAAAATTCTGGTGGCTGGACTGGCTAATCATATGGTTAATCTCCAGCACTATTCTTCATGATATGGCAGCCCTGAGACCAAAGGGAGTCTAGAACTAGGACTCTGCTCCAAATGTATTAGACTGCTCAGATTGCCAGATTTGTACAGCTCATTTGTGCAAATGTGACTGGGCTGGTAAAAATCTTTCCTTCCCATGGTATGCAGGTGGCTTTCTGTATCCCCAGGTCCCAAATCTACAAATTCAACTAATCTGGCTCAAAAATATTTTTAAATTGCATCTAAGAAGTTAATAATCAATTACTGCAATCTAAATAATTCCCAAATTGTCAACATCCTGTACCAGATATGTTACAAGAGGAAATAGCTTACTATGTTTTCTTTAGTTGCTCATTAAAGAAAAGTTTTAGCCATTTAACCATTTAATGTAAAATCTTCCAAGTTACTAGAACTATGTATCTTGGTTAGAAATAATCAAAGCTAGGGGAAAAATCACATTTGTCCTGAACATTTGCAGATACTTTCCCTTGTTATTCTCTAAACAAAACAGTATCATAACTATTTTCTGAGCATTTACTTGGCATTAGGTATTATAACTAACCTATAGCTAATTTGAAGGACATGGGAAGATGTGTATAGGTGCTATGAAAATAATATGCCATTTTATGTAAAAGACTTCATCTCTTCAGATTTGGGTATTGACAGAGGGTCTTGGAACCAATCCACCATAGTAGATGTAAATACTGACAGTTGTAGTTTTTAAACATCTCTGATATGGGGGGTTCTGAGTAGGTATTTCAGATGTTGAGCACCTACATCCAGGAGTTAGAGCCCATTTATATGTGCACAGACATTTATATCATACTGTTTTTTACAACACAGATATTATGCAACCATGCATTGTCTAATCTATCATTTCTGGATACAAGCTTCCCTCAAAGTCACCATTCTCTTTCACTGCTACAGAGGCAAGCTCTCTCTGAACTAACAGTGGGCAAACTCTGCCCTGGTCCAAGGATGCTGAGAGGGTGATTTAATCTAAAAGTTCCTCATCATTAGGAATCCCACTTGTTGTCAAATAATAGTTACAGTCTCTGATAACAACTGTATGGGCCTAAAGATAACAGTTTGGTCTCTAACTGCCAACTTTTTGGTCATAGTTCATTAGTGATTCAGTTCTCAGGTAGTAAGGGGCTATCTACTGAGCCTTTCAAACACTGTACCTCCAAACCAGTGTGCTCCTGGTCTCCATGAGAAGCCTATCCTGATCCCTCCACAGAGCTATCTTAATACCTTCTCCAACACCCACTCACCTGAAAGTAGGGTCCTAACTCTGCATCTCGTCATTCTTAACACATAATACACAATGCAATTGTCTAAGTCTTCTTAAGTTACTATAGCAAAACACCAAGGACTGAGTAGATTATAAACAAAATTTATTTCTTATAATTACAAAGGCTTAGAAATCTAAGATCAATGTGGTGAAAGATGCAGTGTCTGGTAGAATCTGCCCCCTGGTTTATAGATGATGCCATCTCTCTGTTTCCTCATATGGGATGAGGTCTCTCTGGGGTTCTCTCTTATAAGGGCATAATCCCAACCACGAGGACTCTGTGATCAGGACCCAATCATTTCTCAAAGGCTCCACCTCTAAATACCATAACCTTGGGGATTAGGACTTCAGTATCTGAATGTGGAGGGTTATGGCACACAGAACATAGCACTGATACATGTAGGTGTTCAGTGACTATCAGCTTTATGAATGAGTCATTGTTAGCAGGATATATTCTCTGAAGGACTTTCCAGAGTTTTTGGTAAGTAGATGTAACCTCATTATCAACGTTCTTAAAATAATAGAGAACCCAACATTCTTAAAATAATAGAGAACCAGTTTCAGATGAGTCAAACACAAAGAATTTCCAAGAAATACCATCTCTGTTACAACTTTGAAGTTTATTGATTTAATGTGTATTGCTTTGTCTTTTCCATTATTTATTGAAAATAGCAACTATGTTTTCTTTTAAATAAAATGCATGGTCATTTCATGTTGGTTTATCCAATAGCCAATACATAACTGATTACCAATATCTTGAGGGTAATTTTATGAATCATTAACAGTTCTATAGAAAGAGGAGGCTGGAGAGATGGCTCAGTGGTTAAGAGCAGAGGACCAGACCTCGTTTTCTAGCATGCATGTCAGGCAGCTTACCAACACCCAGATCTCTAGCTCCAGGAGATCCTCTGGCATCCATGAGTACCTGCACTCACGTGCACATACCCACACAGAAACACATACGTCTCCTATGATGTCAGGAGCTACCCCCATAAAGTTTCAGCAACATGATTGACTAAACTTGAACTAAACAAGGACAACAACAATAGACATGCTAAGATGTACAGGGAAAAGCCCATGAGGCCTCAACCCTATACAAAGACCTACAGGCAACTAAAGAATTCTGAGAGTGAGAGAAATGATCTTCCCCAGAACATACCAATTAGTTATTGTATACCAAATTGTCAGCCCAAAAAACATATACATTCAAGTAACATTATACAGACTGAGTAGGTTATATTTATGTATTTAGGAATATATATGCATGTACATATATGTATGTAACGATTAATGAAAAAGGAGTCATGAATTTGAAAGAGAGCAAGGAGGGATATATGGGAGGGTTTGGAGGGATAAAAGGAAGGGAGAAATGATGTAATTATGGCCTCAAAAAATAAAAGAAATAATTAAAAATTAAAATAAAGAAATAATAAAGGTAAAAACCCCAAGGTAGCTACTTTATATATATATCTGTTCAATAAATTCAATACTTTAATTTTTAAATGGTGGCAGTTCAGTCACACCTTTTAATCATTATAATTATCGTCATTATCTTACATAGGCAGCTGAAAATTCATTTGTTAGACTAACCCATAAGACCATTGGCTCCCATCTTTGGCTTACCTGTTCCATTGATCTGTAACATTTGGTTTTCTTAGCCGAAGCATACATTTGTTTCTAACACCGTAAGTTTGGAGAATGAGAAATTAAGAAGTCTGTGCCTCAAGATCTGACACCATTGTGATATGTGGCTTCAAGTAAAGCATCCCACTTACCTGAATCCTTGTCTTCACTATCTCGTATGTGAAACCTCGGTGCTGGTGCCTGAGCATGTTCACTCAGTTAGCCACAGGACTAGAGTATTCAAGTTAAGCACTTGCTCTAGAGCAATGCCAAAGGGAGCAACACACAACACATACCAGTGCTCTGATGACATGACTAGTGCCCTGAAAAGATAAGACCTATACTTCTGTTGGTTATAAGCTCCTCCTTCCCACCAAAAGAGAAGATCCATGCTGAGCAAAATATCAACATTTTAAATAACGATAGGATCACCATGAATTCTTCCATTTGACTCAGGTTCTAATATGGCTTTTCATAGCATTGACGTATTGTTCATCACATTCTGGGTTTCTGGTTTTTTGAGCCCCTCATTGCACTGGATGTCATGCTTCCTCTGCCTTGCCCGAGCATTGGTCCTATGATGAACACCAGTTAATGCTAAGCACTGTGGAGTGTCTGGCCTCATTTGGAAAGACGGGCAAGCTCTATAGACATGAATTATGACAGTGAGACAAGTGTTGGAATAGAACTAAACAAAGAGATGATGATGGTAGACTTGACTGTATGTCTAAACATCACAGTGTTTCAGCCTAAGGCAGTACTGTACAGCAGTCATAAATATAGGCCAGAGCTGTATGTTATGGGCTCAAGCAGTTCCTTCCCCTGCTGTCTTACTAAGTTACATCTTACTTTCTGTGCATTTCAATCTCCTCACTTATGAAAGTGAGAACAGTAATCATACTTACTCCATAGAGTTCTCCGCAATAATGAACTAAGATGTAGCTTGTTCCAAGGATAATGCCTAGGCTGTAGCAGAAGTTGGGAATGGGAGTTATAATTGGAAAGCCTTATTTTCTAGCAAGGAAATGCTTGACCAGATAAGATGAAAGCAAAGGCTCTTCTAAGCAATCTATTATGAATAGAGGAGATTTTATCTTTCCCTGACTTGTCACTGTCTGTCCCAAACCACTTTCTCTTAGTTCCAGTTGAGCAGGAAAGGCTGTTTCATCCTTGGCAGGTCTTCCAAATTCAACAGACTGTGAACAGATCATTTACAAAGTTAATGGACAATTCCTGGCCCATGTACAAATGTACAAAACCTCATCATTGTTTTTCCGGAGCCTTTGATATGAAGGACGACAAGTGGACACTGTGGTAATGTTCCTCTTTAGAATGCATGAGGAAACTCTTATTCAGATTGTCTCACAGGAAGACCGATATGAGCCCTTTGAGGTGGGTAGAAAATGTCCTTCCAGTACTGTCTACATCCTGATTAGAAGCACGGAATAAACCAGAATAAGATTTCTTTTTTTTTATTGGACTGATGAAAGTATAAGGGGTGAAATTTTACCTTTGTAGCTTAATAGAACTCCGTTATAGCCTGGGCCACCTGCATGTTCTCTGAGGATCTGAGAACAATCTCTCTTTCCATAACCATCCTGGCAGGAGAAAAGATACTTTAAAGAGAGACTCCTATGCCATCAGACTATTAAAACAATAGACTGCAAAGAAAGAAATGTTCCCTAGGAACCTTGGGCTGGGGAACAGGAAAGGCTGGAGCCCTGGCCTCCTGACCAGAGACTTGACACAGTGTTGACAATTTATAGGATAGACTGGATATCCTGGATATCTGCAGGATAGCCTGGAGCAGAGAAAATGCTTATTTAGTAAGGGGTGGGACAACACCTTAACCAGGGTGATTCAGGTATGCACCCTCTTGCCCTCTATAAAGCTAGACCCCATGTTAGTACCACAGACAGACTTGGGGAGATACTGAACACTTTGAGTTGTTACTCCTTCCAACATGACCAGAGTGACTGAATCTCTGCTTTTCCCTATTGCCTGTCACTCAGACTGGCATATTGAGGACAGAAGTCCAGCCTAGAATCATAGGGCTGCCACAGGCTGCTCTGAGCTCCAAAACTCCAGTAACATTTCTCTAATTTATTCCATCTTCTCTGATGAAGTTGAAAGCACCCCATCATTGAGATTGTATCCCTATACTTTTCCAATTCTCTAGAAATTTAAATGTGGACTAAAAAATAGATATATTTGTAAGTTTTCGTTAATTGTGAAAATAAGCATTGTGGCTACACAAGAAAAATCCTTCTCTCACTCTCTCTTTCTCAGGTTCATACTGAACAAAACGACAATGACGTGACAACGGAGATCTGCTTCATAGGAGCAAAGGGCATAGGAGGGGGTGGTTGGGTGCTTGGTAAAGCCAGAATGGCGAAATAGTCTATAGCAGTTGTAGAATAAGCCTGGTGGCGATGAAAAACTTACTTGTGTTCTCTACTTTCACGTTCCAATTAAAAGTTTTAAAGGCATATTGTTCTTTCCTAAGGCATTGCTTCTCCATCTTGCCTTGGCGCCCTGGACAGTGTATTGACACCCTCTTTTTCTTAGTTGTGTAACGTGGCTTCCTTTCCACAGGTGTTGATGTGAGTGACAGCTATGGATTACAGGCGTGACTGAGACAATGGCCTCATATGAGCCCTTGGAGCCACTAATGTGGGTCGAAGACAAAGCATGGAGCTCAGAGTAACCAGAATCCTGGCACTAGTAGTCTACAGCCACAAGCTGCCTGATCTCTCTGCCCCAGGATGCTATTCTGCTAAGTAGTGTCCTGTGTCTTCAGTTTCTAAGCAGTTTTTCAGAATAAGCAGCTTGTAAAATCCCCCCCACTGCCAAATCCAGTTTTGAAGTGGCATGATCTAATACATTTATGGGTTTGGGGTTATGGCCAGTAACAAACCCAGGGCCTCACACATGCGAAACCTGCTCTCTATCCTTGAGCTAAATCTCTAGCTCTGTCATTACTATTGTTTTAATATCAATGGGTATTCTTGTTTAGATTTTATTTTTAATCTTGTGTGTGTGTGTGTGTGTGTGTGTGTGTGTGTGTGTGTGTGTGTGTGTGTGTGTTGCCTATGAAGGCTAGAAAAGGAAGTCAGATCACCTGGTTGGAGTTATAGGTGTTTACGAGCCACCATGTGGGTGCTGAAAATCAAACTTGGGTCATCTGCAAGATCAGCAAGTGATCTTAAGTATCAAGCCCATCTCTCAAGTTTTCCAAATAAACTTCTTATAGCCAATTTTTTTTTTGTCTCAGGTTTTGTTTTTAAGGGAACTCAAACTAAGATTTCTAGAAAAATGAGGTCTGAGGAACATCCACTAGATTTGACATACGTTTCCACTGTGCTCTTAGTGAGAAAGCTGAAAGGATGGGCAGGCAGCTGCATTTCAGGGAAGGACAGAAAATAGGCAGGGGACAGATATGGTAGATGGTGTGTATGTGTGTGGTGGGGGGCTTGCAATGTGTAGAGTCCCTACTCATCTCGATGAACACATAAAGTAAGAGTGAAATCATTGTCACTGGGCATTGTGGTGTACACCTGTAATCCCAGGACTGGGGTGGGGGGTTAACGCTGGGGAGGGATTGTGAGTTAGTTATAGGTGTGAGACCCTGATTCAAAAAAGAAGGGGGCCAGTGAGTTGGCTCAGTGAGTCAAGGCTGAGCAAGGCTTGCTGTCAAGTTTGATGACCTGAGATCATCATTTCCTGGAACTCACAAGCTGGAAAAAGAGAATTGTCTCCTGCAAGTTGTCCTCTGACCTCCACGTGTGAACCATGGTATGTACACATGCTTGTGCACACACACACACACACACACACACACACACACACACACACAAATAAATAAATAAATAAATAAATAAATAAATAAATAAATAAATAAATAAATAAATAAAAGTTTTAAAACCAAATTTTCAAAAGGAATAGAAGGGAGAGAGCTGGAAAGGGAACGGGGAGAGGGAAGAAAGGCAAGTAGGAGCGGATGGAAGAGGATGAGGAAGGCAGAGAAAAGAAATGGTGGAGAAGACATCCCAGAAACAAATGTACTGAATTGCTACTCCTTAACCATACTCTAATAGTTTGGAGGGTTCACTTTTCTCCTGCTATGTGTTGTTTTAGAGGGAAGTAGTGTCTACCTCTTTGGGTGGACATTAATGGGACAGCTCCCTCGCCTTCAAGTGGATGACCTACATGTGACCACAGGACAGGATACACTTTCCCTGGTCATCGAAGCCTGAGTGATGTCATAGGAAGGCAGATAAAGGGCCAGTTATCACAGGAGGCCCTGGTTTACCAGGCTCTCCCAAGCCTTCTTCTCTACTAAATCCTTTCAATGAGTTAACTCTTCCCCAAGATTACAGAGTACTTTGTGCAGCTGAGAATCCTGGTTAAGTAAGACCTTAAAGAAGGGCTTAAAGACAATGCAGTTACATGTTTCTGCTCAAAAAGTATTTCTGATTATAAAAGTAACTTGTGCTCAATGCAGAAGATGGACCAAAAAAAAACAGTGTAGAAAATTATTCAGAAGCAGGAAACACAAAAGAGAAAACAATGAACCTGATAACCTTATCACTCAAAGACAAACACTATTTAGCTGAGATGTGGATTCAATTTAGCATCAAGTTTATAGAATTTGGCATAATGTTTTGTTTTATAACAACATGATGCCATACATAATTTCTTTATTTTTAATAACAACCTCTCAAATATAATTTTAATGATTCATAATGTTCTGATGGATGGATATACTGTGGTTCTCTAAAATTTCCAACATCATTTCATATTCCAGGTCTCTCAATATTTCCTCTATAGCAGTGGCTCTCAATCTTTCTAATGCTGCGACCCTTTAATATAGTTCCTCACCTTGTGGTGACTCCCAACCATAAGATTACTTTTGTTGCTACCTCATAACTGTAATTTTGCTACTGTTATGAATCATAATGTAAATATTTTTGGAGACAGAGGTTTGCCAAAAGGGTCACAATGTACAGGTTGAGAACCACTGCTCTATAGTAATGAGTATTATTTTGAACATCTTTCTTCATAACTTTGTCTGACAGCTCTGATTCTTTCTGCAGGCTTGATTCCCAGAAGTGTAGTTATCATTTCAAAAGCAATGGGCATTTTAAAAGCTCTAGAGACCTAGTGCCAGAACTATCTTTAGATAAGATTGTGCCAATTTATTATATTCTCCTAGTGTGCTTTTTAATCTTCAGTTTTGTTAATATGCATTAGTTGTACAGTATAATGGGTTTATTCGTGCCATTTTCATACATGCAACTAACCTGTTTTGCTCATATTCAATTCCTCCATTCCACTGTGCTTTTGGGATTGGGGTGAGAGAAGGAGTTACATAATATATCCAGGTTGGTCTTAGACTCAGTAGGCTAGGCTGACTTTGAACTCACAGCATCCATTTTTCCTCAACCTCCCACGTGCTGAGACTACAAGCATGTGCTACTACTCTTGGCTTTCCACCAGTGCTCTTAGTGGGATTTCAAAAAACAGTTAATGGAAGGGAAGATAGACTGAATTTCTTTGAGTTACATTGACCCAGTTTCTTGAATTCTGAATTGTCTGTCTTTGCATTGGTATTTTCTGAGATTTATACAAACTCTTATTATATTAAAGGTAATGATATTGTATTACATTAGTTCAGTCCTTAGCTTATTTAGTCAATCGCTTCATGTAGCTTTTATCTATTCAAATACTTTTTAAAATTGTACATGCCTATAATCTTAGTACTTAGGAGGTGGAAGCAAAAGGATCAAGAAGAGTTCAATGTCAGCTTAAGTGATACAACTATTTTGAGGCCAGCTGGGATACATGAGACCTTTCCTCAAAAATAAAAATCCCCCCAAAATGTTTTACATTGTTTGAAGCTTATAAAGTACTCTTGTCCCATGCCAGTGTTAGATAAATATCCTTTTTGGAAAGAGTTTTGGCTTCAAATTCTGTGTCCAATAATACTGTCAGCAATGCTTTCCTTTATCACCTTTATTTAACTGATGTAGTTTCATTAGATTTATTTATTTGTGTGTGCATGCACGGGAGGGGGTGCATGTCACAGCATGCCCCTGTAGAGGTCAGTTCTCTCTTTCCACCATGTGGGTTCCAGGGATCAAACTCAGGCAGTAGGCTTTGGCTGATATATTTTTAAGTCTCCCTTTAAATTTTACCTTTTGATGTATTTTTGTTTTAGATAGTCTTTTATAGGTAGTACAAGAGCTGATTTATTTGTGTGGTGTGTGGTATTTTCCTGTTTTTTTTTTTCTTTCTTTTCCTTTTTTCTTCACTGGTAATTTAGAAAGTGGTTCATAATTTTGGTACTGTTTACTCTTGAAGGGACACTGGCAGGCCTTGCCCTTCTCCCTCATTCCCTCTCCCTTGCTAAAAATCGTTAATTACATTCCTGAAGCTAGCCACCAAGGTCTATTCCCTTATTTCGCCACTAAGGTCCTCCAAGGTCCAGCTATCGAAGTATTGAAGTCCGGCATTCAAAAGCCCCTTTTGGCTCACCTAAGTAACATGCTCGATTAAAATTAAACACCTCATCCTAACATGGGGTTTCTCCCTTACCTTTATAAACCACCATTTGCCTATGTGCCCTATCTGTCTCCTCTCTATCCAGAGGCAGTCCATTGACCTCCAGGACAAATACCCCGCCCCCTTTCCCTTGTTCCCTCCCCCTTCTCCCTTGTCCTCTATCTTATCTTTGTCCCTTACCCTAACCTCTGTCCCTCTGGGGCAAATAAATCTCCTTCGTGCTGAGAACTTGGTCTTGGGGTCCTGAGTTGATACTTGGCCTTTCACCTCTTTTTTAAAGTTTGTATTGATGTGGTTATCATTAAGTTTATGAAATGTAGCCCTAAATTTGCTATTTTTCTAGTTTGGAAATGAAGATCGAAAACATATTTTTAAAAATAAATCTAACAAGTAGTTTTATTTGGGTTTGTTTTTATTCCCCACAAATTCCTGTCTTCATTAATGTAATCTAAAGTCTTAAAATTCAGACAATTAAAATGTTACTTATTATGTAAATACTCTTGTTCAAGATTTGGGGGTTTACATTCTTTGTATGTGTGTGTGATTCTTTAATTCTTTTCTCCCCAAATATTCATTTTTAGATAGTGTTTTTGTTTAAGATTTGCTGTTAGTAATACAGTTAAGAAGCACAATCAAAACACTTATTTTTCACCCAACTATCTAATTGGCTTCCAAATTTACTGCCCAGATTTTTATGATATGATATAAATTTTAAAATAGAATATGTAGGACTGGAGAGATAGCTCAGTGGTTAAGAGCACTTGCTGCTCTTTGAAAGGAACAGTGTTTGGTTCCCAACACTTATGTCCAATGAGTCACATCCAGCTATAACTCTGGCTTCAAGTAATCCAGCGCCCTCTTCTGGCCTCTGTGGGCACTACACTCATGTGGCTTATGCACAGATATACACACACTTACATATAAATAAACACAATAAAATAAATCTTTAATAAAATAAAATAGAGAATGCATGTGAGAATCACCCAGAGAGATTTTGGTAATTCCCCATTATCCAGTTTATATCTCACTTAGAGATTTTTCACTGTAGCTGTCCCGGATAGCCTTTGCATGATGTCTCTCTGGCCTTAGTTCTATGATTTTTTGAGAATTATACACTGGGAATGATCAGAGAACATAGTAGGGGAGGACATTGAGGGGTTGGCTTAAAAGACCTTTAGTAAAGGTCTCCTTGGAATAGAGTCTTCTTGGGTTTCCAGTCAGTCCAGATGATGGTGAAGAAACACCTCTTGAATCCCCTCCATCCTCTGATTGAAACTCCAGTTGAGAACTGTTAGTATAGATGAAAGAGAATGAGACTTAGAAACTGGCCTTAATCTGTGTGCTGCCACTTTTTTAATCAGTTCTTAAGGAAGTTCCTCGGTCCTTAGCCCTCAAATTTTCCATCTGTAAAAAAATGGTTAATTCTCCCTTGGGATGTAAACATAGAGCACTGTAAAGTACTTAGCAGAGTGCAACAGTAAGCTCAATAAAAATGTCTGTAATTATTATTATATATTGCTATGCCTACTTCTGTAGGACTCCTCTTTCACAACATGCCAACTTTACTTTCTCCTCTTGAGATAAGCAGATACAGCTGCAACCTGCATGCACCACCATGCTAAAAACCATTTCCTCCAAAGTACGTGTCCAGTATTTTCACAAGCAATGCTATCCAGTAGAGCTTTGTACAATCATGGAAACATTCTATGGTACAGAACATGTAACTATCATTGTCATGTACCTAGTGAGACTGTGGAATGGAATTTTTAACTTTAATGAATTTTAATTTAAGTAGTTACATGTGATTAGTGGCCAACATATAAGACAGCACAATTCCACAGCATTTGTTTCTTGAATGAAAACATTTATAATTTATGGCATGTTAGAAAAGAGAAAATTCATTTAAATTTTACATTACTACTTGAATTTTAGATATAATTTTATATATTTGTTTTCAGACATAGTTTTACATTTTGTTCTTTTCTCTGAAAATGAATACTTTTACATCAGCTGAATGAAGGTCAAGATGAACCAGGTTCTTTGTTTGAAGCACATTTAATAGTATTTATTCCGGGAACAATTACATTTTGTTTGTGAAACCTGTAGATTTTAGTTTTTACTTTTCTTTTGGTCAGAGAAGCAGAACACTCAGCAGGAGTTAAGTGCATGGTGAACCTTGCATGGACCAGAATCAAAGTAATTTGGGAGTTGGACAGAGACCAAATTTGAGGTCCAATCAGGTCACTGGCTTTCCATTTACTTTTCCATTGATCAAGAGCATGAAATTCAGTTTATAACATGACACGATACACATATATCCATGTATATGGTTCATATACGTCTATACATATGCAATGGAAGTAAAGACTTTGCAAGAGTGATATTCTCTAATTTACTGTATCCCCTTCTGTGTATTCTGTTATGTTTCGTTCACCTCTATTTTAGTCTACTATCCTGGTCAAGATTCATTAACTCAACTGACTTCACAACCCACTACTAAGGAAGCCTGAGGGTTTCAGAAATAGAAAGAGTGAAGAGGGTTAATGAGGGGGTCCTAAGTTTCCTATTCCCAGAGGGACAGTAGGTAAATTAGTGTGTTATGGCTACAATAGCAAAATGCTACAGGCTGGATGGCTTAAGCAGTAGAAAAATGTAGTTGGAATTTTCTTTGGGCCACCAACCAGCTCACAAATAAAGACATGGAGACTTATTATTAATTATTAATGCTTGGCCTTAGCTTATGCTTGTCCCACTAGTTCTCATAACTTAATTTAACCTGCTTCAATTCCTCTACACTTTGCCTTGGGGCTTTTTACCTTTCTCTCATTCTGTTTGTCCTGCTTTCCTACTTCCTCCATGCCTGGCTGGCTAGTTGGCCCCTGTTGTTTCCCTGGTGTCTCTTTTTCTTTCTCCGTGCCCCCCCCCAGCCTAATTCCTCCTCCTACTTACTCTCCCTGGCCAGAAGTCCCACCTATACCTCCTCCCTCAATATTGTCTATTCAGCTTTTTATTAGACCAATCAGGTGCCTTAGGCAGGCAAGGTCAAACAGTAACACATTTTTACATAGTTAAACAATTATTCCACAACATAAACAAATGCAACACATCTTTACATAGTTAAACAAATGCAGCACATTTTTGCATAGTTAAAGAAATATTCCGCAACAGAAAAACATCTCTCAGTTCCAGAGGTTGGCTGTCAAAGAACTGGGTATCAGCAAGGTTGGTTTCCTCTGAGGTCTCTTCTTGGCTTGCAGATGGCTACCCTTTGTAATGCTTCTTCTGGATGGATTGAGGTCCACCCTAAGATCTTCATTTTAATTTAATCACCTCCATGAAGACCTTATTTCTAAATATGACTATATTCTGAGCTACTGAGGGTTTGAATTAGATATGAGTCAGCATATAAAAGAGAAGGGCATAAGTCCTGACAATTTGCAAAGCAGGCTGTGGGGATATAGATATCAATGTTGAGGGGTGGCTTTTGCTGGAGGTATCTAGAGTGACTTCCCTCATACCCTTCAAGATCTGAAGGCCCAAACTCACCCTCACTTTGCAATATCTGGTTACCATTTTAATGCGGAACTATCTTGTTCTAGTGTTGTTTTGAGACAGTAGAGATATGAATCTGCTTACAGTCTAGAATTAACATCTGGTGGAAGACTTTTTTCTTAAATTACTCTTCTTGGGGGCTGGTAATGTAGCTCAGTTGGTAGAATGCCTGTCTGGCATGCACAAAGCCCTGGGTTTGATCCCTAGTACTGTCTAAACTGGGTGTGGTGGCACATACTTGTATTCTCAGACAGAGGAAGTAAACATCTTCCTTGGCTACATAAAAAGTTCAAGGCCATCCTGGGATACATAAAACCCCATCTCAAAAATTTGCTTTTCTTAATCAGTGAAAAAAACTATGACAAGTGAAACTGAGGCTAGAGAAATGAAAAGATATAAAAATTTGAGGATAGGAAATTGTGTTGCTCGAATTTCTAAAGGTCTTATAATAAAAAACCTGGTACCAGATATTGGGGTGAATGCTGAAAGATCAGAGAGACAAAGGAACAAGCCAGCTCTTACCTCTAGGACTCCTCAGCCTGAAAAGCTTTCCTCAGCCAAAAGACTTTAGTTCCTGTCTCTTCATGTCTTATATATCTTTCTCCGCCTACCATATCACTTCCTTTTTGTGCTGGGATTAAAGGTGTGTGCCACCACTGTCTGGCCTCTATGTGTAATCTAGTGGCTTGTTCTGTTCTCTGATCTTCAGGTAAATTTTATTAGGGTAAACAATATGTCACCACAAAAATGACACCCTAGTCCAATTACAAAATGATTATAAAATTCTGTTGTTCTTATATTTTCTTTTTCTTTTTTCCTTTCAGTGGGCAATATTTTGTTGGCAAAGTTGTCTAGAAATTTAAGGAATATAAATAAGTCATCTGAGATTGATACCGTAGTTGTATAAATTCTCAAATATCCTGATGATTATATGAGGTATTAGTTATACTGCCAGTATCTGCACATAAAGTCATTACACAAGCAATAATCAACATTAAAATTCAAATGGTTTGGGCCAGTTAGATGGCTCAGCTGGTTAAACCCCTTGCTGCCGAGTCTGGGGACCTGAGTTTGATCCCTAGCACCTACAGGATAGAAGGAGACAACTGTCACCTTCAAGTTGTTCTTTGACTTCCACATGTGTGCTGTCCTGTGCACCTCCCCAAACAAACAAACAAACAAACAAACAAACAAACAAACAAAGGCAATTAAAAGGTTTAACTAAAATGGTTTATTTTGTTTCACTATAGGGGTAAAGGTCAGAAAATTTCAACATGTTTACTTAAATCCACACTGGTTGTATTTAACAGTATCCAAATCTTATAGGAGAATAGACTATTATGAGACTGTAGATAACATTTAGATAACAGGTTATATACAAATTAAGAGAGGGCTAGGGAGATGGCCGAGTAATTAAGAGCACTTGCTGCTCTTGCAGAGGACCTGGATTTGGTTCCCAGCACCCACTACCATCCGTAACTCCAGTTTCAGGGAATCTGGTGCCCTCTTCTGTCCTCTACAGACGCCAGGCATACACATGGTACACATACATACATACATGCAGACAAACATTCATATACTTAAAATAAAATTAATTAAAAACCAAACAAATAAGTATTCCATTTCAAAACAGAAAAGCAGGGGTTAAGAATGTAGCTTAGTTGGTAGAGTGCTGGCCTAGCATACAGGGAGCCCTGAGCTTGATCCCTGGCACCACAGTAATCAGGCCTGTAAGCCCAGTACTTAGGAGGCACCGACAGGAGCATCATTCTCTGTTGTACAGAGAGTGTGAAGCCAGCCTAAGCTAGAGTCCTTGTCTCAACAATTAAAGTAAAAGGTAGCAAGCTGTTATCAGTACTTTGAAATGATCCAAGATAAAGTGCATATGGAACAGCCGTATTGCTTTGGTGGCAACAATTATCTTTATTTTTCAGAAACAAATGTTTTACACTAGTTTCTCCATTCAATACACAGTTGAAAGATTTTATATCCAGCACACAACTATAATTTGAATACAAATAAATACTCAATATATAGAAATCCACACTTGAATGTTCTGCTTTAATATCCTAAGCAGTGTAGAATTACACACAAGAATGAGAACAAATCCTCTAACCCTCCCTCCAATTAAGAGACACACTGTGTGTGTTATTTCAATTATGTCAAAAATGATGCAAATCCATTAGTTATATCTCTGCTCAGTGATGCATAGCTTATTTTCTGCCCCAGTTATTTTAAAATCATATATTGCTAGTGCTAGGTAATGGGTTAAATGGTGCCTATTCACAAATAGATTGCATCTATTTTTTACAATTTATAATATAATGTATAATTGTCTTTCACTGAACCAATGTACAACAGTCAAACATAAACTGACGGGCTGTTCTGGCATTCCTTGAGAACTCTTCAAACGTTTATTTTATTTTATGTATGTGAGTGTTTTTTCTTCATGTATATATGTGCACCACATGCATATGCGGTGTGCTAGGAGGTCAGAAGAGGGCATCGGATCTCCTGGAACTGGAGTTGCTAATGGTTATTAGCCACAGAGTGGGTACTAGGAATCAAACCCAGGCTCCACAGGAACGACCACTCTCCACCACTGAGCCATCTCTCCAGCCTCTGTTCCTTGAGAGAACTTAGTAGATTGGCTTGAAAATAACCATCTCAGACTTTAAATCTGAAAAAAAATCGGTCACCTTGTTGGGACAGGTTGAAACCAGGCTAAAATATTTTTTCAAGTTAATATGTTGAGAAAATAGAACCATGGTTCTGCAGTGAATTTTTTTTTAAACAAATCACTTGAAGGAAAGGACAAAACTCTGGGTCACTCATATAATTATAAATGGAAAAATTTCAATAAAATTTCACTCATTAAAAACTTAGATACAGCCGGGCGGTGGTGGTGGTAGCGGCGGCGGCGGCGGCGTACGCCTTTAATCCCAGCACTTGGGAGGCAGAGGCCAGAGGATCTCTGTGAGTTCGAGGCCAGCCTGGGCTACCAAGTGAGTTCCAGGAAAGGCGCAAAGCTACACAGAGAAACCCTGTCTCAAAAAACCAAAAAAAAAAAAAAAAACTTAGATACAAATGACAATATTATGGATAATCGTGTTTTTTTAATATGGAGACCTTAGAGACTCAAGCAGGTATGAGTACTCTAGGTAAGTGGTATGTGAATTAGAAGCACCTTGGAATTTTTAAGTGTATTTCAAAGTATATATTTTTGTGTGTGCATGTATGTATATGTGTATATTTGTGTGTGTGTGTGTGTGTGTGTGTGTGTGTGTGTGTGTGTGTGTGTACAGGCCAGAGATAGATAGATGTCTGGTATCTTCAACATTCACTCGCCTGTAGGGGAAAATGCAGGTATGACCTGGAGGCCAGCCTGCTTGGCGTACTGTGCTTCTAAAAAAGAAGCATGGCACACCATGCTCCTGAAGTCAGAACACTGAAGTAGTGTAAGTAGCTGGTAGCTGGACCACTGACAAGTCTGCACTGTCCATGTCTCCTTTTATGTGCTTCTTCTGCATAGAGACTTTGGTGGTATAAGCCCTCACTATCCAATCCGAAGTAATGTGCTAACCAATCACTTTCAATATAAGTGCTTGCTCATGTGCAATAAAGCAGTCGGTGTTCCCTGAAACCCTCTCTGCAGTGGTGTATCTTCACTCCCTTTACTGACCAATGGGCATTGCTGTCTTGTCGGGGATATCCAGTAACGATGGCGCTCACCTTATCTTGTGATACAGGGTCTGTCACTGTACCTGTAACTTACCAGTTTGGCTAGGCTTGCTGGTCAGCAAGCCCCAGGAATCCTCTCATTTATGCCTCTCCAGTGCTTGGATTGGAGGTGCATGCTCCAGCTCCTGGCTTTTTAATGTGGAGGTGAGGATCCAAACTGAGGTCCTCATGTTTCTGCAGTTAATACCAACTGAGCCACAGAATCTTTCCAGGCCCTCAATGTGTACATTTTTATATATGCTTAAACATCATTTTGGCAGTAGATTTTGATATTTATTTATTTATTTTGAGATAGGGTATCATGTAGTAAAGACTGATTTTGAACTCACTATGTAGCCAAAGCTGGGCTTGAACACTTATCCTCCTGCTTCTGCTTTTTAAGTACTGAAGTTACAGGTACGTGCCATCATGCCTATCTACAAATATATTTTTTAATGAGAATCTAAGTAAAAAGTATGACCGGCACCAAGATTTACATTTTCTTATTGATTTCAATATTAGCTTGACATTCATTAGCGCTAATGTATAAGCTGAGTCATGATTTGTTCAATAAAATATACTCCACCCCCCAGAATATTTAGGGTGGTTCTAAAGTTATCACTGTGTAAGTATACAAGCATAATCAGTTTTGTACAGCTTCTTGTATAAATTGCTGTTTAGCAAATCACAAGCTGTCTCAAAGATTCATGCTTGTAAGTAGACATTCAAATATACCAATAAAACAGCATGTCCTAAAGACATGGGCCCATTTAGTCCATTAGCCACAATAGTCCCATGGTACAACTAAAAGTAAGAACCAACTTTAAGAGTAAAACAAAGAAAAATTAATCAATACATTGCATAATAGATGTAGCAGTCATTCTACTGCAGACCCCCTCATACCAGCTATTATCATTCTTTATAATATAAATGACTACATTCTCCTTAAATGATAGCTCATCTATGACTCTTGTATAGTCATATTTTTTTTGTATAGTCATATATTGTAACAACTTTCTTGGTATAGTTCCCAAGGGTTTCCACGGGATTCCCACCTGTACATAGATCATGATACTGATCTACTAAAACTTCTTCATCTTCATAATTCACGGCAGGAGGTGGTGGTGGTGTTAGAAGTGGATTTGGGCTAGCAGCAACTGGTGCAGTAGTGGATGGTGAAGATGGCAGCCAGTATAACTGCATGCATTGTCTTCTTGACTTCCACTTCCTCTACTCTTTGCACTGTGCCTGCGATTTAAAGAAATCTTCCTGGATGGACTATGTTGACTTCCTAGCTTTGGGGAACTAGTCATGTAGTCCTTAGGAACTTTTGAGGATCTGACAGGTTCCTGAGTTTTATTAGGAGTATTCTAACCTGGCTTGACATGGTAAGATTTGGCAGTTTCTAAGTAGGAGGATTTGTTCTTAACTGTGTGCCAGTTCTTGCAGGCTTGTTATTTCCATGCTTAACTTCATGGCCCATGCCATCTACAGCTGTGTAGTTGATAGGTTTTGGGATATAACATACGGTGTGCTCTGTATCTGCAGGTGCTATTCTTTTGTGAATTTTTGATATATTCTTATTTGTTGTCAAAATAGCAATCTCTTTTCAAGCCACTTTTTCTTCATGAGCATCCATGGTCTGTGAGGAATGATGGAATACTTCATTTCCCAAATAAGAGTCTTGGCTGTCTAGCAACTGGCGTACATTCTTGGCCAATGCATTTTTTCAATAAAGCAACAGTACCTATAGATTGAGTTGTATATGCTTTGGTCTATTCTAAACTTTTCTTTTGTCCATAGTCTGTATGTCATTGTTTTCATGTTGGCACACTGTCTGAGTCAGGTTCTGATAGCTCTAACAGTGCCCTCTGGCCAGATGAATCTCCTGCTCTCTAGGAACACCTGCAACAATGCCATTTACACCCCTGCACTGCTTCTTGTATTGAAGAGACAAACAGGAAGGTACACTGAGGACATGTCTTGTATTTTCAACAAGCATCTACTACAGATAGGCAGAGATGAGGAAGCAGATACAGTTAAAATCGTCATGCCAGTAATCGTGGAAGAAAAAACAGTTATATCATTTTGTAACTTCATGCAGAGAAACAATGCAAAACGTCATAATTGATGCTGATGGTTCTCAGACTAAAGAGAAAATGAGAGCAGAAATATCACTATAAAAGAAATTCCTGCCATTTTAATAAAAAGAAAAGTACAAATGTATATTCTTGCTTATATTAAAATCTAACAAAACCCTTTTTGATCACATTTGGCTTACTGATCAATGTTGGACTCAAGGTTCACTTGTCATCAATGAGAACTGGAGGTACTTTTACAGTTGGAGGGGGAGGCTGTCTAGTGTCAATGTGCTATTTTTGAGAACTCATGAAGAGCAGAACAGCATTTTCTCTGCTAACATTAACTTGCCACGTCTTATAAAAGTATTCCCTTTGGACGCCTATATCAGGATAGTATCATCTCAGTTTTGCAGATACAGAACAGCTCAGTTCTCTCTCTGAGACTGTATAAAAGCACTGGCAATCCAAGCTGAGGCTAAAGTAAGAATCCACTGATTTTTATCCAATGCCGCTAAACCAGATGGATGGCATTGGCAACATCCAAGCCAATTCCATCTATTTTTTTCAACCAAAATTTAATAGATGTGTGCACAGCATGCTTTTTTTCACTTGTTATCCCCAGGAGGGAGAAATGGAGAATATTTTCATACTCCCCTTTTGTAAGTGTGAAATAATGCTTTCAAGTTCATAGAAACTAAGAAAAGTCAAGTAAAAATGAAATAAGTCATTCATAACCCACTTTAGGGTTTTAGCATGTCATTCTTATATTTTCTTCTGGTGCTACCAATGCATTTGATTATGAAAAGCATACTGTTTATATGCAGGATTTTAGAATCTTGCATACCTGCTTAAAACTATATCCATCCCACTAACAACTCCTTTTATACATTATTTATTTTATAGCTACGTCATTTTTCTTTGCATGTGTCCAGAGGAAATACAAAACTGGCCATCCAACTCCCCTCACCGAAGAGAGTAGTCTAAAAATCAGCTAATGGCATATGAGTGATGTATAAAAGGTGGCCAGCAACCCCGCAGACCAAGAAGGGAGCCAAAGCTGTGGGTTGCTGAGCTGCCGGGTGGAATGTTGGGAGGAGAGAGTTTGTTTCAGAAGATTAAATATATCAGAAAAGAGTGGACAAAATGTGCCATATGAGCTAGAACCTGGAGCCAGGCCTGATGGCACACCCCTGTGATCCCAGCACTCAGGAACCTGAGGCAGGAGGATCATAAATTCAAACCAGTCTGGGTTACACAACAAGACCCTGAAGATAGAAAAAAGAAAGAGAGGAAGGAGGGAGAGGAAGAAAAATGTGGAAGAGGGGAAGGAAGAGGAGAAGAAGGAGGAAGAAGCATGGAGATATAAACCCTAAATCCCAGGCCTTGTAGTCCATGGGTACTGATGAAAATATCTATAATATGAATGTCTATATTGTATAAGTTGTAAGGTCCGTTTAGAAATTTTAGTCCCTTTTGGTGTCCTTCTTGAGTGTTAGAAGAAGTGCAAAGGGCATCTTATGTGTTTGCAGCCATCTGTTGGTTTCTGTATCTCTGAGTTCTAGTCCAGCTTTGTTAGCCCTCTTTGGGAAGGCTCTCTGCCTCAGTCAGCCTCTACGCACAGAAGGAAAACTTCTAAGAGTGTCACTGTGGCCGATCCTTACATCCTTCAGTCACCCAGCAGCGTGTTAGTACTTGATACATTCTGTGTTGGACTGTGTATTAGTTACATTTCTTCTTGTTGTGATAAAATGGCCGGCTCACAGTTGGAGGGGAGAGTGCAGCAAGGTGGGGCAATCATGGCAGCAAGAGCTCAAGGCAGCTGCTCACACTAAATCCACAGTCGGGAAGCAGAGATGAATGTTGGTGCTCAGCTGCTTTCTCCTTTTCCTTCAGTCCAGGACCCCAACCCCGTGGAATGGTACTACTCACATTTAATGTGAGTCTTCTCACCTAAATGAACCTAACCTAGAAACTTCCTCTCAGACATGCCCAGACACTTGTCTCCTAGGAGATTCTACATCAGTTGAGCTGCCGATCAATATCAACCATCACAGATGAAATACCACAGCAAAGTCACCTGTACAGGAATTAGGGGGGCAGCTCACTGCGTTCACAAACACCGTCCTTCCATCACTAGTGTTGTATCATGCTGTACCAGTGGTTTCTCTTAGCATCTCAAGCTTTGTTGCTAAGTCAACCTTTTCGCTCTCACTCTCTTCTCTAATTAATTCTCCCTATCTGCAAATCCACTTCCTCTATAATCAATCTGCCTGATGTATCTGTATAGCTTTTATTTATAGTTCATTTTATAGTTCATATTTAATTATGTTTATAGATTTTTTTATTTTTATCTGTGTGGGCATTTTACCTGAGTATACATATGTGTACCACATGCATGCCTGATGCTTGTGGAGGCCAGAAGAGGACACTGGAGCCCCTGGACCTGGAGTTACAGTTGATAGCCATCATGCAAGTGCTGAGAAATGAGTCCAGGACCTCTGCAAGTACAGCAAGTTCTCTTAACCACTGAGCCATCCCCCCAGATTCCTCTGTATAGATTTTGTATAGATCTCAAGCTGTGGGCTTAAGTTGAAGCTCTTATTGCTTCAGGGTCCATGTGTATCAGTTATTTCACATCTCTACTCAGAGGGTGGAACTGCACCACACGAAAGTCTCTGTGTTGACCTGACTGGACCTCTGCTGTACTGACTAGGTCAGTTCCCTGCAGAGGGGGCAGATTATACAGACTTTCACTGCTCTAGTATTACAATAATAAGCATCTTTTGCATAAATCTCTAGCAATCATTTGTACCTCTGGTAATAATTTCAGGAAAGGTCATAAAAGTGAAATTATAGTCACACGGTATAGATGTTCAAAGGGGTCTATTACATAGTACAAATTACCTTTTACAAGGGTAGTTCTAACTTTCAGTTCCATCTACCACAAGGCACAATAGAAAGTGCACATTTTAGCAAGCATTCTTGAATTTCTAAGGGTGTGAATGGGTGATGGTTGCACTGATTACTGGAGCCAGAGCCAGCGCCAGGAAGCCTTGCTCTAAACTCTGGCTTTCCAACTGTGTGAGTGGAATGGGTCACTGGTGTCTACTCATCTCTCCTTATGTCTGCTCTCTTCTTCCATCCTATTTCCTCGCCTCTTCCCCTCTCCTATTTGTCTTGACAAGCTCTTACTCTGTAGTCCAGGTTGGCCTCAAGATTGGAGCAATCCTTTGCTCTAGCCTACCAATGGCTTGCATTAGAGGCCTAAGTCTTCATGCTCAGGTCACTTACTTTTGGAAAATATGGCTTCTTCCCATGTGTAATGGGAATAAAGATACTTTCTCTACAGAAGTACTGGAATGAATATGTAAGAAAATGGACCCATGAGGGTTGATGAACATCCCCTTTGAGCACTGCATGGGGTCCAGGTGATTTCGGACCCCAATGGGAGTTTACATTTTAGTTACCTGACAGTTATCTGACAGACGACTCTCCCTGGCTACCTTCACTCGTGCCAGGTAAGTGAGAACAATCGTTTCTTTTTGCTCTTTTCCCCATTTTGTCCCTTTCCTTCTCTCTCCTTCTCTCCCCCCTCCCTTTTGCTCTTCTTTGTGGCTGATCAAGTGTAGGGGCTATCGGTGGAGGTTTTCCAGAAACCCTGGGACCACACCATACACAGGCTTCAGCAAGGTAAATGCCACATGGAGAATGTTAAGCTTTGGGCTAGCATTTCGCTTTTACAGACGGTTCCACAGTTTGGAATTCAGCTGACTACCATACTTGCCAACAATAGCAAAGTAAGAATACAATTCAGCACCTCATTAATCCCAATATTATTACATGTGTGGTTTTCAATTCACATTTAATATTTATTTTTTCTCAGGAGGAGGCCAGGACTAAATTAAGCATGTTATAGTCATCCAGACTTAAGGTCAGGAAGGTGCTGGTAGAGGGGGAGAGGTGGGGACTTTTGCAAGAAGCAAGGGCTCTGTGGCTGACCTCAGCTTATGCCCCGATGGGTAACACTCACTGTAAGTGTTACAGCTCTGAGGGGGAAAGTATCCTGGCAGCCTGGAACCAAGGAACTCCACAAAATCACACTGCACAACAAACCTCACACAAGAGATTTATTGGGAGAGACACAAGAGGGTGGCTGCCTCTGCTTGGGGGAGAAGCAGCAGGGAACTGATCAGGAGGCAGGCTTTATGTAGGGCTTCTTGGAGTAGGGTGGAGCTTTCCAGGATGGCCTGGGATTAGAGGGATTTTGTGGCCTGATGTGGGGCAAACATAGTGATTAGTGGGATTTTGTGGCCTGATCTTGGGTTGATTTTCTGGTAGGATGAGACCCTGCCACTCTCCCACCTTGAGAGGCTGGGCCAGGCAATCAGAGTAGTCTGAGGGTGGGACCTAGCTGCTCCACCTTTAAGGCCCTTAGAGAAATCTGGGCGGGGGGGGGGGGGGGGCCTCAAGGAGTTTACACTCACTGATTATCACTGGGGATCTGGAAGATTAAGTAGACTTTGGACTGATTTAATTAAAACCATGGGATGAATGCACACATTTGCATGGATCGGTCCACTCATTTGTTCCCAGCAAGTACTTACCCTTCAGGTCAGGGTAAAAGATCTTAGAGACAGTCTACCTGCTTCGCAGATGAAACAAACAAACAAACCCTGAAATCCAGCAATGTTAAACATTTTCTTATTGTCAACTGGCCTATTTTGGATAAATCCAAAGCAGAGCTGAGGCCTTTTTTGTTGCTCAGTCCAACACAGGATACTGACTGCCTCCTCCCCTCTGTGTGCATTTGTGATGGGTTTATCATGCCAGTGCCTATTGGCTGGGTTGAAACACAATAGAAAAGCCACTGGAAAATCAGTGGCTTAATTCCTTCCTGGAATTAAAATCCCATGCTAGAAACTATAGGAGGGCATTCATATGTGGAATTTTGTTCGAATTTCCTGATAAAAGCCTTATCTCTGGAATGAGAGACCTGGGGAAGCAAAGCTGTTTCTAATCTATTTCCAGTAAATTTGAAAGGGCAGTGAAGTACTTTGAACTTCTCTTAAGTAGGAGAAAGGTAAGAGTCTAAAGCCCACATGGTGTTTCTCCCCCTCCCTTAAGTTCTTCCATCTGTGGCTGTGGAGCAGCTGGGAACAGGCACCACATTCAAGGGTGTTGTGAGCCAAGGCCTAGGAGTGTTCAGGGCTAGATTATGAGAGTCTGGGCTTTTCTTCTCGCTTAGATCCTGGGGTAATAGCAAATGCTTTTGAACAAGGAGGATGGTACAGCTGCATAATTCTGTAGGGGGAAGGATGAGCTGGGAGCTATGTTTGATAAGAAAGGAAAGCTCAAGAGATTGTAGTCTGGCAGGTCCAGTGGGAGAACCTATCTAATCACTGCAGAGGCTGGCAATGCTGCCTCTCGCCACTAGATCACTTGCCCAGTATGTTTGAAGCCCTTGGTTTGAGCCCCAGCACTCCCCCCCAAAAGTCATGAAAGAGAGGGTTTTTTTTTTCTCTTTTTAGCCAAATTAGACAATTTATTTTATAAGTTGCTCTGGTCATGGTGTTTTATCACAACAACAAGAAGGTAAAACAATTAGGCATGAAATGCTTTCCATTTCCTTAATCATAATAGATGGATTACAAAGGCATTCTCCTAATTACTCTATCAAAAATAAAATAAATTACAGAATTTGACAACCATAATAAACACAGTCCACATAATAATAGTACTGACTGGCACTGGGGAGTTGTCTCAATATTAAAGTGTTTGCTGTACGAGTATGAGGACCTGAGTTCAAGTCCCCAGACCCCACATACATGCTCAGTGGGTTTGGTGGCTGGCCTGTAATTCAGTCACTCACTAGCCAGAGGCAGAGAGGAAGCTGGCTAACTGGATTGACTGTATAGGCAAGGATAGAGTTTTTTTTCCTGAGACAGGGTTTCTCTGTGTAGCTTTCTGCCTTTCCTGGAACTCACTCTGTAGCCCAGGCTGGCCTCAAACTCACAGAGATCCACCTGGCTCTGCCTCCCAAGTTCTGGGATTAAAGATGTGCGCCACCACTGCCCGGCAAGGATAGAGATTTTTAAAGATGGCCCAAATTAGGGTTTTAGAGCCATGGATTATCTTAATTTGAGTGGCTTCAGAAGCAGGCTTTGCAAACAAAGGATTTGGTACAAGTGGTGTATGGGGGAGATGACCCTAGAATCACAGGGTAAGGACTAGAAAAGGGAGAGGAACAGAAAAGAAACCAGTAACAGGCAATGGTTATGAAAGGACCAAGCTGTTTCTGGGAGGGCCATGAACAAAAGACATTTCTTGCAGTAGCTCCCTTTCTGCACATACTTGTAATCTGACTGCTCAAGGTTCAGTCAATTGTTTACTGTTTGGGACCCCTCACCAACTTAGAGCTATGGGTCAATGTGAATGTGCTAGACCAGCCAGCCTCCATGGCAGCTCAAGGACAGAGCCTGGGCCCCTGAGTCAGCCCCCATAGTCAGTACGTGTGAGGCCAGCCTGGGACTTGTCCAGGCCTGCCCCCAAATGATAACTGTAACCCCCAACCAACCCTAGCCAATTAAAAGTTACTGACATGATTGCCACTCGCATAAACCAATCCTGAGTCTGTTCTTATGAAGTCTGCAGACCCCAAGCCCCGTTGCTTTAAAAACCCTGCCCCATCGATACTCAGGGTCTCTACTGCTCTGTTGCTGCATCAGATGGACAGAGAGTCTGGAGTTAACTCGTAGTAAAAAGACTCTGCTTTTGCATCAGATTTGGTCTCTTGGTGGTCTTGGGGGGCTCCGGGTACAACAGTTAGGGTTTGGGTTTGGATTAGGGAAAGTCAAGTCACTCACTGAGCCCACACTGGAGCTCACTCCTTCTGGTTGAGAAGCCTTGGGAGACCATAGTGAACACATGCCAATGGTCTCCCTACAAGGGACTGGGGAGGTGGAGGATTCACCCATAATTTTTCTGTCATTGGTTAAGAACTACTTCCAGGCTCAGGGGTGGTGGTGCATGCTTTTAATCCCAGCACTCGGAGATAGAGACATGCAAATCTCTGTGAGTTCGAGGCCAGCCTGGTCTACAGATCAAGTTCCAGGACAGCCAGGACTGCTACACAGAGAATCCCTGTGTAACAAACAAACAAATAAATAAAACAAAAAAGAACTGCTTCCAGACCCACTAACTCCTTTTAAATTTTTTGTTGGACAGTTTCATACATGTATGTAATGTATATAATGAATTTCAGTTGCCCCCCCCCAATCCTCTCTCTCTCATCCTCCAACCTCGCCCACTAAAACCCTTCTTCTCCACAAGTTCTCCTCTTAGTTTCATGTCTTTTCTTTGTGTTGGACACACTGAGTTTAACTAAAGTTTCTTTCCTGAGCTGGGGTGGGGAGTTATTTACTGGAGCCAAGGCAAGTTATGAGTGGCTATACTCCAAAGAAAATGACATTCCCACCTCTAAGAACCATTAACTGTCAATAGTCCCTCAGGGAGGGGTGGGGCCTCTTGGACTCCTCCCCTATCCATGAAGAAGTGTTGATAGACCCAATCTTGTACAGGTCTTGGGCAGATAACCATAGTTATGGTGAGTTCTCGAGTGCAATGACTATAAAGACATGTCCAGAAGGCATCTTTTTGCTGCACATCTCCCCATCCCCTGATTCTGACATTATTCCTGTCTCCTCTTCTGGAATGTTTCCTGAGACTTGGAAAAGGTGATTTAGCTGTCATCACTTATTCTCAGCAGTTTGGCCAGTTAGGGGTTTTCTACATTACCCACCACCTGCTACAGTAAAGTTTTACTGATGAAAGGCCATGGACAACAGTAATATATGGGTATAAACATGAGTAATTAGAAGGTAGTGTGACTAGGAAGTTTGATGTGACCATTCAGCAAAAAAGTAGTAGTAGGGTGGCCCCCTCCCCCAGGACCTCCTCAACCAGGGGCTCTTGACCAAGCTTATAGAACCAAGACTGAGTTCCCTTCTGTGGAGTGACCCTCAAATCCAGGTTTACAGAACCAGGCATGAGTTCCCTTCTGTGGAGAGGTCCTCAAATCCAGGTTTCAGAACCAGGCATGAGTTCCCTTCTGTGGAGAGGTCCTCAAATCCACTAAAAAATTGGTTGGTTAGCCCCACAACAGTCACACCACTGTTGCCCTAGTGGGCCAGATCCGTGAACTCTTCAGCACTCAAGGTTTGCCAAGCCTGGAGGGACAGAGGTACTCCAACGAAAGTGTCCTTAGGAAGACAGTGGATGTTTCCAACAATAAACAACCTTAGGAGAAAAGAACTGAATGTCAAGAGAGTATGGGTAGAGGGCCCAAAGTATCTGATTTTGATGCTTATTTCTCCATGATGATACTTGAGCAGTTTTGAATCTTATAAATAGAATTTATCCTTGGGAGTTGTATAATAGGAAGACTTTCTAATTAATTTTCTTCTCTGAATTCTGTGATTCCTTTACTTCCAAAAATAACCCATTCCATGAGCACACATTACATTCTTGCTTATATCTAATTCTGACTTTGAGGGATGTTTCTAGGGATGGAACCTTAAGCAAGCACTCTATCATTAAGCTATACCCTCAGCTCCAATCATCACTTTTAATCAATGCCCTCTTTAAAAATTATACTCTGTAGTATAAATTTACTTAAGGAATTTGCACTTACTGTTGTGCATATATTATAGAATCCTATTTTCAAAATACTTCACAATCAGATTACAGAAGATTGACAATTATAATAATGAAGGTAATAGTTAAGCTTGTGATACACAAGGTAGGAAAGAAAAACATATTAAGACAACTTGATATGACATACTCAAGTGAAGCTGGCAACAGGCAAGCTCTCCGTCTCCAGCATTTATTAGAATTTATTCAAAGTCCAGCTTTGAGAATAGAAAGTTGCCAGGACTTCGTACTGGAAACAATTCAGCCTACAAACCAGCATGACGGATTTTCTTTTCAGAACCATGCTCCTCAAAATTTAAGAAATTTGAGGAATTTCTGGGAAATTGCATAGTAGGACAATGGCAACTCCAATAAAAGAGATGTGACCTTGGGGGAAAATAAGTTGCTCGCATTTATGAACCTTAAAAGTGATCTCCTTTATTCTTTTAATTAGTTTATTAAATTGATAGGGAGTGGGGAAGCACTAACAGCTCCCAGGATGGATTTTATCAGAAAAAAACCGTAGTATAAGAAAGGACAATGAATTCCAGTGTGGTAATGTGAATGTAATTGGTCCCCATAAGCTTATAGGGAATGGCACTATTAGGAGGTATGGCTTTGTTGTAGTAGGTATGGTCTTTTTGGAGAAAATGTGTCACTGTGGAGGTGGGCTTTGAAGTCTCATTTATGCTTAAGCCATTCCCAGTGTCTCAGTTCACTTCTAGCTGTCTGCTAGATCAAGATGTAGCTCCTTCTCCACTCTCAGCTTCTTCTCCAACACCATGTCTGCCTGTGTGCCACCATGTCCCACCATGATGATAATGGACAGAACCTCAGAAACTATAAGCCATTCAATTAAATGTTTTCCTTTATAAGAGTTGCTGTGTCATGGTGTCTCTTCACGACAATAGAAACCCTAAGACAAGCAGAAAGAAAAGAATGGAAAACCCTAAAAATAATGTGTGTAGGCAAATATTAGAGATAATTATATTTGTGCAATTTTTATTCCTAGAGGATATAATTGACCATTTTAAGGAAAACATGTAACAATGTAGCATAAGATATATACCATTAGATGAGTAAAATGTACAAAAATACCAGGATGGATTTTTGAGCACTGATGTACACTCAGTGAACTCCAGAGCCAAGTAATCAACCCTTGAAAATCTGTTTACATCATGGAAGTAGAAAAGTCAAACCCCAGATAGCCTAATGTAAGGTCCTGAATGAACATGTGGCACCTTTGAGTAAGACAGCATTTACTTCCTTTTTGTGTGGCCCCTTCCTTTGATGGCAACCTATGCAACTCCTCAGAAGTTGGGTTGAGAGACTCCTGTTACTTTTATACCAATTAGAGTGGCCTTTGGGGTAAGCCAATTCCCAGGAAACCCATTAACATTAACCCAGTGGACATTTCTTGAGAACCTGATGAGTGCAAAGCTCTGAAGTCAAGTTGTAGGCAGTTTGTAAAGGTAACTTTGCTCTGGAGGACTTCAGAAATTCAGTGGGCAAGTTAAATCACACACAGAAAGTCTCATATATAAAGTAAAAAAGATTAAACATTCCTCTGGGCTCTAAGTTCCCTTTATTCCTGTGACTGTTAAAATGATCACAAAAAAAAACAATAATGAGAACCCACTGACAAAACACTTCTGGGGGTCTAGGTCCTGTGAGGTAAGAACGAGGAGCTTGGTTAAGGCACTTGTCCAAGTTCGTAATAGTAGTGAGTAGGAGAACTGAGGTTCAGATTCTAAGCAGTAGGACTGGGGATATCGTACACTTGCCTAAGACAGACAAGGCCCTGGGCTCACCCTCCAGAACAAAACCAACACGAACACAAAGCACAGAAGTCAAGCTGTCAGAACCCATACTTTTAAATTACTTCTTTTATTTGGGGGGATTATAATTGAATTACATCATTCCCCCCTTCAATCCCTCCTGTATATGCCTCCAGCTCTCTTTCAAATTCATAGCCTCTATTTTTCATTATTTCTTGTAACATACATACATAAACACACACACACACACACACACACACACACACACACACACACACACACACACACACACATATTCCTAAGTCCATAAATACAACCTGTTCAGTACATATAATGTTACTTGTATGTATGATTTCAGGACTGACCATTTAGTATTGGGTAATCAACTGGTGTGCCACTCCTCAAGCAAGGGTATTTCTCTCTTGTGCAGAATATTTTAGTTGCCTGTAGTTCTTTGTGTGGGGTTGAGGCCTTGTGGTCTATCCATGTCCACTTTGGCATATCTATTGGTGTTATCCTTGTTCAGCTCATATTTGGGCAGTCATGTTGGTGAGACGTTATGGGTGTACCTTCTGAGATTTCTAGGAGACACCATCTCACAGCAAACTCCTTGATCTTCTGGCTCTTATGATCTTTCTGGCCCCTCTTTCACAGTGTTCCCCGAGCCTTAGGTGCTGGAGTTGTTTTGTACAAGTATCCACTGGGACTGTGCTCCACAACTCTGCATTTTGATTGGTTGTGGCTTTCTGTAATGGTTTCCATCTGCTGCAAAGGGAGGTTTTCTTCATGGAGTATGAGTACTACACTTGGGTATATGGACAAATACAGAGAATGCAGTTAGGGAGTTTTCTGGCTTAATAAAGTGTATGTGGACTATAGTTCTCTTCCAACATCCATAACATCACTAGCCTTGTGCAGTTGGCTAGCTTTCCAGTACCAGGCAAGATTCCCTCTCGTTGAGTGGGTCTTAAGTCCAATAAGAGAGCTTTTGGTTACCACCAAGGTGTGTGTGCTACTCCTGCCCCCTTAGGCAGAACCCATACATACTCTTAACCACTACACTACCTATTACACAACTTTAAAAAATGAACTTGGAAGTTTTATTTCTTTTGTTGGTTTTAAAAGTCAAGGGTTTTGTTTACTTATTTATTTTTGTGTGTATATACTTAATGTTTGTACATTTTTGAGTGGGAGTGGGTACACGTGTATATGTGGGAACATATGTAGAGGCCAGAGAACAGTCTCTGATGGACCACCATCCACTTCCTTTGAGATATGGTCTCTCATTGGCCGAGAGCCACCATTTAAGCTAGGCTTGCTAGCTAAGTGAACCTCAGGGACCTGGGACCTGCATGTTTTCATTTCCTTAGGGTTGGGATTACAAGCATATGTCACCAGGCCTGGCATTTTTTTTATGTGGCTTCTGAGGATTCAGGCAGGTTCTCATGCTTTCAAGGCAAGCACTGACTGAGCTGTCTCCCAAGCCTGATTTATTTATTTTACTTTTGTGGTGCTAAGGCTCCCATCCAAGGCCTCAAGCATGCTATGTAAGGTCTCTGCTGCTGAGCTACAACCACAGTCACATACAATATGTTTTTAATATTAGGTCCTATATGAATATAGCTTTAGTTACTTTGGAAGATTCTTTGAGGTACAGCATTTGTACTTTCATTTTTTTAGCTCTAGCACTTGGCACACAGCCTGGTTCCAGAGGATTCTTGATAAATATTAATTGAAGGACTGAATGAATGAACTCAAAGCACCAGTGAAACTCCTTATCTGTTTAGAGGAGTAAACATTTACTCACCAACATGAGGGAAGGTTGCAGGCAGGAAGTGGCATCTGGCTTCAGTCTTGACTGGTGGTTAGGACTCATGGATGTGGAAAGGCATATATCATAGTTGCTTCTGTCACTGTGACAAAACACTTACCAAAACCAACCTGGGGAGGAAAGGATTTATTTGGCTTATACATTCTAGTCCCTGTCCATCATAAAGGGAAGTCAGGATAGGAACTCAAGGCAGGAACCTGGAGGCAGGGACTGAATCAGAAACCATGGAGCAAATGTTGCTTACTGACTTGTTCAGTGCTTGAGGCTGGATTCCTTAGTGTTTGGGGTAGTGCCACAGAGGCTGACTCTTATCAGGGATGCCAACAACCCAAAAGTTCATCACTCCACCAGGTTGGGTGTCTCAGCAGTCCTCAGCTGGTGCTGAAACCCTGGAAGGTTCCCGAGGTGCTCAGCAACAGCAACAATAGGGTAAATGTACTTGGTGGAATAGCAAACAAAAGATGAATAACCTTCCTTCTGCTGTGCCCTTATTATGTGGGCACATCCCTTATTGGGATGGGTCTTCTGGCATCAGTTAAGGCAGTCTGGACAGTTGTTCAGGTGAGGCTTCCTACTTAGGTCATCTAACTTGTGGCAAATTGACATTGACATTAAAATCAGCCATAATAGCATATTTCCAGTGTCTTTGTTTGTTTGTTTGTTTCTTTCTTTCTTTCTTTCTTTCTTTCTTCTTCCTTCCTCTCTCCCTTTCTTCCTTCCTCTCTTTCTTTCTTTTTCTTTCTTTCATTGTGTGTGTGTGTGTGTGTGTGTGTGTGTGTGTGTGTGTGAGAGAGAGAGAGAGAGAGAGAGAGAGAGAGAGAGAGAGAGAGAGAGAGAGAGAGAGAGAGCATACACATGCCATGGCATGCATATGGAGGTCCTAGGACAACTTTGTGCAGTTGCTTCTCTCCTTCCACCTTTATGTGGGATCCAGGGATCAAACTTGGATCATCAGACTTGCATAGCAATAGCAAGCTCTTTACTCACTGAACCATCCCGGACATTTTCTTATTCTACACTGTGTGCTGACTCTGTCCCTTAGGAAGTAAATGCTTGGTTGGAGGGCCTATATCCTATTACTTGGAGGGCCTGCTCACCAAAAGGAATATGCATTTCATTGCCAAGTGCCTAGGGTTATGGGTCATTCCTCCAGGGGCTGAGATAATGCTGGGGGGCACAGGGAGGCGGTACATGCTCGATAAATGCCCTCCCCAAAAATGTTTGTGAGGCTGAGGAGTTTGAGGCTTCTCTACCTGAAATGAGTTTGTTAGGCTGGGTCTGTTCCTGGAGGCCAGGACTCAGCATACCTAGAGAGGGGGTATACTTGTCCTGGAGCATAAGCACAGGGGAATTGGTAAACAGGCCACTTCTGGCACTTCCCAGATTTCAGGGGCTGCAGTCATTGAGAAGCACCTGTCAGAGTGAATCTTCTGGGGGGATCCAGCTGGAGCTTGGCTGCATGACTTGAAGAGCCCATCTCGTGACAAGGGTAGGGGGTGTTTATGGTAGCAAGGAAGACTATTGGCAGAGAATTCAGTGATGGTCTAAGGCTATAAGGAAAAGACTCCTGGGGCTGATAGCTTGATTGTGTAAGCACCATTGACAAACAGCCCAAGTACAATGGTTTAGGGATTCATGATGTTGTAAGGTTGGTGGAGGGCCTACTGGGCTCCTCTCAGCTGTGTACCTGCCCTGTCCTTAATTCTGATGTTTTAAACCACCATGGATCCAACTCTTACACAGCCACTGTGAAGGAAGCAACAGGAAGTGGAACTGGAAAATCCCAGACACAAAATATAAGCTGCATAGTTTTAATTTGCTACTTAATAACATCACAGTTTGGCATGTCAGTAAAGCTATAGCAGGGCAGTTGGATAGAACTAGTTAGAAGCACTTGTCCAGGATGTTAAAATCTTTGTTTAGAAAATCCAAAAAAAGGGAGAAAAAAATCCTAGTGATTATCAAAAGTACTCAAAGTATCTCATGTAAACCTATCTTCAAATTTTTTAATACATATGATAATTGTGTGTGTGTGTGTGTGTGTGTGTGTGTGTGTGTGTGTGTGTGTGTGTGTGTAACGGATGACCAAATCAGAGTATTTCTGTCTCCTCTAACATGAGATCATTTTGATTATGAAATTACACACTGAAAATAGTTTAATGAGTTTGAGGAATATAATAAAACTGAAAGGTATAGTTTATTATGTTAAAATTTATTTAAGAGACAAATATTTTTCAGGAAAACTTTATTGCCTATTAAAAATAATGGTGCTTTAGCCAACATTTTAGGAAAGTTTATGGATAGTCTAATTTGGAAATAAAACACTGTATTCAATTCTCTTTGCATGATGTAATAAAATAATAAATCAGGTAGAACAGAGATTGCTCCCTGGGTATAATGGGAAACTCTGGCCCACTGCTTAATTAATGCTCAGCTGCTAAACTGAAAAATAAGAATATTTTCACCTGTGGAAATGATAGAAAAGTTGAATCCTAGAAGTCACAAATTAAATGTTGCACTGGCAACTGTTTTTGTCCATGGCAACAGAATGTCTGTCTCAAAAAACCTGGTAGTGTCTGTATAACCCATGTGCTCCCATGGTGAGATGGAAGGCAGACACAGGAGGACCTCCAGAAGCTTTCAGACAAGCTAGCCTGGTGTACATAGTTGTAAACAATGAGAAACCCTGCCTCAAACAAGATGGACATCAAGGACCATCATTGGAGGTTGCTCTCTGACCTAGATACATGCATAGTGCGTACCCAAACTCACACGTACAAAAACATATACATATATATTATACACAAAGATGAAAACATCAAGACAGATAATTTTATACAGTATGATTGGTTTCATATGCATGATTTATTTCAAGTACATCATGTGCTTTGATCATTGATTTTCAAAATTAAGGAAAGAAATGTTGAATATAAAAAAATTATCAGATTTATGAGATTCAGAAAATCTCCAAATATCAATGTTTAACAGAAGCTGAAATGTGTATCAGCCATAAAAATGATATTAAGATGAATTACCAGCAGGATGGTGGTGGCACATGCCTTTAATCCCAGCACTTGGGAGGCAGAGGCAGACGGATCTCTGTGAGTTCGAGGCCCGCCTGGGCTACAGAGTGAGTTCCAGGAAAGGCGCAGAGCTACACAGAGAAACCCTGTCTAGAAAAACCGAAAAAAAAAATTGAATTACCTACTAGGTAAGATTACAATTTACACAGAGGTGTTGCTAGAATTTTTTGTACTATTGAGGATAGAACCCACAACCTCATACAGAGGAGGCAAGCACTCTGCCACTGAGCTACATCCCCAACTCCTATGAAAAGAATTTGATGTTGTTTCCTGTTTCAAATCATTGCTCACTGAGGTATTTAAGTTGGCAGTAATAGCCAGTGTCAATAAACAAATAAACAAACAAACAAGAAACCAACTATAGGCCATGGGTATAGCTCAGTTGGCAGAATATTTGGTTATCATGCAGAAAAACTTGGGTTTGATCTCCAACACTATATAAAACAGGCATAATGACACATGCCTATAATCCCAGCACTCAGGAGGTGGATGCAGAAGGATCATAAGTTCAAGCTCATCCTTGACTGTAGAGTGAGTTCAAGGCTAGTCTGGGCTATATGAGACCATATCTCAAAGGGAAAGAAAGGAAGAAAGGAAGAAAGAAAGAAAGGATAGAGAGAGAGAGAAAAGAGGGAGAGAGGGAAGAAAGAGAGAGAGAGAGGAAGAAAGAGAGAGAGAGAAAAGAACTTCCTAAAATCTTCTAAAAATAAATACCATGGGTTTGGATGGGAAGGGAGGTGGGGAGAATCTCTGAGGCGTTGAGACAGAGAATATTATATGCAATAATCTATTTTCAGTAAGAGAAAAGTAGCAAAAATTATTAGAATGATTGAATGAATGACTTAAGAAGTTTTATGATGTATACATACAGTTTAGAGAATAAAAGGATTCTATACATTTAATATATATTACTATATTTACATCTCTACATTGTCATTCCCATTGCTAAATATTTTCACTTCACTCCCGGGTACAACAAAGTTCCAGGTAGTTTTCTGTACTGGCTTCATCTTTTGGTGGCCACACATGAAACTGACTTCTTGGCTTGGACTCTGCACCCAGTTAAAGCTCTGCTGGTTCTCTGGTGTCACTACCTCAGACTGCCATCAGTCACAACCCTCTTGATTCAGTCCAGGCCTTGTGACCTCCCTTTGCTGGCAGGGCTGGCAGGGAACATTGCCACTGAGGGTCTCAGCAGGGCTTTTGGCCCGTCTACCTCCACCAATACTGCTTCTCAGGAAGCATCAAAATTCTTGGCTAACATGTCTTTTCCCAAAGGCCCTTTTCACGTCATGTCTTCATTTTAGCAATGGAAAGAAAAGCTTTGTTCTCTTGGAGAACTTCAGACATCAAAGGCAAGGCAGATGAGGAAGAATTTTGAGACCTGAAGATGATAGAATACATGAATGTTTTATGAGTCTACCTGTAAAGATTTGGACTCTTGAATTTGGGTTTTTGACTTATTCTTTTTACAAGACTTTTTTCGGGGGGTGCTCCTTTGCATTCATTTTGTTTGTTTGTTTGTTGTTGTTGTTTGTTTGTTTGAGACAGGGTTTCTCTGTGTAGCCCTTGCTGCCCTGGATCTCTTGCTCTATAGATCAGGCTGACCCCGAACTCAAGAGATCCACCTGTCTCTGCCTCCTGAGTACTGAGATTAAGGGTGTGCACCCTCATGTCCCCGCTTGCATTCATTGTTTTGTGCTTCATTAAATAGATTTTGCCAGTATACAGCCTTAAACAAGAGGAAGCTGCTGTCTGGTATATCACTTATTACGTTATGACAAATAAACTCATATAAACCCATATAAACTCATTCATCTGGGTAAGCCAGCTTTAAGACTCATAAATCTTAACATTGATTGCTATATTATCCACAATTTAGTATACATCAGTAATAGTCCATACAATAAAAACACTGTAGATGTAGGTGCTATAGATGTAACTCGGTAGAGTGCTTGCCTGGCATAGGAAAGTCCTGGGTGTAGTCTTCAGCACTGCATAAATGCTGGGTGGTGGCATATTCTGGTAATCCTAGCACTCTGGAGGAAGAAGCAAGAGGATCAAGAGTTTAAGGTCCTCAGTTACATAGGAAGTTCCAGTACAACTTGAGCAATATGAGACCCTCTCTCAAAAACAGGACAAACAAGCAGGCAAACAAAAGTCCACTAGCTATCATTAATTGACCCTTCTTGTGACAGGCCTGCGATACATATTATACATGCATTGTTTCATTGAAACCTCAAGTCAAAGTTTGGAGATTGACACTGTTTCCATTCTTTTGCGTATCGTGACACGCTGATATTCTATCTTAATTCCCTTCTTACCTTAATCTTGTCCCATCTGGGTCCCTGCTCTGTGTCCCAGACCCGTTTGCCTTTAACCTTTGGATTCTGTTTGGATTTGGCCAATGGGGGTCACCACAGGAGATTGGAAGACACTGGGTGTGGGGGAAGTTGGTCTCCCTTTACAATTATAATGTGTCCCCTGTCCATAGCTCCAGCTCTTACTGGGAGCTCATAATGTAGTTTTATCCTCTTCCCTTTCTGCATCAGGGAGAGCAAGTGTTTCCCATGTTCCTGGGTACTCTGACATGTCTGTTTGGCTCCCTCAACCCTGCCCATACCTCCATCTAGGATTTTTTGGTCACTGGTCATTACAAATTTCAGCTGTGCATGCCTTCTATTTCCGGTTGAGATCCTGCCCACTAAGGTAATATTTGGTCTCAAACCTATCTGCTACAGATCCTGACCATACAACTTCCTACTTACTACCATCTTCTAGAGTTTTGTTTGTTTGAGCTGTTTTGCTTTGTTTGAGAGAAGCTGATGTTACACATGAAGTTACCTAGTTTTCAGGTGTTGACTGTTTCGATTCTGGCTTTGGGACCCTCTACTGGGACTGTAGATACACATTCACAAGCACTGAGCTCGTCTATGGGTTTGCTGCTCCTTACTCATGACTGTGCAGTAAGAAAGTCTCAAGGGCTGGTATTCAGTTTGACAGAAGCACACATTATAGTAACCAGCAAGCAATTTTTATCCCTTTAACCAAAATAAACATTTGGGGGCATTTCTGGAAAATGTGATGAGCCAAATTTCAGTGAGAAGCTCTGCCCGTGGCTTTTGCAACGCCTGTGAAGGAGAGATTTTTTTTTTCATTGGTAATTCAAGGTGTTTGGCAGCTCAGTTGCACTGTTCGGAAAACTTGAATATTTAGGATATAATTTTATAGATGGATAAATGACCTTGTGTTTGGGTGAATTAACATGTGTTTGAAATGAGAGCAGAGATTAGAAATCCAGCCTTGGAATTACAGCTTCACATTGGCTCTCATGTTCTTAGAGGTTAAGTAAGAAAACATTTTTAACTACTTGTCCTGGGAGGCTCTATCTGTAGACATAACTCAGTATCAAATGATGTGTAAGGCACCCACACACATAATAGTTTTTTAATATCGTATAAATGCAATCCAGTTTTCCTTTTCCCAGCCCTCATGATTCATATTTTCTTAGCCACTGGGATTCTTACATATAGTTTCCGAGTTGATAGGATTGATGTTTTCCAACCCTATGACTAAGCAGTGATAGTTTCTTGTTAGAGCAAGAGCACTCCAGGCACCAATTTACTTCCTGGATTACATTCTACTGTGTGCATGTGTATGTTAAGATACTTGCGGTTTATCCAAGTCCACTTCTAGATTTTTATTCCCTTAGCAGGGGAAACAAACAGAAAACACAGATTCCAAGAGTGTCCAGACACAGGTTGGGGTTGTAGTTCAGTTGGGAGAGTACTTGCTTAGCATTCATGAAGTCCTGGGTTTGATCTCTGAATACAACTGGGCATGATAATGTACATCTGTAATCCCAGCACTGGGGAAGCAGAAGCAAGAGGGTTGAGGTGGGGTTCAAGATCACCCTTGGCTACATTGTGAGTTCAAGGCCAGACTGGGCTACATAAAACTTTACCTCAGAAATGAGTAAAAAGAAAGAAAGGATCCGGGTGGTGGTGGCACCTACCTTCAATTGCAGCACTCAGGAGGCAGAGGCAGGCGAAACTTTGTGAGTTCAAGGCCAGCCTCAGCTACAGAGTGAGTTCCAGGACAGGCTCCAAAGCTACACAGAGAAACCCTGTCTCAAAAAAGCAAAAAAAAAGGAAGAAGAAAAGAAAAGAGTACATAAATATAAGTCTATATTGCAGTTTTGAAGATATAGGGGTTTTTGTAAAAATCAAATGGGGTTATTAAACACTTATATACTTACTTTTAAATTTTTTAATTTCATTTGAAAGAATTCATGATCATTTAAGTGAATAGCTGTATAAGCTAGTAGCATTTTCAATGGTATTTTACAGACTGAGTAGCATTGCAGAGTTGCCAAGGTAGAAGACAATTACAAAGCATAGTTCCTAATTTTATATATATGGGGCCTACATCTCAAAGAAAGCCTACCTCAAAATCCTCACTGTTGCTTTCTACCTGAAACTTTGGGACTTTTTTTTCTTTCTCTTTTCTGTTTCTGTTTTCACTTTTCAATTAGCTCAGGCTGAACTAGAACTCACTATGTAGCCAAGGCTGGCCTTGAACTCTAATTGTACTGTCTCCACCTCCCAAACACTAGGATTCCAGTTGTCTATCACTACACCTGGCCCGTTACATTCCTTTAGGTTAAACTTTTAATACCTGTTGAAATGCTAGTGCCATCACTGAAAGGTTTAATATTAGATTGGAAAGAAAAAGAAAGAAGCTCCAAAAGCAGTGGTTAAAAGGTGTTGGTGTTGCAGTCCAGTGTTGCTAAGGAAGTTTCATGGTCACCAGAAACTGGGGTCCCTTTGTCTATTTACTTTATTATCCTAGGCATGAATACACATTCCATTTGCAAGCTCTGCTTAGCATCCAAGATGGCTGCTGGAGCTCAGGCCATCTGTTAATCCCAGAAAACAGGAAAGGAAGAGCATGCAAAAGGCATGTGATAATTTCTATCAGCTTCTAAAGGGATTTCACGACTGCTCTGTCCAGCAACCTCCCTTTACATTGCATTGGTCAAACCCAGCTACAAGGTAAGCTGGGTAGCAAAGTCTTGTCACTACTTCCTTTCTATCCATTGTCATCCAAAAGAAAAGTAACATATTTACCTAAGGAAAATAATGAGAAGTCTCACCACAGAAAGACAACATTTTCATCTTTTATTACTCATTTAAGCAGAAGTGTAGACAAAAGACTTGAAATAATTACTTTAGGACAGAATTAGAAAGCCCAGGGTCTGAGATGAAGAGAAGGAAGGAGCATTCAGACCATAAAACACATGGTTAAGAGAAGAATTAGTGCTTGGCACTTAACAGTTACTCATGAAGAACTTGTAGAGTAAGAGGGGAAGATGGGATGGGAGGGTGGGAGGGAAAAGAGAAAGGAAGGAAAAAACAGAGGTTAAGAAGATGGGAGATAAAAGAGAGGGAGAAAGTGAGGATGGGAAGAAGAAGGGGAGGGAAGAAGGAAAGGAGAAAGGAAGGGAGGGATAGAGGAAAAAGGGATGGATGGAAGGAAGAGAGGATGGAAACATGGGAGGAAGAGAAGAAAGCAATGTGGTGGTTTGAATGAGAATGGCCCCCATAGGATCATATGTTTGAATGCTTGGTCCCCAGCTGGTAGAACTGTTTAGGAAGGATTAGGAGGTGTGTCACTGGAGGCAGGCTTAGAGGTTTCAAAACACTCATGCCCATGCCATTCCCCGTGTGCTCTCTTCCAGCTTATGAGATGTGAGCTCTTAGCTAATGTTTAGTTGCTGCTCCAGTTACCTGCCACTGTGTCTTTGCTCAGCTATCATGGAGTCTAACCCTCTGAAACACTTTCTCAGTTGGCTTGGTCATGGTGTTTTGTCATATAGCAGTAGAAAAGTAACTAATATAGGGAGGAAGAGAGGATGGGAAGAAGAAAGAAGGAGAGGGAGGAAGAGAGGGAGGGATGGAAGGAAAAGGGGAATGAAGGGAAGGAAGAGAAAGAAGAAAGGAAAGAAGGATATTTTTGTGAATGCTTAGGAACTAAAGACGTTGATTTTAATTTTTCTGCTAAAATCCAAGAACCCAGGCTTTTGGCATTTAAGTAGTTTTGTACTTAAGGCCTTCTTGTTTGGAGCTCTGATACAGTTCTCTGTGCCTTGACAATGTCACATCATTTTGTTATCTCCTCTGGACTTCATCAACAAATTATGCATTCCCAATGAAAGTAAAAAGACTCCCAAGGAGGCAAATTGAGTACCAGGAAAGGGACCAAATTTTAGATATGATAATGGTGGGTGGCCTCCAAAGAGCCACAAACACACAGATAGGTAATACGTCTGTAGAATTAAAATTGGGAGACATGAGGAGAGGAAGGGGGAAATTAATAGGAAATAAAGGTATATTACCCTTCAAGGGGTGATGATGAAAAATGCCAAACTATTTGTTCCTTTCAGGCTAGGGAGAACTCTCATTTTGTGTTCCTCAAGCCCAGCATGGAACCTGAAGTGGGTAGGTAAATGAACACCTACTGAATCAATGCATAGATGTCCAAAGGAACAACTTGATATAAGAAGGAAGACATAATATCTCAGTTTTGGGTGGGCATCAGCCCTTACTTACTAGCTATGCCAAACAGCCAATAAACACTCTGCCTGCCATGGAATGTTTTCATCTAAAAGGCCAATGCAAAGACAGTTTATGAAAGAAAACAAAAATAAAGAGAACATTTAAACAGAAGAAAGGAAAAGAAAGGAAAACATTTTTGAAAGTACCAAAATAATGGAAAAGAAAAGGGCAACTTGGGAAATGTAGAAAACAATGTATTCCCCTGTACCTCTTCCTTGCATAAGTCTTCTCTTTTCAATTTTAATATTCTTTCCTTTTATACAAGTGGTCCTTCCTGGATTGAGGATGCAATTTTATTAATAGACTACTTGTATAGCATGCATGAGACCCTGAATTCAATCCCTGGACTGTATAATTTCATAATTCGAGCACCCAAAAGTAGAGGTTCAAGGTAATCTTCAGCTACATACTGAATTTGAGGCCCACCTGGGCTGTTAAAGATGCTGGACCAAAACAAAATAAACAAACAAACTAACTCACAAGTACACATCTAAGAAGACATGAAAAGTTCAAGACTCATTCTTCTTTGAGAAGTGGGGAGGATATCTGAAGAAGACGGGGATATCTGAAAGATATTACTCATCAACACAACATTATTTTATTTGAAGCAAGATTTTTGATGTGCGATAGTTTGGACATGTGAACCAAATGCTAATTATACAGCAATACCCGCCCCCCCCCCCACACTTGGCAAATGCCTTGCACCTCTGTAGAAATAATCTAAAGAGAAATATCAATGTGCAGAGTATTACAATTTGAATTATCTTTTTTGATCACCTTTGTTTCTTTATGTAGCCAAATTGTGTGGGTGTGTTATATTTTGTTTATCCACTCATCAGTTGATGGACATTTGGACTGTTTCTACTTTGGGGCTGTTATGAATAAGGCTTCCATGAATCTACAAATGCAAGTTTTAGTGTGAATGTATGTTCACATTTCTTTAATTATAAATCAAGGCCTAGAACTGCTTGACTGTATGGTACCTATATGTGAAGCTTTTTAAGGAATCTCCAAAGTGATTTCCAAGCAGCTACTGTATCTTACCTACCAGTAATGCATGAAGGTTTCAATTTCTCAACAGCCTCGCTGTTAGTCATGATTATCTCTCCTAATCATAGCCATGCCAGTGAGCATGAAATGGTTCCTTACTATGGGTTTGATTTGCATTTTCTTGATTATTAATGATGATTAACAACTGTCTCTATGCTCATTAGTTATTCTCTGAAGAACTGTCCAGTCAGATCCTTTGCCCACTTTTGAATTAAGCTGTCTTATTATTGAGCTGTCAGAGTTCTATTTTTAGTATATAAACCCCTTTCAAGATATGTGATCTGAAACTATTTGCTCTCATTTTATGTACTATCCTCTCATTTTATTTATCTCCTTTAAAGTACAATTGTTTATAACCTTAATGAAATCTAATGTATATAGTATTTTATTGTTGTTGCTTGTACTTCTTGGTTTTATATCAAAGAAATCATTGCCAAGTTCAAGACTGGGAAGATTTGGCCTGGCAAGATGGCTCAGTAGATACAGGCACTTGCTGTGAATCTGGACATCTTGATCAGTTGATCCCTGAAATTCACAAGGTGGAAGGAGAAAACTGACTCCTCCAAGTTTGTCTTCTGGCCTCCACACATGACTTGTGGCATAGACACACAATTAAGTTAAACAAACAAACAAACAAATAAATGTTTTTTAAAAGTCTGAAAAGAGCCGGGCGGTGGTGGCGCACGCCTTTAATCCCAGCACTCGGGAGGCAGAGCCAGGCGGATCTCTGTGAGTTCGAGGCCAGCCTGGGCTACCAAGTGAGTTCCAGGAAAAGGCGCAAAGCTACACAGAGAAACCCTGTCTCGAAAAACCAAAAAAAAAAAAAAAAAAAAAAAAAAACCCTAAAAAAAAAAGTCTGAAAAGAATTAAGTCTCTATTTTCTTCTAAGAGCTTTAATACTTTTGGCTTTTAGTTCCTACATTTAGTTCTTTGATACATTTGCAGTTACATGATATAAAGTAAGGATCCAAATTAATTCTTATTGCATGTTCATATCCAGCCATACCAGCACAATTTTGTTTTGTTTGTTTGTTTTTAAAGTAATCTTTAAAATTGCCTATTGAATTATTTTGGCTAGTTTCCTAACAATCAACTGGCTGTAAGTATAGGAATTTCCTTCCAGACTACAAATTATCTTCCACCGACTTATTCTTTTGACTTTATGTCATTACCAGACTGCATTGGTTGATGTAGCTTTGTCGTAAGTTTTGAGATTGTAAAATTTTAGTTCAGATTTGCTCTTTTATTGGAGATTGTTTCATGGAGTGTGTGCTGAGTCGTTTACATTTCTGTATGAGTCTAGATTTTGATAGGGATAGCATTTTAATGTCTGTTTGAGGGCCATTGCCTTCTTAACAAGATTGACTCTTCCAGTCCATTGACATGGTTGTGTGGACATGTATTTACTTTCTTTCAAGAATATTTTGCTGTTTTCAGACCTGCACTTTCTATTTCTTGCTTTCATTTTATTTATTTATTTATTTATTTATTTATTTATTTATTTATTTATTTAGCGGTTGCTATTGGAAGTGTAATTTGGGAGGGGAAGGGCTAGGACCGGGTCTCATGTAGTTCAAGCTGGCCTCAAACTTGCTATGTAACCAAGAGTGAGCTTGAACTCCTGATCCTCCTGTCTTTACCTCCCAACTGCTACAATGACAGCGTATCTGGCTAACTTTTAAATTTTCATTTTTTGGATTGTTCATTACAGATACAGAAAAATATAATAATTTTATAATAACCATTTTATAATAAAAATGCTTAAAGACAAATGTCTTGATCTGAGGGAAAAGTAACTGAAACATCCAGAGCTGACATCATCATCAGGTGAAAATAGCCTAATGGTTTATTCTATAACCTTTCCGGACTTGTTAGCTCTACTACTGGTTCTGCATGTGTTTCTTCAGACATACACCATTGTCTTCTACTTCAATCATATTTGGTAGTCTAAAGAGAAGCACTTACAGACATTTTCTCTTCGGGGGCCAAGTAGATTTTGTCTCAGGCTGTTCTGTGTTCTCTAAGTCCATCAAGAACCCCTAAGAAATACATTACTATTGTTCTAAAAATTGTCTATAATCCCCATTGGTTCCCTAAATATTGTTGAGAGTGGGTGATCAACTTCTTGTGATTTATTCCCTGAATTTTTCCCTTTTGCACATTAATACATTCATGTGCCTTTTTGCCTATTTATTTGTTGTTAGTTAATTTCAGCAATTAGAAAAAGAGAAGGGCAGCGTTCCTTTACCACAACACCTGTGCACCACAGGATATTTAGTAGCATACTATTAGATGCTAGTCCTCCTCCCCCACCTTTGTTATAACATCAAAAATATCTCCAGACACATCCTGGTGCACCCTACAAGGCAAAAATTATACTCTGCTTTGAGCCACTACTTTAAATACAAAGAAGATCTATAGGTAAATATAGAGATAAGCAATTGTGTCAGATGGATAGTGTTTCTATTTTTGTGTTACATGTGGGAATTCTTTGTGTTTATTTGCTCTAATGTCTAATTTAATGTCTAATTTTAACTATTTGGTTATCTAACTCATTAGCCTTATGTTCCTAACTGAAAATGTGCATGTGAGCAATTAATTTGGGTTTGCAATAACCAGTTTACCATACTTGTCAAAAATATTACAACATTTGAAAGAACTCACTTAGAAGGCTAATTTATTAACTATTTTTTTTAGCTTTATTAGAGTCAGTGACATTCTTGAAGAAGTTGTTGGGAAACAATGGATGTACTTAAGAAATTAAGCATGTGGCATGTATGTATAAGTGTGGTTTAAATTGTTTTAAAGAACATAATTATTACAGTCCCTGTAAATTTTTGATAAAATTCAACTGTATTTATAAGGCAAATAGTTGAATTTATGATTTGAACTTAAAAATTTAAGAACAATCTCAGCTTTAAAATTTGTTGATTTAGTTTGAATTGAATATTATTTCCAAGAACAAAATTAGCCTCTGAATAATATTTTCTTTGTACAAAAGCCATGGTTGAGGACACAAAGGAACTCCACATTGACAAAGAGAAGCTTGTTGCTTCAGAAGGGGTGTAACCAATAGTTTTACACATTGTCCCTGGGGCCTCCAAGGAACAGCCTTATGCCCTCTAGTCCTCTAATTCCACAGACTCACTTTCTGGAAAGATAAATAAAGCATATGATTTAAAATGAGAAAATTGAGAGTGTAGGGATGAGCGTTCCCTCCAAATCAGGGAAAACGAAAACTATTTAAGCTCTTAGTACTGAGCTATCTTTCCAGCCCCACACAGAACATTTTTTTTAAAAAAAGAATCACATAACAATTTTATTGAAATGCATATTTTGAATTGTTATCAAGCACCCAGATGATGCAGTTACTACTGAGTTGGAAACCATACTCTGATAGCAAGGTTCCAGATGAACCATACCATTTCATTCTCACAATAATCTTGTGTACTGTTAATATCTCCATTTTACAAGTAGGGAAATCCATTACTAGGGAGAGAGAGTGGTTCACTCAAGCACTGGATCTGGTATTCTGCCTCCAGAACTGAGTTTAAATTGCACTTATCTAATTAGAAGTTCTAGTTAAGCTTTGAAAGTTTTAAGAATTTGTTTTAAAGGGTTGGGGATGTAGCTCAATTGGTAGAGTGTTTGTGCAGCATGCACACTGCCTTGGGTTTGATCCTTGGTTATACAGGAAATTTGAGACTAGCCTAAGAAAAATGGGATACTGTCTCAAAAGTTTTGTTTTGAGGAGAGAAAAAAGTCAGGATAATGTGTCAATATTCTCCTTAGCCAATTTAAAAAAAAAAGATGTAAGAAGTCATTGTATAAAGTGTCTACAACAGAATTTCTCATATTTTCATGTGCAGTGAGGATCTTATTAAAATATAAATTTCTATGTAATAGGGCTAGACTAGGACCTGAGTTTATGCATTTCTAACCGCCTCCCAGGGGCTATCCCTAGTACCACACTTGAAGTAGTAAGAAGTCCAAAGTTCAGACTTTTTTTTGTTGTTGTTCTTTGTTTATTTTGAGGTACTCTAGCCCAGGCTGAACTGGAATTCACTTTGTAGCCCAGGCTGGCCTTGAACTCATGGTGATTGTCTTTCATCAGCCTCCCTTGTGCTGGGATTAGAGATATGAGCAAACATGTCTGACTCACACAGTTCTGTTAACTAACAACAAGTTATATCCATAACTGTCATAAGCAAATAACAAAAGAACTTTTGCTCTTATAAAAGAGGATGAAGAGGTGAGGGGGATCTTAGCTGGTGACATTTCTTGCTTATTGTCATGGGTGCTGAACAAAGCTTCTGTCCTCAGAAAACTCACCGAGTATGGTATTAACTCTCTTGAAATTAGGATTCTTATGTCTTCATGGTGGGTTCAAGGACTTTGACTATTTTGAAATACACCGAGAAACTTCTGAAGATTCTTGGTCAGTTTAGGCCAGAAACAAAAAGGAAAAGTAAATTGTTAGACTAGCCAGAAAACGACCTTATCAGTAACTCACAAGATGGGTTTGGTGAATTCTGTGGTAGATGCTACATTCAGTGAGCTTGGAAGTTAGGGTTGTATTGATTTCTTGAAAAACATAAGCTCTACCTAATTAGTAGTTCTAATTACCTAGAGTGCTTTAAAATGTAGATAACCCCAGCATAGATACCCCCAAATTCTCTGAGGATGGGCTCATGCATCAATGTTTAAGTTCCCCAGGTGAGCCCAGTGTTTAAGTCTAGGTGCCACTCAGTAGGTCATTCCAGTTCTTTAACAAGTAAGGAAATAAATGGACGTTCCCCAAGAGTGAGTGCTTACTACAAAGAACCCAAGCTTGCTGTGCAAGACTGGGTCCTCTCAACATCCTGTCATCAAGGGGGAAGGCACTCCACAGGCTCTGCCCTTTTCTGTGAATCGAGCAATGTTACTAGAGGATGGAGAGAGATTTTCTTTTATTTTTTTATTTTGCAATACAATTCAGTTCTACATATCAGCCACGGATTCCCTTGTTCTCCCCCCTCCCGCCCCCCTCACCTTCCCCCCAGCCCACCCCCCATTCCCACCTCCTCCAGGACAAAGCCTTCCCCGTGGACTGAGATCAACCTGGTAGACACAGTCCAGGCAGGTCCAGTCCCCTCCTCCCAGGCCGAGCCAAGCGATCCTGCATAGGCCCCAAGTTTCAAACAGCCAACTCATGTAATGAGCACAGGACCTGGTCCCATTGCCTGGATGCCTCCCAAACATATCAAGCCAATCAACTGTCTCACCCATTCAGAGGGCCTGATCCAGTTGGGGGCCCCTCAGCCATTGGTTCATAGTTCATGTGTTTCCATTCGTTTGGCTATTTGTCCCTGTGCTTTATCCAACCTTGGTCTCAACAATTCTCGCTCATATAAACCCTCCTCTTTCTCACTAATTGGACTCCCAGAGATCCACCCGGGGCCTAGCCATGGATCTCTGCATCCAGATCCCTCAGTCGTTGGATGGGGTTTCTAGCACAACAATTAGGGTGTTTGGCCATCCCATCACCAGAGTAGGTCAGTTCAGGCTGTCTCTCGACCATTGCCAGCAGTCTGTTGTGGGGGTATCTTTGTGGATTTCTGTGGGCCTCTCTAGCACTTTGCTTCTTCCTATTCTCATGTGGTCTTCATTTACCATGGTCTCCTATTCCTTGTTCTCCCTCTCTGTTGTTGATCCAGCTGGGATCTCCCGCTCCCCCAAGCTCTCTTTCCCTCGACCCTCGCCCTTCATTACCCCCACTCATGTCCAGGCTGTTCATGTAGATCTCTTCCATTTCTCCATCATTGGGCTATCCCCATGTCTTTCTTGGGGTTCTGTTTTCTAGGTAGCCTCCCTGGTGATGTGAGTAGCAGTCCAGTCATCCTTGTTCCACATCTGGTATCCTCCTATGAGTGAATACATACCATGTTTGTCTTTCTGAGTCTGGGTTACCTTACTCAGGATGATTTTTTCTAGATCCGTCCATTTGCCTGCAAACTTCATGATGTCATTGTTTTTCTCTGCTGACAGTTTATATTTAAGGCAACTTTTATAGCGCGGTTCACCCATCGGTTTGCGTCGAGAGATTTTCTTTAGTGGTCTAACTACTGGTGAGGTGCTCAGGCTCCTATCAATGAATCCCCCACTCATGCTCTTGTAAGCAACCCTAATGAAACTCTTGGTTTTTAAAAAGGGACATGAAAGTAGAAGGTGGGGGGGGGGCTTGTTGGGATGAGGAAGGGAATCAGCAAGAGTGGGAAGGGGACAAGAGAGGGTAATGGGGGTGAATCTTACCAAACACATTACTTACATGAACGAAAATCCACTGTGATGCATAATAATATATGTTAATAAGAACAAAGAATCCAGGTCTCCTGATTGGGTACTCTGCTGAAAATAAGCCATTGTTCTGCAGGCTGGGGTTGGAGAGAAATGTTTAAATTTCTTTACAAACAAAACAAAATGTAATCCTTATGAAATGATCAAAAAAGTGACTATTAGTTTGCCTACCGTTGCTGTGATAAAACACTGACCAAAAGCAACTTGGAGAGGAAAGAGTTTATTTGTTCCCATCACAGTTCATCATTGAAGGAAGTCAGGGAAGGAACTCAAGCAGGAGCAGAGACAGGAATTATGTAGGAAAGCTGCTTACTGGCTTGCTTCTAAGCTCATGTTAGCCATCTTTCTTATATGTCCCAGGCCCACCTGCCTGGGGATGGTGCTGCCCACAGAGAGCTGGGTCTTCCTATATCACTCAGCAATTAAGAAAATGCCCCACGGACATGCCCACAGACCATTCTCATAGAAGCAATTCCTCAAATGAGGTTTTTCTCTTCCCAGATGTGTCCAGCATGATGTGACAAGCAAGATCAGCCATCACAGGAACACTTGCTGAAAAAGACTAAACAATATTTAACTTGAAATTAATTTATCTTACTTTGAGAGAAGAAAGGATAATATGGTTGTGCTTTCAGAGCCGAAGGAGGATTGTAATGAGCTTTGTAAGCACACAAGACTGTTAAGAGATGGTAGATATGATGAGTTTTAGCCCAACATTCGACTTGGAGGATAGACAAAAAGGAAAAAGAGAAGAGCACTAGATAAGACAGTTACAGAGATTATAGTCTGAGAAAAGTGTGGCCCATCACAGTAAGGTAGTCCCCAGCTTCAGAGCAAGTGTGTGTTCTGAGCTTAGCCCGTGCTTCAATTCCTTCACCTTCACCAGACTAGGCAAATCGGAATCAGAGTCTGTCCCTAGGACAGAAAGTCGGGGTTCTCTTTCTTTTCTGTGGTTACCATCTGGGATCATATAAGCTGGAGGTATTTGCAGCCATGCCTTATGGTGCTTAGCATGGAAGAAGCCTTCGCATAGAAGGACATTGAGATGGGGTGGGGCTAGGGAATGAGAAAGAAAGTGAAAAAAAAAAACCTCCAATAAGATAATTCGAATTCCTGTAATCAGAATCCATCAAACCTATGTCATTCCCAGACATAAGATCTGATAAATTCCCTTTCTTACTTAACCTAGTTGAGTCAAGTTTCTGTCACTTGCACCCAAAGAGCCCTGACTCAGACTGACTGGTTATAAACTCATTAAAAGAACACCCTACAAAACCCTCTAGGTTCATCTACTACAGGACTTTCAGAGTAGTCTCTGAAACAAGTACCCTATGTCTTACTTGTTAGAGGTACAAACCCTAAACCTACTGAATTGGAAAGCCTAGGGTTGGGGTCCAGCCCTTAGGCTTAACAAGTCATCCAAATGCTTTCATACAATTAAAGTTGGAGATACATTGTTCTGGTATTTCTTTTACATGACACATGAAAATGAGATCCAGAAATGAGCATTAACTTACCAAAGGTCACTGACCTAGTGAGTGGTGGCCCTCAGCCTTAGGACCCTCTTAGTAAGCCAACAGCTGTGGGTCTGAGAAAGGAGGGTCACTTGGAGTTCTGAGAGAAGTAACACATGGGTTGGCAAATAACGGGGAAAATATTTTCGGTCAAATAATACAGTATGGTTGGAAACACTTGCTGTGTGTTTCCACAGGAGTTTGGAGAACATTTTACTCATCTTGTCTCCCCAGCTGAGCCAACAACAATGTGTTAAAGCTCCATGGCCAATGGCAGGAATCCAGGAGAGTCCTTTTATGGGCCAGCAAAGAGGAATTTCTTAGAAAAGCTACAGAAATTATGCTACTATCACATTTTACTTCATGGAGTGAAGAGCCAGGAGAGCGAAGCACAAAGCAGGGGACTGGAGCTATTCCTGAGTGCCACCTCTTGTCCCAGGGGCGGGAGGGGGGGACGGACGATAACACTGGAGACTTGGAAAATAACTTATGCTTTTAAGCTTTCTCTTTTCAGGTGGAGGCACAGCAGCAGTGTCCCCAGAAACTATTTGGCAGTGTGCTTTCCAGTGACTTCCTGAGTCTTTACTGGGTACACAGTCTATCAAGAGATAAACTGAAGAGAGGGGAGTTCCTGGCACCAGTATCTTTCACTTTAGTCTCCCATCATCCTACTCTTGAGTGTATAGATAGCCATAGTAAGGAATCTAGGGAAAGTTCAATTTTAGCAGTCAGCATACATGCTTGATTTGAGCATCTACTCAAGCAAGGTTAAGTCATTCAAGGAGGCACTTGGTTAAAAGAAAAACAAAATTAATCACTGCTTCCCCTCTTATGAATCCCCAATTCACAGGTTTAGTTGTCCACTAGTTATTTCTATTTTATCCTATCTTATTCTAGTTTTCTTGAGACAAGTTCTCATGTAGCTCAGGCTGGCTCCAACTTGCTCTATAGCCAAGGATGGCCTTAAACTCCCAATCCTCCTATATCTACCACCCAGGTACTAGGATTACAGGCATTTGTCATCAGCCCTGGTTTCATTTTCAGTTATTTATTGAATGTCAGATACGTGCCAGGTGCACATCTTGTGGTACTTTGAATAAAAATGGCCCCCATAGGTCCATAGGGAATGACACATTATGAGATGTGGCCTTGTTGGAGTAGGTCTGGCTTTGTTGGAGGAAGTATGTCACAGGGAGTGGGCTTTGAGGTCTCAGATGTTCAAGCAAGGTCCAGTGTCTTATTCTTCCTTCCTGCCACCTGAGGATCCAGATATAGAACTCTCAGCTACCTCTCCAGCACCATGTCTGCCTGCATGCCATCATGCTTCCCATGTAATAATAATGGACTAAACCTCTGAACTGTAAGCCAGCCCCAATTAAATATTTTCCTTTATAAGAGTTGCCATGGTCATATTTTCTCTTCACAGCAATAGAAACCCTAATTAAGCATATCTAGACACTGGGGACATGGGAACAACAAAAATAACTTTTAAAAGCTTAACCCTCATGAAAGTTAGCTTCTGTTTCTGGGAGGAGATAGACAATAAACAAAACAAGTAAATTAAATATGTTGGTTGGAAATTTGTGCAGGGAAAGGAAGCTGAGGCTGGAGAGGGAAGGGGTTTGAGAATAGAAATTGGGAACAATATCTACTATGGTCTTGGTCATCCACTTTTAAGAAAGATCTAATCCAGCTACAGAAAGTTTGGAAAAAGAGACTTGAACTATCAATCAAGAACTAACTACTAGTTGTATAGATCTATTCATATATACTGGGATGTATTGTATAGTAGATATCAGCCTTCCTTTCAGTGAAGCTGGAAGTTTTCCAGCCTTCCTTGCACTGAAGTTTGAGACAGGAAACTAGTATGGGTCAATTGATTATGTGAGGTGTGTTACTTCTGGCCCCAGACATTTAAAAGCTTACCTCTTTCTACTTTTCTCTTCCCTGCCTCAGCTATGTTGGATGTGTGAGTTTCTGACAGCTTCCCTTTGAGTTGGGGGATGTTATCCTGTTCTACCTCGGGGTTCATATTAGGAACGATACGTCTTTGCGCAGTTTAGAGTTGCCACTAGGGTCTGGTCGGACTTTGCTTGTCAAACACATCTACTCTAGCCAGAAACAGGTGTGAACAACATAGAGAGCAGAGCAAGCTGCAGGTCTTGCTCTCTGGGCACTTAGGTTCTAGTTGACGACTAAAATTACAAGGTTATGAATGACAGTTGCAGACAAATTAGGGCTATGGGAATTTGTGGGCAGAAAGGAGCTATGACTGCTGCCTGGCATCCTGGGATTGTCACACAGTGCAGAGTTTACAGAGCAGAGGCAGAAGGGCATTCAAAGAAGAGACAGAGTTCTAGTTTACCCTTGAGAAAAGTGTATGATTCAAAAATTAAATGGCCTTTTGAAGGGCAAGGATGTCAAGCAAGATGTAGAGCAAACATAAAAATAAAGCAATGGGAAAGGGTAGGCACAGTCTAAGAAGAATGTATGAAGATTCCAAGTAGAATTGAGGATTCACATGGGGGCCCAGGTTGAGGACAGATTCCCAAAGCGCTCTGAATGCCATGCCAAGGAGTCTTGGCTGGATCCTGCACATGAGAGGGAATGGTGGTGGGGAGTGATTTGGGAGGTCAATGAGACCATTTACAATTGCAAGACTGAGGCATATGTTAGGAGGCTGCTGCCACAGACAGCAAGAGGGTGTGAAAGCATAAGCCAGGGTAATGTAGTACCTCTTCCAGAAGAGTAGGAAGCATAAACTAGGAGCACCAGCCAGTGTTTTATGGCAGAAATGCAGAATCTCAAGCATTACTCCAAATCTGCTGAAGCAGAATCTGCATTTTAACGAGACATTTTCCCTCCTAGTGCTTGCCATTGAACTCAGGGATTGTGGATGCATACACAGGGGTTCTACCACTGAGCTATATCCCTGTTCTTAGCAAGACTTCTAGATGATTCATAAACATGTTAAAGTTTGAGGAGAACTAGTTTGGTAGATAGCAGTTGGTGGCTATTTTAGATCACTGGGGCTAAGAAATTTTAGAATGGATACTTCTAAATGACAAATTTATTTCTCACAGTTCTAAATGCTAGAAACTCCAAGACCATGGCACCAGCAGCTTTGGAGTTAGTGGGGCTCTGTTTTCTGGTTCGTAGGCTATCTCTTACCGATTTTTTGACATAGTAGAAGGGGTAAGGGAATTCTTTGGGTCCTCTTTTATAAGAACACTGTCTTAGTTAGGGTTTCTATTGTTACAACAAAACATCGTAACAAAACAAGGTAACTTGGGGAGGAAAGGGTTTATTCATCTTACACTTTCACATTGCTGTTCATCATCAAAGGAAGCCAGGACAGGAACCCATGCAGGGCAGGAACCTAGAGGCAGGAACTGATGCAGAGGCCATGGAGGGGTGCTGCTTACTGGCTTGCTTCCCATGGATTTTTCAGCCTTCATTCCTGTAGAACCCAGGGCCACTAGCCCAAGAATGGCATCACCCACAGTGGGCTGGGCCCTCCCCTGTCAATCACTAATTAAGAAAATGCCCCTACAGGCTTGCCTGCAGCCAAATTTTATGGAGGCATTTGCTTAATTGAGGTTCCCGCCTCTCAGATGACTTTAGCTTGAGTCACATTGACATAAAATTATCCAGCACAAACATTAATCTCATTTATATAGAAGATGAAATGAGGGAACTAACAATACCACAGTAAGATCTGATGCATGCAAGAGCTAATGGGCGCTACAGTTAGTGGGAGGAGGGCTGAGGTGGAAGAGAATATTTGAATAGTCTCCCAGTATCTTTCTCCAGGGAAAAGAAGATAGAGAAGGCAAACTAGGCTAGTAAGGGAAGCCTCTCTTCTCTAGATGTTCACCTTTGAAATGAGCCCTATGGTTTCAAAAGGCAAGAAAATCCACTTAAAATTGAGTGGCCAGGACACCATAGATTACCATCCTCCCCAACCCAGAAGGGCCATGGCTGTTTGGAGTTCTTGTGTTAGTGCTGGGCTGAATATGTCCTAAGCCTGTGTCTTCTTTCTCAATAACTGGAAAAGATCCTCTTCCTACTACTCCACCCCAAACCCATGGCCTTGAGATTGCTCATTGCCAGCCAGGGTGGTGGTGAGTTTCACCAACTAATCCTAGTGTGCAGATTGACTGGGTTGCCTTTTGCTTCCTCTGGATTTTCTAATTATTTGTGTTGGCCAAGAGCCACATTCAGCCCTTTCCAAACTGGAACACATTCTCAGAAAGGGTTGGTCTCACCATCCTCATCTTGGTTTAGGCCAAAGTCTGGTTTCATTTTTCATTAAACTGCCATTTGTAACTTTCACTGAACAAAGTGACAGCATGCCCAACTGTCTTCATTCAGTGATTTTTTTTTTAACAAAAGAGGGCCTTCTTGCCCCTCAGGAGAATGCATGATTTATTTATCTCCTCCATTGTGAAATCAGCTTACCACCATTACAACTAACAAAATGTTCTGAAGAAAAATGTTTCTGTATCACACGGTGACTTCACTCAAGTTGGCAGTGACGAATTTCTCACCTAAATCTACCAACGCCTACACCAGAAAGGGAGAATTTTATCACTGGAGATAAGACCACTTTGCTTTGACTGGGGGTGAGGCCACCTCTTGTTCTCCTTTTCTGTCCAGGGTCTGGCATCAGCAGGTGCAGTAATCATCAACAATGTTCCCCCAAGTATCTCCAACTCTTCTCTTCCTGGGCCTTCATAGGCCTGTATCCCCTGACTCTCTGTGCCTAGGTACAATGTGCAAACACTTAAATTGATAAGTCAGAGCAGAAATGGTACACATCAATTCTAGACTGGGCATCTAAGACGCTTTTGATCCAGAATGCCCGCCCTCAGCCCCCAAAAGCTCTGAGTACATACTTGAGTCTCTACTTCACTGATGAACACATACTATAAGAAGTAAACCTTTGCTGTATTAACCACTGATATTATGGGTGCTGTTTGTTACTTCATTGTAACCTAAGCTTTCTTCAATGAACTATATGTACAAAATAATGTTTATTTGTAGGGTGTTTTTGTTTGTTTTGTTTTTCTTAACATGGTGACATCTTCTTAAAAAAATTTTTGAGGTTATAGCTTAATTACAATATTTCTTCCTTCCCTTTCCCCCTTCGAAACCTCCCATACACCCTCCCTACTCTCCTTCAAATTTAAGGTCTCTTTTTACACTAATTATTGTTGTGTGCATATATGTATTTGTATATACATATATATTCCTAAATATAACTTGTCAAGTCTGTATAATATTACTTGTATATTTGTTTTCAGAAATAATTGTTTGGAACTGGGCAACCAGTTGATGCATTCTTCCCTAGGGAAGAGCACATCTCCTGCTCCCAGATTTTCTCACGTGTCTATGGTTCTTTGTATAGGGTTGAAGCCTCATGGGTTTTTGGTTGGTTGTTTTTTGAGACATGGTACTACATAGCCCAAACTGGCCTTATATTGGCTATGTAGCCAATGATGACCCTGAACTCCTGATATTTCTGCTGTAACCTCCCAAGCTCTAGAATTACAGGCATGCCTCACCACAATAGGCATGCCTTTTACTTGTGATGAGGAAGTATTTTGTTGGAGATTAAAAGGGTGCCTAAATAACCTAAACCAACTAATCCTTGGAACTACCACTGTAGTTCCAATTGCCTTCATTACTTCCTTTGCATTTTATAACCATGGAACTGAGACTCAGATTAAAGTAGAAATACTGATTACTTAGTGGCTACACGGGTAGATCACCACCAATTTCCCAATTCTGTAACAGATACTTTTGCTATGCCATTGTCCTATGCAGGTATTAAGAGCACAGGAGTTCAAGAGCCATACTCTACTGATGGCAGTTTGGGCTCTATCATTTTCTAGCCCGGGATATTGAGAGAAGCTAGTCAGTGTTTTTTTGCCTCAATTTTTTTTCATCTACACTTCTCACTGTGAGTTGCCCTGGGGAATTATGGAAATATAAAGTATGTGAAAATCTAAAAATGTTAGTTGCTTATTTTGATTGTTTCATATTCTGTATCATCAGCCCACTGTCTTCACTTGTGCCAGACCCCCATGTTCCTGTCATACTCTTCTGCCTTTGGTAAATTATGAATCTGTTTTAGAGCATCGTATGTTATGTCTGCACACTATCTGGCCACAGGTCAACTGCATTTAAAGTCCTAAGGAGTACAGCTGAGTGCTGTCCTCCTATGCCGTATCCCTTGACCTAGACCTGAGACTAGAGGGTCCTCCAGTGAGAGGATACAAGGGTACCTACTCGCTCTTCTCACTCTCTGCTCTCTTTCTTAAATGTGCTGTGCCTGGTAATCAAACTCTGCCACCAGCTCCAAGAATCTGTTGGGTAAAGGCCAAAGTTACCCCCTCTCTGGTTACTTCGGATAAATATTTAACCAGGAATCTTGACCACCCACAGTCTTCCTTTATGTTATCAGACAGTAGCTGAGTAGGAGGCAGGTAGTCAGAACTGCTTCCTGGGAAGAACGGAGAGCTCTCTGCCTCTGACTGGAGGCGTCGGGTCCTAGTCATTTTCCTCTTCTTTAGGTGCTGTCAAAATTACGCTGATCTGTGAGTCAGGAAGAGAATGCAAGTGGCTGGAAGTGGATCAAAATGTGAATTTTTAATTTTAGGGTAAGGACTGACTCATGTTTGTTTTTGAGGCATATTTCCTTTAAGTGTTTTTTTTTTTCATAGCAATTTGTTTAAAGGGAAAGCATACTTATTTTGGTATATTTCTTTTAACAATATAATTTTTAATATGAGAAACCCATATTTTAACTTTTCATTGAAGTGAAACCTGTATCCAGTAAGTGTTCATACCACAGGTGAGCAGTTCAATGAGTTTTCACTAATGTAACAAGTAAATCCATGTGACCAGCACCCAGGTCAAGATCAGTATCTGAACCCTGCCAGCCCTTCTTATCTGTGCCGGAAACTCTCTTCCAGTTCACTAGTGACCACTAGCCTGACTCCTGACAGTATGTATTAGTGCTGCCTGTTCTAGTTGTTATTGAGACAGAATCAACATTTACGACTGTTTGCCTCCCTTCACTCTCATTCTTCATGAGTTCCAGCCATGCTCAGCACAGCAGTGCTTCATACATTCTCATTGGTAGCTTGGTATCCTGGTTTGTGGCAATACCATCACCACCTTCACCACATTTCAGTCCCCTTTCTTTTTTCAGTGGAGGGATTGAATTTAGGTCCTCACAGATGCTAGAGGCAAGTGTCAATGCCACTAGGCCATCTCTTCAGCCCTCCTTTTACTTATTCTTTGGAGGAGGCTCTCATAAATTGCCCAGACTGGCCTTGAACTTACTCTGTAGCCCATACTGGTCTTCCCTTGAATTTGCCATCCCCCTGTCTCTGTTTCCAGAATAGCTGGGATTATATTACCAGGCTGGGCCAATGGGCATTTGGGCATTTTCTAATTAGCATAAATACAGTAGTGTGGTATCCCAGCTCATCTTCTTTGGTAAACATACAACCCGTTTCTGTCGTGGCTGCATCTAGAAGGGGAATTGCTCATCATGCAATAGTGGTACTCTGCCAGAGTTCCAAAGTGCTAGAAGCAATTTACATCCCCACTAGCTTTGTATGAGAATTCTTGTGGGTCTATGCAGTATGAAGTCTGTTTTATAATAAGGCAAACATGGAAACCAAACAGAACCAATTTAAGCCTTTGGAATGACAATCTGTTCATTAAATACACTACCTCCCTCCAGCTACAACTTTTAGCCTGTTATGTGACCTGGATGAGCTTCCTGCTCTCAATCAACTCCCCCTTAATTCAACCACTCAAAACTCTGTCTGAAAACATTACCCATTCATTTCTCCAGCTAGAATGTTGTGAGCATTAATAACTTGGTGTTTGCAAAACAAATTCAACCCCTCCTGCCAGGTGGAATATATCCCTGGAGCTCCAATGTGGCTAATATGGCAGAGTGAGCCTCTCTGCTCGGCAGATCTGCCTTTTGTAAATATCACACCTCCAGAATTGTGAATACAATTCAAAATCCAATTTGGGTCATAAAGAAAAGAATGCTATATTCTCCTGCAAGTTTTAAGAAAGCAGAGCTGTGCTTTCATATCGTAAAGCACTTTGCAGCTATAGGCATCGCTTGACTCAAGGAGCCAGAAAGGGGATTTAGAGGGCTTATATTTTCTCCCGGTCTCTAAGTAAGATTCAATACTGTGGAAGCCATGCTCCAGAATTCCATCTGTTAAATGAGGGTACTTTGACAAGTTGTTTAAGTGATCTGTGTTTTCCAGGTTTAGTTTTTATTCTATGAAGGTGGAGATGCTGACAGTGGGAAAAGGTAGAGGGAACCAAGGCAATATCCTATAGTGCCACCCTGCCCACAGTGTTGCCCCCTCCCGCAGCAGGCAGAGGAACGATGAGGACCCCTAGTTTCTAGCTACCCAGTGAACTACATGAACTATGAACTACGTAGCTTCTTTCAGAAATCACTGAGCCCAGTCCTTACCCAATATGTTTCTCTTTTACCAGTGTCTCCAATCCCCACCCCGCCCCTCTGGGGAGGTCTGGTTTCTGCATTCAGGAATATTCTGGCAAAGGACTAGGGTTCCCACCTATCATGAGCCTGTGGCACTCAAAGTAGCGGGACCAGGCCTTTGGGGATCAAGGAGCCCCTTAAAGGTAAGCCGCTGGGTGGAGACTGGAGTGGGGAAGTGCACCCGGCCGCCCAGCATCCCAGGGGTTCCCCACCACCGAGGCTGAAGCTCTTCGCGGGGCTGCTTCCCGGTGTAGGCGCCCCGCCCGCTCCCCACCTCCACGCCCAGCCCCGCCACGCCGCCGGGCGCCCGCCGCGCCACGCCGGGCCGGGCAGCTGCAGAGCGGGCGGGCGAGTGGTCCGGGAGCGGCGGGGGCGGCGCCCGGCCCGCGGGAGGGAGGAGGAGGGACGCAGCCCGACGGAAAGGGGAAAAGGAGGGCGCGAGGGCGCCAGCAGCCAGCCTGTCGCGGAGACCCACAGGTAAGTGTGTGGCGCCGAGAAAAGGGATCTGAACCTCGAGGGGTCCTAAGACCTAAGCTGCTGAGCCAACAACGGGCGATGGGCCCCGGTGGGCTCGATGACCGGGAGGGTGACCGTGTTGTTCACTGGGTTGGTGGCTCTGAGCTGGAGCTCTTGGGGCCGTCTTGAAAGGCAGAGGCAAAGCACGGAGCCCAGAGGTCCCAGAGTGGGAAAGTGCATGTGGTAGGAAAAGGGCGAAGCTATCCCCCCCTCCCCAGGAGGGGGGGAGAAACCTGCAAATCGCAAAGCTTTAAATGATCTCAGACCCTCCCCACACCTCTGGGCAAAGAAGCCATGAACCTTACTCCGGAGGGCGATCTGCTGACACAGGACTTCCTGGGACACGGTTTACCATGTCTGGCAAGTGGGTGCGAAGATACTGAAGGAATGTAGATGTGCCTAGGACCCAGAATGGCTGGGCACAACACCAGTAGGCAGGGCCCAGAACAGGTGGCCCCAGGTACAAGGGGATGGACCAGCATCTCAGAACCAAGGGATGGTTATCAGCTGAAAAGAGGCTAGTGGTCTTGGGATGTTTCCACTGGAGCTTGGGTTTCAAAACTCCAGAACAATATACAAAGTGAGAGGGAGAAAGAGAGCTGACCCGCCTCACATGAGACACAGGAAGCATGACACCAAAGTGTCCTGTGGCTGCTTGTACGGGAACACTTCTAGTCTGGCCTGGCACAAATGTATGAATCCCCCCGGGGAGCTTTTAAAAAGGAGATTCTGATTCAGTAGGTCTGGGGTGGGACCCAAGAGTCTGCATTTCTGTCCAAGCTCTCAGATGGTACTGTAGCTTATGGACCACACTCTGTGGCAGGCTCTACAGAACTGCTTTTTGTCCAACAGGCTGAAAAGCTGAAGCAAAAATGGGAGGTGAGGAGACAAGACAAAAATCCTAAGACTTCCCAATCCCATCTCTTAAATCACACACATGCTATGAAAAAGGTTAATCAATTGCTACTGGACTAATAGTGAAATGTTCTACTTTTCTTACCAACTTTCTAGCCAACGAGAGGCTCCAATAACAAAGCCTCCCCACCTTCAAGGGCTTGCTACCTGCACTTCGTTTAATGCCATGATGACGCTTCACATTTTTTTTAAACAAAAGATCTCCAGTTTTTATTTTGTTCTGGGCTCCACAAATTATGTAGTAGATCCTGTCTCTTAGTGGAACTGTGTCTGATTAGGGTTCAAACTGGTGGGTGATGATGAGAAAAGAATTATTAGGTTAGCTTCTTGCAGTTATTCTGATTTTTCTGAACATCTCTTTGGCTAGCTTTAGTAAATTATGAGTATGGACCCCTAGTCATGCATGGTATGGCAGAATTTGTTGCATTTGTTTGTTGTTAATATTAATTAGTAACAATGCGTCAAGAGCATCGTTATTTTTAAAGGAACTTGATTATGGCTGGACATGGTGGTGTCTATCTATAATCCCAGCTCAGGGGAAGTAGAGGCAGGAGGATCAGGAGTTCAAGGTCATCTTTGGCTATGTAGTGTAGGTAAAGCCAGCTTTGGCTATGTGAGATCCCGTCTCAAAAAAACAAACAAACAAAAAAAGAGTTTGTTAGTACATGATACAATTAAGTGTGGTGTCAAAATAATCTGGAAGTCAACTGAAAAAGTGTGTGCTGTTTCCAAATTATTTGGGGAGTCTTTAGTGGCTCATAAAATTTTGCTTAGGTGAGCTCTAGAATGAACTGGACATCGCTTCCTTTGGCTGCTTGTATGGGTCAACCACAAAGCTGGAAGATAAAAGTGGCCCAAATTTTGTAGCTCTTCAGGGATATTGTTTTCCGTGGGCTCAGCACCATGCCAGCCCTGATCGGATTCCCTTCTGCTTTTATCATTCCCCCATCCCTGCAAGGTGACCTTCATTCAGTGGAGCTAAGGCAGTTTAGCTACTGCAAGGCATTGAGCAAACATAGGGTCAGCATCAGTGTTCCGTGTGTGAGTCATTCTTGCCCCAACCTCCCCTCTCCCCCGCAAACTGAAGGTGTGTGTATTTTTTCAGGAGAAAAAAAAAAAAAACGTTAGAAATACAGAAAAGAAAAAAATGCTACTAATTATGGATATGGGTCTGCTTAGCAGAGGGAGAAAAAATTGGAGAAATGGAATTTCATTGGTGGGTTTGGCCAGGAAATCCACTGTTTTTGGTACCATGAGGTGTCTTCCAGAAATGGCAAAGTAAGTTTGCTCAGGTGTTATGGAAAGCCAGCAAAGAAGCTGATTTTCCATGGCTGATGCGGTTATTCTAGGGACTCAGGGAGGTGGGGGATATCACAACATGTGTCTGCCCTCAGTAAAAGCCTGGGAAAGGTACCTATGTCAAGAACAAGTGGTTTTTTTTAATGTTTATGCTTTCAAAGACACATAATTCTTTAATCTGTGTGGAACTTACCTCTGGGCATGGTGGGAGGTGGTGTAGTTGGAACATTTGGGGGAAAAAATCATAAAATAAATCCCCTAAAAGATTCTGGTGAACACTTCCACTTTATAGATCTGTTTAATTCTTGAGTCTACTTTGTGTTTTTTAAATTTAAGTGTAACTTATTTACAAAAAAAAGTCATCTTTTTAGTGTAAAATTCTAAAAACACATATAGTCATGTAACTACCACCTAAATATAGAACTCCATTAGCCCCGAAACTTCCCTATAGATTCTTTGTATTCAACCTCTCCCACAACTTTCAGTCCCTATAATTTTGTCTTCCATACTGGTCCACGAATGAAATCATATACTATATAGCCTTCTGAGTCTAACTTCTGTTGCCTAAGGCAATGCATTTGAGATTTTATCTATGTTAGTGAGTATTCCCATTATTTGTTCTTTCTATTGCTGACTGGTATTTCATACCTTGTCCACTCATCAACTCTTGATGGTTATGAATAAAGCCAATATAAACATTCATAGATAGCATTTTGTGTGAATATACATTTTCATTTCACTTGGTTTGATATTTGAAAGTAAGGTTGCTGTTTTGAATAGTAAGCTAACTTTAAGAACCTGTCTAACTTTTCTAGAGTGGTTATAGCAGTTTGTTTGTTTGTTTGTTCGTTTTGTAGTACTTGGGACTGGACTTAGGGCCTCACGCATGCTAAGTGAGTGCTCTGCCACTCACTTTCCCCCTCAACTTGTGCTGTTCTGTTTTCCTTCCTGCCATTGATGAATGAGAAGTCCAGATGCTTAGTGCTTGGTATTATTGGTTTACTTTATTTGTAAATGGTTTTGCTCATGTTTGTTTTTTAATTGTACATTGAAGGCACCACTATCTCAAGTCGTTACTAATTATATGGGCTTGCTGTTGTCCCTGGTTTGGTTTGGTTTTGCCTTTCAGAGAAACAGCTGGGTCATATCATCTTATTTTATTTACGTTATGTTTTGAGTACATCACTGTATCTTTTCTAGTCATTATCTCAACACACACACACACACACACACACACACACACACACACACACACACACGTGTATGACTTCATTGCTAATTTTATATAAAATGATAGTTAAGGTTTGCTTTTTACATATAAATATCCAGTTGAAACATCATTAGTTAAAAAGACTCTCCTCACTCTCTGTGATACCTTCTTGACTCCTTTGTTAGAAATGGACTACATATGTGTATTTATTTTAATTTCTCTATTGTGTTCCATTTATTGATGTGACTCTCTTATACTAATACTATACTGTAGGCCTCTTAATTTTTTTTATGCGACCGAGTCTCATGTATCCAAGACTAGCTTCAAACTTGAACTCAGTATGTAGCTGTGTATGATCTTGAAGTTCTGATATCAGTGCCTCCACCTCCCAAGTGCTGAGATTACAAGCGTAAGTCACTAAACTGACCTTATAATGGTGCTAAGAACAGAACCCAGGTTCTCACATGCTATGCAAACACTCTACTAACTGCACAATAGCCTGAACTGTCTTGTGCATCTTAAAGGTCAATTTCTAGATTACTTTTTGGTATGTAATATCTGTTGCTTTTAGAAATTGTGCCTGTGCTCCCTTCCAGCCCTGTTTCATCTTTTAATTTCTACACCATTGAGTATGAAAGCTATTTAATTTTTATAGGGATTTTCTTACATTCAAGCCATCTTGCTGAAATGTAATCATTTGATAGTTTTTCAGTTGCTTTTTCTAGACTTTTCAAGGTACACCATCAAATTGTCTTTGAATGGCAATTATTAAGGGATCCACTCCTAATATTTTTTACCTCATTCTATTTTTTCTTAGTGGCCTGGCTTCCTTCTAGAATAACGTTGAGTAGCAGTGTCTGACTTGAGTAGGATGTCTTCTAAAAGTTCTATTTTGTTGTAAAGTTCTAGTGGCTACTCTTATCTTTGAAACATTCCTTAACATTTTTAGCTTGTTTAAAGTCTGAAGTTTAATTTGAAATTTTATTGTAGAGATTGGAATTATTTTATTCACTGAAAACCTAACAGGTTTGTGGCCAGTTCGTCTTTCTGGCTTTGTGGGTTCAATATTGATTTTCTTGGAGAAGTTCATATAGAATTAAAGCAAATGGCTTTATTTAGGCAGATTATGAAGAACTCATCCATGGAGAATTTTAATAGTGTGGGAGGGAGGAAGTAAAGGGGCTGTTTTAACCGTATATGTGGATGAACACAATAACTTTGTGGTATTTTTTCAAACTTCCCTAGCCACTATTTTCAGTGAAAATGTATTTTATATTCAACTCCTGTTCAAGTATATCTGTATATAATTGAAACAAAATCTTTCAAAGTGTATGCATTATATTCTGATTATTTTCCATTCTCTCCCATCTGTCCTCTATCATTTCAACATGATTGTGATCTTCTAAGTTGGTTTGATCATGCTCTCATATAATTTCCTGGCACAGTTTGTGAAGTACTGCTTTATTGGGGGCCAGTGAGATTTCTCAGCAAGTAAAGGTAATTGCCATGCAAGCCTGATGATGTGAATCCAATTCCTGGAACCCACAGTGGAAGGAGAGAACCCATTCCAGGCAGTTATCCTCTGACCTACACATGCCTGCCATGGTACATGTGAATGCACTGGTTCTCTCTCTCCCTCCCTCCCTCCTCCTTCCCTCTTCCTCCTTCTCCCTCTTCCCCCCTCTCCCTTTTCCTCCTTCTTCTTCTCCCCCCACTCTCCCCACTCATACACACACATCACACACAGAAACACACACAAAATAATAATAAATGATTTTTAAAATTTAATTTAAATCTTTTTTTTTTTTTTAGTTCACTGGGTTCTTCTGGTTTGTATCCAAGACACATTCATTTTTCTATTAACTCGTGCTGTGATACAAAGTGAGATATCCAGAGACAACTCCCCATTTTTCTTTCTCTAAATATCATGTAACTAAACCAGAGTTTATTCTTGACCCCACAGACTAGTCAGTAAAGGCAGTCTTATAATTCCATAGCACAAAACTCTCTCGTAACTTCTTACCACAGTTAAGATCAATCTCTAGGTGCCCACTTTATCTATTCTCTTCTTACACTTCTGCAAGCACACTGGCCACCACACTGTTTCTCATCTAAACCACATATTTGCCTGCCAGCCTTTGCACATGCTGTGCTTCCTGCCTGGAGCACATTTTACCAGCTAGTCTTGTAGTTTGTTTCCTGGTTTCACTAGAGTCCTCTCAAACCCTCCTTCTAAACAGCAGTCTCACCTAATTCTGGAGAGATTCCTGCTCTTATCCCACTTTGGATCAAAGTGATAACACTATTTATTACCTGTAACTCTATTATTAAATCAGTTTGTCTACTGATTCCACACTTTTCCCCTTGATAAAATGTTAAGTTCCAAAAGGGCAAGAAATTTGTATATTTTTGTCACTGTTGTCAAGATCTAAAATACTAACGGGTCATAGGAGGTACTCATAAAATATGTGTTGAATGTTGAATGACAACACAAATGTTTAGAATCATGCCTAGGCTCTATAAGAAAGAAGATATGGATTCTAAGAGGAATTCAATATGCTATACCCTTCTGAGCAGGGTTAGTGTGGAATTTTCTTTAGATTAAGTGTTGAGTATACTCTGGGTCAGTGGTTCTCAACTTAAGGGTCACGATTCCTGTGGGGGTTGCATATCAGATGTTTATATTATGATTCATAACAGTAGTCAAATTACAGTCATGAAGCAGTAACGAAATAATGTTATGGTTGGGGGTCACCACAACCTGAAGAACTGTGTTAAAGTGTTGCAGTAACATTAGGAAGATTGAGAACCACTTTAGGGGAAGCAGTTCATTACCTAGCAGACACCCCTCTGGTAGCCACCTTATTTGCGACTCTGCAATAGTAACAGTGATGGCTGGTAGCTGCTACTTGCCCAGTAGGCACACTCTTTCTGCTTTGTTTGTATGACTTCATTTAATCCCCCCAGCCACCTGAGGCAAGAATCTTATTACTTTACAGAAGAGAAAACTGAGGCCCAGAGAATTTCAGTCCCTTGTCTATGGTCATACAGAAGACAAGTAGTAGATCTGGGTTTTGATTCTGAAGCCCACGTACTTAACAACGCTCCTAGCAGAAGCAAGAGTTCTCAGTAAACAAGGGTGCTTGGTGGGCAAGCCTGATGACCTGAGTTCAATCCCTGGAACCCATGATGGAAAGAGAACAATCCCTGGCCTTTATGTATTTATAGTTATGGCTTTTGCTCTCTTAGCATATTGATTCTCAACATGGAGTGATTTCTTGCAATGTCTGGAGACATTTTTGTTGTCCTAAGTGGCACCTAGTAGGTAGAGGCCAGAGCTGCTGCTGAACATCATATAATGCACAGGTTACTCCCCATAAAGAATGTCCCTTGCCCATATGTCAATAGTGCTGGGGTAGAGAAACTTCGCCTTGGCACAGTGCTTCTGAAAGCTGTCTGTCTGTTAGAATCATGTGAGGAGTTTAAAAATTAAACAGCAATATCTGGGGCCAGTTTTAACCTTAGCAGACCTCCATGCGTCCCCAGCATTGCCTAGCAATCCTGCTGTGCACTGGCTTTGCTTTCTAGTGCTCCAGAAGAACTGTTTTACACTTTCTTTTGTTTCCTTTGCACTTGTCTTGAGCTCAGTAGATAGGAATCTCTTCATATCTGCACCATCCAAACTTCCAACACACTCATATTTGTAGAAATACTCACAGCACTCCCCACCATTACTGTGAAACTGTGAATGAGATGCCACTGTTGTGTCACAGTCTTTTCTGGGCTCTGGAAAACAGGAGAAAGAATGCCAATGTACCCTTTATCCGGATTTTTAAATAAATTGTTTATTCATTTTACATACCAACCACAGATCCCCTTCTCTTCCCTCCTCCTGTCCCTCCTGCCTTCCCCCTCAACCTCCCCCACATTCCCTTCTCCAAAAAGGTAAGGCCTCCCACACAAGTCAGCAGAGCCTGGTCCATTCAGTAGAGGCAGGTATAAGTCCCTCCCTCTGCATCAAGGCTGAGCAAGGTGTCCCACCATAGGTAGTGGGCTCCAAAAAGCCAGCTCATGCACCAGGGATGGATCCTGAACCTACTGCCAGGGTTGCCCTCACACTTAAGTATTTGGGAGTAAAGGGCCATGGAGTCTGTAACTGATTTTCTAGTGGTTCAGAAATAAATGTATGTGCAAAGTTAAGAATGCAAAAGATAAGGGAAATATGGTAAAATGTTAGCTTTTTAAAAATCCAGATAACTATCTGCATAAGCACATACACTTATTTCTGAATCACTAGAAAATCAGTTACAGACTCCATGGCCCTTTACTCCCAAATACTTAATTGTGACTTTCCTAACAATAAGAGTATTCTCTTACATCACCACAGTGCTGCTATCGATTCAGTAAGTTTAACACTGATAAGATAGTATTATCTAATCTACTATTTCTATTTCAATTTTGACTCTAGTCTTGATAAAGTCCTATGCAGCACCTCTTTCTTCTACTACAAGATTCAATTTAGGACTGCTATTGCATTTACTTGTCCTGACTCTTAGTCATTTTTAGTCTGGGTTATTTTTGCAGTCTTTCTTTTTCTTTATCCCTCTCTCCCTCCTTCCCTCCCTCCATCTCCTCCTCTCTTTCTCTCTTTTCGAAAGACATGGTAGATCTGGCTGGCCTGGAACTCATAGAGATCTGCCTCCCAAGTGCTGTAAGTAAAGGTGTGTGCCATCACGTCAACCTTTTTATATCTTTTGAAGGACAATGATACTTATGATGAATACAGAGACCACTCCCTCTCATTTAATTATTTGCTTATTTATGGGTCCCATGCATGTCTGCCTGGCCTAGAATTCCTCATGTTGATAAAGATAACTTTGAACTTCTCACCCTCCTGTCTTCACTCCCCAAGTGTTGAGATTATAGGAGTGTGCCTCCAACAGACCTGGTCTAAGGATTGAACCCAGGGATTTGTGCATGCTAGGCAAGCACCCTACTAATTGAGCTTTCTCTCTAGCTCCATCTTTTTAGAGATAAAATACCCCTCATTTGTGCTTATCTAGTGTGTCTTGTCATCAGACATAGGTTGTACATTTGGGGCCAGAATATTGCACAGAAGATGATGTATCCTTCTTAGAGCATGGCATCTTGGAGACTCATGTTGCCTATCTCCTCTTTATTGGTGACAATAATTGTGACCACCCAGTGAAGGTGTTGTATAATTTCCTCACTGGATAGCTGCAGTTATTGTATTTTCCTTTAAAATGAACAAGCTTTGGAAGGACACAAATGTTCTGCTCCTCATTAATACTTCCCTCTAGCTTTAGTGATGATTTTTGCGTGATCAATCTTTAATGTGATGGTAGAAAATAATGATTTTTTTTCTAACTCTAGCTGGTCTAGGCAAGAGCCACACTGTCTCCCCTATTTATTTATTTATATATTCATTTATTTATTATTGATAGAAACTCATGAATTCTTATGTTTTAATGGTTTATAATTTATTAACATACATGCTTACTTTGGTTGCCCAATTGTGATGGACTTATTTTTTTTCTAATACTGGGGGTTGAACTTTGTGCTTTATATATGGTAGGCAAATATTCTACTACTGAGCTATATCCCCAGCCCTTAAACTTAGTTCTTTGTTCTGTTTGATTCTTTCTTTAATGAACCCTTTTTCTGAACCATTTCTATAAGCTTGTACTTATGTTCTAATATCTACTCTCTCCCATAGCTCCACATCTCCCCTCCATCTGGTCACTTCTTAGAGGAATTCTTCAAAGGATGCTTATACCAAATTGCTCTATATTTTCTCCTCATGTGATACAGTTGGGGTTAGAGGCTATCCCCAGTCCCTGATAAACTCCATATTGCCAAGTACAGCCATTACTTCCCCAACTTACCATGCTTGACATTAAAGAGAATTTCTCACTTTTTCATTTTTATCATCTTTTATCATACAATATATCCTGGTTATAGTTTCCCCTCTCTCTATTCCTCCCAGTTTCTCCTCCCCTCCCCTCTCCTTCCCTCCCCTTCCCCTCCCCTCCCCTCCTCTCCCCTCCAGATACTCTCCCTTTCTGTCTCCCATTAGAAAAGAACAGGCTTCTAAGAGATAACAACAAAACACAACAAAATAAAATACAATAATATGAAGCAAACACTTTCATATTATAGTTGGACATGGCAACCCAACAGAAGGAAAAGAGCCTCAAGAGCAAGCACAAGAGTCAGAGACCCACCCATTCACACAGTCACAAGTCCCATAAAAATACAAAGCTAATAGCTATAATATGTGGCTGAAGTTTTCCTGGTCCCTCAGCCACTTAGACCCAAGTAAACATACAGAGGCTTATATTAAAACTGGCCATTAGCTCAGGCCTACCACTGACTAGCTCTTACACTTAAGCTCAGCCCATTTTTGTTAACTGTCACCATGTGTTGTGTGGCTTTACCTGTATGCCATTACATGTTGCTCCCTGGATGGCAGGCTGGCATCTCCTCATTCAGCCTTCTTCCCAGAATTCTCCTTGTCTGCTTATCCTGCCTATACTTCCTGCCTGGCTACTGGCCAATCAGCATTTTATTTATCAACCAATAAGAGCAACACATTCACAGCATACAGTGCAACATCACCCATTAATAATATATACACAAAGGACCTGATGTAGACCCATATAGGCCCCGTGTTTGCTGCTACAGTCTCTGTGAGTTCATATGTGCCTTGCTTAATTGATTCAGAGGGCCCATCCTCTTTGGCCCTTATAATCTTTTTGCCTCTTCTTCTTTGGGATTCCCTGAGCTCTGAGAGGAGAAATTTGATGGACAACTCACATTTAGACTTTTGCCGAATAACATCTGGCTATGGGTCTCTGCATCTGTTCCCATCTGCTGCCAGAAAAAGTTTCTCTGATGATGACTGGGTAAGGTACCAATCTATGAGCATAGCAGAATATCATTGGCAGTCATCTTATTGATACTTCTTTTTTAGACTAATAGTATTTGGTTTAACCTGAGGCCTCTGGGACATCTAGTCTCTGATTCTTGGTTACCCAGTGTTGAGTATGGGTTCCTTCTCATGGAACAGGCCCTAAGTCAAATTAGAGGTAGCTTGGCTACTCCTACAAGTTCTGTGTCACCATTGCCCCAGCACATCTTGCAGGCAGAACAGATTGTAGGTCAAAGGTTTTGTGGCTGTATTGGTGTTTATATTTCTCTTTTGGAAGCCTGCAGCATACCTTCCCATGCCAAAGAGACTAGAATGTAGGGTGAAGGCCCAATGTAGGCACCATCTCTACTTCTTCATGTTCAATAAGTTGTGTGGGTGTTGTCCTCCACAATGGGGCCCCACTGTTTGTAGAGAGCAACTCATTGTCTTATCAACAGCCTAGATTGTTTGAGGATTTCCATGGGACCTTTTTGGCCAACAACTCAATTGAATGCAACCCAGTCCCTCCTCTGGAAGCCTTGCCTGGCTACAAGAGATGGCCAGTTGAGACTCCATATCTCCCATTACTAGGAGTCCTCATTAGGATCACCATAGATTTCCAGGAAGTTTCCACTGCACTAGGTTTCCATACCATCCCCCCAAATGCCCCATAGTTCCAGCCATCTCTCCTGGCACTCCCTCCCTCCTTTCTATCTCCCCACCACCCCATCCATTCTGCTCCCTTCCCCACCTACCCCTAGTCTACCCAAAAAATCTATTCTATTTCCCCCTCCCAGGGAAATCTATGCATTCCTCCTAGATTCCTCCTCTTTACCTAACCTCTCTGGGTCTATGGGTTATAACTTGGTTATCATTTACTTAATGTCTAATAGCCACTTATAAGTGAATACATATCATATTTGTCTCTCTGGGTCTGAGTAACCTCACTCAGGATGATTTTTTCTGGTTCCATCCATTTGGCTGCCAATGTCATGATGTCATTTTTTTTTATTAGCTGAGTAATACTCCATTGTGTAAATGTACTACATTTTATTTATCCATTCTTCAGTTGAGGAACATCTAGGTTGTTTCTAGGTTCTGGCTATTATGAATAAAGCTGCAATGAAGATGGTTAAGCAAGTGTCTTTGTGGTAGGATGGAGCATCTTTTGGATATATGCACAAGAGTGGTATAGCTGGCTCTTCAGATAGATCGATTCCCAATTTCTGAGGAACTGCCATATTGATTTCCACAGTGGCTGTACAAGTTTGCACTCCCACTAGCAATGGAGGAATGTTCCTCTTGCTCCATATCCTCACCAGCATGAGCTGTCACTTGTGTTTTTTATCTTAGCCATGTGTAAGATGGAATCTCAAAGTCATTTTGATTTGCATTTCCCTGATGACTGAGGATGTTGAATGTTTCATATGTTTCTCAGCCATTTGAGATTCTTTTATTGAGAATTCTCTGTTTAGATCTATATCCCATTTTTAATTGGGTTATTGGTTTTTTGATATCTAGTTTCTTGAGTTCTTTTATATATTTTGGATGTTAGTCTTCTATCTATCTGATGTGGAATTGATAAAAATCTTTTCCCATTCTGTAGACTGCTGCTTTGTCCAATTAATGGTGTCCTTGGCCTTACAGAAGCTTTTCAGTTTCATGAGGTCCCATTGATTAATTGTTGATCTTAGTACCTGTGCTTATTCTGTTCAGAAAGTCTTTTCCCGCTATCACTATATGTGAGTCAATATGTGATTTAAGCTGTAGTAGTGTTTCTTTTACAAACTTGGGTACGTTTGTATTTGGTGAATAGATATTAAGAATTGAAAAGTCATCTTGGTGGACTTTTTTCTTTGATAGGTATGTAGCTTCCTTATCTGTCTCTTTTGATTAGTTTTGGTTTGAAGTCTATTTTATTAGATATTAAAATGACTGCACTAGCTTGCTTCTTAGGTCTATTTGCTTGGAATATCTTTTTCCAACCCTTTACCCAGAAGTAATGTTTATCCTTGATGTTGAGGGGTTTCTTGGATGCAGCAGAAGGAAGGATCCTGTTTTCAAATCCATTTTGTTAGTCTATGTCTTTTTTTTTTTTTTTTTTTTTTTTGGTTTTTCGAGACAGGGTTTCTCTGTGTAGCTTTGCGCCTGTCCTGGAACTCACTTGGTAGACCAGGCTGGCCTTGAACTCACAGAGATCCGCCTGGCTCTGCCTCCCGAGTGCTGGGATTAAAGGCGTGCGCCACCACCACCACCACCTGGCCTAGTCTATGTCTTTTTATTGGAGAATTGAGACCATTGACATTGAGAGTTATCAAACCAATGATTATTGATTCCTGTTAATTTGCTGTAGTTGTTGTTGGTGGTGGTGGTAGTGGTGAGTGGTGTATGTGTGTGTGTGTGTGTGTGTGTGTGTGTGTGTGTGTGTGTGTGTAAGTGCGTGCGTTCATGCTTCCCTTCTTTTGGTTTTGCTGGTGTGAGATTATTTATTTCCTGTGTTTTCATGGGTGTAGTTAACCTCCTTGAGTTGGAATTTTCCTTCATCACCTTCTGTAGGGCTGGATTTATAGACAGATACTGTTTAAATTTGACCTTATCATGGAATATCTTATTTTCTCCATCTATGGTTATTGAAAATTTTGCTGGGTGTAATAGACTTGGCTGGTATCTGTGGTCTCTTAGAGTCTGCAAGACATTTGTCCAAGCCCTTCTGACTTTTAAAGTCTCTATTGAGAAGTCAGGTGTAATTCTAATAGGTCTGCCTTTATATGTCACTTGCTGTTTTTCCCTTGCAGCTTTTAATTTTCTTTCTTTGTTTTGTATGTTCAGTGTTTTGATTATGTGGTGAGGGGACTTTCTTTTCTGGTCCAATCTATTTGGTGTTCTGTAAGCTTCTTGTACCTTATAGACATCTCTTTCTTTAGGTTAGGAAAATTTTCTTCTATGATTTTGTTGAAAATATTTTCTGTGCCTTTGAGCTTGGATTCTTCTCCTTCCTCTATTCCTGTTATTCTTAGGTTTTGTCTTTTCATAGTGTCCCAGATTTCCTGGATGATTTTTGTCAGGAACTTTTTAGATTTAACATTTTCTTTGACTGATGTATCCATTTCTTCTATCTTGTCTTCAATGCCTGAAATTCTCTCTTCCATCTCTTGTATTCTGTTGGTGAAGCTTGCCTCTGTAGTTCTTGTTTGAATTCCTAAATTTTTCATTTCCAGAATTCCATCAGTTTGTGTTTTCTCAATTTCTTCTATTTCCATTTTCAGGTTGTGAACAATTTTGTTTCCATCAATTGTTTGTGTTTGCCTGACTTTCATTAAGGGATTTATTCATTTACTCCAATTGTTTGTTTGTGTTTTCCTGGGTTTCTGTAAGGGATTTATTAATTTCCTCTCTAAGGACCCCTATTGTCTTCATATAGTTGGTTTTAAGGTCTTTTTCTTGTGTTTCCGCTATGCTTTGATATTCAGGGCCTGTTGCAAACAGCTATTCTATCAGGTAGGAAAGCTGGGCTCTAGTAGAGATATATTGCCCTGGGTGTTATTGATTGTATTTATTTGCTGGCGTCTAGACATCTGTGTTTGGAGTGATTATAGGTCTACCTGCTGATTTCTGGATTTGTCTTTGTTGGGTGAGTGTTTTGTTTCTTGGTTTTTGTTTCCTCTCTGGATTTTCAGAGAGTGTGTTGGCTGTGTGTTCCCTGTTTGTCTGCTCTGCTGATGTGTTCACAGGGAATTCCTGTTGGTGGTGGAGGCTAGGATACAGTGAGGAATCCGGGAGGGAGGTTAGGAGGGAGTGGTCTGTGTGATCCTCAGGGGACGTGGGCAGGGGAAAGGGAGGCAGAGGCTGCAGCTGGTGTTTTTTTGCAACACTAGGGACTGAGACTTAGGGATTGGCTCTGAGGAGAGAGAGAGAGAGAGAGAGAGAGAGAGAGAGAGAGAGAGAGAGACAGACAGACAGACAGACAGACAGACAGAGAGAAGAGAAGGACTGTGGGTGGCTCTGAGGGGAGAGAGAGAGAGAGAGAGAGAGAGAGAGAGAGAGAGAGAGAGAGAGAGAGAAGAGAAGGACTGTGGGTAGCCTACCTGGTATTTTAGCAGGCATCTTGAAGAGCGGTTAAAAAAATAGTCTCCACCTCCTTTTCTTTCTTTCCCCTTTAAAACACTTCTTTTGGCCACAATTAGCCTACATTTGTCTGGTTTTTCTTTGTTTTTGTCCCCTCTTCCTCTGCTTAACTTACAGAGATTGTCAACTCTGTAAGTATGGGGACTTCCTTGTCTTTCAGAACATTCCCTTGAAATGACCTCATTCAATCCTGTGACTTTCCATAGGTTCCAGTACTCCCGGAAATGATTTTTCTCAGCACCCAAGACTTACCCTGCATGGATGTCTACTAGGCACATTAACCTTATCACCTCCAACACAAAATATCTGTTCTCTATTATTCTCATGCAGAATCTGCTGTGTCTCAGTAAGACCCATGTCAGTCTTTCACATCACCATCTGCTTAGTTGTTTGAACTTCAGACTCACAAAATTCACATCCTATGTTCATCCCATCAACAAATCTGATTCGATCCCTAATGTTCCCATTTCTCTCTCTGTCTGCTCCATCACTGTACTTTGCCATCTGTTTCTTGGATGATTGTGGTGGCTTCCAATATCCACCCAGCAGCTAGAAGATCTAATCGGATCATGTCATATACTTACTTCTAGATTACTGCATTCTGCCATGCCTTGCCATGCTGCTCCTATTTCTTCTCTCTTCCCCTTTCTTCCTTCCTCCCAGCACACTCCTTTGGACTCTTTGAGCACATCAAGCTGCCGTGGGGCCTTTTGTATTAACTGTTCTCCTTGAATGCTCTCTTTGCACAACCCCTTCATCTATCTTCGGCCAGTTCATCACTCAGGTATCAGTTTAATAGTACCTCTTTGAGGAGCTGACCTAAAATAACCACTAAGTCACTCTTGTTCTTACCTGGCTTTAATCCCCGGTACTGCACTTTACTGTCCATTTGTTTCTTTGCTTGTATTGATTTTTTGTTGTTGTCTTTTATCCTTAGTGTCCACAGTCGTGCTTGGCAGATAGTAGATATTTGAGACATGTTGATGACTGAATCATACATTTAAGCTCTCTAATTTTCAGCACATGAATACTATGAAGTAAATTCTCCCTTTCCCTCTCCCTCCCTCCCATCCCCTTCTCCAGGACTTTACCTCAGGCCTCTTTACTCAGCCTCCTAAAGTGAGGGCAGGGATTACAAATGTGCACTACCATATCCAGCTTCAGTGTTCTCTTTTTTGCCATTGTACCCCCACCCATGTGTCTGGGGTTAGTCTAGATGATGCTGGTGAAGATAGGAATCTAATAGATTTATATGTGAAGATCCTAATTAAAGTTTCCAGACAAAGGGGAATTATTATTTCTCCAGAGATCACCATTGTTACATTTAATTGATTTATTAATTTATTTTTGGCCCTCCTAAACATAAAACTGTTCTCAAGAGTTTAACAAATTGATGTGTTGACTTTGGGTTCAAACATGTAAATTTTCCTTACATTTATTTATTTATGGGAGCACACATACTACAGCAGGTATGTGGAGCTCAAAGGACACCCTTTGGGAGTCAGCTCTCTTCCAACACCATATGAGTTCTGGGGATTGAACTCAGGTCATGAGGCTTGACTCAGTGGCAAGAGTGCCCTCATGCGCTCTCTCTCTCTCTCTCTCTCTCTCTCTCTCTCTCTCTCTCTCTCTCTCTAATATGCCGTTCTATAGGCCTGTATGTGGATGCTGATGCAGGAAGAAGGTGATGAAGGAACTAATGTTCTTCACTGTTCTTATAGTATCCTTGTTTATTGTGGCATGAACTCTGCAATAACACAAGTGATATTACACACAAGTGTGTGTGTGTGTGTGTGTGTGTGTGTGTGTGTGTGTGTGTGTGTGTGTGTGATAGAATCTAGGGAAAGGGTACCAAAGATGTTTGTGAGTGTGTGCTTCTGTACCTGAAATTCAAGGTCTGAAGACATGGGGAGAAAGAGAAGAAAAGTGGGAGGTTGTATACCAAAGTGATTTTGCTTTTAGACACGATTAGAAGAGTAACAATGTATCTTGCTTTTGTTTTCTGGTTTTAGAGACTGAACCCAGAGATTAGTGTTTAATTCAGTCTCTGAATTGTATACCTAACATTGAGCTGGGCTTTGCATTTTTTTAAACTTCTAGACATGGCTCTATATGGTTCTAAAACTTCCAGGAAAAATCAGTACAATTGAACTCAGCTGGTGCTTTTGTTGTCTAGATGTTTAATTTTTGACAGAATATATTACATGTTCAAGGTAATTGAAGAACCTATTACCTTTGATGCAGTAAGATCTGGTTTTCTGAATAGAGCTGAATGTTTGTTATAGTCACAGTTCATAAATGAGCCAAGAGCTGGGTCTATTATTCATGTAAATAATATTTCTCACCTACACAGCACCATTAGTAGTGAGGTAGGCAAATGTGTCAATTAACATTTCATGGACATTATTTAGGGACCTTTTTTTGTCTCATTTGTGAAAGTGGATAGAGTCTATATATACATATTTTAATTAAACTTTCTTGAAGTACAAATCATATACATTATAAGTTGTATGGCTTGAAAAATGTTCACAGACTGGCCACATCCTTGCTGCTAGCCTGCAGATACAGAATCAGAGCATGAGCAGCTCTCGGAAGTCCTCTAATGCTCCTTTGACAAGTACCAGTATGTTATCTCAAAGACCATAGGTCCCATCCATCAGTTTTCCTAACATTTCATGTGCATGGTACTAGATGGGAGCTCTCACTTCTTCAACTAGATATTGTCCATGAGATTCCTCCACAATGCCGAGCAGTTGTAGGAGTGGTTGTAGTTAGCTTTTCCTCACTGCTGTTGAGTGTGACATCTGCTGCCTCCCACAGTTCATCCTTTCTGCTGGTGAGAGGCAATTAGTTATTCTCTACTTGTTGTCTTTTACTGTGGGGACATTTTAACGTATCTTTTGGTGAACACATATGTTCTACCAGGACACGGGCTAAAAGAATGCTTTCAATATATTTTTTCACAGTTGTCAATACTTTTCTTCTCTAAGTTCATGTAGGGTTAGTAGATACCCTTGGATATAACATACATCTACATTCACAAACAACTCAAACTTTTCTTTATAACTTAAGTTTTAGCATAAGTTTTTGTTTCTTTTCTTTTCCTTCAAAGAATCTGTTTCTATGCTTGTTCATTCCATTACAGCCACCTATATTGAGACATCATTTTTAAGTATCTTGAGAAAATTTGGTTTGCCTTTTCATTTCCTAAAAATTCACTCTGGTTTCTGTTTTTTCATCTCCTTATTCCTTTTGAAAAACAAACAAAAACAACAAACAAACAAAACCACTCCTGACACTGTTGAGTGTGTTCTGCAGACCTTTAGGCATGGGTTCATCACCTGGGTGGCTTTAGAATGACTCAGACATGGCACAGTTGCTAAGTTTGCCAAGGAAAGGAACAAAGGAAAAACGAGGGGATAAAAAAAGCTGACGATCCAAACCAACCATCACAGAAATATATAAAGGAGACTTTGAGAAACTAAAGTATGCCTTCTTTTGTCATGATTACACCTAGGTCAGGAAGTTGACACTTTTTCTTCAGCAAATCTGTTTTTACCCACCAGGTAGAAGTGAACAAAAACATTGTTTGTTTTTGGTGTGAGACGTCTTCCCTCTGTGTACTTACTATGCAGAAGAAACAATTAACAAATAATATTGTCTACAGTGGCACTTTCCAAATTCTAGTGTGCATGATTTTCACCTTGGGGTACATTTACACAATGGAGTATTACTCAGCTGTCAAAAACAATGAAATCAGGAAATGTGAAGGCAAATGGATGGAACTAGAAAAAAATTACCCTGAGTGAGGTAACTAAGACCCAGAAAGACAAACATGGTATGTACTCACTTATAAGTGGATATTAGCTGTAAAGTAAAAAATAACCGGGCTACAATCCACAGACCAGAGAGGCTAGGTAACAAGGAGGGATCACGAGGGGTACACCCAGATCCCTGGGAAGGAGAAATAGAAGAGATCTCCCCGGTAGACTGCAGGCAGATGGGGATGGGAACATGAGAGATCAGGTTGTTGTAGGGAGAATGGAGGGGGAGAGTACTGAAAGAGACTACTGGAAAGGTGGGGGGCATTTCAGGATCAGGTAAAAACATGGTGCAAGGGAATCTCCCAGAAATCTACAAGGATGACCGCAGCTAAGACTCCTAGAAGTGGCATATATGTAGCCTGAACTGGCCATCTCCTGTGACCAGGCAAGTCTTCAAGTGGAAGGAGTGGAACACCAACTCAGCCACATAACCTTCCACCTGCAGTCCTGCCTATGGAATGTGCTGGGATTGGTGCCTAACCCAATTGTCATCAGAGAGGCTTGATCCAGCAACTGATGGAAACAGATGCAGACCCACAGCCAAACATTATGTGGAGCTCAGGGTATCCTGCAGAAGATGTAGGGACAGGATTGTAGGAGCCGGAGGGGTCAAGGACATCACAAGAAAACTCACAGAATCAACTAACATGGGCTCAAAGGGGCTCACAGAGACTGAACCAACAACCAGGGTGCCTGCATGGACTGACCAAGGCACTCTGCATATATGTTACAGTTGTGTAGCTTGGTGTTCTCATGGGACGCCTAACAGTGGGAACAGGGCCTGTCTCTGACTTACTGACTTTTGGGACCCTACTCATACTGGGTCACCTTGCCCAGCCTTAATACATGGGGAGGTACTTAGTCTTACTGCAACTTGATATGCCATGATTTGTTGATATCCATGGGAGGCCTGTCCTTTCCTGAAAAGAAACAGAGGAGTGGATTGGGGGGACAGAGAGAGTGGAATGGAGAGGAGGAACTGGGAGAAGAGGAAAGAGGGGAAACTGCAGCTAGGCTGTAAAATTAATTAATTGATTAAAATAAAAAATGCACATGACAATTCAACAGCCCTAGGCTGGGCCCCAAGATCTCTGTGTTTCAGTTCCTAGCATATGTAGGTGCTACTGACAGGGCACCACAATTTTGGTAGTGAGGCCTTGGGACCCAGCCAGAGTTTCCATGGTACATTTATTTGCCCTTCACTCATTTATAATGATGAACATTCCTGACCAAGAACCTCTGTGAGATGAAGAAGACCATGTGCATTAGCACATCAGAAGAAACCCTGTGCACTTTAGGCATGGCTTTTAACCTCAAGTAGCTTTTAACCTCAAGGTCCTTCACCTAATTTCTCCTCAAATGAGTCAAAAACCTGAAGGAAAGCTACTGAATTCCTCAAGTGTACACCAAACCACAGAAAACTGTGGTGATATATTATGTACCCTAATAAAATTTGCCTGAAGATCAAAGGACAGAACAAGTCACTAGATTAAACATAGATGCCAGGGAGTGGTGGTACATACCTTTAATCCTAGCACTTGGGAGACAGAGATCTGTCTGAATCTCTGTGAGTTCAAAGCCACCTTGGACTACATGAGATTGACTCAGTCTAGGAGAGAAACAGAGCCAGGCAGTGGCTTGAGAGTCACACATATTTAATCCCAGCACTTGAGATCTCATACCTTTAATCCTAGTATTTGGAAAGCACACCCGCCATTAATCCCAGCACTAGGAAGGAAGTGATGGCTGAGTGGTGAAAGGTATATAAGGCATGAGGAGACAGGAACAAAAAGCTTTTTCAGGCTGAGGAGTCTTAGAGGTAAGATATGGCTATAGCTTGTTCCATTGTCTCTCTGATCTTTCATCAGTCACCCCAATATCAGGCAATGGGTTTTTATTATAAGACCTATTAGAATTCGTGTTACATCTGGCACCCAACTTGGGGCATGAATTCATGAAAAAGCTACTTGCTAGAGCTACATGCAGCCAGAGTCCCTACCCTGCAATCTATGTTTTTGTTGTAACCTCTCTGCAACAAATTCCATAGGTTTTTGGGCTCCAAAGACCACAGGAGTTAGCCACTTTTGCACATTACCCCCATGCATACAGCTGGGTCTCTAGTTTCTTCCCTTTGGCTTTCCTTGAGTCCCCTTCTTGGGCTGCTGCCACACCATTATCTGAATTGTCATTGTTAGCAGATTTGGTGAGTCAATTAAGATTTCTTAAAGGGAGGAATTAGTTAAAAGAAAGTTTTTCGCCCACATTATAAATTAGGAAACATTTTCACAATGGAGGGAGTTTGGTCTCTGTTTGATAATACGATTGATGTTCTGAACATGGAACAATTAAATGAGAGGATAATTAATGTAGATGGTATTAATGTAATGTCAATTATAAATATTATTTATTTGATCATTTTTGTTTTAGCATTAAAAAACTTGATTAGTATGAGTGCCAAGATAAAAGTTTTAGAAAAACTTGTTACAACAGATCATAGAGATATTCAGACCCAGACAGAAGAATTTAAAGGAGAACCAATCTCAACATTGCATTATAAGGTTACAGAGAAACAGCCTAAGGCTTTCAAACAGCCAACCTTAATTGATCCAGTAACCTTACAGGAACTACAAAGTGATAGCTATCCCTAAGTTTTTATATGAGCTGATTGGACTCCTGTGCAAATTTTAGATTTGAGGAAATTCAAAGAAGTAATAGTCTCATATGGCATCCACTCATCTTTCATGAAGCAGATGTTAAACTCATGGTCAATGTGTAATATCAGGATATTGGAGAAATTTGGTTACAGCTGTCTTAGAGGCTGGTCCACAAATACAATGAAGGACCTGGTGGAAAGATGAGGCTAAGACCATTGAACAAAAAAGTAGGGATAGAGGTATGGAAATATCCCCAAATCAGCTTCTTGGAGAAGGCTATTATGCTTATACACAAAGACAATCTTTATATGATGACCACAGCCTAGCTTTATGCTGCATGGCAGCCTTGAATGCTTGGGACAGAATTGAACAAACAGGAAAGAAAATTGAGTCATTTACTAAAGTTATACAGGAGCCAAAAGAAACCACTGATTTCTTTCAAAGATTGACTTTAGTAGTAAATAGAATGATACCAAATTCAGAAGCTAGACAAATAATTATTAAATCTCTGGCTTTTGAAAATGCTAATGCATAATGCAAAAGGATAATTAGGCTGTTAAAGGCAAGATCATCACCTTTGGAGGAATAGATCCAAGATACAATAAATATTGAATCTGATATTGTGTTGATGCTTGGATAGGAGAGGTGATTTCCAGAGGTTTGAAGAAAAATAGTAATGTCAAATATTTCAATTGCAGTAAACAAAATCACCAAAAAGGGACTGTAAACAATGTTTTTTCAAGGAATAATCCCAACAGAATGCCCTTCCCTTCTGGATTATGCAGAAGGTGTAGCAAAGGCAGACATTGGACTAACAAATGTAGATCAACAAGGGACAGACAAGATAATCCTTTGCCTTTGCCATCAGGAAACACCCCGAGGAACCTTTTGTAGGCCCCCATGTCAAATTCTGTTCAGTCATTTCCTGTCATCGTGGAAGAAACTCCTTCTCAGAGCAATTAAGAACCTAATGCCTGTTATAAAAGACCACACTGCTCTGGATGATAGAAAAGCTATAGAAGAGAGAACAAAAAATTCAGGAGAAACTGTTAATCAAAATTGATAAAGATTAGACTTGGAAACTCCCTAAATTTAGGGTTGGGGAAGGGTTTTGTTTTTGTCTTTTAGGAGAATGAAGGCTAAGGAATCTGAAGAACACTGGACAAATAAGACGTCTGATGAAAAAGGACAAATCATCCAAAACTTGACTCAAGAAAAATATTTTCTGCAGTGAACCATAACCATGCCTAACAGTGACTTTGAAGTCTCCAAAAAGATGATAGGACCCCACAATAACGATTCCAACAGGACAATGATAACACCACCTAGCTGACAACCACCACCCAAAGATTAGCTTTGGACTACAAACTGCTCAGGACAATATAATATAGAGATGGCTAGCTGAGATGATACAGTCTCATAGACTACTCCAATCAGGACTTGACCATAATCCTAAATTTTCTTTGTGTCCCCATAAGACTACCAGTGCCCTCAATCAGTAGGAAGTAGCCTAGAAAACTACACCCACATTCCCCAAAAATGGATTATGGATATTTATGTTTGTTTAGGGGTTGGTTTAAAATTGTTATTGTTCATAGTTAATTTCTTTCTAAAAGAAGAAAGGGGGATATGATATAGAAATATATAGAAATGATAAGATAAAAGGGAAGATTATTGGATCTACTCTGAAAAGAAAAAGGGAGGATATAGATATGATAAAATAAAAAGGTAGATTATTGAATCTACTTTTAAAAAGCAACTACTAGTCTTAAATTGGATTGGATTTTTGTATATTGTATACAAATTTTGTATATTGATACAAATTTGAGGTTATTTTTGTTAGAACATACTGTACATATATTTCTAATCTTGTTCAAGGTATTGTACCTATACAACTCATTTAACAATGTAATGAAATTTGCTAATCCTTGAAAGTTATTATTACCAACTAATTGGGATATAAAGAAATGCAAGTTAGTAGTTATTACAATCAAACTTGTAGTCAGTCATATTCGGTATGTTTTCAAGGTCAAACAGAGATATATTTTAGATAGATAGGTCATCTTCAAACACTTCAGAAATCTACAGTATATGGCATGTAAGATATTTTAATAACAGTTTTTTGGGGGAAGCTGAGGACCTTGCACTTGCTAGGCAAGCACTCTACCACTGAGCTAAGTCTCCAACTCCTGTTTCTCTCTCTCTCCTTCCCTCCCTCTCTTCCTCTTTCCCTCTCTCTCCCCTTCTGTGTGTGTATATGTGTCTGTCTGTCTCTTCCCCTTCGCAGGTACTGACATAAAGAAAGGAATGGGTCAGGGCAGCCGTGAAACCACCCACCCCTTTCTCTAGGTATGGATGTCCCAGGTCCTTTGCCTTCAGGTGGCAAAACTTCCAGAATTCTCCCAACTGCACTTCAGGGCCCCCAGTGGTAACTGACTTGAAAATACCCTGTTTCGATGGCCTCTCTGCTTCTGTCCTACTTTGCCATTCTCTATCTGTGTCTCATGAGACCACATCTTAAATAAAGTACTTGCTCTCCATCAGGACCTTTAGGTTATCAGTCAAAGGAACCAAAACTAGGGCAGGTTTCTGTAGTCAACAGCCAGGAAGTGCTTTTTATTCATTTTTTAATACAATCCCATTTCAAGGTTCACTGGTATTTATTTGTTAGTATGACACCAGATTTTCAGGTGGCTGAAAATAAGGCCATTGGTGGAGAAAATTCTTCCATGTCCCTGGGCTGCTTGGGAGTCATGTCCACCTGGTTGGCTTCCTGGGCTCTGTAGTAATGTGGGTTTTGCACTTTTTATCCCCTCCCTGGGGTACCAGATCTCTAACTTTTGCCTCTGAATTTGGCCATATCCTGCCTGCCTCCAGTTTCCAACTCTCTGTAGGTTTCCCTCTTTGGCTTTCTCTCTTGTTCACTCTTCTTAGATCCTCAGGATGAGGAGACCTTCTTGGATCTTCACTTTACTGGAAACCCACCCATGACATTATATTTCAAGTCTGTACCAATACCCCCTTTCCCAAGCTGTACGTGAATAGTCAGTAATCCTCCTTGCCACGTTCCTAGCTTTGCTCTCCTTCTCCAGACAAGAAGTGACTTTAACGTTGACGTTTGTTTCTGAGTGCACTTTAGGGGATTATGGGGCTGGCTTGCCTTGTTCTTACCCTATGTTCATAAGCATGATAGGATGGACTCCCCTCCCCCAAGGATCTGGACTGGAAAGTCCCCTTTTTGTGATTTCTCTCATGTTTGACATTCTGTACTGAATTTCTCACAGTGATGGTGTGGACCTCTGCCAGGCTGTGTTGCCCTGCAGATTAAGTGGTCACCTCTCTGCATTGCTTGGGAGAACTAGTCAGAGATCCTTAGTCCTTTGGACTTGGTGTCTTAGAACACAGGCCACATCAGCAGGACTACTTTTAATGTGAACAACTAAAAATGTCAAGAATGGATGGCCAGCTTCTCTCTACTCTTGGAAACCAAAGAATATAACTTTTTAAGTTACCCATTAGAGTAAAATATCTTAGGCTGGATGGCTTAAAAAACAAATTTCTTTCCCATGGATCTGGGGACTGGAAGTCCAAGGTTAAGATGCTAGCACAGTGTCTAGTGAGATTTCTCATCCTGACTTTCAGATAGCTTAGGTAATGTCTCATAGTGTTCTCACTTAAGGGAAGACAGACAGAAGGAGGAAATGGAGAGGGGGGAGTGAAGAAAGGATGGAGGGAGGGAGGCAGGACATGGGGTTGGGGAACAAGGCAACACGCTCATTCCCACTTCTTATGAAGCCACAGTTCTACTGGAGTAAGTCCCCACCCATATGACCTCATTTAACCTTAATTCCTTCCTAGTATCCCATCTCCAAATGTGACCACATTGGCAGTCAAGGCTTCAACATATAAATGGTATTGGAGCACAATTCAGTCCTTAGTAGCAGTGGACCCAGCTTTGCAGTTTCATACCTCTCCCTGCAGCATCTCACCTATTCATCTGACTGAAGCCTGAAAAGTTCAGAACTTGAGATTCATTCCCTTGGTTTAAATGTGTTGTTTAAATGTAAATGGGCACAGAACCTGGCTGATGTGTCTCGGCATGCCCTACCTCCACCCAGTCAATTGGAGTTCAAAAAGTGTGATGTCACTAGATAGCTACAGGTTGAGGCTGGCCCCACTTAGAGGACAGAATGGGTACTACAGACAGACTCAATTTTCTGTTCCATCTGTTAGCTTTGGTAAGGGTTGTGCTAATTTATCTTTGGAGTTATTTCCTTATCAGTTCCTGCAAAGGAGTCCTTTCAATTAAGTAATTTATTGCATATATGAGAAATATTTGAGGGACGTTATCTTTTTTTTTTTTTTTTTTTTTTTTTTTTTGGTTTTTCGAGACAGGATTTCTCTGTGTAACAGCCCTGGCTATCCTGAAATTTGCTCTGTAGACCAGGCTGGCCTGAACTCATAGAGATCTGCCTGCCTCTGCCTCTTTTTTTTTTTTTTTTTTTTTTTTTGGTTTTTCGAGACAGGGTTTCTCTGTAGCTTTGCGCCTTTCCTGGAACTCGCTTTGGAGACCAGGCTGGCCTCGAACTCACAGAGATCCGCCTGACTCTGCCTCCCGAGTGCTGGGATTAAAGGCGTGCGCCACCACCACCCGGCTTGCCTCTGCCTCTTAAGTGCTAGGATTAAAGGCATGCTCCACCATGGCCTGACCTGGAACGTGGTTTTTTAATGAGGGCATCATACTGACTCCAGGTAAAGATGGTAGAAGTTTGACTTGTCAACTTCTCAATGGTTCATCCAGTCCTCTATCAACTAGAATTCTTCGTCAATCAGTAAATTCTGTGTAATGACAGCAGGTGTTTGCGTAATGGTGCTGTGAGTCACTCTAGCTTAAAGTACTTTTGGAAATGTCAAAGATATTATCTATGGGATCATTTTCATATTAAGTATGATTGTGAGAAACTCGTAGTGATGGTTTGTTACCAAAAAAGTTATCTCTTTCATCAACTACAGTATTTTTCTTTGGTAATTCTTCCCCTGATAGCATCACAGAGGTACCTAAAGTACAGTGAGCCACATCATCTTGTGGCCATTGTTGCTGGACTCAGCTACTTGTAGACAGTCAACATAGGTGATCAGAGCAGGGTGTCTCCATCCACCATCTGGTCTGGCCACTGATGTGGACTTTGCTGTCTGGGGGCCTGTTGAGTCAGGTCAGTGCTTTGTCAGTATCTACTTGGGGAAACATATCTGGAATTCTGGCCCCCCTTGGGGCTGTGGCAGCTCTAGCTTTGTATGCTCTCATATGGGGATCCTAGATTTTAACACACACACACACACACACACACACACACACACACACACACACACACACCTACCTTACCAGATTTTACATCTCAGAAGAAAACTGACTCTCCTCTCAGCAGCTATCAGCTGCTCCTCAGTTGGGGTGGGGCTTCATGAGCCCCTCCTCCATCTATGCATTGCAAACTTTAGATTAGTATCAGTCTATTTCATTTCTTTTGCTGTGATAAAATACCCAGACAAAAAGCAAATTGAGGAGAGAGAGTTTATTTTTTTGCTCACAATTCCAGGTTACAGTCAGTTACTGAGGGGAAGTCACAGCAACAAGAGCCTTAGGCAGCTGGTCACATTCCATCCACAGTCAAGAGCAAAAATGAGAATGAATATGCTTGCTTGTGTTCAGCTCAAATTCTCCACTTTTGTTCAGTGCAAAACACCCTGCCTAGGGAATGATGTCATCCACAGTGGGCTGGGGCTTCTTGCATACTTAACATAATTAAGGCAATCACCTACATACATGTCCACAGGCCAACCCAAATTAGGCAGTCCTTCATTGAGACTCTCTTGTCAGGTGATTCTAGGTTGTGTAGAGTTTTGACTGTGGTCTGCAATTTGCAATTCATTCAAAATCATTTTCAGCCTCATTGCTAGATATACATAGCTCCAGCCTATTTCTTTGTCTTTGGGTTTGTCCCTGAAATACTCCCAGTGAACAGCCAAGCCCACTTCTGGCAGAGTGAGAGAGAGAGCAGGGATTGTACATGTACACACACACTACCACCACCACCACCACCGCCACCACTATTTAGCATTTAACTGGTTACTTTGGACATTTTCAAAGCTTTAGTTCTTCCAGATGCTCACAACCCACAAAACTAGATTTGGGAATAAGCCTTCTTTCTCCCTTAGCTTACAGGAAATGACAAAATTGATTATGCGTTTATTTGCAGTAGTGGTCCCCACCCCTCAGGTTTTCCCTGTCGTCCTTCTTCTATATTGGCTTGGCCTAATTTTGCTTCCCTCTCCCAAGAAGACCTTCAGTTTCTTTCGTTTCTTAACTCATTCACGCCTGCATTCTTTCGACACATTGATAAAGCTCCTACTATGTGTCAGCCACCCTTATCAGTCAGCTCCTACTATGTGTCAGTACTGCACACTGGGACCTCAACAGTGAGCTAAACAGACAGAAGCCATGCCTAGACAACATGGAGGAAGAAGAGAATAGCTGAGTGAAGTGTAACAGTGTGTTGGGTGAGAAGGGATTCTGTCTGATCAGGAAAATGAATCAGGAATGAGGTGCTGAGGGGTTGCATTCGGAAATAACATTTCTCTAGGCCAGAGGTTGGCAAACTACGTGGGGAACTCCACCTGTTTCTGTAAATAGAGTTTCGTTGGGACACAGCCAAGCTTATTCATTTTCAGATTGCCTCTGGCGCTTTGATGATGTCTCCACAGAGTTCGGTGGACGCAGCCTGCACCATATGAGCCACAAAGCTGTTGGGCTTTCGACAGGGAATACTATTGAGCCCTTTTGCAGAGGAATGCAGTTTTTCATTAGGGAGCCAGCCGTGGGGAACCATTATCTGTATTGTGCTCTTGCGTTTCCATAGCACTGTCCCAAACACGGTCTGTGGAGGTGTTGTGAAGCAAGTCTCAGGAACTTTGTTTCCCAGGTGACCGAACTGAGACTTTGTCCGGGTTAACATGCTCATCCAGCGATACTGGTGTTGCAGGGTGGTAGTATTTAATTCCCAAAAGGCTGTTACCTTTTTCAGCTCTAGCTCCTGCTCCCCAGGGATTAACATAGGCCAGGTTTTACCCCGAGGAGCTTCCTGGCCTGTGAAACACAGAAAGGCAGTACTGTAGAAGGCATCAAAGCGTTGAAGCCACTTCCAACTCTGTGACCTCAGGCAAGTTACTTAACCTCTCTAGACCTTTCTCGGTTTATGTCTGTAATAGGACACTTGCTAGACATGATGATGTGAGCTGATTGGATCGAGACAGCCCTGACTTCTGTCTGCATTTGCCGTATTAAGTAACAGGAATCGGTTTGACCCCAGTTTGCACGTTCAGTTATAGGAGTGGTCTAGATACGCTCATGGCAGACACCGAGTGTGTGGGTACGAATGAAGCCAAGATCTAGCTGTCATTTCTTACCAACACCGTGTTAGCCCATCACTCAGTTTTCTCCTGACCTGTTCATGGCTTCCACAGAATCAAATCTGATTGCTAAAGTGATTTCGCTTGTGTGAGCCCATGGGTCATTGAAGGGCCTTTGCCAGAACCATTTGTCCCCTCATGTTTCCTGGCACACCCTTAACCTACTGCTCTTGGCTCAGATATCATTGTCTCACCAGGATTTTTCTTGGGACTGCCGTACCACCCCCACTCAACCCTCCTATACATTTCCGAGCATTATATTCCTTTTGAAAAAAGATTTATTTGTTTCTATTTTATGTGTATGGGTGTTTTGCCTGAAGCTGGGTGTATATACCATATGTGTACTGTGACCGTGGAGGTCAGAAGAGGGTATGGGATCCCCTAGAACTGGAGTTACAGACAGCTGTAAGCCGCCATGTAGGTGCTAGGAAGTGCAAGTGGGCCCTTTGTAAGTATAACAAGTGCTTTACTGAGCCTTACTGACCTATCTCTCCTGCCCGACCTCCACTTTCTATTTCTATTTCTTGCTTTATGATTCACACACAGGTTTTGTCAAGCTCCTGTTCATATTTTTAATCTAGCTTCATTGTGCTGTTACATGCACAGAAAAAAAAAATCCCAACAAACTATGTTTTTCCTGTAAGATTCATTGGTTTTGGTTTGTTTGTTTTGTCTTGTTTTCAGAAATAATGTCATTATCACTACAATTCTGGAAATTACAGAAAAAAGTGATGAAACAAACAGATTTCCCACCCGACAGTGGAATCCTACCTTATACTGAATAGAGAGTAAGACAGTAGTCCCCCCAGCCCCTGCTTTAGAGTGCGTTTTGTAGTCTTAATTGTGTAACTAGTTCAACAGCTTACTAACCGACACCCCTCCTAATGTTCTCTAAGTATATGCCAAACCGCTCTCATCTGACCATCTAAGGTCCAAAACGGCTTCAAAGTCTGGAGTTTGTTGCTTGAGTGCCTACACAAAGTTCAAAGTGTTTTAGATTTGAAGCATTTCAGATTTCAGATTTGGGGGTCTAGGGATGCTCAATGTGTAAAACCCATGCCTATATCCTCAATTCAAAGTCACTTTAAAAAGTGAAATGCTTCTAGTCCCAAGCATGCCAGATAAGAGATGCTCAACCTGTATTGTAATTTTTTAAGGATAAACATTTTCTCCTACATAGTTGTATCTAAAATGCAATGTGAAAAAACTTAATAAGGGAGACTGAAGTGAGAGAAAGACTTAATGAGAGGAAAAAAAGAACTTAATGAGAGTGGAAAAAAACTCAATGAGAGAAAACATAAATGTCCCAGTCTAGCCTAGTCTAGATCTAGAAGGAAAGGGAGGGAGGCAATAGAGAAGAGAAACTGAGTGAAATGGAATGTTCTCCAGCTTGGAGGAGCTAAGGTTTTCTGGCGCATTGGCAAAATGTTAATCTGACTCCTGCCAAATTGCGTCTCAATAGGAATGATCCTATGTGCCACACGATTTGTTTGCTAACCTTCTCTGTGCTAATGAGCAATGTACTGTCTGTGTCATGGCCTCCTCTAAGAACATAATTCAGCCCCTGTGTGTTTACCTCATGGTTCTCTTGCAGACTTTTCTCCGTTTACATTGGGATTCGTTTGAATGCCTGCCCGTGTACGCTGTCCAGAAAAGGCATGGTTGTGTCTCTTTTGCTCACCAGTGTGTTCCTAGTGCCTCACATAGTGCCTGGCACATAGTATTTATTTGACAAATATTTATCGACTGGGAATGAGCCCAAGCAGGACAGAGCTCTTGCCCTTTATACAATGGTGGAGTCCTGCTACGGATAGGCTTGGGGATGGCCTGGCTGAGGTCCCTAGCAGTATGAGAGAATGAACCCTCTTCTTCAGTCCCCAAAATTCCTCTTTTAAAATAAGGCAGCCTTACTAATTCAGCCATCTGAGTTGCTTTAAAGTACAAAAGCCTTTTAAAGAGATAGAACCTTCACTCTAAGGGTCAAACACAGAGATTAGCTGTTTAACCAATAAAGTGAGAGTAGAAAAATAAGGCCTGGGGAAGAGAGTTGGCAGAGGACCATATGAGGGGAGCTGCTCAAGGTGGGAAAAGGGCAGAAGGACCATGAGCATGGCAGACGGAGAATTTTCTAGAGTAGCACAGTCTCACGCACAGGCCAGAAGCAGATGTGAAGCAGTCAGAAGGGTGTCTGGTTCACCTAAGCAGGTGATAATGATGACATCGACGGCCATGGACTATCCAATGCTGTGCCGAGCACTTGCCCTTGGCTGACTCCTTGCTCTGACCAATTTTGAGGAAACAAAGATGGCAATGATCCCCGCTTTATGAGTAAAGAATCAGAGGCAGAGAGGCAGCAAATATCAGTAAGCACTTTCTCTTGTAATTTGTGATGGACTCAGATGAAATATTAGTGGTTATTGTTAGGACTCAGCACAAACATCCCATTGCATCCCTCCATCTCTCTCTCTTTTTTTTCCTGGAATATGATATGTGAAAAGGCTTTAAAAATGTCAATGAGGGGGCATCATTGGATTGGGGAATACAGCTCATTGATAGAGCACATGCTTTGCATGCTTGAGACCCTGGGTTCAATCCTCAGAACCACACAACAACAATGTGGCGTTATTTCATAGGATAACTAAAGGCAGTTTATGTCATTTTTGGAAAGTGAGTTTTTAAAGTGGGTATTTTGAGATATTTTAATTTAGTTTTACTTGTAGGAGCCTATTCAACATTATTAAGGCAGAACTAGTTTCATAGGAAGTAGAGTTGTCAACGTCTTCATAAGTACAAAACTGATCATTGCTATATTGAGCGTTTACTATGTGCCAGGGATCATCTTATGTGCTCTAAATGTATTGATACATATGTATTTCCTAACAGCCAGGAGACAGATACTATTTATATTATTTCCATTTTGTAGATGAAGAAACTGAGGCACATTTTGTAGATGAGAACCCCAGGTATTTGTTTGAAGTTTAGGGGTAGCAAAATGGCAGTGTCAAAATTGAAATTCAGGAAATTATACTTCCTCAAATGCTTTGTCATCACTTCATGTACAACCACAGAGCTCTATCTTTCCTGTGGTTAATACTTAGTGGCACTCACAGGGATCTATGAAGTTATTGAGCACTCCTTCGTGGAACCACACCAGCTGTCACTTGACATTCCAATTTTGATCTGTGGCTGTGTTTTGTGTTGTTGTAGGGGGCCTTTTTTTTTTTTTTTTTTGGATTTTTCGAGACAGGGTTTCTCTGTGTAGCTTTGCGCCTTTCCTGGAACTCACTTGGTAGTCCAGGCTGGCCTCGAACTCATAGAGATCCTCCTGGCTCTGCCTCCCGAGTGCTGGGATTAAAGGCGTGCGCCACCACCGCCCGGCGTAGGGGGCCTTTTAAACATTCTGCCTTTATTTGTATGTGAATGTATGTGTCCACTTGTCTGTATACACACCATATTAGTGAGTGCACTGCTTGCTAAGGTCACAAGAGGGTGTCAGATCCCCTGGAACCAGAGTTATAGGTGGCTATGAGCCGTCACCATGAGAATGATGAGAACTGTCCCTATTCTCTGCAAGAGCATCAAGTGCTCCTGACTGCCAAGCCATCTCTCCACTCCTAAGGTGACTTTTTTTTGAGACAGAGTCTCACTCTGTAGGGCATGCTGGCCTTGAACTCACCGCATTCCTCCTGCCTCAGCCCTCTGAGTGCTGAGATTACAGAGGTGTACCACCGTCCCTGCCCTTACTCTTCTGAACCCCCTTGGTGCTGGGGCTTGCCCATGTCAGACCAATGCTGTACCATGAACTGAACCCCCAGCTTTCCAAGCCCACACATTTCAATGAGAACCTGGAAGACAGTGGGAACGTTTCATGTCATACTCATACTTTTATTTTGTTGTAGAATTTTTCAGATGTCCCTGAGACTAACCTGTACGGATGAGAACTAGGATCATAACGCTCTCGGCAGCCTGGTTCATCATTTGAATTCTAGGTTTACCAATAGAATGTTTTTGTCATTCCACATACTGAGTAGTGGAGTGTGGCTTGTTAAGCAGGTATGGGGTCAGAAGGGCTACTATGAGCAGCCTCTGTGGCCTTGCTACTGTGATGCTTACACTTTAACTGAGGCACACAAATGCCACCTTACTCACCTGGCAGTGTGTTCAAGTGAGTTACAACCCTGGGAACTGACAGTCCCAGTGCAGCTCACAGTTCAGGCGGACTTTTGGGTCTGGTGCTGAATGATTTGCTTGGTGAGTAACTCGAATTCATGCAGCTGGCTCCCGTCTTCTCAAAATATCTGGGAGTCAGTCTTTTACTGCAAGGGGAAAAAAAATAAAAGAAGCCCCACACCAGTTGGAACACCTCAGTTTTGGAAAGAGCACTTTAAAAAGTGCTCCGAGGCCACCCATGCTGCATCAGTGCTGGGGGTCATTTAGGAAAAGGCAGTGTCCAGACACTTGTGGGTGGTAGGAATTTTACGGTCTGTTTGTGAGTCCAGTTTTTGCAATCTTCGGAGGACTCTGTTCAGGCAGTCAATGAAAGCCATTGAACCTGACAAGTTGCTGTTTGCCAGCTCTGCTGGCAAACCATGCTAACGAATCTCGGTGCTGGGTGGGTCGAAGAGGATAGTACTAAAAAAAGAAGAAAATGGATGGCCCTGCTTTGGTGAGAGGCCAGAGCTTGATGCTACAGCCAAGTTCCCTGGTGATAGAGGAGTTTCCACTGCTGGAGGCTTCCCGTTCTGGCTTTCCCCACCCAACCTTACACTATCCAGTATTAAAAATAACTCCACTTCCGGTGTAGCCACACAAGATCATTTGAATGCCTTGTAAGCAGAAGGAGCAGGTAGTGTTGATGCTTTGGGAGAGAATGTCTTTGATGAGAGAGGAAGAGAAGTGAAACAAAGAGATGACCCGGTCACAACTGGGAGGTTTTCCTGGATGAGGGAACTGAGGAGAATGGCATCACCTTCTCCAGATTCCCACCACATTCTGTGCCCCCAGCTAATTCAGCATTGACTGCCGACTGCCAGTATTGGCTTGTTGCTATTTGTTTTATTTTTGAGTTGTTTCTTGTGGGCTGATATAAAGGAAGGTGACATTAGCTGTGGGGAAACTGTGTAATTATGAAGGTGAAACATGTGAAGCAGTATCCCATATATCCTACACTGTATACCCTGGCAACCATAGAATTTTGGAACACTGAGGGGTCAATGATTAGGTTGATAGAGGGGTAGGGGCTGTGGTGGGAACTTTGTTGGAGTGGGCTTTAATGCCGACCCTACCACTAGGTTACTCTGAGCCTCCTGTGGACCAGGTGAAGTCTCGGTGGTGAGCAACACTTTGTCATTTTTAATACCTCTTATTTATTTTTATCATTACTGTGATCAAAATACCTGACACAAAGCAATTTAAGGGAAGAAGAGTTTGTTTTGGCTCACGGTTCAGAGGCTAGAGTCCATCATGACAAGAAAGATATGGTGGCAGGAACGACACAGAGCAGTGGTGATAGGATGTCACTCATTTCTTGAAGATGAGGAAGCTGAGAAAGAAGAATGTTAGTGCTCAGCTGGCTTTTTCCTTTCCTCCTTTTATTCAGTCTGAGATAAAGGCACATACATCCAGAGTGGGCCTTTCCCTCTCAACTGATCTCTCTAGCAAAGCTGTCACCGACACACTGAAAGGTATGCCTCAGAGATGCTGTAAGGTGTTTCTTAATCAAGTTGGCAATTGAAATTATCCATCACAGCATCCAATTCAGACCTGTCCCATCCATCTCCTTCCTGCTAGCTCATCACCACCACCACCATCACCTTCCAAGCCATCACTGTCACTGTCACTTCCCATCAATACCATAGTCATGTTCTTCTTGGTATAGAGCAGGGCAAGCTATTGCCCATAGGCAAATCGTGAGAGCTTCACATTTCTGTAAATGCTGTTTTACTGGTGCATAGCCATACTCATTCATTTACAGATTGTGGTCATTTTGTACTACAATGGCAGGTTGCATCAGAAATACCACTGCTCACAAAACTGGACATATTTATTATCTGACCCTTTAAAGCAGTGGTTCTCAACCTGTGGTTTGCAACCCCTTTGGGGATGAATGAACAACCTTTTTATGGGAATTGCCTAAGACCATCAGAAAACACAGATATTTGTGTTCACAACAGTAGCAAAATTACAGTTATACAGTAGCAACAAAAAATAATTTTATGGTTGGAGGTCACTACAGCATGAGGAACTGTAAAGGGTTGTAGCATTAGGAAGGTTGAGAACCATTGATTTAAAGGAAAAGTATGTGACCCCTGATGCAGAGGGAATGCCTAAATATATAATTATTTTAAATCTTCACACTTTTATGAACTGGAGTTCCCATGATATTTTAGACATTTCTACTACATAACCAAGTCTGAGTCTCCATTTCCTTGATAATATCCCTGACTTGGGATTTTTGCTTTATTGAATTGTTTATATCTTCAGAACAATGTTTGAGAATGGAGCACAGGAATCCCAAACTGTACTCCGACTTCTGCCCTATCCTCTGGCAATTCACTCACCATGCAATAGCTAGAATGCTATTGTCAAAGTGAGGGTCTGAATGGATTACCCACTGTGTAAAATCCTTCAGTGACTCTCCATCACTCTGTAGAAAACAAAGCACTCATCTTTATTTTAGCCACTGAGTCCCATCCTGCACAGGAGCTAGGACTTTCCTGCCTATTCACTGTCATCTTTTACAGTCTCTTTTCCTTCCTGCCCATCAGTGTCTTGCCCACTCTGGCCTATATGTCCTTCCTTACATGAGTGGTATTCCCTCCCACCACAGTGCCTTTGTACACACGTTTTCTTCTACTGGCCGTAGTTTTTCTCTGTGCCTGTATGGGCCTACTTCCATCCACTTACCTTTAAACCACTGTCTTTATCCAGAGTTCTAGATGCTTTTCACTGTAATCCCTATTTCAGTTGCAGTATTGCATTTCTGGGTGTTAGTTTTTCTTTTGGCTCCTCCCTAGGGCTGCACTCACTCTCCAGAGTAGCCCCAGACTTTAGCACAGGGCTAGGAATTTGTTTACTCTGTAAACAAGAGTCCAACAAGGTAATGCATACAAAAGTGTTTTGACTACTCCAAATTATTGTATAACTGTAAGAGATTATTACTATTACAAACAGATGAGCCAGATGTGGTGCTGCACATCTGTAATCCTAATGCTTGGGAGGCTGAAACAGGAAGATTGTGAAATTGAGGCCAGTTTGGACTACACAGTGAATTCCAGGCCAGTCTTGGCTATATACAAGACCATGCCTCAGAAAACCAAAATATACAACAAAACTAATGAAGAAAAATAATTCCCCTTTAAAAGGGAGGTTCTGTGGACAGTATCGGGCAATATACATAGGAGAGGAGGTGTCTTAGTTTAGGTTTTTATTGCTGTGAAGAAATACCATGACCATGGGCAACTCTTATAAAGAAAACATTTTGTTGGAGTGGCTCGCTTGCAGTTTCAGAGCTTCAGTCCATTATCACCATGGTGGGAAGCATGGTGGCAAACAGGCAGACATGGTGTTGGAGTATTTAAGAGTCCTACATCTTGCAGGCAACAAGAAGTCAACTGAACATCACACTGAGGGAAGCTTGAGCAAAAGAGACTTCAAAGCCCACCCCCACAATGGCACATTTCCTCCAACAAGGCCACACCTACTAATAGTGCCACTCCTTATGGGAGCCATTTTCTTTCAAACTACCACAGGAGGTATTGGAAGATGCTTGAAGAGATGGATCCTTCCTCTTGTCATCCAGAACATGATATGGTGATGTCAAGTCCTAGAAATGTGTTCCTGAGAGTTTGCCTCCTATTTTTACTACCTGATAGGAGCCATGAACATACCTATCCACCTAATATTTTGATGATTATTATGGAAATAAATGCATCTAGGACAGTAGTTCTCAATTTGTGGGTTATGATATCCTGCATATCAGATATTTACATTACCATTCCTAACAGTAGCAAAATTACAGTTATGAAGAAACAATGAAGTAATGTTATGGTTGGGGGTCACTACAGCATGAGGAACTGTATTAAAGGGTTGAAGCATTAGGAAGGGTGAGAACCACTACTCTAGAGAAGATGATAACTCCTTCAGGGAATCCTGAAGAAGAAAAAGATCCCATTGACAATATCATCAAAAGAAAATATGTATTTATCCAGCCCTGGCATCTTACTTGACCTTTCTAAATATTAATGTCATAACCACAAACAAATAGTAAGTTCCAAGACACCAGAGGAAAGTAAGCTTTCAAAAAGTCTGGAAAAACATCATTCAGGAGGGAAAAAAACAAATTGGAGTGGAAATAAAGCACAGACTGTAAATGTGGTAAAGGGAAGAAAAGCATTTGAAGAAATGACCATTTCTGCCTTCTGAGTTGTACTGAGTGGTTTGATGTCATTAGCAAGATGATCCTATTGATTTTCTTTTATTGGTTTAGTAAACAAATAGAAATCTAAGCATTTTACCACTCACAGTGTGTTATTTCCTAATAAAAGATTTATTTTCTGCTCTCTTAGCCTGGGCTGCCACATGAGAAAGGGGGCAGTCTTAGATATGTTCCTTAACCCTTGGCTGTCTGATTTGAAAATATATTTTCTTATTATATTTCTCCTCCCATGGCTAGGAGTAATGGGAAGAAGAAATGTCTAGAACACATTCAACAGATGTCAATGACAAATTATTCTCATAGGGAGGTGATCACCAGAAAATGCTCTGAGATGACCTGCTGACTGCTAGTTTCCATACTATAGTCTGCTGGCTGCAGAGACATCTCACTTCATCACTCCACGCATAGGACCCTTACACCACGCAATGTCTACAGCATCCCAGAGTATATTAATCTGTTTTCTGCTGCTGTAATCAAACACCCGGGGCTTTGTTTTGGACCCCTGGCTGCAACCTCTCATAGCAGATGGCATCACAGTCACAAGGATGCATGTGAGGTGGAGACATTACAAAGGAAGACAAAGATGTGGAATATTTAACTATGTAAAGATGTGTTACATTGGTTTATGCTGTGGAATATTCCTTTAACTGTGTAAAGGTGTGTGACATTTGTTTATGCTGCATTTGTTTAACAAAGTAGGGATGTGTGTTTAATTATGTAAAGATGTGTTGCATTTGTTTCACCTTGCCTGCCTAAGGCACCTGATTGGTCTAATAAAGAGCTGAACAGCCAATAGCTAGGCAGAAGAAGGATAGGTGGGGCTGGCAGGCAGAGACAGTTAATAGGAGGGGAAATCTAGGTTCCAGAGAGAAGACAAAAGAGAGAACGAGGGAGAAAAAGAGGGACATGTCTGGGGCCAGAAGCCATGCAGCCACCGGACAGACAGATATGAGTATGAGAAGCAGGAAAAGTAGGACAGAAAGAAGGAAAGAACGAAAGAAGGAAGGAAAGAAAGAAAGAAAGAAAGAAAGAAAGAAAGAAAGAAAGAAAGAAAGAAAGAAAGAAAGAGGGAGGAAGGGAAGGAAGGAAGGAAGAAAGGAAGGAAGGAAGGAAGGAAGGAAGGAAGGAAGGAAGGAAGGGTAAAAAGCCCCAAGGCAAAATGTAGATGAAGAGAAACAGGTTAAATTATAAGAGCTAGCAAGAAAAGAGCAAAGCTAAGGCCAAGCATTCAAAACTCAGTGTCGTGATTTGGGAGCTGGTTGGTGGCCTAAAAGAAAAAAAAGTCTGCTACACAAAGAAGCTGGGCTTATTCTTTCATAATGACTTCCTCGCCAAAACTAACTCCTGGGTCCATCAAGAACTACCTCAATCCCCTCTGAGGACTTAAGACTTCCCACTAGGCTCCAACTCTTAAAAGCCCCATCATTTCTTACCATCATCAAACTGGGTACTAAGCTTCCAAGACATGATCCCTGGAGGGACATGTATTACCCATATTCAAACGATAGCACTGGAAAATATTTTCAAAGTAGCTGAGGCTAGCTTTGAACAAGAGGCAGCCCAGGCCACCATCTTAAACACAGTGGTCCTTTCCCTGTTGTGCTTACAGAAAGCAAAGAAGAAAGTACAAAAGGGAGAAAAGAATGAGGAAGAAGGAAAGGAAACGAGGTACAAGTTAGCTTTTTCTATGCAACAAAGAACTTCTGTATAGGTTACATGTCTCATTCTTGTGCAAGAAGCGACTTAAGGAAGGAAGGATATATTTTGGTTCACAGTTTGAGGGGATACAACCCATCATGGCACTAGGTGGCTCTATGGTAGAGGGTGTGTGCAGCTGAAGTGTCTCAGCTTCCCACATCTAGGCAGAACAGGAAGTAGAGAGACTGGACCCATTCTCCTTTCCCCATCACTCATTCCCTTCAGGTAGTCCCCTAGAGGTTCCACAACTTCCCCCAAATCGTGCCGCTAGCTGGGGATCAAGTACAGAACATTTGAATGGGTGTGTATTTCACATTCAGACCATAGCAAGTTCAAATTCGACCGTTTCCAGCAACAGCCATTTCATCAGTTTAGCTTTGGAGCACACACTCCTGGCTGAGTTCAGCAGGACAGTCCTTCTGCTGGTCACAGTTGGGACCACTCGTGCATCTGCAGTCAACCGTAAGTTAGCTGCATGGCCATCACTGGGGGGTTAGCTAGCTGTTGGAGCACTGGAATTATCCAGCATGTGGCTTTCATCATCTGGCAGACTAGCTTAGGCTTATTTCCATGCTTCTGTTTGCATCTCACTTGGATGGACCCTGGGGACAAAGCAAGAACAAGGTCAGTGCATGCTGAAGGAGTGGACAGACAGACTCCACCTTTTGACAGGAGGATCTACAAAGTCACGTTGTAAATGGATAAGAATACTGGCATGTGAAGAATTCGCGTTTTGCAGTCTACCACAGGAGGGAAGATCTAGCCATTTCTTTTGCTAGCAAATTCAGCAAAGACACGGCAACCCTGAGGTTGAGTTTGAAGTCCTCACGTTGAATTTAAAAAAATAGCAGTGTTACCAATGTCCTATCTTCCCCAGTTCTATCTGTCAAATTAGGGCCAGATGATAACATAACTTCTTACTCATTCCCAGCGGGAACAATAAAACTTTCTGAGTAAAAGTGTGTCCTCATCTTCTACCCCCTAGGATTGAATTAAGGCGCAGTCAAGGGCTTAGTGCATATCACATGGCAAATATATTTGGAAACAAAAATTTTTAACAAACTGCCCTTTGTTTATAACTCGTGTCAAAAACAAACAAAGACATGCTAAATGAAGGAAGCATTTATATGTGTGATTTTCTTAGTTATTTGATGGGTTCATTCTATGTGTCCAATTACTTCTTCATTCCTCATCCTTGTATTGTCTCTCATTACTGAAAGGAAAACATCAAAACACACTTTAAATACGGAGTGAAATGCTCCTTGTTGTTTCATAGTGGAAAAAGAAGCTTACAGTTAATTAGGACATGCCAGTCATAACAATCAGGGTTGATTATAGGTATTTGTCTACATTCAGTTTTCCTGGTGAGATGTTTTCATAAAAATGAAAGAAAGTTCATTTAAAGCTAATTTTGTGTGGCTACAGCTTAATGTGCAACTTGCATTTAAGAAATCAGCCTAAGTCTCCTTTGTGTGAAATAGTAAGGTTATGTTTTTTGTGAAATGGTTAATTGGTGAATCATTGCAGATGTGTTTACCTTTAAGGTGACAATTGCTTATATGCTAAAAAGAATCATGACCTGTTTTGAAATCATGTTGATTTTAGTATCTTTCAGTACTACCATGTTGTATTGAAGGCAATAGTTGCCTTATCTAGGACATTAGGACTGGAGGTCAGGGAGTCATTTGGAGGTGAGTATCTTACCATGTGACTTTTTTCTTTTTCCCTCCTTCACTCCTTCCCTTGAGGCGGGATCTTGTGTAGAACAGGCTGACCTCAAACTAGTTACTATAGCTAAAGATGACCTTGAACTCTTGATGCTACTGATTTCACCTCTTGGTAGGGTTAGAAGTATACGCCACTATGCCCTGTTTTATGCAGTGGTGCTGGGGAGCAAACCCAAGGCTTCTTGAAGGCTGGACAAATACATTACCAACTGAACTACACACCCATCTTCCCTTCGACTCCTCCCTCTCCCCCCTCCCCTCCACTCCACTCTCTTATTTTGTTCTCTTCTCTTTTCTTCTTTTTCTGGATCTGGGAATGGTACCAGGGACTCTGCATGCTAAGTAAGTGCTCTATCACTGAGGTGCACCCTCCACTTTCATCATGTGATCTTTATGCCTTTTCTCTAGCTTAAGCAGAGGTAACCAGTCACATTCCGTTCACTGGAATACACTTGCTCAGCTTCAAGCTAAGGAAGGGAAGGAAAAGAGAGAAAATATAGGACAAAGGAGGATGGAAGGGAAAAGAGAAAGAGGGAGCAGGGAAGAAAAGAATGCTATCAGTGTTGCAGAACAATGCCATGGTGGCAGCAGTTTCAAGAGGTATACTAGCCACTTCCAGGCTGGACCATTCCATCTCGGCACACATGCTTTCCCCACTGGCTAAGAGGCCATCTTTTGAGATGACCCAAAAACAATTCCAGCAGCTCTCTCCATCTCTCTTACCATTTAATAATGGCATTGTTCTTCCCTTTCTAAGTATTTTGGCTCTGTGTCTCAGCTTAAGCTATTTCTTCTGTGTGGAGTGATCTCTCCTGTGTCCTTACATGAAGAGTTGTACATTCTTTAGGAGGTAGCCAGATCATTACCCTTCAGAGGCAATTTGCTTGGATCCATTTCCCTTCTCTGGATTAGGGGACCCTTCCATAGTGCAGATTGTTGCTGCCATTTCAGATGGCACCCATAGAAATCGTAGTATTCTGGATTCAGGTACCACTAGTGCCACTAGCCAAGGCGTCTTGTATATGTTTTAACCTGCTTGAGACATACATGTAGGCATTTGGTATATATTTACTGAATTGATTATATTCAGAAATTCCAAGAGCCAACTCACATTTGATCTCTTTTGAATGGGCTGTCTGCAGAACCAAACAAGTCAATCTGCAGAGACAAGGTCTTGTACAGAAGGGTTGGAGTATAAATAGGGTGACCACAAGGTTCTAGAATCTCTCGTGTTTGTTCCTCAATGACAGTACAGACAAACTTAAAGCATGGTCTGGTCCTAGCCGTGTTCACTAGGCCCCATCTTCACCATCATCACCATTTATGTTATTTGTTTCCCCTACCAGTGTGGGAAAGGTCTTTTCACTGATTTCTGGCCCCATTCCTAAATGTCAAGGCCCTTCGCCCTCTAGTCCTTTCTTCCATGATGTTAGTGTCATTTTCAGGGATTGTGAGCCAATCTCCGGTCCTCAGTCTGGGTCACTAATTAATCATTACATCCTAGGAAGCACCAAGCCTTCTAGAATGCTGCATGTCACAGTTTTGTTTTGTTCTTTGATCAGGGACACATTGCTTCAGAGGGCAGCAGAATGGCTGCCCAAGGCTTCTGTCACCTGGGCACTTTACCCACTGGGTTTCCCAGCATCCTCAAGATGCATGGCCCGAGGACCAGCTACCCAGAGCAGCTAAAGCTGAGTTTTAAAGACAGACTCCTCCAAAACTCTCTTCTGCTCTGGAACAGGGTCCTAAATACACTGAAGGAGAGATTCCTCCCCACTCAAACCATTCGTAGAGAGAGACTACTTGCCTTTTTTTCTTGTTAAACTGGCTTTAGCCTGGGTTTTAGCCAGCCTGATAAATAGAGGAAGTTGGATGCATCCCCAGCCTCCTGATGTCATGGTTTGGGGCACTCTGCAACTGTGGGAGGTTTCAGTTAATCTCAGCAATTGGTGAGTTAGCTGTTCTTCTCTGAGAAACCTCTCTATTCTGTGCCATCTCTTACATAAGTTGATAGGACTTCTTTTGTGACTTGCCCTTTCCTTTCAATGATGTAAGATCCCCAAACATTGGCAGCCACTATGTTTTGTTACTGAAGTGCTGGTGTGGATGAGATTCTGCTTCCTGTTGAGTTGCTCTGGGAGATGAGGGCTAATGGGGGTGTGGTGTCCATCAAGGTAAGTTGGGATTCACAGGCAGGAGGATGGGTAGCGTTTTAGTTAAGTTTAGGCCTCAGTGTCCATCAGGCAAGTTCACAGCATTTCTTTGCTACTGTTTTCAGTAATTTGCTCAAGTGAATTCCTACTTTCTGGGAGGGAAACTGGTTTCTTGTCTCTGAGATCAGAAGCCTTTCTGCCCCAAAGTAGGAGGGGAGGTGACAATGAGCAGACAAAGTGATGACATCCCCTCCCATTTGTCTCACCCTAGACCTTCATTTAGGAGCTCTGTTTACTCCTCAGTCTTTCACTTTTCTTCACAAAAATAAGTAGCCTTACTTGTATAAATAGCACATGAAGACATTGATGTGTTCTACAGAATTAAAGTTGGCTTCACCTTCTATGTAACAGTCCTGTCTGTGAAGGATTGGTAGGTTTTCTTCTATGATTTTTTATGTGAGCTGACAAATGTCATTATACAAACAAACACACGCATATACAGCTTGATTACTTCTTAACATGGCCTCATGTATACATATTCGTGTATCAAGAGTTAGCTTTTTTCACTGGCAGTCTCTATAATGTCATTAAAATCAACTGCACTTTTAGCCATTGAGTCGTATTGGATAATGTGGCTGTGCCATCATTTAAATATTCATCTCCTGGGATATTGAGAATCCCTCCTTCACTTCCCATGAGGCTATAATAATAGTGTTTTTCTTGATGTATTTATGGATGCCAGTATACCTCTGAATTTAAAATCTCTGCACATTTTTAGTGTTTTAAGATAATATCTTCAGAATAAATTATACACATAGTTCATCCAGTGTTGGTTTATGGATGTGATTTATGTATATGATTTCAGCACTGACTACTTAGTATTAGATAACCAATTAGGTGGCTCATCCCTGGGAAAAGACTACTTCACCCTCTGTCAGCAGTCCTTAGTTGCCTGTAGTTCTTGTACCTGGAAGAGGTTTGAGGAAGGAAAGGGAAAGGGGGAAGCAAATGTAATTTTATTTTAATTTCAAAAAATAAAAACAATTATGAGTAAAATAAAATCTAGAAACAAAAATAAAATCTATATAATTCAAAAATCAAAATCTCAAAGTTTTTTTTTCCAGCAGTGGTGCATGAAAATATTTATTTTGCAACATGCTCTCCAGCTTTGGGTATTATTAGCATGTTTTTTTCATCCACTAGGAAAACCAAATGTCATTATTGTTTGTCCTACTTTTCTACCTGAAAATGTTCCAAAGGAGAAAATGGAGCCTCCTGTTGTTCATTAATCAGCTGCATTACCTGGAGTGATTAAGTGTGCTTTATTGTGGTTGTCAATAAGGTTTTGGAAGACACAATATGCTTGAGTTGTGAAATGGCATCAAAATATTATTTGGAATTCCTCTGTAGAAAATAATTTTTATAAATTTTCAATACAGTGATTTCCATACTCTACTCACAATGAATTTGTTTCCATTTGATTATGTGAATGTTTTGGTGGCAGTCATACATCCATTCAGTTGTAATCCATTCATCCAAGGACAGAACAACATGTTTGGCCTTCAGTTTTTTCTTGCCTTCTATAAACATTGCTTAATGGAGTTTTGGGCATGTTGGGTTTTAATTCATTAAGACATGAATTTTTCCTCTTAAAGAATCTTCTATGATCAATAAAATCTCAGTATGTCAGTTGGCTCCAAGATGACCTGACAGATTGTTTCTTTATTGAAAATCTTGATTTTGAAAGTTGTAATGGTTCTGTTTCACATGAGATGGTGCCATTAATGTGAAGTGACTGTCATCTTTGAGCTAATAGCTGTACCAAAGTAAAGTGTGCTGGAATATTCTAAAAGATACGAATCAGGGAGTCAGCAGAGCTCTGTGCTTTAAATAGCTACCCTGTTTCTTCCCTCCACCATGTTTGTGGTCTTTCAGTCATGCTGTAATGAATGACCCCATCTCCCCTTTTCGGCTCAGGGCCAAACTTATTAGTCAGTCAATAGTCATTTTCTTAACCTTCTTAGAGAAAATCATTCGCCTTTGGCTTTGTAAATACCTGGCAAATAACTACCCAATACTTGATGTAAAGGAGTTTAGGTTCTAGGGAAGTTAAGATTCAGAATAGCTGAGAAAAAAATTACTAAAAAAGGTACAGAATATGAAGTGATACATGGCCAATTGTTGTCTCTAGAAGAGTCTGCCACACCCGTGATCTATTCTGATCACCTCACCATCTGCTTAAGTTTCTTTTTTTTTAAATCCAATGTTTTAGTGTTTTGCTTTGTTTTTATTTTATGTGCATTGGTGTTCTGCCTGTATGCATGTCTGTGTGAGGGTGTCAGATCTTGTAGTTACAGACAGTTGTTAGCTGCCATGTGGGTGCTGGGAATTGAACTCATGACCTCTGGAAGGGCAGTCAGTGCTCTTAATCACTGAACCATCTCTTCAGTACCCTTGAGTTTCTTTTTCTGCTGTGGTGAAAAACTATCCTGACAAAAGCAACTTAAGAAAGGAACTGTTCATTTTGGCTCATACAGTCTACTATGACCATGAAGTCAAGGCATCGGGAGCTTGAAGCACCTGGTTACATGGCAGCCAAGTCAGAAAGAAGAGAGTTATGCGTGCTCATTCTCAGCTAGCTTTCTCCTTTTTATGCAGTGAACCAATGCAAGAACGAATCATTGGGAATGATGCCACCCATTTTTTTAAAAGATTTATTTATTTATTATGTATACAGTGTTCTGTCTGCATGTATCCCTGCATGCCAGAAGAGGGCACCAGGTTTCATTTCAGGTGGTTGTGAGCCACCATGTGGTTGCTGGGAATTAAACTCAGGACCTCTGGGAGAGCATACCTCTAACACAATTAATACTGATTTAGACTGAGCAGCAATGCATATGTGGATGAGGTCATTCCCTCACCCCCCACAAAGAAAACCCCTTAGCTTCTGGGTTGTTCCTGTCAGTTATAATCTGTTCCTTGGTAGCAGGGCTTGCATTGTTCATTTCTTTTGTAAGTCCACGGTCAACATGCAGTTTTGGTGTGCAGTATTATTGCCTTCTGGCACCATGCAAGTCCACTTTGCATGGCCTAATTATCTGTTCTTGTTTTATTTTCAGATGTGCACAGAGTTTCTCCCCTCTTTGCTCTGAACTTCCTGTCAGGTGAGTCCAGATAGTTCTACATGGTAGTACTGTAAAAACAATGAGCATACTTGATTTCGTTGTTTTTGTTTCCCCTTTCATATTCCTCTGCCTTCTTCATTCTGGATCTCCACTTTCCTCACGACCTTGTGTATTCCTGTTTGGCTTGTAATTCTTTATTCCCACTTGGCGCTCTCTTTTCTTCAGACATTTTCTTTTTCTTACAGAAAGGCCCTTGTTGAACCTTTCTTCTCGGTAACCCAGTTGTTTTGAATAGGCTTTCAGGAAAAGGTGGCGATTTTGGAGTAGGAGTAGACATTGAAATGACATGGTACAATGAAAGTTGCAGAAGGAGACTTATTTACATAGGATTTGTGGACTATTGTCTAGCTGTCTTGCTCTTTGGACTGGCTTCCCTGGCACCAACAGCTTTTGTCATGTTTTGAAACAGACAATGGTGTATTTTCCTGGTCACCTGAAGGGCTGTGCCCACACAACTTTCAGAGTGACTCTCAACCAGATTTCTGCTTAACTCTCTTCTAGACAGAAATTCTGAAGCCACTACTGACTTTCACCATCCCCTCTCTGTCCCTTCCTTTAATTTTTGCAGTACTTTGGGTCAAATCATGGTGCCTTTCATGTACTAAGCTAGTGTTTTACTAATAACCTATGCCCAGTATTATTACTTTTTCTTTTTTTGAGACTCAAATAGTGGTCGTTTCTGGGTTTCACTTTATATAAATTGTCAAAATCTTATAAACAATATAAACATTTGTTATAACAAATTTAAATTAGAATAGTCCTATTATGATTTACAAAATAAATAACACATAATTAAAGTAGATACTAGTAAGCTATTGTTTTAAATTAGAATAGTCCTATAATAATTTACAAAATAAATAACACATAATTAAAGTAGAGAATAGTAAGCTATTGTTATAAATAAAGGTTTAAAAACCTAAGTAGGTTCACACAGCTAGTAGATATGCAAGCTGTGATTTAAAGCTGGAGTTGACATGATATAGTAATAAAAGCACAGAAAGGCCAGAATATTGGTTGAGGAGGTGTGGGCGGTGTGGCTTTCCCAAGAATCCGCCTTCCTCTACAGTATGATCTCCTGAAGCACCCATACCATGTGCTCTGTCCAACTCCTACTTCCCGCCCAGTACAGGTCAGCACTGAAGGATTTCTGTTTGTTTTCCAGACAGGGTTTCTCTGTGTAGGCCTGGCTGTCCTGGAATTCACTATGTACACTAGGCTGGCCTCGAACTCCTGGGGCTCCTCCTGCCTCTGCCTGCTAAGTGCTCTCAACTAGAGTCTCTGTTCTAGTTTCATTTCTGTTGCTGTAGTAACTCCTCTCTATGTTCTCTACTCTTACAGTGTTCAAGATCCCCTGCTTAGGAAATGGAGCTGCTCATGGTGGGACAGTCTTCTCACCTCAATGAACATAATCAGGAGAACTCCCCTCCAGACTAACCTGATCTAAATAATTGCTCATTGAGACTGTTTTCCCAGGTGCTTCTCGACTGTGTCAGATTGTAAAACTACCACAGTTCCTTCTCCTATTTCTCCCCTCTACCTAATCATAAGATTATTTTGTAGAAGCAGATTATGGACCAAATCCATTTTAAAATCTTTTATGAGTGGTTGCTGTAGGGTTGGGGTGAGGTGATGTCTAAACTTCAATAGAAGAGCATATTGCATTTTAGTGCTTTGGGTTTTTGTTGTTGTTTTAAGCCAACTTGAGCCCCATCAGCCATGAAGAGAAAGTGTCTTTTATATTTACCAGGTTTATTTAATTTTATTAAGATTTTTTTATTCATCTTGCATATCAACCACTCTCTTCCCTCTTCCCACCCCCTCAGCCTCACCCCTCCAACCCACCCCCCACCCCCTCCTCTGAAAAGGTAAGGCCTCCCATGGGGAGTCAGCAAAGCCTGGTACATTCAGTTGAGGCAGGTCCAAGCCCCTCAGTATTTAATTGTTTTGACACAGGGCTTCATATATTAGGCAAAGATGACCTTGAACTTCTGTTCCTGCTGCCTCTACTTCTCAAGTGCTGGAATTTCAGGCATGGATCTTTTATTTTCAGTACTGGGGACTGAAGCCAAGGTCTCATGCACATTAGGCAAATGTTCTTCCACTGAACTGTATCCCTTGCATTACTTTCCTTTGGGTTGATTTTGTCATAGAATGTTCCCATCCTTTTACACTCAAGTTTTCAGTAACAAGTTCTAAGTGTACCTTTGTTTTGTAGTAACATGGAGTTGGAGGTTGTATTGTGTATCTTTTTAACCTATCTACACTCACCTCTTATTGGGATCTTTTAGTTCATTTATATATCAAATGAATCATTAAAGTTCTCACGTTTTTGAATTTATCATATTCTACTGTTTTCCTAACCATTCTTAGTTTCTTTTCCCTCTCTTTGTCTTCTTTCAAGTTGACTATTTTAAACATTGTTTTGCTCTCCTCACTATTAGGATGCTTGATGAACCATTTCTAATCTCACTGCCCCTGTTCTCTGGGCTAGACCCTCTGCATGTGGGGGACAGTTGTGTAGCTGGGTCTGTTTGAGGGGCCCCTGGCAGTGGGATCAGGATCTGTCCCTGGTGCATGAGCTGGCTTTTTGGAGCCCATTCCCTATGGTGGGATGCCTTGCACAGCCTTGATGTAGGGGGAAGGGCTTGGTCCTTCCTCAACTGAATGTACCAGGCTTTGCTGACTCCCCATGGGAGGCCTTACCCTTTTGGAGGAGGATATGCAGGGTGGGTTGGGGGGAAAGCTGGGGGACAGGAGGACGTATGGGAGGGGGATCTGTGGTTGATATGTAGAATGAGTGGAAAATTTTCTTAAATAAAAAAAGAAATTGGAATAAAATAAAGATTAATTTCAAGTGAGAATTTGTTTTTTGTTGTAGTGGTGGTGGGGGTTGGTTTTTGGTGGAAAAATAATCGCTGTTTTGTCTATTTGAAAATGCCTTCCTTTTGTCCTCATTCACAAAAGGTGTTTTTACTGGGAGTGCAATTTTCTCTTCAGACATTGTAGGTAATATTACATTGTCTTGCGGCTTCTGAGAAGAGACTTGTCAATGTAACAGTTGCTCCTTTAAAATGGAATGACCTTATTTTCCTGTAGCCATTGTCAAGACATTTTTTGAAAACCATAAGTTTCCCCAGTTTCATTATGAGTGGGCTTGGCGCAGATCTCTTTTTATTTGCTTATTGTAATTGAGATTCTATGGGCTTCTTGAATCTGCATTAATGTTTTTCCACCAGTTTGGAATCTTATTCCAAATACTAAATTTCCCTGTTCTCTCACCTTGGACTTTTACTTACGGACATGTTGGCCTTCTAGTTCTCCTCTGTATACTTGTCTTTGAGACTTCACAGCTGAAACCCGTTTGCTTCATTGGCCTATACTTTTAGGTACATGTGACTTCACTGTTTAGGTTACCTTTCTGACTTCCTGTTTAATCTTCCATTTTGGCCAGACATGTTTAATATTTTATTCATGATTTTAAGTTGTTTTTAACAGAAGATTCAGTCTAATAACCTAGCTCAACCTATTCCTATAATGCAAAAGAGATTTGTGCTTCTTTTACCAGAATTTAGGTAGAAATTTAATTATGCTTTTACTCATGGTTTCCTAGTTTATTAGTTTCTTCTGACTGTTTTGAAAATTAAATAATTTAAATCAATTGCCTTTTTTTCCTTTTTGTGCTTGCTTTGTCCACACTAAGAACCATCCTCCTCCTCCTCCTCCCTTTCTTTCTCCTCCTCCTCCTCCTCCTCTTCATTTTTGTTTTTGGTTTTTGGAGACAGAATTTCTCTGTGTACCCTTGGATGTCCTGGATCTCACTCTGTAGACCAGGCTGGCCTCCAATTCACAGAGATCTGCCTGTCCCTGCCTCCTAAGTGCTGAGATTAAAAGTTGTGTGCCACCATGCCCATCTTGTGCTAGACTTCTTAGCCAACACTTATGACTCAGTGTAAATATCTTGAATGAATTGAGTTTTCAAGAAGACACTTTTTATATCTTATTTCATGGGTCAATATATTGATCATTGCATATCTCATAACTGTTATACTATAATTGAATTATAACAATTAACCAAGGTTAGCAGAATAGCCCTCACTCAACCCGGTCATACAGTACTTTCAAGCTACTTCCTCCTCTTTAATTATTCTTTATCTACATGAAGATAAATTCTCCTAAATGAAACAAACAATTTATGAATTTTTAAAATGTAAGCCCTCTTTTGAAGGTAGAATCATTTTATGGTCTAAGACAATATCATGCTGTATCAACAAAAGACTCACTGTCCTGGTACTCTTGTGAGAAAAAAATGATAGGATTCTTGAAGATAGCCAACTTTACCAGGAGACTGAGACAAAGATGGGCTTTCTGTTTGTTTGTTTGTTTTTTTTCATCCTTCATCACTCTAATCCCTGTACTATCTGGCCTTGTACATACTAAGTATGAAAGGAGGATTTGCTGAATGGGTGAATAAAAGAATGAAGAGTGTAGCTAACAAATGGAGAGTACTCAGAGTATCAGCCACTAATCAGAGATCTCTGGATTACTCCTCAGAGCAGTTCCATCAGGCTGATGCCCTTATCCCAGTTTGCTAAATGACACATTTGTCCATTGGAAGTACCCTGCCCATAACCCTCACATTATGTAGCAGAACTGGGAACTTTGAACTCATTTTTTCTAGCCTTCGCCATGGTGTGTGTACACATGATCTCCAGTTTGTAGTTACTGTGGTGGCCAGATTCATAGGCACCTTGACCAGGAGTACTGATAGCTGGGAGCACACAGCCTGCTCACAGTAACTACCCCTTGTGGCTGGATAAAAAGAGTGTGCTCACTGGGTCTCCATGTCTCCTTGTGCCTGAGCCTGTGAATGTGTTGCTGGCTTCATCCTCTCTCAGCTTCCCTTGTCAGCTTTAGCAGCATAACATAGTCTTAGCACTTTCAGTTCTCTTCATGTGCTGAGCTCTCCTCAAGTCTGAGCCCTGTCTCTACCACATATATCATATATCGCTTCTAGTTACCTCCAATTCAGCCCTGATGTCTTATTTAGCATGTATTGGCCCTTGATAAAGAATGGTTGAATGAATAAATAAATGAATGGTAAATGACACTTTGAAATTAAAATCTGATCTAAACTTTGCATTTAAAAATGCACTAGAAATGCAAACAATGACAATAAAATAAGTTACAATAAGAAGTAAATGCAGTGTAGCTTTCCTTTGATAGTATAAGAAACAAATAAGGTAGATTATTTAGAGGAGTCTGTGATGGCTGATTGTTAGCATTGTCTCTAACAAGCTTTATATAGTGGTCATAATTATGTATGAACTAGTCTAGTTGTTAATTTGTTCTTTTGGTGTTTTACATGTATTTTCCACAAGTCTACCATGTTTATCATTTTAATTATGATATCTTAGTAAACCTGGGTTTTTCAGTTTGATAGCCAGTGATCACCTGGAATTGCTAGTTCTCTGCAAGCACACTACAATTATAACTATAGTACTACTAAGAAGGCAGCATGGAGGTGGTCTTACTTGAGGAATGACCTGGGGTCATTACTGTGTTAGGATTATGGCAGCTCTGATGATCTATTGTCCCTCTTATTTTGTTCCAGGATGCTTTTCTCTGGTGGGCAGTGTGGCCATGTTGGCAGACCTGAAGAAGTTTTACTGATATACAAGATATTCCTTGTCATCATTTGTTTTCATGTCATTCTGGTTACATCCCTGAAAGGTAAGGTGTCAATTTTCCTCCATCCCTCCCTTCATCATCATCGTTGTCATCATCATCATCATCATCATCATCATCATCATCATCATCAACATCATTATTATCTTATGATGGGTGGCAGTATGTGCCATAGCACATGTTAGGAAGTCAGAGAACAACTTTGTGGAGTTCGTTCTCTCCTTTCACTTCTATGTAGGTTCCAGGGATCAAACTCAGGTCATTTTGCTTGTAAGGCAAGTAAGTGCCTTTACCCACTGAGCCATGTGGCTGAGCTTTCCTTCATGTTTTTCTTGTCTATCTTTTTTGTTTGCCTGATTTGTGTCATTGTTCATAATGTTTAGTATAGTAAAATATGTATTTATATATATATATAATAGTTATCATCCTTTACATGTATTTTGTGTGTATGTGTGTGTGTGTGTGTGTGTGTGTGTGTGTGTGTGTGTGCGCGTGTGTTCAGAAGACAGCTTACTGTGTTATGAGAGTTGGTTCTCTCCTTCTACTGTGTGAGTTCCAGAGACTGAACTCAGGTCATCAGACTTGCCTTTATTTGCCAGCTCCAATAGTTAGCATTTTAAAATATACTGTTTGTTGGCATTAAGGACAATCATATTTTTGGTGCAACTATCACCACTATCCATTTCTAGAATATTTTCATCATCCCAGTTAATAACTATGTGCTTATCCTCCCTATAACTTCTATTCTTTTAGTTTGTAGGAATTTGCCTCTTCCAGGTACTTCACATGAGTGGAAACACAATATTTATCCCATTTTGTCTGGTTTATTTCATTTCACATATTTTTATTGACCATCTATTGTAGACAAATTTCTAAACGGTCTTACTAAATAAGAAACACAGAGCCAAATACAGAGTTAAAAGCCCAAGAGGTCAGAGCAAGAGCCACGACTCCCTTTAGCTTACCATTCGCTGCTGTCCTTGAGAGAGAGAGAGAGAGAGAGAGAGAGAGAGAGAGAGAGAGAGAGGGAAAGAGAGAGACCTTCTTCCTGTGTCTTGTGTTTTATTGCTTTCCTGTTCTGCCTTCTCATTGGCTCTAAGCCCAGCCACATCACTTCCTCGTCACTGCCTGTCTATACAGGCCTCCTGGTCTCTGTGGTTGGGACTGGGATTAAAGACTCAAGGGTCACCACGATGGGCTGTGTCCTTGACCACACTGAGACTCTGCCTGCCATGTGATCGGATTAAGGGCATGTGCTACCACCACTTGACTTCTATTCCTGGCTCACTAATGACCTCTGATCTCCAGGCAAACTATTTATTAACATACAAATAAAGTCAAATTTCAGCACAATTAAAATATCACCACAATCTATGCTGTAGTTATGTATCAGAATTTCATTCATTTTAAAAGCTAAATATAATCAATTGTAGTACATGTGCCACATTTTGTTTATTCATTCATCTCTTCCTGGACATTGTTGTTGTTTGTGTCTTTTAGCTACTGTGAGTAGTGCTGCTATGAGCCTAGGCATGCAAATATCTGACTCTACGCTTTCATTTCTTCGTGGTATACACCTAGGATTAGAATTGCTGAGTCATTTGCATTTTTGAGGAACTGCCAGCCTATTTTCCATAGTGGCTATACGTTTCACATTCCTACTAGCAAAGCACAGGGATTCCAGTTTCTCCACATCCTTGACAACACTTACTGTTTTCTTTTGTTTTGGTGGTAGGAATGAAGTAACATCTTACTATGGTTTTGATTTGCATTTCCTTAGTGATTAGTGATTTCATCATCTTTAGGGGCACTTATTAGTCATTTTATCTCTTATTTGGAGAAACATCTATTCATATCATTTTCCCACTTTAAAAATTGGGTTGTCTTTTTTTCTTTTTCTTTTTAGTTGTTGACTAGGAATTATTTAGATACTATGGATATTAATCCTTTATCAGGTATATGATTGGCAAATAACTTCTATTTTCACTCTCCATAGTATCTTTTCATGAATACAGGTTTTTAACTTTGATGAGGTCTAATTATATTTTACCTTTATTGTCTATAATTTAGTATTAAATCCAAGAAACTCCCCTTGCCAAATCCAGTGTCAGGAAGATTCACTACTATATTTTCTTCTAAGAATTATATAGTCTTAGCTCTTACGTTTAAGCCAACTTTGATTCACTGAGGGCTATTTTTGCGCCTGTAGCTATCCCATTTTTCTATTATCATTTGTTGAAAAGACTGTCCTTTTTCCTTGGGTCTCAGCATCTTTGTCATGTGACCAAATGTACGGGGATTTATTTTGGTGTTTGTTTTGAACAGTATCTACTTGAAGGCATTTCCATATAGAAACTGAAAAAAGAACATAGTCAAATGAAGCAGAATGTTTTTCAGAATGGGGGTAGTCTTGGAAGCTTATGGGAAAAGATGGCAAAGAGAGGTATGTGAGGAAGGGAGTGGAAGGGCCGAGAACACTAAGGCTTCAATCCCGTTTGATTTTGTCATCTCCTCCTCCTCCTTCTCCTCCTCCTTCTTCCCCCTCCTCCCTCTCCCTAAAAAAGAACAGCTGTGGGATTCCTTCCACAGCCCATTAATAGTGTTTTACATCTTTGGGCACACTTATAGCTGTGGATGTTCAGGAAGATGATTTCTGCTTAAGCTGTATAATTCTGATGAATAGAAATAATACCAGAATATTTTTCTTAACTGACACAGGAAAGCAACAGTATTCTCAGTCACAAAAACAGCTAATTTTAGACTTCAGAATAGACTAGCTGCCCCTGCACACCCACATACTCACTCACTCCACCCCCTCGCATCCAAACTCTAGGACCATCCTAATTCTGCTGAGTCAGAAACTCTAGAGCCCAGCATTCTGTGTTGTAAATCGTCCTCTAGATAACACTGGTATATACTCCAAGGTAGAACATGGCTAAAAACACTAGCGGAAACAGTACTTACTCCTGGCCCCATGATTAGGGCACAAAGCTTGTGAGATATGAGATTTGACCCCACACATGCTATGTTATTATCTTGATTTGCCACTTCACCCACCATGTGGTACTAAAACAGCCCATGAAAGGCAAATGATTTTCTGAATTAAGTGTTTTAGATAGTTTTTATTTTGTTTTACTTGGAGATTTTGTTCCTTTATGTGTGTCTATATGAGTGTGTATGCATGTGTGTGTGTGGAGGCTAGAAGAAAGCACTGGACTCCTCAGCACTAGAGTTAGAGGCATAAGTGGGTCACCCGACTTGTTATATTGATGCCAGGGTCTGAACCCCAGTTCTGAGGATTATGCAGCAAGCACTTTTTGCCACTCCAGCTCCATGTTTTGAGATTTTGGAAGAGTTAAATAGGAGTTCTTTGATGTTTCTCAGAACTTTCCATAAATATTTATTCATGCTAATAGTCACTTTGATAGCAATGACTATGTTGTAGCCATTGCTCTAAGCCCTTAAAAAAACAAGTCTCTTAAAACTCATCTAAGAAGCCTTTGCAATTGGCACTGTTACTAGTGTGTTTTACAGATGAGGAAACTGAGACACAAAGAAGCTTGCTTTGTGCAGCTTGCTCTTGGAGGAACAGTTAAAAGAGACTGCAAGATTCTTTGCCAATCCTGGGTATGGCTAGTGTCCATCCTCCTGGCCAGTATTTAATAAAGTTTGCTTTAAATTTGACTCAGAGAGAGAGGGGGAAAGAGAGAGAGACAGAGACAGAAAAAGGAAAGAGAGAGAGAGAGAGAGAGAGAGAGAGAGAGAGAGAGAGAGAGAGAGAAAGGGAGAGAGAGATGGCAACACTATGATTTAAACTCAGGCCCTATAGCCACAAAGTTTATATGTATAATCTCTGTACTACATTTCTTCCCACACTGGCTCACACTTACTATGTTGCTGAGGCTGAGTTTAAACTTCTGATTTTCTATTGTCCACCTCCCGAGTGCTGAGATTACAGTTGTGCACTCCATGGATGGCTTTCCTTTAGCCATCTTAACCCCTCCATTGTGTGAGACTCTGTTGCTTGGCTGTGCCTCTATACAGTAAAAATAAACAATGATAGAATCCGTAATGATGAAACTCACTGAACAGAGGTTGGTTCAGATCATTCAGTTACCTCAGAGTGCCATATCTCCCACTGAAGAACTGAGACAAGAGGATGACAAGTTCAAGGCCAGCCAGAGCTTTATAAGGGAGTTCTTGCTGCCCCAAAACAAGAAAGTTTTATTTTCCTTGTCCCTTGGCAGTTCCTCATTTGAATTGCACCTCATGCTCATAGTATTCACCTGCTCCTTAACGTCCTCATTATTGACTTTGCTCCTCTCTGTTTCACTCAAATGCTCTCTCTTACTTATTAGGGTCACCTCCCCACCTCTGTTTGGAAACACATTCCCCTTCAACATTCAGCCAAATACTCCTTCATCTATGAAGTCGAAGAGAGATCTCACAGATCTCTTTCTCCAATGTACCCTTCTCTCTTTATCCCTCCTTCTGATGGGTGCCACCTAGGATTGTGTTGATCATGAACTTCTTGTGCACTCCAGATCTTGTGGTGCATCCTCAGTGCCAAGTGGGAAAGAAGACAATGGTGTGGAGGCCCACAAAGGTTTCCTAGTGAGATCTGAGCTTGCTTTACCCAGCAAGGCTGCATTAGATGATTGCTTGACCAGTGCATGGTTACCAGGTGATTGGAAGGTTTTGCACTTGGCTGTGCTAGGAGGAGGTCTTTTGCTCCACCCCTTGGCATTCCTATAAAAGGCCCTTTAGAAGATACAGGAGGGGCTGGTGAATATTGATCCAGGCACTCCTGAGGTTATCCTGTGTTTCTGTCTGTTTCTCTCCTTTCTATCTTTCTATCTAAATATTTCTCACTCCTCCCTCCTCAAAAATACCCTGGGGAAAAAGTGGGAGCAGGCCTCCCACATAATGGGTAGACTAATGCATACTAAGAACCTGCTCTGTGCCAGGCTTTTCTAGTGATGGTAAACGTTACCTCATGTATCTTTCTCCCAGACTCTTCACGGTGGGTATCTTTTTCACTCCAGTTTACAGATGAGAAAACTGTGTATCAAAAAAAAAATTAAGTCATTTGGTCAGAGTCACAGGGCCATGAAGACCTGGGCAGTAAGTGTCTGAGACTAGAGTTAAACCTGCCACTGAGACCTGGAGAGGAAGAGAGGAAACACCGGGGTAAGCTACTAGAGACGAATGGCTCCTGAGCTCTAGAGTACAAACACAGTAGCTTCACTCTGGAAGCCTGAGAGATGACTCAGTAACTCTTGTCAGCAGGGATATGTGGGGCTGACACTCTTGTGAGGTCACCAGCCAACTGAAAGAATCCTCAGACTTGAACACATCCAGTTGTCTTGCTAGGTGATTTTCATGAGATTCATTTTCAGTCTATTGGAAGCCCAAATCAGTGCTGGTGTGTCACTACCCATCTCCATTCCCTAGTTCTTCCTTCCTGGGCTAATGCCTTATTTCTTTCTTGTCTTTTAAGGAGGTCTCCTTTTAGGTACAACTATTCTATTTTCCAGAGGGTGAATGACATAATAGTGGAAGATGATTATAATTTCATTTCTGCCAAATTGTCTTCGCCATTTGGAAACAATTACACATTTGAAAGAGCTTGGTGAGCTCATAAGCTAGAATCCCAGCTTTGGAGATCTCCCTGTGCTGCAGACATTTCTGATGATAAGTTGCTTTACAATTCCCCTTCTCCAACCGTCACTGTCTTTCCTCTTACCCTGTCATGCTTTATTCTCCAGTGTCCTTTCTTCCTTGCAGGGAAGATGTTAGTGAAGCAGTAGGTGAGCTGAGATGATGACACCTGTCTTCTTTGGCAGTGATCCTCTACTACCAAACCCAGTGCCGCCCTCCTTCCTCTATCTCCGCCTTGTGCCTGTAAAACTGAAATTATGCATTTCACCATGACATCTAACGGATCAGAAGCTCAGCTAATCTCACAACTCCCCCAAATCCTAGCCCTAAACCAGGCATGAAGTCACATCTGTTGGGCTGTGACTCTTCCTAGAAGGTAAAATGGTGACAAGGAATTATAGAGATTCTGAATAGATTATAGGGAGTGCTGGTAGCAGAGGACACTGTATCCCACTTTTTACTTGAACTCCTGTAAGGAGTCCTTGAAGGGCCTGTATAGTAACACAGCACAACTATAGAGCTGAGGACTGGCGGAACTGTATTTAGGCAAAGACAAGCCCAGAGGCAGTGTCCCCACGTCGCTCTCAGCTCTTGTGTGGTGGGCAGGGATTCTAAATGGCTCTTGTGTTCCTAATGGGTGGCTGTGTTGAGAGCCATGGGAAGAGACAAGGCAGCAAAGACTATGGCATGAAGAACCCAGCCAGATGCCTGATGAAGGATACTTGGTGGTGATAGCTGAAAGTAACTTATCCAAGGTTGGATAGGATTCGAAGAGAAAAGACCGTGGGCCACTAGGTGCAGCCTTCAGCACTGGGTGCCAATTAGATACTGAGCATGTTAGTTGTTTTTCTTATTGCTGTGACAAAATACAGAGAAGGGGGACAGGAGGACCAGGACAAGTTTGTTTTGACTCACAGTTCCAGGGTCTAGTCCATTATGGCAGGGAAGTCGTGGCAATGGGAGCTTGAGGCAGCTGGTTAAATTGTACCCACAGTTAAGAAACAGTTATGATTGCTACTGTTTGGCTTGCTTTCTCCTTTTTATTTACTCTAAGACTCTGACCTCTGAAATGGCGCTGCCTACATTTAAGGTGGCTCTTCCTACCCCAATTTACCCGATTCAAAAACTTTCTCACAGACATGCTCGGAGGTTTGCTTTCAAGGCGATTGTAAATCTCATCAAGACGACAGTCCACCTCAGCCATCACATGGAGGAGCCCTCCAGGGTGAGAGATCTCTGTAGAGGCTGTTGAGAACTTCAGGCTAAGCAGGAGATGAATTCACAGGTTCACACTGCCTTTCCCTTGTGCTCCTTTCCTAGCCTGGGTGCCATCTTGAGTAGGAGAAGAAACAGGAGGAAAACAAAGATCTTGCACTTCTCCGATTGACATCGAAATCACTGGGGACCATTTAGCACAAGGGAGGCAACGATACTTGTGTGTATGTGGTGTTGGGGGTTGAGACAGAGCCATGTGCATTATATGTCAGTGCTTTACTGCTGAGCTACATGGCTGGACCCAATAAAGCTGCTTTCGGTCATCAGATTTCAGGATCTCTTCCCTCTTCTGTCTGTGTAATGAAAGCACCAAAACAAGGTGAAGGGATTCTAGACATTAATGGAAGTTATGTCTATAAACTTTAAGGCATGCTAAAAGTCATACATAGTAGACACTTAAGGTATGTTTATACCGTGCTAGGAATTGTAGAAGGCCATTAGCATATCCTGAATTGGACTCTTCCTTCTGGTTTCATCTATCCAGGTACTTCAGGGTAAGGATAACATCTTCTATCTCTTGCTTGTAGTTAGCTGATTGGAATTGATTTGTGACCATAGACTAAAACTTAGAGATATTCTAAGGCATGGACCTTTCCCCACAGCTCATATATCATAAGAGTTATTGTCTGAATCCAGTGAGTTCCAGTAGAACACATGCTACCCCTTCAAACATACAGACTTCAGTGAAGAGGCTGTACCTTGCCAAGGATTCCTGTTGAAAGATGTGTTTTCCCTCCTCATAGGATGCATGATCTCACCCGAGGACCCATTGAGATTTTTTAACAATCTGACATCCGTGAGTTCAGCCAGCCAGCCTTAAGGTGCTCAGATTCTTAATTCATTGTCCTGGATTTTGGGGGACCTGAGGTTCTGTCTTGGACATATTGCCATTCTGAGAATTCTGTGTGATATCTGAGTTGCTTGTTATCTAAGCCAGGCTCTCAAATTTGGCTGTTCCATGGAATCACCTGGGGACTTTTTGAAAAAAAGCCTGCCGTCTGTATCTACCCCCAGAGATCCTTATGCCATTGGTCTGAGTATGGAGCCTGGCTACTAGGCTTCTTTAACGTGACCTAAGTGATTCTAGCAGAACCTGGAGCCCTCATCTCTGTGATCCCATCTAAAGGATGACTCCTATTCAAAGTTCTGGTTATGAAAGTGAAAATAATTCAGTCTTTTTCTTTAGACTGTGATGGAGATTGAATCCAGGGCTCTGTTCATGCTAAGCAAGTGCTCTTCCACTGCTCTGTGTCCCCAACCTCCAAACCATATGTAGCAGGCTTTCTTGGACTGCCAGCCCCCAAATCATGACAAGGATACATACTATTAGTTATGAATGCTCACCCTTATGCTTGTCTCACTAGCTCTTATAACTTAAAATAACCTGTTTCTCTTCATCTACGTTTTGCCTCAGGGCTTTTTACCCTTCTGTATGTCCTACTTTCCTGCTTCCTCCATGTCTGGCAGCTACCTGGCTGCCTGGCTGGCCCCTAGTGTCTCCCTTTCTTTCTCCTTCATTCTCTCTCAAACCTGGATTCCTCCTCCTACTTATTCTCTCTACCTGCCAACCCCACCTATCCCCCTACTGCCTAGCTATTGGCCATTCAACTTTTTATTAGACCAATCAGGTGTCTTAGGTAGACAAGGTAAAACAAACACAACACATCTTTACATAGTTAAACAAATGCAGCATAAACAAGTGTAACACGTCTTTACATAGTTAAACAAATATTCTATTCTGCAACAGTTATATAATTTTTAAAAATAAAGATTATTTTTAACATGAGCAAATTTTTTAAAGGCTTTTAAAGTTACAATGAGACCAACAAATCTTTTGGCTTCAAAACTGGTAAAAAAAAAATCTAGAGTGGTTCTTGCTGACTGGTAAGTGCCTGGCCCTTTATGGAAGTCCTAGTGTCTCTTTGTATAATTCAGTAGCCATAGTTCAAAGCACCACTGTTGACAACAGTAGCAGCAACAACATGACTGCATTTCTATAGGTCTTCATGATTTACAAAATATTTTGGTGCATGTTATCTCACTGAGGTAGAGAAACTTCTGTTAGTCCTCACTTTGCAAATGGGAAGATGGGGGCCCAGAAAGAAACATTTTCAAGATCAGGAAAGGCTCCCAAAACCTCTGTGTGTGTCAGACTGCCAGAAGTGCTTTTTTGGGGCTTGGAAAGTTTCAGTCACTTCCAAGTTCACACAGCTAGCAAGTGGAGATGGTAGGACCCTAGGACTTGTGTTCTTAACTGCTTCCCCACTGTTTACTCACTGAGGCCCATGAACATGGTTTTTATGACTTTGCCATGATTCATTCTGGGATGGATTTGTAATACGACCCCCCACCCCAAGCACTGGGTAAAGATTAAGAAAGCCCTAAAGGAATGAAAGCCATAGTTTCACTGATTTCAGTTCCTGGGAATTATGCTGATGTTCCAGGGGAGCATGTTAGTAAAATATACCTTGAGAAGGGGTACACCCTTAGTTCAGTTAGCAAGAGCTCTCATGTGAGTAAGATCATGGGCCCATGAAAACAGCCCACCAAGATATGGTACAGATGCTTTCCCAATGATGCTATGGCCATCATGTTTAGTCTTTCACATGATGTCTTGTTTGGTCCATACCCTTTCTTCTGTTTTTCTTTTAGAAATTCAAAGTTCTTTCATAGGACTCTAATATTCAGTACAGTATCAAGTTCTTTTTAATTTAAGGAGAAAAATGAAAATACAAGATGGACAGCACTCTTGCTTCAAGAAGTAAATTTAAGTGGCTTATGATGGTATCACTAATTGGATGGATAAGAATTGGCCACACAGCTGTATTGCCTTCCAACTACATGAACACTTTTGCTTGTTGTTAATTTGAAATATGTTTTGTCATTAATCAAAAACGGATTCACAGTACCATCTAACAAATTCTACATTGGGGTTGTATAAGCAGGAGACAATGAGTTTGATTTCCTGAGAAATTTTCCAAGTAGAAACTGTTGGAGGTCAGAGCGCTTGCTTTGTTTCGTACTGTAACTTCAACACCTGACACAGAGTAGGCCTTCAACATTTGGGATTTTAAAAAAAAGTAGGGCAAATTACCTACTATTTCTTCAACTTGAACTAGGTAGTGTTCTTGTGGATATTCCCACTAGTCAAACATTAGATAATAAATAAAGATGTTTCATAGTTAGACTAGAATTCCTATAACATGTGAATCATAGGATAAACATCGTTATGTTTTGAATATTATCTATAAATTACTGATACCACATTATTTTCACAAAGGGAAAAATGTCCACTTTATTATATAAAGGTAAACTTCATCCAGAAACACAGAAAAATACAGTCTGAATGAACAGTAATTACAATGTTTGGTTGGTACTGTTATGATAAAATGATTTGTAAATGTAGTTTATAATTTCATTCAACATGATCAACCCCATTTTGCAAGCAAGGAAATATAAACAGAAATGCTAGGATCTTCATCAAGACAGAGGCATGATCAAGTCATTTTCCCTGGAGCACCCAGTCTCTTAGTCACACTGAAGGCTTTCTTAGCAAGTATGCTCATTCATACATTGGAAATAAATGGTCATGGGCACTTTAATCATGGACAGAGAATTATCAAGTCAGAGTTATGGATTGTTGAAATTGAGGAGTTCCAGATGTTCAAAGCCCATGATAAGAGATCTCATGTGAGCAAGGTCACAATGCCATAAAAAAAAAAATGAAAAACCACCAAGATTAATTAAGATGCTTTTGCAACAATGTTGTGGCCATCATGTTTAGTTTTTTACATAGTGTGATGATTTGAAAGAAAATGGCCCCCAAAGGGAGTGGCACTATTAGGAGGTAGGGCCTTGTTGGAGTAGGTGTGGCCTTGTTAGAGGAAGTGTGTCACTATGGAGGCAGTCTTTGAGGTCTCATATATATATACTCAAGTCATGCGCAGTGAGACAGACCACTTCCTGTTGCCTGTGAGTCAAGATGTAAGAACTCTCAGCTCCTTCTCCAGCACTACGTCTGCCTGTGCACCACCATGCTCCCCGTCATGATGATAATGGACTAAACCTCTGAAACTGTAAGCCACCACCTCAATTAAATGTTTTCATTTATAAGAGTTGCTGTGGTCATAGTGTCTCTTCACAGCAATAGAAACCCTAAAACATATGCTGTCCTGTTTTGACCATAGAAAAAACCATTAGGATAGAAACTACCAATTTACAAAGGCATAGGGGCCTGATAAGAGCCTTTCACATGTAAATATAGCAGCAAGAATTAAGGGTTAAATGTGGCTTCAAAACAGGCATGTATAAAAATACTTTTCCAACTAAAGGCTTTTTTCCCCTCTTAAGTGGGAAAGGCTGAAAATGGAAAGGAACCCTTCCATTCATACTGATTGCTTGACTTTTGACCTTGTCATTGTCATGACAAAGAATAAGAGAGAAAATGGTGGCTAGGGACATTGATTTTGGCATTAATCTTATCCCATCATTAGTTTAATGGGCATTAATTACTGAATTTCACTCTTTTTAATTTTTTAAAAATATATTTTAATTGAAATAAAATTACATCACTTTTCCTTTCACTTTCCTCCCACTAGCTCATCCTAGGTACCCTCCCTCCAACCCCTCCCATGGCCCCCACTCTCCAGTTAATAGCCTCTGTTTCTTTGGTTGTTAGTGTTACATATATATAGTTACATATATACATATAACAATACATGCATGTATATATGATAATACACACACACATATATATGCACAAATATACAAATACAACCTATAAGTCCACTTTTGCTGTTTGTATATGGTTTCAGGGCTGACCACTCTGCATTGGACAACCAATAAAGGGGTTCACCCCTGGGGGAGGCTAATTCTCCTTCTCTCAGTAGTTACCTGTAGTTCTTCGTCTATGGGTGGGACCTGAAAATTTTCCTCTTCCACATTAGCATGTCCATTAATGTTGCCATTGTTCTAGTCTTGTGTATGCAGCCATTTCTAGGAGAGACTTTCACAGCAGGCGACAGGCTTCCTGGAATTCTGGCTTTCAGGATCTTTCTGCACCTTCTTCTTCAATATTCCCTGAGCCGTAGATAGAGGATCCCAATGTAGATGTATCCATTGGGTCTGGACTTCCCATAATTTCTTGTTCTCTCTTGTGTGTCTAGTGTAGTTTGCTGTGATGGTCTCCATTTGAAGTAAGGAGGGGCTTCTTTGATGCAGGGAGGTAGCTATACTTTTCTGCAGGTATAAGGATAAGATTTAGAATGTAGTAAGGAGTTAGGCTGGTCTAGCAAAATGGCAGTAGTAGACTCTTTTCTAAGGCCTGTGGCCTCACTAGCCCTGAGAAGCTAGCTAGGTTTCCAGTACCAGACATGATTCCCCTCCTGCTGAATGGGCCTTCAGTCCAATTAGACAGCTGTTGGTTACCACCACCATGTGAGCGCCACTTATTGCACCTTTATGTATACATATCCTGAAATGCTGGTCATTGCCCTGGTTCATAGGCATTGCAACTGGGTAGGATTGTTTAATTGCTTCCCTCCTTTGGCAGCTTACATAGTATTTTCTGGTACCATAGATACTAGACCACAGGAAGGAGGCTTTCAGGTTAGATCCAGCTCAAATAATTCCTAGGCCTGAGTCCTAACTGTGTAGTGCCTTCAACAATAGGGGCCCATCCTCAATCCCTGAGAATCAACCAAGGGCTACATCTATAATCTATATTGTTTTAGGAATCACCTGACCGACCATTTGGAAGGAGGTTTCTCATGCCTGGTATGGGGGTTTTGTGAGTCTATGGTTCTTGTGGGGAACATTGTCAGACCAGGTGGCTTAACATCCTTTAAGATTATCACTCTTGGTGGGCAGTGGTGGCACAGGCCTTTAATCCCAGCACTTGCGAGGCAGAGGCAGGTGGATCTCTGAGTTCCAGACAGCCAGGGCAACACAGAGAAACCCTGTCTCAAAAACAAACAAACAAACAAACAAACATATGGATCTCTTTTCCTGGTTGTCCCCCTAGATGGTGCTGTCCCCAGCAAATTTGGGCTCTTTACATTGAAGAAAGCAGGTCCTCTGTCAATCTGCCTCCCTGAACAATAACCCTCCCCTTAATCCCCCACCCTCAGCTCTCTACTTGAGGTTGCTTATTGGATTTTGTAAATGGAAAACAAACTTCTATTTCTTTAAGCCCCTGAGATTTGTGAGTTTATCACAACTCCCAATAACTTAACTAATACACCTAACTCGGCCCTTCTAACCAGGATTATTGGTATATCTCATTCTACCACTGAAGGTAGAATGAGGTGAGATAGACATCCTTTCCTCCTAGAGATCATATAAAAACCCAAATTCATATGCCCTAAGGAAACTGTAGGAGTGTGGTGATATTTTATTTGTGCTGAAATGTGATATTTTATTTGTATGTTAATAAAGTTTGTCTGGAGATCAGAGGTCATAGTCAGACATAAACAGAAGTCAGGCAGTGGTAGCACATGCCCTTAATCTGATCACTTGGCAGGCAGAGTCTCTGTGTGTTCAAGGACACAGCCAAGCATGGTGACACATGCCTTTAATCCCAGTATCAACCATAGGGACCTGGAGGTCTGTATAGACAGGCAGTGACGAGGAAGTCATGTGGCTGGGCTTAGAGCCAATGAGAAGACAGAACAGGAAGGTAATAAAGGTGCAGGTTAGACAGGAAGAGGCTCTCTTGGGAAGCTATGGCGACGTGGTGAGCTAAGATTAGTTGGAGGCTATTGCTCTGATCTCTATGGCTTGCACCTCTGTATTTGGCTTTGTGTTTTTTATTTAATAAGACTGTTTAGAAATTTGTCTACATAGGATTCTGTTATGACCTTTACTGAGATATCCAATATGTGAACTTGAGCTCTTTGAGTACAGGAAGATTCAGCAGAGTCCACTACTCCTTTTGTATCAAGCCAGGTCACAGTGTGAGCATAAGGTTAAGAATTATAGGCCCTGGACATTTGAGGGTCAAATCTTTACCTCTGAGTCTAGCAAAGTCCTTAAACCTTGCGTTTCAGTTTCCTTTTCTGTAAAGTGGTAGCACCTATGTCACAGAGCTTTGTGCCTTAATACATTACATATAAAGCTGATGCCTGTAATGCACTTGATTCATTGTGAGTGAGTGGATACAAGCCATTAGCGCCACAGACCAGCACTGTCTGCTAGAAACCTTTTTGTGAAGATGAAGTGTTCTATATCTGTTGTCTGCTCAATGCTGTGGCCAGCAGCCACATGTGACTGCCAAGCACTTCAACCTTGACTAGGACACTGAAGTTTTTATTGTATTTAACTAGTTTAAATTGCTTTTAGGAAAAAATACAAGAGTATTTTGTATACTACAGATAGAACAGGGGACATGGCCACAACAGAACTACCTGCCTAATTAATTTAAATTTTAATTGTTACATGAAACTAGTGGCTGCCATATTGAACAGCACAACTATAGACTATATAATATAATTGTTATAGAAGTTTTGTGTTTCAAACTATATAAGCTGGGTTAAATCACATACAACTAAGTTAGCATCTCTCTCTCTTTCTCTCTCTCTCTCTCTCTCTCTCTCTTTCTCTCTCTCTCTCTCTCTCTCTCTCTCTCTGTCTTACACACACACACACACACACACACACACACACACACACACACACACCCCTTTCCCTTTCCCCTTCCCCAAGGGATTTGCTACAGGGATTTGACTGAATCAAACTGTGAGAGCTGATTGAAACTTCATGAAACTGCTTTCCTCCAGAGCAGGCACTGGAACTTAACGTTAATAGGGCAGGCAGTTAGGAAAGGAGAACAAGAAGAACTGGAAGCCACAGGGTATGAATTGTAGCCCATGGGAACCGAATGAACCTCATGTTAGTTTGTGTTGCCTTTTACCTAGGTAATGTGGATGTCCCATGGAAATGTGACCGCTCATCACAAAACTAAACATGCATCTGGTTGAGGCACTGTATATCTGAAGGATCCATGGAAAAGGCCTCATTGTAGGCCTCATAGCTTCCTTATAGTAATCATATGAGGCTGATGATAATTGTAAACGTGCCTGAGCTACAGAATGACTGATGCCTCATGTCTGCTCAGTTCTGGAAGATAAAGGACTAAGAGGGTGGGCTAGTTGTGTGTGAAGCTGGAGGAAGAGCAGGAGTTGGGTCCTACAGGATCAATAACACATTTCACCTTCTTCCTATCATGGTGAAAGCCTACCTAGAATGGCTGTTTTCTCCTCAGGAAGTTCCATCAGCTAAGAGCTAAAGTTTTCTTTGGTGATGTCATTATTAATCTTCTAACAAATATGTTATGTAAGAGTACTTATTGAGAAGTATGATGTGAGACAGTCACAGATCAAGTAAACAAGATTTGGATGTGCCAAATTTGAAATGCCCTTATTAATCTTTTTGCTTGTATAGTAAAATCTGAAAAGGTGGTCTCTGGAAGAGTGTTTGTTGTTTTAGGTCCTGAAAAAGTCAATAGAATATCAAAAATATTGTTTTGTTTAGGGTTCCCATATAATAGTGCCTAGGCATGGTGGCTTATTTTTGATCATCTCCCTATGGAATAGTAATCCAATCTGGAGGAGTTTCAGTTGAGTAAAAAGTATTCCTGCAAGGGGGCCTAGCTGTATCTTTTATAGAGTCACTTCTGGAAGAGAAAATCTTGTTCCCATCCAGTTTAAGGGATGGTGTGTTGGAAGACTCATTGGCCTTGCCACGACTTTAAGACAGGCATCTCACATTAGAAAACTTAATGTCTACCCCAACAGCAGAGAGGAACATGAACATTTCAGCAGCACTCAGATATGGCCTTCCATGACTTGGGTGCAGGTAGTTTATTTGGAAAGTAGTATCAGGGATCAGAGAGAGGACATTAAGCAAAGAGGAAGAGTCAATTGTGGGTATGTTGTTGAAGTTATCACTCTACACAATGGGGTTCATAAGTGTGGACTTTTAACATTGTTTTTGGTATGAATTTGGATGGACAATTCAACACACATCTGCAAGATCCATTACATGATCTCTCTGCTGTGATTGTCAGACATAACTACTATTCCACACATCACATTCTGAATAATAGTCATCCAAGAAGTATTCTCAAGTCTTTATGGACTCTGCCTAGATCACTTTGCCTCATTCTGAGTTCCATTGTCCATCCTTCCCTTCTGATGCTTTGCAACACAGAGAATAACCCCTTGTCAACTGGCTTCCAGCTAGGTTTAGCCATTATATGGTAATGAAAAATTAACTAGAGTGCAAGAGGAAAAGAACAAGTGTGTGTGTGTGTGTGTGTGTGTTTCCTTCTCTGATTGACTTACCCATATCTCTGATAGTAGATTTGCCTCCTCCATGATTCCCTGCTCATTGGGCACCCCCCATCCCTCCATGGTCTCTGCTTCTGCTTCATGTCTCTTCCTCCAGTCCTAGAAGATTGTTCCAGCCCTCTACCTTTGCACTGAGTTAATTTTCTCTTTATCTACCTGTGATAAGTTCATAACTTGATTCCTGGCTGATAGAGAGTTCTTTTTCAGTTATGTATGTATGCATGTTAAATATTTTGGTGCTAAGAATCAAACCCGGGACCTTGCACATGGTAGGCAAGTGCTCTACTGTGATAGAGATTTCTTAATAATTTTATCAGTCAAAACAAAGGTATTTTTGAATAGTTACAAGATCCATGACACTGGCCTGGACTCTGGAGGATAATAGATAAAGCATCAAGCTGCTTAGCATCTAATTGAGAAAACAAGACATACAGTATGCTATGATTAGAATGACACCCCCCCAGAACTCATATTGACATTTGCTTGCCTTTGTGATGTTATTGAGAGGTGGGGTATTTGAAAGGTGTTTAAGTCATGAGGGCCCCACCCTCTTGAATGTATCATTGTCGTTCACACAGCAGTTATCACTCTTTTTCTCTTGTGAGCCCACTTGCCTTTTTTCCATTGTGTGATGCAACAGGAGGACCCCCATCAGATGTAGCTTCTCAAATTTTGTACTCCCCAGACCCCAGAAATATGAATCAAATAAACTTTTTAAAGATTTATCCATTTGATTTTATGTGTGAGTGTTTTGATTGTGTGTTTGTATATGCACCATGTATTTGCTGCCCATGGATGATAGGAGTTTGTGAACCATCATATGGGTGTTGGAACTAGAACCTAGGTCTTCTGCAAGAGCAACAAATGCTCTTAATCCCTGAGCTATCTTTTCAGCTCCTGAATCAAATAAACTTCCATTGTTTATAACTTATCTAGCCTAAGACACAGTAGAAATGTTCAAGAATATGTCCAAATGCCAAGTACATGATGTAGCCAATAAATATTTTAAGATATAAAGAGGAGCCAGCCATCTCCATCAGCTTCTGTAGCCAAAGAATACTTTAGAGAGCCAGAGAACCACCATAAAGGTGTCATCATCTAAAACTTCCAGTTTTAAAAGACAAGGCTAAAATTTACATTGTGGAAAGGGCATTACAGATGTAATTAGCATTAAAGACCATGAGATGCAGAGATTATCATAGATTGCCTGGATAAACCCAGTCAAATGATGTGAGTTAAAGTGACAGGATGATAGCATATGAGAACTTCCCTACTCTATCCTGTCATTGCTGGCTTTGAAGATAGACAGATGAGCCAAGAGCCAGAAAACATGACTCAGACTTAGAATGGCCCTCAGTCTATAGCCATGAGGACCTCAGTCCTACAACTACAAAAAACAAAAAAACAAAAAAACAGTTTGCCAATAACCCAAATAAGCAGGAAGTGGATTCACCTCCAGAGCTTCCAGATAGGACTGCAGTTTGTCATCCACTTGATTTTCATCTGGTGAGTTCCTTAACAAATTTGTAATGTAAGCCACTAACTTCATGGTAATTTGTTAGAGCAGTAATGCGAGAAGAAACCAATACACTTACATTTTCAACATGAATGACTTAGCCACTGTTAGCAGCAATACTAAGTTCAAGAATAGATACAATATTAAAATTCAGTGGGGTGATGAAGGCTGAGTTCTTGGATACATTGAGTTTGAGAGGCAATGACAATGGGACAATCATATGGCAGTACTGACACCACGCTAGAACATGTGACACTAAAGTTTGGGCAGTGGTGACAATAATATTGAAAACAAGTAAGTGCTAAGGAGGTGATAATAGAGGAGTCTCCATCCATAGATCTGTTTTCTTGAGTTTTCTATTTTTCAGGCTCTGTTTGGCTTCCATTATAAATTTATTCTCACCAAAATTGGAATATATGGACTTTATTTTTAAAAACTCATCAGTAAAAAATTCATCAGAGATTCATATTAAGTAAATTTTATAGACAGATTCCAATAATTTTGTTTATGGGTTTAAATCAAGACTTCAATAAATTAGTAATAGTTTAAAACTTGCTTTATAGGTTTCCAAAGAAAAATCTGAAAAAAAAACTTAATTTTTTTCTTTCTTTGTTTATGAATCTTTTTAACAATGGAAATATTTTGTCTCCTAAGAGTGGCATGGAGTTCAAATATATGACTCATTGGAAGTGACAACCCCATCTTTATTGTCAGTGAGAAGTGAATGGGGGCAGACCCTCAGAGAAACCCAGGCTAGTACCCAGAAAAACATAAGGCATGTAAGATGTGGGGAGATAGCTATATTGGACCATGAAGGATGATGTGGAACATCATACTGAGAGTTCTGAGACATAGAAAAAGTAAATTGATGTCCAAAGGGAAAACTATGCCAAAAGAAAAAGGAAAGGATAACAAATTTATATGTGTAGCTTTAGGTCTAGATAAATGGCTCAGCAGTTAAAAGCACTGGCTGCTCTTCCAGAGGACCTGGGTTCTATTCCTAGAACTCACATGCTTGCTCATAATCAATCTGCAACTCTAGTTTCAGGGTACCTGACTCCCTTTTCTTGCCTCCATAGGTTCACTGTCTGGGTTAGGCTGGTTGGCCAGTGAGCTTCTAGGATCTATCTGTCTCTGCCCCTCCAACACTGGGGTTACAGGCACATATTATGGGAGCCCATCTATCTGGGTGACTGGCTCCCAGATTTTATGACAGGGTACTCTTGAGGAGACAGGGATAAGAGATATTAGATAGAAAGATAGAGGGGAGAGAAACAGAAACAGGATAGCCTCGGGAGGGCCCCTCTTGTCTCTTCTAAACAGGTATTTATAGGAATGCCAAGGGGTGGAGCAAAAGACCTCCCCCTAGCACAGCCAAGTGCAAACCCCTTCCAATCAGCTAGTAACCACACACGTGGTCAAGCAATCCTCTAATGCAGACCTGCTGGGTAAAGCAAGCTCAGATCTCACTAGGAAACCTTTGTGGGCCTCCACAACATATGACCATGCTGGATTTTTATGTGGGTGCTGAGAATTGAATTTAGGTCCTGTAGAATAGCAAGTGCTGTTAACCACCAAGCCATTTCCCTTGCCCCAAGCATGTATTATTTTCCTGCACAGAAAAAAATAGAACTGTTTTCTTTTAAGGGATCTGAGCATTTTCCCAAAACAAATAACTCAGCAGTTCTTGCAGTTTATTCACCCAAAGGTGGCTGATTTAGTCCAACTCAGAAGAAAAAGATGGTATAATAGACTAAAAAGTTTGTATTCCAGCTTCCAAAGAGATCTCCTTCCTGTATACTCAGGTTTATATGCCTTTTCTGTTCTGTTCTCTCATTGTCTCTCTTAGCCCAGCTACATCACTTCCTCTTCTTGCCCAGCTCTGTCACTTCCTGTCTGTCTGTACAGACCTCTGAATCTTTATGGTTAACTAGTTTTGGAATTTAAGGTGCGTGCCACCACACCTGACTCTGTTTCCAATGTGGCCTTGAGCACACAGAGATTCTGCCTGCCAAGTGATAGGATTAAGGGCATGTGCTACCACTGCCTGACTTCTTTGTTTACTTAAAATGGCTTGCTATTTCCTCTGATCTCCAGGCAAGCTTTATTTATTAAAGCACAAATAAAATATCACCACAGGATATGGTTATTTTTCTGAATATTTATCAGCTCTAGGAGGGGTGTGTGTGTGTGTGTGTGTGTGTGTGTGTGTGTGTGTGTGTACTCTAGGTTCTTCTGTATAGAACTGTATCATCTGGAAATAAATATACATTGACTTCAAAAATAAAAGTTTGTGTTAAAAAATAAGCATAGTTAATAAAATTTAATTTGTGCAGATGTGCACTTTTTCTATATATTCAATGAACATTGAACAACAGCTTAAAGTCTTAGCCATCTCCTTAATTTGAAGTGTACGTTATACATTTATGTATTATACAGCACTGAATATAGAGTACTATAAATAGTTTAAAATTTGAGGACATGGGGAGATGGCTTAGTGTTCAAGAGTTCTTGCTGTGAAAGCAAGAGAACATGAGTTCAAATCCTCAGAACCCACATAAAATCCAGCATGGTTGCATGTGCCTGTAAGTACAGTGTTGGGGAGTGGAGATAAGCAGATGCCAGGAGCTTACTGGCTAATCAGCCTAGCCCAAACAATGAGCTTCAGACTCAGTGAAGGACCCTGTCTCTAAATAGATAGATAGATAGATAGATAGATAGATAGATAGATAGATAGATAGATAGATAAATGGTAAAGTGGAGTGAGATAGAAGAGGATACCCAATATTCTCTTCTGGCTTCTGCATAAACATGCATGGGCACCTATATACGCATGTGTGCATTTAACACACGCACAAACACACATGCACACACACACATAAACAAGAGTTAAAAACTGGGAGGAGTACTTCACTAAAGAGCTATCTTTGTAGAGAACTGAAACACTGAAACAGGGTGTGGAAAACAATAGTAAAATAACATGCTGCCCTCTTTTGGTAGTCATTTGCAGCTCAATTTACATTCATTGCCATTAAAAATGTTAGTCGCCTACAAATATGTGAACAAACCAAACTAATGCTAAATCACCTTTTTCCTTGACAGAAAATGCTGGTAATTCCAGTTTGCTATCACCATCTGGTAAGAGTTATTTTATGACTTTGGGGAATCTCAGGAAAGCATTACTCTGAAAGTCCTCCATGCAGTATGACATATGGTCAGATATAGCGAAACTGTTTTCCTTTAAGAAGCTTGGTTAAATTAATTGTCATTAAACATACACCAACAAGACCAAGAGCAGAGAGGCATATTGATCCTTCCATATTGCCTAGCAAAGCTGGGGAATAACTCTCTAGGGACTATGGACTTCATTGGGTAGCTGCTTAACTGCTTCATCTCTGTTCAGTATTCTGGCTCACAAGTCTGAACAGCATCAAGGACTTGAACATGCCAAGATTTGTTGCAATTACAGGGTGAGCTGTTCTTTTAAATACACTCCTTCAGTACCTTCACTTAAAGAATATCTTTCCAGAGGCTTCTAAGAACTTAGCACACATGACAACGGGAAGGCAAATAAAGAGAAATGTATAATTAGAACCTACAGGAACTGAGAACAGTACTCTACTGGGAGACTAACAGCTGGAACTAGCATCCTAGTATTTTATGGTGAGAGAACAGAGCCTAGGGCTGCTGGATAACTTGTCTAAGATTTCACAGCTTCTTGCCCTATATTACACAGGTAGTGCATGGCTTCTTTGTGTCCTAGCTGTTTTCTTTCTGATATACCAAGTGTTCAGAAGGGTTGTCAGTCAGCTGATAGTCCATCCTTAGGACTGTAAAAATGAACTTCTGTTGTTATTCATTCAATCATCTAAATCAAATAATAATTGCAGCCATCTCTTATACATATACTATTGTACCTGGAAGTCTTCAGACAGCTCATTCCTCTCAGGCTTGCAGCATAGGAATCATTATGTTCATTCTATAGATGTGGAAACAGGCTCAGCAGGGGAAACTTGGTCATATTAACACATTCTCTGGAGCCAACCTGTCTCTTGGGTTTGAATTAAGTAAACCACCACCCTCCCACCTCCATCACTAGCTCAGATTTGGGGCAAGTTCCTTAACCTTTCTGTGCCTCAGTTTCTTCCTGTGTAGATTGAGGAGAACAGTAGTATCTGCTTCATGGGATAGTTAAAGATGAAATAAGAGACTACATGTACCTGCTATACGATAAATAAATGACTGTCGTTGGCATGAGTTATTACGTTATGGATAAAGATTCAAACCCTGAACTGTAAGCCACCAAAGCCCAAGCTCTTGTCCTTGTCAGCTTGGTCCCTAGTTGTTGAGTTTCTAGGTTCAGCATGCTAGTGTATTTTTCTTCTAGTACAGCAGTTGTCAACATGCGGGTCAAGAGTCTTTAGGAGGTAGAATGACTCTTTCACAGGGGTCACCTAAGACCATTGGAAAACACAGATATTTACATTACAATTCATAACAGTAGCAAAATTATAGTTATGGAGTAGCAATGAAAAAAACGTTATGGTTGGGAGGGTCAGCACAACATGAGGAACTGTACTAAAGAGTCACAGCATTAGGAAGGGTGAGAACCACTGTTCTAGTAGAATAGCTCTTGGCAAATGCAATCATAGCAAAGTCTGCAAAACCCTGTTTGTACAGAATGGAGAGTAGTGTTTTGTGAGTTCTAGTCATAACTTGGGCTCTGGGTGCCCCGGGGGTAGGGATGCACAAACCAGATGGCAAGACCCAGTGTAGTGTCAAGGGAGGAAGACAACTATGCCCACAGGCCTCTTCTTTGAATTGTGTCACCATTTGTCAACATCCAAAAGAATTAATAGTCATTCATTAAAAACTGGCTCTGGCCAATTACTTTGTTCTGCCTCCTAGCACCCTTTGACTAGGATTGCCTAGGACCAGTCTTATTCCTCAAGAAAGATCTTGGCAATTGTTTAAAAGAATAAATATAGTAAATGACAAAATATGAAAGCAAGAATATGGGACAGACAGGGTGTGTGTGTTTTTAGCCAACTCACAAGCAGTCTGAAAAAGGCCAGCCAAGTGCTTCGACACACCCAGATTTTGTCCATACCAGCTGAAAATCAAGTTCTCTACTGTAAGCTTTATTTCAGTTGTAAAGTGTTTTGTGATTCTCTGCATGTTTAGGTAGAGAGAAAACCACTGAATCTCTTAAATATTTAAACATGTGAAATGTGTGTAATAGTTTGACTTCCTAACATGAGTGGAGTCATTCCACAAGAAATTTATAACTTGATTTATTGCCTTAACAGCAGCCATATTTTTAAATGGCTTGCCAAGAAATGGGCTAGGTACTACAATATTGAATGATATTTTACACACACACACACACACACACACACACACGCACACTAAATGTACCATGGGAAGGAAGACCTGGCAGTTGGCAGGCATCATTATAATAGTTTGGAGTCAACATGACAATATATCCGTGACAAGTTATTTTAAATGTTTTCTAGAACTCTCTTGGCTGGAGAATAATGAAACTATCATTTATTTTATTCTGATTTTGTTCCTAACTTATTGTCGTGATATTCTAAAGGTGCAGCAGAGTCTCATAGCACTTTTTCTACTTTTTATAATTGTATCTCAAGAGTTATGGCTTCTTAAAATTTCTTAAATAATTGTTTCAAGCCAAGGCTATACATTGAGACCTTGGCTCAAAAGAAATATAATTGTTTCAAAATATTCACTTACTTTTTTCTCTCTGCAGCTGAATCATCTCTTGTCAGTCTTGTCCCCTACTCCAATGGTACACCAGGCAAGATTTTGAAAATCTTTAAGCCTAGATGTAGTCCAATTTGTTATGTTTTTGTTTTAATTATACCTTTGTCTTCTTCTCCTTCCTTGGGAAAAATAAAGAGGTAGAAACTACAAGCTTCAATGGTAAGAATGTTTCTGAAGCAAGTGAAAATTGATAACCCTTCATACGAATAGCAGTATAATGAGTGATGATGAAGACTTCTATCTCTAAATTATATCTGGATACACTAAATAATCCCATATAATCCAACACTCCAAACTTAAAACCTGCCAACATGTAAGAGTAACTATTCTGGGTAATTGATAAAATGTCTGTGATCATGGAAGGAAAAAAAACCCAATCCCTCTACCTCTGTAACTATTCTAGAAAATACTAGAAACATTTACCACTCATTAAGTACTCCATTCCATTTGCTCTCTAACACAATGCCAACAAATTTGACATGACAGATTATTTAACTGTGGGAAGTACATCCAGTGACTTCAATATGATTCAGCATCAATTTGGAGGACACAGTGTTCAAAGACCTTGATGGGTGATTTTTAAATAGCATGAAATGGGCAACAACAACAACAAAACAAAACAAAAAACAAAATAAAACACTGGCTCCTCATCATGTTAGAGAAGAGAACAAAGAACCTCACTGTATCCCAGGGAAGTAGGTGGAGCAGGACATTCTGTTCTCTCCCCTCTGAGGGGAAGCAGTTTTCTATCTTATTTCAGGCAAACCCCAACACTTCTCAGAATCTCTTGGTTAAAATAAAATTCTACCCTGTGGTTGGTGATTAAGGAGCTAAATAATCCTAAGAGTATCTTTTACTGATTGAAACTGATTAAATTCATAATTCACCCCATTCGAAGAACCGACTGTTGTCGGATTTGGGGGTAATTACTTTGCTCAGTGCAAGGATTATCTTCAGTCCAGCTTTGGCCGCAGTGCTTCTTATTGTGTGGGGTATTGGGTGGGGTATAGATGGATACATTTTAAACATGACAGTGCATCGTGTTTGCCTAGTTATTTGCTTGTTTGTTTTTTGAGAGGAGGTCTCACTATGTTGCCCAGGCTGGTGTCAAACTCACAATTCCTTGACCTTGGCCTCTCAGTTGTTAAGATTGAAGGCATGTGCCACAAACCATTTTTTTCCTAAACTTTCATCTCTAATAATAAATTCTAGAATTCTTTTCATTTAAAGAAATACCTGTAGAATCCATTTTAATTGGATTTTTTTATCAAATAAGATCAAAATGAAATTTTTGTAAAAGTTGATAATGCTTAAGAACTCCAGACTTAAACTAGCATTATTTGACTTCCTTTGTAAGAATGTGCCACTGGTGAAAGTTACTAGGCATCCCTAGGGCTATTAAAGTTGTTATTCATGTTATAAATTTCATATCCATGAGGGATTTCTCATTAACATGGAGAGAAAAGGACAATTTTTTCTTTTTTTAACATTTTTATTAATTTGGGGGTAATTCCACACAATGTGTTTTGATCACAATCACCCTCCACTCTCCTCACTAACTCCTTCCAGGTCCACCCTCATCTCCCTATCCAACCTCAACTTCGTGTCCTCTTTTTAAAAAATTTAATAACCCATCAACTCCACTTTGTGCTGCCCATATAGTCTTGAACATGGAGTCATCCGCTGAAGGGTGGTCAACCCTTAAACAAAGTTGACTCTCTCTCCCCCGAAAAGCATCAGCTGTCCATAGCTCCTCAATTAGGGGTAGGGGGATCTCATGAAGCCCTTCTCATTCCATGCTAGAATGTTAACTGGGCTGACTGATCCTGTCCAGGTAACCACAGCTGTGTGAGTTCATGAGTGCAGGAGTCCTGTCATGTCCAGAAGATTCTGTTTCACTCTTGTCCTCCTTGACCTCTGTCTCTTACAATCTTTCCATCCCCTTTTCTGCCATGGGACAAAAATATTAAATAGCATAAATGGGTAAAGTTAAGTCTAATAGATATTGGAGTGTTGCTATGTGTTACACACACAACAGACATTCAGAAAATACATTCTCAAAGAATAAATGTGTACTCAAAATCATCTTGGGGCTGAAGAACAGAGAATGGGTGTCGGGACAGTGCATTGGCTAGTACCAGTTAGATTTTGCAAAACTCTAATGTCTAGATTTCAGGGAAATTGAAGTGTTTAAGGAATCTGGAAAGAGTCACATTTGTTAGCCATACCAGTAATTATGCCATTTGTTATTATTTTATTTTAGATGCTGCTTCAGAAGTGTTGTCGACTTTAAACAAAACAGGTAATTTCACATTTCCTAGTGCCATAGATTGTCTTCTGTGGCTTCTTGAGTTCTTCGTACTTGGGGTCTGATGGATTAGTAAAGGAACAAGTTTCTATTGTTCCTTTCTTCTCTCTAGGTGTTCAACCTTTGAATGAGTGCTCTTTGACTCTGTCATTGAGCTATCATTCTGTTGTCACCATACTCCTAAACTTCCTATTATGGCCATATCACTCTTCTTAAAATAACATTTGTTCTCTTTTGTATATCATAGCAATGCATATTAGCACATAAAATCCAGAATATAGGGAAATCTTTAGTGTTACTTTACTAAGACTATTATTGTTAGTAATTTGGTACATTTTCAGTTTTGCTCATATATATATGATATATATACATTTCATTTGCAATTATATATATATAATTACCCTTTTGCAGAATAATCATAATTTACACAGATTTTATATTTCTCTTTTAACTTAATATTAAATTGTAAGTATTTTCCATTGTCTCTTGCTATTAATGACTTGATGATATTCCATTGTGTGCCATATGTTAAACATTAAAGTTGTTTGTATTTTTTTAATAGAAATTGTTGCAATGAACATCCTGATGCCAACATCTTTGCATTCATCCCCGATTTCTATAGGATACATTCCATGGATTGGACATAATGAGTCAGCAGTATGAGTATTTTAAGGCCCCTGAGAACTACTGCCTAATTTCCTTCTAGAAAAATTGTACCCCACAACATTCTGCCAGCAGTGAATGAGAACTGCCATGTCACTGTACCTTTGCTGAGACTACATTATATATTATTACATTTTGTTCTTGATTCTTTAGTATTTTTCATTCTTTATTATTAGTGAAGCTGAATATTTTTCTGCATTTAGCTACAAAAAATACAATTATTTTCACAGTTGTGCTTCACTTGCTATGGAAAGAAAAACAGCAAAGCAAACAACATAATGTACAAAGGATTATTAATGACAGTGCGAAGCAGTATCCACCTCTGTAAATACCACCAACCATTGTCTATGATTCACACACTGAAGTAAACTCAATCAGTAACAAACATACCAAAGTTTATGAAACCGTCCCTATGATATCATTATTCTTCAGGATGTCTCCAAGCTCTGAACTTAGTCTTTCTTTCACAATTTGCCTATCTCCTCTAGGAGACAGAATTTCTTTGCAAATCTGTGCCCTGAACACAGCCTCTTATAGTTGGCAATCCTCCTTACATAAGTCTCTCTGAACCTGGTGCTCCATCATCTAGGGGATGGACTGGGGACTTTGTCTCCAAACGTCTTTGGAAGGATATTCCTAAGGCTTGGCTCTTCAGAGCACTTTAATGCAGTCCTGGTTCTACTATGAACTTGTTATGCAACAGTTATTGAATGGTCTTGACTTCTCTGAGAGCAGTTTTATCTGCCAGTACAGAGAGGATAGTATTGTATTACCCCTAAAGAAGAAATCAAGATTCTTGATGGTAAACTAAACTAGCAGTATTTTGGATTCAGTATATACTGATTCTCACTGACTTTCATTCTGAACCACCTGTTCTTACAACCTGTCATCTGAAAGCTGTTTCCAACTTAGTTCTACCTACCTGCATTATAAATTCACATTTGTTGCTCTAGTTGTAGTGCCTGGAAACTGAAGTAGAGTTACACAAGCAGTGGGGTGTGTAATGGGTATGATCTAACTGGGTAAACATGCGACTTCAACTCTCAGACCCACCCTAGGCCAATGGAGCATGTTCTGTGAAGGAGAGTCCCATTCATTCTGCTGCTGAGATGACTAAAGGGATCTTCAAGATGTCAACAGTGTGCTTTTCTTAGCACTTCACTAAAAGAAATGATACTCATGGCAAATTGTTTTTTTAAAAAGCAACAATTCTGCTCTAATATTTAAATTGCTTCTTTGCAGAAAAAACTAAAATCACTATAGTAAAAACCTCCAATGCATCAGGTATGACTTATTATCAATATCAAGACTTTCTTTTTATAACTAAAGTAAAACTAAAGAAATGGCTGGTATTTATGATTTCTTTGTCTTTTTTCATACTTTTAAAAAATAAAATCTGTTCTTAATGAATGGATGTGTATTCACTGGGTACCTAAAATTATACTAGATGTTTTGGTCTGTGTAATAGTGATCAGACACCAGTGCCTACCCTCAAGAATCTTTTCATCTAAGGGTAAGACAGGGTAACCAAACAGTTATCTGGCATGAACATGCATACAGATACAGTCAAGGATTCTACCAGTGTGTGTGTTTGTTTAGGTGCTGAGGATTGAACATAGGCCCTGTCACATGCTAAGTGTGCACTCTACCCCCAAAGCTACACCCTAGACCCACAGATATTTCTAACATAATTAAGATACATAGGCAACAGAGGGGCTAGTGGTAATGAGATTATCCACAGAATGTAATCAACAAAAGAACTAAGGGACTGAACCTTTTTTTAAATGAAGAAGTGATGTACTCTTAAGTGTTCAGTGCAAGCCCAGGTACACAAGGAATGTCTAACAAAGGCTTTACATTGATTTCAATAGGAAAATCTGGCTTACTGCCTGTTTCTGTAAATAGAATTTTATTGGAACATTGCCCTGCCTACTTGTTTAAATTATTTGCTGTGGTTGCTTTTCTGCTACACAGAACTGGGTAGTTGCATCAGAAACCACCTAGCTCACAAAACCTAAAATATTTATTATCTGACCATTCTCAGATAAAGTTGTTCTCAGTCAGGATTTAAAGAATTATCTTTGGCCATGTACTGGAGGAGGGGGGGGAATTATAGACAACAGTTGTAGAAGTGGGGAAGAAAACTCTCATTGTGGGAAGGCAGAAAAAGGGGTGCTGAGAGAGCAGAAACGGAGGTACAGGTAAAATTCGGAGCAGAATGACAAGCTTAGCAAGCAGGAGAACGGTGGTTTCAAGATTGCTGAACGCGTTACCACCTACCATCTATACATTTTATAGTACTTTGCACAGTGTGAAAGTCAGTCTGTTCACAGAATCTGAATTTAACTGGAGCATGGCACTCATACACCAATCAATCATTCTGACAGAAACCATATCACAGGCACTAAGTCAAATTACAATTTTCATTTGCATCCAAACTAATTTCTCGCAGGAACAAACTCATACTGCCCACTGGAAATAAGCTTGCATTTGGACATTGCATGTATAATTCTGACCAAAGAAGACATAACACAGAGACAAAATATTGCTTAACACAATAATCTTTTGAATTATCTTTGTTCCTTCACTGGCTTACTTAGTAACTCAACAGCATTTGCCTTCCCCACCATCCCATTTTCTTATTTCTTATATGTCAACAGAAAGATACTATTATTGAATGGAACTTTGAGATCTTTTCAAATAAAACAAAAAGATGCCCTTCTTTCACAAAGGAGAAAGTCTTTCTCAGGTTGACCTACATAAAGTTTTTTTTTAAACATGGCTCACTTAATCTCCCATTCATCTCTTCCTCCTTTGTGTGTTTGTATGGCCTGATGTCCTGCCCATCACTCAACTTTTTTATTTCCTGGCTAGTATCATCCACTAGATTGTAAGCGCCATCACGTGACCCTTTTATTTCCTGACTGGTATCACCCACCAGAGTATAAGCTCCTTGAGGGCAGGGTCTGTATGTGTGACCTCTCAAGACCCAGAAAATATAGTAAGTACTCAGCAAATATGCTTTGAATTTTGTAACTTTTGTTCATGAAGTGAAAATTGTAACATTACTATTATTTCTAGTGTGCATTTGTTGAGCACTCTATATGAACTAAGACCAACATTAGAGTCTTCTAGGACTTTCCTACCTTGGAAGGGAAGGAAGGCCTATGATTCTGGACTAGCCCACAATAATTCTCTATACATGATTTGTTTCCATGGTTCTCTACTTATATTGAACAAGAGAAGGATTAATTAGAAAGGGGACAAAGAAATTTCAGAGAAGGATTGAAGGCCAGACAGTGGTGTGCCAAATAGTAGTACAGTCATATCCCATAGCTGCTTGTCTAAGTAAAAATGCATTCCGTCATTCTTGTTGTAATTTTATCCAGCCAATTCTGTTCAGCTTTTTAATACTTTTGGTCTACATTTGATGGCTTCATTTGCAAATTTTCTTAACAGTGCAGTATATGAGCACAGTTATTAGCATGCTTAACCAGCTAGGTTTCTTTCTCTCTTTTTTTTTTTCAGGAGTCAAATTCCAGAGAAATATCTGCAATTTGTCATCTATTTGCAATGACTCAGGTTAGTTCTAGTGAGCATCACACATTACCAGATAAGTCTGGTCCACAGAGAGAAATGGTTTGTTTTTCTCCTGTTGTGTTTGCATGTGCCTTTCTGATCTGTCCTCTGTTTTGAAAAATACAACCAGGCTACTGGAAGTCCCTAATAAAAACAAAAGTAAATTTTAGACCGGGCTGAAATTATCTTTCCATTTTCTGGTCAGAGAAGATTGATAAACTTCCTTAATATGAAGCTTGGGACTCTGTGACAACATTTTAACTTTAGCTTTAAATCCATACTAGTTCTAGTCATCTTAGAATTCATTCATGAATATACTTAATAATAAAATTATTATTGATTGTTGGAAGTCACTTTTTTTTTTTTTTTTTTTGGTTTTTCGAGACAGGGTTTCTCTGTGTAGCTTTGCGCCTTTCCTGGAACTCGCTTTGGAGACCAGGCTGGCCTCGAACTCACAGAGATCCGCCTGGCTCTGCCTCCCGAGTGCTGGGATTAAAGGCGTGCGCCACCACCGCCCGGCCTTGGAAGTCACTTTTTATATGTAAATCTCTCAAGCTTTTTCATAGGACCATAAGTATTATGCCTCAAAAACAGAGTATTGTCCTTTGCTAAAAGTAAAACAAACCAGACTTTTAGAACGTGGAGCCTTTGGATGTTTAATTAAATCCTGATTCCAGTAGTGTCTGTAACGTTTTGCCATTTCTAAGACTGTCCACTATGTTTTTAAAGTTGAGGTGGAAATCTCTTGAGAACATGCTATTTTTGAAATAGGAATACTTTTTCCTTCTGCCATGGGCCAGAGGCATGAAACAACCTCTTTTCTCCCATTGATTTGGCTCTCTGGGCTTTCTTCCTTATTTAAACCAATGAAAGCAAATGTGAAAAACAGAAAAATATGCTGTGGCAGATCAGAACTGGATTGGAGATCATGGGTAGAGAGAAAAGGAAGATAATAGTGTATTTTATGATATAAAGTCTTGCTATCAATTTCAGTAATAATCATTAGAGGAATTTTTACCTTTTCTGTTTTGTTCCTATTTATAGTGTTATATTTTGTCTGAAAAATACAGATAATGTTTCAAGTAAAAATATGATTGAATAGATTAGAAAACAAGAAAATCTCCTATTTAAATACTTCAGGGATGACGAGATGTATCAGAGGGTAGGTGAGCATATTGCTCTTGCAGAGGACTGAAGTTTGGTTCCTAGCACCTATGGGCAGCTCACAACCACTTGTAACTCCAGTTCCAGGAAAATCCTATGCCCTCTTCTCATCTCTAAGGACACTATATTCATTTCACAAACTCACATACATAGATACATAATTAAAATACAATCTAAAAAATTAGCATTTTACAAATACTTCCAACTGTGTGAGTGTGAGATGTGCTCATGTGAGCTTTCTCTTCCAGGGACACTATAAGAGGAAACTGTTAGCTTGTCTAGATTTCTTAAAATGGGTTAACGGTGTGGCTCAGTGGTAGAATATTTGCCTAATACGTACAAGGCTCTGGGTTCAATCCCTATCACCACAAACACACACAAATGTTGCATACATTTTATTCTTACACATTTATAGAACATTCTCCTCTTTTTTCCCCCCACTCCCCTTTCTTACCCTTCTCTTTACTATATCCCTGTAATGTCATTATTTGGAGGAATCACCTATGTTTTGGGCTGGGACTAATGTCTAGTTCCATTTTGTGTCTAAATCATATTTGATAACTGAAAATTGAACGTAGTTATAAATGGTCATCTTGAATAACAGATGCCAGAAATCTGACTGGAGTAATGTTTTCCCCAATTAAGTGACTGAATTGACCATTTGTCGTAGTAACTGGTGAAAACAACCTCGTCAGGGAACCAACTCTTCTGGCACCAGAAATCCCATGATATCCTGCCAAAAGTTTGAAACCTCTGCTTCTTGCAGGTTTCCAGTCTAGGTCCATTAAATGCCTAGGAATAAGCAGGGAGCTATCTGGCCAGGAAGAATTAGGCTGAGGGTCAAAAGGTGGTAGCTTTTTGGTTGTTCCATGCAACCAGAACTACTGGGCTCACAGGACACTTATGCTGTGAACATATGCACCCAACAAGAATGGGGTTGACAAACTCTCTCTCTCTCTCTCTCTCTCTCTCTCTCTCTCTCTCTCTCTCTCTCTCACACACACACACACACACAGAGTCTAAACAAGTTTTCAAGAGCTTGATTTTTTTAAAGTGCATAATTTGATATAGTTTTGAAATATCTTTGTTTTAATAATTATGGGCTATATTATTTGAAATTTGTGTATCAGTATAAAAATTCATGAAATGAACTCAGCAGATTATATTTCTAAATTAGTGTGTGTGTTGTGTGTGTAACAATAATAATTACAGAGTAAGAGACCATGAATTTAAGACCAGGTGGAGATTGGGGGGAGTTGAAGGGAGGAGACGGAGGAGGGAAATGATGTAAATGAAATATTAGTGTATGAAATTCTCAAAACACAAATTTAAAAACTGATGAAGAATCGACTTCCATAAGGCTGCTTAGCTGCTAAGGAACACATTTTCTCTCAATCATCTATGTCACTGTCGCTCCAACTGGCAAAGATGTTCTTTGGAAGGTCACATTGGAGCCATAGTCCCCAATTATCCTAAAATGAAAAAGTTTCAGCAGGTAGAAATGAAAACACCTTGGGCAAGCAGGTAACATTCTCTCTTACTGAATTCCTACATGAATTTTACAGCTCCTATCTTCTGAAAATTCTATTGACAAGCGATGAAGAGCCATCGATAGAGGAATAGGACTCAAAACAAAGATTACGATTAAAACATTTATAAAATATTTTAATGACCTTGTAATGTGTTGTATTAATTCTCAAACTGTAAGAACACGAGTCTCAAATTTCTTTCTGAAAATTTATTTTTAGTGTTTTTTAGAGGTGAGATAGTGTTTCAATATGATGACGACCACAATGTGACCCAGGTAGGCTTTCAAGATTTTCTTTAATTGCAATCTTTCAAAGTGCATTTCCATGTGTTTCAAGATTTCCCAAAGGTTCAGATTATTTGTGATACTTGATTTGTTTGAATTATGAACAAATTTAAGTCAAATCTGTCTCCTTGGTTTTCTAGCTTTGTACTAAGGGCTTGAATTAATAATAATCATGTTATTTTTCTAATACTTATATTTTAGTTTTTACTAAAAGTTTGCTTGCTGAATAAGAATGGTAATATTACCAGTTAAAAGTATCAAATTACTTTAGAAATTCCCAACAATATATATATATATATATATATATATATATATATATATATATATATATATATATATATATATAGAGAGAGAGAGAGAGAGAGAGAGAGAGAGAGAGAGAGAGAGAATAAGAATCTTCCAGATCTGGTTGTGTCCCCCGCTTGGAAGAGCCAAATACAGTGATAAACACTTTCTGGCAACCTAAACTGAGCCAGAGAATCTAGGCCACATGTGCTTGTTCATTCATTGACTATTTTCTAACTGCTGACCCTATGCCAGGCCATGGGCTGGGTTCTAGAAGTACAGCAATGGCACTGTCAAATTTCCCTTTCTGTACTGATGTACCTTGACTCGGAAACCTGTTGTGAGGAGAACTTTAATAGCACTGTTTGCAGGGAGCCCTTGGACAGAGTAAAGACAGAACTTACTGACTCTGACACTTTAAAAATAAATGAAGCCAAACTGGCTCAGGCAATAGCGATGCACTTTTGGGTACCCCCATTATCTATGTAACTTCGATTTGATCATCAGTAGTTTATGGAGTTACCATTCACTCTTGGGTGGCTAAAAATGAAACTTCTTGTCAGAAAATGTGTTTCAATTTGGTGCTCGTTGTTTTCTTAATGAGTTCTCACCTCCAACAGAATCAAGATACAGCTAATGGTACCTTGGCTGGAGTTCGGTCTCTAAGTGAGCTGAAGTGAGTAATCTGACGTTTGCTTTAAAACTTCATATACACTGTGTGGAAAGATACAATTGGGCTACTTTTGCTTTGGGAGACCTAGAATAGGATACAGAGACCCAAAGTGTACAGAGAAAATTGGTCCTTGCCTACTTTGCAAACTAACCACAGTTATCTGCCATCAACTAACAGTCTCCTGAGATTGTTCCCTCTGGTGCTCTGAAATTAAACAACAGCTTCATCTGAATTGGTATTTAAATTTTAATACAATTAATTATCCAGCATTATTGTTAGACAAGTTCAAGTCCAGACTTCATGCAAGAGTGTTCAGCCTAAGGTCAGCAAGCCACATGAGACTGAGGAGAGATATAAAAATAGACCCAGCATAAAATTGTAAACATACTTAAAGCATTATTAGATTTTTTGGTAACTCGATTGCATGGTTTTAAAATATAAACTTTGTAGATAAAAACATTATGTCACAATATCAAAAGATGGTATATACCATTTGTTCATATTGTCATGAAACATCAGTGATTCACAAGTCAGAGGAGGAACACTGGACATTGTAGAAAGAAACAAAAATATTGCAGGAGCAGGAATGGAGGCAAGGAGTGAGAGAAATTCCCAGAGGGGAGTTGGAGGAGGGGGAGACAGGGCTGGAGTCCTAGAGAGAGAAGGCTCTGTCCATTGATGAAAGATGAGGTATTAATCAGAAGCCCAGGATGAATGACTTACCCTTCTCAGAAATCTTTGCCCCAGGCCAACTCTTTCTTTGGCTGTCTGCCAGAAGAAGCTGCCTTGGGGTTTGCAGTAGCCTAATGAATAACACAATTGCTCAACCATAATTTATATCTTGCTCTTAGCTAGGACTGATCCATCTCCCATCTGGTTAGTTTTTCTTGTCTTATAAATAATTGATTTCCCCAACATAGCAATCTCTCATTATGCCCCCATGTCTCTTCAGAGTGAACCCTGTAAGCAGTACATGCCACACACTGGATCTAATTGCTTAAAAAGCTACCTTGTTTCAAATTTCACATCACTAATGGTCTCCTTCATGTCAGTTTCTCTCTTTCTATTAACAGGAGATCAGAGCTCAACAAAACTCTACAGACCTTAAGTGAGGTAACTATAGTATAACCTCTACCTTGCTTATCATTATTACTATTCAAGGGAGTGCATGGAATTGTGTGTTCTTGGGTGTACACATTCAGATTCTCCCAAACCTCTCATGCCAAAAGAGTGAATGAACCTGTTGCATTCTTCCAAGGCTCGGAACTAGGAGCCATGGGTGGGCACTGTAAGGAGGTAGGATTGCTGTCATGTAAGACTGAAAGTTTCTTCAACTGAAACCTCCAGGAGATGGAGCTACCCTGTGCACAAGTGAGCCCTCTGACACTGGGGCGGCCCAACAGAGCTTGTGTGGCCTGAGTAAGCTTTGTTGAGAAGGTAACAGGAGTGTCCAGTATCTCTAGGAGTTCTTGTGCTTTGGAAATTCTGTGATTAGTCCTGGATTGTCTTTTCTGACATTTGTAGCTGGTGGAGCACTGTATATATTTTTGTTTATTTGTTTCAGACTTACTTTATAGTGTGTGCTACAGCAGAGACCCAAAAGTAAGTCATTTTTAATTTTTATGTATATCTTTTCTCCATTTATGGAAATAAAGCATCAAAGAAGCTTAAATTTTCAACTCAAAGACTTTCCTCTAACATAAATAAACATCAGTGATATTTTATATTCATATTTTTATGAATACAAATCACTTTGTTAACATCTTTCTTCTCATTTCCTTGGGCCATCAGTGTTCTTAACTCTGAAGTGGCTCACATTAGGTCAGGCAAGGTAAATGCCAGGTAGAAAAGAAGACCTACAATAAGGAGCACAGCAAAGGAGATAAGGGAACAGGAATACAGTGAATGTGAAAGAAGAGGTGGAAAAAAGTACATGCAGGAGTGAAGCAATTATTGGGGGCTGTTGAGGTAACTCTTTTAAGTTGGGTCCCTTGGTGGCCCTAGCTGCATAGTCAGTGGCTTGTGAAGTGGTAAACTCACTACGAGAACCCTGAGCATTTGAAGCCCTATAAATTGGCAATTTTCACTCATCAACTATTCACTAATACAAATTATGGCAAATCTTTCATAAAATTATACGTTGGATCCCTTCAGACTATGGGTATCTACTTCATTCCCTTTCTATCTCTCCAATATTTTAAGCATTAATTTCTTTCCACCTACATCATTAGAAACGGGGTGAACAGCTTAAATGGCTAGTCATCTGATATCTAGATTGAATTTCAAGGAGATTTGGGATTTCAGAGACCTTAACATTTAGCTTAGGTTGGTTTGTAGAAAAGTATCTATGCTGAAATTTGAAATTCCTAGGGATACCAGGCAAATAGTCAGTTTTTTTGGATGGTAGCAAAAATTTAAAATGTCAAGGTGCTAGTCTTTGCTGCCAAATTGCATACCTGCAAAGCAAACCTGGAGCCAGGTATGGACTGAAGGCCTCTTGTCTGAAGCATCTGTGAATGTGAACCTGATGTTTCTTATAATAAAGTTTTGAGAGTGAAGTACAGACCATATGTATTAATCAGGGTTCTCTAGAGAAACAGAACTTATAGAACACACACACACACACACACACACACACACACACACACACACACACACACACACGACTAGCAGGCTGTGGTCCAGCTAGTCCAACAATGTCCACCAACAGAAGGTCCAAGCATTCAGTAGTTGCTCGGTCCTCAAGGCTGGATGTCTCAGCTGGTCTTCAGTATACTCTGAAACCTCAAAGAAGCAGGCTCTAATGCCAGTGAAGGTATGGACTTGCTATTGAGAGTGAGGGCAAGCAGGCAAAGGGAGAGCCAGCTTCTTTCTCCCTTGTCCTTTATATAGGCTGCCAGCAGAAGGTGGGGCCCAGATTAGAGGTGGATCTTCCCACCTCAAAGATCTAATTCAGAAAAGATCATTTACAGCCATTGGGATTTTAGTTAATTCTAGATGTAGTCAAGTTGACAACCAAGAATAGCCATTACAACCTCAAAGACGGGTGTTTGTAAGGCTACTGGGGTAATATTGCGAAGTAAACACTGTAGGTGTCCCTTCCTCACTCTTGAGCTTGGAAACTCAATTACAAAGTATAACCAGATTTCTAATATATATACTAACTATCCATACATACTAACATTCTGGCTGTATGTATTTCTCTTTACAGTACGCTAAACTGTACATTCACAATAAAACTGAATGAGACAGCGAATGTGTGCACCATGATGGCTACTTTCGAAACTGTACAGATTTGGCCAATGGGTAAGATGTCTCTGTCTGTAACTGTGCTCTTTTTCATATGAATTTTGATGTCTGAAAAGGTTCTTTATTCCTGTTTTCTAATAAACTATCACTATATCATCTGAAAACATGATTTTAAAAACCTCTATTGAGATGGAGGGCTCTGTGTTGAGTATTCAGTGGATTGTTGCTAGGCGTTGTCTGACTCATTTTTAATTGACAAGTAAGCTATGTGTATTTCTGTGTACACTGCTGTTCTGGTGCACATTGTAGAATTTCTAAGGCAGGCTATTTAGCATATGCATAACCTCACATACTTAAGTTTTTCTTTGTGTGATGAGAACATTTAAAATGTACTCTAGCATTTTTCATGTATACAATATAGTAACTATTAGTCACCATGTCACATAGTATGTCTCATGAAGTCTAACTGAATTTTGTGTCCTGTTATCAAAAATTCTCCAATTTTCTCATTTTAAATCGTCTGGTAACCCCCAATTTCATTCTCTGTTTCCATGAGTTAGACCTTTGTAGATTCCACAAGTAAGTGAACCATGTGATATTTTTCTTTCTATACCTGGCCTATTTCACTTAGGCTAATTTTCTCCAGGATATGTTTACTTCTTAATCCCTCTTTGGAGTTTCTGAAGACAGATTGATGTTGCAAGTACATAACCAAACAGAAAAAGTCACTCAATAAACATTTTAGCACATATTGTGTATATAATTGTTAATATAAACAGTCAATAAATTTTACGACTGATTCTAGATAATTACTCTTTTAAAACACAGCCTATCAGTATAATAATCGTATATTATATGAGTCTGGGCTTCTATTTTACTTTATTCTTTTAGCTTTTTGAGACAGGGTTTCTCTGTATAGTTTTGGTGCCTATCCTAGATCTTGCTCTGTAGACCAGGCTGGCCTCGAACTCACAAAGATCTGCCTTCCTTTGCCTCCTGAGTGCTGGGATTAAAGGTGTGTGCCACCACCACCTTGCTTTTGCTTTATTCTTGACCATGCATGTTCTTTTCCTTTTTGTCTCCTTTAGAGCAGTGCTGCTGTACTCACAGGACTCCCTGTCCTTCCTCACCAGAAGAATTAGAAAAACTGCAGTGGTAGGTAACACATTTGCTGAGCTTTTTATAAACAAACAAATAAATAAATAAATAGCAAAAACAAACAAATAAATTAAATTATATATGGAAATAAAATGGCATATACATATTACATTTAATCACCATGCTAGCTGTCTTAGGATTTTATTGCTATGAAGAGACACCATGACCATGGCAACTCTTATAAAGGAAAACATTTAATTGGGGGGGGGCTAGTTTTACACTTTCAGAGGTTTAGTCCATTATCATCATGGTGGGCGGGAAGCATGTTGGTGTGCAGCAGACATAGTGCTGGAAAAGGAGCTGGGAGTTGTACATCTTGATCTATAGGCAGCAGGAAGAGGCTGCCACATTGGGCATGCCTTGAGCATCTGAGACCTCAAAGTCTGCCCTCTAGTAACATACATATTCCAACAAAGCTACATCTACTCCAGCAAAGCCACACTTCTTAATAGTGCCACTACCTATGAGTCTATGGGGGCCATTTTCTTTCATACCACTATACTAGCCAAGGATGGTCAAGATTTTCAGACTGAAGAGAGGCTTACAGTTTTAGAGAAAATGGTTTTCTGTTCTGTGGAGCTTCCATTTGGACCACTAACTAAAAACAGTGTTTCTCAATCGTGGCTATACACTGGAATCACTGGGCAAGCCTTACAGATTGTTTTTAGAGCTGGGTATGGTACAGCTTTGTGGTGTGCTAAATGTTAATAGGCATTTGGGTCTCATTCTGGATGTCAGATGTGAACACTGGAAGATGCTGAATGAAGGACATGTGGAACGCTGTTGTTTTGCCATCTTTCTATAAGCTAAAAGTTAGCTCAAATTTTAGTTTTTAGAAATGCTGATTCCCAATCACCACCCTCAAATATGCTGGAGCAGAATAATCTGAGATATACCCTAGGTATTCAAGTCTTTAAAGCCCTTCTCTCAAAAGGCTGAGATAAGAGGCTCACCTTGAGATTGAGGCTAGCCTGAGCTACATAGTGTGTTTGACTTTCAGCCTGGGCTGCATAGAGTAAGACCCTCTCTCCAAAACCCAAAATAAAGGGGATAAACACACTTTGGGTGGTTTTAACGTGCAATCAAAATTGAGAGTCACTTCCATAAACTCATTTCTTTGTGGAGGGGAACTGAGACAAAGACTGCCAAAGTCACATATGATGTGGTCATGGGTAGAACAAAATATACATAGGAAAAAATGAACGAACCAATGAAAATGTTCACAGGGCTACCCCTGACTGACCTGCCACAGTATTTTATTATCTCCATCTCCTCTTTCTCTTTTTCCTCTTCTCTACCTTTTCCTTTTTTTACTTTTACAGAATTTTCTATTTTTCTATATTCAGAAAACAATAGTTAGGGAACTTTTTTTTAACTGTATACGTCCTTTGCATGTATATTATGACTTCTGGTTTTGTGTTTTTATGGGATTTCTATGTATGCAAACGTGTGTGTCTCTGCATCTATATGTGTTTCTCATGCTTTCTCTTTGGTTCTTTTTCTTCTGATTGTTTGCTTGTTTTGTCCTATTCCAGTTTGTTCCTTTTTGTTTTATTTTATATTATTATTTTTCCTTAGATGCCTGGAGAAAGGGTGTGGATCTGAATGGGGGGGAGGTGGGGAGGAGCTGAAAGAGGGGAAACTGTAATCAGAATATACTGTATGAAAAAAGTTTATTTTCAATAAAAGAAAAAAATGACATACATAATTTAAAACATGAAGCTTCCCATATGGGAAGAGAAGGCCAAGTGTACCCTGTCCACCCAATACGGGTCATATTTCTGGGATATGTTAAAACACTGAGCTCAAGGGACCGTTAAAAATCTCTAAAGATCTGTAGCATGTTTGCAATAAAGACTGAAGATAAACATACCCTATTAAGCTTAACATCTTCCATTAAGCTAGAGGTTGAGAACTGTTTAGGGGATAGGGTGTCTAGAGGTGTCAGAATTGGAGCAAAAGGTCATCACTCTTAAGGCAGCACCCATACCCTCTACAGGCTGTCCATTAAGAGAGCTATCAGGAAGAAGCAGGCCATAGAAAGCAGGGCAGAATTAGACCTTTGCCTGGCTACTGCTGTCATTCTCTAGCCATACATCCATGTCCATTCTAGAACAGGTACTTTTCTACCTTCAAAATCTTAGTCTCTCTGTAAATTAGAAAGTGAATTTAAAAGCGCATCAATCCCTGTGCATCTTTTGAAATGTGGATTGTGACCCAGTGAGTCTGAGGAAGAGCCTGAGATTCTAAATTTCTAGCAAACTCCTAGAGGAGGCCAGAGCTGCCGTTCCCTAAACCTCACTTTGACATAGATGTTTTGTTTTGTTTTTTAAGACAAAGTCTCATCATGTATTTCTGGCTGGTCTGGGTCTCATTGTGTAGACCAGACTAGTCTCAAACTCACAGAAATCCACCTATCTCTGTGTCCCCAGTGCTGAGATTAAAGGTGTGTACCACTTCACCTGGCTCCTGACTCCCACTTTAAAGACTAAGGATACAGACAATAGAGCAATGCAATGATTTTCAACCATGGCCATAGGCATAAGTCATTGGTAGGAGTTCCTGCCTCCTACCTTCAGAGATTGGACTGGTATAGCACAAGTTTTGAGTTTTTACAAACCCCAGAGTGAGATGGTTCTAATGTGAAGCCAAATGTGAGAACCACTGAGCTAGAATTGTATGATCACTAGGTCTTTCAAATATATTGGTCCTTAGGATTTATAGAAACACCTGGGACACTTTGAAAACATGCTGATGTGTCAGAGTATCCTTCTGGGGCGCCAGGACTGCTCTATGTTTAGACTTGGGTGGTGATGACTCAGGTCTGTATACACATAGCATTCATCAGGTTCTAAATGCAAAGCAAATACACTTGACTACATGTAGGCTACACCTCTGCCAAGAAGAACATTCAAAGAAGCATTCATGCCTGTTCTCAGTCCCAGAAATTGCAGACCAGCTGTATGGGAGGGGCATCTAGGCACTAGCATTGAAGAGTTTTGCCATCTACTGCTCTGTTGTTTACTTGGGTGCTTCACTCAGTGGCTAAAGGGTCAGGACTAGCATGAGCAACAGGAATCCAAGCCAGGCTCCTTATAGTGGAGCCCTATGATGGGAGCCTGTGGTGGGAGTCTAGCTTCTGCAGGCTCCACATATCCTGAAGACAATCTACATTTTGCAAGGCACCTTTCCACAACATGGCCAGATGGGTTGCTATAGTATGACAAAGAGAATGGCATCTCATAGGCATGTAGTAAATTATCCAAAGGGCTCTCTTTGTTTCTTTGTCTATTATCTCTCTGTCTCTCTCTCACTCTCTTGCTCCAAGACAGGGCCTCATGTCTTAAACCTACTAATTTTACAGTCACTATGTAGTCAATGACCTTGAACTCCAGATACTCCTGTCTCTACTTCCTAAGAGCCAGGATCACCAGTTTATGTAGTGCTTGGGATCAAACCCAGTGCTTCATACCTGCTAAGCAAGCTCACTACCAACTGAGCTACATCCCAATCCACCAATAATGTTTTAAAGTTATGCTTATCTAACGCTCCTATCTTAGTTAGGGTTATTATTGCTGTGATAAAACACCATAACCAAAATCAAGTTGAGGGGAAAAGAGTTTATTTGGCTAACACTTCCAGATCATAGTCCATAATTGAAGGAAGTCAAGACAGAAACTCAAAGAGGGCAGGGACCTGGAGGCAGGATCTGATGCAGAGGTCATGGAGGAGTACTATTACTGGCTTGCTCCCCATGGCTTGCTCAGCCTGCCTTCTTATAGAACCTAGGACCAGCAGCTCATGGGAGGAACCACCCACAATGTGATGCCTTCCCCCATCAACCACTAATCAAGAAAATGTCTTACAGTTGGTTTTATGGAGGCATCTTCTCAACTGAGGTTCTCTTTTTTCAGATAGATAACTCTAGTTTGTGTGTCCAATTGACATAAGACTAGCCAGCACAGCTCCTCAATATAATCATCCTCCCTCCTCTTATCTAAGAGAAGTTCTAAGAACTTATTTCCATTGGTTTTCTGTCTCCATCTAAAACTGGATCTATCAGAGACATCCCTGGGTTTTTATTTGTCCACTGTAGTTACCCCTCCCTAATATGTTCTAAGACAGATGGACCATGTGCAGATAGTAGGTGAGTTCTTAACCTTTGGTGACCAGGAAAGTCACCTGAGAGTTTAGAAAACATACATGCCTGAAATCCCTTATACGCTATCTCAATATCAACTGAATGAGGCATGAGGGTAGCCACAGAAATCTATCTGTCCTCTATCTCTTTCTCTATCTACCTATCTTAGATTCCTTATTTCTGGAACAAAGTACTTGACAGAGGCAATTTAAGGGGAGAAGTGATTTATTTTGCTTTTTAGCTTAAGAAGCTATACTTATGGCAGCATAAGTGTGAGGGGGCTGCTCACACTGCACCCACAAGCTCAAAAGCTGAGAGAGATGAAAGCTGCTTTCTTCCTTGTTTCCCAGGTATGGTGATATCCACATTCCGAGTGGGTCTTCTCTCCTCAGTTAAACCTGTCTGAAAACACTCTCACAGACATAGGGTGTCTCCTAGCCGACTCTAAATCTAGTCAGGTTGCAAGACAGTCTGTCTGTCTATCTGTATGGATATATTTTTTGAAGTTCTCTAATAGAGCTCATGGATAGCCAAGGTTGAGTACCACTGAACTAAAGCAACGTTGAGAGGTAGTTGACTGACAATCCTGGAAATACCTCTTTGGCTCCAACTTGATTCGTATTTTTATCCAACCAATATTTCCTGATCACTTACCACGTGCTAGTGACCACTATACCTGGCTATAATGATATGAAATTGGTTAAGACAGATTTCTAGTGTAATGAAATCAGTTGGGTTATGGGAAATTTAGTATGTCTTTCCTCCAGGAACAGAGAGAATGTAACAAGATCCCCTCAACTTAGTGAAAGATAGTATGGCATAGAGCTCTAGAACAGTGATAAATCAATGAACTAGAACTGGGGTTTGGAGAATAATGCTAATTTCTCTCCCCTGGAAGTATGGAGGAAGCAGGGGCAGACGCCAGTGCCAGAGGCACAGAGAATGTGAAGTGCCAATCTTTTAGAGTGAAACCCTGTTAACTTGGTGGTACCAGATAGCTACTAGGTGTGGGGACTCATCCCTCTGAATCTTACTGGTGTCTCATGTGTATCTCTCTGATTTTTTTCCTTTAGTGAACTGCAGGATCCCATTATCTGTCTTGCTTATCCGCCACATGGCCCACCATTATCTTCTTCCAGCAAGCCCGTGCCAGTTGTACCTCAGGCCACCATTTTTTCCCACGTTACTAGTGACTCCTCTTTGCCTGAACCCCTTGATCATGCCTCTGTGACCCCAAGCACACCCTCTCTGGCACAAGAGCATCACCTTGCATCTCCCCAGCCTGCATCCCCGCTGGCTTCCAGTCCTGCCATTGGCATGCCTGTTCAGCCTGGAGCTGCCTCTTCCTCTTCGCCCCACACTGATCTTTCCCACACCCTGTCACCTGCGCAGTCCTCCCTTCCCCCTCTCACCACACCAGCTCCATCTGTCCCTGAGAAAGTCGTCACCTCCAGCATACCTCCTGCTGAGACAGGTAAATATCAGAAGCCACACTGACCATGGGGGCTGTTGGGATTTGGGCTTCCTAAAATGCAGCTGCCAGCTTGCAAATCAAGACACCCGATAAGACCTCACTACGCCATTCTTCTGAAACATTTGGAAGACCCAGGCTTAAGACTTCACATGCAGCAAAAGCTAAAATGAACAGTTTGACACCTCCTGACCTATTCCACATGCTGATGGATGGATAAATGATACTGGTTGCACTTGGCTAGGAACAATAGTATATATGGAAAGACCATGGAAACTACAAAGGGTTCCCAGGAGCCATGTGGGCTTAGTGGCATGGGAATAAAGAGAAGAGGGAAAGGAACAGAGAGTATTCCAGTTCAGTGAATAAGAAGTGGGCCTTCCTTTGAAATCAGAGGATGGATCAGTTGTGGGGCACACACCGGTAGGATTTGCTAAAGGAGGTGGAGACAGTAGTATTGTGAGTTTGAGGCCAGCCTGGGCTACACATTTAGGGTCTGTTGTGGTGGTGTACGCCTTTAATTCCAGCACTTGGGAGGCAGAGGCAGGTGGGTCTCTGTGAGTTTGAGGCCAGCCTGGGCTACAGAGAAAATTTGCCTTAAAACAAACAATTGAAAAAAAGAAAGAACAAGAAGGAGCAGAAGAAGGAGGAGAAGGAGGAGGAGGAAGAGGAGGAGAAGAAAGAAGAAGAAGGAGAAGGAGAAGAAGAAGAAGAAGAAGAAGAAGAAGAAGAAGAAGAAGAAGAAGAAGAAGAAGAAGAAGAAGAAGAAGAAATTAGAGGACGGGAGACAAAGCCAAGCTTGTTTGGAGCCCACATTATAGTTTCTGCTCCTCTGCCATCATGCCAGCATCCCCAAGGAGATTTGGAGCTTCTTCCAAGTGACTTACTATTTCCAATAAGCATTACTCCCAACTTATTTAAAATAAATGTAGAAATCTTAGGCAAAATTATGGAATCATAATTTAAGATGAGGTTTAATGGCTGAATAATAGATTATAATTGAAATTCATTGCCCTGGGCCTACAGTGATTTTTTTCCATAGCTATTCCCATTAACCCTTAGAAGCAGTCAAACAAGCTACCTTAAAAACTGTCAAGAGGACCCTGAGCCTATGCTTCTACTCTTAGGGCAACAGAAATGAAGCAACATATGCATACAAGATGCACATCAGAGTATAACCTAGTAGCTAAAAAGTCATTAAAGCTTAATGGCTCCATAAGAGAAGAGTGATTATATAAGACATGCTACCTCAACACAATGACTATTTTACAAAGACATAGGCCATTAGAATAGCTGGGCAAAAATGTGGGGACACTTTAAAATTTTGATGTGAAGAAATGAAGGCCCAACAACAACTACTTTAAAATACTCTATGTTCATAATAGTATAGATGCGCATGCTTAGAGAACAGGAAGGAATATGCAAAATAAGAAATCAGATATTACTGATAAAATTAATCATTTTTCTATTTTTTAAAAATCTAGGTGTAATGTAATTCTAGAATTTAGAACGTCAAGACAGGATGATCAGAGATCAGTAGTTCAAGGACAGCTTTATCTACTTGAGACATTCTCTCAAAAAAAAAGGAAAATTTGGCTGAGCATGGCAGCACATGCCTTTAATCCCAGCACTCAGGAGGCAGAGGCAGGCGGATCTGTGTGAGTTCAAGGTCAGCCTGGTCTACAGAGCGAGTTCCAGGACAGCCATGGCTGTTACACAGAGAAACCCTGTCTCAAAAAAACAGGAGAGAGAGAGAGAGAGAGAGAGAGAGAGAGAGAGAGAGAGAGAGAGAGAGAGAGGAAAAAAGAAAATTTGATACCTAGTACCACAAAAACAGAGGCGGGGGGACGCAGAGAGACAGACAGACACATAGAGAGATTTCTGTTGTTAAAGACGGGTTTATATTGTTGATGTTTAATTTTTTAATTGAACACTATAAAAATAACTTATAACTGATAATCTGGCTGCTGACTTCATAATTTCCTGTTCATAAAAGAGCTTCTAGTAACCCACATAAAATTCTGTCCAAATGATATAAATTAAATACTAGAGAATTATTTATATTTATATCACTGTGTAAATATTCTGATGTGGTTTTACATTTTTAGTTAGGCTTACTGAAATATAATTTACATACAATAAAATTTCTCCAGTTCTATGATAAATGAAATTTTCATAGTTTTATGCAGTTAGATAAGCATCTGTGGTCCTGTAACCACAATCACAATCAAGATACATAACTTTTCTTCAACCTCTAAAGTTCCTTTGTGTCTCTTTGAAGTCAGAATTTACCTCTAGCCCCTGGCCACCACTGATATGTTGTGTTTCTCTGTAGTTTTAACTTTTCTAAAATGTCATATGAAGAGAATCATATAGGATGTGCCCTTTTGAGTTTTGGTCTTTTTATTTTAACATAATAATGTTATGTTGCTGAATGTATTGGTAGCTAATTTGTTTTTACCACTAAATAAAGTTCCACTGTGGACATACCACAATTTATCCATCCATTTCATGAACATTTGAGTTACTTCTAGTCTGGAACTATTATGAAAAAGGCCACTATGAAAAACCACAACTAAGTCTTCTAAACACATATATCTTCTTTTGGACGAATACCTAGGAGTAAGCTGACTACATCATAGGGTCTATATATCTTTATCTTTGGAAGTGATTTTCACATCATGCATTCATAACATAGCTTGTTTTTTCGATACAGAAGTTGGCAACACCAGCAGTATTCCTGATCTTGAAGCCCAAGTCTCACAGATGGAGAAAGTGTTGTCCTTGGGAAGCTTAGAACCTAACCTTGCAGGTGAAATGGTAAACCGAGTCAGCAAACTCCTTCACTCTCCACCTGCCTTGCTAGCCCCTCTGGCTCAAAGGTATGACTTAGAAAACAGAAAGGGTATATTCTGCATTGTTCAGAGAATGAGCTATGGTAGCTGATCTTTCGCTACTGAATGAATGAGTTTATCAAGTATATAATAAGCAAAAGCAAGAATAAATATTGGGTAGCAGATAGAGAGAAGCAACAGATAACAAAGCATCCAGCAGAAACAGTTGACTGAAGTAGCCCAATTAAGAAAGGAAAGAAAGGAAGACATTTTCAAATTGGGGGCTTACAAACAGCCAGCAGAAGCCAACTGAGGCAGGGAAGTAGATTTCCCAGTTGAGAGGGTCAGGGGAAGGGTCTTCCTTGCCATCTCCATGGATGAGCTTCCAGCCTCCAGTTCCTACTGTAGGCATTTTTGTCTTAAGGGATAAGCAATTGTAACCTGCATTGTAATTAGTTTACCTTCTAGCTCTTCTCAAGGACATAATGTTTTTAATACACTTTGCTGCTTGCTTTTTCCTTTCTCTCTGTTACAGCATTAGAGAAGCAGCCTGTCCCAGGAAAAGATGCTTTAAATAACATTTGCTGGAGTCTAGAACAGGAGGGCCCTCCTTGCTCCAACAGTTGTCTTTCAACAATGTTTAACAACACATGGCAATTTACCTACATAATGTACATTACAGGGTGCATAATGTACATTACAGGGTGCTAAGAGGATCCCCTCTAATGCTAAAGATACTGCTTATATAGCTAGTGATAGCCAAGTATTTGCCCCCAAGGACTAGACTCATAATGATGTCCTGTTGCTACTCTATATTAGAATGGGGGAGAGAGAAAAAAAAAAGACTAAATTAAAACTGCCAACTGTCTTTACAGGTTGCTAAAAGTGGTAGATGACATTGGCTTACAGCTGAAATTTTCAAATACAACTATCAGTCTAACTTCCCCTTCTTTGGCTCTTGCCGTGGTCAAAGTGAATGCCAGTAACTTCAATACAACGACCTTTGCAGCCCAAGATCCTGAAAACCTCCAGGTACAGTCTAATTTCTTATAGACACAACATTTTCTTGTGCATGGTTGGAGCCCCTGATGTGGTTCCTGATGGCGGCTATTATTGTTGATTGTCAGGAGAGATATTCAGCTTTCAAAAGAGTTAACATCTGAGTCCTTCAATTCTAGCACTTGGGAGATGATGGCATTCTTTAAGTTCAAGGCCAGCCTGGTATATAGAGCAGCCAGCGAAACACCAACAGAATAAAACTGACATTGTTTTCAGAGGCTGGGATGTGACTCAGTGGTACCCGGCATGTTTTGCATGCATGAGGCCCTGGATTCAATCCCCAGCATTCAAACAAAAATATAATTTGCATAGAGGGTCCTGTGTCCATGTTAATCTTTTAATAACTGGATAATGGAAAGAGGGAGGGGGCGGTATTTGGTATGTTGGTATGTGGAGGGATAACAAGGAGTGGTATCTTCATGAAACTTCATGGAGGAATACTAGGCAGTTAGGGGACCTAGACATGGAGATGAATTTCAACATATTTAAGAAGTTTTATAACTGCACTATTGTGTATAGTAGTGCTAAAAAGCAATCTCTCTAGTGCTTTCTAGCCACTCCTTAGAGGGACTGGGATTTAGAAATGCTGAAGTCAGATCATAGATAAAGCTCCTTCAGGCCCCTCCACATTGAGTTGTGTTTTTGATCACCTTATTGTATCAACTCAGACACTTTTATTATCTCTTACTTGATCTCCAGGTTTCTCTGGAAACCCAGGCTCCTGAGAATAGCATTGGTGCCATTACTCTGCCTTCATCATTGATGAGTAATTTGCCAGCTAATGAGGTAGAACTGGCTTCCAGGGTTCAGTTCAATTTCTTTGAAAAACCTACCCTGTTTCAGGTAAAGTTGCTGTTTCCTGGTTTTGAGTTGGGTTTGCTTTGGAGATGGGTGATTTAATTCTGTTTAATCATAACATATTCTTCAGCCTGCTACAAAACAAACTAAGTGTTGAAACTCTGTAGTTAATTCTTATTCACGCACTAATGTTCCTTATGATGATAAATAGCAGTTACCAACACATCCATAGTACTTACAAATGGCCAAGCTCTCCCCTAAGATCTCACAAGTGTTGTCTCTAATCCCTATCTTGGGAGGAAGGAACCTATTGTTACCCCCATTTTACAGATGAGGTAATGGAGGCACGGGGGAGGGTCAGTAGCTTGCTCAGGGACACAAGATTTCAATGATTAATGTTGAGTCCTCCTTTAAAAATTCCCGAGGTCCTATTGTGTCAGCTGTGCGCTTCAACTTAGTCTTTAGAGCCCCGAGGTGGAATGAGCCCCACTTCTATTGATGTCTCCTGGAAAAGTTACTTTACTCCATCACAGTTTCTGACCTCCATTGTAAACAATGTGAATTCAAATCGTCCTCAGTGTCTTTCTCACCCTAAAACCCCCTCATCATATTTCATTTCCATTGTCATCTTGCTGATTCTTTGTTGTGCTAGGACCCCTCCCTGGAGAACCTCTCTCTGATCAGCTATGTCATATCATCAAGTGTTGCAAATATGACTATCAAGAACTTAACAAGAAACGTGACAGTCATGCTGAAACACACCAACCCAAGTCAGGTGAGGAGAGGCCTGTCTGGTTTGTTCATTGACCAAGGACACCTTGTACAGACTATGCCTGTAGGGCACGACTTGAGACAGGCCGTGTGTATAAGACTACAATTGTTCGTTGCTCTACAGAATTTTGAGTTCTGGAATCATTTCATCCTTGACCACCTAGTTTCTGAGGCAGATGAATGCAAAAGCAAGCTCTTGGCCACTGCTGAATTACACTGTGGGCGGAGCTGTGGCTGCAGGTCTGACTCCCACCTTCAGAGACCTTGTCTCATACTGAGCTTCAGCTACAACTTCGCTTCTCCTCAGAGTGTGGTCCTCAGACCTGCAATATCAGCTTCCACTCCAGACCCATGGAGTCAGAATTTATTTATTCCCTGTCCCCTGGGCTGGGGATTGAACTCATGCTCTCACCATCTAGGCAAGTGTTCTACCACTGAGTAGAGTGTACATTTTTTAACAAATTCCTTAGGTGATTTCTATATATGATTGATTTTTTTTGTTTTTTGGGTTTTTTGTTTGTTTGTTTGTTTAAGACAGGGTTTCTCCATGTAGTTTTGGTGCCTGTCCTAGATCTCACTCTGTAGCCCAGGCTGGCCTGGAACTCACAGAGATCCACCTGGCTCTGCCTCCCAAGTGCTAGGATTAAAGGCGTGTGCCACAGCCGCCCAGCTATGATTGATATTTTAAGAAGCACTGACCTGTATGGGGCTCATTTGCTTCTAAGAATCACATAAGATAAGTCTTCAAAAATCAAGCATAAGATTAAGAAATTAAAAATAAGACTGATTTTCCTAATTACTTTTCAGTTCAGTAAATTAATTAGCCATGACTTATTTTTCTGCTACAGGATGACTTAACCGTGAAATGTGTCTTCTGGGACTTGGGCAGAAATGGTAGGTTCCAATTTATACCCTTTCAAGGTCTTAAGTGAGTGAGTGGGGAAGTTGGTAAGTCAATGTATTATGGCCTTGCTGATGGGACAGATACTGCTCTTGATGCCAACAGGTGGCAGAGGAGGTTGGTCATCCGATGGCTGCTCCATCAAAGACAAGAGGCTGAATGAAACCATCTGTACCTGTAGCCACCTTACAAGCTTTGGCATCCTAATGGTAACATACCCATGCTCCATGGCCGTAGATTCTGGGTCTGAGGGCTAGCTGAGCATTCTATCAGAATATCAACTCTGCTTGATGACTAGAAAGATAAGCAGGAAACATAATATTGTGGAATAGTTATATATCAATGAGACCACTCTTTTAATAACCAAATTCATCTAAAGATTAATATTTGAATGTAGGATGCAAGTATTTCTTCACGTTATATTTTTACATTTATGTTTTTCTCCTTTAAGTAGCAAGGGATTCTGATTAGAATGGGCAACACAAATTACCATTCAACACACTTAAAATGTTTATAATACACTTTGACATAAATATTATTGTTACTGTTATTATTATGTGCATGCTAGGCAAATGTTCTACCACTTAGCCACACCCCCATCCTTAAATGATCTTATTACTCTTCCCAGCATTCCTTAAGCACAGGTTGATTTTTTTTTTTTTTTTTGCAATTAGAATTAAGACTTGTGGTAATTGTTCATAGTCATAGGACTAAGAAATGTAAGAGGCAGGAGCCAAATGTCAGTCTTTAGGCCCCTAATCCAGGGCTTCCCTGGTGCACTACAATGCAGTGATCAAATATATGAGCTTTGGAGTCAAGCAGACCTGAATTTGAATTCTGATTCCTCCACTTCCTAGCTACTACCTTAGGTAGGTTACTGGAACTCCCTGTGTCCTTATTTGTACCTGATTAAAGTGATTGTGCCTATCTCATATGTTGGTTGAACAGACTATGAAACTATTAATGGATATTTAGCATAGTCAACAAACATAATAACAAGTCTTATGTATTTAAAATGAATCGATCACTGATAGCAATATTTTATTTCCCAGGACCTATCTCGGACATCCTTGCCACCAAGTCAAATGATGGCTCTGACATTTATCACATATATTGGCTGTGGGCTTTCATCAATTTTTCTGTCAGTTACTCTTGTAACCTACATAGCCTTTGAGTGAGTATCTACAACTTGAAATTTGGTTTGTAAGATGTAGCTCTCACCTTCATCACCAAAATGTTTTACTTAAAAATCCTTTCTTCAGCCTGCCCTGTCCTTTATATTCACATAGTAGAATATCTGGGTATGAAATGCTATGTGAGTTTTGGGGTTATATGCTTCTGCCTTCTGCTAGTGTGTAAGCTCGCTAAGGGCTGTGTCATGATCATCCTTGTGCCCAGCACGGGTGCCTGGTATGTCATGAGCATTCAGTGGAGGAAAAAAGAGAGACTGAAATCCAAGAGGTTACAATCTGAAAGAGATCATAGCACAATATACAGCAAAAAAAATCACAAATTAAGTTCATAAATAACACTGAGCAAATGTGAAAGATTAACTATAGTAACTGGTATAGGAATGAAGAAGATGAGTGTAAAACTTAACTAACAAAATTCAGTGAGTGTGGCTTTATAAAAAAAGCAAGGAATGGCTCTCCAAATAACATCACCGCCTTCTTGGCCCACCAGAAGGGCTCCTCTCATCACTTTCGAGGAGGAAATCTTTTTTTAAAATATTTATTTATTTATCTATCGATTATCAGCTTAATACAGTACAAATCCTTATCCTAATAGTGAAATGTTTCATTGAGGCTTGCCCAGTAATTGAGTAAAACCAAAACTTATTATAAGCCACAGTCATCCTAGGGTCCCCCCTGCTATATAGCCTCCCTGGTTCTGTGGGTTGCAATCTGATTGTTCTTTGCTTTATATCTCGTATCCACTTATGAGTGAGTACATACCATGTTTGTCCTTCTGGGTTTGGGTTACCTCACTCAGGATGATATTTTCTAGTTCCATCCATTTGCCTGCAAATTTCATGCTGTCATTGTTTTTCTCTGCTGAGTAGTACTCCATTGTGTATATGTACCACATTTTCTTAATCCATTCTTCAGTTGACGGACATCTAGGTTGTTTCCAGGTTCTGGCTATTACGAATAGTGCTGCTATGAACATAGTTGAGCATGTATCTTTGTGGTATGATTGAGCATTCCTTGGGTATATGCCCAAGAGTGGTATGGCTGGGTCTTGAGGTAGATCGATTCCCAATTTTCTGAGAAACTGCCATACTGATTTCCACAGTGATTGTACAAGTTTGCATTCCCACCAACAGTGGAGGAGTGTTCCCTTTGCTCTGCATCCTCTCCAACATAGACTGTCATTAGTGTTTTTGATCATTGCCATTCCTGATAGGTGTAAGGTGGTATCTCAGAGTCGTTTTGATTTGCATTTCTCTGATGATTAAGGATGTTGAGCATTTCTTTAAATGTCTTTCAGCCATTTGAGATTCTTCTTTTGAGAATTCTCTATTTAGCTCTTTAGCCCATTTTTTAATTGGATTGTTCAGTATTTTGATGTCTAGTTCCTTGAGTTCTTTATATACTTTGGAGATCAGTCATCTGTCAGATGTGGGGTTGGTGAAGGTCTTTTCCCATTCTGTAAGCTGTCTTTTTGTCTTATTGACCATGTCTTTTGCCCTACAAAAGCTTCTCAGTTTCAAGAGGTCCCATTTATTAATTGTTGTTCTCAGTGTCTGTGCTGCTGGTGTTATATTTAAGAAGTGATTTCCTGTGCCAATGAGTTCAAGAGTACTTTCTACTTTCTCTTCTATCATGTTTAGTGTAACTGGATCTATGTTGAGGTCTTTGATCCACTTGGACTTGAGTTTTGTGCATGGTGACAGATATGGATCTATTCGCAATCTTCTACATGTTGACATCCAGTTATGCCAGCACCATTTGTTGAAGATACTTTCTTTTTTCCATTGTATAGTTTTGGCTTCTTTGTCAAAAATCAAGTGTTCATATGTGCGTGGATTAATGTCAGGGTCTTCAGTTTGATTCCATTGGTCTGTATGTCAGTTTTTATGCCAGTACCAAGCTGTTTTTATTGCTATAGCTCTATCGTAGAGCTTGAGGTCAGGGATGGTGATGCCAAGGAGGAAATCTTAATAGGTCAATTCACTACATTTCCCTGTGTCATTACATTTAGTTATAGTTTAAACTCTTCTTTCCAGGATCTCAATTTAAGTCATAGTGTAAGATGATATAGCAATCTACCATAGTTTGAGATCGGAATGTGGCAGCCTATTATGTGAGGAGAACTAGTAGTACTTCTAAAAGTAGTTAAGGAGAAGCAAGTTTGCTTTTCAGTGGTGTTGATTACATACCATTTAGAAGTGAGGGTCTACAATCAGCATGTAAAAGATCCTTCAGAAGTCCTGACATGTTAGCTGTATGATTGTCATATTAGCTGTTTTTCCTCTTGCAGTGATTGAACACCTGACAAAGACAACTTTATTTGCCTCATAGTTTGAAGGTTCTGTCCATCATGATAGGGATATGGGGGTGTCACAGCAGCAGAAACTGAGAGTGCTGAATGCCAGTGCTCAGACCACTTTCTCCTTTTTATTCAGTCTAAGGCCCAACTCATGGAATAGTGCCACCCATTCAGTGTGGATCTTCACACCTTAGTTAGCCTGCTCCCACCCTCACAGGTGTGTCTAGAAGCTTATCTCTTCGGTGATTTTAGAGGTTTTTTTTTTCAAGTTGACAATCAATATTAATTATCACAATTTTTCAGTTTAGATTTTTCCATTGTTTTGTTGTTGTTGGGTTTTTGTTTGTTTGTTTGGTTGGTTTTTGAGGCAGGGTTTCTCTATGTAGCCGTGACCGTCCTGGAACTCGCTTTGTTAGACCAGGTGAGCCGCGAACTCACAGAGATCCACCTGCCTCTGCCTCCTGAGTGCTGGGATTAAAAATGTGTGCCACCACCATCCAGCTGTTGTTGGTTTTAATGTCCCCTGTACTCTCACCCACTCTGAGAGGAAACCTGTGCATATTAGTATATACTGATGAATCACTTAAAACTCTGAGACAGCCTGAGAAATATTCTTATACAAAGTTTGCCAGACTATAATGCTAATTCTTTTTTTTTTTTGTCCTCTCATTTTAGAAAGATCCGGAGGGATTACCCTTCCAAAATCCTCATCCAGCTGTGTGCTGCCCTGCTTCTGCTCAATCTGGTCTTCCTGCTAGACTCCTGGATTGCTCTGTATAATACCCGAGGTTTTTGCATCTCTGTGGCTGCATTTCTTCACTACTTCCTGTTGGTCTCATTCACATGGATGGGCTTAGAAGCATTCCACATGTACCTGGCACTTGTCAAGGTGTTTAATACATACATCCGAAAGTACATCCTTAAATTCTGCATTGTTGGCTGGGGTATGTATAAATTTGCTGGTGTGTTGCCTGGACTCCTCCAGTGTTCTGACTTGCACTCACATAGAGATTTGATGAATCAGATCCCACTTGGCAACTTTCTAAAGGAGCTTTGGACTCCACACGCGTTGCACTGTCCCCAGAACAGTCTTGTTGCCTCTGCGACCAGATCATTTCCAAAATCTCTCCATTTCTACTTTCCATTAAGTTCATGGCTCTTGGTGGCACTTACCAGTGAGCTTGGTTCTGGTCTCTTCAGTGAAAAATAATAAGTTGATACCTCTTCCCCCTGAGAGTCTTTAGATAGTCCATAAGTGTGTAGTGCCCTGTTGTTTTGATGTGGTTTTCACATAAATCGCTTCATTGAAGATAAGCCAATGAGGCTAGCAAAGCAGTTATAAGCAGCACCCAGGTGAAGACCCTGGGTCTAGGTAATGGTGTGGCATACCATTTTGCAAGGCTAGAAAACAGCCCAGCCTGGCTTTCTCATTCCTTATGCATCATTTCCACTGGATTCCAACCATCAACACTCCTACATCTGCTTGGCTTCTTCAACCTAAACAGTCCTTCCTGCACAACAGGACTGCAAGCTTTTCACTCCATGTCATCCTACTTACCATTATATCATTGTGAAGAATAATGAAACACACAGTTCCCCTCACTTGTCTCAGAAAGAAAGTCACAGCTCCAGGCATTGGACAGGAATTTTATCTTCTTTAGAGAAAGCTAAAATGCTAGATGCTCTTGTCAAGGACAAGCTCTCTTTGACACTGAGAATCTAACACAGGGCCATGAACATGCTAGGTAAGCACTCCAACAATGATCTACAACTCCACTCTCCAGTATTCTATCTTTAAAAATGTCTTACTTAGGAAACATCTTGTCAGTATCATTAGATGTACAAATGAATTAAAATAAAGAATACATTTGATTGTATCAGGCACTCCAGCCAATCTGTAAAAGGAGTTGTTGTTGTTGTTGTTGTTGCTTTATTTACCAGAGTAGTGAAGCTGACTGGCTGGTCTGTGTTTAGTGTAGAGTGGCAACATGGGGCTGGTGAGTGATGGTAAGTGAAAGGACCAAGCAGATGCCATAACAGGCTGCTCAATCTTCTCTCAGGGATCAGGCCTCAGTTTCAGTTTCCTGAGACTTGAGCAAGCAGTTTCTGGGAGGGCCGTGAACAAAAGACATAGTCCTTGCAGTAGCTCCCTTTCTGCACGTACTCTGACTGCTCAAGGTTCAGCCAGTTGTTTACTGTCTGGGACCCCTCACCAACTTAGAGCTACGTGCATGGGTCAATGTGAACATGTGAGGCCAGCCAGCCTCCATGGCAGCTCAAGAATAGAGCCTGGGAATTGTCCAGGCCTGCCCAAAAATGATAACTGTAACCCCCAACCAGTAAATTCAAAGGTTATACACCCTCACCCAATCATATGATGCAAAGGCTTGTACCACCCTGCTTGTTGTTTTCCCCTTTAAAAACCCCTCACCCTGAGAGCTCAGGGCCATCGTCCTCCACCCACTGTGTCGAGTGTTGGACACGGACCACGCCCGGGCTTGCTTGTTATCAATAAACCCCTGTGTGTTTTGCATTGGATATTGGCCAAAATTTAGTTCTGGCTGCCAATGAGGGTAGACACATCCATCCATGTAGCAAAAATGAAAAGAAACTTAATTTGGCGAATAGCTAGCCAGTCTCTGCCATGCCACAGGAAAGAAAATAGAACGACTCCAGTGTAGATGTAACCAACTGTCTTTTTAAATAAGAAACACAGAACCAATGCAAAGAAGAAAGCCAAGAAGTCAGAGCTAAGAGCTAAAACCTTACCCTTCCTCCTGTGGTGGTCCTACCTCTCCCAACCAGAGCTACCCCTGTGTTAAAGTCTTTATAGTGAGTTCCTGTTCTGCCTTCTCATTGGTTGTAAACCCAACCACATGACCGCCTCGTCACTGCCTGTCTGTATAGACCTCCAGGTCTTCTATGGTTGGTATTGAGATTAAAGGCACATGTATCCAATACTGGCTGTATCCCTGAACACACAGAGACTTACCTAGCTCTGCCTACCAAGTGCTGGGATTACAAGCGTACGCCACCACTGCCCTGCTTTCCTATGGCTTGCTAATAGCTCTGACCCCCAGGCAACTTTATTTATTAACATACAAATAACATTTTAATACAAATAAAATATCACCATACTCCAGTCTTTCTTTTCACCTCTTTGGTTGTCAGAACTGTGTGACTGATGTTTCCCATGTTCCAGGGATACCAGCTGTGGTTGTGACCATCATCCTGACTATATCCCCAGATAATTATGGGATTGGATCCTATGGGAAATTCCCCAATGGCACACCAGATGACTTGTAAGTATAAATTCATCTTAGGAATGTCCAGGGAACTAGAAAATTAAATTCTCTAAGAAAATGGAGGATCTAATCAATCTGTTGGCTATATCTATCAGCTTAATAAAATCTAGGATCATTTTAAACAAGAGCCTTCATCATCATGTGTATGAGATTAGCTAGTGGAAACTGCCACACTACTATTTAAATAATGAATTAGGAGGATTATTCTGAGAGAGTATACAAATTAGAAAGAAGTGTATTAAGACACTTAACCTCTGATAAAAATGAAATGTTCATGATATTATATTAATAAGGACATGCAGACTAGGATAACTATAGTTTACACAGTTCTGAATGCTTTAAAAATAGTTTTAAATTATTATTTTTAAGATTTATTTTTATTTATGTGTATGTATATTACACATGTGTGCGTGTGCCACATGTATGTGTCTGTGGAGGCCAGAAGAGAGTGTTAAGTCCCTTGGAGCTCAAGTTACAGGTAGTTGTGAGCTGCCTAGCACAGGTATTGGGAACGGAGCTTGGGTCCCAAGGAAAAGGACCAATTGCTCTTAACCACTGCGCCATCTCTCCAGGCCCTAAAATATTTTTCATTACCAAGGGTCCTAAGACAAACTCTTAGATTCTGTTCCCCCAGAGCGATAAATGATTGTGGAGAAAAGCAGTTTTATTATTTTTTTTTCTTTTGTACTTGAAGAAAAAAAGTTTTCGGCCAAACATTATAGATTCAGTGCATGACTTGGAGCAAGCATGCTTCCAGCATCATAATGTTTTCCTCCTCTCCTCTCCCCCATCCAGTTGCTGGATCAACAGCAATGCTGTGTTCTATATCACAGTTGTGGGCTATTTCTGTGTGATATTTTTACTGAACATCAGCATGTTCATTGTCGTCTTGGTTCAGCTCTGTCGAATTAAAAGGAAGAAGCAGCTGGGAGCACAGCGCAAAACTAGCATTCAAGACCTCAGGAGCATTGCTGGCCTCACGTTCTTACTGGGAATTACGTGGGGCTTTGCCTTCTTTGCCTGGGGACCAGTTAATGTCGCCTTCATGTATCTCTTTGCTATCTTTAACACCTTACAAGGTAAGCACCACAGCATTAAATATGAACCCAAAGAGCCCCGTGGAAAATAAAAAAAAAATATCACTGGAAGGCTATTTAGTGGCTGAAGATGTACTCCTTTCAGAACCAATTTATTGCTGAGAACAGGAGCTTTGTGGTCCTTAGGAGAAAGGCATTTTACTAATTTTGAGAAATGGTGAATTTTCCTTTTATTCATCCTCATCTCCTTGGAGAAACTTTATTGAGGGAATCTGCCAGGAACTCTTCCTGGGAGAGCCAATTACTCTGCCTTTTCTTGCTTCTTTCCTTTTTATTTATTTTTAAGCTAATTTATGAAAGCAGAACTCGCACACAAGAAAAGCCCAGATAGCATGTCACTAACAAGAGTTCACCACACACACCTAGGTATAGGGCTTAGGTTTGGGGTTTTGATTGGAAACATAAAATGGTAAGTGGGAAGATAATAAACCCAGATACCATATCACTACAAGAGTTCACCACACGGACCTAGGGCTTAGGCTTGGGGCTTTAATTGGAAGCATAAAATGATAAGCAGGAAGATAATAAACAAAAACAAATGGCAGTGATCTTGGCCATGACCTAATCCCCAGATGCTGCCAAGCTGCCCTGAGCAGACCTCAGGCGGGCTTGGAGGATCCCCTTGACTTCTGAGCTTCCCACATAGCAATAAAGCCCAGTCACTCTGACTTTGGGACCCTAGCAATCGTGTTCTTTAGAAAAGCAAATGACTAATTCCTTTTGCAGCAGTGTTATAAAAGTCTTGTCAGCTGTTAATTTTTAATGGAAGTGCTTTGGCATTAAAAGCCCAGCAGGCTAATAGGTTTACATTACAGAAACAATAAAGAATTGTCCCTTGGCTTCCTCTTCTTCCAACTCCTTTCCATTACATTCTCTTCTGCTTGTTTTCATGTTGCCTTTGGCTTCCATACTGCCCTCCTGCGGCCCCATCAGGCAATAGATAATTTTGCCAGTTTTCAAAGCAATCCCTCCCAGAAGCATAGTTCTAATACCTAACTTGGCCATAGGTTCTTATTTTATTTAAAAAAAAAAAGCACACACATACACAGACAGACAGGCGCGCATGCATACACACACACACACACACACACACACACCACATGGCTATATATGGCTGGTATTTTTATTTACAAAATACCAGTTCCTAAATTGGTATATCCAGGTGTTGTGCTATGTAGTATTAAACATAAAACAAAACAAGAAAATCATATCAAGGGTTTTTGTTTTGTTTTGGGTTTTTTTTTTGAGGGGGGCTTTTCAGATAGAGTGTTGTTATGTAGCCCTGGTGGCCTGGAATTCACCAGATTGGCCTCAGACAAACAGTGATCTTCCTACCTCTGCTTGTCCAGTGCTGGAATTATATAGGCATGTGCCATCACATTTGGCTCAAGAAAGGTTTTATATCCTAACAACTGGAACTAAAAGTAGTAGATACTTAAAAAGATATATATATATATATATATATATATATATATATATATGTGTGTGTGTGTGTGTGTGTGTGTGTGTGTGTGTGTGTGTGTGTGTGTGTGTGTGCTATGCAAATTCACATTCATCATTAACATGAAATCTATGTACCTGCCTTCATGTGGTTTAATAATCTAGCAAATGTGTCTTTTTCTCCATTTCCCCAGAATATCTTACTAAAACATAAATGACTAGAATTAATTTGCTGCTTCTGTAAAAGGGAGCTAAGGCCTAGTTTTACAGTACTTTTGAGTTGATTGAAGATGAGCTGTGTATATGGTTTTTTATTTTGGCTGGTATATAGCTCCATGCATACCTCTCTCACACATGTTGTTTCTCCCTTCATGCAACCAAGGGAGCCTCCCAGGGTAACATTAGGCAAAGGTGTGCAATGTCCATCAACTATTGAGGTCTTCTCATATGTACCCCATTAGAAGCAAATCTGGTGTTTTTAAATGAGTATTTTAAAAGTAGGTAACTGTTGGGAGAGTGAGAGGGTTCAGAATCCATACATACATCCCATAAATATTTTATTAGCAAAAGCCTTGGGGTCTTGGCAGAGACAGTGCTGAATAAGGGTTCCTGGCCCATATAACTGGGAATAGTGCTAGGTAGAAAGCAAGTCCAAAGGCCTGTTCAAACCTGTAGCTAGCTTTCCATGCTGGAACATGAGGGGAAAGTTTCCTTGAGACTTAAGGGATGCAGGATGATGGTAGATAAGTAAATCCAAACATTCTGCAGGCTTGATGCTCAGAGAAGAAGGCCCAAAGGACCCAAGCAAGGGACCTGGCATAGGGAAGAGGCACATGAGACTGGAGAGGAGATAACATTGGACAGGACTTGGAACTAGATTACAAGTCCAGAGGATTTGGGAAATGAGAGGTCTCAGCCAGGATCCTGGGTTGTACTATCAGAACAGAGAAGGATGAGGGCAAGACCTGGGACAAGAGATGGTGAATTCAGCTGTGAAGATTCAGTTCCTTTTATAAGCACGCTATCTTACAAAGATCTTTGTTTAAAGCTTTGGATTTAGACATTGTATTCAGTTTACAAAATTGCACTTTGTCCACAACTGCCAAAGATGTCCTCTTTTGTGCAAAGTAAACTCCCAGATGTAGGGTTGTTTTGGAATTCACTGAAGAATGAATGGTTGGAATTTTTTCTCTCCCTTTAGGGTTCTTCATATTCATCTTTTACTGTGCAGCAAAAGAGAATGTCAGAAAACAGTGGAGGCGGTATGTTTGTTGTGGAAAATTACGGCTGGCTGAAAATTCTGGTAAAGATTTGCCTGCGTTTTTCTTCTCAAGAAAATAAATGTGTACATTAAGAGGAATGCAATCGTTGCTTAGGAGTTGTCAGATCTGGAAAGCAGGGACACCACCTGCACAACAGAAAATGCTGTTAATTGCTCATTAAGGGGCTAAAAAAAGAAAAGAATTCTTCCTCCCTGGGAATTTTGTGACCAATAGGGTTAGTTTACCGACCGCTTCTTGAAGGAAGCAACAGTGAAATTTTTAGAGTGTGTTTCCTATTGAGCTCACGGTTTTCATTTCCCAAAGTAATTTTTAATATTTTCCTTCATAGCATTTTAAGGCTTGACTCACTCTTCTTCCACAGGTCCAGGTTGTCAGTGACTTTGTTTGTTAACTGGCCAGACTTTGTATATAAGCTTTGGCATATATTTGGTTATTTTGAAGTTCTTTTCACATATTCCCGGTTGGCTAGTAGAACAAAAAGCTCATTTCTTTTTCTTTCTTTCTATTTTTTTTAAAGAAGAATAAAGACCTGTTTGAAACGCTAGCTTCCTTCTGCATGAATACCACCTTTCAGTACTTGATGGGTACTGAGGTCTGTATTTATAAAATGGCAGTGTATGTAAATCAGCCATCTGTATGGATTCAAGAACAATGACCACAGCAGAGTTGCTTTATGTCCTTGGGAGGGCAGAAGGAGAGAGGCGCTGGGTTACTTCCTAATTCAATGGCTATTTCCAGACAATCCAGTTAGCTCAGCCTTTAGTTCCAGGAGGGCACAGGTTCCTTTTAATGAGGCAGTCATTTGAAAGGTAAATACGTATAGTGGAAGTGAAGGTACCTCTTATAACACCTGCTTGTAAAATATATGAGTTCTCTATGAGACCTTGAAGTGAGAATTCAATTGCTAGAACTTGTTACACTGTGACCTGTCTCTTGCATTTGAGCTTCAACATACCGCCCTTTTTTCTGTAATGCTTATTCTGCTGTAGACTGGAGTAAAACTGCTACTAATGGTTTAAAGAAGCAGACTGTAAACCAAGGAGTATCCAGCTCTTCAAATTCCTTACAGTCAAGCTGTAACTCCACTAACTCCACCACACTACTAGTGAATAATGATTGCTCAGTGCACGCAGGCGGGAATGGTATGTATGTCTGTCTCAATATAGTGTTTCTCAAGCCAGTGTTTATTTTTTGAAGTAGTTCTTTTTGCAAAGCAAACTGAATGATTACACCTATGACCAGTGGATCAAAATAGAGTTTTCCATATAAGCCACAACATTTATAAATCCAAATTTATTTATTTTAGAGCTAATATGAGAATAACTTTTTAAAGACGATTTAGTTTCCCATAATGGGAATTGACCATAACCTAAAAGGTTTTATATTCAAATCCTAATTTAAATATTGTCCAAAGACTTCAGTGCTGCACTATTTCTCTAAGAGCAGTACCTAAATTACCAAGCAATATGATTTTTAAAAATCATATCTATTAATCATGCACATCCTTAGTACTTTGAAATCTTCCTGTTTTTCGCTTTTCATGTTTGTTAATCCTTTCCCACAATGTGGCTGCTTTGTGACAGCACCCAAGTGCCCATGAATATATCAAATGCTGGAAGATGAATTGTGAGCAATATTGGTCACTATCTGTGTCATGCAGATATGAGCTGATTATTACAGCTATGCTTCTTTCACTCATTAAGTCTAAAATTTCTAGCTAAAACATCATTACATTTTCTTTCTCTCCAAGACTGGGCTGTTCATTACTCATAAAGCTTATCATGCTTATTTTTCTTTCTTCTGCTTCTTAATATATCTTTTGCATTTTATTAAAAACTTATGATATGCCAGTATATTTTCTTCTTCCAGTGGACAATTACCCTTTATCCTTTGTTTTAAGACATTAGTACTTTTCATTACTAATTCAAATTGGTTTGTCTCTACCAAATAGAGACATGAAGATGAGGGCTTCTGATAGTTTGATTTTAAAAAATACACCTGGGGGTTGGCTGGGGAGATGGCTTACCAGGTGATGCACAAGGGTGAGGACCAGATCCCTAGAGCACACTTAAAAGCCCAGTGGGTGTGGCAGCCCTGCTGTAATCCTAGCACACAAAAGGCAGATGGAGACAGGAAACACCCAAACAAACTGGCCAGACCAGCTGAAACAGTGAGCTCCAGATTCAGTGAGAAACCCTGCCTCAACATAGAGTGAAAAGCAATCCAGAAAGACACTCTCCATCAACCCCAGGCCTCTACATGCATGCATGCACACATTGCATGTGCATTCGTGCATGCACATGAGCATACATGCTAGCATGCATGTGCATACATACCACATATGCATTTTTATACAAAGAAAATAGAACAGGATTCCTTGACATCAAGGCCTCTCAATCTCATGCGTTGGTTACATTTGGGGCTAGATAATTCTTTTTAGAGAATTGCAAGATGTTGAACAGCATCCCTAGCCTCTCTACCCAGTAGAACCAGCAGTACCCTGCCCCAAGTTGTGGCAAACAAAAATGCCCCCAGACATTGTCCCCTGTGGGGACAGGTAGTAAATTGTCCTTCTTTGAGAACCATTGCTGTGGAAGATAAGAAATTGCTGCCATATGGCTTTATATCCTCACTGTCAATACCAAGAGTAAAATTCTGGGCCTAATGCCAACTTGCCATATCAGGAATGATGCATTGTAGGTCCTTGGAGTAAAGACAGCGAGATGAAGGCTGCTTAATAAGCGTGAGAGAGCAAGTTGAATGGAGGAAAATGAAAAGATCAAGCTAGATCGTCTAGAAGTCTTAGATGCTTGTGTGTTTGGGGCTCTTGATCCATCACTAGTTTTCCATTTTCTGAAAAGAGCTCAGAGGTGAAGCTTCACCTGCCTAGCCCTCCCAAAAAACATTGTCATTCTTTGGGGAATCAGATCTTATAGAAGCAGCCTATCTTGACACAGCTAGTTTTGATGTCTGACAGTAAGGGGGGAGGGCATTTTACAGTCAACAGAATGACTACGTGCTTCAAAAAGGATAATATGCCTGTCAAATGAACAGCTCTGGCTTGTCAGCCCTCACACCAGATGAGGAATGGCACTGGGAATTTCAAAAAAGTCACTGGCAGCTGAGTGCTTTATTATACTGGGACAAATTGTTCCTGCAACCAAAATGTCCTCAAACCAAAATACCTAAGTCAGAACAGCTGCTTCAGACAGTCACATGCCCTGTTTGAGCCATGGCACAGATGGAGTTGTGCTAACCATATCCACTGCCTCGTTTGTGTGAATGTGACATATTTCAGTACTGAGCTGCTAGAGCAATATAATTTAGTACGCAGGGCTACAAGCTCACACTCTGGAAACAACCTTCTCAAGTGTTCAGCCCATCACTTTTGAGCCATAAGAAGCTCAGGCAGAGCATTTGATTTCTACAACTTTTGTCGTATCATCTGTGAAATGAGGATAATAAATAACACCCCTCCTTTATCACTAACTATAAGTGAGACAATATGTATGATGTGTTCAGTGCTATTCTCATCATTATTATGATTGTATCATGAAATTATCAATGGGCTTATTATTCAGCTTTGCACATGGCCTCTCAATGGTATAATGAGCAGAAGGATAGTGCTAAGTAGTTAAAAGCTCATAGATGCTGTGTCCTGAGGATCTGACGCTGTTAATGGTAGGGAGGTCTAGGTCTAAATCACAGGTACCACTGAATAAACATCCTGCTGTCTTCTGGCTGGACTCTTAAGTCGGTATCCATGGTTTCCTCTTGGGAAACTGTGCTATTAAGATAGTCAGAAGACAGATTTAGAAATGGTTAGAGAGAGATGATTTCTTCTTGCCAGGACTGTTTGTAACTGGATCTTTAAGATTATCTTCTAATACAAAATTTCATTTTATAGGAATTATAGGGAGCCTGTAAGAGTGCCCATAGGAAGCCGGGCGTGGTGGTGCATGCCTTTAATCCCAGCACTGGGAGGCAGAGGCAGGTGGATCTCTGTGAGTTCAAGGCCAGCCTGGACTACAGAGTGAGTTCCAGGAAAGGAGCAAAGATACACAGAGAAACCCTGTCTTGAAGAAAAAACAAAACAAACAAACAAAAACCCAGAAGAGTGCCCATAGGATCTCTGCTAATCTTAAATACTACTGTAGGTTATCTTACACACAGTCTAATTCAATGTGTTCAATTGGATTTAGGAAATGAGCCTTTGAAAATAATTAAAAAAAAAAAGTCTTGCTTTTCTCCCCATTTTGACTGTTTCACTTTTTTAAAACTGCCATAGGAATTTTGTTTCTGATCAACCTCAAATTTGTTGTGCTTACTGTCACTGACCTTAGAGAAGGAATAAAAATAAAATATGAAAACATAGGATAGATGTTTTCAAGATTCATTTCCGGTGTACCTATTTAACATTAAAGTGGAGGCGATGCTTGCTTGTTCTTGAGTGCTTTCTCTGGCAAGTTCATGATCCTGACTTTGATATTCCTCGTCCAGGCAATGCATCTACAGAGCGGAATGGGGTTTCTTTCAGCGTTCAGAATGGAGACGTGTGCCTTCATGACCTCACGGGGAAACAGCACATGTTTAGTGACAAAGACTCCTGCAACGGTAAAGGCCGGGTGGCGCTCAGAAGGACTTCAAAGCGGGGAAGCTTGCACTTCATTGAGCAAATGTGATCCTCCTCTTCTCAAATCAAAGCACGATGCTGATGGTGTGAAGTGTCCAGTTTTCCTTTTACACAATGTGAGATGTATGAAAATCAGCTTGTTTTCTCCTCAGCAACCTCTAAAGGAACATAAGCTAATTGAGGGCAATGGTTGACTCTCAGAAGAAGAAACCATGGCATAATTACGGTCTTTAGACATTTGCAATTTGGTTTCTTATCTTTCATTTGAAAGAAGATTGATGTAAAAACCACAGAATAAGATCTAGGAAAAGAAAAACGAATGTTCATTTCCAGTCACATTTTAAAGAGGGTGTTATCCCTGATAACATCCTAAAAAAAAAAAATGTTTACTTCAGTCTGTCAGTGAGTTTAACTGTGCATGCCTTTGTTGTACATAAGCTAAATTCTAGTGACTTACATGTCAAAAATCTTATCTCTAACTTTTTTATATTTATTTTCTACTGTGTAAATTTATTCTTTTGTAGAATCATGATTGCATCATTTTATCTAATGTGATAACTTACTGATTCAGTGAATTCTAACCCTCCTTTGGGAGATCATATAGGATGTGAAATTCAGAAACGTTGCTGAAATCAAGAAATAATGATAAAAGCAGACTGAACAATTATAAACAGACAGTGCCACAATTAGCTCAGAAAGTGCCTTTGAATGGTCAAGAAAAGGTGTTCACACTGGGCAAACACAGCATTATGAGCTTATGGTTTGGGAAACAGTGGGGCCACACTGTAGCCCTAATCATCATCTTGCATACATGCTTATGCAGAGGATGACTTGTGTGACCATATTTGACCCTTAATGACAATGCCCATGCCTGGACTTCATCCTTAATGATCAGATTACAGAATCTGCATTAAGATGTTTATTTTAATACCATCGTCATTGAGGATAAAACTGTAATCTAAACCATGTCAGGAAGATTGTGAAGGTGGAAAATATATACACTGCCACTTCTCAAATACCCAGAGCCTTTCCAAAGAGGGGATCAGAGTAGGATTGCTTTCCAAGAGTGTATATATGGCAAACAAATCAGTTCTTTAAAAGACAGATGCATGGTACATTATTGTTATACCTGCTGCATTCTGGTCATGTCACATTTGTATGTATTTTTAAAAACATGTCAAATCTTGAAGAGTGTACAGTGACAAGGGGGGAGGGTGGGCAGCTACTGGGAATAGTGAACTATCCTGTGATATTGTATATCACAGTTGGATCTATATATCCAACTCTGATTGTTCCTAGTTATAGAAGGTCTAGCCTGCTTCTCATCTATACCTGCTTGAGTGATGCCTCTAGTACAGTATATTCTTAATAGGAACATTTCCAATTCCTTTAGTTAGATCTTTCACTAAGGCTCCCTTGCATATATTTCAAGTAAATGTTGTATCCCAGACTAATCATAGTAGGAATATATGTTTCTGTGTGTGCTCATTTGTCTTTGCAAAATGGCTTCTCCAAATTATTTAATTATTTTGTATTTATATGTTACAATCGACAAAAATAAATTTGCAATTAAGACCTTTAAGTTTGGTTTGCATTCTCCTCCCCCACCCCCACCCCCTAGAAGCATGGCACAGAAGTGGTAGGAAACACCTTCTGAAGATTTGGATTGTGAAATTAGAAAAGGACTTGTCCTGCTCCATGAGGGCAGTTTCCAAGGGCTATTTTCTATTTTATCTTATTCTTTCAAAAGCTTCCTTTAACATGTGTTGCCACTGCACTCTAGAAAATATCTGAAACTCAGTTCAGATCCCATCCAAATGTCTTCTTCCTCAGCCCCAGTGGCATTTCGGGGAAAATGGAAACAAGATTCAAGAGGCTTTGAGTCTCTAGTTAGTGTGTGGAAGCCACAAACGGAGGACTGGCTGCATCTAGATACGAACTGTCTGAGCAAGCTCTCCTTCCAGGCTCCTCAGCCACTATTAAGAAGCCAAGTTCCAAATTGATTGGGAAGGTGGTGAGACACTCTAGATTTGAGGGTGTGGGTGAGGGTGGATGAGACTTCAGAAATCAATCTCCCAAAGCAGTGTACGTACCGGAGTGCACCTAAAAGGCACAATGTCACATATCCTTCAGTTCCTACCATCCTTGTTTTTTGTATTATGCTTTATGTCTAGTCTTTAAGCTAAATTCTCTTGGTTTTTATTTGTTTGTAAATTCAGAAAAATAACATGACGAGACAGAGACAAATGATTCTGAGGAGCATCCTCCTCAGGTTTTAAAATTGGTCCTGAAAACTGAGACTCTGTTGTAAGGGAGACAGAGGAGCTACTATTATTCGGGGAATGCCAGAGCAGTGCCTAACATTTGAAGTGTTTCCTCGGTGCATTGAAGAAATTTCCCCTAGAAAACACTGCAATCATCGATTCTACCTAGGAACTTTGCTAACTTTAATGAGCCGCACCGGAATTGTTCTCCTCAGAAACGGTACAAACTGTTCCACTTGGTGGCTTGGGTTGTATCTAACAAGGTCACCTTGGAGGCAGGTGGTTTTTGAAGGGTATTTCAATGGAGAGTTAATTTACTGAATGACACACGCACCAAGCAGACTTGTGTGGTGTGATTTTTTTTTTTTTTGTCTCCAGAACAGTAATGAAGTGTCTCTATCTGAGCTCCTCCTTGGAGTTTGAGGGACAGAAAACAGGAAAAGCTGAGTGAGTACAATAAAAACATAATATTGGGACTGGAAAGGTGGCTCAGAGGTTAAGAGCACTTATTGTTTTTGTAGAGGACCTGGGTTTGGTTTTTCTTTTTGACTATTTTTAAAGGAACATAAAATTGAGTCAAGAATTCTTAGCAGTGTATTAAATGAATGTACTGCTTTCACCTCAATTTCCAGATATAACATCAAGAAATCAAAGCAGATAAAATTAAAAATATTCTTATGGAAAAAATAGCATTTAAAATAATATTTTTATTAACTGTTTTAGAATTTCATACAGTGTATTGTATCATGTTCATCTATATAGCCATATAGCCTCAAATTCAGGACCCTCCTGACTTAGTATCCAGAGAGCTGGGATCACAAGTGTGTATCACTGCTCCCGGCTCTAAAATATATGCTTGAAAAATGTGTGATATATATGTTCTTCACTGTGAAGAACCCCTGTAGTCCCCGGTGTGCCCTCTCCTTAACTCTCCATCTTATAGAGCTGCAATAAGCTGGAGCAGACACAAATTTAACAGTCTTTACACTGTTGTAATGGAAAAGTAAAATGCTTCCAGGTCAACGAAACTAAATTGTTATAGAAATAACTTAATTTGGTTGTTAGTTTCAGTAAGTTGATTAAGAATGGATCCTCTCTGGTCAGAGATGGGGTGCTTTACTTTAGAGTCAAAAGACATGAAATCTCCACTTTGGATGCTGACCTCTAAAATAGATTCTTAAGCGGTTTCCAATGAGAACACAAGTCTTCATAAAAATAAGCAATGATGGCTGCTTTTAGATACAGAGGAATATAGGAAAGCTCTAGGAAAGGTACACATAAATATTACCAAAAGGACTCATTTATGATAACTTAATGTTTAATTTCATTTACTCCCTAGATCACAGCAAATTCTGCATGGAAGTACATCACACACTGCTTCATAACTCAAGATCCAGTACAAAAACAAATAAAAAGGAGTTGAGAAAAGGGAAAGGAGGGTAGGAAGTATGAGGGGGGCTTCTCAACATACAACAAATACTTGCACCAAAGCTTGAAAACAACGTTTAAAAGTATATGAGCTGGATGTAGAGTGCATACTTATTATCCCAGCAGTTTCGGTGCTGAGAAAAGGAACAGTGCTATGAGTCTGTGGCCAGTCTTGGATATATACTGCAGTGGAGTCCAGCCTGGGCTACATGACAAGACTATCTCAGAATAAAAAATGTGTGTGAGTTGATAAGAGGTTAAGTGTTTTAGTTAAGGACCAATCATAAGGGGACTCAAACAAGCAAGACTAATTTTCATTCAATCAATATTGAGCCCTAAATACATGTTGAATCAACACTCTGCCAGGCATGGTGGGAGATACCAGGCTATTTCAATAAGCAATCCATAATCCAATTAGAAAAATATACCTCAGTTGAAAACGTAAATAATATAAGACAATGCATTATTTCCAAATGGTGATGAAAATAGCTGATTTAAGTGCTATTCTGTGAGCCAAGAATGTGCTAAATGCTCTTGACCTCATCACTCTACAAGGTATGAAATCTATCCCAACAGATAAAAACACTAAAACTCAAACAACCAGAACTGGAATAAAGTGCAATTTGAACTGACTCTTTTTATCTGATTTTTACTAAAGAAATTGCTGTAAGAATCCAGAAAATGGGGAAAGCTAATAGGAGCATGGGCTGACATAGTCCTTAAGGCAAAGATAGGTTTCAGACAATGAAATGGATCAAAGTGGAGAATAGTAAAGTGCTTGTAGAAGCAATTACATTAGAACAGCTGCCCAGTCGAATTCAAATGTAGGCCAGATTTTGGTGGACAATGGAGACTAGATCAAAGAATATAGCAGGTAGTTAATTAGTGACCTCCACAACAAATGGATGCCAAGTTTCAAATTATACTACTGTAAAGGAGCTGAGCGACTCTCCCAGGGGCTAAGGTCATAGGCCACAGGTGCCAGGAGTACATATAGGGGACAATGTTCGGGATTCCCTTTTTTGCTTTATTTGCTGGGTTCCACTTCTGAGATTCTGTTCTCAGGTGAGGCTTGGACCAGGGCAGGGCTACAGTGGTGGGTCATTGGAAGGATGCCAAGGTCTCAGATGGGTTTGGCGGCCCTCTCAGAAGACCTTGTCACTGCCGACCCAGAAAGCCGACTTGTTCTCTGCCTGGATCCAGGTTCTCCGTGTCTCCGGTGGGCTGCCCCATTTTCCTTCCCCTATCAGGCCACGCCAAGCAGGATTCCACTCCCGGGCGGAGGCGGACCGTGGGCGGGGCTGCAAGCAGAAGGTGCCACCTCCTAACACGCGCCCTTCGGGGCGGGACTCCAGGGGTTCCACTTGGTGGCGCGAGCGGCTCTCGGGGGGTAGCCGTGGCGCCCCGGTGGCCACGACTGAGGGTCTCTGTTCCTTTAGACCCAGCTGGGCTTGGAGGCCGGTTAAGGTAGGAGAAAACTCAATGACAATACTTAATTCCCGCTCAGAGCCCTGCTCTCCGCGGCTCCCATGGGTCTTCCTCTTTATACTCCACCCCCCTTCGGTGGAAACTTGGAGCGTTCCGCTCCACGCGGGGGGGCGGAGCCGAGTATAGCTTAGTGGGCTTCCAGGCAACCCGGAGCCACCTCATACAGCCCCGAAAACAAAGGGGGTATGGCAAAGGCCTGTCTGTCGCCGAGGTCTCAGTCACGGGTTTGTCCTGCGTGGCCGGTCCAGGACTAGAAACCGTCCCGGCAGCTGGGAGCTTGGTAGAGGCGGGGCGGCGATAGCGCCACCCCCGGTCTCCTCCCCCGCACCGCCCAGCGGTGCGAAACTCTGGTTGGCTTGTCTAGTAAGTTGTACTTTAGGTCTATCATTTTGAAAAGTCCTGACCTCCTGCCGCCCTACCCTAGTCGGAGAACTCACTGAAGCTGAGTGTTTGGGGATCAGGCCGGCTTGAAGGCTGCAGTCCTGGCGGACACCACCGGGCAAATTCGGCACCGCGGCGGGTGAGCGTGGGCGAGATGCGGAGCAGGAGCAATTCTGGGGTCCGCCTGGACGGGTACGCGAGGCTGGTGCAGCAAACCATCCTGTGTTACCAGGTAAACAGAATGGTCAAGAGAAAGCCCTCATCTGCCCTCCGATATGAGTCATTCTCCCCCAGGCCTCTTAACTCTTGAGACCTGAGAGCATGCAGTTAAGAGGTTTTCTACTTTAGTCCAATCCTTGCTAGCCAGTTATTAGCCCCCTTCCTCATTGGTATTCCTGTTCTCTTTACTCTCAAGTCAGGCCTTCTGGCCTTTGAACAATTGCTGAGGCGGTTTTGCAGAGTTCTTGGACCTTTTTTTCCTTTTTTTAATCAGAACGGACTCCTCGATGTCCTTCCTGACCGCTTCTTTTGGATGAAAGAGGTGTGTTAGGTTGGATTGAACAGAGCACACTGAATAAGAACAGTAAACTCTTCTACTTTGAGTCCAGTAGACAGGAATGAAAAAAAAAAAAAAACAACCCTAAGGCTTGCATCTGAGTGTGGGCAACTGCTACTGTCTCTCCCATGAGTTACCTTGTTAGACATCTACCTGAGAGGGCCCTGTGACCCACTCTGGTTGCTACTTTACAACTAACAAAACTTCTGAGCACATAGCATCAGCATCAGGGCTCTACAGCTATAAAGCTGAGCATATGGTCACAGATATGAATATGCCTGCTACGCTTTGTACTTGGGAAAAGTTAGGTGTGAGTACCCAGTGCAAGACCACTGAGCTGTTTTTGTTTCCAGTGAAGACAGCAGCTATATTGCTTGCCTTCAATCAACAGTGGCTATTTTTAGGGCTTTCAGAGTCAAAGAAGGAAGTAGCAGTTGGTGGTTTGAGGCTTGACCTACAAGTTGGAGACCCATGGTCATTTCCAAACCATTAACCATTTTTTTTTCTTCTTAGCTGATTTCTCAACCTTGGCTCCTCACTCAGGAAATGCTTACTGTGTCGCTTTTCTATTCAAGACCTTGTACAAAGTGTGTGCCTACATAAAATGAATGAATGAGCTGCTGGTGGTGTGGCTTAGTGGTATAGCAGCTTACCTGGCATTCTCAATGCCCTGGATTGGATTGCCAGCACTACAAAAGAAAAAAATGTTTTATCGCACAGTGAAATTTATGAATAAGGTGTAAGTTCAGTGTCCCTTGTTTGAAACACTTTGGGGCCAAATGTGGCTTGCAAGCCAGAAATGTCTGAATTTTAACAAGTCATATGCATACATACATTATAATAGCTACAATACTCCTTATCATTTAGTTACATCCATTATTATTTCTGCATCAGAATATGAATAGTCACACTAAGTACAATAAGTAAAGACTACAAAAGAGTTTTATTTTAGACCAATTTACCTTTTGCCACCAAAATAACTTTCTGCAAACTTTCTTCTAACACTTGAGTTTCCAAAGCTTATTGGTTTTGGGGATTATTCCTGAAGGACTGGAGTGTTTACGTGGAGACCTTTGGAGAAAGACACCTCCACTCCCAGCCAAGCCATAGTTGGCAGGAAGGAATTCCGCAAGAAATGGCATTCTAGTTGGCTGTTGAAGAGGGAGTAAGCAGATAAAAGGAGGTTGCTTTTTCATGAAAACAAAACAAAGCGGGGGCTAGAGAGATGGCTCAGTGGTTAAGAGCACTGGCTGCTCTTCCAGAGGACCCAGGTTCAATTCCCAGCACCCACATGGCAGCTCACAACTGTCTATAATTTCAGTTCCAGGGGCCCAGTGCCCACCCCAAAACACCAATGCACATAAAAAAAAAAACGACAAAAAAAGTAGGTTACTTTTTGCTTTTATTCTCAGAATGTAATTACAGATTAACATTTTTAGAATTACAACTATAAAAGGTTTTGAAATTTCAGTTGAAAACCTTTCCCTTCATTACTGTGATAGAAAGAACTCTAAGGAGAACTGATAAAACTTTTTTTTAGCTGGGTAGTGGTGGCATATGCCTTTAACCCCAGCACTGCGGGGAGGGGCAGAGGCAGGTGGATCTCTGTGAGTTTGAGGCCAGCCTGCTCTACAGAAGGAATTACAGGACACCCAGGGCTACACAAAGAAACCCTGTCTTAAAAAAACCAAAAACCAACCAAACAACAAAAGAAACCCTTAGTTTTTGTGTCAGACCAAGGTGTGAGTACCCAGTTCTGCCTTGAGCAACACGTGTAACCTTTGTTCATCCTTTCCTTTCCCTTTTTGTTTTGGACAGGTTTTCACTATGTAGTCCTGGCTGGCCTAGAACTCACCATGTAGACTAAGCTAGCCTCAAATTGTCAGAGGTCTACCTGTCTTTGCCTCCTGAGTGCTGGCCCAGCTCTTTGTTTATCCTTTCTGAGTTAACACCTTCATCTGTAGAATGGGGAGTGGCTTATTATGAAGGAAAATGAATGTCTAATGTACTTCCTGGGACATTGTGTGAGATAAGTAAGTAGTGGGTACTTTTGATGTAGGCCGCATGTTGTTACTTAGTCTTTGCATGACCATTCTGGCCCAGGATGCTCCCTCTCCTGGAAGGCTTGATACTGCTACTAATTGCTTTCTGGTCTTTGGTCATAATTATGTGTTCTGTTGGTGCATTCAGATCCTAAGTACAGAGACTTCGGTGTCTCCTTCCTATTCCTCAAGCAATGCCTCAGGCACATTAAAGGTATCCTTCAATCCTTGTTAAAAAATACTCCCTGTGGCTTCTGTGCCACCCCAATGGCACAGCTATTGGTCCAGGCTTGCCTTTGCTCAGGAGCAAAACAACTGTATTCTCCCTAAGGCTGCAGGGTTGGACTTTCCTCTACAACATTTTAATGATTAAAAACCAGTTGTCTAATCTTTTAGTTGTATTTATTTTGGGGGTAGTCAGTGAAAGGCCCTCTTGTTTTCTCTCTTTTCCTCTGGATAACCAGAATATTCCAGACAGTTCAGCTGGGGAAGTCTGAATCTGCAAGTAGACAGTTGCATGCCTCCTCGTCCAGCACTCCCGTGCACCCATCCTGCCACAACAGCTACTCACAGTGTAGAGGCCTAGCTTGTTTAGGGCCTTGGCATCTTTTCTGAATGTAATAGGTAGGACTCCTGTGTTCTGTAATTTTTTTTTTTTGAGACAGGGTTTCTCTGTGTAGCTTTGGAGCCTTTCCTGGAACTCACTCTGTAGCCCAGACTGGCCTCGAACTCACAGAGATCCACCTGCCTCTGCCTCCTGAGTGCTGGGATTAAAGGCGTGCGCCACCACCGCCCGGCCTGTAATTTTTATCATAATAAAAAATGAGCTAGGTTTCTGTAGTTTCTGCTGTACCGTGCCATCTGCTGTAGGTATGTGCATGTTTCTGACACATTTTTCAAGTCAGTTCTTCTAAGCTCTGAACTCTGTTTTTTTCTTTGATTTTTAAATTGAGATTAGTTAATATTGGTTTTCCTGGTTAGAAATATTTCCTGAGTATGTCAGTTGATCATTATTCTTCCTTTCAAAGCAGTAGTTTATGCACATCGTCTAGCACATCCACTAACTCCTTTACTATATTTGTGAAGGAGAAGAACTTTTTCCATCTGTCATTTGCCAGATACAGAATATTTGGCTACTATACATTATTTGAATCTTTAAGGCAAGAAGGTAAGACCTATGTCTATAACAGGGTCATTTAGCAAGTTTCATTTTGTGACTGTACATTCTGAGGAGTCTCTTCAGAAATCTGTTGACTTTTAGAAAGAAATTTCTAGATTTATTTTAGCCCATATAAGGTGTTTATTTTTAATATTTCTTCAGTAATGGCTCTGTTTGAAGGCTCATTAATATATGTGAAGTATGAAGTAGTGGTAAGAGATTATGAACCAGAAAATAATAACCAAATCAGTATTCACTATAGTTAGAAATTATTGGGTATGATAACTCAGAAAGACTAGGGCAGGAACAACATTGTGATTAATGACAATGAAATTTAAAATCAAAAGAATAGCATAAATAGAACATGATATATGGAATGAATAGCAGTAGTAAAGACCAATTGTAGAAGAGTTAACAATAATATAATTAAGTCTAGGAAGCAGTATGACAGAAGACTGAGAAGAGACTGATGTTAAAGTGTTCTAAGTCCTTCATTGCCTTAGAAAGGAGAGTAAAGGAGTTGTAATGTCTTTTAAGTCAAGAGTTTAAGAATTACCATTACAAAAATAGAAAAGGTGAGAACATGACTCAGTTGGTAAAGTGCTGGCCATGCAATCATGAGGGCCCAAGTTCAGTCACTAGCACCCATGTACAAGCCAGATGTGGTGATACATACTTAGAATCCCAGCACTGGGAAGGTGTAAACAAGCAGATCGTGCTGGCTTGTTAGTCAGCTAGCCTAGCCAGATCGGAGAGCTTCAGACTTAGTTAGGGTTTTTATTGCTGTGAAGAGACACCATGGCCAGGACAACTCTTATAAAGAAAACATTTAAGTGTGGTGGCTTGCTTACGGTTTCAGAGGTTCAGTCCATTATCGCCATGGTGGGGAGCATGGCGGATTGCAGGCAGATGTGGTGCTGGAGCTGAGAGTCCTACATCTTGAAATTAACTGACTGTCACACTGAAGGAAGTTTGAGCAAAAGAGACCTCAAAATCTGCCCCCACATTGACACACTTCCTGCAACAAGGCCACACCTAATAGTGCCACTCACTTTGGGGGCCATTTTCTTTCAAACCACCATATTCCATTCCTTGGCCCCCAAAGGCTTATAGCCATATCATAATGCAAAAAATGCATTCAGTCCAACTTCAAAAGTCCCCATAGTCTATAACAGTCCTCAACTTGTTTCAGAGTCCAAAGTCTCTTCTGAGATACATGGCAACTGTAATCCCCCAGTAAAAATCAAAATAAAAAAGCAGATTACATATTGCCAACATAATAATGGCACAGGATGTACGTTACCATTCCAAAGCGCAGGGAAGGGAGCATAGTGAGGAAATACTAGACAAAAGCAAGACCGAAAACAAATGGTTCAAACTCTAAACACTGCAGCTCCATGTCTGATGTCAAGATGCTCTTCAGATCTCCAGCTCTGTTCAGCTTTGTTGACTGCAACATAATTCTTTCTCTTGGGCTGGTTCCACTGTTAGCAGTTCTCCATGGCAGGTAGCCCACAACTCTGGCATCTCTATAGCATCTTGGGTTCTCCAAGGCAATCTAGGCTTCAACTTCACAGGTTCACACAATGGCCTCTCTACCAGGCCTCTATTCAGGGACACCCCTGACACATGCGTGGTTTCAGTGGCTTTATTCCATGACTCCTTTCTTCTATCCTTAACTCTAAAGCCAGAACTACATGGCTGAAGCTTCCAAGTTCTGCTGCTTGCTGGGGATGGAACATAGCCCCCTCGTCCAATTACATCTTCACCAGCTTTCTCCCCTTCACTGCCTAAACTTGGCTATCCTGAAACTTGATAGGCCAGGCTGGCCTCAAACTCAGAGATTTCCCCAGCCTCTGCCTTCCCAGTGCTGGGATTAAAGGTGGACCCCACCACACATGGCTCTTAGCTTTCCTTTAGTTCCTTTTCACAAGTTGGAAACTTAGCTTGGTTGAAAATGACCTTGAACTTCTGATCCTCCTGTCTCTGCCTTCTAAGTCTGGGATGACAGGCATTCATCCCACCATGCTTGCCTGAAAAAGAAATTATGGAAATGATGAAATAGCACTGAATCACAGTAAAAATACTCTGAATAAAAATGTATGGGATCCGTCTACGGCCATACCACCCTGAGTGCGCCTGATCTCGTCAGCTAAGCAGGGTCAGGCCTGGTTAGTACTTGGATGGGAGACCGCCTGGGAATACCAGGTGCTGTAGGCTTAAGAATAAAAAATTATTTAAAAAAATGTATGGGATTCAATTAAAATGGAATTTGAGCCATAAATAAATATTAGAAATACAATATAAATATTAGAAAAGTTTAAATCCTTAAATATGTATTATATGATAGGAAAGCAGGCAAAACTTAATAAACTCAAGTTGAGAAAATAGCAGCAAGGTATACCCAAGAAGATAGAAAGGAGGAAGTGATAAGGATTGAAACAAGAATAGAGAACAGTAGGAGCTTAGGGATGTGCCTCAGTTGGTAGAGTTCTTGCCTAGCATACACAAAGCCCTGAGTTCAATCCCCAGTACTGCATAAACTGGGTATGGTGGTACATACCTGTAAATCTCAGCACTTGAGAGGTATAGGTAGGAAGATCAAGAGTTCAAGGTCATCCTCAGCTACTAAATGAGTTAAAGGCCAGCCTGAATGCAAAGGAATTTGGCTTTTATTCAGAGGACTAAGGACTAAGGCTTCATATAAACAAGGTAAACAGGCTGTAAACAAATGTACAGTAAAAGGACAATGACCTCAAAATTTTGACAATACACAAAATATTTTAGAGATAGAAATGTATAGTGCAATATGCAATATGACAACAATCCTTAATATGTATCAATATACAAAATATCCTAAACAGAGGTAGAACATACATACAGTATGACAAATATAATTTTACATTTGTATCAACATACGAGATATTTCAAATAGGAGTAGAAATATATGTACAATACAACAAATACAGTTTTGCATTTGTATCAATATACAAATTATCTTAAATAGGAATATAAAAATAGTTTACATTTGTATCAATATACAAGAATCCATAACAGTGCAAATTATCTAAGGCTGATATTTTACTAAATTAGTTTACTAGTATATACAATAATCTACCCTAAATATTCTATACGTATCCATTACCCTTTTTCTTTTCTTAAGGAGAATACCGAGTCTGATTTTTATTGTTCCACCCCCAACCCTATAACCATTATCCATAACCTGGAGAAAAATGAAACCTTCTCATCTGATAATTCTTTTGGACTATTTAAGTCCTTTTAGGGTATTAGCCAAATTTACTAGTCCATCTTTAGGTATTCCAATGATAGCCTGTAAGTTGGAAATGCTTCCTAACAATTTTTGAAAATCATTAAGAGTCCACAGTCGATCTCTCCTGAGTTGTACCCTTTGGGGTCTAACTTTTTGGAGAAGATCTATCTTATATCCTAAGTAATTAATAGAATTTCCTCTTTGTATCTTTTCAGAAGCAATTTGTAGTCCCCAGTGAGGCAAAACTTTCTTTACTTCTTCAAACATGCTTTCTAAGGTACCTAACTTTGGATCAGCTAATAAGATATCATACATATAATGATAAATGATTGTGGAAATTTCACATGAATTATTTCCAATGGTTTTTGCACAAAATATCGGCACAGGGTAGGGCTATTTAACATTCCCTGTGAGAGGACCTTTCCTTATAAGTCAGGGTACCATCACCCATTTGGGCACCCAATTTGACAACGTAAGAGTTGTTTGAGATTCTGCGTGTTCCTTTCCCAACTGCGTTCTCTTCATTACAAAACCGCTAGCTTTGCCTCCTAATCATCTCTCAAATCTGCCCACTTCTCATGCTCCTTTATATTGTTATCGCCACCTTTTTTTGTAAGACACTAGTTTTATCATTCTCGGCCTCCTTACTAGCTTCTCCATCCATTTTCTCCCTGCATCCTCAGCCCCCTTCCAGAATTTCTCCCTACTGTGACCAAAGCAAACTTCTCCAAGGACTATCCCCATCCCATCGTTCTGGGCAATGCTGGGTTCAGGGGCCTAGAGAGATAGTTTATTTGGTAATGTGATTGCTGTGCAAGCATTAGGATCTGGGTTTGATTCTTGATTCTTAGCACTCATAAAAACAGGGTATCTCTCTCTCTCTCTCTCTCTCTCTCTCTCTCTCTCTCTCTCTCTCTCACACACACACACACACACACACACACACACACACACTCACACTTGTAATCCTAGCACTTGGGAGGCTAAGACAGTAGTGTCCCTAGGGCTTGCTGACTAGCTACCCTAACCTAATAAGTGAGCCCTAGGTCCCAGCGGGAGGCCTTGTGTGAAAAAAATAAGGTGTATGATTCCTTAAGGAACATCATCTGATGTTGACTTCTGGTCTCCCCATGCACACACACACAAGGAGGGACCTGGGGAGATGGATCAGCATTTAAGAGCACCTCTTGCTTTTGTAGAGGACCTGAGTTTGGTTCCCAGCACCCATGTCAGATGACTCACAATCACCTGTAACTCAAGCTCCATGGGATCCAGTGTCCTCTTCAAGACTGCATAGGCACCTGCCCTCACATAAACATAACATACATATATACATAATTAACAATAAAATTTTTTTTCTAAAAATACACTAGGTTCAATAGAAGGCAGAAATAATATGTTAGTCCATGGTCATGCCGGGACTGTGAGAGACAGTTGTCTTGTTACACTATTTCATGAAAGGAGGTACTCTGGAGGTTTTTTTCTTCTTTCCTGGTCCAATCTTAGGGCCCTATGTTCTGCCACCTCCTACTGTAGCTTTTGGGGTGCAACAAAGAGGAGGGCTTTTGCTATGCCTTTTTCAGTGCAGCCTTAATTTCATGTCAGATAAAAACATTTAAGTCAGTGTTGGGGATTTAGTTCAGTGGTAGAGCGCTTGCCTAGCAAGCACAAGGCCCTGGGTTCGGTCCTCAGCTCTGGAAAAAAAAATAACAACATTTAAGTCATTGAAAAACAGAAACATCCTTGACTCCCCAACTCACAAATAGAGGGCTGCAATAGCTTGTGTAGGGAAGAGATCTACAATTGTTTGAGCCGTCATAGGGACCTCTCATCTCACAGTGAAAGAAGCACAGCAAATATAATGGAGGTCAACTTTCTTGTAAGCCGACAGCCATCATAAGTATGCGGTCTTCTCCCAGGACTGAGCTAGAGTGTGGACATGGGTACTGGAGCTCTACCACATTGCTGGGAATGACAGTGTGTTAAAATGGAAACCTGAATCGGCTGTTCCTTTAAATGTTTCACCAAGTTCACTTCTGCCATGTTGTCCTTGTCACGTGTGCTTATATTTGAAATGATTTGAACAGTTTAGACTCTGGGTGTCACTGTGTTGGCTAGGCTTCTCTGAAATGCCTAGGCTCAAGTGATCCTCCTGCCTCAGCCTCTCCAGTAGCTGGAGTTTTGTAGGCACACAGCACTCTGCCTAACTTGTCACTTATGTTTAGATGTAACTACTAATTAATAGTAGTGTGACATCTGCCTCTCAAAAGATAAAGAGAGTACAATTAATGTTCATAAAAGACAGGAAGTGGAGGTAGACGTTCGAGTATTTTATGAAGGCCAAATATCTTGTCCTCTCTTGAGAAATACTCACACAAAAATTTCAGGAGTCTCATGTCCCTACTGTCTCTATATTCCCCATCAAAGTCCATTGTGAACTCCTGGAAGATCCTTTGGAGACCTCAAATCAAGAGCCCAAAGGTGCTATGGAGGCAGAGGAGGAGAATCATGAGTTCTAGACCAGCCTGGGAGTCTTACTAACACCCTGTGTGGGAAGAAAAAAACAGAGTGGTGTACGATGTCTCTGTCCTTTGAAGTCAAACCTGAAACTTAAGGCATAAAAGTCAGTATTACAAATGCAAGATCAAATAATGGCGTCTATATTGTTCCTGTTCTGGTGAAAGTTTGCTGGCCCCCACATCCAGTGGTCTCTGGATACCTGAGGCGTCAGCTATTGGCCAGTGGGGAGCTGATAGCTCCCTTGAGTTTGAATGTCTTCCATAAGCTAAGCTAACACAAAACCAAACTGAATATTGCCTTCTTAGTAACCCCCCCCCCACACACACACACACCTTACTACAGGGATTGATGAGAGAGTAGCAAAAAGTTCAACCCTCCAAGGGGAGTGAGGCAAGTCATTTGATGGAAATTAAGTGAGCTGGCTCAGTTCCTGTAAGTTTGGAAATAGCTCAGATGAGTGCTCTGGAATGAAGCAAGTGCCTGAGGCACGTGCCTCCTGCCTCCGATGTTTGTAAAAGTAGAGGGGGAGGAGAGCTAATAAGCACAAAAAGAAAACCAGGAAGATTGCGTACTTCTGGTCTATTAGGTAAAGCAAGAGGCAGCTACACGCAACAGTTCACATTCTCTCTCTCCGTGAACATTAGTTTAAAAGATAGCTTTTGGGCCGGGCGGTGGTGGCGCACGCCTTTAATCCCAGCACTCGGGAGGCAGAGCCAGGCGGATCTCTGTGAGTTCGAGGCCAGCCTGGGCTACCGAGTGAGTTCCAGGAAAAGGCGCAAAGCTACACAGAGAAACCCTGTCTCGAAAAAAAAAAAAAGATAGTTTTTGGAAAATCTGATAGGTAAACTTCAAGAGGTTTAGAAACTATCATTGGAAATGTGAATTCTTGCGGCAGGAGAGATGGTTCAGCAATTAAGAGCATTCAATTAAGAGAATCCAAATTCAGTTCCCAGTACCCTCTGTGACTTCGGGGTATCTGACACCCTCTTTGGGCCTCTTCAGGTACCAGGCGCACACATTTGCTACACAGACATACAGGCAAAGCACTCATATACATAAAAAATTAATTAATTAGTTTCATTGTTGGTTGTTTTATTTGAGTGTGTGTGTGTGTATGTGTGAGAGAGAGAGAGAGAGTGTGAGAAAGAGAGAGAGCGAGAGAGCGCACTGTTGAATGTAGCTGCCTCTTGCTTTACCTAACAGATCAGAGAGAGAGAGAGAGAGAGAGAGAGAGAGAGAGAGAGAGAGAGAGAGAGAGAGAGAGAGAGCGCGAGCGCTGCGAACTGGTAGTGTTAATCATAGACAAAATCATTTTAAAGTAAATGTTATAATTGTCATTTTAAAATATAATACAGACCGGGAGGTGGTGGCGCATGTCTTTAATCCCAGCACGCGGGAAGCAGAGGCACGCGGATCTCTGAGTTCGAGGCCAGCCTGGGCTACAGAGTGAGTTCCAAGGAAGGCGCCAAAGCTACACAGAGAAACCCTGTCTTGAAAAAACAACAACAACAACAACAACAAAAAATCTTCCTAAAATATAATACGGGCTGATAAGATGGCTCAGTGGATCAGGGTTGCTTGCTGCCACTCCTGACAATATGAGCTAGATCCCCAGGACCCACATGGTGGAAGGAGAGAGCATACTCTTTCCTCTGACCTCCATGGGCATGCTAGGGTACATGCAGTATACACATAATAAATACATCTTCAGTCCAAAACATTGCCCTTCACCACTCCCTTTTCATATTTTTTTTTTTTTTTTTTGGTTTTCCGAGACAGGGTTTCTCTATAGCTTTGGAGCCTGTCCTGGACTAGCTCTGTAGCCCAGGCTGGCCTCGAACTCACAGAGATCCGCTTGGCTCTGCCTCCCGAGTGCTGGGATTACAGGCGTGCGCCACCACCGCCCGGCTCCTTTTAATATTTTTAAAGGTGGTCACTGGAACAAAATTTCAGCATGATGAATGAATTTAATGACTTTTGAGAATTTTTGTAAAGATTTTTTATTAAATGTCTAATCCAAAAGGAAAAACACCACAGGTAGATTGTATTGAAACCTCCAGTCTCTGTGGGAAAAGGAAATTGGTAGTCTTGCAGTCAAGGAAGGCTTCACAGAGAAGAGAGCATGAACATGTGTACAGGCCCAAAAGTGCAAGGAATACCCAGTGGATTTTTAGGGGGCTAAAGAGTGAGTGTCAGGTGATTGAAAGAGCTAACATATGGGTTTGGGGTAGCAAAATAAGTGATTTCAGCTCTTTCTGTAGACACTGGAGGATTTTGAGCAGAGTAGGAAAATTAAGTTTCTACATCTTTCGGTGACTACCCTTTGTGGAAGCTGGACCATAAGGAACTACTAGTAGAAACAGAGACATCAACTACTAAAGAGCTTTTTTAGTTTTATGATAGAGTAGGTAGAAGAAAGAGAATGTGTATTTTCTGTGCCATTTCAGGCGTGTAGGTGTTGACATTCATCTGTGTAACCTCACTCTGGAAATTAGATTGCAGACTGTTAAATGTTAGTATGTTGGTGTTACTATTAGATATATGTGTGTTCTGCCTTCCTGTCGGCTCAGTCTTGCATTGACATTGAGGCAATTAATTGCCCTGCTTTGTATTGAGCTCCTCTTACTGATCTCATCTTGCCTCAATATATCACCAAATAAATGTTTTTACAGTGTCTAGTTCATTATGTAGACATTTTTGTTCTGCTTGTCAGAATTCCTTGTTGCAAATGACAGAAACTCACCCCAGATAGCCTTAAAACACAAATGAGAATGTATTGCTCAAATAGTTAAAAACCCTACTAGATTCAGGCATGTCTGGATTCAGGCGCTTAAGGAATAAAATTGTTCATTGCATGTCTTTGCTTTACTTTAAGTGGATTTATTCTCTTATCTGGCCTATATTAGCTATATGTCACTATGACAAACTGAGATAATTCAACTTTGAAAAAAGGATTGTTTTGACTCATAGTTTGAGAGATTTCAACCCATAGTCACAGCCCCATTGCTGTGGGTCTATGACAGCACAGTACATCATGGTGGCAGCACATAGCGAGGAGTTGTTTACCTCATGGCAGCTAGGGGTCAAGAAGAAAGGGGAGAAAGAGGTGCTTGTAGTAGTCCTTCCTTGTTGGGGCCACCAGCCCACAACTAATGATGCGGAGGCTTACTGTTAATTATGAAAGCTTGGTCATTAGCTTCGGTTTGTCCCACTAGCTCTTACAATTAACCTGCTTTTATTAATCTATGTTCTTCCACATGGCTCGGTTACCTCTATTCTGTACCATATGTCTGACTTCTTCAGTGTCTCCCTGGCATCTGGCTGGCGTGATCCATGCACCTAGATTCCTCCTCTTCCTCTTCCTCTCCCTGGAAATCCCACCTACCCTCTCCTGCCTAGCCATTGGCCATTCAGCTCTTTATTACACCAATCACAGCAATACATTTTCACACAGTGTACAGACATCCCACAACAGGCATCTATTTCCTAGTATCTCCTTCAAGGTCATGTTCCAGTGACCTAATGTCCATTCATTAAGTCCCACCTCCTAAAGTTCTACCTTCTCACAGTAATGCCACAGCTGATGTTCTTATTTCATTTTTATTTCTGTGATAAAAATACTTTCACAAGAAGCAACTAAAGGAGAAACTGTTTATTTTAGCTCACAAATCCAGGTTACAGTCCATCATAGCAAGGAAGTCAAAGTAGTAAGAACTTGAAATGGTTAGACATCCATGGTGAAGAGCAGAGAAAAATAAATGCGCACATGCTCGTTTGTGCTTAATCAGTTTCTCCTCTCTTAAATAGTGCAGGATCCCCTTCTTAGGGAATGGTGCCACCTACAGTGGGCTGGATCTTCTCAGTTAAGACAGTCCCCACAAAGATGTACCCATAGGCCAACCCAATGTAAACAATCCCTCATTGAGACTGTCTACCCAGGTAACTCTAGATTGTGGCAAGTTGACAAGGCTAACCATTACAATTGGGAACCCAGCTTGTGAGTGTGACTCTATTTCTTTCAGTTCTGGAAGCTACTTTGTATGGAGAGGGGAATGGGAGCTATAGGAAATCTAACCCAGGGCCTTCTGTATGCTAAGGAGGTGTTCTACCACTAGGCCACACACCCTGCCCTTCTACTTCTGTTAGTACGTTAGCTTTATGGTATTGGTTACTCAAACAACTAGTTGGTTGCTGTTAAAAGCTAACAGTGTTTTACAGTTGGTTTTCTTATATGTAAGTATGAGAGCAGGCTACATCTCTGGGTCACAGGGTAGCTGTTGGGGTTGGGAGCAATTTGGAAGAGAGAAGAGACTCTGTGTAAAGATTGGTTGGGATCATGAAGGTGGGAATATATGTGTAAAGGGAGCTGAGTCATTTGAAATGTGAGAGTGACGGCTAATAAAATTAGTTCAACAAGCTTTATTAAACACAGGAGCCCAATAAATAAATCCTTGTGGAATTCCATCCAGTTGGCTTTGGTCTGTTGTCCAAGTCCGTAAGTGTCCTGCAGTTCCAGTGTTAGCTCAGCATCCACATTACAGGCCTTGTCTGCCCTCCCCTCGCTTTCACACACCCTAGGAAGAGCAGGGTATGTTACTGCTTCAGCTGCTCTGGTCTCTTAAGTTGTTCAACTCTATCCCATCCTCGGCCTTTAAGAATTACTGTGATATTGCCATCAGCCAAGAAGATGGTGTAAACATGGTTTCTTAGCTTGTATGAAGACATTAGCCCTTTGTTTTCATTTTACCAGAACAGAATCATGGTGTTGAATATGTGTTTTAAGAGTATATGGCCGGGCGGTGGTGGCGCACGCCTTTAATCCCAGCACTCGGGAGGCAGAGCCAGGCGGATCTCTGTGAGTTCGAGGCCAGCCTGGTCTCCAAAGCGAGTTCCAGGAAAGGCGCAAAGCTACACAGAGAAACCCTGTCTCGAAAAACCAAAAAAAAAAAAAAAAAATATATGTACCAATCTAGGTAGTCATGTACCCTGGCTTCTCTGATTGCCCTCCACCATTGTAGCCCCACCCCCAGTGAACTCTCCTGCCCCCTTAACCTCAGCTTCTGACCCACAAAGGTACTAGATTACCTATCTCAACTCTGAGTTGAGCAATAAGGTGTATTTGACATTTGAAGCAGCCCCCCTTTCTATATTTCATTAAAACCTGATACCATCTAAAAAAGTTTCTGTGTGAGCAAGAATTTATACCAAAGCATACGTATATGTATCACTTCATTGTAATATTTAATATATGATATCCAGTTTTAGTAGCACAAAGAAAAAAGGAAGTACATACATACATACATACATACATACATACATACATACATACATACAGGTTGTTACATAGACTGGGGTTTTTTTTGGATTGCTAATATGAGCAGGAAGCAACACACCAAAAAGAGAAGGGGAAAAGCTGAAAGAAAGAGCTGTCTGATTAGAGCTGTATATTTCTGCATTGTTATATGAGGGTTTAGTTCTAATGAAATCGTTTTTTATTGAAAATAGATTTTTTTCATACAATATAGTCTGATTATGGTTACCCCCTCCCCCAACTCCTCCCAGAGCCTCTCCACCTTCCCATCCACCCACATTTAATTGGAAAGCAGCATATAGTTAAAGTAATCGTATCAGAAATGTAGGCTTGGCCTAGACACATCTATCCCCCTCCTCCTTGTGACATGCATTTGCCTTTGTCTTGGTTAGCTGGCAGATTGGCATCAGACACTCCTCCATTTGCATACCATTGTCAACCAAAGGCCCCAGACCTCTGAAGAAATGGACCTGTTTGGGTAGCTCATAAGACTCGGTGGGTGGAAGTGCAGGGGATATGGGATAGAGCATCCCAAAGTAGAGGAAGAACACAAAGACAAACTCCTGGAGCATCTTTATTAGAAAGGACAGCAGAACCTGGTGCGCCAGAATATCTGCAAGTCTGTGGCCATCTCAATTTTTATGAGTCACACTGAATGGAAAGTCCTACATCATCTTGTTACATAACACATCCTGTTTTATGGATTTAAAACAGTAAGCAAATCAGAAAGTCTGCTTTTTGTTGTGTGCAGGGAACACCCCAGTTTTCCATGGATTCGGTGTCTGTAATTTTGAGTGTAAGGATCCTCTGAAAGCCCCGCCTGCTTCTCTGTAGTTGAATGAATCTAGTCTTAGGTGAAGATGAACTAAGATGGGGATTAACTAAGCGGAATAAAAGAGAGAACTTTCGCCGGGCGGTGGTGGCGCACGCCTTTAATCCCAGCACTCAGGAGGCAGAGCCAGGCGGATCTCTGTGAGTTCGAGGCCAGCCTGGACTACCAAGTGAGTTCCAGGAAAAGGCGCAAAGCTACACAGAGAAACCCTGTCTTGAAAAACCAAAAAAAAAAAAAAAAAAAAAAAAGAGAGAACTTTCAGTTAACAGGACAGTGACATTTCATAATCTAAACCACGCTTGACCCTGTGTAAGCTGTCACTGCTGTGTTGTTGGAAGGCTGTTTTAGGCTCAAGGTTAGTGGGGCATGCCAGGAAGAGGTTGGTTTCTTACTTAGGATCTCCTGATGTTTTCCTGTCACAAGCTTACCCAGCACGCCTCAGAACAGATATAACTGCACATGCTGTGCATAGAATGTTTGGGAATAGTGATTCTTTTTTTTTTTTTGGTTTCTTAGTTTTTGAAGCTTAATTTTTTTTGTTTTTTTAAATTTTATTTTATAATTTAATTTAATTTTACATATCAGTCATGGATTCCCTTGTCCTCCCCCCTTCCAACTCCCCCCATCCTTCCCCCCCAGCCCACCCCCCATTCCCATCTCCACCAGGGCAAGGACTCCCCTGGGGATTGAGTTCAACCTGGTAGACTCAGTCCACGCAGGTCCAATCCTCTCCTCCAGGCTGAGCCAAGCGACCCTGCATAAGCCCCAGGTTTCAAACAGCCAACTCATGCACTGAGGACAGGTCCTGGTCCCACTGCCTGGATGCCTCCCAGACAGATCAAGCTAATCAACTGTCTCACTTATCTGATTGGTGAGTCTAAAAGAATCACTATTCCAATCCACTATAGGAATAACACTTACACTTTCAGCCCTTCAAGACTGGGTGGATATTCCTACACCTTGTTGCATAACACATCCTGTTTTATAGCTTTTAAAGCAGTAAGCAAATTAGAAAGTATTCTTTTTGTTGAATGCACGAACACCCCAGTCTTCCATGGACTTTGATTGACTTTAAAGCCATTGATTTGTACTTGTTGGCTGGAGAACTATTTTAGTGCATCCAATGTTGTTGCTCCTGTAGGTAGTATCTGTTGAGTTTTAGATTTTTTCTAGAGAGTATAGACGAGTTAAAAGAGAAAGTCAGATATTTAGTTTCTTGTGGGAGACCATGTGAAACACTGCCAATAGTTGTTTTTTACCTAGTAGCTTTGGTAGTGTCCTTTCAAAATTACCCAGTGGAGTTTTTCATGACTCTCCCTATAAATAATATAGTGCCCTCTGAATAGTGCTTGTTGTTTTGTTTTATGCTTAGATTGAACGCAAGGCTTCATGCAAGCCAGCCAAGCACTGCACTTTGAGCTGTGCATTTTTCAGCTTGCAGAATGCCACCAGTATCCCTCTCTTTGCATACCAGGGGCAAGCCAAGACTCCAGACCTCTAGACACATAGACCCATTTGGGTGGCTCTCCAAAACCAGTGGGTGGGTAGGACTATAGGTAATGTATTAAACTGGCAAGTAAGATAATTTTTTAATTTGGCAAGGTTCTAATTGTGAAAGTATATTTTATTATGTACATATTTCTTTGTATATTTTCAGAAGTCAGCCAAATTCATGTGACTCATTTCTTAACCATTTTATTTGTGGGCTCAGTTTTTACTAGGGTTGGCTTTAAAACTATTGGACTGAGGATATAGTTCAGTAGTAGAATATTTGCCTAACATGTAGAATGATCCAGTTTCAATCCCCAGTACCCCTAAATATATAAATAGCTTTATTTTATTTTATTTGGGTACTATAGAATTTGTTTACTTAAAGCATGCAACTGCTTTTAAGTATATTCATGAGGTTGTTCATCTGTCACCCCCAATTAACTTGAATCTCCTTTATAAAGAAAAGAGAAAACTGGGCTGGAGAGATGGCTTAGTAGTTAAGAACACCTGTTCTTGTAGAGGACTCAGGTTCAGTTCCCAGCACCCACATGATTTGTAACCATCTATAACTCCAGTTCTAGGGAATCTAACACTCTCTTTTGACTCTGTGGGCACCAGCCATGCACATGGTGTACATAAATACATGCAGGTAAAGTGCACATACACATAAAATGATAAAATAATTTTTTAGGAAAGAAAAGGAAAAATGTTTCATTCTTTCATCAGTCGATAGATACTTGCCATTTCTACTTTTCAGCTTTTATGAGTAATGCTGTTGTGAACATTTATGTACAACTTTTCATGAGACGGTCCAAACCTTTTTGTTGACTCTGCTGCTTTTCTAGAACACACTGGTGATATTACAGCTAATGAGGGCTCCCGTATGCTCTCCCACATAGCATCTACTGGTTAGATGAATGAAGTGGCTAGATTGCAGACATGGTAGCTGAGGTCCAGACAGGGCTGGTAGCTTTTCTGACCACATAGAGCTAGGAGGTGGATGAGGGGCCTGAACACAGGTATCTTGCTCCCAGGTTCAGTGCTTTACCAACGGATTGGAAACATGAAGGCCAAGAAGACCCGAAGCCTGCAATACACAGATTGGTAAAGCCTGATAGACTTTTTCTGTTTGGTGTTTCTTCTCTTATAGACATTACAACAGTTTGGTCTGGTCTGAAGGTTTAAAAAAAGGACAGAAGAATTAGAAAGTTCTTAGAGATTGTCTAGTCTCATCTCCTAATTACATGAGTGAGGCGTCTGAGATGCAGAGATGCACAGGTCTCTCTGTGCTCTTTGTTTGGGAGTCCTCATCCACCTCCATAACTAAACATGAATTGTGTAGATTTATGAAGGTGATGCCAAGCATTTTTGTGTCTCTTCTCAATAGAACCCAGTCACTGGGCTGTTATCAGCCAGCCATGACCAGAAGGATGCCTGGGTCCGGGACAACATCTATAGCATACTGGCTGTTTGGGGCCTGGGCATGGCTTACCGAAAGAATGCTGACCGTGATGAGGATAAAGCCAAGGCCTATGAGCTGGAACAGGTAATAGTAACTTGCATCAGTGTCTTGTCTGTTCAGTACCTTTGTTTGAACTAGAAAACCCATGAGAGCATTTGAGATCTAGCTTTATAAAGATGGAATTTAGGGGGTGGGGAATGAACTTAGGGCCTCACACAAGATAAGCACACACTGTACCAAATGAGCACCTGGTCCTGGGATTTATCTTTAATTCATACATTCCTGGACAACTTTCATAGTTAGCGGATGATTGGACCCAGTTGTTGCTTGTCTATAGTAACCTCAATGAGTGATAAGCAGCATGAAGAAAATTTGATAACTGGTAAAGCTAAGAAAGGAAGCTTACCTGTGAGAACAAAGTTTGGATTTGACCAGGGCTTGCTCAGTGTGAGGTGATGAAATCACTCTGTTTTTGAGGTATATAAAGTTTTTTAAATTACCAATAGCAATCACTGAGTGCTCCTCCAGAAAGATGGATGGATGAGTGAATCAGTTATTTGCTGGTATAATAATTCGATGTCAAGTTTCTTGCAACTCTCCCATCATACACACGCACGCATGCGCACATGCCACTAAGGTTGATTAAATTTTCTATTCCTTTACTGAAACCCAAGCAGACCACAATGTTTCATATTTAATGTCTTTTACTATTGATGTGTTGTTAATAAACTAAAGGATGGGACTAGGCATAGTGGTACATGCCTTTAATCCCACTATTCAGAAGACAGAGGCAGATATATCTATGCCTGGTCTACATAGTGAGTTCCAGACCATCCAGGGCTACATAGTGATTCTCTGTCTCAATAAATAAATACTAATGGGAACGTCACCCTTGATTATGGAAAATAATAATCACTGAGCATCTTAGAATAATATTCAGTTAGAGATACTTGGGGCTTGATTAACACAATCTTTCATTGTGTGAGGTTGTCTCATGCATTTGGGAATATTTAGGGACTCTGTTCTTGATCATTAAGTTCCAATAATCTTCACCTCTGTCATTGTTACGATTAGAGTGCTCCTACCCCCACATTTCTAGATGCTTCCCCACTACTGGGGATTGGCAGTAGCAATCCAAGTTGGAAAGCACTTACTTCTTCTCATGGGAAATAGCTTTTCTTAGTTTGATGGGAAGTTAGTTGACAAATGTGTATGTTGTCTACAATGGAAGCATTATAACAGTGCTAACTTTACCTTGTATGTGAGGTAACATTTTCTTCCCCAGCAGATTTTTTTTTTTGAGACAGGATTTCTCTATGTAGCCCTAGCTGTCCTGGAACTCACTCTGTAGACCAGGCTGGCCTCAAACTCACAGAGATCTGCCTGCTTCTGCCTCCCAAGTGCTGGGATTAAAGTCGTGCGCCACCATGCCTGGCTCCCCAACAGATTTTTTTTTTTTGGTGATTTTTGTTTGTTTGTTTGTTTTTCTGAGACAGGGTTTCTCTGTGTAGTTTTGTGCCTTTCCTGGAACTCACTCTGTAGAGCAGGCTAGCCTCAAACTCACAGAGATCCTCCTGGCTCTGCTTCCTGAGTGCTGGGATTAAAGGCATGCACCACCACCACCCAGCTAGCTTCCCCAACAGATTTTATAACAAAAAATTGGAATTATGGGCTGGAGAGATGGCTCAGAGGTTAAGAACACTGGCTGCTCTTCCAGAGGTCCTGAGTTCAATTCCCAGCACCCACATGGTGGCTCACAACCATCTGTAATGAGTTCTGGTGCCCTCTACTGGCCTGCATGGATATATGCAGGCAGAACACTGTATACATAATAAATAAATAAATCTTTAAAAAAAATTGGAATTATAGTCTAGGATCCTAGGATTTCAGAGGAGGAAGGGGCCTGATTTAGACTTTTCCTTGGCCATGAACTTCCAGGTCCTTTTTCTCTACTGTCACCTGTAAGGCGTGGTGTGTGCTGTGAGATACCCATGCCTGTAAGTAGAAACTTCTTTCAGTCCCTGATGTATGATTATCTAGGTTCTGTTTTTCTTCACCCTTTGGCATCACAGAGAGTTGAGAAAGGTTACTTCATCTCCTTCAGGCTCAGGTTCCTCATGTAGAGACTGGGGGGTAAAAATGCTACCCACCTTAAAAAGCTGGTCCTGGAATTCAAAATAATACAAGTAAAGTGTTTTTCACAGTGTCTGGATGCAGTGTCTAATTAATTAATGTAGCATTATTACGATTTAGAATGATGATGATAGCGATAGTAATCAGTTGCAATATTAATAATAATCACATTATTAAAAAATCTTGGATACCACTTGTATTTTGTAAGAACTTTGCTCAGTGGCCCAATAATGGTGTCACAAATGGCTCTTTTGGCAAAATATCACTACTTTTGGACAGGCTTAATCGTCCTTAGTATAACAAAAATAAATTACTAAGAAATGTAACATAGAGTTCCAGAATACAAAGCTTATTAAAATGTCAGTTGGTAGTCATTAAATTCCAAAGCCCAAAGATGCATCTGCTCCAACCCTTTTATTTGAGATAAATCACTTTGTCAAAATATTTATTTTGTGATGGAATAGAAAAGTCTCAATAATGTGAACAATCAGAATACTTACGTATATTTGGGATCTGTCTTTTCTGAAACATTGCCAGACAACGCTGGCTTATTGAGGCCTTGTTGCTGATGCTGCCTTTTTCCCCCAGAATGTGGTGAAGCTGATGCGAGGTCTTCTCCAGTGCATGATGAGACAGGTAGGTGGCATGTGACAGACTGGTACCTACACAGCATTGGATCATTTAATTGGGATGGCATCTTCATTACATTTGGAACTTTCTCAAGAAGAAAAACCAGAAATATTTTGCTTACTTCCTCCTTTTAAAATTATCCTCAGTAATTTTATTATGCTATAGAACCATAGTTTCAAAGGACAGTTTTGAAGGCCCTCTTTCAAAGGTTTATATGTATAAAAGGAGAACATGTCTTTTTTTTAATTAAGAAAGAAGAATATTGCCGGGCGGTGGTGGCGCACGCCTTTAATCCCAGCACTCGGGAGGCAGAGCCAGGCGGATCTCTGTGAGTTCGAGGCCAGCCTGGGCTACCAAGTGAGTCCCAGGAAAGGTGCAAAGCTGCACAGAGAAACCCTGTCTCGAAAAACCAAAAAAAAAAAAAAAAAAAAAAGAAAGAAGAATATTAAAACCACTCAGAGAAACCCACATACTACTTATTACTTACTCTGGGTGTTTTCACTTCGGATCAAGTGCTTGAGTTTTTAAAATTTGTCATTATTGGAGTCAGCTAGGTGATTCAGTCATCACTAAGCCTGAAGACCTGAGTTCAGTGCTAGCACCCACATGCTAGATGGAGAGAAACAATTTCCACAGGTTGTCCTCCACCCCCAGTGTGCATGCCTGCACACATACACATGCACACAAAAAGATAAATAAATGTAGTTCGTGTTTTAAAATTGGAGTTGTTACTTACTGATATCTTCAGTGTAGGGTAAATGAAACAATTTGTTGCAATATTATACACAGAACCTTCTATTAGCATCTGCACTGGTTCAGAGGTGTATGTACTACCGTAACCCCATCCTTAGTCAGAATAGCCAAAGCCATTGTGCTCTTTTCTTTGCCGTGTTCAGAAAAGAGAAGTTGGCATTTAAATGGGTTCTTTTCCTTCCTTCCCTGTGTCCTTGAGAACCTACCATGTGCCCCTGCTGGGGAGTCTGTGGACAAGGACGCCTTTTGACCTGAGCCTCACCTATGAACCCTGGGCTGAGGTATTTCCATTGAATGAGTGGGAAGAATCTCCATCATGGCCCCTGTGTGTAGTGCTGCTCATTAGCAGCTACTTGCCATCCTCCTGGCTCCCAGAGATAGCAGATGAGAGGTCTAGTAGATTCGGTGACTACCCCTAGATAGGACATCTGCCAGCTCTGAACCTGGATAGCTAGGGGAAGCCAGCTTTCTTCTTCCTCAGGTGGACAAAGTGGAGAAGTTCAAGCACACGCAGAGTACCAAGGACAGTCTGCATGCCAAGTACAACACTGCCACTTGCAGCACCGTGGTGGGTGATGACCAGTGGGGCCACCTCCAGGTGGATGCCACCTCCCTCTTCCTCCTGTTCCTGGCCCAGATGACAGCCTCAGGTGAGCCATGGCCATTTGAGAGACAAATCAGAAAGTACTGTGGTAACAAAATACCCACGACTGGGACATTCAAACAGTATAGAAGTTTCTTTGCTCACAATTCTAGAGGCTGCAAAGTCCAAGATTAAGGTACCAACAGGTTCAGCTGTCTGGTGAGAGCTGCCTCCTCTGAAGAAGCAGAAAGCTTTGTTTTTGCAGGGCAGATGCATTGAGAACTAAATGCTGTATGAAGCCTCTGTGACGAGGCCCCTAATCCATCCATGACCTAAACTCATATAGGCCCCACATCTTAGTACTGTCACATCAGCAACGCTGAATTCAGAGAGCCACACTGAGAACATACCAAGTACTGGGAATTAGTAGTCGATCATACAGAGGAAAAGCATGCCTCCCTGTGGTGTCATGTGCATCTGTGTCTGCGATAGGGCAGGGAATGCAGTCTGACACCTGGAGACAGAAATTAGCTCTACCTGGGCATGTGCAAGTTTTGCTTTGGCTCATTCAGGGATAGAGACCGATACTTCAGGCTCAAACCTTTGCTTTATTGGAACCTTCTCTGCACAAACATACCATGTTCCAGAGAGCCCATGCCTTATGTCTGGACCTTTCCCATAGCACACCCTCAGTGGTGGAGCTACCCCCACTTTCTGTCTTTCCTTTTACTTCCCCTCTGCTTTCTGAGGTTATACATTAACCTTAGGACTTCCTTCAGAGTTAACTGGTGATGCCCAGTAAGGAGAGTAAAAATTCTTATGTGCTAGCAAAGTATTTGTTGTGTGTAACCGGCCGCCGGCCGCTCTCTTCACAGTGTCGCTTTTCTTTATTAGGCTTGCGTATTATTTTCACCCTTGATGAAGTGGCCTTCATACAGAATCTTGTCTTTTACATAGAAGCTGCATATAAAGTTGCTGTAAGTACCCATGCTGGCAGTCTTTTTTCCAGTTGTCGAAAAATCAAATAAAATCATCCAGTTCTGTGAAAGCCAGCTGTTGGGGACTCACTAGAATGGTAGCAAAACTAGAGCTGTGTGAAATGTGTCATCTCTGTCTGCAAAGTATATGCATTTTTTTCGTCCTGGGATATAGTTGGGGATTTCATTTTGGAATGTACCACACACTCTGTCTGAATACATTACTATATTATAAATAACACCTTCAAATGGTCCATAGGATGTGTATGAGTTGGGCTGAAAAGGGGGCCATATTGGTGCCTTGATGGAAACTGGGGCACCATGGGGACTACCCCATCAGGGCACAGACAGAGAAGGCTACACTATGAGTATAAACAAAAACAGAGTTCACTTCCTCAAGGCTTCTGTCTGTGTTGGAAGATAAGCCTTGATGTACTTCTAGAGCAGTGGTTCTCAACCTTCCTGACACTGTGACCCTTTAATACAGTTAAATTATGTTGGGGTGACCCCCATCCATAACATTTTTGTTGCTACTTCATAACTATAATTTTGCTACTGCTATGAATCGTAATGTAAATATCTGTGTTTTCAAATAGTCTTAGGTGTCCCATTGGAAGGGCTGTTTGACCCCCCCTCAAGGGTCGCGACCCACAGGTTGAGAACCACTGCTCTAGACAATAATTTGCAAGGCTGACTGTCAAAGCAGTAAGAAAAAGGCAGATGGCACTATGGCTTCTGCAGCTACTTGACCCTGTGCAACAGGAACGCTCCATAGATACTGTGTACCCAAATGAACATAGCTGTGTCTCAAGTAGACTTCATGAAAAACGAGCAAGGGCCATAGTTTTCTCATTCCAGTTCTAAAGCAGTGATTTGTGTTGATTGGTAATCGTTCTCTCACACGGGACAGTGGTAGTATCTGGAAACATTTGGGGCAGTCACACTTAGGAGGGAACAGGCATCTTGTGAGAGAAGGCCAGGAACTGCCTATAATACAGAAGAGAGCCACCTCAACCCTATATAGACTTATCTGTCCCAAAATGCCAGTAGTGCCAAAGTTGACAAACCCTAGTCTAAAGAATTTCGAGAGATCTTTGTGGGAAAGTTGTATTTTCAGTTGGACCTTGGAAGATGAGTAGGGTTTCCATAAGAAGAGAGGAAGAGAAAGGGCATCTGAGTGAGGAATAGTATGAGTAATGAGCGGTTACAGACAGGAACAGGCTGGGGGTGTGTGATTTAGGGACGGCAGAGGTTGGGAGCATATGGGGTAGAGAGTGCAGAGTAAAGGCACAGACTTCAGATGAAAATTGACACTGGAAATGGTGGAGTATCTGTCAACATGCTGGCATGCTGAAGGTAGAGGCCAGATTAGAGAGGGTATGGCCATTCAAAGAGTCATTGATGGGATCTACTAGGAAAGAAACTATTGCTCAGTTTATCTGAGATGAAGGCTGAACTCATCACACAGTCTTCAAGGATGAATTTGATGGCGGCTAGATTGGAGTATGGAATATTAGAAGCAAAAGAATGCACAGATATGAGAAAAGACACTTGGGTCCACCTACAAGGCCTGCTCGCAGGGCAGGGTCTACAATGGCCCCAGTCTGCCTAGGTTTCGGTGTTCACATTTGAAAATGTCCTTCCTTGTTTTTGTTTGTTCTTTTTTATTTTTACTTTTTAAATTTTTTTGAGACAGGATGACCTCAAACTCAGCAATTCTCCTGCCTCTGCCTTCTAGGTGCTGGGATTACGGGTATGAATACTATGTCGGTTTTTTTTTCATATTTTTGAAGTCTTTGCTACTCCCCAACCAAAGTCATTAGTCTTAATTTTCAATTTTCATGACTTCGCGTAGTAGGGGCCACTATGGCCATCATTCCTCTTTGGATATTAAAAAATAAAAACTGATTATTTTGGCATCAACTCTGCTCTTTTTTATTTTTTTTGAGAGTATAATATAATTATGTTATTTCCCCTTCTCTTTCCTCCCTCCAAACCTTCCCATATACCCCCCTTGCTTTCTTTCAAATTCATGCCTTTTTCTTTAATTGCCCCCCCCCACACACATGTGTATTCTTAAATATCTAAATATAATCTACTCAGTCTGTATGCTGCTTGTATGTGTATTTTTTCAGGGCTGACCATTTGGTATTGGACAACCAAGTGATGTGCTCTTCCCTGGGGAGGACTATAGCTCTCAGCATTCTTTAGTGGCCTGTAGTTCTTTGTCTATGGTTGAGGCTTCAGGAGTCTTTCCCCTTCCATGTTGACATGTCTGTTGGTATCATATTTGCTCATGGTATCATGTTTAGGCAGCCATGTTGGTTCTTGTTAGGATTTTGCTCTTTTCGTAGTGTATGCAGCATTTTTGAAACAACATGTGACACTTGGGTTTTTAATAAAAATATGAATCACCAAAGTTAGGTATATAAGTATTGAGTGTGACAGTATTCCGATTAATTTGTATGAATGGGTCTTGAATACCATGTGCGTTCAGTGAGTCACTTTTGACCTTGGCTTTACTTACTTGCTGCAATTTTCTTTACACAAGAGGTAATGCTAAAAATAGTTTTTGAAATTGTTTTAAATAAGTTCAAAGGCACTGGCCAAATAGAAGGGCAGCACTTCGATATTAAGATAAGTAAAATATATTGTTCACTGCAAATTGAGTTTGTTAAAAATTAATGCCCTTTAGAAATAAGCCTTCGGAGTGTCTTTGTGTGTTCTTTTGTTCCACTTGAGTATTTCCTTCTAAAATTCTGTACAGAGGCCAGCTAAGCTGAAATTGAGCAAGAACAGAAGAAACGTACAAAGCCACAAAGCCTTTGAGAAGGCATGCTCATGTTTATTGTGCTGGTGCTAACATAAAGAAAGTGCTTTTCCGTAGTGTTGCTATGTCCTCCCCCACCTCTGACGGCTGGCTGCCTTTTTCTCCCCCAGGATTATGGAATGTGGGAGCGTGGAGATAAGACTAATCAGGGCATTCCAGAACTGAATGCGAGCTCTGTGGGAATGGCCAAGGTGACAGTCCTGTTTTTTCTCCTTCTCTGTGTCTTTCCTGCTTTGTCTGCTTCTCTTCTTCAGGAATTTGGAGTTCACATGACTAGTCCAGTTTTCTTTCCAAAAGGCTGCAGCAAATATATGAAATCCACGTGGCACCTGTACCCCAGCCAAGTGAAGTTACAGGTCAAGGAAACAGGTTCCCAACACTGAAGTCTGCATGTGACTGGAAATAAGTTGTTCAGCTCGTACTGTTTGGTGTGTCAGCTGTGGGTGCAAGCTCTTGCTGTTAATCTGTGTTAGTGATGGTCACTCTTCCTCTCCGGGTCATAGCGAGGGTTAAAGGTCAGAGGACAGGAGCACTTTTAGGTGAGGTGCACATCTTCAAGTCTACAAGGTCAGATAAGTAACAGTAATCAGAGAGAAGGAGAATAGGGCTAGAGGAAGGTACTGGGGATGCTGGGAACTTTCCCTGAAAGTATTCCAGCTCGGAAGCAGTTAGAAAATGGTCATCAAGCCAGCTCTGTAATGCAGGCCTCTAATCCCACCATCTCAGAGTGCTGGAGCAGGATGGTGACTTGAACCCAGGCGTTTGAGGCCAACCTGGGCAGCACAGTGAGGCCTGTTCTAAAAAGGGAAAGGAGAAGAGAGGAGACAAGGCAGGCCAGGGATGGAGACAAGAAGAGTGGAAACATAAGACATAAGTGGGGGGACTCTGAGAGCCCAACAGAGTGTACCTGTTGGGCACATCCAGCCTGCAGACCACTGGTGTGAATCCCTTGCTAAAGACAACAGAGGCATGAACTGCTTAGACAGCATGAAGGCCCCAGAGCCACAGTTTTAAAAGCAACAATGAATATGCTGTTACAGCAAACTGGCAGAAATGAACTTTTTACTGAAAACCAAATTAACTTTCTCAACTAACCATGAGGTAGGTTAACTGCAAAAGTCGATGAGAGAAAAGCCAACCTGGAATTAGTTTGTAGTGCCCCACACATGATGTTATAGACTTGTTAAAATCCATCTTTCAGTAGGATATTACTTTCGTGTGAGGGAATGCTCTCCCTTTCTTTCTTATTCATAGAATGAGCAGTGTTATCCTGGAAAGCTCTGAGCTACTGAAAATGAAGAGAGACCATGGCAATAAGACTCTAGCTAGATTTTAAAGACATTTCTCCAATGTGTGTGTTAGACACTTAATGAAAAAGGAGTGCCACATTAGCATGCATACGTGTTTATTAAAAGAAAAGTAATTCTTACCCATGTTTGTAGGCAGCACTTGAGGCAATTGATGAACTTGATCTTTTTGGAGCCCATGGAGGACGCAAGTCAGTCATTCATGTCCTACCTGACGAAGTCGAGCACTGCCAGGTAACAGTCATTCCTCCAGAGCTCTGGAAAGTAGGGAGGAGACTCCTGGCCCAGAACGGCGTGGGCTCCACCCCAGTTACTGATCTGACTTGGACTTCTTTGTGCCGCAGCTTCCCCCACTCTAAAGTGGGCATGTGCTTAGGCACCGTTCTTCCTGCCTCAGAGTAACTGTAAGGATCACAGTAAACCTGGACAACTTGCCCCAGTACTTTGTATCCAGAAAGTACTATGAGACATACACCATCAGGTTTTTGTGTGTGTGTGGAGCTAACAGCCGAAGCATCTTGGTTTCACTAGAAGCAAAATCTGTGCTATGTTTTTTGAGGACATAAGTGATTTTCTCACAGGTTCGTTCCTTGGTACTCCCAAATGGAGGGGCTCGCAAGTGGAATTTCACTTGAAATGAAGGAGGCATTGTGCAGAATGGGTGAGAGGAGAGAGAAATGAGAAGAGATGGCCAATTCATAGAACTTTTTGGAAATACAGACCACAGGAATAATTGGTACAGTGTAGGGAGTGCCATCCAGCAGACAGTTCTTAATTATTATTAGCAATTATTAGTGTGGACCTACTATGTGCTAGGACTAAAGTGAGTCAGATACATAACTTGTCAATAATAAACCATGTTTGGTGGTGTATGCCTGGAATCCCAGAAGGAAGAGGCAAGAGGACCAAAAGTTCAAGCTCATCTTCAGCTACTGTGGGAGCTCATTTTCAGGTTTCCTCGTGGCTTTACCCAGCAGGTCTGCATAGAGAGGATGATTAGACCACAGGCCTGAGTGCAGGTGTCCGAGATGGCCTGCACTTGGCTGTGCTGGGGGAGGTCTTTTTGCTCCACACCTTGACATTCCTATAGATACCCTAGGGCAGAGACACTCTAGGCCCGATGGATTAGGATCCAGGCCCTCTCGAGGCTATCCTGTATTTTCTATCTGTTCCTCCCCCTCTACCTTTCTAACTAATAGTTCCTGCTGCCCCTACTCAAGAGCACTCTGGGGAAATGTGGGGCTGGTGGGTAGCCCCTCCCACAAGCTACATAGAGAATTACCAAGTTCAAGGCTAGCTTAAGCTACATGAAACCTGTCTCCAAAAATCTAAACCCAAAACACTTGTAAAATGTTTCAAGTGAAAATTTGCGTTTCCAGGCAGAGAAACCCTGAAAAGGAGTGATTATTACCATGTACTTTATAGTTACATTTTGGTCAATGAGACGTGGCATATACTGTGGTATCATAGTGTACTTTGTCTCTTATTGACCAAAATGTACCATAGAGCCTATGTGTGTAGTAGACTATACAATCTAAGTATTTGTAAGTGTACAATGATGAAGTCACCTAGTATCATATTTCTCAGAATGTACCACTCACTAAGTGATTCATGACTATAGTTAAAGAACTGAGCCAAGAATTGATTGACTATAAAAAAGTTTTATTCTAGAGCTGAAAGGTTTTACTCATCTTAACCCCACCTTCCAGCTCATTCCATTTTCCCCACTAAGACTTAATGAAGTCTATGGTATTTTCTTATGGTATACATTAATAAAGGAATACTGATATTTGTCTTAGTAGATATATAGTACAGTAGGAAAGAATAAGCTGGGTTATAACCCTAGCTTGGTCACTGGCTGCATGACCTTGGGCATGAATCCTGTGTCTCAGAGTCCTTGTGTATTAATTTGGTATAATACCTTATCTCTATCTTCAGATGGAATATTTAATGAGCTTGTTTTTGCAGGTGTCTAGCCTGTGTCTGTACATGCTAGATCTCAACATTACTTCTTTTACTTTTCCAAACATTTCCGTATAATTCTAACCCCTTCTACATTTATAGTGCTTGATCTAGCTACCTTATTGTTGAGGCCGTATTGTAGTACCTCTGATGATCTTAAAAATGTTCTGTAAACTAATTCTTACTGTTTTGTCTGACCACTCATGAGATCTTCTGCATTTTACTGCTCCTTCAAGCAGTTTCCAACTTCCCTGACCCATCTAGTCCCATTTCACAGACGCATCCGTTTCTCTGTGCTGGTCCTGTGTGAGTGTTCTTGTCTGGTTTCTGTCTTCCTAGCCAGACATCTTGACCTGCTGACACAAACAGCGCTGTAGTCCCTCCCCATCAGTGGACATGGAAAGAAGGGAGGTAGCAGTTCTTAGCACAAGCCTCAGACTATCATGCTCTCTTCAACTCCCCCACTCCTCTCCTAAGGAAAAGGAAGCATTGTCTGGGTGGCTGGGTAAGCAGGGGTGGCCAGCGGAGGCCATGTTGGTAAGACTGAGTCCTTTTCCAAATAGACAAACTCGTTTGAATGTTTCCTTTAGGCTAAGGTGACGATCCCTAGATATTATATCTAACTAGTCCTGCTTCACTAGCTTAAATCACCTCTTTGTTTTTTATTCAGTCAATTCTTTTCTCCATGTTGCCAAGAGCATCAACATCTAAAGAAATCGATGCTGGACTTCTTTCTATTATTTCTTTCCCGGCCTTTGCAGTAGAAGATGTGAACCTTGTAAATGTGACCAAAAATGAAATCATTTCCAAGCTTCAGGTAAGCATTGGCCAATGCCCCTCTGTTCTGCATTAAATGTCACATCCATGTGATGACATGGGGCAGCTAGCTTATCCTTGTAGCTCATGGTGTGGTTTTCCTAAATCAGCAGTTCTTTGCCTGTGCGTCATGAACCCTGTAGGGGTTGCATATCAGATATTTATATTACGGTTCATAACACTAGCAAAATTACAGTTATGAAGTAGCAATGAAATGATTTTATGGTTGGTTGGGGTTACCACAGCATTAGGAAGGTTGAGAACCACTGCTTTAGAGGTTATAGGAAGACTCCTTAGAGACTCTCTTGAAAGCTCTATAGACCCTGCCAGAAGAAAAGCACATATCCAAGTGCTTGATATGCAAGTATGAGAACCGGAGTTCAGATCCCCAGCACCCATTGAACAATCCAGACATGGAAGCACACATTCATAATCCCAGCACTGGGGAGGAGGAGATGGGTGGATCCCTAAGTTTTGCTGGCCAGCCAGCTTAGCTGAATTGGTGAACTCCAGGTTCAGTGAGAGACTGTGTCTCAAAAGAATAAGGTGGAGGGGGATTGAGGAAAATGACTGACTGATATCAACCTCTAGTCACACACACACACACACACACACACACACACACACACACACACACACACACGTACGTACGTACGTACGTACATACGTCACATAAAAGGAGAAAGGTTGACTTTGAAGAACAAAGAAGCCAATGGAGGGAGGAAGGGAGACAAGAAAGTAACAGGAGAACAGAGTACAATAAAAATATAAAAATTAGGAAATGTTTTTATTATGAAATATAATGAAACTCATATTTTTATATTCTAATAAAAATTTGGTGAAAACCTGTTACTGCGTTCAGTGAAATGCAGTAACAGATCACTAAGCTGAGACCATATTATATTTTCAGCAAACAGAAATCCATAAAATTGTCCAAGGATGTAAGTTTCCTAAGTCAAAGCTTACATGTTGATTGTCCCACCTATATTCAGCAGGAAATACCTTTGTCCCTTGCAAACGAAGCAATTAAAGAGTCTCCAATCATAATCCCAAAAGAAAGCAACTGGAGAGGTCAAGCTCTGTGGAGAAGAGGATGATTTAGGGAGCTGCAGCTGAAAGGGCAGTTGTAATGTGCTTACAGGACAAGTGGCGTCTACGTCAAGTCCCCTGGGATGATTCCCAGAACCACACAGAACTTGTAAAGGCCTCCAGGGCAAGTGATAGCCAAGACTGCCAGGGTAGTACCACCCCCAAAAGAAATTGGGAAATAGGGACCCAAAGCTGCCATCCAGGGATTAGGGACATCAGATAAGACACCATCGCACCCAGTCTCCTTTCTTGACACCCAGAAAACTGGAGAGGAGCCCTGGCACCTACAGCCAGTGAGCCAGCTGCCACGAGATTCAGGAAGCTCCTCTTCCATACTTCCACCTTGTAACCTTCTCCGCCTTCTCCAGGCCTTGCCAGGCCTCTGAAGCAGACCATCTTCAGCATGCACAGCCTGAGTGCATTGAGTCTGCAGAGTATCTGTTTACCTTTCCAGCTCTACACACAGGAGGCAGCTATTCCAAGTATCAGGGGCTTTTCACCTAGTGAGGATACCTTTGCGTCTGTGTCTGATGCTGTAAACCACATGGAAAGAATGCTTATTCACTGAGTCCTTGGTAACCGTATTTACAGCCCCACCCTAGCCTCTGATGGAATGCTTCTGTATTCTCTTCTGAGTGTTCATCAAGTCTGAATTTGCTTTGCTTGGTACTTAAAAAGAACTCTTTACATTAAAGCAAAGAACACTGGTACATATTTGCTCACTGAAAAACGCAAGGGAAAGGGGATGAAGGGCTGCTTTGAGTTGAAATTAAAAGGCAAAGAAAAATGCTTTTGATTTCATCAGCTCTGCTTTTTTTTCCACCTTCACCCTACCAGGGGCGTTATGGATGCTGTCGCTTCCTTCGGGATGGTTATAAAACCCCAAGAGAGGTTGGATTTAAATATTGTTTCTCATGTTCCTTAACTGCTCCATACCTACTTGCCACCATGTCATTCTCCCTCTGCTGATTATAATTATATGTTGAATATTGCGAAGGAAAGTATTAATTTTAGAATCAGCAAGCCTGGAGTTATATAGAAAAGAATGATCATCAGGTCAAGCCAGTAATGTGAAACTGGCTTGTAAATCAAGGATGAGTAAGTCTGTGGCTCACATGTTAGTTTTTAAAGATAAATCTATAGCATTCTCCTTGGGTTTTATTGCCACAGTGACTAATATAATGATATAAATGAAGCAGATCATCTGCCAAGCATTGTGATAGGCAAATTGCTATTTCTTAGAGAGAGAAGATGCTTTAATGTAATAAACTACCGAGGAGTCCTGTGGGTATTTCTGATTTAGTGTCTGAAATTTTGCCCAAACTAGCATTTCCCCATGGCAGTAGACTCCTAATCATCACAAAGCTGCCTTGACTGAGACGGGCAAGGGAAACCCAGTGAGGCACAGTGGCATTGTATATGAAATCTAACATTCTTTTCTAAAAGTTTCATAAATTTGGTTCTAGGACCCACATCGATTGCATTACGACCCTGCCGAACTTAAGCTCTTTGAAAACATTGAATGTGAATGGCCTGTGTTCTGGACTTACTTAATCATAGATGGAATCTTCAATGGTGATGCTGTTCAGGTGAGAAAATGCTGGGCATTGTGCTCCTAAGCCTGTTCATCCCACTGGTGGACTGATCACTATTAGTATAGAGTCATTCAGAATTCACATCATTGTTGCAGCTATCTGTTGCCATTTTTAAAACTTTTCCAAAGCCTAGTGAATTAAAGCAGCAGCTGTTTTATTGATTTGCTCATAATTCTGTTATTTGGGCAGAGCCAGTAGGAACAGATTGTCTCTGCTTCTCCTTCTGTCCCCTGGGAGAGTTCATAGGGCTAGAGGACCTGCTTCTAACATAGTCCTACTCACATGGCTAGTGAGTAAAATCTGGCTGCCAGCTAAGACTGGATGCTCAGCTGAGCTGTGACGGAGACTTGGTTTTTCTCCATGTGCCTCACTTGGGCTTTTCACAGCGGTAGAATCTCTGGGCCATTAGATTTTTCATGCCATAGTTGTCTTTTCTCCAAGAATGTAAAAGCATAGGCTGCCAGGCTTTCTTAAGTCTTATTACAGAACTGGCAAAGCATCTCCATCACATGGTCAGTTAAATGACTGTCACATACTCAAGAGTGGGGGTGGGGCAAACTAGGCAAGAGCATGAGTGCTAGAAGACATAGTTCTTTCTGTGTCAGACAGGTGTTCCTTTTGTTCCTTTCAGATTACTCGTTCATTTTGCTGTAGTTAGGTCTAGTTGAGAGGTACTCTGGTTTAGTGATACTCTCAGATAACATCTTGTTTAGTGTATCAACCCCTAACTACCTCCCACGCTTCAGCTTTACTCCCTATTCATTCCATTCTCTACACCTGCGCCAGGATGATTTTATTAAAAGACAAACTTAGATTATGCTGCTTCCTGACAGTGTTAGTCACCTTTCTATCGCAGTGACAAAATATCTGAAATAAACAAGCTAGAAGGAAGAAAAAGTCCCTTTTGGCTCACTGTTTCAGAGGTCTTAACTCGTGGGTCATTTTAGCCTCATTGCTTTTGGTCCTATAATGTGGTAATACATTGTGGTAGGGCGCCTATAGCAAAAGAAAACTATTTACTTCATATCGGCCAAGAAACAGGGTATGTGGTAGGGGAAAAGCTAGGGCCCCAGTACACTCTCCCAAGAACATAACTCTAATGACTTACTTTCTCCAGATAGGCCCTATCTGCTAGTTTCCACAACACTCAATAGTGCCAGTAGATCCTGTTAACCAGGATCTCCCTCTGGCTTCTCAGAGCCCATTCTAATCACATCCCAGGTCTGGAGAAGGAGATGGCAGTAGTCTCGTCTTGTGCATTTTGGCTTTTGAAAACCCAGTGCTCAGGAATATAGGCAGTAACTTAAAATGTTAAGGTCCCGTCTTTATTCATTCTTACATTGTGCTTAGAGTTTATCTCGGGCCTTCTTGTCTTTTATTCTAAGTATTGGAAGTTCTCCGAATGACTGACTTTGAATTTCAGTGAAAAATAGACTTAGCAGTGATCAAGGGGACAGAGGGAGATAAGGAGATTAAAATGACTCTGCTTCCTATCTTTTTTAAGGGAATAAGAGATACTTTATTCTGTAACCATTTTAAGTGTCCATGATCCAGGAACATGTATTTAGGCTACTCCAAATTCCATGTTCCAACATGGAAACAGTTTCATGAAGTTTATATAGTTTTACAGAAGAAAGCAAGTCATAAATCAAGGCAAGTTTAAAATACATTGGTAGTGTGGGTACACCAGAGAGGCAGGTACAGAGATAGGGGAAGCTTTTCTGTAAGCCCCAAATGGTATTTGAGCTTTTGAGGTGGTGGAAGCTAGTGGTCCGCTAAATTTAAAAATTCCCAAAGGGTTTTATTATTAGTCACAGGGTGTTATTTCTAACACAGAAGTGGGCAAGGAGTGGCTGCTTTGGAGAGCTAGACCCACTTCAAAATAAGGTCACTAGCTTCTGGTCTTGGCAACATTCCAATCTTTCCACAGTACTGAAATTCTAGTCACTAATCAGTCTCTGCATATACAGATTCCTGTGGTGATATTTTGTTTGTACTCTAATAAATAAAGCTTGCTTGGAGATCAGAGTGAGGAGCTAGCCACTAGTTAGCCATAGAGGCCAGGCAGTGGTGGCACACACCGTTAATCCCAGCACTTGGGAGGAGGAAGCATGAAGGTCAGGAGTTCAAGGCTACCCTGGGCTACACAAGATTGATCCAGTCTAAAAGAGAAACAGAGCCAGGCGGTGGAGGCTCATGTCTTTAATCCCAGCACTTGGGATCTCTTGCCTTTGATCCTAGTACTTGGGAGGTACATGCCTTTAATCGCAGCACTAGGGAGGTGGAGACAGGAAATGATATGGCTGGGTGGAGAGAGAACTATAAGGTGGGAGGAGACAGGAGCTCGGCCCTTTTCGATCTGAGGAGTCATGGAGGCAAGAGGTGACTCTGGCTGGCTGCTTTACTTCTCTGCTCTTTCAGCATTTGCCCTGCTAGCTGACTCTGGGTTTTTATTATTAAGACCAATTAATTTGCGCCACAGATTCCTTTCAAGAGCTTTTTGTTCACAGTTCCCCATGTTTGCCAAGCATCATAATTTGTGCATTCAGGGTCCACATATTATATATCAAATATTGTAAGGTTACTTTTAGCTGGGAAGGCCCTTTTCGAGGATCTGATACAGATGAGGCAGGAAGGAGTCTTCAGGAGAGAAGGCTGTTAGAAACTCCTGAATCAGAACAGAGCCCACAGATTGAACTAAGCAGGGAATCTAGGAGCTCACAGACACTGAAGCAGCAATCATGGAGCCTGCAAGGGTCTGCACCAGGCCCTCTGCATACATGCTCTGGTTGTTTAGCTTGGTGTTCTTGTGGGACTCCTGACAGTAGAAGTGGGTGTCTCTGACTCTAGCCTGCTCTTGGGTCAATTTTCTTCCTACTGGGTCACCTCATCCAACCTTAATATTGGGTGAGGTACCTAGTCTTATTATAACTTGTTATACTGGGTTCAGTTGATATCCCTGGAAGGCCTGCCCTTTTCTGAAGGGAAAGAGAAGAGGAGTGGATTTGGGGGAGAGGGGAGAAGGAACTGGGAGGAATGGACGGAGGGGAAGCTGGGTTCCAGATATATTATATGAGAGAAGAATAAATAAAAAGAAAAAGAAACTCCTGGATCATAGGAAAACTATTGGCATCATGATCTGGATCTGAATTGTCTTTTACCCCCTCTATATCTGACATAACATTTACATGTGACACAGATTACTATACCTAAAATTAAGTAATCCAGAACACAGTTTGACCTAATGGAGTGAATGTTACAGATGAGACAAACATGTTGAAAATAACCAGAATTGACATAATTTTTCATGAGACTGAGTGTAAATACCCCTGTATTTACAGTTGTTTGTGCTCAATGAACTATCTTACTTATATTTAAATGATTAGAAATGGAACTTTGGAAGATATCACTATAGTATAGTCTCCCTTTTTATTAGTAAAATATAAATATTTAATTCATTTTTAATCCCAGCTGATTGTACTATATGACATTATAGATACTAATTAAATCAAGAAACTCGATACTTATGGCATAAAACATCACAAATGTTGTTGTTGTTAGACATTGATGCCTTTTGTATAATTTAGATAAGAATTAACTCACATCTTTGGATATCTCTCACTAGAGTAAATGAAATTCATGTTTAATTTAAAAACTAGCTTTTTTGCTTTATCCAAATTATACTGAATAATGAGTGAATGTGTGTGTGTGTGAGTGTGTGTTTGTGTGTGTATTTATAATGACAATGAAAAAATTTGAATCTTGTAACATTAGTTTTGAATAAGGTAAGGGTTTAGAGTAAGCAGTCGTAACAAAAAAAACATGCTCAAATGAAAGGACATAATGTCTTCGTTTGTTACTTCATTATTATATCTTGTTTTATAACTCTCAGAGATCTGCTACCCCACACCTATGCTGTTTCTTCTAGTTGACATATTTAGATTTTTTTGGCACTATAAGGGATCAAAACCAAGGCCTTGTGTATGCAAGGCAAGTACTTTACCACTCATCTACATCTAAGTGTGTGTGTGTGTGTGTGTGTGTGTGTGTGTGTGTGTGTGTTTTACTGAGGATGAAACTTGGACCTTGTACATTATAGGTAAGCACTACCACCAAGCCATATTCCTAACCCCAGCAAATATAACCAATAAACATTTTTTTTTTTTTGTGTGTGTGTGTGTGTGTGTGTGTGTGTGTGTGTGTGTGTGTGTAAAGGATGCCATGTGTGAAAAACCAGAGGTTGATGTTGGATATCTTCAGTTGCTCTCCACCTCTCTCTACCTTATTTTTTGAGATAGGATCTCTCAGTAGTAGAACTCATTGATTCAGCTTGACTGACTGGGCATGAGCTTTAGGGATCCTGTTGGTGGATTTTTCTGTCATGTCAGCTCCCAAATCACATGGAAACTTATTATAAGTTATGAAAGCTCAGTTGATATCTTAGGCTTGTTTTTAACTAGCTCTTATAACTTAAATTAACCCATTTCAATTAATTTACTTTCTGCCTCATGGCTTTATTACCTTTACTCTGTACTGCCCATGCTGCTTTCCTGCTTCCTCTGTTTCTGGCTGGTGACTCTCCATGTCTCTGCCCTTCTTCTTCCCAGCGTCCTCTCCACCCCCAAAATCCTGCCTGGCTATGGGCCGTTCATCTTTTTATTAAACCAATCCAAGTGACAAATCTTCATAGTGTACAAAAAGACTATTCCACAACATTTCCCCCTTTTTGTCTAAATAAAAAGGAAAGGTTTTAACTCTAACATAATAAAACTATAAACAATAAGAACAATTATCAGGTAAGAATTACATTTACAATGTGCAGTCCATTTGTATTTGGCATATTTGGAGAAAATGCTCCATTATTTATTCTATCATGATGAGTCCAAAGCTCTATACTTCATTTACCTTCTATCATAAGTAAGGAAAACTATAACTGTAGACGAATTTCTAAATGGTCCTATGTTTTTTTTTTTTTTTTTGGTTTTTTGAGACAGGGTTTCTCTGTGTAGCTTTGCGCCTTTCCTGGAACTCGCTTTGGAGACCAGGCTGGCCTCGAACTCACAGAGATCCGCCTGGCTCTGCCTCCCGAGTGCTGGGATTAAAGGCGTGCGCCACCACCGCCCGGCTAAATGGTCCTATTAAATAAAAAAACTCAGAGCCAGAAATTGAGGTTAAAGCCTAAGAGAGATCAGAGGAATAGGAACAGCCACCAGCCAACCTTACCTCACCAACTTGGCAGCTTTCAAATGCAAGTTACTTCCTGTCTACCCATGCCTATATGCCTTGCTGTTCTGCCATCTGATTTTTGCTCTCTCTGTCCAGCTATATCACTTCCTCTTCCTGCCCAGCTCTGTCACTTCCTGTCTGTCTGTACAGACCTCCAGACCTCCATGGTTAACTAGTGTTGGAGTTTGAGGTGTGTGTCACTGCACCTGGCTCTGTTCCCAGTGTGGCTTGAACTCACATAGATCCAATAGATCCCTGCCTCCCAAGTGATAGGATTAAAGGCGTGTGCTAACATTGCATGGTTTTTGTTTACTATAGTGGCTGGCCTTTTCCTCTGATCCTCTCGTAAATTTTATCGGGAGACACAGTATATTGGGGGACATAATACGTCACCACATATAACTATGACTATCTAGTCTTCAACTCCATCAAAGACCCCAGAAGGATATAATATTACCTGAGTAAACAGGAAGTGCAGAGCAAGTGACTTCTAAAACTAAAAGAAGTGACAAAAATAGCTGGCTGTCTGGACAGTCACCCCAGGTTCCTCTGCAGTGTTAGGACATCCATCTTTGGTCTACAGTCCTGGAATATCTGACAAACTTCTCTGTGAAGCAGGAATTTTAAAGGACTGTCCTACCCTGTCTTGGTCAAGTTTGGCAGTCACTTTTTTGTGTGTCCTGATGGTCCAGTTTGGACAATATACTGTCAGCAGTTGAGGTAAGGGGCAGTTTCTTGCCAAAATGGCTATCTTTTGCCATAAAGAAAGCAAACTCCATATCGAGGTTCTTTGATGCCCATTATCCTTTTTTGAAGTAGATTGGTGCTGCCAGGAGCTGACGTGTCTCATTGTCATGAAAAGCCATATGTTATTAAAACATCTTAAATGCCATATTCTGTAGATCTCTGAAGTGTTTGAAGACCACCTGTCTATCTAAAATATATATTTGACCTTGAAAACACACCTAACATTACTACAAGTTTGATTGTTATAGGTGACTAACTACTAACCTGCATTTCTTTATTATTCTAAGTAGTTTGTAATAATAACTTTCAAGGACTAGAAATTTACATTACATTGTTAAATGAGCTGTATAGGTACAATACCTTAAACAGCAATAGAAACATGTACAGTATGTTCTAACAAAAATAACCTTAAATTTGTATCAATATACAAAAATCCATATCAATGTAAAGTATTTGACTAGTAGTTGCTTTTTTAGTTTAAAAGTAGATTCAATAATCTACACTTTTATCCTATCATTTCTATATCCCCCTTTTTCAGAATAAGATCCCTGAATCTAATCTCCTTTGTTCAGCTTTTTCTTTCTTGACCATTACCAGTAACAACTTGTAACCAACCCACCTAAATGATGACAAATATACATAACCCATTGAATAACAAGAAACTACCCACCCCACCTCTTGGGAATGTGGACATTGTGTTCTCTAGATTGCTCCTGGAAGGTGATAGCATCTCTAGGGGACCCTGAGAAAATTGAGATACTGGTCAAGTCCTGGGAGAGCTAGCTGTATCATTTGTTGCTAGTCTCTGTGTAATGGGAAAGTGTAGGGCTTATCTGAAATCCTGGCTGGAGTAGTGCATGAGGCTAGACCACCTAAGCTAGCTACCTTGAAATTGTCGTTTGTAGTCCAAAGCTGATCTTTATGTAGTGTTTGTCAGCTTAGTGACATTTCCACAATCTAGGCGGAATCATTGTGGGGCCCCATGATCATTTTGGAGACTTCAAAGGTCACTGTTAGGAACGGTCACAGTTCACTGCAGAAAACTTTAATATTTTAAATGTCGTATGCAGCAGATATTGGAGAGGTTAAAGAACCACAGTTTGTTAAGTACATCTGGAGTACACAAACTTAATTCCTAGTTACCCAATTCAGACTCAAGCCTGAAATCATGTACACAAAGATAGATGCAACCTTTTTCTAAAATTGGTACTCTATATGACCATTAATATCATGACAGAAAGTTTAAATATATATATATATATATCTTATATTAAATAGATATAGAAATCTTACAAATTTTGAAATAATATTTATACCTTAAAAAAAGATTTAGAGTCAATACCAAAGGGTCATGAGATTAGTAGCAATAGAATAGTCCCCTAATTTTGTTTTTTTTCTGTCCCATACCAGGTGGCTCTTCTGACATGAGACAGAGATTTTGGATTTTCCTTTAACAAGCATGTTTGGGTTTAAAGAAGGAAAGAGCCACCCTCCAACTCCAAAGCCAGCTTTAATTTTTAATTGAACTGGGACTACAAAAAGACCATTTGCCTTATATGTCTATAGAGAACAGCAGAAACAAACATTTAGGGAGATTTATGAAATTTTATCCTATTGGAAATGTGCTATAACATTAGGGCAGTTTACTCTTTTTCTTGGGACATTTTCTCTGGATGATTTGTCCCTTTTCTTCAGATGTCTCACTTGTCTAGTGGTCTTCAGATTCTTTTGCTAGATACCTTCATTCTCCTGGAAAGACAAAAACAAAAGCCTGCCCCAGCCCTAACTTTGGGGAGTTTCCTTTTTGGCATTTTATCTGATCAAATAAAAGGCATTTGTTAGTCTTATAAGTTAGTTTAGATTGGATGACCAGGCTGTTGAACTGTCACCTCTTCTAATCAAGAGACTTTTCCTGTTTGAATCTAATCTTTATCAATTTTGATGGTATCCATAGCTTTTCTTCTCCTGTGGAAACAAAAGCAAAACCTCTTCCCCAATGTAACCCATATCCTGATTCCCATTCTGAGGACAACACATCTTTAAAGTATAGTATGGCATCTATCTAATAGATAGATAGATAGATTATTGGAAAACTACCACTTAGGCAGAACTAGAACATGCTGCCTAATATAGAATTTCTAACCCAAGATGTTTTAAACTTGGTAAGACAAATTTTACATATGAGAAAACTTAAGAGTAAATTATTTTAAAAAGAAGAGTATAGGACTGATGTCTGGTACATAGTATAAATGACAGCACTATGGAAAGTTTGAGGACCAAACAGCTACTTCGTCAGGGGCTGCCCTTTCCCTCTCCCTGGAAACTTGGCAAGTGGAGCTGGACTCAGGGAGAGACAAGCAATGGTGTCAGCAGGAGTCCCTCTCTGCTCTTCTACAGCCAGACATGTTAGCATTTTTTCTCTGTTGCCAAGAGGCCTAGTTTGTTATTGGTTTCTAAGTTGTATTGCCATTGCATCATTAACTGCCAGACCTCTGTCACACTAAACGTGCTGGGGCTGTTTTCCAGGTCCAGGAATACCGAGAAGCTCTGGAAGGAATCTTAATCAGGGGCAAAGATGGGATCCACTTGGTGCCAGAACTCTATGCCATCCCACCAGACAAGGTAATCAGGTGGTGGTAAACCTCTTGTGCTGTTCATTTAGACTGTGTGAGTTAGAACTTGGCTCTTTGGTATTCTCCTACCTTTTAGGCCAAATGATCTTTTTCTCCAGAAGTGGTTTCTAAAGGCTAGTTTTCCTATCCATCATAAGGAATTATGGCTTTGAGAAACATGTGGAACATGCTTGACTATGGATATCCTAGGGCGGCAGCAGCTAAAGACCTTTGAAGCATACGTGTACCTAGTCTTTGTTTGAATCAGGCCCATACACACATGACCAAAGGACATGAAAGAGCTTGACTATACTGAGGGAGACTCTGGAACCTGTCCAATCTAAGACAACCCTGGATTCCACTCAGGGACCAGACCCCACTCAGTCCTACCAGCCTAGACCTAGTCTGAGCTTCCAGTGACTCCATGTTCCCATTGTAGCATGAACAGACATTTCCTGTTATCCAGGCTTTCTTAAGACACGTTAAGGACAAGACTTTTGTTGTGCCTCACCATACAGATGAAGTTACAGAATCTGCCAGGGATGTTTTCTATGTGTCATGACGTCTCCTGCACATTTCTTCATTTTATACAGTATATTTAGCTTATATCCTAGGCACCAGCATTGGACAGTATTTTACCTTAATTTCATTTTGTGTTAGCTTTGCAGGTGAGAGTTGGCAAGGTTCTTCAGTCACATCAATAACATTTAGAGACCACTGGGAAGGAATCTTGCAAGACACCACAAAGCTATATGGCAGCTTTGTACAAATTAGGAAAGTCTGGGACTGTGTGGCATGCAGCCTGTATGCTTGGGAAAGGTGCCACCGTCTCTGGACCCTCCACTGCACAACTGGGGGCTAGTGAAAGTGTGTCCAGCAAACATGTAGTGAGCAGCTGCTCCATGCCTGGCACAGCCTAGTACATAAGGTGCTTCTGTATTTTTGAGTCTATAAGGTGAAAGCAGAACTAGGCTGTGAGATGGAGGCAGCCACAGAAATGGAAGCAAAGACAGGCTACAAATGTACCTGTAAATAGTAGTTCAGAAGGACCAGAATAGGGAGGAGAGGGATGCCTCCAGGAAGAGGCAGAATTGAACTCTAGCGGGGAAAAAGGGCAAAACAAGTTCATTTTTGACCTAAAAAGCTTGTCTGCTTTTTGTTCTTTGCAATAGATAGTCTCAGTCTAGATTGTTGCAGTCTTCCTTAATAGTTGCATTTCAGTGTATTTGATGTGTATGTAATGTGCTAGTCAATTGTAAATAATGTTATACATTATAAAATATATAGAGAGTTCTGTAGAAAGAAGAAACCATTTGCTATCCCTAATGCTATGACTCAGTAATAACCACTATTGCATTTTGGAGAATTTCCTTCCGTACTGTTATTCTTTCTTGACTATTTGACTACCAAGTGATAGTTCCATTCAGTGTGTGCAAAACTTAAATTTTTGAATGTTTACTATCAAGAAATTTAAATCTTTATTAAGCATATTGATAATATTAATCCACAATACTGAGAATAAACTCCCCCCAACACACACATAAACACTTGATACAGTTTTTTTTCCCTTATAGAGGGATAAATGTTTCCTGTTTCCTTTGAATGACTACCTTAATCAATGTTTCAATGACTAAAACCTTAAAGGGAAGCATGGAGTTTAGAAGGAGAGCATCCCATATGTAGCTGGCACTGTCCTCAGAGCGAGCAGGCATTGCTAGGATTTAAAAAAAGCACAGAAGCTTATGTTGCTAAGATAAAGCTCTGGGGAAATGCCACTTTCTAAAGTGGTGGTCTGGGGAGTGGTAGCAGCACTGTTGGTTTTCCTCAGTGCATAGTGCCACCTTCTGGTAATTTTCTTGCATGGGCACACATCCCTGGGGATGGTAAGCCAGCAGAAGAAAGCAGGCTTGACATCCAGCTATGCACTGTGCATCTGCAGGCTGCTGTTTGGGTTGGGCTTTTATGAGAACACAGCCATCCATAAGCAAGAGCTGTGGAGCTTCCTGCTGCCCAGAGCTGGGTATAGAGCAGGAAGGTCAAGCTTCCAGCACCAGCGGCCCCGGGTATGCTTATGGGAGGAACACTGGCCTCGGACCAGGCCAAGATTTGAAATCCCGCTCTGTTGCTTATAGCCTTGGAGTGCTGAGAGAGGAAGTTTTTGCCTTCTGAGTTCACCATCCTGTATTGCACAGAATTGGTCTGGAGGCTGAGAACTGCTTTGTAACTCTTCAGTGTGTTCCCCAAATATAGGCTATTGCAGGCCTTTGTGTCCTCTGACATTCTGACCTTGAACTTTTCATTTTCTCTGCCAGGTGGATGAAGAATACAAGAACCCACACACAGTAGACCGAATTCCACTGGGGAAGCTGCCCCATCTTTGGGGACAGTCCTTGTACATCCTCAGCTCCCTGCTGGCAGAGGTAGGCTTTCTAGGCTGGAAAGCCATCTATCCATCTGATTGGAGGTACAGGAATCTGGGAAGAGTACAGTGGTTCTCTGTACTGAGTGACTATTAATAGTCTGTGCAACTTCATTACCTTCCAGGTCGCCTGGGCTGTTTTGGGCCCCAGGTTTCTCTCTGGCCTTTCATATCCATATTTACAATAAAACCAATTTAGATCAGCTACATGCCATGCTCCCTGTCTCCCTCTCAGCAGAATCTCTGTTATTTAGTTAGAATCTGTTTGCATTGTTGCTCAGCAGACATGGGGACCTTTTCAGCCAAGATTAGCACATCTGATCCTAGAAGAGACAGGGTTAAGAAGTTATTGGATGGGCTAGAAGCTCTCTCAGCCCAGGACACAGGAAGCAGAAGGGCTCTTCAGATCTCTCCCTAGAAAGAGACAGCAGGCACAGGTCCTTCAGATACCACAGCCCATACCAACCCACCTCCTGGTCCACTCCCTCTTGCCCCCAGGCTTCTGTTGGAAAAGCTTTAAAGTGAATCTCCCAGTCTTGAGTGAGAATTCTGGTGTGGGGAAGGAGCCTAAAGAAGAAAGGGACTGGCCACCTAAGGCTGGTCAGCCTGTGTGCTCTGCCACCTATAAAACCGGGGGAGAGGACAGGGCACCAGAATGTTACTGGGGTGCTGGCGTGGTAAAGACCAGTGAAAGAAAGCACAGTGGACACATCCCCTGGGGACACTGGTTGCTGAGGTGATTCCCAGGTATATTTAATCTCCCAAGTTCCATGGTCATGACTTTTTTATAGGACTGCACATATATCCTCTTGAAAGTCAATCCTGTAGCCAACCAGCTCAGTGACTTTTGGCAGGTCTCTTAACCTCGCTGGGCCTCAATTGCCTGTACAATGCATTCCAGCTCAGATTTCAGTACGTGTGAGGTGAGAAATAACTTAACTCCACTCCTGAGACCTCCTCTCCAATATACAAGTCTTCCTAGGGCCCAGCAGTAGGTCCACTCCATCTCAGATCACCTTCATCCCCTTTGGATGCTTGGATCATTTCTAGAACGTGTAAGAAGGTATATTTTTAAAGAGCACAGTCAACAAGATGGGGAGAGTTTTCTGTCCAAGCAGTCAGCCCTGGACCGAAGTCTCCCTGTAAGCACTTTCGTGTCAGCTTCCCCACCCGTGGACTGCTGATGGACACAGGAGACTCGAGTGTGACAGTGTACACGCAGGAACTCAGCTAGCACTAGTAATAACTTTCTTTTCACTCACACAATGTGGGGGCATGTTTGAGTAACCCTCGGAGCTGAGCACCAAGCATGCAGTACATTTATTAGTAGCTGTCTGAGTAGCATACTCTGTTAGGGAGAGAGAATCAACAAATATGAAGAAAAGGTTTTCGAGGGTGTGAGCCCCCAATATGTCATTTTCAAGTCTAGGAGCACGGTGAAATCTTAGTTAAAGCAGTGTTTCATAGTGTTAATGCTCCTCTCTTCTTAGGGATTCCTTGCCACTGGTGAAATTGACCCCTTAAATAGAAGATTTTCTACTTCAGTCAAACCTGATGTTGTAGTACAAGGTTTGTGAGCGTGTTTCCTATCCGTCTCTACTGTATAAAAGCAGTGTTGATTTTTCATTCACCTTGTTCCCCAGTGCCTTTTGGAAAAACTCTGAAGGATGTTTAGCTGGGTTCTAGCAGTGCATACCTGTAATCCTAGGACTTGGGAGGCCGAGGCAGGAAGGTCAAGAGTTCAAAGCCAGACTGGGGAGGTAACTCAGTTGGTAAAGTGCTTACTTAGCATGTACAAGGCCCTGGGCTCAATTTTCAGCGCCATATAAACTGAGACATGATGGCATGCACCTATAATCCTAGCATTAGGGAAGTAAGAGCAGTAGGATCAGAAGTCAAGGTCACCTTTGGCTTCTTAGAGAGTTTAAGGCCAGTCTAGTTTATGTAGTAAGACCTTGACACAGGAAAAAAGATATAAAGAGTGTGTGTGTGTGTGTGTGTGTGTGTGTGTGTGTGTGTGTGTGTGTGTGTGATTCATTGTACAGTAAGATGTAGGCATCTGTGAGAAACCTTGTATAACTCGGGCAGGCCCCCAAAACACTGGGATTGTTCCCACCCAAAAAGTGCAGTAGTTCATTTGTCCCTTTGAGGTCTCAGGTCTTGCCACCTGCTTCCACCCTCCCTTCCTTCCTCTTTAGCCAGTTCCTCCTCCAAAAAGGTGAGAATCCCAGTAGGGCTACCTCTCCCAGGGTACCCCAACAGGCCATGTCTCAGGGCTGCTAGGATTCTTGCTCTTCCCCAAGCAGTCCTGCAGACAACGGAGATGGCTATGGAGGAAGCTTTCAGTTTAGGTCTGGTCTGTGGTGTGCACTTAGAGCAGCAACCCCTTCCGTTTCCTCTACTAAGGGACTGTGACAGCTCTGACACATTCAGAGTGCCTTATAGAACACTCAGATACTGTCAAATGTCAGTCTGCTGTGTATATATATAACGCATTGCCCCTAAATTAAGCTACATACTTTTCTTTATTTGTGTATTGTTTTTTGGTCCTTTGAAACAGAGTCTTACTTCATAAAACTGGCCGTCCTTGAATTCACTACATAGCCAAAGCTGGCCTTGCACTCACAGACATCCTCCTACCTCAGTCTTCCAAAGTGCTGAGATTATAGGCATGAACCACCATGCCTGGCTTAGGGTGTACACTTCTTAAGGATAAGGCTTGTATTCTCTTCTGTGTTGATTGACACCTGTACACCCACACATTGAAAATAATGATTGAACAAATAGGAAAGCATTCCTCTTTGGGGCCACCGGCCCATTTTAATGAGCATGCCCATAATACAATGAGAAGAGCTACAAGTTGTTACCTCATCAATAGTGTATACAGAGTACAGCTAACCACCATAACATTCTGATTAGGTGACATTTATGACATTGCTTATCTCCATGAAGCTTAAAGGTTAACTTATTCACTCATGGATCTCAGTTGACAGCTAGAGGTGGGAACCTATTATTGATATCCTGGTAGGCTGATCCAGCTATGCTCCTTAGTCTCCACACTTGACCAACACATATTCTGCTAATTTGACTCTTAAATCTACAAGAGTTCTTTTCCAACTGTGGGCTGGGATTTACTAATAGATTTCATCCAGCATTTTTTTAATCTATTGATTTTATTTTTCATTATGTATATATGTGTGTGCATCTGAGTATGAATTTATGTGCAGTACCCAAGGAGACCAGAAGAATGTGTTGGGTCCTCTGGAGCTGGAGTCACAGGCAATTGTGAGCCACCTGAAATGGATGCTGGGAATCAAACTTGGGTCCTCTGCAAGAGCAGCGAGTGCTCTTAACTGCTGAACCATCTCTCCACCCCAGCATTTTTTTAGTGTAGTAGAACAGAGCAGCATTATCAGAGGATCTCACATGGAGTAACTGGTCAGGGGCTGTTTTAATAACTCATGCAGATCCTGTGCGGTGCCTCAAGAGGTAGAGGTGATAGCACTTTGCCACCAAGCCTGACCGCCTGAGTTCAATCTCCAAAGTCTACGTAGCGGAACAAGGGAATTGACTCCTGCAAGTTGCCCTTTTATCTCCACACACATCCTTTGGCACATGCATGCCCCTCTCACACACAAACAGTGGAGGACGGGATCTCATGTGATTGTGTCAGACCGTGAGGCTCTCTCCAGTTTCAGTTCCAACTACTCTCTGAAAGAGGCAGTCTTATGGAGAGTGGCAGCTGTGTGACTTTGATAAATGTGGAATTCTGCTTGTCAGTGGAAGTTTCAGAAGGGATGGTTTTAGAAATGTTGGCCAGTCTTGCATAGCCAGCACTCCATTTATTGAAGGCTAGGGGAAGAGGGGGATTAGGCTCCAGTTCTGCCTCATCTATTGTAGGCTAATTAAGCATTCTCATGGCTTCTCTTAAGGTTCCCTGGGAAGATGAGATCATGGGTATTAAAACCCTTTAAAAAGCATCAGGTGGTATGTAAATGTAAGGAGGTAATGTTCAGCTCTCAGTGGCATTTATATGTATCATATGTTCAGCACTGCCCCCCTCCAGCCTATGGATATAATGGTGGGATTTGGGGAAGACACCCCAACAATAGCTTCGCCTTTGTTCTCTGGACTGAGCATGGCCCTGAGTCCCTCTAGTTTCCAAAAGGCTCTGCTGCAGTTGGGCAAGATACCAGCTGCTTCCTGTGACTGTCCTCCTCTTCTGCAAGCCCCTTCCCAGACTCCATCCCTTTGCCCACACACTGCTTTCTCATAAAGGCAGGCAGTTCTAGTATGATCGATACCACCCGGTCATCCCTGATGTGGCTCTAAGCTAAGGCTAATGTCTGCATAGGCTGCCAGGACCTGGATACTTGGAGGCCCCTGACAGCCAGAAAGCCAAGGGCTCGAACCAGCTGGGATGGGTGCTCTTTCTCTTCTGTGGGGTTTTGTGCTGTGCTTCTAAGTGGCCAGACAGTCCTGCTTCTACCAGTGTCTCCACCAGCAGGCCCGCTTTCTTTTCTAGGGAAAAGAAAGATAGCCTCTCCTTCTCTCTCTCAAGTTAAAGCATTCCCTGTAAGCAGACTGCCATATTCTCAATTCCCCTGCCAAAATTTTGGGAGCAAGAGCACAGATTTCTGACGTCCCCTGAGGTAGCTGTTTCTACTCCTAACCCTGTGTGAAAGGACACAAGGCATATTTAGATAAATGTAGACCCAGACAGAGGCAAGACATTATTTCAGATAGGTTAAGTTGGTGTAGAACCTATTGAAAACTATTTCTCGAAGCTCTCAGACTGTCCTGTGTAGTGAGGGCACTTGACAGATATGCATTGTATGTGTTGAGGTGCATGTCTAGTGTTGGACAGAAGGGAGAATCGTATTTCAGTGTGCAGAGACACCAGACATGAATCTGATGCGGATTCTGTGTTCTCGTTTGCAGTCGCTGTTTTGGCAGAAAACAGTCACGTTAAGGGGCTATTGCGGCAACATGGGGTGAATGTCCAGAGCATTGCTGATGTGCATCCAATTCAAGTCCAGCCAGGCCGGATTCTTAGTCACATATATGCCAAACTTGGTAGGTCAGGGAAGTATTGGGGGATAGCTGGCAAAGAGGGCCTTTCTAGGTTCTAGGTTTGGGTTTGAGAAAACTTTGTTGTAAGTTCTGGAGACCTGGGCAGAGCACTAGGCAGGTCAACCAGTGGGTCCTCTCCATTGTGAAGAATGGACAGGCAAGCAGATTCCCCTCAGCTCAGCCAACCCATACTGCCATAAGAGGGCCCCACTGTTTGGCAGATCTGTTGGAGAATAAGCAACTCCCTTTGAAATGTCACAGTTGAAAGAGTCATGGGTGTCAGGATGCAGCTTCTAATTGTTATCTGTGGTACCCCCAAATACTCATTTTACCTATTAAAGTAGGAGTTGGTTCCCTTTTCTTAGAATCTGAATTTGTTTGGTTTATGGCTGAGTACTAAGTAAATTCAAAGCCAGTATTAATAAAGTCCTTTTAATAGTTATTCATATAGAACAAACTGACATTGTTCATGTCCATGCATGAAGAGAGGGGGTAGGATTTGTTTCTCTGTTTAACTTTGTCCCTCTTTTTGAAAGGCTGTGGTATTGGGAAAACAAACCCCTGAGTATATTGTCTGACACAAAAATAAGCCCAGCCTTATTAGCCTAGGTCACCAAGAATAGCTCTTACTTTATTTCCTCTAACTCCAGTTTCTCCTTTCTATTTCAAATAGGTCGAAATAAGAATATGAAGTTGGGTGGTCGACCATATCGGCACATTGGTGTCCTTGGCACCTCTAAACTCTATGTGATTAGGAACCAGATCTTCACTTTTACACCCCAGGTAAAAAGAACAGGCCAGCTGAGCATGGTTGTGCATGCTTTTAATTTCAGCATTAGGGAGGCAGAGACAGGTAGAACTCCATGAGTTCAAGGCCAGCCTGGTCTATGTGAGTTCTAGACCAGCCAGAGCTATATGGTAAGACCCTAACTCAAAAAAAAAAAAACAGAAGAAAAAAGTGGGGGCAGTAGAAAATAAGCCAGCATCCAGCATCCTCTCATTAAGTTCTCTTTTCTATCTATAAGCATTTCTCCTTCAAACGTGGAAGAATTTTATATGCATGGGATCAGGTGGAAGTATAGAAAATGCTTACAGTAGGTGCTCAGTTGATGTTACTTGAATCAAATTGAATATGTCATGACTTCCAGACATGAATTTTAAAGAAATCCACATTGCTTTACAATGTGACATGTCCCTTGGCTCCTATCAGCTAACATGAGTAGTCCCTAGCCTTTGTGAAGGTTGTCCTAGAATCCTCAGAATGACATACAACTGCATTGGTTTGCAGGTCCCCAGCCCCTTCCTGAGATTCAGAATCCACTGACTGTAGTACTTACCTTTAGAATGTTTGTTCCTAAAGAAAACTAAACTAGTGGAAGCATATACCAAAAAAATGTTTTCTCCATTTGAGAAGCTGGAAAGATTAACAATGTGGTCATTTTGTCAGTTGTGAGTCACAGCATGGACCCCTGCCCACCTGCACATGTGGTTGGTTGTGGGGTCTTGCCTCGGCAGCTGCCACTTTCAACCTTGCAAACTATTTCTCTTAGTTCCAAGTTCTAACTGCTGAGGTGAATGTGCACGAGCACAGAGGTCAGGAGGACAACTGGATTTGCATGAGTATGTGGTAGTGCCTCTGATGGGCATTAAGCAGGCATCAGTCAGATGGACAGTTTTCCCAGCTCTCCCTCACCTGGGAAGCATTTGCGAACCCGGTATCTCCAAAAGGGGTAGCAATCACAGGCTCTTATTTGCCCTCAGTGGTGAGGAAGACGCTTAGATCCCCTATGGGAAGAGCTGAAGGCAGGTGCAGAAACACACCTTCCCTTTCATACCAGTATAGCTGCAGCTTCTGGGCAGGTGACAGGTTATTATGTCTCATCTCAGAGAAAGTGGCCGCCTGATCAGAAGATTGAGGCCAGTACCAAATATCTTCCCTGGCAACAGGTTCAGGATCAGTGCTGCCCCGAGTTGACAGGTGCCGTGTGGAAATAAGTGAAGGGTGGCCCTTGACTTTGGCCTGTTCTAACTTTCAGTTTACGGACCAGCATCACTTCTACCTGGCCCTGGACAACGAGATGATTGTGGAGATGCTGAGGATCGAGCTGGCCTATCTGTGCACCTGCTGGCGGATGACCGGCCGCCCCACACTCACCTTCCCTGTCACGCACACCATGCTCAGTAATTCTATGAACTCCATCTGTTGGGTCATGGGCTCTTACCTAAATGTTTAGGACAGTTCCTGTGGACAGTGTCAAGTACCGAAGGGGATCCTTAGCCATTTGACTTCTTTGTCTCGGGAATCTTCTGTACCATAAGGGTTTTGATTGGGTTGTGCTGGTGAGAACATTGCAGTGCATTGTACTCCCAGATGAAGAAAACTCATTCATCTTTTTTTTCCTTAGCCAGTGATGGATCAGATATTCATCCTGCAGTTCTTTCTACAATCAGGAAACTAGAAGATGGATATTTTGGAGGTGCTAGGTAAGTTGGGATTTCTTTTCATTAAACAAGAATAACATTGACCTTCCTGAAAGTCTCTTACTGTCCTCTTCCCACTGTTTGCATCAATTTCTGAATCTAGACATGCAGAATATTAGAGTAAGAAGGAAGCTAAGTTAATTCCATCTCCCATGGACAACTTGAATCAGGTCTAAAGCAACATTGGTCATTGCTTATTAAACTTTCCTGGGCACCAGAAGTCTACCATCTTAGAGAGTGAACATCGCAGTCTCTTAGAGGTGTTATCCTTCCTGCAACATGACCTAGGGAGGGGCCAGAGGTACTCAATGGAAGCTGACTTGAAAGATTTCTCAGTGGCCCTCAGAAGCGAAGCACCTGATTAGTCCTGCATGAGTCACTGTCCACCAGCTTCAGTGGCATGGCACCTATTTGGGTCTGTTGTCCTAGAGCACAACTCTCTCCAGTATGATTCTCAGGCACCTTAGGTGAATAGGGTTGCTAACTCTACAGGAACCACCTTCTCATTTTGTCCTTCTGAGTGACCCACAGTAGAGGATTTATCTGTAGCTTCTACATCTTCATCTCCATGAATCTCTGGGAGTATGTCAGATAACTTCCCAATGGAGCCTCACTATCCAGTCAGACCATGAGACCTTCCCCAGGCAGAGAGGATTCCCTTGGGCTAGCTCACCAGCTGCTGACAGTGTTTGGAAGTCAAGTTACCTCTTCATACAGCATCCCACCTGTTGCCACAGGGAAAGCATGATTTTTTTTTTAATTTTCAGATAAAATATCTTTTACCTTGCCATTTACACCATACCTAAGTATGCAGCTCATGATGTCAAGTCCATTTCTATCATGTGAAACAGATCTCCAGGACACTTTTCATCTTGCAGAACTAAAACACCATATGCAAGAAACAGCCCTCTGCTGGCCTGCCCGCCTGCAGCAGCCTATCTATTTTTGTGTCCCCGTGGTTTTAGGCAGACAGCTTGTATAATGTAAGAACTTTTAATGACTGGCTCCTTTTACTACCTCACTGGTGTCCTTCAAGGTGAACGGAACCTTTTTTTAACTTCGGCCCCACGTGGTTTTCTTTGCAGCTCCTGAAGTTGTCCTCTGTACCCTTGTAGCTTCCTGTGGGCCCCACTGTAGCCTAGAAGTGGCTTCCCGTGCAGGCTTCCCTTGGCCCCTTAGGAGTGTCAGTCAAGACAGTCCCCAGTGTGGTACTGTCTACATTTGCAGGGCTAGCATTGGAACTCCCATCAGCATCCACTTCGGAGCAGTTTGCCTCTAGCTTGCCTTAGTTGCCACCTGGTAGACAGCATCATGGCCGGAAGAAAATATCATAGGCCTATAATAAACCATCTTACCAAATACATTATTTTATTGAAATCTGATCGCTGTAAAAAGAATATAGTGTGCAGTTAGGAGTTTTGCAATGTGCCCTGAATATTGTCTCATTTAGTCTTTGCTTTGTGGCAAGCTACAGTCTCATCTATGGGTAAGGAACCGTGAGCTCAGAGTGCCAGGGCTATAAGACAAATAGGTATAGGAGCCCTTTGGTGATCCAGAACCAACCTCTAACCCTTAGACCTAGGGCCTCCTGTTTACAAGGCACTGGGAACAGAACCATGGAAGAAATTGGAATGCTGAGGCTCTCTCAGCTACCTGTTGTAATCAATTATGGTTTGTTTTGTAGCACTAGGAATCAAATCCAGGGCCTCAGGCTTACATGCTCTCTACCTCAGAGCAATACTCCAGCCCCCAATTCAGTTCTTGATAATTAAGGTTGAGTCCCATTTGGGTTTCTTCATATTTAAGGTTGTTTTTGTTTCGTTTTGTTAAAAAAAAAAGTTGAACTCACTGTACCTACTAGACCTACTTGGAGTCTCCTGCTACCAAAAGCTTTTTAGGTGACTGCCTTCCTTTGAGCTCTCTTTAGCCTCAGAAAGCCCGCTGCTTTCACCTGCATCAGAGGAAAGGTTTCCATTGCATTTTGGCTTTCCAGGACCACCTCCCCAACCCCGGGACAAAACAAAATGAGCCTTGGAACTGGCCTTTTGCTCTCCATGAGAAGGCTTTTGTTCAGTTAAGGACAGACTTCTCTTCCCCAACTGTCGTCTTGTCCTGTGCCTATTGAAATGTGGGCACCTATGAGGTGTTGTATTGCATACTCTGATTTCCTCCATAAACAATCTATTCTGGATTCTTCGGTTCTCATGCATATTAACTAAATCCTGATCTGATCCTGGGAGTTCAGAGGGAGGTCCTGTTGTCTTCCACTTCAATATCTGACATTTCTGTAGGGCAGAAAGCGTGTGGGCTCCCAGTATCTTAGTTGCTGATACCTCTTTAGCAAGACCCAAGCTGCTGGTTTTCAGTGGAGCACTTCTCAGCCCAGTACAGTAGGGCCTGTGCTGGGTGCATCGGTGTCAATGTGAGGATGGTAGGTTAATGGTGGGTTAATCCCGTGACTTGCTTAGAGAGAGACCCTTCACTCAGAGGCATGTGGCTTGCATCATAAATCCCCTGCACCTGTCTCACCATGGTTCATGGCAGGGACAAGCACACCAGGGGAATTACTGCTCCTAATCCAGTTTTTAAGGGAGAGAAATCCCAGAGCTTGATTCTAACTGAAAGGGGTTTACTCAGTTTATTTTGTAAAATTGTTAGCTGATCAGGAAAGTGGATTTGTATTTGATAGGTTTGGGGACAGAAATGTGGCATGAATCTTTTGTCATTAAATGCTATGTGCTTTCACTTCATACTTGTGAATAAATGTTTTGATGTTTTTGCTTTTTGAGGCACAGTCTTATGTTGTCCAGGCTGGCTTCAAACTTTCTGTGAGGCTGAAGATGGTCCCAACCTTCTGGTCCTCTTGCTCCTACTTCCCAAGTGATCGAATTACAGGCGTTCCCCACCACGCCCAACTATTGTATTGAGTCTTTGGGTTTGTTTCTTGTCTTGATAGGGCCAATAGTTACTGACTCCTACAGAGGTGTGAACTAGCTGGTGAAGAGTTTCCCAGTGATTCTCTACCTGCATCCCTAACATAGTACCTTCTTGACAGAGTAAAACTAGGAAACCTGGCAGAGTTCCTCACTACCTCATTCTACACCTACCTGACCTTCCTGGATCCAGACTGTGACGAGAAGTTGTTTGATGACGTCAGTGATGGGAGCTTTAGTCCTGACAGTGAGTCAGACATAGGAGGATACATGGAGGACAGCACTCATCCAGGTACCTTGCGGCGGGCTTCCGTGGATTGTTGGTTGAATTGGTTTAAACCTTGACGCTATGATAAAATTGCCTAAGACCCAAATACAGAAGGCAGTTGACAAGTGAGCTAAAAGCAAACAAACGAAAACAAGGCATCTGAAGATTCTGCTCACTCAAACAAATGAAGTGCTGGTGTAAGAAACTAAATTACATGGGTGCCCTTGAAAGCAGGGCTTCATCAGCCCCATAGGAAAGTCTCAGGTACAAGACTGCTCATAGATTGAAATAAATTGTCTCCCATTTATTTATTTACTCTCTCTGTCTCTGCCTCTCTATCCCTCTCTCTCTCTCTCTCTCTCTGTCTCTCTCTCTCTCTCTCTGTCTCTCTATCCCTCCCTCTCTCCCTCTCCCTCTCCCTCCCCTCTCTCTTTGTGTGTATGTGTGACATACCATGACATATATAACATATGTAGGGGTCAAAGGACAGCTTTGGGAAGGTGACTCTCTTGCTCCCCCATGTGAATCCTGACGATTGAACTGTGCTTGTCGAGCTTGGCAGCAGCAGGCACCATTGCCCACTGACCCATCTCAGCAGCCCTCTTTTTACTTGTTTCTGGTTTTTTTTTTTTTTTTTTTTTGATTTTTTGAGACAGGGTTTCTCTGTGTAGCTTTGCGCCTTTCCTGGAACTCACTTGGTAGCCCAGGCTGGCCTCGAATTCACAGAGATCCGCCTGGCTCTGCCTCCCGAGTGCTGGGATTAAAGGCGTGCGCCACCACCGCCCGGCTGTTTCTGTTTTAATATGGTCCATTTGCCCCTCAGACCTCGGTGGTTCATTTGCACCAGCTGCTCCTGGTGCTCCTTCAAGGGGTTTGCACAGCTACTTAAACTAAATCCTGACCGGAGGGTGAGCCCAAAGCTTCATGCATGCCTGTACTGCTGAGCTGCACTGGCAGGCCCTTACGAAACAGATCCGTAAAAGAGAAACACATTGCTTCACTTTTGAAAGGAATAGTAGGAATGACCTAGTTTTGATTAGATATGAGGGGTGAAACCCCACACGTATATAATATGTCTTCATCTGAACATGGCTTTGGATCAAAGTGATCATTTCTACTTTGTTTGTTGTTTGTTGTTTGTTTGGTTTGGTTTTTTGAGACAAGGTCTCTCTGTGTGGCAGCCCTGGCTGCCCTGGAACTCACTCTGTAGACCAGGCTGGCCTTGAACTCACAGAGGTCTGCCTGCCTCTCCCTCTGAATGCTGGACTTAAAGGCGTGGGCCACCACCACTGGGCTCTGTTTTTACTTTTAGACAGCGTTTCTAAGTGATGCAGAAAGCTCCATAAGGCTTAGCTTATTCTAAGATTAAGACAGCATGTCAGCTGCTGTTCTTCAGGTTGTTCTCATATTCTACTGCTTGCGTTGGGATGGTGTGACTTAAACACTGTCTCATTCTGAATTTCCTTAGCCCACAATGAAGATTTTTAAACAATAAATTTATATATACATATGACACACCTGTCACTAGCTTTATCCTTTTAGTGTGAGTGGAGGTGCAAATATATGTTGCTGAATGTTGTCTCCTCAACAGCTTGTTTTCATGGATTCTTTTCCTTGGTTGTCCAATTACAGAAAGCCAAGATGAACTTGACCAGTATATCAACCACCTTCTTCAAAGCACATCCTTGAAGTGCTACCTGCCTCCTCTTTGTAAGAAGTCAGAAGACAGACATGTTTTCAGCGCTGTCCACTCCACTCGGGACATACTTTCTGTGATGGCCAAAGCGAAGGGTTTGGAAACTCCATGTATGTTATTAAGCTCTTCTGCCCATTAAGATACATTCTTTTATCAAAGTAATGTGTTAATATAATTTAAGTTGATCCTAAAAGACAAGATGTGCCCTCCTCCCCCAACCTTCTACTTCGATATGACCACTTTCAGCTCTTCTAGATGTTACTTCTGGCATTCCCATATTTCTGAAATAATGTGTTTACTTCTGTCTTTTGAGGTATCAATTTAGCCTATAATATTCTAGTGTGTGGATCAAGATTTAGCTGTCTTAAATTACCTCTCCTCTACTTTGTTCCCTAGCCTACAAAGGGAATTGTCTAAAACTTTAGTTAAAGCAGTCTTCACACTTTATGGTGCATATACAGATAGTATTCTTAACTGAACAGCATAGTGTACTATGATTACGTTCCTATTTTTACTTTCTGCTTTTCCTGAAATGAACATTGTCCTTTTCGCTTGCTTTTCTTCTTTCTAAGTCTTCCAGTATCCTCATAATAAAATTTCCACAAGGCGAGTCACATTAGTGAATCTCTTGAGTCTATTTCTTTGAGTCTGCAAAAAGTCTCCCCCTTTCTGGGCCAGCTGTGCTGTAGGCCTGCTCCCTTGACTTGCTTTCTGGGTTAGTTCCTGTTTTCTGTACCTCAATTTGTCCTCTTTCTTAGTGCTATTATTTTGGTTGAAGACATCCAGTAGCCTTCTTAGAAACAACAGGTACTGGGTAACATTGAGCCTTTACGGGTCTGAAAATGCTTGCAAATGTCTTATACCCATTTGACAGTTTGACTAGGTGTAGAATCTAGATTAAAAATACATTTTTCTTCAGATTTTTAAAAGCATCACTTCATAGCATTAGTTTGTGTATATGTGTATTTGTGTGCGTGTGCGTGTGTGTGTCTGTATATGTGAGAAGGCTGATATTCAAACCTTGGGTGTTCCTCAACAAGGATGCTTGTTACCTTGTTATATTTACTTTGTTTTGTGTTTTTGAGACAGTCTCTCACTGGCCTGGGGCTCCCTGGTTAGGCTAGACTGGCTAGTTAGCAAGTCTTAGGGATCTTTCTTGTCTCTACCTCTAAAATATTGGAATTCCAGTGCATGTAGCCATGTCCAGCTTTTAATGTAGGTATGGAAACTCAGGTCCTCAGACTTGCGTGACAAGTACTTTTCTGATGGAGCATGCTTCAGTCCCTTGTCAGTATCAGCCTCAGATTTGGAATCCACAGCCTGCACATAAATGAAGGAGAACCATAGAATATGTTACATAAATATAGACAAGAAGATTCTCTCTGGGTAAGATGTTTGCTTTCTGATATGTTCTCACTTGACTTTTCCAAGATTTTGCCTTGAGCATACAGTTAGTTTTTTGATGAGTTCTTTATTGGCCACATTTAGTTTTAGTTACATTTTTTTAAAATTTATGCTATGTGGGTGTGAGCACACATGTCGAGGTCAGAGGGCAGCTTGTAGGGATTGGTTCTCCTTCTGTCATGTGGGTTCCCAGGATTGAGCTCAGCTTATGTGGCTTGGCAGTAAGCACCTTTATTCACTGAGTCATCTCACTGGCCTATGTATGATTAATTTTGTAAGTAGAGAAAAGTAAGCAAATAATTAAACATAAATCACACCTTTTAGTCACCACATTTTTTAATCATTTATTTTTGAAGTTCTAATATAATTATATCATTTCCCCCTTCCTATTCCTCCCTCCAAACCGTCCTATATATCCCTCCTTGCTCTCTTTGAAATCATGACCTCATTTTTAATTAATTGTTTTTATATGCATATATGTACATGTCCCAGAAAGCAAGACCCTCAGCTCCATTAACATTTCCAATTAGTCCCTTCCCTACTCCCAGGCAATCAGTCTTTCTGTCTCTATATTTTGTTCATTTTGAATATATAGAACAAGCTGATACATACCATATATAGGTTTTCATGATTGGCTTCTTATATATACATATAAATTTCTGAATATAACTTGCTCAATCTGTACAATGTTACTTGTATGTATGTTTTTAGGGCCAACTGTTTGATATTGGAAAACCAATTGGTATATTCTTTCCTGGAGAAGACTTTTCTGTAGCTCTCAACATTCTTTAGTTGACTATAGGGTTTGTTTTTGTTTGTTTCTTTCTTTCTTTCTGTGTGTGTGTGTGTTTGTGACTGAGACTTCATGATCTTTCTCCTATCTACTTTCATTGTGAAATATTAGAATGAAGATGTGTTACATTCACTTATGCTGTGGAACATTTGTTAATGATACAAAGATGTGTTGCATTATTTTATGTTGCATTTGTTTAACTCTGCGAAGCTGTGTTACTTTGCCTGTCTAAAATACCTGATGGTCTAATAAAGAACTGAACGGCCAATAGCAAGGCAGAAGAAAGGATAGGAGGGGCTTCCAGGCAGAGAGAATAAATAGGAGAAATCTAGGAAGAGAAGATCGAGGAGGACATCAGGGCCAGCCACCTAGCTACATAGCAAGCCACAGAGTAAGAAGTAAAGAAAGGTATATAGAATAGAGAAAGATAAAAGCCCAGAGGCAAAAGGTAGATAGGATAATTATGTTAAGAAAAGCTGGCTAGAAACAAACCAAGCTAAGGCTGGGCGTTCATAAGAAAGAATAAGTCTCCATGTATGTAATTAATCGAGAGATGGGTGGTGGGTCCCCCAAAGAGTAAAATTAAAAAAAAAAAACATATTTTGGCATGTCTGTTGTTGTTGTCTTTGTTCATCTCGTGTTTAGGTAGTCCTGTTAGTAAGACTGTGTGTGTGTAGCTTCTGACATTACTAAGAGACAGTCTTAATATTTTAGGATTTATAATGCATTGCTACAGGATCATCTGGCTTTCAAAGTTTTCTTAGATAAACAATTTAAGCTTTTATGTCTCTCATCCTTACATATGTTACACCTCTTTTGTGAGTTTCTTTTCTGAATTTGGTAACAAAGAAAACTATAACTAGCTAGTCTTCAACCCCATCAAAGACCCAAGAAGGATATAATATTACCTGAGTAAACAGGAAGTGCAGAGCAAGAAACTTCTAAAACTATAGAAATGACAGAAACATTTGGTTGCCTAGACAGTCACCCAAAGTTCCTCTGCAATGTTGGGTCATCCATCTTTGGCCTAAAGGCCTAGAATATCTGACAGACTTTTCTGTGAAGCAGGAATTTCAAAGGACTGTCCCACCTTGTCTTGGCAAAGGTCAACAGTCACCTTCTTTTTTGTGTTGCTTGTCCAATTTGGACAGCATACTGTCAGCAGTCGAGGCAAGGTCAGTTTTTTGCCCAGGAGCTAGCTTTGTTACAATGAAAGCAGACTTCATATGGTGGTTCTTTGATGCCCATCATCCTTTTTGAAGTAAATTGGTGCTACCAGGAGCAGACATGTCTCACTATCATGAAAAGCTTTATGTTATTGAAACATCTTAAATGCTATAATCTGTAGGTCTCTGAAGTGTTTGAAGACCACCTGTCTATCTAAAATATTATCTCTGTTTAACCTTGAAAACATACCTAACATGACTACAAGTTTGATTATTATAGATGATTATTAACCTGGATTTCTTAATTATACATTATATTTTTAAATGAGCTGTATTAGTACAATGCCTTAAATAAGAGTAGAAACATATATACAGTATGTTAAAACAAAAATAACCTTAAATTTGTATCAATATACGAAAATACACATCAATGTAAAATATTTAAGACTAGCAGTTGCTTTTTAGTTTAAAAGTAGATTCAACAATCTACCCTTTTTCCTGTCATTTCTATACAATATCCCCTTTTTTCTTTTCAGAGTAACATCCCTGAAACTAATCTCCTTTGCTTAGTTTTCCTCCCTAACTATGACCAATAACAATTTCCACCCCCTGCCCCAAACAATGACAAACATCCATAATCCACCGAATGACCAAAAACCACCCACCCCAACTCTTGGGACTGTGGCATCATTGTTTTCTAGACTGCTTCTTGTTATCTGGGGATGATAACATCCTTAGGGAACCCTGAGAAAATTGGGACTGTGGTCAAGTCCTGGGGGAGCTAACTGTATTATTTTTTGTTTAGTCTCTGTGTGATGGGAAAGTGTATCTGAAAGTCTTGACTGGATAGTTTGTGAGGATCATCTCAGCTCGCAGCTTTGAAGTTGCTCTGGATGCAGAATTTTGAGGAAACTGCAACAGAAGCATTCTGAGAGGCTGGATCACCTGGGCTACTTGTTTTTATTGATGTCTGGTTCTTTTTTTGAAAACACACAACCTTTTAAAGGTAACATAAATATCTGTATTAACACAAGTATGGAATGTGGTGTGCACAAGTCAACTAAAGGTGATTTTTTGTTCTATGTTTGAGCAGATAAAAAGCATCTTTTAACTTTGGACTGTATAACCAAACCTCTACCCATGCCATGTGAAAGGAAAGCATGTAATAATAAGTCATGAGGATTCTGTAGCCAACAAGATTTATCATGTCTCATCCAGTCTCACAGCTGTTCCCATGTTGAGGGATCAGCATTTATGTTACCTGTCCTATAGTCTTTCTTGGCTTTTTTTTGCTTCATGTCTGTAGCCAAGATTTTCAGGTCTCCCCCAATCAAATCTGATTTTCATTAATTTTGAAGGAATCCTTAGCTTTTCATTTCCTGTGGAAACAAAAGCATAACATCTTCCAATGCAACACATTTTCTGACCTTCAGTCTGAAGTTAAGACATTCTTTTTTTTTTTTTTTTTTTTTTTTTTGGTTTTTCGAGACAGGGTTTCTCTGTGTAGTTTTGCGCCTTTCCTGGAACTCACTTGGTAGCCCAGGCTGGCCTTGAACTCACAGAGATCCGCCTGGCTCTGCCTCCTGAGTGCTGGGATTAAAGGCGTGCGCCACCACCGCCCGACGACATTCTTAAAATATATAGATTGGTTTAATTTAGCATTTTCCATAATTCAGTGTCTCTCAGCAGCTATTGTTTTCTGTTCATTGGCATTTAAAAAATTCAAAGTCAGCAAAACACCATACAGGATCCAGACACCCTGTGTATTTCCCATTGTTTTTTTTTAAATTTTGTGTGCATTGGTGTTTTGCCTACATGTACGTCTGTGTAAGGGTATCAGATTTTGGGGTTACAGACAGTTGTAAGCTGCCATGTGGGTGCTGGGAATTGAACCTGGGTCCTTTGGAAGAACAGCCAGTGCTCTTAACCACTGAGCCATCTCTCTAGCCTCTGTATTTCCCATCTTTATGTGACTTTTTTTTATATTTCTTTACTCTGTCTTTAAAGGCTTTATTTTATTATTTTGAAACTATTTGGTTTTCTATGACTGTCTATACCCAATTTTTTTAGCATCTAGCACATTTTTAAGCATACTCTACCTGTTCAGCAGTTTTCTTGGTCTGGACCTGGCTTTACTGTGTGCCTGCAGCGTTCTCTGACCACAGGAGATAAACCTTGTAATGGTACACTGTGTGGCCTGTAATAATAAGTCATGAGGATTCTATAGCAAACAAGATTTATCCAGTCTCAGGGCTGTTGCCATGTCGATGGATCAGCATATATGTCACCTATCATGTATAACCAAACTTCTATCCATGTCATATAAAAGGATGACATGTAATAATAAATGGCACATGACACACTGGTAGCTGACTCTGCCCCCTCAGTTCTGTGAGAGCCTAGTCTTAAGATGGCTGCTGCAGAGCCACATTTACCTGTCCCAGCTCTGGGAAGCTGCTATATCCATGTTGCAGCAGGTGTTTCTATCTAGTCTCCTGCTCCAGTAGTGCACAGGCTACTCGAGCTCAGCTGTATTAAAGGGGCCATGCCTACCCAAGAGACCACTTTCTCAGGCCCTATGTGGATATTCAAGCCACATGTTGGACACCATATGAAGCATTTATCTAATTATTCTTTATCAGTAAAAACTCTGGAGTGAGATATCAGAGTAAGAACCTGAATGATCAGAGAAGTGGCAGAGAAGCAACCAGTGACTTCCCCTTTCTCTCCTTCCTTGATCCAAAAAGGCCAAGAATCTTTCTAAGCCCCACCCTACTACTTCCTGTATCTCTATATGTCCTTGGTCCTCCAAAACTTCTAGGACTAATTTGGTCAGCTGGTAGCTAGCTCTGATCTCTGATTCAAAGTAAACTTTACTGATAGCCTCAGGAGTGTCAGAGTATGATCAAACTATCCCACAACATTGTAACTTGTGTTTTTTCTATGATATGCTATGGTGATTTTCTTTTCTGGTCTTTTCTATTTGGTGTTCTATGTGCTTCTTATACATGCTTGGGTATGCCTTTCCTTTGGGGAAGTTTTCTTCTGTGACCTTCTTGAAAATCTGATCTGTGCCATTGACTTTGGATTCTTCTCCCTCAGCTATGCCCATAATTCAAAGATTGGTCTTTTCATGGTATCCCACACTTCCTATATTTTCCCCTTACTTTGTGTGTGTTAATTTTTTAATTCATATTTTTCCCTTCCTTTGTGTGTGTTAATTTTTTTTTAATTCATGTTCCTTTTTATTTGGTCTGTAGGCTCTACTTTGTCTTTGAGTCCTGATATTCTATCTTCTGTTTGTTCATTCTACCTGTAAGGCTTCCCTTTGAGTTTTCTAGTTAAATTATTGGCGTCTCCAATTCCATCTTCATTTCAGCTTGAGCCCCCCTCAGTGTTTCGTCTTCTTTCTGAATTCCATTCTCAAGTCCTGGATTGTTGGCACCATTTCCACCAGCTTTTATGTTTGTGTTTTCTTGGGCCTTAATCAGACATTTATTCTTCTTAAGCTCTTTCTATTTCATTTCATTGAGCTGTTTCTTTGTGTTTTCTTCAAACTCCTTGATTGAAGTTTATGGTTCTTTTAAATTCTGTGTACTGGGGTGCACCTAGGTAACTCTCCTCCAAAATTCCTATAGGACTTGTAAGCTTGAGAAAGAAGGTACTGGCTTGACCCTCTGTGTCTGTGTGTGTGTGTGTGTGTGTGTGTGTGTGTGTGTGTGTGTGTGTGTGTGTGTGAGAGAGAGAGAGAGAGAGAGAGAGAGAGAGAGAGAGAGAGAGAGAGTTCTTTTGTTAGTTCTAAGTCTGATATGGATAGAACAGCTTGGGACAGAAAAAAAGGATGTGTGGTTGTGATGGGCCTAGAGGTTGGAAATGGCTTGGGTGGAATGAAGTCAGATAGATAAAATATACTGCCCTGGCATATAGGATGCACTTCCTGGCCCAACCTTGGAGTATGGATGTAGATCTAGCTCGGTGGAAAGGTTGGATATGGCATGGGAGTGGCCTTTGGGTTGGGAGGTAGGCAAGGTCCATCCTGGTGGAAACCTAGAGATCGAATGTGGTGCAGGCTGAGGTGGCCAGGCTAGGCTGGAGCACTGGATGTGAGACCTGAGCTAGGTCTGGTGGGGTGAGAAAGGTAGGTGAATGAGGGAGAGGCTCACCAGGCTAGACCCTGGAGAAAGATAGGGGAGATCTGGCTATGTTGATTTTTAATCTTTCAAATATTAGCTGGCTTTGAAAAGTTTTAAGATCTTCTGGTCACCGGTTCTGAAATTTTAATTGTATGTCTTGACCTGGGAATGTTTTCATCCATTGTATTGGGTACTTAGTGGGCCTTCTGATCTGAAAATTCATATATATAAAAAAAATAAATAAAATAAAATAAGAGCTATAAAAAAATTCATGATTTTCAATCCTGTAAAGTTTTTCTAAAAACTTTGAGTCATTTTCTTCCTCATATTATTCCTGTTCTTTTTTCATATATTTATTTATTAACTTCTTGGAGATATTTTTATCATTTCTGTTCTGTTTTCCATATTTCTGATCTGTTCTGAGTACAATTAGCTCAACTTTTTGTCCTTCCCTTAATGGATTTTTTTCATTTTTGCTATTGTTTTAATTTTCATTCCCCAAATTCCATCTGTTCTTGTTTCATACATGTAATATAATGTGTTATGATTCTAAAAACATTAGAGACAGGGCTTTTTATCTTCATGTTTGCACTTTGTTCTCCCTAATGGTTTCCATTTCCAGGGCACCTTTTCCTTTTAGTAAAGGTTCCACTTCTCACTTTAGAGGTCCTCCTGCAGTACAGGGTGGAACTTGTGGCCTTGGGCCTGTGAGATGTAGGCTGATTCTTCAGAGGTACTCTACTGTCTCCCGTTCTACTGTTCTCTTTCTGGAAGGGGAAAGAACTGTTCTTGTGGATCCCTGATCTGTCTCTCTAAGGAATGAACACCAGCCTTCAAATGTATTAATCAGTCTGTGCCCAGGCTTCCTCCCTCATTCACTCTGCAGTCTTCTGTCCTCCTGAAAGAGAGAAAACATCTAGGGAGCTCACTACATCTCACACACTGTCTCTTCAGTCTTCTTTGTTTTTATTCCCTTGGGCTCCACACCAGTTCCAGAAGTAAGCAGGACAGCAAATTCCTGAGACTTCAGAGGATTCTCTTAAGGCAGATCTGACTGGTTCGTTGATTCCCCATTGTATTCTTGGAGTTTGCTGGCCCTGTGTTTTCTTTTTCCTATTTTTAAAGTTTTTATTTATTCTCTCATATATTACATCCCAACCAGTTTCCCCTCCCTCCACTCCTCCCAGCTCCTCCCACCTCCCCTCTCCCCCAGATCCACTCCATTTCCCTTCAGAAAAAGGCAGGCCTCCCAGGGATATCAACTGAATACAGACGGCATAGCAAGTTGCAGTAGGACTAGGCACACATATCCTCATATCAAGGCTGGATGAGGCAACCCAGTAGGAGGAAAAGGGTCCCAAGAGCAGGGAAAAGTGTCAGAGACAGCCCCCGCTGCCACTGTTAGGAGTCTCACAAGAACACCAAGCTACCACCACCCTAGCATATATGCAGGTCCTGTGTTTTCTAAATCACTTATCTTTCAACCTTTGTCTTTCCTATTCCTGAAAAATGCTTCTATTATCTTCTTTCCTGTTTTTAACCTGTTCTTGAAGATTTGTCTTTTTGTTTGGTTTTAGTTAGGTGCTTTTATTTTGTTTAATGGTTGTTTTGGTTTTTTGGTGACAGTGTCTTGTTGTATCGTACAGGCTGGCCATGAACTCAACTATATAGTCCAAGCTGACTTTAAACTTGTAGTCCTCCTGCAGAGTGCTGGGATTACAGATGTGAACCACTTTAGCTTGCTTTATGAATCCCTTTTAAATATGCATTAGTGAGGGAGCTAGAAAGATGGCTCAGTGGTTAAAGGGCTTGCTGAACAAGCACGAGGATCTGAGTTCATGTGCCCAGCACCCATGTAAAATCCAGGCATAGCAATGAGCATCTATAACTCCAGCACTTCAGCTGTGGTGGTGGGAATGGGGAGTGGGGGGTGGGTGGCAAATCGCTGGGGCTGAATGAGTGAACTACAGGTTCAGTGAAGAGACCCTATCTCAAAAAATAATGTGGAAAGAAATTGAGGAAGACACTTAACTGTAGACAAATTTCTAAATGGTCTTATTAAATAAAAAACACAGCCAGTATAGGGGTGAAAGCCTTAGAGAGATCAGGGAAATAGGGAAAGCCACCAGCCAAACTTACCTCACTGCTGTGGATGATTGATAAATAAAGTGCTGATTGGCCAGTAGCCAGGCAGGAAGTATAGGCGGGACAAGGAGAGAGGAGAATTCTGGGAAGTGGAAGGCTGAGGTAGAGAGACACTGCCAGCTGCCATGATGAGAAGCAGATGTTAAGATACTGGTAAGCCATGAGCCACGTGGCAACTTATAGATAAATAGAAATGGGTTAATTTAAGATATGAGAACAGTTAGCAAGAAGCCTGCCATGGCCATACAGTTTATAAGTAATATAAGTCTCTGTGTGTTTACTTGGTTGGGTCTGAGCAGCTGCGGGACTGGTGGGTGAGAGAGAATTGTCCTGACCATGGGCCAGGCAAGACCAGGAAAACTCTTGCAACACCTCACCAACTCTGCAGCTTCCAAATGTGAGTTACATCCTGTCTACTCACATTTATATGCCTTTTGTGTTCTGTTCTCTCATTGGCTCTCTTAGCCCAGCCACATCACTTCCTCTTCCTGTACAGCTCTGTCACTTTCTATCTGTCTGTACAGACCTACAGGCCTCTACGGTTGATACTGGAATTAAAGGCGTGTGTCACCACCCTTGGCTCTGTTCCCTAGTGTGGCCTTGAACACACAGAGATCCTGCCTGCTGAGTGATAGGATTAAGGGCGTGTGCTACCACTGCCTAACTTCTTTGTTTACTTAAAATGGCTTGATGTTCCCTCTGATCTCCAGGCAATCTTTATTTATTAAAGCACAAATAAAATATCACCACATTTCAGCACAAATAAACTATCACCAGACTTAACACAAAGCCCTGGCTTCCCCATGTGTGTGTGCACACATAAAATAGACATGAGCTACTTGTTAATTTTCTGAGTTGTGATATAGCCTGGAAAACAGAGACATTTTACTGAATGACTACAAATAATAAAAGCATCCAGAGATGATAAAAAGTAAAATTGAGAACAGCCAGCAATGCTAGAGTGAACCTGAGCAGGAAACCCAGACACCTCAATCATAAAACCCTGTGACCTTGAGCAAATGTTCCACCTTCTCTAGGTCCTAGTTTCCTCATCTGGAAAATAAAAGAGATGAGTGAGGGGCTGGAGAGATGGCTCAGAGGTTAAGAGCACTGGCTGCTCTTCCAGAGGTCCTGAGTTCAATTCCCAACAACCACATGGTGGCTCACAACCATCTATAATGAGATCTGATGCCCGCTTCTGGCATAAAGTCGTAGGTCCTGAGTTCAATTCCCAACAACCACATGATGTCTCACAACCATCTGTAATTAGATCTGACACCCTCTTCTGGCATAAATTTGTACATGCAGATAGAGCACTCATACATAAAAAATGAATGAATGAATAAATAAATAAATGAAATGAAATGAAAGCTAGATATGGTGACAGAAGCCTTTAAAAAGAGAGAGAGAGGAGTGGAGTCAAGCATCACCTCTTTTATATCTGTTTGCAGTCCTGAAATGCCCTGTACCTACCAAAAGGGCTTTGTCAATGTTCTTCCTCACAAGAGCCTTCTTCATTATTTTCTTTTCCAGTTTTTCCAATGGTTTTGCCAACTAAAGTTCTGAGTGGACACCGGAAGTCACTGAATCTTGTTGACTCCCCTCAGCCACTCCTAAAGAAGGTAAAGTATTTTGAATTGTTTTGTTTTAATGTAAGACTTGATAATACTGGCTTAATCCCAAGAACTGTCTCAAATGGTGGCACTTAAAGAGCATATTTCTTTATATCCAAAGTTTCACAGTTGAGACGTTGTATATGTTGATGTGAATCCAGACACTTAGTTGTCTGGAATGCAGTTGGCATCATTGCATGCTCTGAGTTTGGTGCATACCTGTGTGTTTTGCCTGGAGGAAGAGGTGTCTTACTGCCTCTCTGCCTGCTTAGCAGAACACAGGCAGTAAGAGAAGAAATACACTCAACTGCCTTCCTTTCCTCATCTGAGCCAGCTAGAGCTCAGAACAGAGTATGGGACTTTAGTGCTGTATTACTCAGACCCTTAGGTTTGCTTTCTTAAGACAGAGTTTCAGGTTTGGACCCAGGCTGGCCTTGAATTCCCCCTCCTCCTGCATTGGCCTGCCAAGGACTTATTATAAACATGCACCACCACTTCTGGTTTCTTCATACTCTTAATGTAATGAGATTCCGCACAAACATGAAATCTCACGGTGTTGGTCCTTTTTACTATTTTATTCAGACAGCTTTCCTGATTTTACCCATATGAATCAAAATATCCAATTCTGCCTATTGGAGAATATTTTAATCTAACTTCATTTTTAAGGTAGTTTTAAACATGCACTTTATGTTGTTTTACATTCTAAAAATATTTCATTGAAAGCTGGGTGTGATAGCATGTGATTGTAATTCCAACACCATGAAGGCAGAGGCAGAAGACTGCAATTTTTCAGTCTTTTTGAGTTGCATAGAAGGTTCTAGGGAAGCCTGGGCTGCATGATGAGACCTTATTGAAGAAAACAAACATTTTATTAAAGTATAACATACAGACAGAAAAGTGCATTCACGAGTAGAATGCAGTGAATTGCCACTGAGTCCATATGCGTTGTCATTGGCCACTTTCTGTGCCTCCTCCTAGTTACCCCCATCCCATAGTCCAAAGATCACTGCTGGGGCCTGGTGCTGTGACTCAGTGGTAGACTATTTGTCATGCAAGGTCCTGGGTTCCATTCCTAGTACATGGTGGGGAGAGGCACGGCTGTCATGATCTGTAACAGTAGGCGTTGGTTTTGTCTAGTTTTGAACTTTGCATAAATAAAACTTATATATGTTTTAACCTGTTCAGTCTAGTTCCTTGCAAATGTTGACTGACATAGATCATTATTGAAGATAGTAAATGCCCGTAAATAACATAGTACAGAAGATTTCCTGAAAAAAATGAAACCTAGCATAGTGCTACTATTCAAACGCCAAGTTGGTGTTTCCCTTCATGGTCATCTAAAAGTTCCCATTCTCAACTCCTTTCCCTACTTTTGACTTTCATGTGGCCAGACTCCTGAATATGACTGCCAGTGGCCCAGAGACGACCATGGTGAAATGGACTGTGAAAAGCTGGTTGGGCAACTGAAAGACTGCTCAGACCTACAGGACCAAGCGGACATTCTGTACATTCTTTATGTAATAAAGTAAGTGCCTTCAGCTCTTTGGGCTGCTATAGCAACACACTATCAGCTGCCATCCTAAAGAACAGAAGTGTATCTCACAGTTCTAGAAGCCAGAAGTCCAAGATAAAGTGTCTGGTGACAGCCTACTTCCTCATGGACGGTGCCTTTTCACCCTATCCTCACATGGTGGAAGGGAGGCACAACAAGCTCTCTGGGGCCTCTCATAATCTGATGGATTATGAGGGATCTTACTCCATGGCCTAGTTACTTTCCAAAAGCTCTGCATCCCAATACCATAACTCTGGGGTTAGGATTTTAGTATAGGGGTTTGAGGGGAACACAAGTATTCAGGACAGAGCAGTAAGTTTACGGGCTTCACCATGTTGAACTTAGTTCTCCATACTTCATTTTCCTGGTCTGTTGGCATTCCAACAATGCCAGGCCATGATCACGTTTACCCAAATTACCCAGGATCACCACACATGAGACTTCTGTCCTTTTCTCTGCCTCTTGATGCTGGCCTTCCAGAAGTCTGGGTGAGGCCAGGATACCATAGTGGTGTGTGAACACTAAGCTTTTGTTTCAGAAGACATGGTATAGAAATGTTTGCTTGGACTGAAGCCTCTTGGTGAGACCCAGAGTTGCTAGAAATGTCCAGATACTTGGCAAAGTGTACAGCAATCCATGCGTCCTCACCCAGCCTTGACACTCTGACCTTGGTCTTTCTGTTTTCCTGCCTCCTTCCAGGGGGCCCAGCTGGGATACCAATCTGTTTGGACAGCATGGAGTCACTGTTCACAGTCTTCTCAGCGAGCTCTATGGAAAAGCTGGCCTGAATCAAGAATGGGGTTTGATCCGCTACATTTCAGGCCTGCTCAGGAAGAAAGTGGAGGTCCTGGCTGAGGTCAGAATAAGCATGCCTGCCGGGTGTCTGTTTCTTCTCTCTAGCCCTATGCCTTCTTCTTCCAGTCTCCTAGTTGTGGAAGCTCAAGGCATGTGCCTCTTGTCAATAAAGGGACTCAGGGAATCGACCCAGCACTGGCCAGGCCCTCCACTGACTTTTCACTGCTCTGGAAGGAGAGGAGAGAAGAAGAAATTTTCAAGTTGATTAGTTTGGTTCTCTCTTAACCACAGAAAGCCTTACCAAGCAATCGCATGAAACAGAGTACTTATTTCCACATGTCACAGTACAGTGATCATGAATGTTTATATCCCTGAGGCCCTACAAAATCCAGAACCACTTCCTGTGGCTTTAAGCAAGTATTCTGGTAAGATGCCAGTCATTGTTACATGTGACTACTGAGGGGCTCCTAAGCTAGGAACACAGTGTGGCTAGTAACTCAAATCTTTGTTATCTGAAGCCTCGACCTACCTTGTCGGAATAGCAAGAAGTCTGGAGTGTTTACTCTAGTGGGTAGACCAGGTCTGGGACCACACCTGGGAGACACAAAGATTGCAGGGATCCAGCCTATGTGGGTTGCTAAGCCTGGGTTTGAGGTTTTAGTTTCTCAGAAGGGCAATGTGGATTATGAAGTCCATAACGGTAAATTTCTGGTGCTGTTGGCACTTAACCTTCTCAGTTAGTTTTGCTAAATTCATGTTCCTTTGTACACCTTCCCCCCCCCCACCAAAAATACATGCAGGCTTGTGCAGATCTGCTGTCCCACCAGAAGCAGCTTACAGTGGGCCTGCCCCCTGAGCCCCGGGAGAAGACCATCTCCACGTAAGTCCCTGCTGGGGGACCTCCAGTCTGCAAAGGAGCACCGAGAGAGCATTGCATTATTGGGGAGGGATGGCAGTGGCTTTGGAAGATACCCTGTCATGTGGGTGCTTGTAGTATAGAAAGCTGGAACTTATACTGAGAGCAAGGGGGCCCTGCTCTGAGGCACCCATTGTGTGTGACCTGCTGCTCTTTCCTAGGCCTCTTCCCCCAGAGGAGCTCACAAAACTCATCTATGAGGCCAGTGGCCAGGACATCAGCATTGCCGTCCTCACACAGGTCAGATGCTGATATAGGAAGGGCCAGCTGGGCCACAGCCTTCCTCATAGAGTGCCAGTAGGCCTCTCAGGTTCCCTGAAGCCCTATTCCTATCTGCACCAGGAGATCGTGGTGTACCTGGCCATGTATGTTCGGGCCCAGCCTAGCCTCTTTGCAGAGATGCTCAGACTCCGGATTGGATTGATCATCCAGGTGATGGCCACAGAGTTGGCTCGGAGCCTGAACTGCTCAGGTAAGTGGCCATGGCTTGCCACCCTTGACAACTCAGCCTTACCTCAGGGCCTTGCTGTGCAGGGAGCCACACTCAAGCACTTCTGAACAGGCTTCCATCAGGGTGAGCTTAGGCTCTCCCAGGTTCCTTTGTGAGAGCTACTTGCTGTTAGGCCACATAGCACGACAATGTACCTCACTGGGGTGGGCACAGCAGCTGCCATGTTTTCAGGAGAACCTTGGCTGTACCTGACAGCTAAGCTACAGTGATAGCCTCACTGTAAGATGTCACCCTCCACTTAATAACATCTTCAGTGAGAGAAAGAAATGTCAACATCATTTGCAAAACACATTCCAACATCAGGGATCAGTGCAATGCGAAAAATTCTATGTCTGGGAATTAAATGCATCTGTGCTGTCCTAAACAGAGGTGTTTGCATTTCCCAAGGACCAGTGCCTTTCAGGCCTGCAGCACCAGTGAAAGAGTCCTGAGCAAGGAAACCTGCCAATGCCTTCTATATCATCCTCTCCCACCCCGAACCACCCACCAGCCCATGACTAGGCCTCTTATAAGATGTTTGCTTGTAGGAGAAGAAGCTTCAGAGAGTTTGATGAACCTCAGCCCCTTCGACATGAAGAACCTCCTGCATCATATTCTGAGTGGGAAGGAGTTCGGTGTGGAAAGAAGCGGTGAGGACTTCATAGGGAACCCAAGTGCAGACCAGCGCGAGCATCAATGGGTCCCCTATGAGGAAGGGATTGTGCACGTTCTCTACCAGTAGGAGGAACTGGAGCATGGGCTCTAGGTTCCTGCTTTTAGGGACAGGGAGCACCCTCAAAGGGTTGCATTTCTTGGTAGGTTATAGTGGTAGGTGGGTTAAGTGAACTGTACACCTTCGTACCTTGCATCTCCTAAGTGTCATGAGGGGAGGTGACCCTAAGGGTCAGGATCACAGGTCTGCCCTTACAAAGCCCCTTGTGGCCTGGCCTTTGGTTTGCCTCAAAGCATTTGTAGCCAGGCCCAATGTCACCTTCCAGAGAGTAGGAAGAAATGCTCTATGGCCTGTGGGGGCCAGTTCCTTCGCTTCATCCCAGCATTACTCATTTAGTTTTTATCCATCTTGGAAATCTGCTTGCAGTGCTAAGAAATCTAATCACCCAAGTCCTGGTGTGCTTCTTGTTCCCAAATGTTCCCTAATTATAATTGAAGCAATTATCATTTCTCCTCCTCATAAAAAAGCTAAATGATTCGCAGACACATCGGTGAATTTATTTCATCAAGCCAAAGAAACACACTGTGGGCTATCATTCCTTTTAGTTAATAAGAAGGACACTGGGTACTTTGTATTTTTCCTGAGTGTGTGCCAGCCTCAGACAAAGCCACCGCATGGGGCAATCAGCTGTCTATTTTCGGTTTTCTCCTTTCTGAGGAGAAGTGCTTGAGATCCATACCCAAAAGTAATTTACAGTTATTTCAACTACACAATCCTTGAAATGTAAATGGAAAAGATAAATATTTAATATGTTCTGCTCATCATAATAGTGTGCATGGCTTGACAGGTAATTGTCATTAAATGTAAAGCTATATAGATGCTTACAAAGCCAAGAACTGAGGAATGTCATTTGAATGCCATGACATGTCTCATCATGAGTAAGGACAAAAGACATAGTATCTTTTCAAACATAGCATTTCTTCATTGTCTTGGAACTTGTCTTAGGGTTTCTATTGCTGTGAGGAGACACCATGACCACAACAATTCTTACAAAGGAAAACATTTAATTGAGGTGGCTTACAGTTCAGAGGTTCAGTCCATTATAATCATGGCGGGGAGCATGGTGGCATGCAGGCAGACATGGTGCCGGCTACATCTTGATCAGAAGGCAACAGGAAGTGGACTCAGACACTGAGCAAAGCTTAAGCATAGGAAATCTCAAAGCCTGCCCCAACAGTGACACACTTCCCCTAACAAGGCCATACCCACTCCAACAAAGCCACACTTCCTAATAGTGCCACTCCCTGAGAGCTCATGGGGGCCAGTTACATCCAAACTACCACATAACTGTTCGGTTTTTATAAACTAGGAAGCTAAAATTCTGACTAAATCCTAAAATTACTATTTCCAACAAACACTCCCTCAAGTCCAGTGGAACTTTCCACACCCCGTTTGGCTTCTGTTTTCCATTTCTTGGACGCCACTCCTCCCTCTTGACCCATCGTTGGGTCTCCTTGGGGGCTTCCTCCCTTCAGCTGCCCTCCAGCTTCCTGGCTTCAGCAAGGTTCTATAGAAACTGACCTTGGCGTTGGGCCTACAAAAGGAGCAGGGTTTCCTGTGGCACCAAAAAGATTGTTTAGGCTTTATCCTGAAGACAGATTTAGATTCAGGAGGACTGATCGCATTTGCCTTTTAGAATAATCGTAAGGGATTTGTCCTGAAGCTGATGGTATATGATGGAAAGAGGTGTGGCCTGGTGCAGTGGGAAGAGCCTCCTTGCCCCTGTTCCATAGCAACACCACGTGTCTGGCTTTGGCAACTGCCAACCTCACCCCTGAGCTCTCTAGCCAGCTCAACCCCTGCTTCCTCCCAAAGGCCTAAATTGAGATCTTCTCCCTGCCCTGAGTTCTGTCAGTCCTGGATGCTACACCTGTGCACCTGCACCCAAGCCCAGACAAGGCCTGATGAAGCTCCCTCAGCAGCTGGTCCACAGCCACAGGCACCGAAGTTCTAGCCCTTGAATTGAGTATGCAGCACTTTTGTCCCTTTACCAGGGACAGCTGGCATTACAGAGCTTGGCAAGGTCAGTAGGGATTGTACACATTAGTCAAGATGAACCCTTCCGAAAATCACCAGTAGAATTGGGTGTGTTACTCATTCTGAGATCAGATGTCATGCAGTCATTAGACATGTGAGCGAATGTAAAGCTGTGGAAAAACACTCATTAAAATATTAAGTGCAGAAACAACCAAACTGGTTTACATAGTATGTATGGATATGTCATGTGTAGAATATAAAGCTCATCTTTGTACATGTATGTGATGTTGTATAAGGTAAAAACATGTATCCATAGGGGAAAACTAGCAGGATAATGAGTGAAATGTCAACAGATAGTACTTCTGTCTCCCTTAGGTGGGCTCAGTTTTCCACAAAGAAAATACGTTTTGGATAAGTAAAAAAATAGTTTCCAAAACCAATTCAGTCAGTCAACAGTTTTCTGCCACTCTGTTCTGTGCTGCTAAAGCAGTACCCACATGTGGTAGTTTGAATGTAATTGGTCCCCATAAGCTCATAGGGAGTGGCACCATTGAGAGGTGTGGCCTTATTGAAGTAGGTGTGGTCTTGTTAAAGTAGGTGAGGCCTTGTTGAAGGAAGTGTATCACTATGGGGGCAGGCTTTGAGGTCTCTTACTTAAGCTTCACTCAGTGTCACAACCACTTCCTGTTGCCTTCGGATCAAGATATAGCCAGCACCATGTCTGCCTGTACACTACCGTGTTCCCCGCCATGATGACAATGGACTGAACCTCTGAACTGTAAGCTGCTACCCCAATTAAATGTTTTCCTTTATAAGTTGCCATGGTCATGGTGTCTCTTCACAGCAGTAGAAACCCTATCTAAGACACCACACTTTCACCCAGCCCTTCCGGCCTCATGTGGTAAGCCTGTGCTACCCTCAGCACTACAAGCCCTAGCCTGGCTGGGACAGGTAAGGCCTTCCTCTCAAATCCAGTAGGGAAGAGATACGGACCTCAGAAGCATGTTATCCATGTTGCCTCTCTCAAGGCAGGTGCAATAGATTTCCTAAAACCTCATGTATGTGTTTCCCTGCCAGTGCGCCCAATTCACTCCTCCACATCCAGCCCTGCCATCTCCATCCATGAGGTGGGTCATACTGGAGTCACCAAAACTGAGAGGAGTGGCATCACCAGACTGAGGAGTGAGATGAAACAGGTAAGAAGGCCTTAGCATGGCAGCCATAAGGGAGGGGTATAAATGGTTCTTCTGCCAGGGCTCACCTCAGAAAGCTTCAGAAAGACAAGGGCATGAAGCTTTGGCCTGCTCTCTGTAGAAGTCGTGGGATCTGAACAAAGCCCTGTATCCCAGGTAGGTACCCCGAAGCCATTTACATGCACTCACGACCACCAATGTCTAGCCTTCATGTGTTATTACATGTATGTACTAGAATAATCCCTTGTCCATGTTTGTTTCTGTAGAGTCATGGGGATGGATAGATGGATCAAATGTTAAGAGTACTGGCTGCTCTTGGAGAGGGCTGAATTCAGTTCCCAGCATCAACATGACAGTTTTTAGCTAGCTGTCTATGACTCCATTTCTAAGGGATCTGATGCCCTCCTCTGGCCTCAGCGGGCACCTGGCACATAAGTGGTACACAAATAATGCATGTAGGCAAATACTCAGACAACAAAATAAAAATAAATTTTTAAAAGTGGAATCATGTCAAAAGAGACAACCATTTCTCTATCAGATGTGTCCTTCATCTGAAATAGCCAGGAGGATGTGGAAATAGACTGGAATAACCATGATACCTGTATTTACCATCATCCACAGTTACCTGTTTTCTTTGTTCAACTTAATCTAACTCACAATAGAAATCCTTATGAGCTGACCCTCACAGCTCAAACCTTTTCAGTCCTCCCTCATGTGCCTGATACTGTGCTAGGACATGAACATGACCCCCACCCCACCCCCGAGAAAATCTGGTCATAAACTAGTCACATTGCCTCACTGGCTTGGGTCTATGAGGTAATAAAGACCAGCCCCTGAGGCTGGACCAGCGTGCCCTGGCTTAGCAGAGAGGGTAATGGAAGCAGTGGGGCGTTTTAAACTGGAAACAGGCTTTCACTTTCTGGTGTTTGTACTTTCAGATCATTAGGTGGGCTAGTGCTGATGAGCAGGTGAAGTGCCTTGTTTGGTTTGTCCTCAGGGTTAGCTGCGCGCTCTTTCTGGCTTGAACAAGGAAGATGAAGCTGCCAGTACAGAGTGTGGATGTGGGTGCGTGCTGGAATGGCCCAGTAGCTCAGGCAGGCCAGCCCCAGAGACAGAGAGCAGGATGAGAAGGCAGGAAAGATGACTTTGCCCTGTGCCTTTAAAAAATCCATTTAGGGTGGCCAGTCCGAGCCATCTAAATGGGTGGCTCGTTTTGTTAGAGCGTGGTACTGATCAAAAGAATTCCATTTCTCAAGCTCAGCCTTTGTAAAGATTCTTTGTGAAAGAGATGGGCCAGGCTCTGCCTCCACCAACATTTCTATTCTAAAAGAGGGGAATATGGTCAGTAATCTCATCACTAGAAAGATTATGTCAATGCTACTGCCTTCATCCAACCTGGGAGGATTTAACCCTGGAAGGAAAAAATGTCAGGACCCTGTGTACATCATCCTGTGATATACTCCTTCCCTTTAGAAAAAAATTGGACATTTTTATTTATAGATTTATTTTTGAGATGAGGATCTCCATGTAGCCCTGGCTGTCCCCAAACTCCCGGGCTCAAGGGATCCTCCTGCCTCAGCTTCTTGAGTAGGTGGGACTACAGATGCACACTGCCACATCTGTCTTTGGATTCTTATTCCTAATGATTCCATGTCTCTATGACCAGAGAAAGTAAATGTATGATGGCACATAATGCTGATTGCAGGTTTTCTCAGAGCATAGACCCTACAGAGTCTCTCATTTATGCTCCTTCTGTGGAAGTGATTTTCCAAACATCTTCCTTCGTCAGCCACTCGGTGGCACCGTCCCTCTGGTTACCCACAGCTCAAAAGCCTGGTGGGTGAATATGGATGGCTTCTTCCATATAGTGCTGCCCTTGCCTGTGATGGGGGTGAAGTAATTACCTTCCTTCTCGGTTGTGTTCATATTCAGTCAGCCAGTCCCAGTTTTGTATTTGGCCACTCGTGTCAAGAAAATGTTCTCTGGTAAAAATTTAAAAGGTGTCATGGTGTTGGGTCGACTCATTTTTGCAAGCATACCACAGACACAGAGCAGTATGCAAATTAAGGGTGCCATCTCGATTCTTAGATGAGGAAAGATGTAAATGATCAAAGGTCATCAGCCTGCTCCCCATTGACATTTAACAATAATCTGTGGGGTACCTGTTGGATGCCAGGCGTTGGCGGCAGTTAGGGGTGTTTTGACCTCTCTGGATGTTCACAGTGCAACAGAAAACATTAGCGTGGCATGGCCATGACTTTGGAACATGTGTCCTAGTTTGGTTAGGCCTGCCCCACAAAGGAGAAGGACCTGGGCACACTTGCTATTTCAAGCCAAGCTGGGCTGCAGGGGAGCAGTGGGTGTGCCTCTGTCGCCGGTGCTCAGTGAGACCCTCTCTAGGCTTTGTCTCTGCCTTCAGTCTCTGTGCTTTTCGTGCTGCTGTGTCTTGGTGTCGCTGCACGTGACTGAGTCTGTTCTTTTTGTTTTGTAGTTCTTTCCTGTGGGCCAGGCTGTGTCCAACAGTTTGCATTCCTTCAAGTCTGCGGTAAATCTGTATTGGCATCGCACCCCTCCCAGTCTTCTCCATGTCTGTACTGTCCAAGTTCTCTTGTGGCCTTACCCATGCTCCCACCTCGTCCCCACTTATGTTTAGGTTGTGTGTGTGTGTGTGTGTGTGTGTGTGTGTGTGTGTGTGTGTGTGTGTGTGTACGTGTGCACATGCACGCGTGTGTAAGTTCACATGCAGTTTTGGACATGGAACTGAGGCCCTCACACATTCTAAGCAAACATTCCAGCACTAAGCTTTGCTACAGCCTTCATCCCTGACTTCTGAAGGTTGAGTAAAGGTTAAGGCAGTGATTCTCAACCTGTATGTCACGAATCCTTTGGGGGAGGTCAAACGATCCTTTCACAGGGGTAGCATATCAGATACCATACCTGCTTATCAAATATTTACTTTATGATTCCTAACAAGAGCAATGAAAATAATGTTATGGTTGGGGGTCACCACAACATGAGGAACTGTATTAAAGGGTCACAGCATTAGGAAGGGTGAGAACCACTGGGTTAAAGGTTTTCAGGTGATGCTGAGGGTACCTTCAACTATAAGTTTGAGAAAATTCTAGAAAAGTTTATATATATTCTTGAACTTGGTTTTCCATCTCATGCTGTCAGATCTTAGCTTGTAAAACTCCTCAATAGAGTGTGGGTGAGGTGTGCTTACCTTACCAACTCCCCGGAGTTTCTAGAGTCTTCAGAACACTGCTTCTAAGGCTGTTACTTGTTTGTTTTGCAGTGTTGAGGATGAACTGGGATCTGAGAATGCTAGGCAGGCACTCCACCACTGACCCACATCCCAGCCCTCCTGCGTTTTTGTTGAGTGTTGAGCTGCGGCCCCCAGGCGAGTTAGCACTTTCTACTCTCCTGCCCCAGCTGAGCATGTGGCCCTCGCTCCAGTGGAGGCCCAGGAAATGTTCTAATTGCAGAGGCGAGTCTGAAGCTGCCTCCCAAAACCAGAAGGAGAAAATCAGCTGAGTCATTGATGAGTGTGGCTGTAATTACTTTTATTTGTAGCTAATTGTTGCCTTATTTAAATGGCAATAAGGAGCCCAGCAGAATAACCCAGCCTTACTAACTGCCTTTTCAAAATAAGATCTGTTGAAGTCAACACGAGTTCTGAGAGAAGAATCCCACCTCCTGCCCTGCTAGTGTGCTTAATATTTGGATTTTATTTTTAAACCTTTAAATTTGAGGTTGCAAGTTGAGAAACAGAAGTGCCAAACAGTCCAAACAAAAATGCATGTGAAGATGTGTGTTAGCCTCATCCCAACCTGAAGAATCCCTCCAAGGGCAGGTCGGTGGGAGCTTCCACACCTGATCGCCACCAGGTGGAAGTCTGTCCATCCTGCCCCCAGTGGTCAGCAGCCCTCCAGCACTTCCCTTGTGGAGTCAGAGAAGCCTAGCCTCTCACAAGGAGATGGAAAGATGTCACCCTCTAACCCTGGTCAGCAGGTCTAAGCTGAAGGCCACCGTCAAAGAAAACTCAGGACCAAGAGCAGGACAGTAGAAATGAGGATTGAAAGGCAGAGGTAGAGCCCCCAAATCCAAGGAGCCCCACTGCTAAGCAAGGGTTCCTAGTTGACTTTCTGTCTTCACTCCTGGTCCCTTCTCCCTGTGTATGTATGCCATTCTCTGTGCTCTTCGTCCCGTGGGGAGGTGATGGTCACTTCTCCGTGGCGCTGATGAAGGAAATCAGGCCCGTGGGCGTTTGCCCCTACCCCAGGTCGTTTCTCCTTCCTGTCCAGCTCATCTTCTCTGAGACCACCTCTCCAAGTACTCTTGTGGCTTGCTTCCCTTAAATAGGCTTTGCATGCCTGGCCAGTGACCTCTGAGGGAGTGGCCTTCTGGGTGACAGCTTCCCCCTGAGCAACAGGGACTCTCGGGGGGGTTTATGTCTTCACCAAGTGAGTGGCAGCAGACAGCTCCCTCCGGGAGATTATGTCCCCGTTGTGTAGATGGACTAGTGATGCTAGCATAGAGCACAGGCAGCCTCAGCCCAGGTGCTGTCACATGCTCTTGAGCTTGGCTGTGGCAGCCTGATGGCAGAGCCCACAGCTGGATCTCTTTGGCCTCTGTCCTGTGAGCTCAGGGCCCCCCAGCATTATCCTACGTCTTAGAGCCTGGGAAGAACTAAGCTAACAAAACAGAGCATGAAAACCTAAATCCAACATCAAGTAGCCAACAAATTAGAGTTCAGGAGCCCTGTGCCCCTGGCTGGGTGACATGTGGAGGAAGATTTTGACTAGTTTGCTGAGCTGGCCTTCAAGGTGGCCAGTTTTTCCCTGTGGGCACCTGCTTCTGAAGGCCAAATGGTATCTGTCTTGCAGAGGTCCAGTACCCCATCCTCCCCAACGGGCACATCATCTACAGACTCCGGAGGACACCACATGGGATGGGGGGAGCAGCAGGGCCAGTGGCTGCGCAGGAGAAGGCTGGACGGGGCCATCAACAGGGTCCCCGTAGGATTCTACCAGAGAGTGTGGAACATCCTTCAGAAGGTGAGGCGTGTGCTGAGGAGACAGACTCTGCCTGCCTTCAGGAAGCCCAGTGATGGTGCCAGGTAGCCAGAAGCTGAGGGCTCCAGAACATGCAGCCCCAACCTTGAATGACTCAGCCTGGAGCAAGGTCTCTGTCCTTGGCACATTAGCATCTAACACTAGGTAACTGTACTATGGTCCCGTCTTGTGCACTGTCTTATAGGAAGCAGTGTCTACCTGCTGATTGCCAGTGGCATCTCCTCTCCCGGACATGGTCCCAAAAGTAGCTTCAGCATTGTCAAATGTCCCTGCAAGGCATGACAAAATAGCAGCCCTGCTTGTGTACAACCAACTTTGACATAGTTTAGGATCCTAGAAAACTAAAGATAGACCAAAAAAACAAAAAACCAGACAGGACAGGGAAGACTTTGAACAAACATCGGTGCCCCAGAGGGCCTGCAGCATTACCTCTGGATGTGGCTTGAGGCTGAAACGTGGCATGTGGCACCCATATCACTCAACAATGTGATGGAGCCCCTGCTTCCTGCTAGGCCTTGGGGGTACTGAGAAAAGATTGTAGCCTCACCCCAGGAGCTATGTGCCCTCAAGGCGCACTCTCCTTCCTGCTCTGGGCTACCCCTGTTTCCATGGCTGGACAGGAGAGCTCCCAGAGCCCCCACCCCTCAGCCAACTGCCCACTGCTCCTGCGACAGTGAGATAGGGCTGTGAAAATCTCATCAGTTTGTAGTGTGAAACCGACACGAAGTGACACATCCCAGACCACACTGTGCCACACACACACCCCTGAATGCAGGAGGGCCTGCCTGTCTTAAACACCTGCCGCTGAAGTGGGGGTAGCCACTTTGTCCCCTACACCCTACAATCCGTCTTCTCCCACATTTATGCTCCCAAGGCCTCAACGGAGCGTGTCCTGCCTCCCCCATGGAGGGACAGCATGCCTCATTTAAAAGCTTTGCAAAGCAAGACAAATTTCTTTTTTCTCTGAACCGTGCCTTTTTAGCTCGTTTCACAGTAGGAGAGGAGCGAACTGCAAAAGCCCCAAATGAGAACATACTCCAGCTCCTTTGTGAAGTCACAGCCCATTGTCGTCTTTCTGCAGCAGGTGCCCAGGGCCAGTCACAGAGCTTCAGTGGCTATGCTCTGTCGACCGAGGCCGTGCTCAAGACAGCTGCCGAGCTGGCTAGGAGGGCAGAGCCTGCAGAGGCCCAATGTTCACCCTTCTAGATTTTTGTGGGGAGCCCTCGGGCCAGCATGAGGGTAGGGCAGCTGTTGCCAACTGGAGGGTAAAAGATGGCCAGTTAGAGGAGGCCCATCTATTCCTCGAAAATCTCCTCTGTCTTCCTGGGGCACCATACACTTCCAACCAGACTTCTGTTGGCCCAATACCAAGATGCTTTTATTATGAAAAAGCAGCATTTTGTGTTGCGCCCCATTGGTATTTATATACATGGGTGTGCGTGTATGTGCATGTGCTCCAGCCTTTTGTGATTGGTGCTTATTATAGAAGTCTCGGAAATAGATGGCTGCAAAGGCGCAGGAGCATAGCTTCACCAATGGGAGCCACAAACATCGCCCTTCATTATGGCACCGAAGGGGGCCTGGCAGGCACCCGGGCCCAGTTGCCAAGTGCAACATAGAGCCTCTTGGGAGGAGGACGCAGCAGCTCCCTAGGACATTGTTCCTGCACTGATCTGAAAGATGTCTGCTGGTTTCCCTAGAATTGTGCCATCGAAAACACAGCCTGTGGGCAGTGAGAACAACACTCTAAAAATAACCGACAGTCTGGCATGTTCCAGCCCTTGTGCAGATTTCCAGGGCAAGGAAAGTTGTCGTATGTGTGTGTGTGTGTGTGTGTGTGTGTGTGTGTGTGTGTGTGTGTGTGCACGCACACACTTGTGGTGGTCTGGAATTGGACCGAAATGTCTGTGTTCTGCTTCTAGTGCCATGGTCTGTCCATCGATGGTTATGTCCTCCCGTCTTCAACAACTCAAGAGGTAGGGTGACATGGCTGATTGTCCTGTGCCCCCCAAGTTTGGTCTGTGTAGACAGGCCATCTCCAGGTCACCCTAACCACCTCACCCTCAAAGTGTGTGAAGCTCCTTCCCTTTCTTATTCCTTTCTTATTCCCTTTTCTCGCTCATTCCCCTCAGAAATACCATTTATAGACTATCGGGGCCCTTCAAACTCCATGCAGACTCCATCCCCCACACACTAGACCCACGCAGGGGCCGCTTCACAGCGCATTCTGCCCTGTGCTGTGTTTGCCCTCCATGCATTGTGGGGTAGCTTTAGCCTTCCAAGCAGGAGGTACCACACCTGGCACCTCCAACTGTTCCTTTAGAAATAGATTCGGTTTGGTTTGGGTTTTTTTTTTTTACCCTGACCAAGGTACCAAGCTTTATGCCACAGAGAATTTCTCTTCTTTTTAGGAGATTCTTTCTATAGGAAATGGTCCCTGCTCCCTAGAAGTCAGTCCAGTGGGTAGACAAAAGGAACTAGAACAATGCCAGCTGGCTCTTGGGGGAAAAGCAGGCAGCCTCTGCCCCAGAGGGCTCCTGCTCCAGAGTCAAGGCAGTGTCTAGAAGGAAGGTAGCTTTTGAGCTGAGCCCCAACAGGGCTAGGGGCAGTATTGATTATAGGGCTCTGTCTGTCCCATATCTCACGCTGGAAACCTGATCCCTCTGGCAGATGACCCCGTGTGAGATCAAGTTTGCTGACCACGTGGAGTCAGTACTCAACCGTGTGTCCCAGCCCGAGTATCGGCAGCTGCTGGTGGAAGCCATCATGGTACTGACACTGCTCTCAGATACGGAGATGGACAATATCGGGGGCATCATCCATGTGGACCAGATTGTGCAGCTGGCCAATCAGCTGTTTCTTCAGGACCAGGTGGGTATGACTAGGCCGCCCACTCACCCCTCTGCCAAAGCAGGGGAGTCAGTTTGGTTGCCATTTATCCCTGTTGGTGCTGGAGATGGGGTCCAATTGGAAGGCATGTACTCAAACCAGGAAAATGTCATCCCAGATGGTGAACAAATGTCAACCATTTGGTTAGGAAATGGCACAGTGGCCACTTGGGAAATCTAACAACCTTTGGGGAAGCTGGTCTGTGTCGGTGTAGGTTTTATTCCAGACACTACCACTTGCTACATAGCTGCCTCTTGGTAAACTGTTTGCCCTGTATACAAAATTGAGTCAGACAAAGAAGCTGTCCTCTGGAAGAAGCAGTGCCGAGCAACACCCAAAGGAGGACCCTGAGAACACAGCATCCACAGCAGAGGCAGCCATTACCATGCGTTCTGTCCCATTGCCAACATGAGATACCTGCCTCGTGGCACTGGCTTCCTGCCCTGAGGCCTGCCCTCCAGCTCCCAGCCCCACCCGTCTGTAGTCTAGCAGATCATCTCCGACATGCAGAGAGGTTTATGAAGGAAAAAGACAGATTCCACTCATTTTTTTCCCTGCTTTTTCTGGCTGCAGGTATCGTTTGGAGCCACAGACATCCTGGAAAAAGACCAAGCCACAGGAATTTGTCACCTGTTTTATGACAGTGCTCCTAGTGGGGCTTATGGTACAATGACCTACCTAACGAAAGCAGTGGCTTCTCATTTGCAGGAACTGCTGCCCAGTTCAGGCTGCCAGATGCAATAGGGCCTTACCCGTAAACACGACCGCCCTCTGAATCTGCACTCGGTCCCATAGCCTCATTGGGAAGTTTCTTCTGCCTTCCCCCTGGGTCCCCTGCTCTGATCCCCACCAGAAAGCTTCCCGGGGAGGAGATGACAGTACTCAAGCCGGAAGCAATGTGTGTTTAAGCCACAGATAAAGCTGATGAATCCCCGCTCCCCTGAGAAGCAGCCTGGGATCATTTTCTAGGTTCATTTCACTGGAACGTTTCTCACAGCAGCTGGGCTCATGGACTCCGAAAAGGAACTGGAAATTGGTCTCTTCTGAGTGCAGAGTGAACGGAGAAGCCAGCTTAAATTGGCTCTCACCGAGAGTTACAGAAATAGGTTCGATGAGCTGGTGACACATGTTGAAGGTGGAAAGATCCTTCCAGCGACAATAGCTAGACAAGCAGACCTTGACAGGGGCACAGCCCAACAGAATGCAGGCTGTCTGAGAACCAAACTGTTTACCCAACAGAATAATTCGGTCTCTCTGGAAATCGTTCCTAACCCCCCACTCTATTGAGGTCATATAATTCTTCATTGCCCAAATGAACTAAATTGGCCCTAGTTAATATTGGCTCGTAGTCTTCAGAGGATCTTGTCCTGACTGTCCACAAATTACAGGAGTCTCCTCTCACCCTAGAAAAAATTCCTTATCTTCCAGAATCCAGAACAAAACAACAACAAAAGGAAGGTGAGGCTCTGATTCTTCTGATAGCCAGACTGTTTTAGGAGGGGGTCCTGTGGAAAGAATGGCCTATGTCCCTGCTCCCCCTGAGATCACCACCATGCATGCTCAAAGCATGAGTCAGCATTTGCCATGGAAATTCGTGGTGTGTTCCTGCAGAAACAATGCTCCCTTAAAAACAGCCTGGGAACCCAAACCATTTCTACAGAAGCACTCTTAGATGGGTATGGTTGGTACACTATGGCAGAGAAGGCTGAGTCCTGGCTGGCAAAGTCTGGCGAATCTTTCGTCATTGTCCTGGTGAATGGAGGTTCTTTTTAAGCCTTGCCTTGCCCATGTTGGGACAGGGATAAATAACTGAAAGAGTATTTTCTGTGAATAATCAGGGCTGAAGGACAAAGTCACCTAGTGGCCAAGTGCTACATTCCCATCTAGTTGTGAGAGGTTCCAATTTACAGTGACTCTTCACCTCTGAAGTGGAAACAAGGCTGCTTTATCATCTTCTCAAAGTCTGTGTGGAGAAGGGTCTTGGTGTTCAGAGGTGAACAGTATCCCTCAGGGTGGAGATTCGGGGCTGACTTCACTTCATTCTCAAAACAGAAGGTGGCAGGGTGCCCTGCTATTCCTTACCACTTCTAGGCATTTCTAAAAAATGTATTTACCTGTGTGTGTCTGTGTGAGTGTGTGCCACCTGTGTGGGAGTCCCTGCAGAGGCCAGAAGAGAGCATCAGATCCCCAAGAGCTGGAGCTACTGGCATTTGTGAACCACCCTGATATGGGTACTGGGCCCCAAACTCGGGTCGTTTAGAAGAGCAGCAAGTACCTGCTGAGCCATCTCTCCTGCCCTCTTGGATCTTTAAGACATCTTCAACATAAACCATCTTCAACATAAACCAGGGTCAGAGTCATGTGGTCAACTGACAGGTTCCCTGGTAGGTAATTTCAAACATACAGTGAGAAAAGAACAAGGCTTGAAAGGCATGGGAGAAGTTCTAGAAGCAGAGCCCCTCAGACTGGGCCCAGTGCTAATTCCGAGCACTCTTAGCCTGCCAATGCTGTGGCTGTGACGTGAGAAGTGGCAGCTGCTGGGTTGGGCTCAAGATGAGCCACAATAAGCAATTCACTGTAGCCTCCCAGCCACTCTTTGAAATCTCTCTCCAATGAAGTCCTGAAATAGGACTGCATTTCCACAGGCAGCAAGCTGCCAGCTTCAAAGGAGGAGAGCAGGCTTCCGAGACGATCCCTTTAGTGAGCGGCCGAGGCCATGCCCACGAGGGACAGATGTTTGAGAGGACGATGACAGTCCCATCCTGACATCATCCTTGCCTGGAGGCGCTGGTGGGGAGAAGGCCCCATAGCCTTCATAGCCCCTGTGGCCTCCGTCTTGGCCGGCTGTTCCCCAACTCCCAGAGGCATGGCAAGGAGCCTCTTTCCTGTCTTCCCTCCCAAAGCTGAAAAGCCAGTTTTTAACCTTTGCAGGGGACTAGAATGTGGTCCTAGAGGACACATCAGTGAATTCAGGAGTTAATTTCATATTTAGCAGATCCAGTTGAAAGGCGGCAGGCTGCCCTCTGGTCTGCTTGTCCCGGTTTTGCCAAAGGTAAGCTCTGCTATCCTGGCACTGACACCAGGACTTGATCTTGGGTGAGGGAGTTGACCTTTGTGTGCCTTTGTTTACCCATGTGCCAAAAAGAGTAGGAGACCTCCTGACTGGTACAGAAGCTTCCTTTGGCAGTTAGGTGACCAGATATTCCCTAGGACAACACCAAGCCATCTGAAGCGAAGGAACGCTATGTCATGTCCAGGTTAGTCTACCCTCCTTCTCAGCCGTAGGGAAGTGTGGTTGGCAGGCGTCAGCTGCCCAGATAGGAAGAATGCAAATATTTCTTGTAGAACAAAATGGAGAGCCCACCAGTCAAGAGGCAAAGAAACACTTGGCCAGTTGATTGATGCCATTGGTTTCTGGACAAGATGACAGGAGCCTTGGCCTCTTTCCATAAACTACAGTGGAGTCATCTCTCCATCCTGTTGCCTTGTGCACAAGTCCAACAAGTCACCTTTGACTTCTCTGCTTCCTTGTTGTCAAAGGGGACAACAGTCTCTCATCTCTCCCTGTGTGCCATTCTCTTTCAAGGTGACTCCAGCTTTTGAAGTCCCTGCCATCTGCCACGTGCAGCTCTGTACTTTGCAGGATGGAAGCACATCATGTTCCCAGGATGCCTTCTGTTCTCCAGACATGGCCATTGATAGTTCTGCTTGTGAAGAAAAAAGCAGCACTTTGCCCTCACAGAGCCCAGTCCCCCTTGTCTCTCTCCATCAGAAAGCCAATTAGGAAAAGCCATAACCTTGAGTTACTGAGAGAATTCTCAGAGGAGTGAGAAGAGCAGTTACTAAGATTAGCTTCCAATCTTGGACTGTGTGCCTGATTGATGGTAGGGGAAAATTCCATCAGAAAACTATCTTTCAAGAGAAGATATGCGTGTGTATTTTTAAGGGACTATAATGCCTTCTTAGAGAGACTGGACTCAGTAGAAACAGTGAACTCTGATCGTGTGTGACTTTCCCCTTGCCTTACTGCAGTACATAACTGTTCTGAGAAATGAACAAATGAATCTGAAGGCATGTGCAGCATGCCTTCCATGGCCAGGCATCGCTAACTAAGCACATAGAGACTTGGCCATGCACAGTGGCAGATAACGAGCAGCCCACTCATTTCTGAAACCCTCAGAGGAAGGGACATTGACCAGGCTGCTTATCCAAGAGTTCTTCATGCTGATCTGTTGACATTCACATCTCAGTTCTAAATCCGGTGGCTGCCGAAGCCTTCCGCTTCCAGCTAGTGGAGGTGAGGTGACAAGCTTTGCAAAGGACAGGGCTTCAGGTTGACCATGCTGCATCTTCATTGGGCACAAGGGATAACTGCTTCCATAGTTCTTTTGTGTGTGTGTGTGTGTGTGTGTGTGTGTGTGTGTGTGTGTGTGTGTGTGTGAGATGTATGGTGTCGATGTGTGCAATTGTGCACAATTAGAGGCTAGAGGAAGACATTGTGTATCCTCTGTCGCTCTCCACATCATCCTCTTGAATCAGGGTCTCATTGGATCTGGAGACAAGCTGAAAGCTAGCAAGCCTCCAGTCTCTACTCTCCCACACGCCCCACTTGTGTGTGCATGCATCCAACACACACATGATGCTGAAGCTAGAAGCACATGTGTGGCTGCACCTGACCTGTTTATATGAGTTTGGGGGTTTAAACTCAGGTTCTTCTTGCATAGCAATCGCTCTTACCTGCTGAGCCCAGAGCCACCCACATCTCCTATTCAGAAGGATCAGCCCAGCTACACATTCAGGATGGACTTGCCAAGGAGAAATACCAGTCAGTAATTGACTCTTGGCTCTCATGGCCGTAGTGTCACTTTTGGCCAAATGTCTCAGTTCTTACTTGCAAATAACAGAATCACACCCTAGCTCAGTAAATGCGAAAGATATTCCATAAAGAAGATTGACTAAGTCACATATCACCAGAACCAAATCTCCAGATTGCTCCCAGGCTCCCAGATGCCCCTGATGCAGGGTACTGCCACCAAGGCCAGATGGGCCCCCTCTGCCCTTCAGGAAACTGAATGTAGGGACTGCCACCTGTCATCAGCATGGACTGTAAACAACCACAAGCTGCCAGTACAAGGCCTTGGGCAGGAATGCAGTATCTGCTGGTGGAAGAGGCCATTAGCTGGTCGTCTGCCTCTACAGTTGAGGTGGACTCAACCTCACAGTGTAGAGATAATGAATTGGGTTGAGGCCAGCCATCCTAAACAAACATGATTTCAGCCAGGAGTCTAGTTTTTGTTCTTTGTCCAGAAAAGAAGGACCCACCCCCCACCCCGTGTCTGAGCTGGAAAACTGGCTGTGGAAGTTGTGTGGAGAGTGAAGAGAGCACACAGGAACGTTGCCCCTGGCTGGAAACAGGACAATTGTTTGTATGTTCTCCTTGGAAGTACAGCTGCCAAGCCACGGTTGTTAGATCGCCACTGGTATCCAGGGACAGCCTCCCACCACCACCACATAGCCCTCAGCTTCCAGTGAGCTGTCATAAATCAGTCCAGCAAAGCTTGGGGGAGTTGCTGATGGACCACACATTCTTCGTGACCACAAGCCCAGCCCGATTAGGCTTTCTGGACCCTGAGTGACAGCCCATCTGGAACAAGATGCAAATGATTGTCACATCTTTCCTTCTAAGCCACTAGCCAGCTGGGGGATTTAAAAATAAAGAATTGGAACAGAATCATGGTATAAGCCTCTCTCCTGACAGTGTGAATAATTTTCCCCAGCTGTCACCAGGGCCTGCTCCTGCATTCTTGTGAGCATGGGAGGCCCTCCCCTTGGCTAGAGGGAGGCACAGCTATCTAGAGGAGGCTTCCTCCTCCTCCAGCTCCCTCTCCTTGTCTGGAGAGGCAGGCACGAGCTCCCCTGCATTTCTTTCCCCATTAAGCACGAGCTGCTGAGCTCCAGTGCAGGCTGGCTGAGAGGTTTGGAGCGGATCCTGTATCAGAGGAGAAGCCCTCTCTGTGCGGGAGTTGAAGTAGCTACACTGAGCGGACCCTGTGACCCAGAAGAATTGGGCTCTTGTGGCCTGAGTCCCTCCTTTTCCTGCCCAGGGTCTGGGACTCATGGAAGACCTGCTCTACTGAGTGCACATAGCGGGAGGGTGGCACCAGCTGGCCATCAGCTTGGTCCTGCCAGCACACATGTATGCTGGTGCCCAGAGGGCTGGGGTTCGGAGGCCCCATGTCTAGTAAGGACACAAACTAGTCAGCAGTAGGTGAGGGGTCAGAGGGAGTCCGTTGCCTGAGCACTGAATCAGTGCTGGCTTGTCAGCGCAAACAATGCTAGGACGGCAAGGTGTGAGCCTTGACAACAGAAGAAACGAGCAGACGCTGCAAGGCAGCCTGGTAGCTGCTAGCTCTAGGCCAAGAAGATGCACAGGTTTCTGGGGGTGGAGCACAGCCTACATCCCCTGTCATTCAATGCCAGGCATCCCACTCCTGGGCACATACCAGGGCAGCCATGTTTGCTCAGCAGTGCAAGAGGGTAAGGGAACCATTGGCACTACTGGGAAGAGTTTGCATGGTATCACATGCACTGCTTCCTCCAAACCCTCCCTGTGTGATGGGTGCAACCCCCTGCAACAGGATTACTAAAGCACCTGCAACAAGATGGGGACCCTGGAGCCACAGCTGCTTAACATCTGTCAAAGCACAGTGCTCTACAGATAGGACAGCTGGATGAGGCCAGGCCATCTCTGTCTCCTGTAGTGTAACCAAGGGGGTGAGAGCCAACCCCAACCCCTCCCTCTCCCTATCTCCCAGGCAAAGGAGGAATGACTAATTAGATGTGTTGGGGTGAGCTGAGCTGAGCCGTGGACAAGAATAAAGCAGAGAGGTGCAAGCCTGTGGTATGGGAGGATTGGAGAGCATCTCTGCTGAGGCAACACTTGATCCGAGCTAAAAGAAGTGAGGGCCTGAGCCAGGCAATGGATGGGGGAAGGGTGTTAGAGTGAGCAACCAGTGCAAAGGTCCTGAGGCAGAAGAACCCAAAAAATGTTCAAGGAAGCCAGGAGTAAGGGAGCATCCACTTCGCTTTTTGTCTCAAGTCACTAGGAAGTTTTGAGCAGAGGCCTGACATAAATACTTCCCTGGGAGACTAGCTTTAAAGGGAATTGGAGCAACGAGGCTAGCTGGAGATAGAGGGGAGGAGAGGTCTGCTTTACACTCCACTGGGAGGGATCATGTCTGTGAGAAGGTCAGGAAGGGAAAAGGACCCAGAGTGGCTGACCTTGCACCGGGTGTGAGATACCCACAGTTTCCAGGGGCAGTGGCTCCGGCTTGGCTGCTGTGTTGGGTAAGAGACTGGCAGCCGGAAATGACCCTGAGTAGATGAAAGTGGAGAGGCTGGAGCCCTTCCTCCATGCTTCACCCATCTTTCCTGCTCAGACCCCAGTGCTCCTTATACCCTTTCCAAGCAAACATAGCCATACGTGGCCACACGTGCATGCATACGTACGGAATGCCTGGTCTGTGCCCCTCAGTGGAGCTGCAGTTGCTATGTAGTCAAGGCAGCAAAGGAGACAGTGTCTGGGAACTAACTCTGGGCCCCTGTAAACTTCTGCTCCTACGTGCCCTTTCAAGAGACTTTCCTCTTGCCGTATGGACTTCAGACCTCTGATGTCCCTAAGCATCTGTGTGGCCTTCAGGTCAGGAGGCATGAGTTACAGACTTTGAACTTCTTCAATTTGCTCAAAGGCTGCTTCCCATGCACTTTAAATAGATATGCTGGGCTGAGTTTTAAATTCGATGCACCCCACTCCCCCCCACAAAAAAAAGGCATAATCAGAAAAACAAGAGAAAGCTTCAAAGAAATGTGAGGCACTCACTGAAAGAAGGGAGGCCCTCCCTGACCGAGGTGGCCATAAGGAACATTCCAGAAGGTTAGCCAGGAGCATGTACCTTGAGGGGTAGAGGAAGTGGAGATGGGCAGGAATAGTCTAGGAAAAGAGGACTGGCTCTGAAGAGGCCCTGGAATAAGTGCCCTCGTCCTGTGAAGTGTTTTCCTGGTATTCCTTGGGGTATTGGAAAAGAGAGGGAAGCAGAGTTGGTTTCGTACATGGTACACATACACCACACACACTACACCCTAAATCCAGCAGTCATGGTAGCAAATGAGCTGCCAAGAGCACACACAGTGTCCTGTCATGGCTTATGACCCCAGCATGCCCAGCTTTGGCAGGCCTCTAATATACACAGAAATCAGGGAATCCTGGCTCCGTGCCTAGAGCTCTGCTGAGAACATTTCTCCAAGATGTCCAGCATTCGAGTCTTGGGACAGCAGCCTAGTAAGCTTCTCTCAAATGGCCCACTTGAAGGCTAGAAGAAAGGTAGATAGTGTTTTAGAAACAGCCAGAACTCTTAATCAGGGTCTCAGATGTCATATAGACGAGTCACCCTAGATACCTTTGGCACTGTTGTAAGCATTTAGTTTCTGATCTGGGCCCTAACTTCACCTACTGCCTGAGTCCCACCTCCCATCCTGTCTTCAGAGGATCTGCCAGTAGACAGCACCTCTGAGTAGACATAGTCTCCCGGGGCCTCAGTTTCCTCCTCTACGAACTAGGATGATAATACAGTCCATCTCTGTGTGTTGTGTCTAGAGGTCAGCAAGACAATGAATGCATGCAACCGTGAATGCGTAACCGTGCTATACTGTACAGGAATTGCTGGCCTACGGCAGAAGCTCAAGAGCAGTTGTAGCTGTCACTTTCTATGGCACCTACCTAGATCTGCAAGCACTTCGTGCTCTGCAAGGCAGGCCAGGACGCTTTAAGGAGAAATTTGCATTCAGCTAGGTGACCTTTGCACTATGACTATGGACAGTGACTCAGCTCTCCTAGTGTGTTTACTCAGAATGCAAAGTGGCTGATAATTTGCGTCATAGGAAGTTTTGGCTGGTCTTACAAAACAGCTAGTAGAAATAGAGTGTGAGAGGTTGGACTTTGGGGACCCCCAAGCTGGCCGGCCTGGTGTGAGGCCAACTTAACCATCTGCTGTGAACACCTAGAATGGCCAAGGCCATGTCCTGTGCCTCACTCTAAGCAGGTCTCTCCCCTGCAGCCAGAGGCAGGCCGTGGCATTAGAGAAGGGAAGCAGATCCTAAGCCCCACTTGCAGGTGTAACTGACGGGCTTTCTTCCTCTTGGCATGTGGCACCCAAGGGGCTGTTATTGCAGGGTGGCCTGGAGCTGCCTGACTTCCTTGAGAGAATAGAGATGCTCTTAAAAGGGAGAGTGGGAATGAGATGATCAGTGGGTAATGTGCTTGCCAATCAAGCAGGAGAACCTGAGTTTGGATTCAGGGCCCATGTAAAGCTGTGTGTTGTAGTGCCTCTGGAATCCAAGACCTCTGACAATGAGATGGGAGACAGATAGAAGAACCCCAGAAGCTGTTACTCCCAAAGATGCAAGGAGAAAGACCACTGACGAAAATCATCATGGCCAAATTAATTAAAGCAATCATTTTTAATTGTGTACATGGGCCGCCTCCCCCTAAGGTGTTCAAGAGGTCAGCATTGGATGTGGAGAAGATAAGGCTTTTATAGCTCATGGGTAGGGGGCTTCCAAATGGGTTTGGCAGGCGAATAGGTGGGGTCACAGGAGCAGAACATAAGCATAACAAGTTAGTCATAAAGACCTCCTGAAACAATGATGTAGTTGCAAGGTGGTCATAACAACTTTTTGAAACAGAGATGTGGTTGCCAGTACTGGAGCAGGCAGTGCAGAACCATATGTAGTTAAGGTTACAGGAAGGTCATAGCTGAATCCTTGAGAAACAGAGGTTGAATCATAAACAGGAATGAACCTAGTTTGTCTTTACTGTAAGATGGCTTTCAACCCTAAGATGGAGGTGGGCTGGTTCGTCAAATTCCTGGGCCAGGTAGCCTGGCAGAAGCAGCAGTGAACAATAAAAAAAGACCCTGACTCAAACAAAATGGGAAGCAAGGACTGACACAGGTTGTCCTCTGCCCTCCACAGTGTGCCTCAGAGCACAGGTGCCTGCATTCTCACATGCACATGCACACACACACACACACACACACACACACACACACGCACGCACGCACGCACGCACGCACACACACACACACACACACACACACACACACACACACACACACACACACACCATACACACAGAGAAGGAAAAGAACTGCAGGAGTGAACCTGGAATTTTTCAGGGAGAAGGCTGAGGAACCAGGCCTTGCCTTTTGTCTGGGCCACTGGGCACCCTTAGAACACATGGGATGGGGTGCTAGATTCACCTGCCAGGGCCAACTGCAACTATGGAAGGATGAGGTCATGAGCACACAACAAACAGCACTGCTTCTGTCCCCACACCACAGTCTTGGGTGGGGAGAACTGCCCAGCAGCAGCAGTGTTACAGAACACTTGGTCCCAGACCAAGGACACATGTTGCTGTGTGGTGGTTTGAATGAAAATGGCCCCCATAGGTCCACAGGGAGGGGCACTATTAGGAGGTATAGCCTTGTTGGAGTAGGTGTGACCATATTGGAAGACATGTGTCACTGGAGAGTGGGCTTTGAGGTTTCAGAAGCTCAAGTCAGGCCAGTGGCTCATTCTCTCTTCCTGCTGCCTGTGGATCCAAATGTAGAACTCTTGGCTCCTTCTCCAGCACCGTGTCTGCCTGCATGCCACCATGCTTCCTGCCATGATGATAATGGACCGAACCTCTGAACTATAAGCCAGCCCCTTCAATTAAATGTTTCCCTTTATAAGAGTTGCTGTGGTCATGGTGTCTCTTCACAGCAATAGAACCCCTACCTAAAACGGGCTGCCTGCAGCTCCATGGTGACTGGCTCTGTGATCACACCTGTCCTCCCTATGGTTGTTGCAAGAAACAAACGTTAATATTTGTATAATGCGTAGATATCACTTGGCACATAGTAAATGCTAAATAAATGTTAAAATTTACAATATAGTAAGGGATAAGGCTCCTGGGACCTAACAAACATTCAATGAATTCCTTTTAAAAACAGCCCCAAATGCCTTCTGTCCCCTCCACTCATGGCAGCCAGCTCCTGCTGCCTCTCAGACACTCTAATAGCTGGAACAGAGAGTGAGGAAACCAGAGGTCCACTCTCCATTTGGAAAATGATACCCTTCCCATGCAGGAACCCTGGTGTCTTCCCACTGCAATGGCAAAGTGCCTATAAAGTGGATGGGACAGGGCTTGTTTTTTGTTTTCTGTCCACTGTTACCAGGCCTATGTGTAGAACCACCCCCAAGCTCATCAGGCAGCCTTGGGGTTCCCTCCACCCTCGCTTGAGGGAGCTTTGACTCAACCCTGCTTCTTTCTCTCAATTGATCACTCCAAACACCCACACTGGGCGCTTGTGACTCTCAACGCTACACAGAGGGGAAGCCCCAGCAGTACAAACACCCTGTAAGCACACGCTTTTCTAACACCTTTGGGGGGGTCACCCCTCACTGAGGCCCCTGCAGCAGCTATCCACTGTGTCGTGTAACCGATAGAAACAGCAGCAAACCTTTCCAGCGTCCTCTCCCCATCTCTCCCTGGGGAGGCATTTTTAACTGGCAACTCTGGGGGGTGAGGGCCGGGTGCCTCCGGGGCTCACCGAGCCAGTGGCAGACCTAGGCTATAATTAAACCAGACTGTGAACATATTGTTCATGGAAACCTTAGCAGAACATGAGTCATGTCGGCAAAGTGAATCACACGGCCTCAGAGTTTCCATTTATATTTGCTGCACTGGGGGTACTTTATGCTTCAGTTCAGGATGACTATCCCCTATTTCTTCTCCCTCAGGGACACAGCCTCAAGGATGGACACTGCTGAGGGGCAGTTGGGCAGCCAGGAAGGAGAACTCTGAGACTGGGGCTTAGCAGACACCGAGGGAATCATTTCCCCAGTGACAGGCTTTCCTCACCTGGGGTGGATGGCCCCCTAGGCTTACCAGAGACAGGGAATACGATAGGGGAAACCTGACCATTTTGACTATTATAATTTATGAAATTCTTCTCTTAACATAAAATTTGGAAAAAGAAGGAGATCGAGATTCTGGGCTCAAATGAAGTCTCGTGAATAGCTTTTGGGCAATTCAGGGACCAGGATGGTACCCAGCAGCATAGTGAGCACATGCAGCCCTCAGTCAGTATCTGCCTAAGCTCTCTGGGTCTCTATTTTCTCCTCCATGAAGCAGGAGTGATGACAATCGTCTTTCCCTCACAGGGTGGCCATAAAACGTTAATGAGTTTCGGTATAAGAAATGCTGAGAACCGTGCTCAGGGGACACGCTGAGGGCCTGCTGGTTTTCATCATTGATATCAGTGCCACCAGCCCTTCAGTGGCATCCCTGAACCCCGAGGAAACGTTGCAGAAAACCACGATCAGGAGACTGGGCAGAGGTGGCATTTGCAGGGGAGGGGAGCTGCTGGGGCCTTCCCTGAAGCCTAGCTCGTCAGTTTTTCTACAAAGCAAGGAAACCCTCATTGCATTACAGGCATTAGCAGCAAGCCTGAGCAGGGCTCCTCCATGCATTCTGCCCCACTGGCGTTCTGGGAGAAGGCAGCAGTTTTCTCCCATGAGGAGATTTACAGGGTAGGGTTTAGAGCAGATAGTGATGAGGAGGAAGTGTCTGACGCTTTGGGCCATGCCAGGCTATGGCGTAAGAGTCCCTACAACCATGACAAGCCAACCTCGTCACTCAACATGTATATCTGAGGCACTTCAAGTTCTAACACTGTCACCTCCTTTGGATCCCTCCATAGGTGGGGGCTGCCCGAACTGCAGATTCCCGGAAGCTGTTTAATCTACTCATAGCAGACATGCACGTAACCTCAAAGAAATCCCCCTCCCCATCCCAATGAGGGATTCTTTATCATCTTCTATTTCCTATGCTTTGGAAGATTTTATGGACCAAGCTTCAAGTAATGAATTAACTTGTTCTCTTGTAATTTATTAATTGAAGATGAACATAATACCCAAATGAAGTTTCTATTTGGTGTGGGAAAAATGGTGTTCCCAAGCTGAGGAGCTGGAATTCTTGCCAAGAACAAAGAAATGTGACCTTTTCATTGGCCCAAGATAATCTATTGAAGCTCCGAGAACATTCTCTGACAGGCTTCTTTTAAGATAACTTTCATTCCAAGTGGTCCAGGGGCCCCAAGAAAAGAGTCACGTGGCAGGGTAGAGATGGCCTCTGATCCCACCATAGGATATGCTTGCATAAAGACAATAGATCCGTGTCTTCCTCTGGAGAGGAAGGATGCTAGGGACAAAGCCTAGAACACAAATCCAAGGTAGACTACCGACTCTGACAATCCAGGCCCCACCTCTTGGTGACAGCCATTAGAGGTTCCCCAGAATGTCTCCTTGGTAACCCTCTACACACAGAGGTCTGTCTGAAGCTCTGCCCTTGGCCTGAGAAGCCACAAAGCCCATGCTAGGAAAACACATTCCTAAAACATCCAACTGACTTATAATTCTTCCATACCAGTCATGTGGGTCCATTGAACAGTGGTGGCCAGCTGTTCCTACTGTACCTGCTCACCACCTACGACTGTGCTCACTTCCTGATATGCTGATCTCCAAATATGCTCTTAACCTAATATTCTCACTGCCTAATATGCTTATCACCTACTATGCTTATCGTCTGATATGCTTACCACCTAATATGCCCACTTACCTAGTATGCTCAGTCTGGCTCGTCAGAGCCACTAGCTGATATGCCAGAGCCACCCTATGCTGAGCTAAACTTGAGCCAGGCTCTTTAATTAGAAATGCTTGCCTTGGGGCTGGAGAGATGACTCAACAGTTAAGAGCACTGACCTGGGTTCAATTCCCAGCACCTACATGGCAGCTCACAACTGTAACTCAAGTTCCAGTGGATCCAACTCCCTCACAAAGACATGCAGATCAAACATCAATGTACATATATGAAATATTTGTCTTTGCTCTGAATCCCCAATATTGTAGAAAGGGCACTTGGATTAGAGTCAAAGAGACATCAGTTTGACTTTCCAACTCTACAAATTCATCTGTTACATTTCACTTCAAATGTCCAAACGACTTTTCAGAGCCAGACATGCCTGTAATCCCTAGCACTGAAGAGGCAGAGACAACACGATGTTGAGTTCAAGGCCAGCCTGGGCTGCATAATGAGTTCAAAGCTGGCCGAAGTTACATAGTAGAACTCTGTCTCAAGATAAAACAACAAAATGAAGACTTCAAACTTCATGAAAGGGTTATTTATCAGCCATGGTGGCACAAGACTGTAATGCCAGCACTTGGGAGGCAGGTCAGGAGGGACTGCAGGGTCTTTACCAGCCTGGGCTACTCAGAAAGATTCTGCCAAACAAAACAAAATAGAACAGAAAAGTCTTTGTAGTGTATATTAATAAGGGAGAAATAAAACAAATGACAATTTAATAAAACTAGAAAAATCAATCTCTGAGTAAAAACATACCAATTTACCAAAGGTGATTAGATTGAATTTGCCCAATAAAGGAGACTGTCAGAGTTCAAAATTAAAATCCAGAGACATACTACTTAGAGAAAAAAATGCATGAAATGATAGATTGAAAATAAAATGCCAAAAAAAAAATTTCAGAAAGGGAGCTGGAGCAATGGCTCAGTGGTTAAGAGTACCGACTGCTCTTCCAGAGGACCCCAGTTCAATTCCCAGCATCCACATGGCAGCTCACAACTATCTGCAACTCCAGTTCCGGGAATCTGTCGCCCTCTTCTGACTTCTATGGGCATCGCATGCATGTGGTACACAGACATATATGCATGCAAAACACCTATTCAAATAAAAATCTCAAAAAAAAGTTTCAATTCAGAAAAAAAATTAGAAAAATGCCAATAATAAGAAAATAGCAAGGGCAGAGGTAAGGAGAAAGTTAAGGCTCAAAGCATACTCCAAAAGGACAACATATTTGACAGAAATACAACTAAAAGCATACAATATTTATAAACTAAAAGTACTAAATACATAGATGTCAAAAGCATAAAGTAGGAAATCTGTAGAAATACAAACAGAACAAAATCTTTTAGAACTACATATGCCTGGGGCTGGGGCAATGGTTCTGTAGGTAAAGTACCTGCCATACAAGTAGAAGGACCTGGGTTCGGATCCCAGCATCCACAGAAAAGCAAAATGTCAGTGTGCATCTGTAACCAACAGAGTCAGGCAGACCCCCCAGAACTCATTAACTAGCCGGTGTAGATGAATACATGAGCTGCAGGTTCAGAAAGAGATCCTGTATCAAAAGGATAGAAAGCATTAGAGAAAGACACTCAATGTTGGCCTTTGGTCTACATATGGATGTACACATGCATATGTGCAAACAGGTGTGTATGCATTAGCACACACATACAGCAGAAATAAGAACTACCCATATCTAATAAGCAAAAGTTAGCAAAGGCATAAAATGATTGACACAACTAATAATTTATGGTTAAAAGCAAATGCAGAGTCTGTGTGAGCAAAAAATATTCTTTCTTTTTGCTCAAATTTAGTTTCCACTACCATCCTCTCACAACACAAAACAGTTCTGTTACCAGATGTTTGGGGAGGTCCCATACCCACCAAGAAGCAATACTGTAGCAGACGCCATCTGGGCATCCTCTAATTCAATTCAATTCTGACACTGTCTACCTGAAAGTAGGGTTAGACTCCCACAGGCTAAGGGCTCAGTCCCACAAGACTGTACCAATGCCCCTTCCAGATGCCACTCACAAGCACTTCTGACCCACCAGCTCCAAATCAGAGTTGCCACAGCCCCCTCCTTGGGTTTAATTAATATGCTGGAGTGTCTGACATAACTCAGTGAAACACGGTTACTGGTTTAATATAAAAGATGGCATAATGGATATGGAGAGATGCGTAGAAAAGGCCATGCAAGGATGGACATCCAAGAGACTCGACAGGTTTGGCTTTAAGAAACTCTTCAACCCTGTACTTTGGGGATTTCCCAGGAGACTTCATTACACATGCATAACTGATTAAAGTCTCAGCTGTTAGCTATGAATTTAACCCCTCTCCCCTCTCTGGAGCTTGGTGGCTAGAGCTCAAAGCCCCAGGACTCTAAAACTACCCTGGTCTTTTCAGAGTTCAGCTCCCAATCAGAAACTTTCTCAGGCTGCCATGCAGTGAACTCATTGGCATGCAAAAGGGCCCATTACTTGAAAGATTGAAAGGGTTTTCAGAATTGTATGCCAGGAAATGGGGTGGAAACAAATATACATTTCATAATATTATATATTCTTCCCATGGAACACATTTTGTCTACATGAAACATTTATAATCATAGATTGGGTTCATGGCCACAAAGATAATTAAAATTTGAAGGAAAAATCAAACTGAAAAATTTAAATATGGACTCTTTTAAACATGGAAAATAAGGAACTTGCTTCCAGAAAACTGTTAGAGAGAAAAATCAAAAGGGAAATTACTTCTTAGAAAATGATGTAAAGGAGAACACGTCACACTAAAATTGATGCATGCAATGAAAACAGTGCTTAGAAATTGTATTACCTTTAATGCCATCATTATTTTAAATAATCTGTACAAATTAAATACCTATGACAATCTTACAAAATTAGAAAAACAGCAAAATTCTAAATCATCAGAAATCAGAATACAGTTTTTAGGGAAAAGATCTGAAGTGCTGGCAAGGTGGAGCATGTCTGTCACCCCAACACTTGGGAGGGAGAGGCCAGAGGATCAAGAATTTGAGGTTATCCTCAGCTACACAATGAGTTTGAAGCCAGCCTGGGCTACATGATAGACTGTCTGAAAAGAAAGAAATGAAAATAAGAACAAGTAAAAGAAGACACCCTCCGTGGCTCAAAGGGCAAATAAATACAAATGGCGGCACTTAGGGTTGAAGACACAATTCGGTTGGTAGAGTGCTTGTGTAGCATTCACAGGGCCTTGGATTCTATTCCCAGGACCACAAAATCAGGGGGTGATAGTACATACCTGGAATCTAAGCATTCAGGAGGTTAAGGCAGAAGAATCAAAAATTCAAAGTCACCCTTGGTTACACAGTAAGTATGAGGCCATTCTGGGCTTCAGGAGACCCTGGGTTTTGGGTTTTATTTTTTAAGTGTTCTGAAAAGACTCATAGTAGAGGATATTGGAACAGCCACTTAGAAACTGCCTTTAAGCTGGGCGTACTGGCATAGGCCTTTAATCCCAGCATTTAGGAGGCAGAAGCAGGTGGATCTCTGAGTTCAAGGTCAGCCTGGTCTACAGTGTGAGTTCCAGGACAGCCGAGGCTACACAGAGAAACCCTGTCTTGAAAAACCAAAAAGAAAGAAAAAAAGAAAGAGGAAGGAAGAGAGAGAAGAGAGGAAAGAGAGAGAGAGGAGAGAGAGAGAGAGAAAGGAGAGAGAGAGGAGAGAGAGAGAGGAGAGAGAGAGAGAGAGAGAGAGAGAGAGAGAGAGAGAGAGAGAGAGAGAGAGAGAGAGAGAGAGACTGCCTTTGTTGAAAAGCACTGACTCCTCACTTGGGCCCATAAGGTATCTAAGAGCAGGATGAAAGGCTGGCACCTCTGCCTTCCTCCTTTCTACCTATCTTTAACTTGGAGTCAGATTCCTGCTTGACTTTGCATAGGCACGTTAATCCCTCCAAGCAGGTCTGTCTAAACACCCATTGACACCTAACCTACTTCATTCCCTTTCAATGCCAAAAACATAGAAATAAGGTATTGCCTTAAACCTGCAATCACCTTGGACTCCAGGAATAGCAAAACCTTGTAGGGCTGTCCACACCACCCTGCCCAGATAAGGGCAGTTACCTAGAATAATGAGGCTGTAACCTAGAGAGATTATATCCTGAGAACTAAACTGGATGATGACGGCTGTAACAACATACTGGCCCAACTTACAGGATCAGCGCTGAGACAACAATGAGTATCATCAAGTCTTCACCAGGGCTGCTGAAGTTTGTATGCCTTTTGCTCCTTGCTCAGATTCTTCCTCTGTTAAACCTAAATTCATGTCCGTACTCTGAAGGTGGACCTGGGGTCATTAGACCCCTTTATGTGTTCTTCTTAATATTGCCACATTTGTTAAATGTCCTTCTCCTTTTTCTAATACTCAACTCTTTGATTGGTATATTGGGATGGATCTATATTGGGTATATATGGGTATATTTGGGGTATATATGGGTATATTGGTGGTATATATGGGTATATTGGTGGTATATATGGGTATATTGGGGGTATATATGGGTATATTGGGGGTATATATGGGTATATTGGTGGTATATATGGGTATATTGGGGGTATATATGGGTATATTGGGGGTATATATGGGTATATTGGGGGTATATATGGGTATATTGGGGGTATATATGGGTACATACTGGATTGGGTGGCAGCACCTAGTCTGCTGGGGCTTACACTCCAGTTACAAAACCCCTCAAAAGCCAGATCAAGGAGAAAAAAGAGTAAAGGAGCAGAGGTTTACCAGAGGAGCCGAGGAACATAATTCAGCTAGAGATTTAGTAAAAATGAAAAGAACAATGAGGACAGGTAAGAAATAAATCTGTACAGTTAAGAAGGAAAGGATGATTGCTTTGCAAAATTGAAGCTCCCAAAATTGACAAATGGACCAATTAGCACAGAAAAATTTTGAAAGGGATGTACCATTAAAAAAATGTTCCGAGACCACACTGGTCCTAAATTGGTGGACAAACGAATTCAGGGCTACTTGCTCCCGCATCTCTCAAACTGAGTATCTACCACAGAATCCAGAGCTCTCATTCCCAGCACCCATTTAAGTGCCTCACGACTGCCTGAAACTCCAGGGAATCTGGTGCCTCTGGCTTCCACAGGCACATGCACTCACATGCATACACTCACTCTCTCTCTCTCTCTCTCTCTCTCTCTCTCTCTCTCTCTCTCTCTCTCTCTCTCTCACACACACACACACACACACACACACACACACACACACACACACACACACACAGACATGCACGCACATATGCACACAAAAACATGTATACACATTGTGGAGGCCCAAATTACTCAGGGTCAGAGAAGATGAGCTTGCTTTACCCAGCAGGGCTGCATAAGGGGATGATTTGACCATGGGCATGGCTACCAGGTCTTTGGAAGGGTCTACACTTGGCTGTGCACTGTGCTTTGATCTAGCAAGGGGGAAGTCTTTTGCCCCGCCCCTAGGCATTGTTATAAAAAGCTCTTTTGAATAAATGGAAAAGGCCATTGGGTATTGACCCAGGTTCTCCCAAAGCTATCTTGTATTTCTATCTTTCTCCTCTTTGCTGTCTTTCTAATATTTTCTTATCCCTCTCTCCTCCTCATAAGAACCCTAGAAAAGGTTGAAAAGGTGTAACTGGCCTACCACAACACATAAACATAAAATAAATCTTTAAAATATATGATAAAATCAACTATTTAAAACAGGTCTGTTTGCCTTTAATTTCAGCACTTAGGAGGCAGAAGCAGATGGATCTCTGTGAGTTCGAGGCCAGCCTGGTCTACAAGTGAGTTCCAGGACACCCAGAGCTGTTACCCAGAGAAACCCTGTCTCAAAAAACCAATAAAATAAAATAAAATGGGTCAGTTAGGTAGTCAGATAAAAGACTTAGAGGCCATAGGACTGGACCCCTCCATACAACCAACTGCTTGTGAAAACAGAACTTTCTGGTTGGAGGAACAGGAACTGACTTACATCTGTAGCCTCAGGAGGAGTGGTGACATCTTGAATTGTCTGGAAGTTCGTTAATTATTTTCTCAACCTGGATCCAAGGTCCCCAAACCATGTAAGGAGGCTTTTTAATTTAAAGAAAGGCAAGGAGGGAGGGAGGGGAGGGAGGGGAGGGAGGGGAGGGAGGGAGGGAGGGAGGGAGGGAGGGAGGGGAGGGAGGGGAGGGAGGGAGGGAAAGGACAAACCGTTGCCCCTTCCTCTAAGAGTCAATCCAAATGGGCCTACCAATCGCTTGGATAGCAGTGTCTCTGGCCAACGTCCACTCTCATTCTGTGAGTGTTTTCCTCCACAGCGGCCCCTATGGCCACCGCCTACTCTTACTCTATTCTTCTGTAATAACTGTGCCTATCTTCTCCACTATGTTCTGGATGCCTGCTCTGAAGTCTTTCAATGGAAATGACAAGGACAGAGGAGCTGGGTAGTCAAGAGTGACATCCCAGTAACAGAAGCAGATGCAAACTATGTAAACAAAACTAAAATGTGTTTAGTTTTTGGAGAATTTTGTACAATGTGTGTTTTGATCATATTTACTCTCCCTCCCCAACTCCTCCTGGATCCACCCCCCCTTTCTTACCCACCCAACTTAGTGCCTGTCTTAGTTAGGATTTCTATTGCTGTGAAGAGACATCATGACCACAACAACTCTTAAAAGAAAACATTTCATTGAGGGGGCTCACTTATAGTTCAGAGGTTCAGTCCATTATCATCTTCACTGGAAGCATGGTAGTGTGCAGACAGACATGGTGCTGGAGCTGAGAGTGCTACATCTTTCAGGCAACAGAATGTCAACTGAAAGTCACACTGAGGGAAGCTTGAGCAAAAGAGACCGCAAAGCCCACCCCTACAGTGACATACTTCCTCCAACAAGGCCACACCCACTCCAACAAAGCCACACCTCCTAATAGTGCCACCGTCTATGGACCAAGTATTCTAACACATGAATCTATGGAGGCAATTCCTATTCAAACCACCACAGTGTCTTTTTCTTAAAAAGCCATCCAATCTATTTTTTGCTGCCCATATAGTCTTAGATGTGGAGCCTTCCACTGGAACATTTGACAGATTCTTTCAATCTTTATATTTTTTTAAGACAGGATCTCAGTGTGGCCCTGGATTTCCTGTAACTCACTCTGTAGATCAGGCTGGTCTCGAACTCACATAGATCCACCTGCCTCTGCCTTCCAAATGCTAGGATCAAAGGCCTATGCCACCACACCTGACTTTTGACTTAGGTTCTTTTTGGTTGTTGCTTGTTTTTGTTTTTTGAGACAGGGTTTCTCTATGTAAAAGCCCAGGCTGTCCTGGAACTTGCTCTATAGCCCAGGCTGGCCTTGAACTCATAGAGTGCTACCTGCCTCTGCCTCCTGAGTGCTGGGATTAAAGGTGTGTGCCTCCACTGCCCAGCTTGACTTAGATTCTTAATACATACTGATATTATTATTTAACATTAAGGCAGTGGCTTTCAACACTGGGTGTACATTAGACTATCTAGGAAACTTTTAAAATGTACATATCCCTAGTTAACCATTTAAACCTAAGGACTTGTCATTAGAATTCTTAAAAAACAGATTCTTGAGGTCAGAGGAGATTGAGTATGTTCAGGGTCTATCCTAAACAAAAACAGAGGAGGAGTGTATTGGGGGAGGGAGAGGATAGAGAAAAGGTGGAGAAGAGGGAGGGGAAATAAATAAATAAAAAATAAAACCATAACATCACCAAAAGGGAAACATTTAATAAATATCTCTTGAATATAAACAAAGCAAAACAACAAAAAAACCCCAGATTCCTGGTTCATACTAACGTGCACCTGAGGTGAGAGGTACAGTCTTTATAGATTTCAGCAAATGCAGCCTAAAAAGAAAGTAAAATAGCAGGCATCATCACTGGTGCCTGATAAAATGCATGTCATCCAGATAAATTGGAATTTCAAGCTAACAATGAATTCTTTCCAGCATATGTCTCAAAAATAAAATAGGGTAGATCACACCTATAATACCAGCACTTGAGAGGCTGAGGCAGGAAGATTGGCAGTTTTCAAGTTAGAGCCCAGCCTGGACTACATAGTAAGACTTTGTCTCCAAACACAAAACAAAGCAAAAAGCACATACTTTCATTTAAAAAACCTTTTCATTGTTTACATGAAATTCAGTTTTCTGATCATTCTTTGTTTTTGCTAAATGTGACAACCTAAAATAAGAAGTGTAAATTAATTCTACTGATGTTGTATCTGATTAGCTTGAAAATGCAAGTGATACTAGAATTACTAGCAGTAATTGGTAAGGAGACTGGAGACTAGATAAAACAATAAACTAATAAACAGCCTATTCCCTATTTTATTCTAACAGTAAGTACCTATAAATGCAAACTAAAAAATCCCCTTTACAATAGTGGGAAAATATAAAATATTTAGGGATAAATTTAATGAAGGAAACATAAGACATAAAAAAGAAAACAATATATGAACAAATGGTAGGTATACTTGTTATCATAAAAACATTAAATTTTCTGAATGCAATATATAAACTGTATTCCATTACAATTAGAATCTTTTGGAGACTTTTGTTTAGTTTGTTGGTTTTGTTTTTGGAGTACCATGCTGGACTGGAATTCATTGTGTAGCCCAGGCAACACTCAAACTTGCCACAATTCTTTTGCATTACAGGCATGAACAATCACGACCATCTCAATAACATTAGCAGGTTTTTTTTAATTTCATAAAGTTATATTAAACTTCCAATAGAGAAATACATGTCTAGAAATAACTAAGAAAGCTAAAAAGGACAGTAGAAAAGTTTTGCATTATTAGAGATCATGGCAGTATATCCAGTCACTAAAATAGAATAAATATAATAATAGTATGAAAATGAACAGAAATTAATGAATGCATTGAGAAATTAGTATGTGACAACAACATCAATTCAGCTCAGGAGGAAAGATGTGGGTTAATTAATAAATGAGGCTGGCATGGCAGGGTACTGTATAGAATAATACAAAAATGAACCATAGGGCTGAAGGGGAGTGCAGCTAGATCAGGGGTAGATTGTTTGCCTGGCTCAAGGCCTTGGGTCCACTCCCCAGTACTGAAAAAGGGGAAAAACATAAAAATATAGAAATAAAGCACATATCATATCATATCAAAATAAGTTATTATACTATAAAGACTTGAATTAAAAACAAAGTTCTTGTGAGAACATTCCAGACAATAAATATATCCTCTACAGACATTGGAAACACCTTCTATAAAAACAGAAATAATGAAAGAAAATATGGACGTAATAACTATTTTAAAATATCAGACTTTTATATAGCCAAAAATAATGTGAACAAAGTTAATAGGGAAATAATAGACATGGTAATAATTTTCAGTTAAAACAACTAATGTGTTTTAAAAAGTTAAAACAACTTTTTTTAGTTAGCATCTCACTAGCTCAGGCCACAGCTTGCAATCCTCCTGCCTCAGCCTCCAGAGTGCTGGGATTATAGGTATGTGTCACCATACTCAGCTAGGATTAATTTACAAATTGGTGAGAATAAAAAGATGTTTAAACCAAAAGAAAAACTAACCAAAACACGAAGAAACCATTTATTAAAGAGAAAAATCTAAGCACATGAATATGCTCAAATTCTCCAGCCATTCAAGGAATATAAGAACCTGGTATTTATCATTTTCTAGCCATCAGCTTCATAACACACAGAAAGAGTTGTAACAACTACTGCTAGTAGAGATGAAGGAAAAGGGATTTTCATACATTGTTGATGATAATACTATTGCCACAGTTTTGTTTTGTTTTGTTCTTTTAATATACAGTCACGGAACAGCTCTTAATTTTTAAAGGCAATTGCTGCACTGAGACAAATGCACAACTCACCAGAACATTGCTTAATTTTAATTTCCACATACAAAAAGCACACAGATCAAGAAACAGATTACCAGTTCCCCAGAATCATGGTCACCCATGCTTCTTTCCATTTATCTCCCACCTCCCCAACGTAGCCAATTTGATCTAACCCACCATTAGGGATAGATCAACATTTCTATGCATGCTCAATATACATAATACTTACGGAATGTTTACCTTAGTGGTCAAGAACAGGAAATAAAATTAGTAATTTATTTAATCAATTTTCTCATTGCTGTGATAAAATACCCGACAAAATCAACCTAAGTTCATTTTGACTCACAGTTTGAGGGTAGAGTGTATCATGGCAAGGAAGTTAAGGAGACAGGAACATAAAGTTGACTGGTAACACCACATCTACATTTAGGAAGCAGAAAGTGATGAGTGCTTATGCTCAGCCTTCTTTTTATGCAGTCAAGGACCCAATTCTAGGGAATAGTGCCACCCATGGTTAGGGAGGGTAGGTCTTCCCACTCCAATTAACATAATGTAAATAATCCCTTATAGATGTATCCAGAGAGTTGTCTCCAAGATGATTCTTGGTGCTTTCAAGTTGACAGTCAATACAAACTATCACAAGTTCATCCCTTGCCAACTTGATACCCCAAACATATCACTTTTCAGACATCACTTTCTACTTCATGTCTCAATAGGCTCATGGCCACCTCATAATGCAAAATACATTCAGTTTAACTTCAAAATTACCATAGTCTTGAGCAGTTCCAACACTATTCAAGAGTGCAACTGCAGAATCTCTTCTGAGACTTTGCTGGGGGATGTCTTTCTGTATGTTGTGAATATGTTGTTCCCATTGGCTAATAAATAGGTTGCTTTGGCCTATGGCAACCGAGAAACATATGGCTACAAAGACTAAGGCAGTCTTTTAACTGTGAACTCCTTTTACATATTCCTAGAATACAATGGCACAAAGGAAACATCCCCATTCCACAAGGGAGGAACTGTGGACATAGTGTTTCGGAAAGATCAAACCCAAAACAAGATAGAAACTGAGATGGGAAAATACCAAATCCTACAGATTCATGTTAAGCATCTGGATGCTAATGAAATAGGGCTCCAAAAGGATTGAGTAGCTAGCTCCTCCTCTCCAGCTCTGCTGCCTGTAGCATATATAGCCTGTCTCATGGGTTGGCTCTACTCCACAGCTGAGGTTTTCCTTGGCAGATGGCCCATGACCCTGGCATCTCCAACATTCTGGACTCTGCATTTCAATTCCTGCTTTACCTTTACAGCTTTATGCAATGGGCTTTCAGGGCCTTCTTACAGAAAATCTGACCATGTTGGGCATTCTCTAGCCTCAGCAGCCTTCTTGAACTTTAGCACAAACTTCCAGAAGCCCCATCATCCTTGCATCCTTCATACCCATAAAACCACCACGTGGGTGATGATGCCAAGTTCTGCTGCCAGGTTGAGATGCAGCCTAGTCCCCTTAGACCACAGTTACCCTGTTTTCTATCTGAATCTGCAGTTATTTTGGAGCAAAGAACCACTTCAGCATCATTTTCAGTTCGAACTGTCTCAAATGGATTTACATTCTCATATCCCACAGCCTTCAGTGTCTGGGATCTTGCCTTCAGGACACCTTTCCTACTGTCCCCAACTTTAAACTTGCTTATACCCCTTTCCTCACAGAATTTCATCTCTCTGTCTGTCTCTTTCTGTCTCTGTCTGTCTCTTTCTGTCTCTGTCTGTCTGTCTGTCTCTCTCTCTCTCTCTCTCTCGTGTGTGTGTGTGTGTGTGTGTGTGTGTGTGTGTGTGTGTGTGTGTGTGTATGTTTGTCCTCTCTCTACTCTCTCCATTTTTTCCTGAGAAAGTCTGTCTTTCCCCCTAAAACCTCATGAGCTGGGCCTTCAGTGTTGGTGTTTCTTTCAGCATTCTTCTCTTTTAGACTCCTGCCAGAATGAACCATTGATCTCTGCTCAAAGTTCCAAATTCTTACACAGCCATCCTGTAACCCAGTTCCAATAGTGTAAGCACTACATGGTCAGAATTACCATAGCAATGACCCTGCTCTCTGTTCCAAGTTCCTGTATAAGCTACCTTTCTCTCTGCTGTGATAAAATACCTGACAAAATCCACTTTAGGAAAGAATGGGTTATTTTGACTCACAGATGGAGGATACAGTTCATCATGGCAAGGAAGCCACAGGATCAGAACATACGGTAACTAGCTGATCACACTGCATCCACAGTTGGGAAGCAGAGCGTGATGGATGCTTGTTATGCCCAGCCTTCTCCTTTTAATGCAGTCCAGGACACCAGCCCAGGGAATGGTGCTGCCCAGAGTTAACTCGAGTTTTTCTAACCCAATTAACCTAGTATAGATGATTCTTCACAGACATGTCCAGAGATTTGTCTCCAAGGTAATTCTAGATCCTGCCAAGTTTATCATCAATATACAAGCAGCCCATTAATCAAAGCAGAGTGACTGAATTAAAGGTAGTCCTTCACAACACAGAATATTTTACAGTTGTTAAAAAGTATAAATTAATGAACAAAGTGTTCATGGCAGCACTGTCCATATGCTCCAAGGTCAACCAGTAGATAGATAAATATATTCTGATATACCCATATGATGAGGTATTATACAGCCATTAGAATGAATAACTAAATGCAAGTGCATTATGAATGCTATACATAATGATGTTATATTATAGAATACTTGTTGGTTATGCACTGGTGCTTGTGGCTAGCCGCCTCCCACGGCGGCCATGCCAGTGGAGGAGAGTGCTGATCGGAAGAATCACAAGCCATGGTTACCTTTTTAGAGCTTTATTGGGCAGGGAGAGAGGGAGGGAAAGAGAGAGAGAGAGAGAGAGAGAGAGAGAGAGAGAGAGAGAGAGAGAGAGAGAGAGAGAGAAAACAGACGGAAGGAAAAGAGAGCAGAAAGAGAAGGGGGACGCACAGAGGGCCCGCTCGCTTTTTAGGCTGGGACGCTGTCGCAGGCTGGTGATGTAATTAAGGACAGAATTCTTACAATACTACTGAATGGTTTATTTTCTATAGAATCCCAAAAAAAAAGGCTAAAGAAATTTATGTTGTTAAAGTCAAGATGATGAGTACCCTCAGGAGGAGGCATAGGTGGGAGAGGCTGGGAAACTGGTAATATTCTACTTTGTTTTAAAATCATTTTCATATTTATTTATTGTATACATGTTTGTGCATGTGTGTGAGTGCACACATGCCGTGTACATGTGGAAGTCAGAGAACAATTTGGAGAGTAAGGTCTCTCCTGCCACCATGCAGGTTCCAGGGATCAAAGTCAGGTCACCAGGCTTGGTGGCAAGTGCCCTTATTCTCTTAGCCATCTCGACAGTGTAGAGGGGCCCCCAAACAGCTTGACCACACAGCTGCCATGACAGGCTTAGAGGCCTAGACACAGCTTCCGTGACAGGCTTACTGGCAGGCAACACCCAGATCCAGGAAAAGCCATAAGCTGACCCCACCCAGGGAGGGCCTACATCTAAGGGAAAGTACCTGACATCCCAAACATTCCAACCATGAGATAAGGTGGCCAAATGTTCCTGAGTTTAGCACACACCTATTTTTGTTTTACAGATACCCCTAGACAAATGTCAGCCAATCAGGTCCTCAACTCTGGAAATTCCTTCACCCCAACCTCTGCTATGATAAAAACTCTACCTTGCCTGAGCTCAGGGCTCTCTGCACTCACTGCTGTGTCCGACAGACAGAGAGACCAAGCCCCAGAGCTTGAAAATAAAAGCTCTTTGCTTTTACATATGGAATTTGGTCTCTGTGGTGGTCTTTTGGGGGGTCCCCAAGATCTGGGCATAACAACAGCACCATATTCTGTTTCTTGATTGGGTGCTGGTTGCATGTGGAAATTCATTAAGCAGTATAGTGATGATTTGCGCATTTCTCTTGGTCCATTTTCTGTTGCCTAGAACAAAATTCCTGAAACTGGGGAATTTAGAAACAATGGAAGTATATTTGGGACACGGTTTTGAAGGCTGAGAAGTTCAAGAGTACAGCCTTGGAGTCTTTTTTGCATCTGGTGCAGGCCTTCCTACTACAGTATAACACGGCAGGAGACATCACATGGCAGGAAAGCCCTGTACCAGCTGAGGTCTCTCTTCCTCTTATACATTCACTAACCGCCATCATGGAGCCCTCACTCTGATGGCCTTTTCTAAATCTCCTTACTTACCAGAAGCTCTTTCTCTAGAAATAATTAACATATGAATTTCGAGATTAAGTTTTCAACACATTAACTTGGGGTGCGAGGGGCACATTCAACTGGATCACTATTCAAAAGATAAAAGAGCAGGAACTGCAGCAGCTCCCTGGGCCTTCAGCACCATAGAATAGTAAAAGCAGAATGGAAAGATGATTACCCAATTCCATTTTCAATGCAACACAAAATAAAAACGCTGTGATTGTCCTAAAGTGTATATGAATGCACACATATATGAGGATATAAATGGCTCTATATAATTTATAAGCAGAGAATAAAAATATGGAAAGTCCTAAAGTGAGTTAATATGCCTTCTGTATGTGAGGAAGAATGGATGAGGGCCATGCTAATGCTGGAGAAGGAAAAGTGAAAAGAAAAAAGGTGTGGCCTTGCTTTAAAAAAATATACAATATGATACCATTTATGCAAAAATTGTTACAGAAAATCAGAAGTCCTACCAAGGTTTTAAAATCTGTGGGCCAATAAATGACACACATTATATAATCCAAATGCATTGCATATTATGAACATTTAATCATTGGATAAAATATGAAGTCTAAAGATTATTAACAAACACTAAAAACACAGTGTATTATCAGACTAAAGAATACAAAAACTCTATTTATCATTGCTAGTAATATAGCAACTTGGACAACATGAAAATCCTTTTACTATAATCACCTAGATACACTGAGTAAAATCTCTCATGATTATTTTAAATGTACAACTAGGCTCACAAATAATAAACGCCAACCCCTGGGTGCCAGAAACAAAGGGGAAAAAGAAAAAGCAGAAGAGTGAATGCCTGAGATAACAGGGGGTATTTGTCTCCAGAAGCTAAGGGGTTGGGATTTAATACCCTACACAGGCACAGGAAATGAGGCTTTGGACTCTAGGGGGTAGAGAATTCAACTGAGAACTTCACATAAAGCCAAGACCCTCAAAGAACTAGTTTATTTATGAAAAGATTTAAAAACAAGAGAGACCACAGGGCAACTGGGCTTTGGGTGGGAAAATAATAAAAGCTCTCTGAGAATTTAAAACCACAGGACTACAATTCATACTGCTAAACTCTACCCACATAATTCAGAGACTCCAGACTAAAAAGTTACATAAGAACAGTCCCTTAAGCACTGATACCCCTGGGAACAAGTCAAACAAAGACATGGAAGAAAAGCGCCCACATCCCAAATGTCATGGACTCTTCCAGACATACAGACATGTGAAATAACAACAAAGTGCTACTAATGATGAGTTCACAATGAAAAATGAGAAAGCCCACAAGTGAACAATTCGGACTGATCAAGTGTCTGCACATAGTACAAACACATAAATAGGTCCTCCCCCACAAATACACACAGATCACATAATAAACACATAAAGCAACAGAAGAATAGAGAAGAATAAATCAAACCCTAAAAATAGAACTCTGTGAGTGGGGAAGATTGAAAAAAATAGAATAATAACAATACCAAAAACTCACATGGTATATCTTGAAATAATTTTTTTTGAGATTATAATTACATCATTTCTCCCCTTCCCTTTCTTCTTTCCAAACCCTCTCAGGTACTCCTCCTCAGCATAAATCTCTTTTAAAGATTATAGAAATGACAAAATTCTTCATTAAAGTAGATAAACAAATTCTAAAATGACTGGAAAATATGTCATGTTTATGAGCAGGAAGAGTCAGTACAGTAAAGGCTAATTTATAAATGATGCAGTTCCTCTCAAACTCCAATAGCTGATTTCACAAATTTGACAAGCTGATTCTAATATGTGTACAGAGGGCAAAAGGACCAAAAAAAAATTTGAAGAATCCAGGTGAGGGCAGGGTTCATGGTACCAGAAAGCAAGAAAATTATACATTATAAATATATAGTATTCAATACATGAAGCATTTGTAAGAAAATACCTCCACAGATCAGTGGCTGATAACAAGGAGCCTAAAATGAGAGCCACATGCATGTAGGATCCTACCATATGACAGAAGTGTCATTATACATGAGTAAAAACAAACGAATTATTCAATAAATACCCCTAAGTAATTCACAGCAAATTGAGTGGATAGATGCCCTTGAGAAGCAAAATTTAAAAAAGGAGAAAATTGTTGGAGAACCCACTTGATTCTCATTATTCATAGTATTTTGGATCTATATATTGTAAGTGAACACTAGATTTAGCAAATACTGAACGAATGCTCCTAGGGGAAATATAGGGTTGGGTTCCTGTCAGGCTTTGGCCACCATTTCTATGAACTGATCAATATATACCTTGTTTTACAAGTATTTCTCTTTAAATATAATTCATTTACTGTGTGTTGTCAATTCATTAACACTAAATTCATGCCAACAGTACTATCACACATGCTTGAATTAGTTTTATTTAACACATGTATTTTCTCCATAAGGTACCGCACAGCTTTCTTACACTTAAGGAATACTAGGCAACACTTCACTACTAGCTTGGGAGCCATTTTCAATAGCAAACTCTCTAAGACACACACACACACACACACACACACACACACACACACACACACACACACACACACACACACCCCTACATGAAAAGCGTGATGGGTAAGTTTATCTCTAGAAGGACACTTGGTTATGATCTGAAAGCTTAAATAGGAAGGAAGAGTGTCATCTTGTTTCACCTCAACTGGAACCATGCATTTGACTGTTTTTTTTCACCACCTTTGCACATGATGATTGCACATATTAATTTTGGAAATAAGTTTTAGCAAGCAGGAAAATTGGTAAGTATGAGCTCTGAGCATGAGGATCAATTACACCTATCTGGTTTTTCTAGGGTTCCAGAAACAACTCTGAAAATAAATAACCAAATGATATTCACAAAATAACAAAAACGGTCATCTGAGCCTGCCTGAGGCTTTCTTTAGACATTTCTCAAACTCTGCATTATCAGTCAGTTTTAATATAAGAGGAAAGGAGTTTTGTACACTTTTTTTTTATAGTTGTGATATGTTTTGTACAGTTTTAATATGAGATAAGAGGAAAGGAGTTGAAAACCTCAGTTTTTATTTTTTCCATAGCTGCTGTCCAGCCCATTATGGATGGCACCATTCCCTAGACAGAGGACTCTGAGCTATATGAGACAGGAGAAGGCTATGTGAAGACTAGCACACGCAAGCAAGGGTGTGTATATTCTCTCTTGCTCTTGACTGCAATGTGATGTGACTGGCTGTTTGACTTCCTGCCTTCACTTCCCTGAAAAGATGGGCTAGGACCTGGAATTTTAAGCCAAATAAACCCTTTCCTCCTCTGTGATTCTTTCAGTAAGGGTATTTTATCTCAGCAACCAAAATGTTTTCATGTAGCAGTTATTGTTGTTGTTGTTGTTGTTAAAATTTAGCATAGCGTTACAGAATTCTTGTGAACTTTTTAAAGTTTTATGATAAATCTATAGTTATATTCCTTTTTAGTCTCTGTTAGTATGGCTAGCTTTTTATAGTTATATCCCTTTTTAGTCTCCATTAATATAGCTAGCTTTTTACTTTTTTATCAGTACTGGAGCTCAAACCTAGGGCCTTGTGCCTATTTATTTTGAATTTAATTTCATTAGAATCATAGAATATAATGTTTCTCATTGATTAGTAATTGTGGTCTATTTTGATAAATGTTCCTGTGTGCTTAAAATGTGTATTATTTAGAGTTGATTTTAAAAATCATGTTTCAAAAACTGATTTTAGTCCCATAAACGTGTTTGCACATGCACATATCTATATAGAATATACATATACATTCATACACATTCACATGACACATCAGGTTAATTAGTTAGGCTGTCCAATCTTCCATACATTCATTTTATATTTCCATAACAAATTATATATGTGAAAAGATATATCACAAAGCTTCCTCTATCAATTTAGCCTAGCACTTATGCAAATTTCTGCATTCATTTGAAAGCTTTGCTATTAGATGCACATACATCTAAAATTACTTTTTCTTCCTGGTGAATTATTCTTTTTAGCATTTAGTAATGATCCTTAAGTCCTCAACAGGGTTCTTTGTATTGTGGACTGAAGTTCCCATGGGGGAGGGGAAAAAGAGCTGCACCTGTGATAAAGATTATACAAGGACAAATGACTTCATTTTATGATTGTGGAAAATTCAAATGTTTCAGTCCAAGTCAAATTATTTGGGGCTGTTTTCAGTCCCTTTAAAAGCCATGCATTGCCCATTCCTAAGTTTGACAGAAGCCATGAATTTGAGAGAGAGCAGGGGAGGGGGGGCATATATGGGAGAGGTTGCAGGGAGGAAAGGGAAGGGGAAACAGGATGTAATTACATTTTAATAAAAAAAATGAAAAAAAAACAGTTTATATGTATTTTTAACAAGCCACTAGCTTCCATCAATCCATTCTAATAGTGTCATCAATAGTGTGTGAGGCCTATGACGGAGAATTCCACACTTTGCTATAACCCTCATAGCCGATGTTTCCACCAATGTATTGTGTTTTGATATATGACTTTCTTTTTTCTTTCACTGTAAAACTTTATGAAACTGTTGGTATGTTAGAACATAGAATTGGAGGTAAAATAGGTTTCTGGGCATGGCCATACATAGTTAAATAAATTATCACTTATTCTTTGAGATGAAAGTTGTGTTTTTACATCAATAGCATTAAAACCTATTTTGTCTCATGCTAGTATTACCATGATTTCAATTATACCGTTTTCCTGCCCCTGAGGATTTCTTTTGCTTTTCTATAAGATTAGATATTCATTTCAAAAGATATGGTACAGTTCATCCATTATTTCTGATATATGTAGCAGGCAGGCTTGTATGATCTGGATTGTTTCTTGATCTTGAGTTCTAAAGCTTTAAAAATAATGAAATATAGCCTCACCCTTAGACAGAAATAAATTGTTTGATATACAATCAGAACAGCAGAATAAGTTGTATAGTGTATATAACCAGGGCCCTGTCTTATCATCAGTTGTTGTCAGACCATATTAATTATAGGACTCAATCTGAACATACTGACTTTATATTTCCAGCAAACATGAAAAATAGAGGTACTATTGCTCTCAGTCTTTCTCAGATTCTTATATGGCCCTCATCCCTGAAGGTAGTCCCCCACTGAAGATGGCTGGTTATGGAATCTCCAAAAATGATTACAGTTTGATGATGGAAATACTTTATTTCAATAATAGTTTAGCACTCCTCTCCTCCTCAGCCACTCATAGATATTACACCTAGTGCTGTTCTCTCCTGCTATGCGGGTTCTTCAGGATGCTTCCAAATTGCTCTAGCCTCCTGATTAGGTATCATCGGAGACCAGCACTAAGCTCAAGCCTAGTTTATCACTGGCAATGTATGGATCCCAACACTGGAAGTATATTTCATCACTGATATTTAACCTAGTCTTACCAATAATGATTTGCTAAGGGCTACTGACACTCACACTGTGCATCTGCCTATGGTGTGACTAAGGCTCTACTTTTCTCTACTATAATGGATTTTAAGGGCCCTGGTTAAGACTGGAAGTTGGGGGTCAGCTGTTTCCAAGGAGGCTGGGAGAAGTTTTTGTTCATCTTAAGCAGGATGGCTGTCTGGCTTCTCATATTTATGTACTACATAGAAAGCCTTTAAAAACTCATTGAAGTCTATGCTTCCATCTTTGTTGAAGTCCATTGTGTTGGCAAGCTCATCAATTTGGGAATCATCAATATGAACATTGTAGTGAGTATTGAAAAGTTTCCACATGGTCCGGAATTCATCCATAGAGATCATACCTAAAAGGAAACAGGAGAAGGTTAAGTGCCAATGTTAAGACCCCCCTGAAAGAGTAGGGGGAAAGCCACACTGACTGAACAGTCCTAATTGCAAGTTCACTAATATGCCTGAGACTCAAAACACTGAAGGAAACAGAAGAATAAGATCATACATACAAGAAACAGTATGCCACTTGCAACTACCAAGGATCCTGGGAATATTCTAATGCCAAAAAGAGTAACAGGTGAAGAAATAGTGAGCAGATGTGGACAAAAGTGGTGTAGAAATTATAAGAACTAAAATCCCAGGGTGCAGGACACAGAAGAATGTCAGAATAGAGAGCAACATTAAAACAGGAGAAAGTATCCTGAGAGTCAATAAGATGGTGGTGGTGGTGGTGGTGGTAGTGGTGGTGGTGGTGGTGGTGGTGGTGTGTGTGTGTGTGTGTGTGTGTGTGTGTGTGTGTGTGTGTGTGTGTGTGTATGTGTGTGCACAGCCCAAGCCATATTGCACATGCTGAAGTCAGAGGACAACTTGAGAGATGAGTCTTGGGGATTGAATTCAGATCATCATGGTCAGCAGCAAGCACCTTTGTCCGATGAGTCATCTCATAAACCCACTGTTATTGTTTTTATATGCAATAATCTACTTTCATGGATAACTATTGATACTTTTTCATACTCAAATGTCTCTGCACAGAGGTTGGGGTGGTGGCAGGGTGCTGAGGATGATACCCAGAGCCTCATACACAACAGGCAATCTCTCTACGACTGAGCTATCTTCCCAGTCCTGCATCTTTTTTTTTTTTTTGGTTTTTCGAGACAGGGTTTCTCTGTGTAGCTTTGCGCCTTTCCTGGAACTCACTTGGTAGCCCAGGCTGGCCTCGAACTCACAGAGATCCGCCTGGCTCTGCCTCCCGAGTGCTGGGATTAAAGGCGTGCGCCACCACCGCCCGGCCCAGTCCTGCATCTTTAAGTTAGAAAATCAGTAATTATATATCAAAGCTAAATCAAAACTGATTTTCCAATCCCTTGAACAAAATTAGAACTCTTTTTCATATTAGCTAAGATACTAAAGCAGAAAGTGAATTATCCTTAATTGGTTCTCAGCCTTGTGGCTAAGATCAAGGGAGAGTGAGTTGTCTTTCTCATCTCTGCTGGTGGTTTATAGAAAGGAGCTATTCCAGTGAGACCAGTGACTTCAAAGGCTTCTGTAGAACGCTATGGTCTCCAGTACAGAATTTGTGGCCAAGCTAAATTACTAATGATCTTAAACACTAGTTTATCTTTTCTCTTCATGTCTCCCCAAGTTTGGATGAAGAATGAAATTGGTGAAAACTGAGTCCTGAGTTCAAGGAAAAAAACTAGCTTTTGCTTTGTATTACTCCTGAACCAATCAGCGTTCACTTACCTGAGTGATCAGTGTCGATAACATTAAATATGATTTTCAGGTCAGATCGGTATCTGTACACAGTTTCAATTAGACTAGATTTCATCTAGAATAAAGATTTTTTTAGGTGTTAAAGTACTAAGGATTAATAATACAGAATAATTTCAACAAATGTAACGAATACAAAATAATCTCACAAATTCTTTTTCCTTTCTTTTTATCTTTTTATGGTGCTAAGGGATAAACCCAGGGCCCCATAAGCATGCTGGGCAAGTGCTTTACCACTGAACTAGGTCTTAAGATCATGGACTCATATACGAGAAGGCAAGCCATCACTTGGCCTAACCACTTTGAGTTAGATTAAAGATTTTCTCATGTGCTCTACTGGGACAAAGAGTCAACACAACAGCACTTGCAAATCTACAGAAAGGTCTTCAGGGATTGTTCAATTTCATCTTCTATGGTCTTTTTCTATTAAGAACATTTTTTATTCATTTTACATACCAATCACAGATCCCCCTCTTCCCTTCTCCCACTCCTCCAGCCTTCCCCGCCCCCCCCACACAATTCATCCCCCATTCCCTCCTACAAGAAGGTAAGGCATCCCATGGGGAGTCAGCAGAGCCTGATACATTCAGTAGAGGCAGGTCCAAGCCCCTGCCCCTGCCTCAAGGCTGTGCAAGGTGTCTCTCACCATAGCTAGTGGGCTCCAAAAAGCCAGCTCATGCACCAGGGATGGATCCTGATCCTACTGCCAGGGGGCCTCTTAAGTAGATCAAGCTACACAACTGTCTCGCTATGCAGAGGGCCTAGTCCAGTCCCATGCAGGCTCCACAGCTATTGATCTAAATTTCATGAGTTCCTACTAGTTTGGTTTGGTTGTCTCTGTAGGTTTTCCCATGATCTTGATGCCCCTTGCTCATAGAATTCCTCATCTTCTATGGTCTTAAAGAATAGGGACAGAAAACAAAGAAGTAAAGCAACTTTCCCAGAGGTAAGGTAGCTACTGAGTGCTATTTGGATTGTAGCCCCTCTGTGCTGAAGCCTATGATCTGACTCATTGTGGTAAACTGTCTCTACCATCCAAAGCCTTCTTCCTATGGATAGTTTCCCACCTGGCCTACATGATTCTCTCTGTTCTTCCCGTCTTCCCTGCAAATGATCACCCAAGTCTTCCTTCCCATTCACTGTGTTATAACTAATCGCTGATGAATTGCTCACTAGTTAGATGGAATCTGATCAGTGTTCATGTGGTATTGTCATTTTAATAAGATATTTTATATCTTTTAATACTTTAGGGGATATTCTAGGACATGTCAGCAAGTCTGTACATGTATGTTGAGTATGTGAGCGTATTTTTTATGAGAGACTGTTGTTACATTGTTATATCTGCCCATTTGCTGGACAGTACTTGAAACTAAGAATGTCAGATTTGATGTAGATTTGCTTACAAAGGTTTTGCTTTTTTATTTTGTCTGTTCTATAGAGCATGCACACATTTCCCAACCTCCTCACCATGTTCCTGGGAGATTCCCTTTTGGCCTTTCTTGAAACTGTCATTCCCATTCATTAGATAATTCCACCCTCAACTTTTGAAAGCATTATGTTGCTTAGAGGTTATCCAAAGGGTATTTTGAGGGAACCCGATTTTTAGCTGGAACTAATATGTCACTCACCTCTTTCACAGGCTTTTCAATGTGGACATCCTGGAAGCTGGACATGTAGTCAACATTTCCATCACTGTCGATGTTTACCAGGTGTGACCTCAGAGATCTCCATGGTAAGTTCAGCCCCAAAATGCTCTCCATAGAAAAAGCCCACTGGGCCAATGAAATCTTCCCTAACAGCAACAACAAAAACCCATATGATTGGTGTATAATTTGACAAAATAAAGGTGCATGCTCTCTTGCAGAGCTAGTGGCAGCCTGCGGTTTTGAGGCCTGAGGGCCCCCTGCTCTCCTTCATGATCTATCTGACCAGGCTCTAGAGCCTTGAGGGAACAATAAGTAAAGAAAGTTTTTGTTCGGTAAATCTTACTGTCACATGAAAGAAATTCCATTTGTAGCTGGGCACTTGGGAGGCAGAGGCAGGTGGACCTCTGTAAGTTCAAGGCCAGCCTGGTCTATAGAGCAAGTTCCAGGACAGCCAAGGCTACACAGAGAAACTCTGTTTCAAAAAACCAAATAAACAAATAATAAGTAGAAAAAAGAAAAGACCTTTTTCCCTTTATCTAATACACAAAGTAAGGTATTACAGAGGATTTGAAAATACAGAAAAAAGACTTACTTTCATTTTTAATATTTTAGCATATCATTCATGTATTTTTCCCAACTAATGTTTTTTGGTTTAATATTATATTGTAATTTGTCAAACCACAGATATTTTTATTTTTCTGATTATTGAAGATATATTTTCATTTGAAGCAACTTTTTGTTGGGGATCAAACCTAGTATATATAATAGGCAAGCACTCTACCACCAAACTATATTGCCAAACCTTGGCTTTTGAGACAGAGTCTCAATATATAACTCAGGCTAGTTTTGAACTCACTATATAGCCCAGGCTGGCCTCAAACTTACAATCTTCCTTCATCCTTTCCGACAGGTGTGAGTCACCATGCCCAGCACTTAAATGATTTTAAATAATCACTTTTATTATTTCTAGTCTTCCTACTAAGTATATCATTTTTTTTCCTTTTTTTTTTAAATTTCTTTATTTATTACATATACAGTGTTCCGCCTGCATGTAGGCCTGCAGGCCAGAAGAGGGCACCAGACCTCATTATAGATGGCTGCGAGCCACCATGTGGTTGCTGGGAATTGAACTCAGGACCTCTGGAAGAGCAGTCAGTGCTCTTAACCTCTGAGCCATCTCTCCAGTCCCAAGTATATCAATTTTTATGCATAAATACGTATATATAGTTTGTCTTTCACTATTAGACTTATTTTATGTGACTGAATGTTTTGCCTGCATGTATGTCTGGGCACCATATGTGAACAGTGCCCACACCTTGAATACAATATGTAGCTGAAGCTGACACTGAATTCTTTATCTTCCTGCCTCCACCTCCCCAGTGCTAGAATTACAGGCATGAACCACCACATTCAACATTGATTCTTACTTGTCTAAATGCTTTTACAAACCATGAAACCAGGTCTCAGGATGGAGCTCAGTTGGTAGACTGCTTGTCTAGCATGCACAGAGCCCTGGGTTTGATCGCCAGTACCACATATATTTGGCATGGTGGCCTAAATCTATAATCTCAGCACATAGGAGGTGGAGGCAGGAGGATCAAAAGTTCAGGTATTCATCCTCAGCTACATATGGGTTTTGAGGCCAGATTGTTGTAGAGACTTGTCTCAAAAATTTCCAAATAAAACTAAACCATAAAACAGAGTAAAATATATCAAATAATTATTTTTAAGTGAATTATAGGATATCTTTATTAAAATATCAAATTACACTGACTGGGTTTTGAATGACAAAACAACTTGGAATTCCCAGTATTCATAGCAAAAGCCAAATTTGGTTGTGATATTCTAATATTTGACTATTTCATTTATGTTTTTTTCATATACATTTATCAATAAGATCAGCCCTCTTGCAGGCCACAAGAATATATTATAGAGATTCAGCTTTGTATTAAAGCTATACTTTGATGGACCAAGGGTCCGTCAAATGGGAAGCCACTTATCATGGAATATTTGATGTTATACAGCTTTAATATTCAGCTGTGCCTTGCTATGAATTTCTTGTGGGCCTGTATACCACTAGATCATTTGGCAAACAGTTCTGCTTCTCAGACCTTCTGACTCTAGGTAACTAACTCCACCACTGAGCCTAGGAGACCAGCAGGCTGTAGATACATAGCTTTGCTTCTTGTGCATCCCTTGCCTTCAGACCTAGTGGCTTTCCAGAGCAATTGATTGAGAACAAAGGAGGTTTTTGCATAACCAGGTGCAGTAAGGACTGGAGTGGAATTCCAGAGGCAGACACAGAACTGCATGGCCAGAGAAAAGAGAGGAAGACAGAGATTCTGTAGAGAGTAAGGCAGATCTCTTGTAGAGTTTATCAGGGCCAGGGGTAAGGAGCCAGGAAGGATAGATGGAGGAAGAAGGAACAGACGAGGAAGATGAGGGCTTAGTTATTACCAGGGCTTTGAGGGGACAGAAAAAGTAGGTACAAAGAGGAACTGAGACTCAGGATGGAACTGAAGCTGTATAGATAGAGTTTTGTCATAAAGGAATAAAGTAAATGGACAAAAGAGCGTAGTGTATATAGATTCCTTTCCCTCAGATACCCCACACCTGATGTAGGTCTTCCCCAAGACTCTGGGAGGAATTTTTCTCAGGGCTGGAACTTGGGAAATTTCCATTACAACCCTTAATTGTCCTTCTCCATATTCTTGTTAGGTTTAAGCACAAAGGTTAGACTGACCGCCTAAAATATTCTGTCCTTAGTCTCTATAAAAGGTGGTGTAAGAGTTTTCTTCAGTGCTTGCTGTCATGCTGAATGAAGCTGTCTGAAATCAGGGATTTTTTTATAGACACTTCCAAATTTTATGATTCAGTTTCTTTAACAGCTACAGAATCATTAAGACTTTTGATTTATTTCTGTCTCAGTTTAGAATGTGTGTATAGATGTATATATTTTAGGAATATGTCCATTTGATGTAAAGTTCTAATTCATTGCTAGACAAATTTTCATAATGTATCTTATGATCTTAATGATTATAAATTCTATAATAACACCTCTTTCTATCTTACTATTGCTTAATTGTACTTGAACGTGTGCTCTCTGTGTGCTTGCTTGCTCTTCTCTTTCTTCATTTTATCAAGTTTTCCAGTTTCTTCAAAGAACTCTTTTCTTATTAGTTGATAACAGTTTCATTTTTTAAAATACATGCATTCAAAGTGACCAATGTTTCTCTAATTTGTATTCTGTAAACTTTACATGGTGAATTTCCAATATCATTCAGTTTGAGTATTTTAAGTTCTACTGTGATTTCTTCTTCGATTCAAGGATTATTCAAAAGTACATTTCTCATTTCCAAAAGTATGTACGTGTGCGTGCATGCACGCACATAGGTGTGTATTTTGTTATATATCACAAGCTAGCACTGAACTCGTGATTCCCTTGCCTCTGCCTTGAGTGTTGGGATTATAGGCATGTGCCACCAAAAGGGATTTTTATGGTTAGATTATATTGAGCTGTACCACTGCTCACTATGTCAGGGTATTATCTTTGGTCTGTCTCCTTTAGTTACTGAGGGAGGAGTATTAAAATCTCCCACTATGATGGCAGATTTTTCTACTTCTGCTCATTGCTCTCTCAGTTTTGTTTTACATATTTTGAGGCTATATCAGTAGGAACATAAACACGTAGAACAAATTTGACTGGCAAATTAAGTGTATGCTATCTTGAAGTGTCCCTTTTCATGTCTACTAACATATATTTCCTCAGAGTCTACTTTGTTTGCTATTAAGAGTAGTTCCAGCTGTGTTTCTGTTAATGTTTTCATGCTATTTTTCTAAATATAACTTCCAATCTTTGTATATATGATCCACTATCTACTGGCTTTTTTTTTCTCAGTTGCTGATTAGCCTATCAGTCTAACTGCTGTGTCTTTGTAGCAATGTGTTTCCTCTCTGCCTGGATTTGAATGTCCTCTCCCCTATTGGTGCTTTGCAGCTTCATTACAAGTGAATGCAAGTGCAGATCTAATTGTATTTATCGTGTTTGAGAATCATTGTTCCTCTTTCTCTCTAGGAGTCTGTCATCCATCCTGGAAGAGCTGCAGGCATTATCATGGTGACTATAGCTTGCCTTCCCTTCAGTCTCCATAGTCTTCCTTTCTGGTACCCTGATATATGTTAGACTTTGATCCTGACTAAATATTTGTTAAACCTTCACATTTTGTTGTCCATAACAATTTTTTGAGAGAGGGTGTAACTACATAGCTCAGGCTAGCCTTGGGGTTACTGTGCAGTTTAGGCTAGCTTTGAAGTTCAGATCTCTCAGTCTAATTCTTGAGGCTAATCTTCTCTTTTACACATTCATAATGAACACTCTCTTTCTCACTCTCCAGGGTTTTGTTTTGGTTTTGAGACAAGGTCTCGCATAGTTCAGCTGGCTCAAATTCCTGACTTCCTGCCACGGCCTCCCAAGTGCTGGCATTACAGGTATGCAGCACCAGCTCCGTTTTCCTTTATTTTAATAAACACAGTGTTATAAGTATTTGCTGCTTCTTCAAACCATATCATATTTCAAATCTTTCAAACACATATCCGTGGTTCTCCTTTGTTCCTTTCTTAGACATTTTATATTTTGTATATGACAACTCCAACAGCTGATTCCCTTGGGGAACTAGCTCTGTTATTTGCTGGGTTTGTGTTGTTGACTCTTAGTCATCATAGCTCACCTCATCTGTTTAATAGTCAGTCCTTAATTGCACGCTCACACTAATTGATGTTAACCTCTGAATATACTAGTGGCTACAATTAAGGATATTTTCCTCGAAGATGCAGTTGGGAACATTATTTAGCCACTTTGAAGGTACAGAAATTCAAAATTCACCTTTTCTCTCTTCCTACCATCCTGGAATTTGGTGTCAGGATGGTTGCTAGAGCAACATCAGCCTTCATGCCAGCACAGTCTAGCCTTTGGTGCTTACTCATCGCGTCATGCTTGCCATTCAAATCATCTTTTTGTTATGACTGTTGTTTTTCAAAGACAAGATCTCTCTGTGTAGCCCAAGCTGGCCTCATACTCATAATTCTCCTGCTTCAGCCTCAGTGTGGGAATCACAGCCATGTGCCTCTATAGCCGGCTCGACTAATCATTCAGAAGAATGGCAGTCATGAGCCTAAGACACCGGAAGCTGACAAACACATTACAATTCTGCATCCTCCAGAATCTGTTTCTTCACAGGCAACCAAAAGAGAAGTCTAATTCAGGGCTGTTAGTCTCTGCAGTTCAAAGAAGCTTACTGTAAAGGAGATACGTAGTGATATTTTTTAGTGATTAATGGATTCTTTATTTTCTATCATTCCTTTCTAGCAACAAAGAAGAACTAAAGTCTCATTGAAGAAAGCCTACTCTGCATATAGGCAAATATGTTGAGAAATGATAAATAATTTTACCTGATCTACTATAGTCACGGAGCTGGAAAGCATTGATGAGATCAGTTTTTCGTGAAAGCATTCTTTCTTTTAATATCTTGAAGGCATTGAATTCCATAGCATTTACCCTGTGTTAAGAGAACAGTATTTCAGTGAAACTTACATAAATCATCTGTTCTACTTAATTTTAATGTGCTATGTTATCACATACCAGTTTCCCTTTAAATAAATTGTCTATGTTTACATATACTATGCTGCTAGATAGTAAATGTAACATATTGTGTGTGCATTTTCGAGATCTGTTAGACATTTGAAACATTACTATTATTATTGTTATTATTTGTATATTGTTCCTTTTTCACTTCTGAGACATTTTATATTTTGTATTTGACAATTGGATGTGGTGATGGGGTTGTGTGCAGTATATATGTGCAGATCAGAGGACAACTTTATGGAGCTGGTTCTCCTCTTGTCCCTTTATGGATGTTCCAGGGCTCAAACACAAGGCACTAGGCTTGCACAGTAAGTGCTTTTACCTGCTTAGCCATCTTGATGATTTGAAAATTCTCTTTTAAAACAGAGCTTAAACTAACCTACAATCCAAAATCCTCCTGCCTCTGACTCCCGGGTGGTGGGATTACATTTATGTACAGGCATGCTCAGCCATTTTGTTAATTTTTATTTTGCATTGTGTTTATGATCCAGTTTCACATTCTCACAGGGTCAGCAATTACCACAGCCACAAATAGTATTTTCCTGGATTTTTTTTTAAGATTACAGATCTTACAGAGTTTTCTGGAATTTGAAAGATTCATATAAGCCGGGCGGTGGTGGCGCACGCCTTTAATCCCAGCACTCGGGAGGCAGAGCCAGGCGGATCTCTGTGAGTTCGAGGCCAGCCTGGGCTACCAAGTGAGTTCCAGGAAAGGCGCAAAGCTACACAGAGAAACCCTGTCTCGAAAAACCAAAAAAAAAAAAAAAAAAAAAAAAAAAAAAAAAGAAAGATTCATATAAATAATTATTTGAAAAAAGGAACTTGTTATATGAGATATTTAAATTTACCATTATATTAGTGCTGTGGAGCAATCTTTTTGTACACTGAGAGTATTTGTTGCTCTCATTAGTCTAATAAAGGGCTGAATGGCCAATAGCTGGGCAGGTGGAAGTTAAGCAGGACTTGTGGACAAAAAGAGAGCAGGGGGAAGAGGGAGGGCTGAGTTGCCAGGAGACACAGAGGGAAGTAAGGTAAATATGCTGTGCTGAAAAAGGTACTGCCACATGGCAGAGGGTAGGTAAGAAATATGCATTAATTTAAATGTAAGAGCTAGCTAGTAACAAGCCTGAGCTATCAGACAAGCATTTATAATTAATATTAAGGCTCTGTGCACTTATTGGGGAGCTGGCAGTCTCGATGAAAAACTGCCTACACATTAGTGAGACAAAATGGGTTCTGGCTGTGATAAAAGAAGACATGCACATGAGTAGAATATAACAGGAACTTCAAAAAATAGATCCAAGTATTATGAGAACACATACAGCCAACAGAGATAGTATAATTTAGTAGAAAAGACAATCTTTTGATCGATGCTAGAATACTTAGTTAACTACCTCAACATGAATTTCTACCTCAGGTCATTCATAAAATGAGTTTCAAGGAGGAACAGAAGAAAAGAATAGTCCTGAGACACAGACATCTTCAGTGTTCCTGGAGTATAAATTCTAGGATACAAAATGGATTTTAAAAATCTGAGGCTTCTCTCCAGGACAGTCAGGGCTACACAGAGAAATCCTGTCTCAAAAAAACAAAAAACAACACACAAACAAACAAACAAAAGGTAGTTTTTCAGAAACTGAATGATCCTAATTTTGCCAGGTGGTCGGTCATTGCTGGGTTTATCATTTAGGTTTTGTGAAGGAAGTGATCTGGTTTCATTGTGACTTTTGTTCTCAGGGAAGCAAAGCAGACTCCCCATGTTCTGATAACCTCAGTTCTTCCCTAACTTAAAGCCATGTTGAGGGGCTCCTCTCCCAGTTCCTGGGTCACAGTGAATTAACCCCTGAGGTGGAGCAAACAATGCAGATACAATTTAGAAAGACGTGTGCTAAGTTCTGTCTGTTGAGAAAACTGTCCACCTATGGAAAGTCGCCTTGACACAACAGTTCTCGTTTGAGCAGTCATTTGTTTAAGTATGTATGCAAGGTGGCTCCTGGCTGAGTCAACATTGCACTGTGGATACGTATCTGTGTTTACATGCTATTGGACAGGAGGCTCTGTACATAGGAGTGTTGCTCTCAAGCAATATTTGCAAAACATGCCAACTTCTGTATCTGGAAAAAATAATACAGGTTCTTGTTGCTATGTGTCGGTCACATAAAAAAATCTAAGGCTTCTCAATTTCCTCAAATAAACCGACATTGTATTTGCATATAATTGATGTACAACTTCCTATATACTTTAATTTATAGATTATTTATAATACTTAATTTAATATAAATATTTGGTGTATTGCATTATTTGGGGGATACAATAAGAAAAATGTCTGTACATTTACAGAAAAGACATTTTAAAAATATATTTTCAGTGTGGAGCCCACTAATACAGTGTGGGCTATGAATTAAAAACATAAAATGGCAGATTAAAATATGAATAATAAGAGCATATGTAAGTAAATTAAGCAATCAACCAAAAGACAGAGATTATGAGACTCAAATGCGGCTTCAAAATGAAGAGTGTCATGCTAATAGGAGACAAAACAGACATTAGATGAAAACTGTAACTAGAAGCCATAACTGAAAACTAGAATAAAGGGGGCCACTTCTTAATGACAGAAGATAGCGAACCTAACGGCAGAACCGAAAGCTACATGAAGCACAAACTAAAAGAAACAGATAACTCAATAACGATGGCTAGAAACTTCACTGGCTCTTAGTCACTCAAGACTCATTCTACTTGGTCACAAATACAGTCCTTAGTATTTTCAGAGCTATATACCTTTGGTGAAGAGGGCTGAGGCATGATGTACTAGTTACTTGGTACTGGAAAAATTGTGGAGGTGTACCATAACCTACTCTGATGTAAGCTCCTCGGTTGCTGCCTTCTTCATAATAATTAGAAGCAGAAAATACAGTAATAACCTGATTAAAGAAAAAGAGAATCAAGTTCATTAAGTTAATTCTCAAAAGGTCATTCAATAAAAGCCAGAAATAGCTCAAGTCTCAAAAAAAAAAAAAACCAAAACACAAACAAACCTCATAATATCTGCAAATTATCTGGGTCTGACATGATTTCATATGATTCCCTTGGAGGAAAGGAAAGTCTTCAATCAGTGTCTCTAGTACTAACTCCTAGCTTTTCATCCAATATCCCCAGGGTATGGACCTGAGTTCCTACACACTATTGTAGTGCCAGACCTTAGAATTCTCTTTAATGTTTAGTTTTATAAATTCTAATTTTCAACGGAGATAAATCCCATATTTTCTTACCTTGTGATGTCTGAGGGTTCAAAAAAAAGTTTGCTTAGAAGCTCATTCCTGTTCTTTTGCACAAAGATGAGTGCTTTAGAGGGCTCAGAGCTGCACAAAACCAATGTTTTAAGAGCAGAGACATAATGGGACTATGACCACCACCTTTGGAAAAAATCAGCCTTGAAGGTATGGTAGGTCGATTATAGAAAGATAATACTTGTTATGAAGAACCATCCCAGGGCAACTGAAGACAAGAACCAGTTTCTTAGTCCTCACCTCTTCTTGCATTATTGACATAACTAAAGAACAAGATACTCCATTTTCATGGCAGTAGTTAAACTGACCACAGTAAGAAACTTGCTAGTGATCACCTCTCAGTGACTTGAAAGAAATTTCAATTTCTTGCTGCGTGTTTTCATTTTACATACCAACCACAGTTTCCCCTCTCTCCCCTTCTCCCACTCCTCCCCACCTCCCCCACATCTGCTCCTCAGAGTGGGTAAGGCCTCCCTTGGAAGAAGAGAGAAAACTACATTGGAACTGCTTTGTAAGGAAAAGTGCTGTCTGTGGAAATTGCCACTGCATATTGTTCGAATTGGCTTGCAATTAGTGAAAAATGAAAAATGAAGTGTGTGTGTGTGTGTGTGTGTGTGTGTGTGTGTGTGTGTGTGTGTGTGTGTATAACAGAAAGAGAAAGGGAGGGGGAGGGAGAGAGTGCATACTTAGTGTTACTGTTATGGTTTAAAGTGATGTATTTGGGTATCAAGTTGGAAAGAGGTATACTTGTGAAGGTTAATTTTATTTGTCAACTTGATCAGATTACTGAAAAGAGAATAATTCATAATTCTGGGTATGTCTGTGAAGGCATTTCCATAGAATATTAATTAAGGAAGGAAGATTTTCCCTGGATGTGGATGGCACCATCACTTAGTGTGGGGTCCTGGACAGAACAAAAAGGGGAAAGGGGGGGAAAGGAAGGTGAACGCCTTTAATCCCAGTATGCAGGAGGCACAGACAGACAGATCTCTGAGTTCAAGGTCGGCCTGATCTACAGAGTAAGTTCCAGAACAACCAGGGCTTCATAGAGAAACCCTGTCTCAAAAAAAGGTGGGGTGAGGAGAATGTCAGCTGAGCATCAGCATCTCTCTACTTCCTGGTCATCTGAGATCTGAGAAGTGGCCTGCCACCAAGTCCTTCTCCATCATGTGACTATACTCTCAAACTGTGAGTCAAAATATAGCCTTCCTTCCTTAGGTTGCTTGTTGTTACTTGGTTATAACAACGAGAAGAGTAATTAATGCAATCACACTTCAGAATTTCTGCTTCTGGGAATAGTAAAGATCGAGAAATAAGCCAAATATTTCTAAGGATAAGAGAGAGCTGAGCCCCTTCCATCTTTGTTTTCTGTTTGGAAGTAGTGAAGATGTTGCATGGCCTTTTAGGTAGGACAATACTGTGTGGAGAAGACCAGGCTTGTGGCAAGGACATCTGTGAGAATTTCAGCCACGATGCTAGCTCACCTTTCCATCATGACAGATTTCATACCCATCGGGTTTACACTCATGAGACCTAATGAGCATCTTCAACTGGTTTCTGCTTAGAATCTTGGAGGTAACGTCTGGTCCAAAATAGCAGCCCCCTCCTCGGCTTGTGTTTGGATAACAGCCTTTTCTTCCTTTAGGGTCACTCCACAGAAGATCAATAATCTTGAAACAATAAAATAAATTAGGCCTCTACTTACAAGTAACAGTCTATCATCTTTTTTCTATTCCAACTTATTTGGCAGAAGTATTAAAGGTATCTGGTGTTACAGACATGAACCACCATGCCTGGGCTAAATTCAGAAGAGAAAGTAGTACCTTCCAGTGAACACATAGTAGGTGTTCTTAATATACTCAAAGAGATTAGATAGATCTCCCACCCATTGGCCCAGATTTTTTGCCCAGTTGAACATAATAAGGAGATCTAATACATGTTCATTAGAAAGTACTACTTTCTCTTCTGAATTTAGCTGGGCATGGTGGTTCGTGTTTTTCCAAGAACCTCCCCCAAAGCTTCTTTTGCTCTTCTGCCCACATAACGACGTCCTCCAATTCAGTAGTACATTCACCCATTGACTGGATTCCACCAGGCATTCTAAGCCCACAATGATTTTTTTTTCAGCTTAATATTTCCTCAGGTGGCTAGAAGAAGCAAATGTAGGTCACACAATACCCAGGACTGAAGACTCAAATTTCTAAGAATGTGTAACATGAATTGCTAAATGGTCTTATCAATTAAAAAAACCTGAGTAAAACCTGAGAAAAACAGAAGAAAGCCAGCCACGTTCTTACCATTTGGAAATCCTTAGCCAAAGAGACCTACTTCCTGTATACCCATGCCTATATGCCTTTCTGTTCTGCCACCTCATTTCCTCTCTTGGCCCAGCTACATCACTTCCTCTTCCTGCCCAGCTCTGTCACTTCCTGTCTGTCTGTACTCAGACGGATCTCTGCCTTCCGAGTGATAGGATTAAAGGCATGTGCTACCATTGCCTGACCTCTGTGTTTACTATAGTGGCTGGCTTTTTCCTCTGATCCTCAGATAAACTTTATTGAGGTGCATAGATAAAATATCACCACAAGAACGTTTTCACAGAAAATCAGAGGCTGCGGAGTCTCTGATCTACATTGAATACTGAACTCAATTTTTTAAACTACTATTGTATCAAGAACTTAAGAAAGAGTAGTTTAAAAAAAAACAAAACACAAGCCTCATTATCACTAAAGACAGTGACAACCTTGAACAAACCATCTGTGTCTCACTTTGAAAGTCCCTCAATCATGTATCAGGGGTCTAACAGACAATGATTCTAAAAGTCTACTATTTTCCATAGTTTTCTCTGTTGTTCCTATGTGTGCAGAGAATTGAATCCAGGGCCAAATGTAGGCTAGGCCAATGTAATACTTCTGAGCCACACTCCCAGGCCCTCCACATCTACATGTTTCTTTGGAGAAAAAGCATGCAACTGAAATTTATATGTGTGTAGAAGCCAGGTCTACAGCAAGGGTCTTCCTCAACTATTCCCCTCTCTCACTGAACCCATAGCTTAACAATTTAGTTAGACTGACTGGCCAACAAGCTCCAGAGATCCACCTATCTTTGCCTCCCCAGTGCTGGGATTACAGTTGTGGACTACCACAACCAACTTTCATGTCAGTGCTGGGGCAATAAGTTAGGAGCTCATGGTTGCCCACCAAGCACTTTCTGACTGAGCCATCTTGTCAGGTCTCTTCAATTGAAAATCTCTGGTTATTCTAGTAAGTTCAAATTAGGTCTTTAGAAGAGGTCCAGATACTACTGCTCCATTCAACTGGGCTGGGCAACCATTTCTAGGTTTGATATAAAGGGAGACCTAGAGATAAATGAGAGAGGGGACAGAGTGGCAGAAAGAAGAGCAGAAGTGGAAGAACCATTTTGGGATGATCAGTACCTGGTCAGCATTAGAGATACTCTGTACCGGGCTCAGACCAGACAGGGAGTTTCTGATGACTAGTTGATGTGAGAATTAAAATAGCCCAGAATCACTCCAAGCGTCTCCTTCCTTCTCACTGAATTCCAATATTGGCACAACTGTACCCTACACATAAATATAATGTAACACCTTTAAGTTCTGGTGTTTATGACAAAAACACCACTTGCATTTCAAACCTAGTCATCTCTGGCTCTTATACAATGAACTCACATTGTGTGTGTGTGTGTGTGTGTGTGTGTGTGTGTGTGTGTGTGTGTGTGTGTGTGTGTGTGTGTGTGTGTGACTTGACCTGTAGTATAATAAAGGAGGAAACGTGAAACATAAGGGATCATATTTTATTAGGAAAGGATTAAATTTTCAATTCCTACATGAACATAGGTAAAATTTCCTCTGGAAAGCATCTTAACTTATCCTTGAAGTACAGCATACATTATGTTATGCACGTAACCCTATATAGGAATATATAAAAAATATTTTGTGTATATGATACTCGATGAATATTCCATGATAAAGTATATGAAAGTAAACTCTCAAAGCATCTTCTTTTCTTTTTTTCTTCCTTTTTACCACTACTACCAATACTCAAAATTTACATAAATTAAATATACATATGAGGGGAGCATGGAGGTATACCTTATAGGGAGGCAGAGGCAGAAGGATTACAAATTCCAGGCCAACCTGGGCTATGCAGCAAGTCCCTGTCTCAAAAAACTAAAGACTAACATATATATTGTAATATTAGAGTATTAGAGTGCCTACCTAGCCTACACGAAGCTTGTGTTCAATCTCTAGTACTATAAAAAAATACAAGTAACATTATATGGACTGACCAGGATGTATACAATATTTAGGTCATAGATAGATATAGATATATGCAACAACAATTAAAGCAGTGGTTCTCCACCTGGGGGTCATGATCCCATTGGAGGGCTGAACAACCCTTTCACAGAGGTCTCCTAAGACCATTGGAAAACACAGATATTTACATTACAATTCATAACAATGGCAAAATTATAGTTATGAAGTAGCAATAAAAATAATGTTATGGTTGGGGTCACCACAACGTGAGGAGCTGTATTAAAGGGTTGCAGCAGTAGGAAGGTTGAGAACCACTGGATTAAAGGAAAAGAAGTCATGACTTTAAATGAAAGCAATGGGTCCATGGGAGGAGTTTGAGGGAGGAAAGGGAAGGGGGAAATGATGTTATTATAATCTTTAAAAAATTTAAATCATTTAAAAATACATATTGCTGGAACTCCATTGAGACAGAGTACCAGCCAAGGGGGTTCTTCTTCAGTAGTTATTTATGTTACCTTGGGTAAATCACTTTACTCACTTGAGTCTTATTAACAAAACAAAGAAGTATCTATTATTCATTTTTCATTGACTTAAAATCACAAGGGCTAACAGTTTTAAGAAATGAGTTTCTCTTTCAGAATTCATTCCATGAGTTCTAGATTTCTTTTTTTTTTTTTTTTGGTTTTTCGAGACAGGGTTTCTCTGTGTAGTTTTGGTGCCTTTCCTGGAACTCACTTGGTAGCCCAGGCTGGCCTTGAACTCACAGAGATCCGACTGGCTCTGCCTCCCGAGCGCTGGGATTAAAGGCGTGCGCCACCACCGCCCGGCTCTAAATTTCTTTTTTCAGCCTAGAAATATACTTGATTATATGTAAAACATTGAGATGGATTTAGAGAAGATGATCTATTGTGCTTACAAAGGTAAAGTCATTTTAACCTGTATTTTGTAAAGGACAACATCATCACTACTGATGAGCTGATGTTACCACTCTGGTAAATGTTTTGGTTACCTACTTGTTCCCATTCCTGCTTTGTTAGCTGTTCCAAAGAGGATTTCTCTAATTCAGCCTTCCTGGGTACACCAGTGATCGAACCTGCTTTATTTCTCTTTAAGTCAATGGCATGTTCTCGATTTATAGACATTGGTGGCATCAACACAGATCTCATCTGTAAAACATAGAGTCATACTTTAGTTAAATACCGTATGCAGGGACTTCAGTTTTGGTTGGAAATCTGTCTATACCATGCATCAACTCTGAAAAGCCATGCCGTTTCCTTTTTCATCTCACTCATCTCATATGCATTGTTAATTTACTAACATCTGTAAGGTGGGCCTATTAAAATGAAAAACTAAAACAAAAAAAAGATAAAGAAAAAGTTTTCAAAAATACAACATGATAAGCTCACTTGATTGTCTTACATAATCTGAGATTGGAATTTTGTTCTTGTCTCTTCTAAGCATTATACTTTCATTCAAAGAAATTAAAATGTTTTTATACTTATTTATTTGTGTGTGTGTGTGTGTGTGTGTGTGTGTGTGTGTGTGTGTGTGTGTGTGTGTGTGTGTGTGTGTGTGTGCGCGCGCATGCCACACTCCACAGCACATAATGGAGGTCAGAGGACAACTTGTAGGAGTTGGTTCTCTCTTTCTACCATGTAAATTCCAAGGATTGAGCTTGAGCTCAGGTGGTTAGGCTTGGGGACAAGCACGTTTACCCGTGGAGCTATTTTACTGGCCCACAAAAAGCAACTTTAAATAATACTTCTGTTACACTGGTGGCCATGGTTCAGTGATGGACAACTCTCCATGGCAGATACTTAGCTTCTCCAATAAACCATGGTATGAAATTCTATTTTTATTTTTCAAAACTAAAACTAAGGCTTATTCTAAAACGTCCTCATAAAGTTGATTAGAAACAATCTCAGCTACTAATTACTAGTCTATTGCCTACCTTGCCTTCCCCAAGCAAATGATCTTAGGTCTTAGGCAGAAAAGAATATTCTGGGTAGACCTTCCAGCATTATGTCCACATAATTTTCTGATTAGCTCATTAGGCGAGGCCACATGGTCACTTAAGAACATGGAGCTCTGCAGTTTTCAAAGCTATTTAGGATTGGGATACTTTCCCTAGACCCCCATAAGGCACCATGCCACCATTTTCTCTTAGGAGTCCTACTAACCATCTTTCTCTATACTCCTGCTTGGAAATTTGAAGACTACTAAACCAGAGCCTTTGTCTTACAGAATCTGATTTCTTGGCATTGACCCCTACTCTGCTCACCTTACAAAAGGCCCTTAATGAACTAGAATGGAGGCTGCCATCAGGCTAAATCACCTAGAAGTTTTTATTCTGTATTTTTGACATCTTGAGGCCTTGCTCATGGTGGAGACTGCCCCTCTCAGGGTATCACCATAGACCAGGGAAAGGACTTTTAAGAAAATTCCTATCCACTTTTATTTTGTCCTGCTTTGGTCTTAAATGTCTAAAGAAATATTCAACAAATAAGACATACTTATTACATCTCAGGTACTGGAGTTTTGCCAGGGTTGGAGAAGCATGAGAATATAGTAAGAAAATAATATCACCATTCCCTACTTGAATTTGGTAACTTATGAAAGACATGTATAAAGGCCTAGAGAGTGCAGAAAGGGGACCTATCCAGCCTAGAGGTTATAGTAAGGTTAAAGTGAAAGACCAATGAGAAGATGGTAATTTTATCACTCACATGTGTACTAAAGTAGGAAGGCTCCCAAACCTCAAGGTGCAACTGAGATCCCATTCTGTCTCTATCAGATCAATACCAGCTTCAGCCCCACCTTTCCCAGAGTGACTGGATCTTTATTATGGGTCTTTAAAGATACTGGCTAAAGTTTCCCATTTGGACCATATACCATCCTCTGTTCTATAGCTACTATTGATCTTCCTGCCCTCTGGCACTTGGTTAATTTCTAGGCTTGGGGCTTCAGCTTGGCTCTGGTAAAGGAGGAAGATCTGGTAAAGGCTCTAGTTGTGTGTAAGGTACAGCCCAGGAACCCTTTAGTAGGTGTGGAATCTTACAGGCACCATAGAGCCAGTTCCCTGCGAGGGTCTACACAGGCTCTTGTTCTGGCTGTGTTGTATTGAATGATTGTTTAGAGTTAAAAGACTCTGAGGATAGTTACTCTGCTCAGTTGAAATAAAGGGGCAGGATGGCAATTCTATATGAAACAAATCTATATGAGTTACCTAGAGTTCATATGGAAAATGTTGGTCATCAGAGCCAGAAGGAGAGGGAAGGGGGCGTTACTGTTTTATAGGCATGGATTCAGTCAAGGAAGTTCTGTGAATGGATGGTGGCCACAGCGGTGACAGCACACTGGGAATGCACTCAGTGACCAGTAACGTTAGACTTACAAAAGACTACAGCGCCAAATTGTGTTTCTTTTGCCACAATGTAAGTGAATGCGTTTAAACTTTACTTCTAAAACAAGTCACTTTTAGAAACTATCTGATGTGCTAATGCAGCCCCATTTTCCATTTTCAACAGGATTTCTTTTTTAAAAATGTACTGTGTATAGAAAAACCACCTAGTTGTCATGCAATCAATCACAGCTTTTCTTAAGACTTTTACTAATTTTCTCAGCTACACCACCAAAGCACATAACTATTTAAAATGACAAATGAAAAGAAGCATATGCCATTATAAATCTCTGAGACAAGATCCATGCATATAATACTTCTTACTTTATTTCTTTGTAAGCAGTGGAGTGTCTTCAAGTCTGTGGACTCTGATACCCCTCCATGTATGATCAGGATTTCATCGTCAATAATTGTACCAATTGGGAGCCAGGTATAGACTTCTTCCAATATTTGCAAGATTTTTCTTCCATGTAGCTGTAAGTAAGAGCCCGAGTAAGTTTTATTTTCCTGATATGTCCTGTTAAGCAAATAGTCTCAATATATAGACAAAAGCCATGTTTTCCATGTCAACCAAAGGAAGCCGTCAGGGAGCTATCAACCAACCAGCAAGTATTTAGCATGGGAAGTTTTCATTCTGTATTTTTGATACTTTGGCATTTTGGGGCCTTGCTCAGGGAGGAAACTGCCCCTCTCAGGGCTAATTCCTAGAGATCTTAAATGACTTAAATGTTTTCATGTACAAACCAACCATTTCAGATTCCACACTAAAGAATTCTTTTCTTAGACTCTAACTCAGGGCCACTACTCTGGTGTGCTCATCAACCCAGAGCAAGATAGTAGACAACTAGTGATAACCCTCATGCCCCACAGCTGGCTGCCATTGTTCACACTACTCAGCTTTCAACACTGAGGGGCTTTGCCCTTTCTCTCCCTGAAACCTAATAAATGTCCTTGTCTGTGTTTTCTTCTGGCTCCATCTGCCTCTGTCTGCCTCTGATAATTCCCCATGTGGTATCCCTAATGTGGCATGCTATGTCTCCTGCACGTAGGTAGCTGAATAAAACCCCCTCCTTCATATTGTTCATTTCTCTGTCTGCCTGTTGTGCTACACCTGAATAAAAAATTCTGCATGGGTACCTTTAAAGCAATGCAATATATTCACAGCTATGCTGAAACTGATCCAACAGTCATAATGAAAAAGAAAATCTAAGATTCCTGCTGTGCTTATTATTTTATTGGCACAGTTTCTAACTAATTAGCCCATCACCTTTCTTAAAGCAACAATCTGGTCTTCATTAGCTCTTTTTTTTTCCTCACAGAAAAACAAGTATGAGTCTTACCTTGTATTTATGTAAGACTTCTCTTGTAAAGCCATACCTGAAAAATAGATTTTAAACTGTTAATTATTGCAAAAAGGAGAGCCATTGATGTCTCACTATTACCAAAGAGTAGGAACTCAAGAAACTAGAGACTTCAGTTAAAATGCTTAGCAGAGTCTCTCTGGAGCATCGTGAGAAAGAACCAAAGCAATCAATGGTACAACTTTTATTCTCAAGAAACCTAGAGTATAACCAGGGAAAGAGAACAGATCTTTGTGGAACAACTGTAAGACAACTTAACAAATGCATGCCATGGGCTATGTAAAGGCTCCAAGTATTTGGAGAGGTATGCAATGACAGTTAGAGGAAGCTGTACGTAGAAGACTTCTCATCTAGATAGCATTGCTCAGACATCGGATGATTCAAAATGAATGATCAGGAAAAAAGAAGAGTGAAAAAGACAAAGAAAAGCACACAAGGCAAGTTGGGTCTTCATGCCTCCCCTGATATGGATCATGTGAATGAATGGTACTAAAGGGTTTAACAGAAAGTATCAGGAATTTTAATGCCTGGCTAAGAAAAGCTAAGGGAGATTTTTCAATTACTTTATAATATTGTGTACCCTTTTTCATGTACCCCTGCCTCCTGAGTGCTGGGATTAAAGATATGCAATACCACACCCAGATAATAATGTGTACTCTTAATCCCCAACAGGCAAAGTAGGAACAAAGCACACTTACCCCTTATTTTCATACAAACCACATCATGTCAGGTTTCTCTAGTATGACACTGTATATTTCAAGGTGAATTCCCTCCCTGTACTCACCAAAGACATCACAGTGTTAGACTAATATACATCTTGCCATCTGTGATGGTTTGAATGAGAATGGTCCCCATAGGCTCATATATTTGAATGTTTGGTTCCCAGTTGGTGGAATTGTTTAGGAAGGATTTAGGAGGTGTGGCCTTGTTGGGGAAGGTGAGGGTTGGCTTTGAGGCTTCAAAAGCCCAAACCAGGTCTATTCTCATTTTCTCTCTCTCTCTCTCTCTCTTCTCTCTCTCTCTCTCTCTCTCTCTCTCTCTCTCTCTCTCTCTCTCTCTCTCTCTCTCTCTCTGTTTTTGTCTGTCTTTGTCTCACTATGTCTGTCTGTCTCTGTCTCTGTCTCTCTCTCTCTGATGCTTGTGAATAAGATGTAAGCTTTCAGCTACTGCTCCAGCACCATGCCTGTCTGCCACCATGCTTCCTACCTGATGGTCATGGACTCACACTCTGACACTGTAAACAAGCCCCCAATTAAATGCCTTCCTTTATAAGGTCTTGGTTGTGGTTTCTAGTCATAGCAACAGAGAAGTAACTAAAACAGCATTCTTACCTTTCTGGCCCACTCTGAAACACTAAATATAATTGGCTGTACTATCCTTCTAGAAAACTTCCTCTCTTCCATTTTGTGACAGTAAACTTTCAGGGTATTCTAAAACGACCTCACAAGTTATCTTCTTCCACATAACCTCTATTGTTAGAATTCTTTCATATTCTGTCCTAGGCTATCCATTACCTTCAATTTCTTCCTTAGTACTCTCACCCCTACCCAGTCAGGGTTTCAATTACTATCTAGTGTCAATACTATAGGGTGATATTGTGGGTTACACTTCACTTTTATCTCTGGACCTATACTCAACAATACACCAAATAAACCTACCTCAGACTGAATCCATTCCCATTCAGAATGATGCTGTTATACCCTTAAACTCAACCATGCTCATCCTCTTTCAAGGCCTCCATATCAAGTTATTGGGTGTTAAACTTTCATTGCCTAAAGTCTTCTTAAGTCTATATTTTTGCCATCTCCATTGCTATCATGCTAGTCTAAATAGGAAGCTACCATTTCTTCAACTACTTCCTAGTCAAACTCCCTCTATCCATTCTTGGCCCTCTTCCAAGTCACTCTTCTTTTAAAAACAGGTGTAATAGTCTTCAATGATATTCTCTTATCCTTAGTTGCATGCTCATATTCCTTCACAACACTCAACCATCTTTTACATCTCCAATCCTACCAGGCCTAGTAGGGTCTCTATTGCTGTGATAAAACACCATGACCAAAGGCAACTTGGACAAGAAAGGGCTTATGTCAGCTTACATGTCCCAATCACAGTCCATCGTGAAGGAAACTCAAGGCAGAAACCTGGACACAGAAGATCTCTGTTTGCTGACTTGCTCCCCATTGTTTGCTCAGCCTTCCATCTTATAGCACCCAGAATAGGCTTCCAATAGCACCTCTAGATTCTTGTTCTTTATAGATTTTGCACTTGGGAATTAGAACTGAAACTCTGTACTTGAAGACAAAAGTGATTTGCTAAAGCTTTGATCCCAGCACCCAAAAGCCTAGGACCCAAAGCCTGAGACATCCCATAACCTTATTGTTCTAGAACAAATCGATTTCTGTTTTCCATAAAAAGAAAAGAAAAAGAAAGATGGGAACATTTATTACCTACTGTGCCTTTCAGACAGAATTCATAAACCATTTAAGCAGTCTTTATCCCTCAAATCTCCAGTGAGTCAGATAGTCCAAATGCTATGTTACAGCTGTTCTCAAAAAATGTTTATGAACAACTATGCCAGAAGCAATTACCAGGACACAAAAAATACACACAGCAATGTAAAACATTGTGCTCGCTTCTGAGACAGAATTTATAGCAAGCCAAGAGAAGCAACAGAAACTTCCATCTAAGTCTGCTCATACAACCTACCAGACCCACAACCCTGACCTAACATGCCTACCCAGCATGCAGTTTGGACTGTGAAGGGTACGTATGACAGGAAAAACAAGAATATAATGAAGAGGAAGAGGAAACACAGGACTGGAAGAAGAGATAAGAGGAGAGCTTCAGAGCAGGTGATACTTAGCTGAAAGACTGGGGTTGGTGAACAAGGGTAAGAACTTAGAGATTTTCCTTGAGATTCATCTTATCTCTCCTTCTATACAGCTAAGCGTACACATATCTGCTGGAAACTAAACACAGCATCAATTCCAGAGTGAGATGAAAAGATGAAGTCCAAAGTCAATCTTACCTGAGATTCATCATAAAGTCTTCATGGTTCCCCCTGTTCAGGTGCACGTCGGTGGGGTAGACAAGAAAACTAACTAACAGGATCATTAGGACTTCCATGGAATTATTCCCTCGATCTACAAAATCACCATTAAAAACATACAGATTGTTCTCTGAAGGCAGGCCATTCTGGGGAAGGAGAGGGAAGAAAACAAGGAGTTAAAAGAATGCTCTTTGAAAAGAAGGGCTATGTGTTTGTTCCTGCAGAAACAGAAAAGAAGTTCAGTCATTACTTTTACTGGGAAGAATCAGCTCACTGGCTTGAGCTTCTTCCAGGGCACATACCAGCAAGGGACCTGGAACCAAAGAATGAGCTTGGGACAGGAAGATTTCAGGGAGGATGGGGATTGCTTATTCTACCCATCACATACCATGCGTTTTCTGTGGAAGGAGCTAGGATTTGTCCTGTCAAAAGTAGATACCTTTGTGGGAGAAGAGAAATTGTAAGAAGAATATATTGTATGAAAAAATCCAATAAAAAAGAAAACACATAATGTAACTACCAAAAAAGTGTATAGTCTTATCCCATCCTTCTCTCTGAAAAGAGGGAAACTTCCACCCAAAGAAAAACACTAAATTAACAGTTGGAGCACTTTCATTCAAAGGGCCCTATATTTAACTTCTATGGGTTGCAATTATCTCAATCTACAAAATGGAGATGACAATATATTCCTTGCCAAATCACCTGTGATAATGGACATGTAAGAACTCAGGCAAGCTGGGCAGTGGTGGCGCATGCTTTTGATCCCAGCACTCAGGAGGCAGTGGCAGGTGGATCTCTGTGTGTTCGAGGCCAATCTGGTCTACAAAGTGAGTTCAAGGACAGCCAGAGCTCTTACACAGAGAAACACTACCTTAAAAAGCACAAAGCAAAAACAAAAACAAAAATGAAACAAAATTAAAAAAAAAGAACTCAGGCAAGGGGACAGTTCTTTAAGATATGACTGGGACAGGACCGGTATACCAGTGGGCAGATATAACCATACTTGGTACCTCTACTCAGTATGTATTCTGATTGATTGGTTGATGACCAGGCCATATCAGATATCAGCTACTTTGAGTATCACTCCTGAGTATGAGATACTATTTTTATTTATTTATGATTTATTTATTTATGTATGTATGTATTGTTAAGATAAAAACAGTATTTGTATGAAAAGAAACTGAGAGCAGGGGAAGCACTAGTTTTAAAATAGCTATTAACTTGTTCAGTCTTTCACTACAAACTCTAAAACAAAACATGTTTAATATGACATGGTTACATTTTCTCAGTGTCATACTTGATAAGGAAATATCCAAGTGCATTCCTACTTCACAGCAAGATACAGTTGAATGTTTTGAAATGTATTACAAAGAGGAAAGTCATGTCAAAATATACACTTTCTCCCAGAAATGTTATCTTCAAGAAAGAATACACATATTCTAATTATTTTACTGTTTCAAACTATTTTCAAATTCTTCTTTTGATAGATTTCAAACTATGTAAGAAAATCTTACTACTTTATTTCAACATTCGACCATTTATGGGCATTTAAAATCATCTATCTCAGTATAAAAAGTAATTTAAAACAATTCAGGTTATAACACATGACTTAGGGATTCCCAAAATTATTTTTACAGTGTAATGTGTTCTGAAGGTAAGTGAGGAAGGGAATCAGTGGCGTATTGTAATAAGATGATTAATATCACAGTCCAGCTAGCTCCACCTATAACACAGTTATCTTTGAGAAAGTTATTTAACCTTTTCTTTGTCTGAAAAATGGGAATGAAACCCCTCTTTAATTACCATGCAAAAACATTTGGGAACTCAACATTATATGTACAAACAATTCCATGCAAACCATAAACACAAATAAAGATTCATTAATTATGATCTCCATGCTATTTCTAATTTTAAGATTGCATTACTTAACATTTTCTTTTTTAACTTGCTTTTCATTTATTCTTTGTGTCTTTCACATCATGCCTCCCAGTCCCCCGCCCCCATTTCCCTCCCCCCAGAATAAAACAAAATAAAATTTAAGAGAAAAAAGGAAAAAAAATGGGGGAGGGGGAGAAAGGGAGGATCTCATCATGGAAGCTGCAGTGTGACACAGTGAGTCACGCAGTAAATCCCTTTATCCATACATTTTTACATGCGGTCGTTCATCACAAAAAAAAAAAAAAAATCATTCGTCTGGTTCAAGGCCCTGGTCTCCGCTACACCATCAACACTAGGCCCTCACTGGGACTCTTCCTGGACATCCCGTTGCTGCCCTGTGTCGTGGAGATCCTGAAGCCCTGAGTTCACAAGACTGACCCCACCAACCCCTACCCTTGGGCTCCAGCAGATCACAGATGGGGTGGATGTTGGGGTGGGCCGACAAATAATCTTGGTTCTGGGCCTCAGTAGTTGCAGGGTGGGTCTTCGCCACCAGGGGGAGCTCTCTAGCATTGCCCTGGTGATAATTCACCGCTTGCAGCAATGAGCAAGGGGCGGCTGCTTTCACATCCTAAAGGTCAGTTCTTCCACACCTACACCTTCAGGGCCGGCTCTACTGTGTTGCCCAGGTGAGGTATAGGGTCCACTCTCCCGAGTGCTGCAGCTGATGAGGGGCAGGGACAGCTTTTCTGCTCTTAGGACCTCAGGGTCAGCTCTCCCACCTGCCTCAGGAGTTGATGGGCAGGGGTGGGGGCCATCTCTCCATCCCCTAGGCTGCCACATGACAGATGAGTAATGGGGACAGCTCTCCCGTGCTCACATCTTCGGGGCTGGCTCACCCACACCTCTGCCAACAGAGTCAGCTCTCCTGTGCTGCCCTTTTTCTGAGTGGGCTGCAGCTTATGCCCTCAGGGCCAGCTCTCCCACCTACCTCAGGTGTTGATAGGGTGGGGAGAGAACATTTTCTTAATGGGCTCAGGTAGTGTAAACTGTTACAAAAATATAAGCTATACTCATCAAAACTTACAGAAAGAGAGAAGGATTCTGTACCTCTGATATTCTTCCTTCCCCCAGCCTTCAGCTGGTTGGAATAAAGCTGAGAGGACTGACAGACTCTGACTCTGCTGAGATGTACAGTCTCTGAGAGGTTAAGGAGTCAGCAGCAGAGAGCCGTGAGGCAAGGCCATGGAAGGACTAAGCCTGAGGGAAAGAAGGAACCCATGCCTAAAGGATGATTGCCTCACATGAAGAGGGCAGCCCTGGTTGGGGTTTATAGAATGTTGGCTCTTACTAGGAAAAATGTGGGAACTGCTTTCAAGCAACAAAAGCCAAAACAAAGAGCGACTTTGTTTCAGAAGAAAATCGTAAGACACATATAAAGCATAAAAGGTTTCAAAATCCACGGGAAGGGCTGGAGAGATGGCTCAGCAGTTCGCAACAAGTCCTGCCTGATACAGAGACCCACAACTGGACAACGCACAGAGAGTGAGACCTTGAAACATCCTGTGCTAAATGAGATGTCGTCATCAAACTCCTTCCCTCAGGGCTCAGGAACCTTGCAGAAGAGGAGGCAAAAAGACTGTAAGAGCCAGAGAGGATGGAGGACACCCAAAGAAACAAGGCCTTCTAGACAGAACAGGACTAATGCACACGTGAACTCCCAGAGACTGTGGCACAGGTCCAAGCCAGATAGCGTTCTAGCAATGAGATGAGCTCCCATCTCTAACCAAGAAGATATCCCCAGTTTGGCAACCTCTTGCAAAGGAAAAACTAGTTTTCTCCAATGGAGTCTCACAGGATATAGAAACCACACTTAAGGTGAGGCCCCAGGCCCAGCAGTAGATGGCCAACACAAATCAAACTCAATGATGGTTTTATAGATTTTTTTTTTTGTCTCATAGTGCTTTTGGGGGACAACTTTTACCTTACTCCTCTTTTCCCTTGTATATTATGGTTTCCAATTTTGTGCTTTTATGTGGTTTGTTTTTTCTCTTGGTGTGTGTGTGTGTGTGTGTGTGTGTGTGTGTGTGTGTGTGTGTGTGTTCTGTGTGTGTTTCTCATGCTTTTTCTTTTTTCTTATTCTAGTCCTTTTTCTTTTTGCCTATTTGTTTTCTAAGGAGAGAGGGAAAGAAGGCATAGAGTTGGATGGCTGAGGATGTGGGAGGATCTCGGAGATGAAGAAAGGGAAACTATGATCAGAATATAGTGTGCAAAGAAAATATATCTTCAATAACAAAATACTTAAATAAGAAGTACTGCTCTTGCACAGGATCTAAATTCTGGTCCTAGCATCACATCTGGTGGCTCACAATCACTTGCAAAACCAGCTGCAGGGTGATCTGATGTCGCTGGCCTCCAAGGGCACCTGCATTCAACTACACACACACACACACAAAAAAAAAATACAAATAAATCTTCTTAAAATTCATGACATTAAAATAAGGTATTTGAATTTTAAAAATTAGTGGATTAGAGATAACTAAAGAAGAGCTGAAATATATTACTGGCTTCAGAGAGCAAACAGATTTTTAAAAACCAAAAATGATAGAATTCATAAAGAATAAGTAGGAGCCATGCACGGTGGTGTATGCCTACAATCTCAGCATTTGGGTGTGAGATAGAGGCAGGGGTAAGAGGAATTCAAGACCATCCTTGACAATATACTGAGACCAAGGCCATCCTAAGAAACACAAGGCCCCTCAAAAAAAGAAGAAGAAACAAAGGAACGAAGAAAAATAAGAATAAAGGAAAGAAAGGGAGGCAAGGAGGGAGAGAGACAGCTCAAAACCAAGAAACTAATGTACTAATAATAGGCAGCCCATGTTGGGGGGGGACAGATGGAGAAGAAATAATTCAAATAATACTAAAAGGAATTTTCTATGGCTAAAAGACTTCAGGAGTTAGAGTGACAGCTCGGTGGTTAAGAGAGCTTGTCTTTCTTGCAGAGGATCCAGCACCCATATTGGGTGTCTCAAACCACCTGTAACCCCAGAGGAAGAGAATCCAATGCCTTCTTCTGGCCTTTATAGGTGCCCATATTCATGTGCATGCACACATGTGTGCAGAAATACAAACACATAAACTAAAAATACAATTTTAAAAGGAAATTTCAGTTTGATGTTTGAAAGAGCTCATTACTCTTAGGCATAATGAGGGAGAAATTCCATTACCTGTTAAAGGTCTTAGAAGATGCCAGAATAAAATAACAAAGGGAAAAGAAAGAATAAGCCTGGTATCACACTTATCATTTGAAGTAGAGGAAGGCAGAAGATGTAGAATAAAAATCTATACATTAAAGAGAAAAAGGAGACTAAGAGACAAGAATTCTATATCAACAAAGACATCATTAACATCTAAGAATAGCAGAAAATACTTACACAGATATGTGAGGGTTCAAAGGTTCTTCAGGGTAGAAGAAAAATATGCAGTGGTTTAGTACCACAAAAACAATGAGTATGTATACATGTATACCAAGCACAGTTTCAGGTGTGAGGAACAAACACGTTGATAATACAAAGCCACAGTATTCAATGAGGTTGCACTCAGAAAGATAGCCCTCATATGTTTCACAATGGAAAGCACTCAACAAAATACTGTAACCAAGTTACAATACAACTAAAATGTCTTCAAGCCAGGGAAAGATTAAGAGGAAAGAGTACTGTTGTGGAATAAACTTTTTGTACACATGAAGATGTGTCTTTGCCAAAGTGCTTTGTGATTGGTTTAATAAAGAGCTAAACAGCCCATAGCTAGATAGGAAAAGAGGTTAGGAGGGACTTCTGGGGACAGAGAGGTCTCAGAAGAAGAAAGGCAGAGTCACCAGTTGAATGCAAAGGAAGAAGGACATGTAGGAGGAGAGGTAAAAGCTACAAGCCACATGGCAGCACATAAATTAATAGAAATGGGTTAATTTAAATTATATGAGCTAGTTAGAAACAAGCCTAAGCTAAGGCTGAGTTTTCATAATTAATAAGAAGTCTCTGTGTGGCTATATGGGAGCTGGCAGGCAGGACTAAGAAAGACTTGTTACACATGGCGCCCAATGTCTGGCACATATAGCCATATAAGGCCTAACAAACATTAAAAAAAAAGTTCAGAACACAGAGTCAAATGAGGCTTCCTGGTGACAGGTCTCTTGGGTAGGCTTGGCGTACAAAGATGTAGCTACCGGCCACTGCCTGGGGGCTGGAGCTAGCTGTCAGCACCACGTGCTAAGCTGAGCTGCGCAGCAGCTGACATGACAGTTTAAGATTTGTCTTACTTGGTCAGAGAACACTGAAGACAGATCCAGATGGAAAAAACCTCTAAACAGGTTACCGTGTGTTTAAAAAATGTGCTTAGGCTTAAAAAAGAAAAGGAAATGGGTATAGAGAGTCATATAAAAATAGTTCATAAATAATAAGATAAAGTCTTTAAAGAGAGAATAAAATAATATAAAAAGGATAAGCCAAATAACGATGGAAAATACCATATTGGGTCTCTGATGGGTATTGAAGATTAGATAGTTATAGTTTTCCTTGTTATCAAATCCAGAAAAGAAACTTACATAAAAGATACAAAGTTTATAAGGTTGAGAGACATAAAAGCTTAAATTGTTTATCTAAGAAAATGTTTTGAGGTCTAAAAAGATAGTTTTAAGATGGTAAGACAAGCTATGATAGAAAATGTTTTAGGCATAAAACTTTAAATTCATCAAGATAAGATAGATAATACAGTATTTTCTCTGAATTTGCAAAATGCAAATGGACTGGACATTATAGATGTAATTCTTATCTCATAATTTTTCTTATTGTATATGGTTTTACTATGTTAGAGTTAAAAACCTTTCTTTTTTAGACAAAAAAGGGGGAAATGTTGTGGAATAATCATTTTTGTACACTGTGAAGATGTGTCTTTGCCAAAGTGCCTTCTAATTGGTTTAGTAAAGAGCTGAATGGCCAATATCTAGGCAGGGAAAAAGGTTAGATGGGACTTCTGGGGACAAAGAGGTCTTGAGAGAAGAAGAAAGGTGGAATTGCCAGCCAGACATGGAAGAAACAGGATGGGCAAAATGGAGATGAAGTAACAAACACGTTGGAGAACACAGATTAAAAAATATGGATTAATTAAGTTATAAGAGTTAGTTAGAAACAAGCCTAAGCTAAGGCTGAGCTTTCATAATTAATAATAAGTCTCCATGTCATTTTTGTGAGGTAGTGGCCCAAAGAAAAAATCTGTCTACAGAATACAACTATGAACAGTTAGCATTCAAATATATTATTAAACGTAAGTCAATATGAAATTATCAAACTTGCATTTAATTACTAAGCAAGAATTCTAGAAACAGAGGAGGAAATTGTTTAAAATTACAAATACATTATTCAGATTCAATAGACAGAAATTAAAGTTCAGAATCTCAAAAATGGGGCTGGAGATGTAGACTGCTAGCTTAGCATGTGTCTTAAGGTTTTCTATTGCTGTGAAGAGACACCATGACTACAGCAACTCTTATAAAGGTAACATGTAACTGGGGTGGCTCGATTACAGTTTCAGAGGTTCAGTCCGTTATCATCATGACGAGGAGCATGATGGCATGCAGGTAGATGTGGTGCTGGAGCTGAGAGTGCTACATCTTGCAGGCAATAAAAAGTCGACTAATAGTCACACTGAGGGAAGTTTGAGCAAAAGAGACCTTAAAGTCCACCCCCCACAGTGACACACTTCCTTAACAAGGCCACATCTCCTAATAGTGCCACTCTCTTTGGGGGCCATTTTCTTTCAAACCACCACAGCACGCCTGAAGTCCCTAGTACCACACAATACTGAGCATGATGGCAGTCACCTGGAATTTCAGCACTTGAGAAATGGAGACAAAGGAATCAGATATTCAAAGTCATCCTCAGCTACAAAGAGAGTTTAACACCAGCCTAGGCCATATAACATGAGACTTAGTCTCAAAAATAAATAAATAAATAGCTAGCTAGCTAGATAGATAGATAAATGACTAAATAAATAAGTAAATGCATAAGAAGTGAATGATTTACCCAGTAAAAGAGAATCATGGTGTACTTTCTAGTTTTATATCAACTTAACACAAGCTAGAGTTATCAGAGAGAAGGGAGCCTCAATTGAGAAAATACTTTTATGAATTCAGACTATAAGCAAGCCTGTGAAGCATTTTCTTCATTAGTGATTGATGTGGGAGGGCTCAGCCCATTGTGGATGGTGCCATCCCTGGACTGGTGGTCCTGGGTTTTATAAGAAAGCAGACTGAGCAAGCCATTAGGAATAAGCATGTACCAGCCCTTCACAGCCTCTACATCAGTTCCTGTCTGCAGGTTCCTACCCTGCTGAGTTCCTGTCCTGACTTCCTTCAGTGGTGGACAGTGCTGTGGAAGCATAAGGCAAACCAAAACCAAAACCAAAACCAAAGCCAAACAAACAAAAAACATTCCTTCCAACTTGCTTTTGTTTGTGGTGTTTTATCACAGCAATAGTAACCCTAAGTAAGAAAGATGGTGTAAAAATAAATGTTTAACTATTTAATAAATACACACAATGTATTAGAAACATCAAGAATAGGAAGGAAATAAAAATAAATGGGAAAAAGTTAAATTTCCAAAGACAATTTTAGAAATTAGTTTTTAAAGTCCAAATATAATAATAATACAAAAGAAAATCATCAAAACAACATAAAGAAAAAACAAAACAAAGCAAAATAAATGGGAAAGAAAAATAGAAGGAAAAATTCAAACATGTAAATGAGTTAAATTTTCACATTAAAATATGAAAGTTATGTTAAAAAAACTCAGGTAAATATTACTTCTGAAAAATATATACATATTAGGTTAGAGAAGATTAAAAACAGGTAGCTATAACAAAGAGAAGATAAAAATGGAAATATTATCAGGAGACAAAATAGAATTTAAGATTAAAATGTTAACTGGGTGCTGTATCATAACATGTATAATCCTAGTATTGGAGAAGTAGAAACAGAAGGATCACAAGTGTTAGGCTAACTCAAGCTACAGAACAGGTTCAAGGTCAGCCTGAGTGACAGTGAGACTTTGACTCAAAAGCAGGTGATGGTGGTAATGTGCCTTTGTGGTAGAATACTTGCCTAACACACAGAAGGCTTGGGCATGACCCCTAGCACCCTAAAAATTAAAGTGTTTAACAAAATCATAAAGTTTCATTATAACAGGATAAAAAGCACTTCATAAACAATATACACTTTTTGAACTTGTAATCAATATTCAAAGAAGGAATATTTGTTTCATATTCTAACCACAAGTGCAAAAATAAATTGTTTAACAATACAAAGGTAGCGAATATTTGTGTTTAATTATTGCTTTAAAAAAACCTTCATAAATTCTTGACACTCTTTTTTTAAAAGGTAAAGTCTAATTTTCTTTCCCTTGAGTGAGACAGACTTAATGACATGCTTCTAATAAACAGAAAAAAACATAGACGTGATTATGTGAAACTTTAGAGACTTAAATCATAGAAGACAGTGCAGCTTCCTCTTTCTGTCTCTTAGATTGCGCACTTTGGGGAAAACCAACTGCTATTGTCACGAGAATGTTCAGCCAGCCTTCTAGAGGGGCCAATGAGTTTAGGAAGGAAATGAAATGCTGCACCTAGAGCCGTATGAGTTAGCCATCTCTTTCTGTACTTTTAAAAGATTTAAAGATTTATTTTGTGCGTAAGAGTGCTTGTCTGTACACACACACACACACACACACACACACACACACACACACACACACACACACCATGTGTGTACAGTGCTCTCAGAGGCCAAAAGAAGCCCTGAACTGGAGTTAAAATGGTTGTGCAGGGCCATGTGGGTGCTGGGAACCAAACATGGGTCTTGTGCAGGAGGAGTGCTCTTAACCACTGTGTTTTCTCTCTAGCCCTGAGGTAGTCTTCTTGAAAATAGGCTCTTTTGATCCAGTCAGTCTCTCAGATGACCACAGCCCTGGACAATAGCTTACCTAGAATCCCATGAGAACTCCTGAGTCAGAATCATGCAGCTAAGCTGCACCCAAATTTCAGACCCACATAAACTCTTAGATACTAAATTTTGTCATTTCAAGGCACTAAGTACAAAGGTGACTATTTATTGTAATATATAATACACATACTTAGGCAACTAAAATAGAAAAGATACACAAATTGAAAAAACAATAAACTTTAATAGATATATAGAAAATTTTACAAATACAGTATAATTAATTTTTCAGATGCCCATGCAAACTTGGTGAAAATTAACTTTATACTTGGCCTAAAAGAAATCCTTAATAAATTCAAACTGAAAAATATCTCACAGGGCATTTTCTTATATCACAATCCAATAATATTTGGAAGAAATAATAATACAATGTGACTAGAAAAATTCTTGCTCCATGAATTGATTCTTAGAAATTAATGGTTGTATTCTTGATAAGCAGTGGCTCAAAGAAAAAAAATAAAGCAAGACTCAAGTTTCACATGAGGGCTGAGGAGAAGGCTCAGTGAGTAAACTAGTTATTAGGCAAGCAGGAGGGCCTGAATTCAGATTCCCAGAACTCACAATAAAGATAGGTGTGCTGGTACATGTGTGTAACCACAACACTAGGGGACGGAGACAAGTGGATCCTAGGACTCAATGGTTATCCAGTCTAGCCAACACGAGAAGCATCAAGTACTTTGAAAGACCCTGTCTCAAAATATCACGTGGAATGTGATGAAGGAAGACACTGATGTCAACCTCTAGCCTCCATATATGCTAGCAGAAGTGAGCACATACACACACACACACACACACACACACACACACACACACACACACACACACCCATACATGCATGCATGCTTGCACAGACACCACTACCACTTCCCCACTTCCACAATTAAAAAAAATAAGAAATCTTAAATGTATACTGACCTAACTGTTAAGCCTCTCAAGACAATGGCTTCAAGAAAGGCAAGATTTATTTGGATATATTTCTGTCTTGCTTGTTCAGGATTAGTCAAATTACTTTGCACAATCTAAGTTAGAACACATTTTAGTCTCCAAATAATAAAGGAACTAAGTCTCCTTAGTTACATGAGTCTCTAGGCTCCTGCTACTGAGAGCTCTCTCAGTTCCTTTCAAATGAGCAAAACTTCTTCACGCAGTTCCAGTAAACTCAGATTTGCGCTGTAGCTAATAAATAACACATCACTCATGACATGGAGATTAAGCTAAGAATTACAGAAAACTCAGGGTAACTATAGTTTTGAAAAGCACTCAGATGATCTGCAAGGGAAAAAAAGAAGCAGAACATAATTAACTTAAATAGACACACACAACAGATGAGGTATTTTTCTATATTCTCGCTTACTTCCTACCGAAGCATTTGATAATAGACATCTGGAGGTTATTTCAACATATCTGGACATACCCTAAAGCATATCAAACGACAACGTCTGGACTTTAACTCCATAATATTGCAACTTTCATTTTTCCAACCTTGATTTTCAAGATCTACTCTTCTCAAAAAGGAAACGACTTTATCCCAGTGGCAGCATGAAGTATCCCAGCGATGGGAATAAAGGGTTTGATTACCTTCACAGTGGGAAAGCTATGGGCACGGGCTGAGGTGGAGGAGTGTGGGGAAGAAAGGAAGAAAAGTGAAACAAGACAGCCTGGAACCCAACAAACAGCATCAGTATGCTACCCACAGGGTTAAGAGTTAATTAGCTGCTCTGTGGTCACGGCCAGCTCCTTTTCAGCTTCAGGAGCACCACTCTCAGCACCAATTTAACAAACTAACTCACTAATACTTGATTTACAGTTTCAAGCTTTCCATTCAGTGAGGGAAAATGTCTTATAATGTTCGCAAGACTGAGGCTCTAAATGAAGTATTTCAAATTGGTCACTCCAATTAAGCAAAAGTGGCTGATTAGACTTAACCTTTTCAGAAAATAAAATCTAAAAACATGACCTAACTAATGATATGTAAATTGCTTCACTTGATGATAAAATTACATTTGAAGACATATAAAGTGGAGGTGCCCTTTTAGCAAAGGTCTGTTGTGGTTAGGAGTATGGTATCTAGAGGGGAAAAATTCTTTCCCAAGCCAGATGGGATTGTGTGAGCTGAGAATATCTCAATATTAAAGTGCTAAATGACAAAAAATTTAAGGATAGTCAAATACTAAACAAACAAACAAACAAAAACCTAAGAACAATTCCTCAAAAGCAATCATTGGTCTGAAATTGCAGTATAACACATGAAACTATATAACAAAGTCTTCCCTACCCTTCAAGAATTTCCTTCATGATTTGGGCCCTTACTTAATGATTAAACTTCCTTAAAAGGTTTGTCAAAACCACTATCCCTTAACCCAGGCATTGTAGTACATCCCTGTAATCCCACAAGTATTCAGAATGCTAAAGGATAAAGATTTTGAGTTCAAGGCTAGCCTGAGCTGTATAGTGACATTGTCTCAAGAAAAAATAAAATGATAAATCAGGCGAGATGCTGCACACCTGGAATCCCAGCATTTGGGAAGTTGAGGGAGGAGGATTGCTACAAGTTGGAGATCAAACTTTGGTCCACAGCAAGATCTTGTCTCAAACACAAAAACTAGCCACTTCATCCAGGAAGTCTTCAGTGAAGTTAGTGTCCCGCCAATATGCTCCTTTAGAACTTCAAATTTATCCCAATCATAATACACCTTCTCTCAATTATTTTTTGTTCCTTATGGTCCCCACCTCCATATCTATGCTAGGAACTGATCGCAGGGTATCATGTCTTTTTTATTAATCAAATTTCCCACTAAACTCTGTCAAGGCAATAATTTCCTCTTAGTCATACTATGTTGCCAAGTTTTAGCATATTATCTCCTATATAACTGGTATTTAATAGGTATGAAATGAGTGAACCCTATAGTCCATCTTAGGATGTTGCTCTAGTTTGTGCATGATGCTTATGCCTTCAGCACCACAGAGACCAAATAAAAAGTGAATAAATTAGTGAAAAGATTCATTTTTTGCACATGATCAGATAGAATGTTAAAAGTTTTGACCCTGAAATCCCACTACTTAAGAGGATGAGGCTGGAAGATCACAGTTTAAGGCATGTCTGGGCTTTGGAGTGAGTCTAATGTCTCAAACATTTTTTTAAAAAAGGAACAAAGGATTGAGGATATAGCTCAGTGGGAGTGTCTGCCTAGCATGTGGGAGGCTCTAGGTTCAATCCCTAGCATTGTAAAACAAAGTCTTGAGCCAAACCAACCACTTGGAAGGGAAAAGTAAACTGATAAGGAATTTCAGTAATGCTGCTGTCTGTCAGACTCGGTTGACCTGGAACAAACCTGAGCATAGAGCCTTGCTCATATCATAAGTTACAGAGGAGCTGATGAGGAAGAAAGGTTATAGCAAAATGCCAACTGAGAGGTGAATAAGAATTTTTCATTAAAGCAAAGCTTCTGGTTTCTTTAGGGTTGATGGAGAAGAATATTTTGGCCAAAGGAAGACAAAAACATCAGGTATTTCTAGCTTTAAAATTTTCCAACAGGATACAGTTGAGCAAACTGTTCTGCAAAATTCAAAATTTGTTTCCCTTAAAGCATAATAATGAAATCAACATAAGTTAAAGTATGACCACTAGCTAGCTCTAAACAAGCTTTGGAGATCAGGGTTCACATCAACATGACTCAACCCATAGCTCCTGCCAATTAGCTGGAGTGAATTATTGCACTGGACAGGGATTCAGTGAACTGTTGTTGCACTGACTGAGAACAAAACATTGCAGTGAGAATCAGAGCCCATCACGGAAATCCTACCATGCCCTGAAGGGATCACTTAGCTCCTAGCTGTGCACCTGCTACAACCCTGAGTAGAAAACCTTTGTATCTGATGTCACAATAATATTCATTCATACTGTAAGCATTGTTTATATTCATTATCCAGGTCATGGAAACTGACTCCTTTAAAAGTTAAAATAGTTTGTGAGTTACTTTAACCTTCTTGGAATTTGGAAAATGTGTCATTTGTTCATTTGCTTAACAGACTATATGCCACACAACCTGAAAATTTCTTCGTCACACAGGCTATTGATCTAAACATGCCCTCGGGTGCTTCTGCAAAGTCTAACATGCTTCCTAATATTACTCAGTTCGTGGTAATATTGTTTTTATAATTACACACCTCCTCTCACCATAAGGAAGCATGTTCACTTTCTGTTGCTGCCATTGTAGCTGACTTGTGCCTCATCTCTTCCTACTGACCAATCGCATGTGGGGTGAGTAGCAAGATAGGCAAATTTATGTGGACCTTGTGTGAGAAAATGTTTCTGTGATATATGATTAATGATCTTTGAGTTAGGGCCTATGGCCTGTCCTATGAATAGTCAAACGGATTCATGACTATTTCAAGAGGTCAAAAGATTAGATTTGAACCCAGTCCTCCATTTGAAACCACATGAGTGACAGCAAAGAAAGGAACACAGTTGTAAGTTTGACAGCCTGAGAGGTGAGGTATCCTTTTTCTCATATGGAAACACAGTTTCTAGAACAGTTTGTATTCTTGGTTTTAGGTAGGACCACCCTCATGCCAAGTGTTACCATTCTGCATTCAAATTACAGACCAAAATGAGACAGAAAGGGCCAAAATGCTGACTTTTGGAAATCAGAGAGTGCTTCTTTGCATGTGTCTTTTGTCCTGACTCTTCACTTCACTGTCTTTATCTCAGTACTCAGTTGGCATAGGCTGAGGCCCTATAACATCATCATAAGGTCTTCCTGCCATTTCTTCTCTCAGATACCATTAAACTGCATCTTCTCAGGAATTTTCCCCACTACAATAAAAAAACTTTATTCAATTAGTATAAATGCTTTTCAAATAATAATATGAGGCTTGGCATGGTGGCATATGTCTCTAATCTCAGCACTCAGAGGCAGAGGCAGGATCTCTGTGAGTTCAAAGGCAGCCTGGTCTACAGAGTGAGTTCCAAACCAACCAATGCAACATAGTGAGACCCTGTCTCAAAACAACAACAACAATAATAATAATAAGCTGAGCATGGTGAGTCAGATCTGTAATCTTAGCATTCAAAGTAGAATCATCCTGAGTTTTAGGGAAGCCTGGGCTCATTAAGGGCAGCCTGGGTTACAAAGCAAGATCCTGTCTCAAAAACTGAAACTGTACACACACACACACACACACACACACACACACACACACACACACACACACACACACACACACACACACACACGAATGTAAGGTTTCAGCACTTTTTCTTGTGCCATTGTTAAAAATACTAATGATATTAGTGCCGAACTCCCTTGCCCTCACTACCTTATCATAGTTACTCCTGACTTCCTTTTAAAAGTTTTAAAAGGTTATTATTTCTTTTAAAAAATTTTCTTCCTTTTAAAAGGTTATTATTTTATATGCTTCAGATATATAACATGATGTTATAGGCTACATACAAAGACTAAAAAAGGAACCACAGTGAAGGAAATCAACATACCTATCGTCTCACATAGCTACTCATTTTTTTTGGCACTCACCACTAAAATAAACTCATTTAGCATGAATATCAGACAGAGTAAGTAACTGAGCACAGTAGGTTCACATCTTGGATCATAAAACCAAAACAGGTGTGACCAAGAAATGCACGCGAGGGAAGTTTGCTCCCTGTGGTAGTAGGTAAGGGAACAGCAGACATCCTCTTCCAGTGAAACATCCTCTTCCAGTGAAAGCAGCATAGGGGTTTTACATGGGAAATCTCTGTAAGGGTGGGCATGTTCCTGGAACACTCACTCAGGGAGTACATTTCTGAGCATGTTCAGTTTAAGAAGGAAAAAGAGTGGACACATTTTTCAGCATGCTCAGCTCAGGGTTATGAAGAACACATTTCAAAGGTTAAAATGGTAGACAGGGACACTTTTGGGTATGCTTAGCTTGTCTTATAAAGATGGCAGAAAGGAAAGCATCTGGGCATACTTACTTCCCATATATGATTTTAGCTGCAGAAGGAAAAGGACACTTGGAAAATGCATTAATACAGGAGTTTGTCCCTAAAAGCACCTACCTCATAACTCAGCAGCCAATAAATACAATTTGATTAATATAGTCCTCATGTTGGACATAGATCTCTTTGCAGTTTCTTCAAAGGGAAACCTCGACATCGTCAATGGTCCTTCCCTCTACTCTCCATTAAGTCAGGCAAGTGATGTAGATGGTTCGTTCCAGGCCCAATCTGCATTTTACCTTCTCACCTTGAGCTTGGCAAAATTCTAACCCAGGGCTCTTATATATCACTCCAAAATGTCCCCCAATCCACACTTCCTTCTCCGTTTCTTCAGGGCCTCTAATCTCCATTCCCTGAATAATGTCACTGGAGAACTCTTGAGATGTTTCTTGCTTCCATGTGAATGCTATATTTTCACCTTGAGTTCCTTTTATGCTTCTTACCGCCCACCGCCTCCTGTTCAGTCTTTACATTAGCACCTTCCAGTTTTATATGTTCCATGTCACTTTGCCAGTGCAATTAAAGAATGGTATCAGAATACTCTGTTCTGACCTCTCTGCTCCAGGACTCAGTGACTGATCACACCCCAATACCTTCGGCTCCCCCTTGAAAACGGTTCTTTTCCAAATGCCTTGGAATTTAGAGACCACTTCCCCATCTAACGTGCTCAACCATTTTCCTTTTTATGTATTTTCTAAAGTCTCTAGGTAAAGACTTGCCAGATAGTTTTGGTTATTGCCAGATAGATAGTTTTGGTTATTGCTTTCCATATCCCCATCCTCAGATCATACTTTGGGACATTTAGTATGGGGTATTATGGTAAGTCAGGGAAATATTCCTCACATTGGGCAACCTGAGACTTCCCTTTACCACTCCATCCGTCATCTCCTACACCTTTCCAATCTGGCCAGGGGTATCCCCATATCATAGTAAATAAGCTCCCTCTAATTCACCTCATCCAGAAAGAATTCTCTCCACAATGTGGGCCTCCTTTAAGGATGCTGCTGGACCCCTGACTCCAGCATCACTCTGAAAGGAAAGAACCCATTTTCTGCAAGGATAAACACTTCAGGGTCAGGGTAGAGGAAGGTCTAACACTTTGCATGCCTCCTTTCAAACCCAGAACCTTTGACGAAATCTCTTGCTCAGCTCCTCAGCTCCTCCGCTCTAGCTAGGTCTATGGGGCCAACTCATTCAACACATATTTTTTGACTGGTGTTTGCCCTCCTTGTTGCCACCGATATTCTTTTACTCATCCTTGAAGCTTGCCTTCTGATTCTACCTCATATCACCTGGGAATATTGCTCCTGCAATTTCCCACCCATCCTGCTTCCTAAGGCCCTTCCAGCTACTCCCTGAACCTAGTGAGCATTCTAATCCTTCAATACTCCCATTCCTCCCACACTGGTCTCTTCTGCTGTGGGATGGTCTGTATGTCAAATGTGTTGTTGATTGGTCAATGAATAAATCGCTGATTGGCAGTGGCCAGGCAGGAAGTATAGGCGGGACTAACAGAGAGGAGAACTGAGAGAACAGAAAGCTGGGTGAGGGAGACACTGCCAGCCGCCATCAGGACAAAGAAGATGTAAAGTACCGGTAAGCCACAAGCCACGTGGCAAGGTATAGATTAATGGAAATGGATTAATTTAAGCTGTAAGAACAGTTAGCAAGAAGCCTGCCACGGCCATACAGTTTGTAACCAATATAAGTCTCTGTGTTTACTTGTTCTGGTCTGAATGGCTGTGGGACTGACAGGTGAGAGAGATTTGTCCTGACTGTGGGCCAGGCAGGAAAACTCTAGCTACACTCTTCCTTCCTTCCCTAGCTTGACTCCTATGGCTGACATCCAGAAGTTCTCTTTACTAACTCCCTCAGTTCCTTACTAGTAAGCCTTTGTCTGAAATTCCTATACCACCAACTGCCTAGGGAGCTTCCAACTTCCTATCAACACCCTCCTTGCTTAGGCTGCTGGAAGTCTCATCCAAATCTGCTCCAAAGTGCCAGATCCATTGACCTACTTCTAGTTTGGCCTATCCCATTTTCTTCCAAGTTGCCATTATGGATGAATAAAACAAAAGATTGCACTTCTGTTATAATGTAGTTCTTTAAAAATGCTGCTGGGTGAGTCAGGCATGGTGGCATGTGCCTTTAATCCCAGCACTCAGGAGGCAAAGGCAGGCAGATCTCTGTGAGTTTGAGGCCAACCTGGTCTACAAAGAGAGTCCAAGGACAGCTAGGGCTGTTACATAAAGAAACCCTGTCTTAAAAAAACAGTAAAATTGCTAGTGTGTGTGTGTGTGTGTGTGAGAGAGAGAGAGAGAGAGAGACAGACAGACAGACAGACAGACAGAGACAGAGACACAGACAGAGAAGCAGAGAGAGACAGAGAGAGAACATGAACTTGAAGTTGAGTTGGTAGGGACATGGGGAGGATCTAGGAGAAGTTGGGAGAAGGGAAAGAATATGATCAGAATATATTATATGAAAAATTTAAATAAAAATATAATAAATAAGTATTAAAAAAAATAAAAATGTTCTTGGATAATTCCATTATTGTATCCATAAGATATTGTATGGAATGGAAGCCCAAGATAATATGGAAGCTAAAAAATTAATTGTGGTTAATCTTGCTAGTCACGAGGATAACATAGGTGAATAATAAATGCATCAAACAAAAGAGACATTTAGAAGAGCAGTGTTAAAAGGTAGTCCTGGAGTCCCATGAACAATTTTCTAGATGTCATCATTCTAGAAGCAAACATTCAGGTAGCAACTGTTGGCTCGGAGAGAAGAGTGAATCCAGTCAAAGGGATCCAGATCTACTCCATGCCAGCCACACTATGTTATACCCTCCGTGAAAAAGATGACACACCCGCTGAGCCACTGAACTCAGAGCTGATGAATCGAGGGAGAAAAGACAGCAATTTGAAACTTACTAAAGGAATCTCTTTTCACACATAATTAGTGTGCAATCAAGGAGAAGACTCATTATGCGATGTGTTAATTTCCAAGCAAAATAAAACAGACTGCATTCCTCTTCATCCTGTACCACTTCAACTTCTATGGCATAATAAAGGTACACATTCCAACTGATACACAGATAGCCACAATGTTGAACAAAGAATCTAATTACATTTTTTAGCAAATCTCTGAGATGTGTGAAAAAAATCAAAAGACATGTCTCTACAAATCTTTGAGCTTCTAAGTTTAAAAAAACTGTTACATTACATTTATATTTGTGTGTACAGGCATGCATACAACAAAACTAATATTGTTATATGCCCTAGGACTGCCCTCACTCACCAAAAGCACAAATAGTTAGGAAAGCAATCATTTACCTTATAGAAGATCAACAAAAGATCATCCAATTTCCCATGCAAATCACCTGGAATACAAATGAAAAAATCATTATTCAGTAGGCACCAAGATGTAAAGCTTACTTTGTTATGGAATTTTAAATCTCAAATACCCCAAGTATTCTAATGGGATTGGGTTTCCACCTTAAGTCGATGATGCTAATTCAATATGCAGCTTGCTTCCATGGACTCTTTCTTTCCCTCCTCTGGTGCCTAGAGGGGTGGGGGCAGCATCTGGAAATCTGGAACTGTTTGCTCCAGCCATTTATGTAGGCCTTCATTTATTCTGAGCTAAACTCTATACTAAGAATTTTATGTTTATTTTCTTGTTCAATCTTCAACAACCATTCTATGAGATGAGTAATATTGTCATCATTCTTATATTCCAAAGGAGGCTCAGAGTAGTTACGAAACTTATCCAGTCACCCAGCCACCAAAATCAGAGCTAGAATTCAAACCCAGCATACTCTCAACTCAAAATTAAAACTCAGAGTGATTTCCACTGTATTGCCTACATTTGAATGCTCAGGGGAGCAGCAAAAGTACTTATCACAGGGAGCATTAACTCCCCAAGGACCTACCATAGACCCTAGGAGATTGCAGGCACTCAATATGTGATATACATTTAATCACTAAATCCATAGCCATTCATTGTTGGGTTTTGCTTTATTTTATTTCTAACTTTAAAAGTTTAAAAATTATGACTAGATAGTTGAGATTCTCTTGATGAGAATAGGAAAAAACAAAATCCAACTAAAGCTATTGAATATATGACTCATTAATTAAAAAATGAGTGGCTATATGAATATTCAACATTTCTATTTGGATAAATAGTTTTAAGTAAAATATCTATCTTTCATAATCTTTTCTCAAAATTTGTTTTCAACTTAATTACCATATAATTTAATTTAGGAACATTTTTCTCAGTTTATTTAAAATCCCACAAACAAGATAAATCAAGTATATGTGACAGAAGACTTGAATTACACCAGAAATAATAAAGTTTAAATCCCACATCACCAGCACTTATTTATAAAATTGTTATAATATTAACAATAAGATAAAGGGTATATTGATGTGTCTGAATACTTAAAGGTCAATACCTTTAGATAGTCTCACTCAGAAAGTTAAACAATTAACTGTTTAATATATTTTGCTAATTATTTTGTTCTAATTTGCATCAGAGTCATTTGACTTTTGAAAATATCAGTATTTCGGCAGTGGAGATGATTCAGTGAGTATAGTGCTTGTTATTCAAGCCTGACAATCTGAGTTCGGATCCCCATCAACCAAGTCAAAAACAAGGTGCATTGGCACCCACCTGTAACCTCAGTGCTGCAGGCAGCAGTGACAGGCAGAGCCCTGGAGCTCACTGGCCAGCTAATCTTGCCAATTAGTGAGCTCCAGTTCATAGAAATACCCTGACTCAAAAAGTGAAGTGGATAGCAATGGAGAAAGACATCCCTCATCAATCTCTGGTCTCCGCATGCATGCACACACATTCCCATGTGCATATGTGTGCACATGCACACATGTATGTGCGAGCACACACACACACACACACACACACACACACCACCACCACCACAAACACCACCACCACTACTATCACCACATGTAGGGAAATTTGAATATGAAGTACTATGATAGCTGGATGCTAAAATATGAAGTTGTTTCAGCATATTAAAAGTTGAGGATCCTTGGTTCAAGTTACAGCAGATGGGAGAAAGGAAAGCTATACAAATATTTTTAGGGACTTAAGATCAATATGCCATGGGAAGGCAGACATAAAGATATTTTCACTGCAAACAACAATGTGAGTACAGAATTGATTATGATTTACAACATGAATTGTAAATTAAACACCAAAACTCCAAGAAGCTAAGGTAGAAGACCATCCGATATTACACAGTGAGTTCCAGGGCAGCGTCAGCAACATAATGAGACACAATCTAAAACACTTTTTTTCTTAAAAATGAAGGGGGACAGAAAAAACTAATTTATGTTAAGGAAATCTACTGGTTCTGGCGTTTTCTTTACCAAAGGTGCTATGCAGAGGGAAAAAAATCTGGAAATAAATGCCCCAAATGTAGGGTCCCTTAAATGAATGGACTTGTCCAGTGTATCTGGTCTCCAGCCCTTTTCGGATGAAGATAAGTGAAAAATAGACAGACAAGTACAAAGGTAGCATTCTCCTTAGTCTGGAATATAGAAGATCTCATTTTTAATCTCAATCCTATCACTGACTAGTTGAGCAAGTTAGGGTACAGGGTACTATATAGAAATGCATTGATGACAACACGTATTTCTCTCTGGGCCTCTATTTCACCCATATGAACAAGATATAGGGGCTGGGAATATAATTCAGTGACACAGTGCTTGCCTAGCATGTGCAAGGCCCTGGGTTTGATCCCTAACGGGAAAAAAATTTAAAAACGTAACTTTCAGTAAAGGAACCAGTATATCTCTGTACAAGATTTTCGGTACTGGGGAATTCTAGGACCTCCATGCCCTCTAACTCATTTCTTCTTCTAGGGTGCAGTGGCACACATCTCTAACCTCAATGTAGCTAGATCTGCAATGGCAACTGGAGGGTTAATGGAAAATGCACAGGAGCGGATCCTAACATCTGGTTTGGACTGTTAAAGTATTTTCTGCTAGAAAACCTAGCCCCTGGCTTCAGAGGCTTCACAGGTTGGCATGGTTTACTGAGCCTTATGACCCATAGTTCTTTATTTCCATCAGAAGCAAAGCCTGCTATGGCTTTGAATAAAAGGTCTCTGTGCTTAGGTATATTATTATCTAGAGAGATCTGGTGGCCTGATAAGGTTGAAATTAAACCATTAGAGACTCTTCAAAAACCAGAGTCAGGCCATGTCATGAAACATACACTGCTACATCAAGTCCCTGTCACCACTGTGAGATGCTGGGAATGGAAAGGGTTTAATTAGATTGTCAAATCCACTTCTACCTGCCAGCATAAGAGAACGTGGGCTAAAAACTGATTTGGAAAATAACAATCACTGTTTTGTAACCTAAAGCCTTAATTAGAAGTTAGGGAATTGCTGTTCCTTCCATGCACCCCACTCGCAGACAGTGTAAGCATGCTGAGCACCAACTGTGATGAATTTCAATGTGTACTGTTTCTTGAAGCAATATCCTGCCAGGCTGGCCTATAAGATAACAAAATCTCAAATCTTGTTATTTAGAAGTACAAGAAACAGATTTTGGGGACATTCCACTCCTTTAAAAGCTGCAAAGACCAGTTGGAAAAATCCAAAACAGCAGCCAAGGGCAGAAAAGAATATAATCTCCACCCAGCCTTGGGTGTTTCTCTTCCCAGTAGAAGTGGCATGCACACAGAGGCCCACCTGGGAAAAGCAACATGGGACGTAGATAATGAGAGCTAGTCAGGGCAAAGAACACTTATTCTACCCATTAGTGGCTTTCCATATTAAAATGCTATCTGCCTTTAGAAAAAGCTACAAGAGTTCTTTAATTTCCCACATAATTAATTCCTGCCAGCTGGTATGCAAAACAAAGACAAGATGGGAACAGTATTATCATGATAGATAATTCTATATTAACATTTTCCCCTTAACACAATCCAATTTCCATAGTTTTCAAGTTAGGCAAATGATGCAGGACCAAGAGGCTCCTAAATATTAATGTGACAACTCTCCTCTGAAACTTACCACAGATTGTTACCTCTTTGCAGGGAAAGGTTTTGATGTGAGTGAAATTCGGCATTTGCTTCAGGACTTTCCTAGCTTCAAATAGCACCTCTAAGACATAATGAGCATGAAGTGTCTGCGAAGGGGAAGCAGAGGAAATAGAGATAATGAACGAGGGAGAAAGACATGACTGTGTAGAAAACTATAAAAATGAAGCATATGAGCACATTTTAGGTCACTGTATTTCAGGATAATCTTTATTCTCAAATAGATTATTCTAACATAGTGTCTAGTATATAAAAAGCCCTCAGGAGATATTTGTAATTAAATAAATGAATGGTTCCTAAAATTATTTATAGTATCATGTTCTTTTTTGACATTATACATTTGTTTAGAATATTTTTGTTTATTTTTGGTTTTTAGATCCCAAGAGGAGAGATGGGGAAAATGAGGGTGGGGTTCACTTGCCCAAAGAAAAGGTTTAGACAAAAGAGTAACAATAAGAATCATTTAAGGCTGCACGAGGTGTCCCATCATAGGTAGAGGCAGGGGGAAGGGCTTGGACTTGCCTCTACTGAATGTGCCTCCCCATGGGAGGCCTTGCCTTCTTGTGGGGGGGGGATTGGGAGTGAGTTGGGGGGAAGGCTGCGGGGGCGGGAGGAGGGAAAAGGGGGATCTGTGATTGGTGTGTAAAATGAATGAAAAAAATTCTTAATAAAAAAAGAAAAAAAATAGTGGACATGAGGAAAAGGACAAAAAAAAGAGAATCATTTAAAAGGGAGGGGAAAAGGAAACAAGGAAGGAAAAGCAAAGCAAAGAGCCTATGGCTGAGGTGTAGCTTTTCATTGGTTGACACGCCTTGCTACTTGCGTAGCAGGTGTTGCTGAGCACAGAGACTTCACTGGGGAACCACACAAGCTCCCAAACCTCCGAAGTATAGCTCCAGAATTGGGTGTACAGAATGCTCAAGACAGCAAGCACATTGTGATAAAAGTCTAACTAGAGAAAATGTTCCAATCTCAAAACACTTGGATGACTTCCTATTTATTACTGCCTTACCACACTCCTCCAGTTACAGCATCAATGGGGTCGTTGCTTTCTACAGACTTACTGTCCTTTCCTTTAAGCTTTTAAAAATCCAGTGTGCCTTTCTCCTTGGTTTTAAATTATGAATTTTCCAAACACATACTCCACAAGAAAAGATTAAAATATGTGATTATCACACAAACTTAACTGATGCCAACATAGCTTTAGTGTTCAGATGGACTTAGAATTGGGATGTTCAATATGGTAGCTATTTGCAATATGAGATAACAGAGTATTTGAAATGGGGGCTAGTGAGAATTGAGATGTGCTATAAGAGCAAATTTCAGGCAGGGTGGTGGTGGCACATACACTGGGGAGGCAGAGGCAGGCGGCTCTCTGTGAGTTCAAGGCCAGCCTGGTCTACAGAGCAAGCTCCAGGACAGCCAAGGCTGTTACATAGAGAAACCCTGTCTCAAACAACAACAAAGAACAAAATTCAAAGTGGATTTCAAAGACTTGGTATGGAAAAAAAGCACAAAATGTCTCAATGATTTTAATATGATTGTATATTAAAATGTTTCATATACTAAGGTGTACTGAGTTAAATATATTGCTAAAATTGATTTTGTCTTTTTTATGTGAATACTAGAAAATTCTAAATATATGGTTCACATATTTCTATTAGACCATCATTTCCTGCCCACATAAGCCAATGGACTCATAAATCTTTTCCCCCTACAAACGTATTCTAAAGCCATTCAATCCACAGCCACATTTTATTACTTTTTACTTTTCTATTTATTTATTTAGATTTTTTCATTTTACATACCAACCACAGATCCCCCTCTCTTCCCTCCTCCTGCACCCCCAGACTACTCCCTCCAACTCACCCCTCATTCCCTCATCCGACAAGGTAAGGCCTCCCATGGAGAGTCAGCAGAGCCTGGTACATTCAGTAGAGGAAGGTCTAAGCCCTTCCCCTTGCCTCAAGGCTGTGTGAGGTATCCCACCATAGGTAGTGGGCTCCAAAAAGCCAGCTCAAGCACCAGGGATGGATTCTGATCCTATTTCCAGGGGGCCTCTTAAGTAGATCAAGCTACACAACTGTGTCACTTATGCAGAGGGCCTAGTCCAGTCCCATGGAGGCTCCACAGCTGTTGGTCTAAAGTTAGGTTTTTAACACAGGGCCTGGATCTCACTATGTAGCACAGGTTGGCTCAAACATCATGACATCCCTCCTGCCTCAGCTTCCCAAGTCCTTGAATTCCCATTTTATTTATAGTTTTATATTTTTTTATGTATTTTATTGGGGAGCACATACATGTCACAGCACATGTGTGGAGGTCAAAGGACAACTTATGAGAGCTGATTCCCTCCTGCCACCATATTCCTCAGCTTGTGTTATGTGCCTTTACCCATGACCCATCTCAGTGGCCCCTGGCTAAATATTTTTAAAGAATGGGCAAAAATGTTGCTGTTTAATGGCTTGTTTCTGTACATTTAATTGTACATTTAATCTACAGATTTCTAATGCTGGTTTAATGTGCAATTGTAGCTTTTCTGGACCATTGTATCACTAATCAGAGTAACTGCATCTAAAGTCATCTTTATTTTCATTTTGTTTTCTAATGTTAACAAATTTCACTGAAAATACCTTGTAAACAGAAAATTCTTAATATTAATATAGTTTTCTTGAACATCCTTAAGATTGACTAAAATAACTTTGTTACTATTAGTACTTGTTTAGAAAGCTATATATCAACAGGATTATAATTGTTATGTTTATAACCAAAATATTAAATATTCAAAGTAGTTTATTCAAATGTTGGTTTTTACTTTTATAAACATATCAGATAAAAGAACCACTTAAATAAAATATTAACATTATCATAAAGGAGTTCAAGGAAGAAACTTCTACTTTGTAAGGATATTTTCCTCTTTGTGTGTGTGTGTGTGTGTGTGTGTGTGTGTGTGTGTGTGTGTGTGTGTTAATGTGTATATGTGTTTGTATGTATGAGAGAGAGAGAAAGACAGAGAGACAGAGAGGGAGATGAGACAAAGAAAGAGACTGTCTATCCTCGAACTAGCTATGTAGACTAAGCTAGTCTTGAACTTGGAGCAATCCTCCTGTCTCTGCCTTCATTTCAAGTTCTGGAATGCAGACATATGCTACCATGCCTGGCTTATTTCTGTTTTTAAGTTGTTTGTTGAGACAGGGTCTCACTAAACAGCCTTGGCTTGCCTAGAACTCACTATTAAGACCAGGCTAGCCTTAAACTCATAGTGACCCTATTGCCTCTGCCTCCCAAGTACTGGGATTAAAAGCATGTGTTACCATGACTGGCTCAAGTAGCTTTTAAATGACAAACAACACATTCTTCTGGCTGAAATAAAAAAAATCATTAAAAAGGGGTAGAATAATGAAAAATTATTTTCCCCTTTCCCCAGACCTTTGTGTCTTAATCTCTGTCCCTCGAGACAGCTAATGTTGATAATGTTTTTAATATCTTTCTCCAAAATATTCTTTGTTTATGAGTATATAAAAATTAATATAACCACACATTAATATTCAAATGTAGGTATAAATGTTTAATTCCTTAAATAAATGTGATGTTATACATGGAAAGTAACCATACATTAACCTAAAAAATAGGAATAAAGCACTGGTTTATGTAACAACATGGATAAACTCTGAAAGCATTATGACAAGTGAAAGAAGCCAAACACCAAAGGCCACATATGTTCCATTAATATGAAATATCCAGATTAGTGACTGTCAGGAGCTGAGGGCTGCAGGAAAAAGAGTGGCTGCTAATGAGTATAAAGTTTCATTTTGAGATGACAAAAACATTTGGGAAATAGAAGCCCTTGCCTGATGGGGGAATGTCTTTCTGTATGCGTGAATATGTGTTGTTCTGATTGGTTGATAAATAAAGCTATTTGGCCCATGGCAAAGCAGCTTAGAGGCAGGCAGGAAATTCAAAGAGAGAGACAAGAGGAAGACTGAGTGAGGAGATGCCAGCCCATTGTCCAGAGAACAGCATGTAATAGCACACAGGTAAAGCCACATAAACATGGCGATTTAGAGACTAACAAAAATGGGCTGAGTTTAAGTGTAGGAGCTAGTCAGTGGTAGGCCTGAGCTAATGCCAAGCTTTTTAATTAATATAAGCCTGTGTATGTTTACTTGAGTCTGAGCAGCTGCAGACCAGGCGGGACACAGGAAATTCAGCTACACTTGCCTCATACATACAAGGCTGAGGGTTCAATCCCTAATACTGAAAAATAAAATTTTTTTAAAAAAAGTTCTTGAAATAAATAGTGGTGACAGTTGTATAGCATTTTAATATATCCAAAACAATATCTTAGTTACTTTTCAATTGCTGTGACAAAACAACATGACCAGGGAAACTTATAAACTTATTTAATTTCGGGACTATGGTTCCAGAGGGTTTGAGTCCATGACTGTCATGATAGGGAGCACAGCAGCAGGAAGGCAGGCAGGGTACCAAGGCAGTACCTGAGCACTCACATCTCCTCAGTCAACAAGAACTAGGCAGAGAGAATGGTTCAAGTCTTTTTAACTCTCAAGAGAGAAAGAAAAGGGAAAGGAAAATAAAGCAAAATAAATTTTGCCTGATTTTTCAATTTATCTGGAAAGATTGGGCCTTGGAGTTTCCTACACCACCCTTTTCTCTGACATCATCCCAAACCATCATTCTCTGATTAGGACACTGGAAGACACACCCCAGAAGTAAGAGTGATCTGGAAGTGATAGATTGGTTTTGCTGGAACTGAAGCAGAGCTTTGAATCATCTAATTCCTAAAAATGATTTGAGATCATACTAGACAGCTAGATCTTCGGGCCACCTGCTAACAGCAAATTTAAATTCTCTGGGAGAAAATAGACCTAAAAATATTTTTATAGTTTTTCATATATAATGTCCAGAACTCAGTATAACTGTAGCCAGGCCTATGAGGATATAAAATACATGAAATAAAACTGAGGCAAATAATAAGCAATGGCAACAGACTGGTAGAATATTTAAATAATTACATCATTAGAGTCAGAGTTAAAACAAACATGGATAGTATGTTCAAGTAGACAAAATATGCAACATTGATTCAAGGAACCATTATAGAGATGTTAATTTTATTTACATGTTAATGATCATTTTGGCTCTATAAATATGGAAAAATTATATTAAGAGAAGAATCAAGGTTAAGCACAGTATATAATGCATTCTCATTTGTAAAAATAAATCAAGAAATATGTATATTTAAAGTTGAGATAAAATTCATATAAAAATTGGTCATTTTAACTATTTCAAAGCATATGCTTTGATGGTTGTGGTGGTCTGAATGAGAACGGCCCCCATAGGCTCATATATTTGACTATTTGGTCCCCTGTTGTTGAAGCTGTTTGGGAAGGATTAGGAGGTGTGACCTTGTGGGCGAAGGTGTGTCACTGGGGGTATGTGTATAATATATGCATGTAACAGCAATTAGTGAAAATGAGGCTAAGAAATTGAAGAGTGGGGGGGAGGGACATATGGGAGGGTTTGGAAGGAGGGAAGGGAAGGGAGAGATGTTGTGATTACATTATAATCTCACAAATACAAAATGCAAAGCGAAAAGACCAACTAAAGAAAGGAGAAAATGGTTTCAGGTCATATAATATGTGATAAGGCACCTGTATCTAGAGAGAACGCCTACAGCCCAAGAAGAAAAAGACAACTGATTTTAAAATGCGCAAAGGTTCTGCATAGGTACTTCTCCAAGAAGTTATACAAATGGATGAAAAGACTGAACATTATTAATTAGAGAAATGTCAGTCAAAACTAGAACTAGACATCACTTCCCATACATTAGGAAAGCAATAATCAAAATAAAATAACAAATGTCAAAAATTGGAGTAAGTAGAACCCTTATATACTGCTGGTAGAAATATAAAACTATTCAACCACTTGTAGAAAAACTTCAGCAGTTACTCAAAAACTTAGACATAGAGTTAAGTATATAACCCCAGAATTCCTCTCCTAAGCACATATATAACCAAGTAAATGGGAACATGTCCATTAAAAATTGGATGTGAATTTTCATAGCAGCATTATTTATAGCAGCCAAAAGGTATAAAAAATTCAAATATCCATATGCTGATAAATCAGTAAACAACTATATAGTACACAATGAAATATTATGTAGCCATAAAAAGAGATGATGTTTTTTTTTTTTTTGTTTTTCAAGACAGGGTTTCTCTGTGTAGCTTTGGAGCCTATCCTAGAACTCACTCGGTAGACCAGGCTGGCCTCAAACTCACAGAGATTCACCTGCCTCTGCCTCCTGAGTGCTGGGAATAAAGGTGTGCGCCACCATGCCTGGCCTAAGAAATGATATATTGATACATGCTCCAACATGGGCAAATATTAGAAACACTATGTTTAGTGAAAGAAGCCAACTATAAAAAGTCAATTTAGTACATCCTCATTTATACATATGAAATATCTGGAATAGGCAAATCATCAGAGACTGAAAACGAATCAGTAGCTGTTTAGGGCAAAGGAGGAATAATAGTAGATGGAGATGATGAGAATGTTCTATAATTAGATAGTGCTAGTAAGTATACAACCTTGTGACTACATTAAAATTTTTGAACCATATATTTTTTAAGTAACAAACTTTATAGTTTGTGAACTATTCTCAGAAAATGAAAAGGGACATGCAGTAGGCCTACAAAGAGGAAGTTACTGTGCACCCAAGGAAACATCTATTTATTAGGTTACACAAAGACAGTAATTGTCACACAATGAAAAACATTCCCATGGAAATACATGCTACAGCATTTTCATTCATGCATTTGATAGCTCGGAATGAGAACCAGAGCAGCTTCTGCTTGAGGTTACCTGCTGTTGCTTGAAGGCCTGAAGAAGTAAATCAATATCAGTAAACGTGAGAGGAAATTGCAGCCGAGGACCATCATAAGAGTCGGGCACTTCTATCAAACCCACATAGTCCTGTCTAGCCTTGTTTTCTTGAATGGTGCTTTCAATAAGTCGATTTACTAATGCTGAAAAGGAAAGAAAAAGAGGTATAAGATGGGGAATTAACATTCTAATGCTTCAAAACACCTACTGAAATATCTATATCATACAAGGCACTGTGCTGTTATGAATGCCTGAACAAAGCATATAAAACTATGAGGAATAACTGATTCTGAAGCCAGTAACCACCATCGTCCCTTCTTGGAATCATGTTTTGTCAAAGCAGTGAGTCCATAATCAATGGGGAGAAGACCACAAAGCATGTGAAAAACTGCTCAGTGAAGAAGATATTCTGATGTTTTGAAGTTGAAGCTCCAATTCTTTTGTCCACTCTTACTTATCAGACTCTTACCAGCAAGGCTAAAAGCATGAACAATGCACTGCATTTGGTTCCAACAGCTGCTGCTATTCATGATCTACACGAAATTAAACTGCAATATTCAATTTTTCCCTTGTTAAATACTTCAGAGGATTTTACTTAGCTTTAATTGATTTGTTTCTTGCTTTATGTACAATATTTCTTCTGTGATTTTCTCTTTTATTCTTGGGAACAAAGCAGATAAAACTTAAAGGACAAACCATAGGCAGAAAGGACCAAAGGCCTCTCTCTCCCTTCGATATGTCTGTATAGTAACAGACTGCCTGCTTTGCCCATTTACTAAGGCAATTGAGTATGGCTGAGACCCACAATCATTTCTTGCCAAGTTGCCCATGAAACGGCCCCCTGAACAGAAACCTAGACAATTCAGACAGAGAAAGATGCAAGAGGATATGGTAGACCAGCTGCAAAGCGGCCTCAATACTGTATCCTAACTTCTATCCATGCTTCTTAGAATGTGATTTTCATCAAGAGTCTACTTGCCCTCACTTTCAAGATGAGCTAGGCTCATAACTTTATACTATCCTGAACAATGTGGTCCAAGAGCTACCTAGCAGCTCCAAGTCCAGGTCTCAAGAAGCCTTATATGATTCCATGCTCTCTGTTTGGGAACATAGCCATTTCCACCCAACCCAGGCTTTTCCTATTGAAAGGCCATGATTACAATGGAACAGAGCAGATAAACCTAGCCAAGGATGTCCTAGATCAACTAACAGCCAGCAGACCTCTAGACACATCAGTAAACTCCAGCCAATATCCAAAAATCTGTCAAATCAACTACGCCAATGTCAGAAGTGTTCAGCTAATTTGTAGACTTGCTAGGAAAAAAAACCCACTTTTTTACTATGTCACTGAGATATTGTGGCTCCTTTGCAGTATTATAACCGACCCAGAGGACAATGACATACACTTTAACCCATTAACACTTATTTATTATTAAGGCTATCACCCTAAGCTCTCTGAAAACAAAAGCAAAAACAAAAACAAACAAAACAAAAACAAAGATAAAAACCCAAAGCCTATCTTTTCTGAGTATTGAAAGTTGGTCACCTACAGAAAATAGGAAGCTAACTGATGTAGATAGAATATATGTTTTCCATGATCAATTATGATGAGCAGTAGTAAGTCAAGAAATTTGAAAACTTGTTCTGAACTAAGAAATAACATTTAATAATTGCATTAAAATATATTCTAAATTGTTGTATAACCCCAGTATATTTTGGTGATAGTTGATAATGCTTTATACAAAGTGGAACTGAAGTATAATAACATCTGTATTCAATGTGGTCAGCAGACATCATTTTTCTCCTTTGGTTTTGGTCTGATATTTAAAAACAACTGAATTTTTTAATTTATGTTAGAAACCAGAAATGCAGGACATCCTGGTAAACTCGATTTCAGATTCATCATGTAGACAGTAGAGCCTAAATAGTCTACTTAACTATCCTAATGATCATGCCATCCATTTCAGTTGGGAATTACCTCCTGCAAAGGAAAGCTGAAATATTAGCAACTCTTAGGAATATAACACTCCTGCCCAAAGAAACTCCACAAGAATCCCCAACAGTTGCACTATATCAGCTAACAGAGTCACAAATATTTTGTTATAGACTCTAAGAAAGAAAGTGAACATGGAGCACATGTGATCAGAACTGAGGGAGGGATCTTGTACTTTAGGTGAGGTATACTTATGGCATGACTATAGTGTTCATGGAAAAGGCTGTACCTGACTAAAACACGGATGCTGGCAGAAAAGAGAAAAAGTTGAATATATAGATTTGTATATGCCAATACATATAGAGACCCACACACTCATGCAGCCCCTTTCTAAGTCCTCAGAAGCTTGGCAACCTTGGGAGTCACTTTCTGTTGTCTGTATCTTCAGTATAATCCTCTCTTCAGGCTCTGTAATACAATAAAACATGGCCAAAGACATGGCTAATTTAAAACACTGTCCTTGGATCACATGTTTGCTTTTACTGACATTTCTACATTTATTGTTCCTAGTTTTTTTTCTACCCTTGGACAACCCTTACTTCTTTATCTTTCTACTTTGGATAATTTATATTCATCCTTCAAAACTCCACAGGATTCCCATGTTGAGTCCCAAACTCGACCTTTTCAATAACAAAATGATGATGATGATGATGATAGATAGATAGATAGATAGATAGATAGATAGATAGCTTTAACTTATTAAATGCTTATTATGTACCAGGCAGTGTTATAAGAAGGTAAGGATTGCCATTTTCTCATTATATACATGAAAATGAAGCAGAGCATCTAAGTAGAGAAATGAAATTGTGTCCCTAAACTCTCTGTGTGTCTGTGCATGTGTATGTGTGTGCATACACATATACACATATGTGTACAGGTGAATGTGGAGACCAGAGGTCAACATCAGGAGTCTCCTTCAATCACTCTCATCTCATTTTTAAAAAAGATTTAGCCGGGCGGTGGTGGCGCACGCCTTTAATCCCAGCACTCGGGAGGCAGAGCCAGGCGGATCTCTGTGAGTTCGAGGCCAGCCTGGTCTCCAAAGCGAGTTCCAGGAAAGGCGCAAAGCTACACAGAGAAACCCTGTCTCGAAAAAAAAAAAAAAAAAAAAAAAAAAAAAAAAAAAAAAAAAAAGATTTATTTAATATGTATACAGTGTTCTGCCTGCATGTATGCCTGCAGGCCAGAAGAGGGCACCAGTTCTCATTATAGATGGTTGTGAACCACCATGTGGTTGCTGGGAATTGAACTCAGGACCTCTGGAAGAGCAACCAGTGCTCTTAACCGCTGAGCCATCTCTCCAGTCCTCTCTCCCATTTTTTGAGACAGTGTCTCACTGAACCTGGAGGTCACTGATTTGCCAGGCTGATTAGTTAACAAGCCCCATGGATCTTCCTATCTTGCCTTTCAGCACTGGAACTACAGGTGCACACCACTGTGCCCAGATTTCTATGGGAATGCTGGAGATCCGTACTCAGGCAGGTCTCATGCTTATGTGTCAAGTACTTTACTGAGTCATGGATCTAGCCCCCAAACTTTTAACCATTGTGATTTTTACTATATATGAAAATACATTTATAGTATTTATATATTCTTAACTGATATATTAAGGAAACCCAGCTTTGTGAGACATAAATAAGAAACATCAACGATAAAAACTGTTTATTTGTGCATTAACCAAAAGAATTCATTTTAATAGATCATGAAAAATGTTAACTTTTTTAATTGAAGGAACTATTCCATTTTCCTGGTCACTGCCTTCACACCTGATGCCATTTGTCCCCTTTCCATTGGCTAATAATAAGTACATTCTCTCAACGCCAGTGATGAAAACTGAGTTCAATTGTTTCAAGAACAAAACAAAATATTCTTTTAAAATCAATAGCTCAGTATAGTTCTTCCTGCCAGAGATTTAAAAACATTTAAGATAAATTAATGAAAGACACCACTTCTCTAAGCCAATTCTTCAGTAACACTATGCAACATAATTTATTCTAATTTTGGTTTATGTGTATGAATTTCTGCCTGCACATATATTTTTGACCACACACATGTCTGGTGCCCACAGAGGCAAGAAGAGGACATTGTATTCTCTGGCATCAGAGTTACAGAAGGTTGTGAGCTGCTATGTGGGCACTAGGAAATGAACTTAGGTCCTCTGCAAGAGTAGCAAGTGCTCTTAACTGCTGAGCCATCTCTCCAGTTCCTGATATGAAATATTAATCTATATTAAATCATTATCCTTCTGTCGGGTTTTTATTAACATGAAAATTAGTAACAGATTCTCGTCTAATAACTAGTGTGTATCATGTACGAAAATTAAGCTTTAACATTTCTTTCTTTTTCTTTTTTTTAATTTTTTTTTTTTATTTTGAGACAGGGTTTTTATGTGTAACAGACCTGGCTGTCCTGGAACTCACTTTGTAGACCAGGCTGGCCTGGAACTCACAGAGATCTACCTGTCTCTGGTTCCCAAGTGCTGGGATTAAAGGTGTGCACCACCATCACCCAGCAAGCTTTAACATTTCTAATGTATATATTGTCGTTGTGGCCCACAACTAATAAACAATAATTCAATAAATGCAAGCAATATATGAAGATTTGTGCAACATTTAGTTGGAGTTAACCCTTAGTTATTTGATTTATAACTTTGTGAACATGGATCTAAAGTAATTAAATATAATAAAATACTAACAACAAATGATACCTCTACGAGTTTTTATAAGAAAATAACTTTTAAACCCTTGCCTTAACCCACGCTGCCATTTCTCTTTCTCACTAGCTGATAACAAGTAAATTCCATCACTGCCAGCGATTAAAACTCAAAGAAAAGATCTTTTCTTTCATCTGAAGAGGAATAAAGTACATTTTTAGGGAAAAATTAAATCTGTAATTTTTTTTCACACAGATAACATCAGCTTATACTAACCACATATTCCTTTGAAAACAAGGCCCACATGTTTCTGGACAAGGAGAAACACCATTTGACAACGTTTATAGTTATTTCATTTCCTAATTACAAATCTGAGTCAAAATCATTAGTGTCCATACATTAAATCCAATGGATGCCAAAATGACAGTTAATAAAGATAACCATAAATCTTGGTCAAAATTATTAGTGTTCATATATTAAATTCAATGGATGACAAAATGACAGTTAATAAAATTAACCATCAATTTTTTATTTAAAAAACATGGAATGGAAGGATACATTCTTGACATAATTTTTTGACATAATTTTTAAATTAAATAAATAAGCGATATGGGTTTCCATTAAATCATCAACAAAAAAGGCTACCTACTTTTATTGGTTTTTAATATACTTCTGTTATCTCTAACTAATCCAATAGGACTTGAAGCTGAAACAAGAATAGTAGTTATTATACGAAAATTGATAATAATAAAATCTATTGATATGATTAAAAAATAAACTCAAGAAAAACTCTAAAAACTGATGAGAATTAAATACAATACAGAGATTAATTTCACAGGCTTGAATCATATTTTTATTACTGATAAGATAAATAACCTTGGAAGGGTACCCTCATACCCTCAGATTCTACACTTATAGAAGGTAAATAATTAATACTAGTACTCTTTTAGTTTGTTATGAATACTAAATGAAATGACATAAATTATTGAAACACATGGTACATGGTAAAGTTTACTGAAAAAAATCAATAATAATATATGAACTACTAGTAATATTCAGTAGAATCACAAGATGAGATATGGATATAAAAATTTAATGGAATATTAAAAATAAGTAATGAGAAGATAGCATGCTAGAAAATATCGTATTCACCATAGCAATAAAAAAATTTAAATACTCTAGCACCACAAAGGTAAAAATATAAATACATACATGCACACAGGTAGTCCTAAAGAACATATATGTAAACTATGTGGTCTGAGGGGGCATTTTGGCTGATGGGGAGGCAGAAGAAAAGTCTAAACTCCACTTGCATATGACTCAGCCTACTCCCACCAGCCTCTGCTTAAACCTATGGCAACTTTTCCTTTTTGACTGTAGAAGGAATTGTTATAAAACACACACCGGGAACTTGTATGTAGACTCTACTCTCTCTCTCAAGTTTATGAATCTGTTTGAGCTCTGCAAGTAGAACAGGGACATAAGCTGGCATAATTGAGTTTTGCATAAGATGTAGTGTGCTTGCCGGCACAAGTACTACATTAGGACCCCTCTTTCCTTTGGAACCAAAATGTCTTGAGATACTCTGCATTTCAAAAATCACTCACTAACCTGGCCTCTTTTCTGGGAATGCTAAATAACTTTCTGGATGCTAAGAGATCTTAGCACTTCAGTTAAACAGGTCAAAGTAGAGGTTGTCTAGAATCTCCCACCAAAGGTGTGAGAAATCAACTTACAAAGTATATACATAATGGCATATGCCTCTCATTCCAATGCTCAATATGCTGAGGCAGGATGATTAAGAGCTCAAAGTCAGCTTGATCTACATAGATAAAGTCACCTCACACATACTGACATTCTGCCTCAGGGAAGGAGAAGGAGAAGGGAAAAGGTGAGGAGGAGAGGAGAAGGAGGCAGGAGGATGGAGAAGGAAGAAGAGAGTGAAGAGCAGAATGCATGTTCACCCAAAGGGACATGTATATAAATATGCACAGCAGCACGACTGCACTGCCAAACTGAAAATACCTCTAGCACTATAAACGATAGAATGCAGAAATTATAGTATCTGGGTAGAATGGAATGCTATTCAACAATAAGAATGACTAAATTACAATAACATGAATGATCTCACAAATACAATGTTGAGTCGAAGCTATATTCAAGGTCTATTCTCTATGTTTCTACTTATACAAATAAATTTAAAAAGCAAGCATAATTAATTAACTTATGGTATAGACATTCAAAACTAGTTCCATAGTGTTGTGGAAGTTGGGTTGTAACTAGAAGAAGCAGAAGGGAGGCTTCTGTGGCTCTAATAATGATTAAAGGGTATATTTTTGGTTTTTGAGACAAGGTCTCATGTAGCAAGGATGACCTTGAATTTCTGATCCTCCTACCCCCTCCTCAAAAGCTGAGATTGCAAGTGTGTGTCACCATGCTTGATTTATGCAGTGCTAGGGACTAAGCCCAGGACCCCTGCATGTTAGGCAAGCACTCTACCAACTGAGCTCCATCTCCAGCCATCGTGTTTCATTTCTTGTTCTGAGTACCTATTTTCTGGGCATGTTTTCTTTGAGAAAATTTCAGTCATATATTATTTGTATACTTTCCTATAACATATTTTATATTTCAAGGAAAATACTCTTCCCTTCTTTGAGAAGAAACATTCTGTTATATTTTTAAATCATCTGCAATTTTTTTTCAAAATGCAGATTTTGAAAAATGGAGAATCTGAATAAATAACTCTGAGCTGTAATCCAGGCATATGTGGCTCTAAAACCCCATACAAGTGACTATAATCAAGTGAGTCTAGGTTGAAATATTAGATCATTAGCAGAAAGAGTCATGTTTCATTTCATCATTATTATATTTTCTCCTCAAAACATTTTTGACCAAGAACATGAAGCAGAAACGACTGTCTTCAAAATGCAGCTATCTAAAATGAAGAAAATGGCAAAGTACCCACTTCTTTGCAATTTCCTCTCATCGGGTTTGGCTATTCCACCACTCAGAAAACCTCTACGGATCCATAAATGCCTTCATTATTTTCATACAAATATACGTGTCTCAAACCATGCCACTAAAATACCACTTTTCTTCCCACTTTAAAGAGTATTTACAGGCTGAGGAGATGGCTCCGTGGGTAAAGTGCCTGCTGCCAAGCCTGAGGACCTGAGTTTCATTCCTAAGATCCACATGGGAGAGAGAACCAAATCCTGCAAGTTGTCTTCTGACCTCCACACACATGCCAAGGCACATGTGTGAACTCTCATTCTTTCTCTCATTCTCTCATCCTCTCATCCTCTCTCTCTCTCTCTCTCTCTCTCTCTCTCTCTCTCTCTCTCTCTCTCTCTCTCTCTCTCTCTCTCTCTCTCTCTGTGTGTGTGTGTGTGTGTGTAAGAAAATTTTAGAAAAAAGTATTAATTGGCGTATTTAAAGATGCTCTTAGGGTGTTAGGCAGATGGTACAGTGGGTAAGAACACTTCCTGTGAAAGCTTGAGGATCTAATTGTGGCTGCATGTGGATTCTACGCTCCCACATAAAAAGCCAGGTGTGGCGTCACACTTCTGTGACTCCATCACTGGTAGAAGCCAGAGATATGAGGCTTGTTGGCCAGGCAGCCTACCTGAAAAAATGGTGAGCTCCACATTCAATGAGAGACTATGTTAAGGGGATAAGGTAGAGAGAGATAGAGCAGGTAACCTTAGATCCTCTGCTGGCCTCTGTACGCACACACACACACACACATACACACACAGAGGCATATGTACACATGTGCATGCATATATGGGGGTGTGTCCTAAATACATTGCGTGTTGTTAGAATTAAAAATGGTTTGCTCAAGGTGTTTTTTTAACAGCTTTTAAGTTTGGCATCTACCTTGGAAGTAACAGGCAGATTTTATTTAGCATGAGAAATATATGTCTTATGAATAATTATAATTTTAAACTCCTATACTGCCTGCATCAATTCAAAATGATTATATAGATGGTAGACAAATAGATGATATAAACACATCACACCAAGTACCTTAGTCTAGTTTTTGCTATTATAACAGAATACCACAAACTGGATAATTTAAAGCAAACACAAGTTTATGAATGGGCCTAGTTGTTTTTGGATTCTTTTGCATTCTGGTTCAGACAAAAATCAAACTAAAATGAGTTCACATGTACCTTAAGTCTGAAACTGTTGGCAATTTTTAAAGGGAGTTATAAAACCAATTAGCATATATTACAGATTTTAAAAAATTCAGGTATAAATGAGAAATGAAATAAAAATCACCCACAGTCTCCATACCAAAACCAAATTACTGTCTAAGGGTTCTAAAGTCTGGAAATCTAAGACCCAGGAGAAATGTTTGGTGAGGACTTCATGCTGTAAGTCGTAACATGACTGAAAAACATCACAGCAAATGAACAGGTGCAAGGAAGGGGAATGGGGGCCCGTACTTTACAAGGTCACCACTGTTCAAATAACGAATCCATTACGGGGGAAGGGCATCTAACTTAAACAGTTCTTACAGGTCTCACTTTCAACATGTTGCATGAACTTTGGGGAAAAGATTGAAGACACAGCAGACATACAGAGTGGAGAGAGGGGAAGAGATTACATTTTCAACTAGACTCCACTGCATGAAATATGCAAAATACTTTGGTTTCTTTTTTCTTTTTCTTTTTTTTCTTTTCTCTTTTTTTTTCAAGATAGGGTTTCTCTCTGTAGTTTTGGTGCCTGTCCTAGATCTTGCTCTGTAGACCAGGCTGGCCTTGAACTCACAGAGATCCACCTGGCTCTGCCTCCCGAGTGCTGGGATTAAAGGTGTGAGCCACCACTGCCCGGCTTATTTTGGTTTCTTAACATAAAACTTTTGTGGGGAAAACACAAGATACTTATTACTAAGCTACTGTTGTGTATCAATAGATTGTGGTTCAAGACAAAATATTTAACAAAGGAATGCTGAATATTGTTATTTTCTAATTAAATGCTGGTTTAGCAAATTCCATCCATGCTGGTGTGTGTGTCTGTGTGTGTGTGTGTGTGTGTGTGTGTGTGTGTGTGTGTGTGTGTGTAACAAGTTGAACCAAATTAAGTTGCTAGGTGTCACACAGACAAGAAAGGTGAACATTTTTTAATTGCATAGCATCTACCATCTTCATTTACATTTTCAATGAAGACAGTTCAATATACAAAACTGCTTTTCAAAAGACCATGCTTTAGAAGTGGAATGATTGTTTGGCAGTTAGGAGTACATACTATTCTTGTAGAAAACCAGAGTTCAGTTCCCAGCACCCACATTGTGTGGTTCATAACCTCCTGTAACTCCAGCTCCAGAGAATCTTATGTCTCCTTTTAGCCTCCACTGACTCTGTACTCACCTTCACACACACACACACACACACACACACACACACACACACACACACACACACACCTCCCCACTCACTCCTCTCCCCCACATAATTTAAAAATAAAAGTGAGTAAAACCTTAAAAGGCTAAACTTTTTTTGGTTGCTTACCTGAATCTTCCTTGGGTGTCTTGGTGTAGTTTTTCCAACATGAAGGAAAAGAAGTTGGACAGCTGCACAAGATAAAATGATATAAATCATTAATAAAGACTGAGGAGCTGCTGCAGCAAATATCGGAGGTCTATGCAAGTCCCTTGTTCTCCTGCTGTACTCATCTTCCTGCTACAGCACATGCCAAGAGTCACAGATGGGCAGCACCACACTGAGCTGCATAGAAATGATACATGCACCCCTCCTGGGAAGCTGCCCATACATGACTGACTGAAGCAAAAGTGTAACAACCCAGTCCTCCACCTCCTTGCCATACATGGGACAAACGATGATCTATTTCACATTTAATCACTTCTCATGGGATCAGGCTGAAGTTAGACTTGTCCAGAAAGTATAGTTCTTCCTGACTTCTTTGTTCCTTATGTTCTCCTTTTTATCTCTTTGGTAGCAAAATTAATACTGTTTAAATTGACAGCCTACATGGGTTTTGGAGAGATTGCTCAGTGGCTAAGAGCACTGGCTGTTTTCCCAGAGAAACAGGGTTCAATTTGCAGTATCCACATGGCAGCCTACAACTATCTATAACTCCAGTCTCAGGAATCCAGTTCTCTCTTTTGGGCACTGAACACACACAGTGAACAGACATACATGAAGGCAAAACACCTATACACAAACAAACAAACAAATAAATAAATACTTGAAAAAAGACAGCCAACACTATGAGCTCCTAATAAAAGCAAAGGGAATATTGAATGACCTGTCTCTTTTGTTCTTGTTGGGTTTGTTGTTGTTGTTGTTTTTGGTGGTGGTGGGTTGTTTGTTTGTTTGTTTGTTTGTTTGTTTTTTGAGACAGGGTTTCACTGTGTAGCCCTGGCTGTCCGCAGACTCACTATATAGACCAGGTTGGCCTCAAACTCAGAGATCCTCCTGCCTCTGCCTCCTGAGTGCTGGGATTTAAGACAAGCACTACCATGCCTGGCCTAACCTGTGTCATTTTAATAGCTACCAAGAAGAGATTTGCCAACTTAACTCTTTATGAAATTTGCTTAGTTCTTTTTAAAGACTATAATCTGATACTTAAAAATGCTTGTTAAAACTTTAACCAATACCAAAGGAACATGACATCTCTCTTAATATCCCTACCCACTCCTCAATGCCACCCTTGTCCCTGCCAGCAGCCATTATGCAGAATTTGCTGTGTATCTTTTTTCAGAGTTGGTTGAATGCTTAATTTTCTTTTACATGCAGGGGACAAACTCTAGGTAGTACTCCGTAAGTGGGTTCTTTCATTCATAACTATATTGAATATTTTTCAAGATCATTTTATGGTTAAAAGGTACTCATTTTTATTAGTGAGTATTAAAGCTAGAGTTATGAATTTGTGCCATCATTTTATAAAGGACTTCCACATTCACATATTTTCTTTTAGAACTTTCATAGGCTTGTTCCCTGGAAAACCTTCTCTATTTAAGGCCTAAAAGTAGCCTGTCTGAAGGGCTTTGGAGATAACTTAGTTGGCAAAGTGCTCGCTATGAGGACCTGAGTTTGATCCGAAGAACTTATATAAAAAAAGTCGAACGGTGGTATTTCTGTAATCCCAGAACTGGGGAGGCAGAGATAAGAAGGTCCCAGGAATCACTTCCCTAAAAGCCAACCCAACAGGGTGGTATCCATTTGTAATCCCAGAACTGGAGAGGCAGAGATTTTAAAAAGTCACCAGGAATCACTTCCCTAAAAGCCAACCCTATTGGGAAGATTTAGATCTCACTGAAAGATCCTATCTCAAAAAGGCCAAGGTGGACCGCTCTTGAGGACTGATACCCATTCCACACACATACACATGGATGTGCACACGCTCCTGCACCTACACACACAACATATGCAAACACAACTATTTTTTCTGGGCTGAGGCTATGGCTCCGTGGTATAGTGTTTGCCTAACATGTAGCCTTCCACTTCCATTTTTTAAAAAAATTCCACTTATAAAGTAACGATTTTATTCACCATTATGGAATATGCTCAAGAAATAGAAAAAGACTATTTTTATTAGTTAGCTAGACATCTGGCATTGCTCTAAAAAATGTGAACTTCAAAACTGAGAAATACCATCTCCCTAAACGACAATCCCTTAACAACTAGTTACAAAACAATGGTCATTACAGCCTCTAAGAAAGCATTTCATCAAGGTTCCTCAGCTTCAAACAGACCCACAGTTTCATTCCTTCAATAACAAGAAGGGGGGAGACACTTGCCAAACAGACCTGCAGTTGGCCTTGCTCATCAGCATATTCGATAGACTGGAAGATGGCGAGGGCATAATGTTGTCTAACCCTCAGTCGGGCTCTGTACCGTCGGTACCAGGTTTGGATGATTAATGCGGCTTTCAGCGCTGCAGACCCACAGGATATGAAAGGCAGAGAAAAACAATTACATACAGCTTTAGGGGAAGCAGGTGTTTTAACAAAAAACAATCAATTTCTTAGTCCTAGAAAATAGGAACATTATAAACAATGAGTTTGACCTTTATGCTTTTTATAAAATGTTCTTAAGTCTCAAACACTCAGAGAGCTCAGAGAACAATGATGTCATAGCCATTAAGGGTAGAAGTTTTAAAGTAAGATTGCCTGAATTTGATGCTTCCTGGCTGTCAGTCACTAGGAAAAAAAGTGTAGACTTGCAGTGAATACATACCATGGAGTATCTTGCCACCATTAGAAACAATGAATTAAATAAACCCTTGGAAATATGGGTGTGCTGGTTGCTTTTTGTCAATATGATAGAAATCTAGACATATATGGGAATAGGAGAAACTTATTTGAAAAAAAAAAACACCTCCATAAGATTGACCCATAGGGCATTATCTTGATTCATGATTGATGTGGGAGGGTTCAGACCATTGTGGGTGGTGTCACCTCTAGGCACGTGGTCCTAGGTTTTATTCTAAGGCAGAACAGAAAGACAGGGATGTGGAAGGGAAAGGAGCCTCTCATCCTGGAGTCTAGTGAAAGTCTTCAGCCAGCTGAGAGTCAAATACTCCACAGGTATAGGATATCTCCCTATGGTCAGAGAGACCCCAGAGGCCCTCTAAATAACACAGCCTATTGCTATTATTCTTGTTTACTCACCCAAACTAGATGATAAGAACCTATTTCTGGAGGCATGATGTTGCTACATCATGTATGTAATTCAGCTGGTAAATCAAGTTGGAAGCTTCCTCTCTGATGGCTAATTAGTTTAGTGCTGAAAGGTACTATGTAGAATTTGGGGGGAGAAAAGTCATCCATAGTCTTACCCAACTGTGAACTCTGAGGGCTACAATACACTACCACAAGCAAGACATGCTCACTGGAGCAAGAATGGCATGATGGTTATGGGGGTAACCAGTTTCTGATTGGATTTGAGGTCCACTCCAAAGGAGGAAGGCATGCCTGGTACTGTAAATCTGGCTGATAGCTCATGGCTGAGGAGGTCATAAGGCCCCAGGAGGAAATTCACTACTATTGTTTGGCTAAATGGACATGATATCAAACTGCCTTCTAAATATTTGTGTTTATACCCATAGATTGGTACTACCTTTAGTCTGGGTAGGAGAAATTTCTGTGTACAGTGGGAAATGATTAATTCAAAGACTCATAACTAGTCAAAGTGCTAATAATAAATGACTTTTAAATGCAAAGTCTCATAACTAATCAAAGTGCTGATAATAAATGACTTTTAAAAGATATTTAAATTTTTATATGTATGGGTGTTTTGCCTACATGTATGTATGTGCACCATATGTATGCCTGGTGCCCACAGAGGTCAGAAGAAAGTGTTGGATTCCTGAAACTGGAGTTATGGGTGGTTGTGGGTCACTATGTTGGTGTCTAGAACCAAACCTGGGTTCTCTGTAAGAACAACAGGTGCTTGTAACTGCTGAGCCATCTTTCCATCCCCATAAGTGACTTTTGAGTGCTAATCCCCAAATGGGACATCTATATTACCCCCTCCAAGGCTAATGAAGCATCAACTAAAAAGGAGTATAAAGAATGTAAGTGACAGAGGATGGAGAAGAACATCGTGAAATGATGTCTTTTAGACTTAACTGGATGTTACATCCATGAACTCACATCAGTGGGGATTACCTGCACATGACTGGGCTCATCAACATTCCACCATAGATGGAAGAGGAGTCCCTGTAGTCCCACCCCTCCATAAGGAGCTATATTCAGTTAATGATTGCTATGGGAGGGGGAGTCATATTCCTCAATGGTATAGCCACTGGTAAGTTGTTCTCACTCAAGTAAATAACCCCCAACCCATGCTCATGCAAACAACCCTAATTAAATCTCTCTCTCTCTCTCTCTCTCTCTCTCTCTCTCTCTCTCTCTCTCTCTCCTCTCTCTCTCTCTCTCTCTCTCTCTCTCTCACACACACACACACACACACACACACACACACACAAAGACAGGAAAGTAGGAAGGGGATTTGTAGGGGAAAAGAAGAAGTTCAGTGTTGGGGGATAAGAGAGAAAATAGGGGGAATATGACAAAACATATTTTTTTTATTAATTTATTTTGCAATACAATTCAGTTCTACATATCAGCCATGGATTCCCTTGTTCTCCCCCCCTCCGGTCCCCCTCACCTTCCCCCCAACACCCCCCCCATCCCCACCTCCTCCAGGGCAAAGCCTTCCCCACAGACTGAGGTCAACCTGGTAGACTCAGTCCAGGTAGGTCCAGTCCCCTCCTCCCAGGCCGAGCCAAGCGACCCTGCATAGGCCCCAGGTTTCAAACAGCCAACTCATGCAATGAGCACAAGATCTGGTCCCACTGCCTGGATGCCTCCCAAACAGATCAAGCCAATCGACTATCTCACCCACTCAGAGGGCCTGATCCAGTTGGGGGGCCCTCAGCCATTGGTTCATAGTTCATGTGTTTCCATTCATTTGGCTATTTGTCCCTGTGCTTTATCCAACCTTGGTCTCAACAATTCTCGCTCATATAAACCCTCCTCATTCTCGCTAATTGGACTCCCAGAGATCCACCCGGGGCCTAGTCATGGATCTCTGCATCCAGATCCCTCAGTAGTTGGATGAGGTTTCTAGCACAACAGTTAGGGTGTTTGGCCATCCCATCACCAGAGTAGGTCAGTTCGGGCTGTATCTCGACCATTGCCAGCAGTCTATCGTGGGGGTATCTTTGTGGATTTCTGTGGGCCTCTCTAGCACTTTGCTTCTTCCTATTCTCATGTGGTCTTCATTTACCATGGTCTCCTATTCCTTGTTCTCCCTCTCTGTTGTTGATCCAGCTGGGATCTCCCGCTCCCCCAAGCTCTCTTTCCCTCAACCCTCGCCTTTCATTACCCCCCACTCATGTCCAGGCTGTTCATGTAGATCTCATTCCATTTCTCTGTCATTGGGCGATCCCTGTGTCTTTCTTGGGGTCCTGTTTTCCAGGTAGCCTCCCTGGTGATGTGAGTAGCAGTCCAGTCATCCTTGTTCCACATCTAGTATCCTCCTATGAGTGAGTACATACCATGTTTGTCTTTCTGAGTCTGGGTTACCTCACTCAGGATGATTTTTTTCTAGATCCATCCATTTGTCTGCAAACCTCATGATGCCATTGTTTTTCTCTGCTGAGTAGTATTCCATTGTGTATATGTACCACATTTTGTTTATCCATTCTTCAGTTGAAGGGCATCTGGGTTGTTTCCATGTTCTGGCTATTACAAACAATGCTGATATGAACATAACTGAACAAGTGCTCTTATGGTGTGGTTGAGCATTTCTTGGGTATATGCCCAAGAGTGATATAGCTGGATCTTGGGGGAGATTGATTCCCAATTTTCTAAGAAAGCGCCATATTGATTTCCAAAGTGGTTGTACAAGCTTGCATTCCCACCAGCAGTGGAGGAGAGTTCCCCTAGCTCCACATCCTCTCCAGCATAAGGTGTCTTCAGTGTTTTTGATCTTAGCCATTCTGACAGGCGTAAGGTGGTATCTCAGAGTTGTTTTGATTTGCATTTCCCTGATGATTAGGGATGTTGAGCAGTTCCTTAAATGTCTTTCGGCCATTTGAGTTTCCTCTGTTGAGAATTCTCTGTTTAGTTCTATAGCCCATTTCTTAATTGGACTGTTGGGCATTTTGATGTCTAATTTCTTGAATTCCTTATATATTCTGGATATCAGTCCTCTGTCAGATGTGGGGTTGGTGAAGATCTTTTCCCATTCTGTAGGCTGTCGCTTTGCCTTGTTGACCGTATCCTTTGCTCTACAAAAGCTTCTCAGTTTCAAGAGGTCCCATTGATTGATTGTTTGTCTCAGAGTCTGTGCTACTGGTGTTCTATTTAGGAAGTAGTCTCCTATGCCAATGCGTTCAAGACTACTTCCTACTTTCTCTTCTAGCAGGTTCAGAGTAGCTGGATTTATGTTGAGGTCCTTGATCCACTTGGACTTAAGTTTTGTGCACGGTGATAGATATGGATCTATTTGCAGCCTTCTACATGCTGATATCCAGTTTTGCCAGCACCATTTGTTGAAGATGCTTTCTTTTTTCCATTGTGCACTTTTGGATTCTTTGTCAAAAATTATATGTTCATAGGTGTGCGGATTAATGTCAGGGTCTTCAATTCGATTCCATTGGTCCACATGTCGGTTTTTATGCCAGTACCAAGCTGTTTTTATTACTGTAACTCTATAGTAGAGCTTGAAGTCAGGGATCGTGATGCCTCCAGAAGTTGTGGACAAAACATATTTTAAATGAAATATATTATTAAAGAAATAAAAATAGTTAAAACAACAACAAAAAAGGAAAGAAAGAAAGAAAGAATTCCAGCACAGATCACATTTACCGTGAAGGTTGCCTACAGAGAGAAGGCATTCCTCTTACATAGGGATATTTCTACGGAGAGCAGTACAAGATAGGATGAGAATGGGGAATGTGGGGTGGATGAGAATGGGGAATGTGGGGTGAGCATCATACAGAGCCATTCTATGTGCTGCCTAGTGACTTGTGGCTGATCCCAAATGCCATGTTGGGTTCTATAGCACAATGATCATGCACCTAGGTTCTAGATTAGAGATCTGAGTCTTGCTCTGCATTCTCTCACTGACAAGCAAGGTGATCACAAACAATTTATCTCTGGATCTCAGTTGCCTTATTTTGCAAACTCTGGCTAATGACAATTCATAGGAAGGATTAAATCAAATCAAGTTATCTACATCATGATGACTGCACAAAGTAAATGTCCCTGATTTGTCTTGCTCACCCACCTCTTACCCGGATTTTTTTTATTTCTGGCAAAATGCCACAATAATAATCATCACCAGAGACAAGAATCTATTAAAAAAAAAACAAACAAAAGCAACTTGGCAATAGAAAAACCATCCATGCTGGGGGAAAAAAAGTTGGATAGGTAACTTACTAAACCTATGCTGTTGCTTTCCAAGGGATACATATGGCAGTAACTCTTTTCTCCTCCTGCATAGGATTAATATGATCAGGAAGACAGACCGTCTTACACATCGATACAGCAAGATCTGAAGCAGCTTTAAGCTGTCCAACAAGGTGAGAGCTAGACAACAAAGATCTCCACCTCCTTGGGCTGGATGTATCAAAGTAACAACCCCTCGGGTAGTCTATCACATCTGGGTTCTACCTCATGCTACTTTGGAATTTTCCAATCCAGAGGAAGGTCATCAGCTGGCTAGTGTTGCCCTGCAGTGTGTAGCTGGACTCTCAGGCACCAAATAAGGTTTTAGAGGCCTGCTGTTGGTATGCCTACTCCTGCCCTATCAATCTCCTAACCTCTCCTGGAGAGGTTTCTGAGGAAGTTGAATGCTCAAAAAGACTAGGGTATGGATCAAAACCCATTTTATTGGTCAACTGTGGCCCAAGTATTCAAAATACCAGTATAGAATTCTAGAAGGGCCTGAATTGGAGGACCCAGGAAGTTGAAAGCTTGAGATCTAAGCAGGTCCTGTTTTTTTTTTTTTTTACTCCACTGACACCAGCCCCCATCAAATGCTCTCCAATTCCAGTCCTCTCTCCCCATACTTTCTCCATCCATTCCTCCCCCACCACTTGATCCTTCCCATTCCCATCCCCACCCACTCCTACTTTACCCAGGAGATCTCTTCTATTTCCCCTTCCTAGGGAAATCCATGCATTCCTCTTTGGGCCCTCCTTGTTACCTAGCATCTCTGGGGCTGTGGATTGTAAAATGGCTATCCTTTACTTTACAGCTAATATCCACTTATAAGTGAGTACATACCATGTTTGTCTTTCTGGGTCTGGGTTACCTCATTCATACATTCATTTTTTAAAAAAAATGTAACAAAGGCCGGGCGGTGGTGGCGCACGCCTTTAATCCCAGCACTCAGGAGGCAGAGCCAGGCGGATCTCTGTGAGTTCGAGGCCAGCCTGGGCTACCAAATGAGTTCCAGGAGAGGCGCAAAGCTACACAGAGAAACCCTGTCTCGAAAAACCAAAAAAAAAAAAAAATGTAACAAAATAAAATATAGTAAGATAAAATAAAAACTAGCACATTGAAGTTGAACAAGACAAACCAACAGAAGGAAAAGAGCCTAAGAGACGGCTCAAGAATCAGAGATTCACTCTTTCTATATGTGTTTCTCTTTATGGTGACTGGTAGAGATGTCTTATCTTGCTTGTTTTTTGTTTTTTAAACAGGAGCTTCCTTGGCAGGCAGTTCTTTAAACCTGAAGTTTCGTATTTGGAATGATAAGGCATTCAGACTCTGCTTTTGAAATTCTGCTGGCAAAGGTCTTCTGAGGAAGCACCAGGATGAGCAAATTGCTAATGTACTTTTAAGGAGCCTGGCAGCCAGTCAGGAAGACATGGAGCACAAGTGCAATAGAGCTGATTAAAAAGAATTTAAATGAATTGGAAAGAGAATGGATCCTCTAGTGGCAAAAGGCTTTAATTGAGAAGGAAACACACCCATTCCCTCAACTGCTCAAAGCATGGTTAAGACTAGAGTATGGCTCACCTCTTTCTGGGGACTACAGGTGTCATTATTGTTAGTTTTGCTTATCTATATTCTATAGCTGCCACATGCAAGAGAGCGAGGTTATTCTAGTCCTTCTTCCAGCTCCACTTGTGAGAACATTAAGCACATGCTTTGCAGACATGAGATGGCCACAAAGCCTACTTCTTGAACAGTGCCATGGTTTCTATGTTAAATGTCATAGTCATACAAAGCATGGTGATTCACACTTGTAGTGCCAGCACTTTCGAGGCTAAGGCAGAAGATGACCGTGAGTTCAAATCCAGCCTGAACTACACAGTTAGTTCTAGGCCTCCTGGGCTACAGAATGGATCTCTCTCTCTCTCTCTCTCTCTCTCTCTCTCTCTCTCTCTCTCTCTCTCTCACACACACACACACACACACACACACACACACACACACACACACACACACACACACTAAAACAAAATAAACAAAAAAAAAGGATATGATTGCTAGCATGACAATATTAAGAGATAAGACTTCCGGGGTGTCCTTAGGTCCCTTGTGAATTGATTAGTCCTGTTATCTTAGGAGTGGGTTCCTAAGGAAAGGATGATGCAGCCCCATTCTTCTCTCTGCATGCACAGGCTCTCTGACCATATGATGTCCTTAGTCATCTTATGAGGCAGCAAGGAGCCCTTCATCAGATGTCAATACCTTAATATTAGACTTCCACTTCTCCAGCACTGTGATAAATGCCTTTTTTTTTATACATCACACAGTCTGCAGTATTCTGTTACAGCAGCAGAAAACGGACTAAAATAGGAGGCAAGCAAAGCAAAGAGCTTATTGAGCCCCGCTCATCCACAAACTCTGACTTCTCTGCAGAGCAAGGGACAGTCCTGAAGGACACACTTTTACATTTTTAAACTACACTTATTTATTTACTGCTGGTGGTGGTGGTGGTGTGTGTGTGTGCAATAGTACACATAAGGGAGACAGAGGACAACTTGCTGGAGTCAATTCTCTCCTGTCATCATATGGGTGCCGGGATCAAACTCAGGTCTTTAGCCTTGGCAGCAAGCCCTTTACACACCAAATCATCTTGCCAGTCTCTGAAAGGCATTTTTAAAAGTGTTTTTTGAAGTGTGTGTGTGTGTGTGTGTGTGTGTGTGTGTGTGTGTGTGTGTGTGAGAGAGAGAGAGAGAGAGAGAGAGAGAGAGAGAGAGAGAGAGAGAGAGAGAGAGAGAGAGAAGTGCCTGTGGATTCTTGAAGCATTAGACCCCTGGAGAGGGAGGTGCTGCTGAGCTGTCTTATACGGGTGCTGGGTATATAACTCCATTCCTCTACAAAAGTACTGTGTGATCTTGACCACTGAGCCATCATCCCAGCTCCAGACATTTTCTTCAAAAAGAAACTAAATCATGAAGCTCAATCTCCAAATAATGGTAAGTGTTTTAGGACCATCACATCAAGTGACAATGGAGATGATAATTTTATCTTTGTCAGAACCCCCTGGCTTTCCAGTTAGAGAAGAGTAAGAATTAGAAGTCATTTATATTACATTTTATTTACTTGTTCATCCACCTACCAACCCTATCTATAAGAGTTTAAAAAAAAAAAAACCAAAACAACTAAGTTCTGAATTTGTACTTAGAAGACTTCCATTTTGGTCTTTACTGACCCAGGTACCAGCTGTGTAACTTCAGGCAAATCACGTAACCTCTCTGGTCATCATTTCTCCTGTGAACACTGACAATGTCGGGTTTCTGTGGTCTCTACGATCCTTTCCAATTAGAAAATATTCAAACCATCGGCTTTTTTACAGACACAGCTGCAGCCAACCTATTATTGCAAAGTTGAAAATAGCTATTGACGAACAAAAGAGGATGAGTAAAACTTAACGCTCAGTCAGAAACTTCTGGAAAAACAAGACAAATTCCACAGGCTACTCAAAACTAAGAAAGACTTGATACAGATGTAGCCTAGTGGAAGAACACTTGCCTAGCATGTATAAGACCCTGATTTTCACCCCTACTACTGCTAGATAAAACTAGATAAACAATGAATAAATGAATTATCCCTGTAGAAAAATGTAAGTAAAACTACAAAAACCTCTTGTTTTGCCATCAAGTTGTTTCAGGAAAATTATTTTTTTCCTAGTATGACCTTTTGTCTCAAGTCTTGTTTTATTTTGTTGGTTGTTTGGTTTATGTCAGGTTCTCTCTCTATAGTCAAGGGATTTGCAATCCTCACCTCTGCCTCTAAATGTTGAGATTACAGGCATGTGCCACCACTCCCAATTTACCTCTTTAAATACTCAGCCAGGCGGTGGTGGCGCACGCCTTTAATCCCAGCACTCGGGAGGCAGAGCCAGGTGGATCTCTGTGAGTTCGAGGCCAGCCTGGGCTACCAAGTGAGTTCCAGGAAAGGCGCAAAGCTACACAGAGAAACCCTGTCTCGAAAAACCAAAAAAAAAATAAATAAATAAAATAAAAATAAAAAAATAAATAAATAAATAAATAAATACTCTAAAGTGTCATTGCCGGGGCTAACCTGTTAACTGGCATGGTCAAGGGTGGGGAAGGATAAATGGAGAAGAAAATTAAGCCCAGAGGGAACTGAAACCAATAGCCACACGGGCAGAACCTAAGGTATAGAGGTTTCAATGTAGACAAAGAGGTAAGAGAATCAGACAGTAACTGCAAAGATATCAGAGGTAAGCCACTGTGGCAGGAAATGAAAGTAAGCAAATAAATCTCAGTAGTGGAGGAGGCTGCTAAACGCCGGAGATCAAAGAACTGAGGTGTCACAAAACATTGTAGGGGCAGGGGAGGGTATCAGGATGATGAGGCTTGGAGAAAATTCTTGGAAGAATCAGAAGTTAAGGGAAATTGCCCCACTGAACCATCTCTTCAGCCCAACACCGAAATTATTGAAGAGTATAGGATAGTTGTTTATAAACTATCCCTCAATTTTAATTTTTCTGCTATTTCTTCTCAATTCTATTTGGGTTATATATTTTGCTAGGATAAGCAATGTGTCATTCTTGGAACAGTTATATCAAGAAGCACACGATGGAGCCAGAAAATTGGCTCAGTAGTTATGAGCACTTACTGTTCTTGCAGAGGACCAGGGTTCAGTTCCCAGCATCTACATGATGGCTCACAAGCATCCATGACTCCAGTTCCAGGAGATCAAATACCCTCTTCTGACCTCCCCGGGCACCAGGCATGCACATGATGCACATGCATATATGCACATAAAACTACTATACACACAAAATAAAAAGTGAATCTAAAAAATGTAAAAGGCTTATGTTTTAAAACATAAGCACACGATGTTCAGTCTCATCAATGATTATGCTAACTTGGATAGCTTGGTAAAGGTGGTATTCAAAGGACCAGAAATCTTCTACCAAAGAAGTACTGTTTTGTATCCTTTTAATAAACAATTTGCAGTAACATGCTTGGAAACTATGTGTATAGTCTGTCCTACAAAATATCAGAGTTTTGCTTAAAGCAATTGCTTCTGTTGTGGTCACAGAACAGTCATGTTCCAACTCATTCTTTATATTTATTAGGACTTGGATTTTTAAATACCCCATTTAAAGCCCCATTTTATCTAATAGGGAGATGGCACAATGCCATCTTATGAAAGTTTATATTACAAGTGTAATCCTTGGCTACACTAATGTAGGAAAATGTGAAGATGTATCTAGGTAATACCAAAATAAAACAAGACAGCTCAGTAAAACACTCAGAACAGGACAAAAGCAGTATCAAATTTTCTAAAAGAATCATTATTGTGAAGATATCTAATTGGTAATGCTATTATATTCTTAACTATCTAAAAGAAATGTAGACAAGTATCAACATCATTTTTAATTATTTTAATTTTTTTCATAGGAAATGTACCCTATGCAACAGTCCAGTAATGATCTTTAATCTTACTTAGAAAAATATTAACTATCTTGATAACAATTCTGTTTTGTCTCCCTTGCTATTAATTACTAATCTGAGTTATATTACCACATTTGTTATTCATAGGTCAAATACAATTAGCATTTTGTCATTTACACCTGCTAAAAGCCTAATAGACTATGAATCGCAATTATATAAATGTTCTGATTATGAAAAATAACTGGCAACTGGAGCTTAGGTAGTGCCCTTTATTAATTTGAAATATGTTCTCTCTGCAACAGGATTTTCTAGTGATTAACAGGATGCAGCCATAGAGATGGCACATTGGCCTAGTAAAAAACTTGAAGCTGGTGAAAAAAAAGTCACTTAAATAGATAATGCCACATCATTTAAGAGGTATTTTATTTTCTGCCTTCTAAAGACTCTTGATTCAAAAAATGATACTTAAATAGCCTCTGTCAGGGTCTGAAAATAATGAGGATTTTAAAAGCAAAGGTGGGCTAATCACACAGAAAATAAAGAAAAAAGTGAAAATCCATTTAATTGGTATACAGAATAAAAAGGTTGTTGGAACTAGGCTGTTATTTTGGCTTGATTTGGGATTTTTGCCCATTTTACTCAGACAATAAAATGTTTGGAATATCAATCCTACACAAGTCTCGAGGCAAACATATTACCATATCAAAAAGTGATTGATTCACTATTATTGAGAGGGACTACAATTTGAAATGAAAAACAAGTGATCTCCTTTTACAAAGAAAAGTCCTTATGATAATTCTCAGTAAACTAGGAATATATGATGTGGTGAAAAATGAAGACTTATGATTAAAGTCATAAAGCCACCAAAGGGGAGTATAAGGGCGACAAAGTAAGAGGCCTAAGAGAAACCCACAGGAATTTCAGTATTTAAAAGTTGGAAGAAAGTGGAGCCAGTGTGAACATTTAAGACAAAGACATAAAAGGAAATCCCGGAGAAGGTGTTGTCACTGGAGCCAAGGGCAATGGCTATTTTAAGAAAGGGGTGTGCAGGAATGCCATGTTCTGCCAGGAAGTTGAGCAAAATCAGATCAGACATGCTCCACTGAATTCTGAAGAGATTTAAGAATCTATCAGATCATTTTCCCTGGTCTAGGACTGACGAGGAAGAACGGAGAGAGCAATTTTGTACAACTGGGGAAGTCTGAATGCAATGTTATCTATTTGTAGATGTCACCGATGTTAAATTTCTTCAATGTGATTCGGTTTTGTAATTATGTAAGAGAATAGCTCTCTTTTTAGGACATTCATAGCGAGGTATATATAGGTCAACATCATAATGGCTCTAGTTTTTTTTTTCTTTTCAAATGGAAAAGAAGAGAGAGGATGGACAGAGAGAAAGGATAGCAAAACGTCAACAAGTGAAGCTAGCCAATGAGTATATGGGGATTCACAGTCCTTGTAGGTTTTAATTGTCAAGAACAGGAAGTTAGAAGGAAAGCAAAGTGAAGCAAACCAAAATTTCATGAGAAAAGGAAGGGGGCTGGAGCGATGACTCAGCAGGCTAAGAGTACTCACAGTACAAATCTGAAGAGCTGAGTTCAGACCTCAGCACCCAAGTCAAAGACCAGGTTGAGCTATACTTGCCTGTAAGCCCAACACTGCAGGGAGTGGACACAGGAGGATGGGGTACGCATCTCAGCTGCCAGCCTAGATCCAGATTCACCAAGATACCTTGTCTCAGAAAAATAAGTCAGAAAGAGGTAAAACAAGGCATACTCTATGTAATCCTCCTGGCTTCCATTCATGCAGAGGTGTGTACATGTACACACACGCACACATACCACTCACATACATACAAACACATACACACAAAAAGAAAAAAAATTAAAGAGCAGGAACTTAACATACCCAGAGGCTTATGGGTAACAGCTAGTGAGGGGACAAGCAAAAGAGGCAGAATGGGGAAAGCAGTGTCCCTGCAGCTCTCTTCAGTCCAGAGTTTCAGTGACAGACACCAGTTACAACACATCTTATCTGGTATCTGTATTTCATGAAGAAGGGAAACAAGGGAGGTTCCGGCGACACTGGCTGCCGCTACACTTCCCAGTGCTTATGGCAACCGCAATAACAAATATAACAGGAGTGGCAAAAGACTCTCTAAACTGGGGAGAACATTCTTTAGGGAATGCCAAAGAAATATCATAATTCATTTTCCATATGGTCCTAAATTTAAATATACATTTATAATTGATAGCGAGGGGCTGGGGAACATAGGGCTAGAAGTAACCACAGAGAATCCCTCCAGCAGTTGTGAGCAGCTTGTGAGATTTTTAAATAACTAAATTAACTTGAAGTTAATGAACTCTTTTTTTCCTAAATTTATTTTTTTTTAAATTATCAAGAATTAGAGAAATGTTTGGTGTGCTACTTAGTATTTTTCAGATTTTAATTGTGTGTGTGTGTGTGCGCGTGTACATGCATATGCATGTGTGTGTGTTCAAATGCATGTGCATGTATGTGGAAACCAGAAATCAGCGACAGGTATCTTTCTCAATCGCTTCCTGCCTCATTTTTTGAGACTCAGTGTCTGGCTGAATCTGGAGCCCACTTACTCAATTAGAATGGTTGGCCAGTAAGCCCCAGGGAGATCCTCTCCACCTCTACAGTGCTGAGATTACAGTAACTTGCCATTCCATTTTTCATATGGGTGCTGGAAACTGAATTTAGGTCCTTGAACTTACATGGCAAGCACTTTATTATGCTGTTGCTCCAGCCGCTCCCCATTTTTTCAGATTTCTAATGAAAAACAAAGAACAAATAGTTTGATAAAAAAAAAATCTCCATTAGAGAATTTTTCTGTTATAGTTTAAGCATCAAACTTCAAAGCCAAAGAGGTGTTTGCTTTCTGCTCTTTAGCATTTAATGAGATATATTTCTAAGTGGTTTCAAGGGCAGAAATAAAACATATTAGTGCTCTTAGAGTGCTCTGTGTAGAACAAAAAGCAATAGATCATTAGCTGAAAGCCCATCAACATAAAAGTTTAAGTGCAAAGTGAATTTCAGCAGAAAGAAATTATATTTAATTTCTGTTCATTGCATAAATTCCAGTTCTCCAAGTCAGGATAGCATATGACACAGGACTTAAACGTTGGGACTGGGATAATAGCCCAGTCACTGTAAATGCATGAGGACCCAAGTTTGATACCTAGAAAGCTGGGCATAATGGTATGTATGCACTTACAATCTCAGAGCAGAAGAGGCAGAGACAGGCAGAGCCTCAGAACTCAATTTGTCCAGCCTAACCTACTTTGTGAGCTCCAGGTCAGTCAAAGACTTCATCTCAAAAATAACATGGATGGCATTTGAGGAACAACAGCCAAAGTTGCCTTATGGCCTCCACATGCATATACATACATGCACCCAAACACACACAGATGGAATTAAACTCTGGACACTGTAGAGCTGGCACTAATTCAGCCTCTGCCTACAACTAGTGGCTAATACTTAATAATTCTCTAATCCAAGTCTAAGTTTCTTTGCCTATGACTAATCAGAGCTTCCTCTAAGAGTTTTAGTGAAAATGAATGAATGCAGTAAGTATTCAATGAAGGATAGCTATGACTTGTATTCTCTTATCTATTACATATCACAAAAGAAGCAAAATAGTAACAATCATAGCAATAGTACAAGTCTAGATGCTATTTATGTGTATAGATGGTGCCTAACCCACAAGAAGAAAATGGCCTTGATTTTCTTTTCTTTTCTTTTCTTTTCTTTTTTTTTTTTTTTTGGTTTTTCAAGACAGGTTTTTTGTTTTGTTTTGTTTTGTTTTGCATAGCTTCTGAGCCTGTGCTAGAACTCTACACAGACTAGTCTTCCTCAAACTTGCCACAGTACACCACAGCCAGAGTACTGTGATGGAGCTGGGTGATTACACAATAAAACAAAACAAACACTTAAGCAGTCAGACCCCAAGAAGTAAGTATTAAGTTTTGGCCATGGCCGTGACAATTATTGAGCAAATCAGTTTTCCTCTCAAAACCTCAGTTTCCACTCTGACAAGAATACACCTTCATACCAGGTTATTAAGATCAAATATACACAAAAGGGCCTAGCCTATAAGTAAGCACTACAGAAACAGAAGGTATTTTTGCTGTGGGATGGTCTGTATGTCAAATGTGTTGCTGATTGGTCAATGAATAAATCACTGATTGGCAGTGGCCAGGCAGGAAGTATAGGTGGGACTAACAGAGAGGAAAATTGAGAAAACAGGAAGCTGGGGGGGAGAGACACTGCCAGCCGCCATCAGGACAAGGAAGATGTAAAGTACCGGTAAGCCACAAGCCACGTGGCAAGGTATAGATTAATAGAAATGGATTAATTTAAGCTGTAAGAACAGTTAGCAAGAAGCCTGCCACGGCCATACAGTTTGTAACCAAAATAAGTCTCTGTGTTTACTTGATCGGGTTTGAGCGGCTTAGAACTGGCGGGTGAGAGAGATTTGCCCTGACTGTGGGCCAGGCAGAAAAACTCTAGCAACATATTTTTATATAAGTAAACTTAATGAAAGCTAATTTTAGGGCTGGAGATGTGGCTTGGTTGGTAGAGCACATACCTAGAATGTACAAAGCCCTGAGTTTGATCCTCAGCGCCAAGTAAACCAGATTTAGTGGTACATGTCTGTAATCTCAACACTCCGGAGGAAGAGATAGAAGGATCAAAAGGAGTTCAAAGTCATCTTCAGCTATACAGTGAGTTTGAGAGCAACCTAGAATACACGAGACTCTGTCACAAGAAAACAAAATAAAATGAAAAGATAATTTCTGAAAGGAGCAACTGTAGGAGGCATAGGAGGGTGGAATGGCTGGCAGCAAAACCACTTTGTACCAAAAATGCATGAGCTCCAATCCCAACTCTCATAGTTGAAAGCTGTGCAATTTTGACAAGTATTTGCCATCAGCTGCTTCAACTATACGAAGAGGAATGATGAAACTTTACTCAAGAGCAGGGCTTGATGGCTCTTGCATAACTCACAACACTCTGGTAGGCTGAGGCAGCAGGATTAACACAGATTTGAGGCCAGCCTGGCCTACAAAGCAAGACACTGTCCCAAAAGAAAAGAAAATTAAAATATTTTCAGGTTTACTATAAAGAGTAAAAAAAACGAGTAAATGAAATGCATGTGCAATATGGTGAACACTTTCTAGAATACTCAGGAACTAAAAACTATTATTTTCTATCAAGAGCTTTCAAATTATCCCTAGCCTTTGACACAGTAATTTCATATCTAATCACTTGATTGTAGAAGTAATCTAAAATAAACAGCTTTGCATGAAGAAATTCTTCCAAGTGTTATTTAGCATAAAATTGCAATATTAGAAAAATACTTCAATATGTATAATTTATCTCTGAAATGATATACTTATCAATGGAGAAAATGTTGTCTACAAAACACTTATAAAAATTGAGAAATATTTATATATAGCAATATTTTGTGTTGCAAGCAAGGCTTCAAAAAAACTAACATTTAGGATGATTAAAATACCTCAAGAAAATATCTGGAGTCCGTAATCTATGGGGAGCAGAATGATGAGTCTTATTTCTATTTGCTTTTATATCTTCCAACATTTCTAAAAATGTGAACATTTATGGGGACAGGGTGCTGGTTCAATAGGTAAAGTGTTTGCTCCCCAAGCAGAAGGATTGAATTTGGATCCCCAACACTTACACATAAAGATAAGTATGGAGACAGAACCTGTAACATCTCTTGTTCAGGAGGTGGAGACAGAAGGATCTCTGAATTGGTGAGCTACAGGTTAACTGAGTGATCCTCTCTCAAAACCTATGGTTAAAATGACCAAAGAAGACACAGAAAATCAATCTCTGGCCTCTACACACAGGCACATGTACATGTGCACACACACATCACAGATGAAAAAAATCTTTTTTTAAATAAAATGTTCATCTATGGATAAATGAGGGTAAACAGCATTGTATTAGCATTTCAGATAGTTATTATATGAAGTCATAATAAACTTTGAGTAACACATTGAACAGGAGATAATGAAATAAAAAGAATTATAAGTAAATAGCCCTGTGGTGGTTAGTGTGGTTATCTTGACAGACTCTAGAATCACCTGGAAAACAGGTCTCTGAATAGGCCTATGGGGAATTATCTTGATTACTTTAATTGAAACAGGAATATTCACCTTAAATCTGGACAAGGGATCTTGCTCTGTACAAACGGAAAAAAGGAGATGAACTGCACCATGCATTCAGATCACTCTGTTTCTTGTCTGAAGATGCAACCTGAGCAGCGGCCTCAAGCTCCTGTCTCTATGACTTCCCCACCATGATGGATGGTAACCTGGAACTGGGAGCCCAAACAAATCTTTTCTCCCTTAAGCTACTTTATGTATTTTATGTATTAAATTATTATTTAAGCATTGAAATTCAGTGCAAGTATTAAAATTTATCCCCTTTCCAGACTTACTCTTAGTCCAGAGCCCTCCTCCCACACCACCTCCATACCCTGGAGAATCACATTTTGGCACAGACCCAGGGTTTCCTTAGATTTTTCCTTCAGACCAGCTCAGTCTTCCCTTCCAGCCCATCTCCATTCCTTTGTGTTATCCACTGACCCTGAGAAACACTCTACCAGGAAGCCCACAGCCCTAAAAGCTATTATTTTCTATAAAGAGCTTTCAAATTATCCCTATCCCTTGACACAGTAATTTAATATCTAATCACCTAGTGGTGGAAGTAATCTAAAATACTTGGCTAAGATCCAGAGTGGGCAACAGCAACCAAAGAACAGAACACCCACCCAACAATGACAAGACCAGATATCTACACCAAGGAACACCTCAAACATCATAACTCCAGATGCCTAGATCCTGGCACAAAACACAAACATAAACAGTCAAGCCAATATGCTTCTTACAGAAGCCAGTAACATCATGCAGTAGGCCTTGAGAAAAGCAATTTAGCTGAAGCACAAGACAAAGACTTGGGAATATATTCAAGGACATTAAAGAGCATATGAATAAATGCCTTCATGAAAACATAAGAACTGAATAGAACAATGAAAACAATTCAAGCCATGAAGGCAGAATTCAACAAAGAAATAGAATCCCTAAAGAAAACTCAAACAGAAAAATACAACTGGAAACGAAGAATTCAGACAGTCAAACAAAAACCTCAGAGGTAAGCCTCACCAATAGATTATAAGACTTGAAGACAAGGTAGAAGAAAGATAGCTCAGCCAGAGAAAACACTAAATCTTTAAAAAAAGGACAGGCACAAAAGTTCCAGGAAATCTAGGACACTATGAAAAGACCAAATCGATGAATGATAGGTATAGAAGAAGAACAAAACCAGGTTAAAGGCACAAAAAATATTTTCAACAAAATCATAGAAGAAAAATTTTCCTAACTTAAAGAGGGAGATGCCTGCCCACCCATCACAGCCCCCAGCAGCCAGTCAGCAGGTAAGACTCCTGCAGTCAGGCCACTCCACCACCCCTGCCACCTATTGGACCCTGTAACTACAAGTCCCACCCCAAGCCCCAAACACGTGGGACCCATCATCCTCCCACACACACAACCATCCCCCACGGCTTCAGAGGCCGTCTGGATACACAGGCTCCACCTGCTCTGATTGGAGGAAGAGCAGCCCCCCAGAGGTACAGGCACCACCTCCACCAATTGGAGGAAGAATCAACACCTGTACCTGTAACTACCCCACCCCAGATGGTAGATGGCAGGGTAAGAATACATTCAACAACATAAATAGCAATATCCTACAACAGCAAGACCTGAACATACCAATGCAGGTGAAGCAGAAGAAAATGACCTTAAAAAATAACTTTATGAAGATGATAGAGGTCTTTAAAGAGGAAATGAAAAATTCCCTTAAAGAAATGGAGGAAAATGCAAACAAAAAATTGGAAGAAATAAAAAATCCTTTCAAAAAAGCCAAGAAAGCCAAGAAAAAAACATCAAACAGGTGAAGAAAACAGTTTAAGACTTGAAAACTGAAATAGAGACAATAAAGAAAACACAAACTGAGGGAATTCTGGAACGGAAAATCTTGGTAAACAAACAGGAACTACAGAAGCAAGCATAGCCAACAGAATACAAGAGATGGAAAAGAGAATCTCAGGTGTTGAAGATACAATAGAGGAAATAGATTCATTGGTCAAAGAAAATGTTAAATCCAAAATATTCCTAACACAAAACATCCAGGAAATCTGGGACACCATGAAAAGACCAAACTTAAGAATAATAGGGATAGAAGAAGGAGAAGAATTCCAGCTCAAAGGCACAGAAAATATATTCGACAAAATTAAAAAAAAATTTAAAAGCCAAGTAACATGTAAAAGTAGATCTATCAGAATCACACCTGACTTCTCAATGGAAACTCTGAAAGCCAGAAGGTCCTGGACAGATGTTTTCCAGACGCAGACACTAAGAGGCCACAGATACCAGCCAAGACTACTATACCCAGCAAAAACTTCAATCACCATAGACGGAGAAAACAAGATATTCCACAACAAAACCAGATTTAAACAATACGTATCCACAAATTCAGCACTACAGAAAGTACTAGAAGGAAAACTCCAACTCAAGGAACTTAGCTGCACCCATGAAAACACAGGCAATAGATAATATCACACCAACAAATCCAAAAGAAGGGAAATACACACGCTACCACCAACAAAACCAAAAAATAGCAGGAATTAACAATCACTGGTCATTAATATTTCTTAATATCAATGGACTCAATTTACCTATAAAAAGACACAGGCTAATAGGATGGGTACAAAAACAGGATTAATCCTTCTACTGCATAAAAGAAACACACCTCAATTTCAAAGACAGACATTACTGTAGAGTAAAAAGTTGGGAAAGATTTTCCAATCAAATGGACCTAAGAAACAAGCTGGTATAGCTATCTTAATAACTAACAAAAAGACTTCAAACTAAAATTAATCAAGAGAGATGGAGAAGGACATTTCATATTCATCACAGGTCAAATCTATCAAGTTGAAGACTCAATTCTAAACATTTATGCCCCAAATATAGGGGCACCCACATTTGTAAAAGAGACATTAATAAAGTTAAAATCACACATCAAACCCCACACACTAATAGTAGGAGACTTCAACACCCCACTATCACCAATGGATAGGTCTGCCAGACAGAAACTTCAAAGGGAAATAAGGGAACTAACAGATGTTATGACTCAAATGGATATAACAGACATCTATAGAATATTTCACTCAAACACAAAAGAATATACCTTCTTCTCAGCACCTCATGGAACCTTTTCTAAAATAGACTACATACTCAGGCACAAAGCAAATCTCAACAGATACAAAAAATTGGAGTTAGCTCCTGTATCTTATTGGATCACCATGGGTTAAAGTTAGGATTCAGCAACAATACAAATTACAGAAATCCTACAAACACATGGTAACTGAACAACAACCAACTGAATCACCAGTGGGTCAAGGAAGAAATAAATTAAAGACTTCCTAGAATTCAATGAAAATGAATGTACAACATACCCAAACCTGTGGGTCACTATGAAAGCAGTGCTAAGAGGAAAGTTCGTAGCACTAAGTGACCACATAAAGAATTTGGAGAAATTTCACACTAGCAACTTAACAGCATACCTCAAATCTCTAGAACAAAAAGAATCAAAGTCACCCAGGAAAGTGAGGGCTGAAATCAATAAAATAGAAACAAAGGGAACAATACAAAGAATAAAAGAAACAAAGAGTTGGTTCTTTGAGAAAATCAACAAGTCAGACAAGCCCTTATCCAAACCAACCAAAAGGCAGAGAGAGAATATCCAAATTAACAAAATCAGAAATGAAAAGGGGACATAACAACAGACACTGAGGAAATCCAGAGAATCATTAAGTCATACTTCAAAAAACCTATACTCCACAAAATTGGACAATCTGAAAGAAATGGACAATTTTCTGGATAGGTACCACATATCAAAGTTAAATCAAGACCAGATTGCCGGGCGGTGGTGGCGCATGCCTATAATCCCAGCACTCGGGAGGCAGAGCCAGGCGGATCTCTGTGAGTTAGAGGCCAGCCTGGGCTACCAAGTGAGTCCCAGGAAAGGCGCAAAGCTACACAGAGAAACCGTGTCTCGAAAAACCAAAAAAAAAAAAAAATCAAGACCAGATAAACTATTTAAATATACCAATAACCCCTAAGGAAGTAGAAACAGTGGTTAAAAGTCTCCCAACCAAAAAAATCCCAGGACCAGATGGTTTCAGTGCTGAATTCTACCAGATTTTCAAAGAAGAGCTAATACCAATACTCTTTAAATTGTTCCACACAATAGAAACAGAAGGAACATTACCAAATTCTTTTTATGAGGCTACAGTTACCCTGATACCCAAACCACACAAAGATGCAACAAAGAATTGAATTACAGACCAATCTCCCTCATGAACATTGATGCAAAAGTACTCAATAAAATGCTGGCAAAATGGATCCAAGAACCCATCAAAAAAAGCATCCACCATGACCAAGGAGGCTTCATACCAGAGAGGCAGGGATGGTTCAACATATGAAATTCTGTCAATGTAATCCACCATATAAACAAACTGAAAGAAAAAAAATCACATGATCATCTCATTAGATGCTGAAAAAGCCTTTGACAAAATCCAATACCCCTTCATGATAAAGGTCTTGGAGAGATCAGGGATACAAGGAACATACCTAAACATAATAACGGCAATTTACAGCAAGCCAACAGCCACCATCAAATTAAACGGAGAGAAACTCAAAGTGATTCCACTAAAATCAGGAACAAGATAAGGCTGTCCACTCTCTCCATATTTATTCAATATATGCACTAGTACTTGAAGTTCTAGCTAGAGCAATAAGACAACAAAAGGCCATCAAGGGGATACAAATTGGAAAGGAAGAAGTTAAACTTTCACTATTTGCAGATGATATGATAATATACATAAGTGACCCCAAAATTCTACCAGGAAACTCCTACAGCTGATAAACACCTTCAGTAATGTGGCGGGATACAAGATTAACTAAAAAAAAAAAAAATTAGCCCTCTTATATGCAAATGATAAATGGGCTGAGAAAGAAATCAGAGAAACATCACCCTTTACAACAGCCACAAATAACATAAAATATCTTGGGGTAACTCTAACCAAGCAAGTGAAAGACCTATATGATAAGAACTTTAAGTCTGTGAAGAAAGAAATTAAGAAGATATCAGAAAATGGAAAGATCTCCAATGCTCTTGGATAGGTAGGATCAACATAGTAAAAATGGCAATCTTACCAAAGCAATCTACAGATTCAATGCAATCCCCATCAAAATACCAACACAATTCTTCACAGACCTCAAAAGAAAAATACTCAACTTCATATGGAAAAACAGACAACCCAAGATGGCTAAAGCAACCCTGTACAATAAAACAACCTCTGGAGGCATCACCATCCCTGACTTCAAGCTCTACTATAGAGCTACAGTAATAAAAACAGCTTGGTACTGGCATAAAAACCAACAAATGCATCAGTGGAATCAAACTGAAGACCCTGACATTAATCCACATATCTATGAATACCTGATTTTTGACAAAGAAGCCAAAATTGTACAACAGGAAAAGGTAAGCATCTTCAGCAAATGGTGCTGGCATAACTGAATGTCCACATGTAGAAGAATGCAAATAGATCCATATCTATCACAAAAAATTCACAAAACTCAAGTCAAGTAGGTCAAAGTCCTCAACATAAATCCAGTTACACTGAACGTAAGTGCAAAGTAGCTTTGAATGCACTGGCACAGGAGATCACTTCCTAAATATAACAACAGCAGCACAGACACTGAGATCAACAATTAATAAATGGGACCTCCTAAAACTGAGACGCTTCTGTAAGGCAAAGAACATGGTAAATAAGACAAAATGGCAGCCTACAGAATGGGAAAAGATCTTCACCAACCCCACATCTGACAGAGGGCTGATCTCCAAAATATAAAAAGAACTCAAGAAACTAGACATCAACAAACCAAATAATCCATTTAAAAATGGGGTATGAATCTAAACAGAGAATTCTCAGCAGAATAATCTCAAATGGCCAAAAGACATTTAAGGAACTGTTCAACATCCTTAGCCATCAGGGAAATGCAAATCAAAACAACTCTGAGATACCATCTTACACCTGTCAGAATGGTTAAGATCAAAAACACTGATAACAGCTTATGTTGGAGAGGATGTGGAGCAAGGGGAACATTCCTTCATTGCTGATGGGAGTGCAAACTTGTACAGCCACTTTGGAAATCAATATGGCAGTTTATCAGAAAATTGGTAATTAATCTACCTTAAGACCTAGCAACACCACTCTTGGACATATACCCAAAGGGTGCTTAATCATACCACAAGGATACTTGCTCAACTATGTTCATAGCAGCATTATTCATTATAGCCAGAACCTAGAAACAACCTAGATGCCCATAAACCAAAGAATTGATAAAGAAAATGTGGTACATTTTCACAATGGAGTATTACTCAGTGTTAAAAAAAACCCCACCAAAACAAAACAACAACAAAAACAAAAAACCAATGAAATCATGAAAGTAGCAGGCAAGTGGATAGAATTAGAAAAAATTCATCCTGAATGAGGTAACCGAGACCCAAAAAGACAAACATGGTATGTACTCACTCATATGTAGATATTAGATGCAAAGCAAAGGATAACCAGGCTACAATCTAGAACCCCAGAGAAACTAGGTAACAAGGAAGACCCTAAGAGAAACATGCATGAGTCACCCTGGGAGGGGGAAATAGATCAGATCTCTTGGGTAAACTGGGAGGGGGGAGAGGATGGGATGAGGGATGAGAACATGAGGGATTGAGTTGGGGGAGGAACAGTGAGGCAGAGCAATGAAAGAGGTACCTTGATAGAGATACCATTATGGGGTTAGGGAGAAACCTGGTGCTAGGGAAATTCCCAGAAAACCACAAGGATGACTCCAGCTAAGACTCCTAGCAATAGTGGAGAGGGTGCCTGAACAGGCTTTCCCCTGTAATCAGATTGGTGACTACCCTAATTGTCATCATAGAACCTTCATCCAATGGAAGCAGATGCAGAGATCCATAGCCAAGCATTGGACTGAGCACCTGGAGTCCAGTTGAAGAGATGGAGGAGGGATTGTATGAGCAGGGGTGGGGGTCAAGATCATGATGGGGAAACCCAAAGAGACAGCTGACCTGAGCTAGTGGGAGCTCATGGACTCTGGACTGACGGCTGGGGAACCTGCAGGGGAAAGAACTAGGCCCTCTGCATGTGGGTGACAGTTGTGTGGCTTGGTCTGTTTGTGGGGCCCCTGGCAGTGGGACCAGGATTTATCCCTGGTGCATGAACTGGCTTTTTGGAGTCCATTCCCTATGGTGGCATACCTTGCTCATCCTTGATGCAGGGGGGAGGGGCTTGGGCCTCCCTCAACTTGACTGCAGACTTTGTTGACTCTCCATGGGAGGCCTTACCCTCTCTGAGGAGTGGGGGGCGGGTACGGTGGGGAGGAGGGAAGGGGGAGCAGCAGGAGAGAAGAGAGGAGGAACTGTGGTTGGTATGTAAAATGAAAAAAATTTAAATAAAAAAGGAGATGCCTATAAAGGTACAAAAAGTTTATAGAACACCAAATAGACTGCATCAGAAATGACATTCTAATGACATAATAATCAAAACACTAATGACATAATAATCAATGACATAATAATCTAATGACATAATAATCAAAACACTAAATGTACAGAAGAAAGAATATTAAAAGCTGCAAGTGTAAAAGACCAAGTAACATATAAAGATGGACCTATTAGAATGAGAGAGAAAGAAAGAGTGAGAGAGAGCACAAGCCAGCACGGAAAGTTGGGTGGGTATGGATATGTAGGTGAGGAGGATCTGGGAAGAGTTGGGGGAGGGGAAATATGATCAAAATATATTGCATGAAAAATTAATTACAATAAAATAATGTATTCTATCAAATCTCCAACCCATGGGATTATGCTGCCCACATTCAAAGTGGATCTTCTCCTATCAGTTAATCCATCTTGAAATGCCCTCAAAGATAAACACAGAAGTATGCTCAGTCTACTAAGTGATTCTAAATCCAGTCAGGTTGACAATGAAGACTGGACAATACAAGGAAATTTACCCTCTTATTTCTGTTCAGTATTTAAACAAAGTATCTGGCTAGAATAATTAAGCAATAATGTAATATGAAAAGCACTGGAAGAAAGTAAAACTAACCCTATTTTCACATGAAAGGACATAAATAAAAATCCCTAAATAACTAGCTCTTCATGCTAATAACTCAAGTTAGAAAAACTTTGGGGGATACAAAATTTAGTTATTAGTCAGGTGGTGGTGGCGTACATCTTTAATCCCAGGACTCACTCTGTGAGTTCAAGGCCAGCCTGGTCTATACAGCTAGTTCCAGAATAGCAATGGCCACACAGTGAAACCCTGTCTTGAAAAATAATCCGTTATTTTATACACACTTGGCATGAATATTTTTAAAAAGTTAAGAAAATAAACTTTTTTTGTTTTATTTTTGTTTTTGTTTTGTTTTTGGGGACAGGGTTTCTCTGTGTAGTTTTGGTGCCTGTCCTGGATCTCGCTCTGTAGACTAGGCTGGCCTCGAAATCACAGAGCTCCGCCTGGCTCTGCCTCCTGAGTGCTGGGATTAAAGGCGTGTACCACCGCTCTTATTTATAGTAGCACCCAAAACTAAATAAATGGGAAGACATACTATGTTCATAGATTTCATGTTTCAGTTGTTATGCTGGCAATATTCCCCAGACATATTCAGTATAATCCCCCCAAAACATTTCATATGGATTTTTAAAATATATTGACAAATTAACTATAAAATCCTTATGAAAATACAAAAGACCCAAAATACCTACAGTAACCTTGTAAAAGAGAAACAAAGTCTAAGCGACAGCTTTCATATAAAACAAGCTGGCCTCAAAATTGCAAGGTAGCCAAGGATGACCTTGATCCTTCAGTATCTGTCTCCTAAGTGCTGGGATTATGGGTATGTGCTCTCTGCCTGGCTTTATAGCATGCTATCGATCAAAAACAAGACTTTGTGCATGCTACACAGGTACTCTACCAACTGAGCTACATCTGAAGTCCCATATTTTTTTCTAGTGCTGAATACACAACCCAGGACTTTCACACACACTAGGCAAACAGTCTACCACTGAGCTACACGCCCCAGTCCTCCAGTTAATTCATTTTGTGAGAGTGTCAAGACAATTTTAAAAAGTAGTCTTTTCAACAAATGGTATTGGGAGAACCAGATATCCACATACAAGGAATGTATTTATACTCATACCTCATATATGTGAAAATAACTCAAAATGGATCAAAAAATCTAAATGTAAGAACTAAAACTACAAAGACCTTATAGGTTAAACATGAGCATAAATCTTCTTATATTTGGCAACAATTATTATAGGTGACATCAAAAGCAAAAGAAACCAAAAATTAAAAATAAGCTAGACTTGGTCAAAATTGAAAACTTTTTCACTGCAAAGAACACTATAAAGAAAGTTAAAAATCACCTCTGCTTTGCAGAGAGTCTTTCTCTCTGTGTGCTTGCTGCAGGCACACATGCCTCACCCCTAATAAAGGCCTTTCTTTAGCAGATTTCTTTAGCAGACTGCTGTGTTTGAGAATTCCCCCCATTGCTACCTATTGAGCTTGAGATTTTTCCCTGCCTTTTAATTTCTTAATTGGCAGAGAAGATGAACTTGATCAAGACCCCTACATGGTAACAGAACTGACCTCAGGATTCAGATGTAGAGTGTCTGCAGCCCCAGTCCATCATATGCCCTATAGGAGGAGGTGGGTTCACCAACCATCAAGTGTGGGGCTTTGGAAATGGAGCCTTTATTCTATCTTAGTTCTTTAATTCATAACATTTCATTTGGAATTACTTTCTGGTATTAAACCTATATTGAAATCCAAAAGATTTCAAAGATTCCCTTCAGGAAAAAAAAACGAATTCTTTCTCTGTCTCTGTCTCTGTCTCTGTCTCTGTCTCTGTCTCTGTGTGTGTGTGTCTCACACACACACACCCCTACCTACCTCCCCGCCAGGAAATATAAACCTGGGTCTCCAGGCTGACACCACTAAACTCACAAGGTGGGCAGTTAAGTTAGATGGCAGCTAGAAACCATGTGCTGCTCTTTGATGTTATATTTTAACTGCACAGTAAAGGAATTTAAAGAGGAAGAGTTGATGAGTACCAGGCCCTCCCTGAGATCTATAGGCAGTTAACAGTTACAGAAGGAGAGAGATATTCTTCAGCAGTATAGCCACTGATAAATGGTCCATGCTTCTGTAAATATCCCTCACCTGTTCTCCAGTAAGTAATCCTAATTAAGCATGTTGGTTCACAAACTAAATGAAGCAAAATACTGTTATTTCCCAATTCAAAAGAAGAGGAGGATGAGTAGGGGGAAGAGAAGATGAGGAAGAAGAAGAAGAAGAGGAGGAGGAGGAGGAGGAGGAAAAGAAGAAGAAGAAGAAGAAGAAGAAGAAGAAGAAGAAGAAGAAGAAGAAGAAGAAGAAGAAGAAGAAGGGAAGGAAGGAAGGAAGGAAGGAAGGAAGGAAGGAAGGAAGGAAGGAAGAAAGAAAGAAAGAAAGAAAGAAGAAAGAAAGAAAGAAAGAAAGAAAGAAAGAAAGAAAGAAAGAAAGAAAGAAAGAAAGAAAGAAAGAAATCGAAAAAGGCATCATGCTAGTAGGCAAGTGCTAAAGAATACAAGGCATAAAGTTCAGTATTTCAAGACCAGCCTGGACCATGCCTTAAACCAGACATGGTGGTGCACACTTGGGAAGTAGAGGCAGGCAGATCAGGAGTTCAAGGTTATCCTCAGCTACATAGTAAGTTCAAGGCCAGCCTGAACTACAGGAGACCACTTCAAAAACAATAACAAAAAAAATATTTGAAGACAAGTCATTGAGTGAGAAAAATACTTACAAATTATATATTGAGTGATAGGTGGGTGAACACTGATAAGCATAGCTGCTTTCCAAATTATATATTTGATAATAACTTTGTATATAGTATTCATAAATAACTCTTACAATAAAATGGTATAAAAATAACAATTCTTAAAGTGGGTGTTTGGACATGGCAGCACATGCCTATAATTCCAGTACTCAGGAGGCAGTAACAGAGGGCATCTATATTCCATAGCAAGTTATGGCCCCATGGGCTCCCTAGTGACATCCTGTCTCAAAATATTGGGAGTGTGAATGATCTTAATAGACACTTATCTAAAGAGACTGGTACAAATGGTCAATAACCACACGAAAAGAAGCCCAAAATCATCAGTCATTAGGCAAGTACAAATAAAAACCACAATGAGATGCCTCCTGATACCCACTAGTATGGTTATTATTTTTTAAAAATACAATAAAAATGGAGCCAAGGATGTGGAAAATTTGTAGCACTAACATATTGCTGGTAGGAACACAGAATGGTGTAATCACTTGAGGAAATAGGTTGGAAGTTTCTCAAAATGTTCAGCATTTTGACCCAGCAATTTTACTCATTGGTATATGCCTAAGAAAACTGAAACCCTGTGTTTACACAATAACCTATACATGACTGTTCGTAGAAACATTGTTCATAATAGCAAGAAGGGGGTGAAGCATAAACAACTTATAACCTAGTATCTACCAATTAATAAATGGGATAAACACAACATGGTCTATTCTCACAGTGAAGTATTATTCAACAATAAAAAGGAATGAAATACTGATAGATGCTACAACAAGAATGAAGCCAAACACAAAAGGCCACTTAGTATATGGTTCCATTGCAATCAAACATCTGGAATAGATAAATCCATAGAGACAGATCACAAATTGACTGTTGTTATACATTGGAAGGAGATGGAAATAGACAAAAACTGTTGGGGTTTTACCTTGGAGTCATGGAAACATTTTGGAATGAGACAAGAGTGGTGGTTATACAATATCATAAATACACTAAATGCCACTGAGTTGTTTACTTTATGACAGCTAATTTCATGTTATGTGAATTTTTACCTCAATAAATTACTTAAAAGAAAAAGCAATACAAAACCTAAGCTAGTATTTCCATTTATAAATAACATTTTAAAAGTTGAAAAGCGCCGGGCGGTGGTGGTGCACGCCTTTAATCCCAGCACTCGGGAGGCAGAGCCAGGCGGATCTCTGTGAGTTAGAGGCCAGCCTGGGCTACCAAGTGAGTCCCAGGAAAGGCGCAAAGCTACACAGAGAAACCCTGTCTCGAAAAACCAAAAAAAAAAAAAAATTTGAAAAGCAATTCAAAGAGCTAGAAGTTACTTAGGTCCCCCAGAACTGGAGTTGCGGATGTCGAAGACACTATGTGGGTGCTGGGAAACAGGCCTGGGTCCTCTGGAAGAGCAACAAGTGCTCTTAACCACTAAGCCATCTTTTCAGCCCTTAAATATATGATCTTTTAAAAAGATTTATTAATTTTTATTTTATGTATATGAATGTTTGCCTGCATGTATATATGTGTACCATGAGTGTACAGTGCCCGTGGAAGCCAGAAGAGACCATCATTTTCCCTAGAACTGGAGTTTCAGGTGGTTGTGAGCCACCACATGGCTTCTGGGAATCAAATCCAGGTCCTCTGCTAGAGTAGCAATTCCTCTTAACCACTGAGCCCTCTCTCCAGCCTGAGCTTAGTGTTTTATTAACCTAAGAAATCTGACAAACTGTGAAGGAATAGGCAGGAAAAAGTGATATGAAGGTGAATATGAGCAAAATACATATGAGTATGGCAAAGTACATGATGCACATAGAATGGTATCATAATAAAACCCTTTATTTGTTCACTCATTTTGTATAATCAAATAAGGTAATAGTCTCCTCTGTTTGTGTTAATAAACTACTACCATGGAATTAGTTTGTGGTATACTTAGATTCCAAACAGTTAATACACCTGTCATATTCCTTCCTAATATCAGAAATTAGCCTACAAACCTAGCACAATTCAGCTGATGAGAACAAGAGTTGACTCCCCAAAGAAAATACCCTAGACTAACTAGTATAGAATACGCTGCCTCCTAAACTCTCTACCATAAACCTGGATAAACTTGAACCGAGATATAGAATAAAAACCAATGAAAGAATCCGTAACTTAGATAACAAAAGAATGGAGCTTAGTAGCAAAGTGTTCATATAATTGTCGCAGCTTGTTATTTTAGTTTGCTTGCAGAAGCTAGGTGTCTTAAACATGCAAGTGAGTTTCAGCTGGATTCCAGTAGCTATGGAAAAGTATCTCTGTACAAAATAAACAAAGGCAACATTTAAGTCTCCAACTACATGGAGGTAGAAGTGGATATGTCATCTATGCAGAAGCAACACACTTCTTTTGGAAATGAATATCTGGCATTGTCACTAGAATATTTTTAAAACGTAAGGCAAATCTCATGAAGTTCTACATTGAATAGATATTTTTAAAATGTGATCATTGAGCTATAAAATCCAATTAAATTCAATGCCAGCACTAAATGTCATATAGGTATAGTATGCCTATTACATGAGTATAGAAGAAGTAGATATATAAATTCCATTGTCTTTCTGGTTCCTTGTCACTGAGTTATAAATTGATACTTTATACTGGAACATTTTAACTGAAATGAAATCAAACACATCTCTTAAATAATACTTTATAGTATATCATGATCTCAAAGCTGCATCTTTCTACAGATGGTTTCCCATGTTCCCCTAATATTTCACCTTCAGTCCACATAATGATGTTTTAGTACAGAAACACACAGGGCAGCTTGAGAACCATGGGAATAATAAACAAGAAACAGGAAGGAGTGTGCGTCCAGCTTGATCCCTCTTTTTCATTCATAAAAACAGGCTTGTACCCAGCACTCACCTTTCTCCGTGTTGTTAATTTTTACTGAAGAACTGCCACAGCCCATGACTCTCAATCGAATGGTGCTTACAAATTCAACTTCTGACTCCACAATTGAGTGTGAAGTCCCTCCCTTTGTGCTTCAAGAAGCCGCGGATTCCCTTCAGCACATGGATGCTAATGAGGAAGACAGAGCAGGGAGGGACAGAAAGCACCAGTTAACAACATGGTAGCTAAGGGCCTGCTCAGCAGGCCTCACGCCTCACTTTATGCTTCTGAATTGCTGTTCATCACTTGATGTGAAAAGTGAGCACATATAATCCGATCCTTGTTTAGTTTTCAAACCACAGGAACGGCCACAAAATAGCTGTAGATAGTTTTTGCTGCTACACCAAAATGATAGTTTCCCATGTTCAGGTCAGTTCAAGCTTTGTATAAAATTGGGCACTAAAAATGAAAAGAAACACTGAAATGCAAGAGTGTGTAATTTTCTAATTAAAATACAGGGGATGGAATATGGAGGAGCTAACATAATTCAGTTGTTTTGGCTTTAAAACTGAAAGTAATTAAATCTATCTAGGCTTTTAAGCTCAAATTGGAGGCTATGAGACAAAAACAACACATTTAACTATGCCAAAAATCAAATCAAAGTGAGTTTTTGGCAATATTCCTTAGAATCAGTCAAGAAGGGCCTTCCTTACAAAACAGGAGGCCCAAGACCTCCCCTAAAACTTATAAATCGTAATTTGAGTGTGTCCTTAAACAAGCTTCCAGGTGTGGCAGAGGCAGCTCCAAAGCCTTGCCATCTCCCCTCATACTTACTACATCCTTCAGAGAAAGCCACCCAGTTAATCCTTTTGGAATCATCAGATGAAGGCTTCCAACAGGGTTCCTCTGTGGAGCATAGCATCTGCTCATCTCATCCCATTGTTTGCTGTGTGTGTGGGGGGTGTTTCTTCTATTTTGTGATACATTCAGATGGCCTATTTACATTTATTGATAAGAACACAGAGAACAACTGTATTTTTCTTTTACTTCTACACTAAAAGCTTAAAAATTTTTCAACTCAGCTAAAGAAGGGAAACATTAAAATGACCAAACTAGAAATATAGCTCAATGGTATAGCATGTTCGTGGCATTCTTGATGCTCTAAGTTCAAGTCTAGGCACCAAAACTAAATAAATAAAATTTAACTATAAAATTATTTGCAATCAATAATAACCTTAATAACCAGATTTTCTATTCAGAACTGATTTCATTATGTATTGAGTTAATCAACCTTTCTAAACATTGGGTTATTTCAAGTTGGATGGGAATTTCTTTTGTAGATTGTTTTGTTGGTGGTGATTTTGTTTTTGCATTTTGGGGCTTGTCTTATTTCATTTTGAGATTGAGACTTATGTGGCCCAGGGTTGCCTCAAATTCCCTATGCAACCAAGGATGATCTTGACTCCAAATCCTCTTGCTCCACTTCACAAGTACTAGGATAACAGATATGTACCACTCAGTTTATTCAGTGCTGGAGGCTTCATCCATGTTAGGGAAGCACTCTACCAATTGAGCTAACATAATTCAGATGCTTTGGCTTTAAGCTGAGAGTAATTAAATCTACCTAGGCTTTTAACCACAAATTGGAGGCTGACTATGAGACAAAAAAACATTTAACTATGCCAAAAACCAAGTTAAAGTGAAATTTTTGGCTATTCCTTAGAGTCACTAAGGAGGAGACTCCTTACAAACAACAACAACAAAAACCCAAACAAACAAACAAACAAAACCACAAAAAAAACCCAAGGCCCAAGACCTTCCCCAAATTTATTAATTATAATCTGAGATCCTCAGTTTCTCCTTTTGCATATTTGTTTTCTAAATCATGGTGTTATATAACAGTTTCCTCCAATATTGAAACATCATATCCTGCAGGGAAGCTCTTTAAGCAGGGAGGTAAACAACTCAAAAGAGCTTCAGGAAGTCCCTGAAACTGACTAGATTCACTAGGATCCTCTCAGCTAGAGTAAGCAATAAAGACTACCAAGAGTCACTCTCCAACAAGCTGCTCACTCTCAGAGAAGCCAAACAGTAAAGACTCTGAGACCATACCAGCTGCCTGAAAGAGGTTTAGACTGACTGAGACATCTGGAAAGGACACGTTCCAACTTGTTGAGCTGCCTATAGACTGTGCAGTACACTCCAGGTTCCCAGCTTTTATAAGTTGTTACTCATGCTGGGGTGGGCTTTGGTGATGCAGCTGTCTTTGAGTCATTCCTGCTCTTGTAAGTAACCCTTCACCCATAATTGTAAGTAACCCCAATTAAATTCATTGGTTCACCAAGTTGGACTTTGGTGGTATCCATACGTTGGTCTACCATGGGCTTGTGTGTTGCATCTCCCCAGGAAAAGTTTTGTCACACAACACATGGATAAAAATGTTAACAAGCTCAAGTTCAAAGGCCGAACAAGCCTTGTGACACTCCACATCATTCTTCAGGATCACCACAGATCCACTGCATTCATAATCTATCAGCCTAAGCTCATTTGTTTAGGAGGTAGGGAGGAGGAAGAAGAGGAGATGAAGAAGGAGGTGGTCTGGGGAAGGAGGAAGGAAAACAGTCAGTTTGGAGAGATTTTAATAAAGGAATCACAGACATTTAAATATGTGAAAGATCTTTACAATTAGTATGTATATACAGTGCAAGAAAGTTAAGCAACTTGCTTAGTGTCATACAGACCTATAGTTGTCAAACTTTGTTAGCAATTAGAATTATTGAAGGGGCTTTTTAAAACTCCCAATCTCAGCCTGAACCATTAAATCAGAATCTCTAGGAGTTTAAAAAAGACTGATGCCCAGGACCTACCAATTGAGATTCTCATATAATTGTTACTGGATGGGATGATTGAGCATCGGATGACGGGGTTAGGGAGATGGCTCAGTCAGTAATGTTCTTGCTGTGCAAGCATAAGAACCTGAATTTCATCTCCAGTACCTGGGTTAAAAAACAAAACAACAACAAAAACCAGGTATGGTAGTATACATTTGTAGAGCAAGCAATGAGGAGGCAAAAAATGAACAGACTCCTATGTCTCAGTGACCAGCCAGCCTAGCCTAACCAAGGATTTCTAGGCCTGTGAGAGACCCTGTCTCAAGAAAACAATGTGGACAGCGTCTAGGAAATAATACATAAAGTTGTCCTTTGGCCTCCACAGCACATACAGTATACCTACACATAGATGAACACACACACACACACACACACACACACACACACACACACACACACACACACACACACGAATAGAAATGCTGTTAAAGTTTTCTAAATACTTCTAATATGCAACAGAGTTTGACAGTCTCTACTAGAAGGCGTGTGTTAGCAAACCCTGGATTCTACCTAGCAATCATTTTCCTAGAAGTGCTTTCAATCCATCTATTTGAAGCTGAATTTTGCAGTCATAATTACAAGCCTGTAGTTTGGGGCATCTATTCTTTTCTCACTTTTTAAATTAGTGTACCATTTCCACTCTCAGGAATTTCCCAAAGGTCATTTGTGGTTACCTATGAGAAAGCAAGTTCTTTCATCCCTTTTTGAAGTTATTATTCCAGACATAGCAGCTTTCTCCAAGTCAGTACTTTCCAGTGAGGGAGAGGGGTTAAGACACAGATTCCCAGGCCTTACCAATAAAGCTAGACATCTTTTTAAAACCTAGGGTCTTGGAATCTGCCTTGGAACACAGCCATGGGTTGGGGGCATAGCTGAGTGGTAGAATTCTTTCCTAGCACGCCCAAGAACCTCAAGTTGAATCCCCAGAAGTATAGAAATAAACAATAAAGTGTACCCTTCAGGGAACTTTGATGTTGGCAGTCTACATATCGCAGATCAAAAACTACTATCTTCCCATAGTATCCATATTTCCTTATGCTACTTCTTCTATCCCTTTTTATGAATTGTAAGAGTAGGATTTTGAGGAGTTGGAGAGATGGCTTAATGGTTAAGAGCACTGGCTGTTCCTCCAGTGTATTCTGGCTCTATTCTCAGCATCCATATGTCGGCTTACAATCATCTTTAACTCCAGTACCAGGATTCAATGCTCTCTTCTGGCCTCCATGGGTACCAGGCATGCACATGGTACATAGACGTACATGTAGGCAAAACACCCACAAACATAAAATAAAATAATTTTAAAAAATTTTAAAGAGTTGGCCCCTGAGCAGGCAACAAACACTGATTGGATAACAGGAAGTGATATAGTTTAATCCTGATGTTTTTCTTGGCCAGAAAAAAAAAGCAGTGCATCTCCAAAGATATTTGTATCAAGGCCCCCTCAAAGTTAATTCATCACATAACAAAATTACATTAGGAAGCTGGGCACAGTAACACATGCCTATAATCTCAGCACCCAGGAGAGGGAAACAGAAGACTCAAGTGTTTGGGGCTCTGGAAAGAACTAAACTTGTCAGTACCCAGTCCCAGGTGGAGGATGAGTGCATGGAGCCCATTTCCTCACCACTGAACCATTGGCTACTGAAGGATTTTGGATGAGGTCAGTAAACCCATCAGGCTTCATCAGATAGCTCCAGACCCAAGGACACACCAATGGCCCTGGTTAACCTCAGTGGGTCACAAAACAAAATAAAAAGACATGAACATGGTAAAGGGACCAATGGGGAGAAAGGAGTTTGACAGAGGTGGGAAGGCAGAAAGAGACAGTGAAGGTGAGAATAATCAGAGTGGATTCCACGCATGTCTGAAACTCTCACAAAGGGCTGGCAAGATGGCACAGTGGGGGAAGACACTTGCCACGAAGTCTGAGGACCCGAGTTCAATCCCTGTAACCCACACAGTGGGAGAAAAGAACTAATCTCACAATCTTGTCTTCTGACCTCCACATACATGTTGTAACAGGCACCACACATTTACACAAAATAAATATATGCAATAGAAAATTTTGAAAGAACTTGTGAAAGGAGAAATTTCATTAATTTGTAAAACTAAGAGCTGGAGGCCATCCTAAGATACAGAGGAAAAGCCTGCCTCAAAAATAAAAACAAAGCAAAAGAGTCACTAGGAACTTCAAAAGCACGAAACTTGAGTTCATTTCTGCACACTGTGAGCTCCATACTGATAACTTTCTTCCTGAATACCCTCTGAATCTCCAGCACCTGTACAGTGCATTCCCATAGAATGTGTTTGATAAACGCCGAAAAGATAAGTAAAGAAATGAATATTTCTAAGCTAGAGTTCCTTAAAAATTAATTACTAAAAATCATTGTTATTGCATCATTGCATACACAGATATGTGCTATTTTGAAGGTATAAAAGCTTTTTATTAAAGTAGAAATAGGTAGTGCTTATCAAGCCTTTGTTAAAGCGTATTTTAAAATCAGGATGGAAAGAAATGGTAATTGTTCTAGAATCATTTGGTTGTCTGTTAGAAACAGTAATTGACTGCTAGAATTGTATGTTATTAATTATTAAATTATTTTAAACCTATTATTCTCTCTCCATTAATGGACGGAGGAAAAAGGGAAGGGAGGAAGACAAAGAAACAGAGTTCTGTTTAGCTCTCACCAAAACATGAGTCAGTTCAGGATTGGAAACGCTGTTTTAGGCTGCCCAACCTAGACTTTAAAGCAGAGGGGGAAACAACTTGTGAGCCGTGCCCATGTGCCTCTGAGGACACCTCTGACTGTATAGCTGATAAAGATGATGGAGAGATTTCCCACTCCTCAGTGCAGCCTAAGCTGCTTCTAGCCCCGCCCTCTGCCAGCATTAGCAGAGCACTTAACGCACTAACAAAGCCTGAAGAAGCGATTCCCTGAGGAGCTCTCAGGCTCAGGGGACCATGGGTTTCTCAGGGGTTCCTAAAGCCCTGCTCGAGTTGACACGTTGTATCATGAAAATTTCTCGAAAACCATACCACGGATGGTTTTAAAGAACAAACATGAAATAGTGAGTCATCGGCCACTGGCGGACAATCTGTAAAAGGAAAGGGTTCTATTAGAAGGTTTGTACAGTGTATTCAGGGGAGGTCTGGAGGGGGGAACTGCTGGATGGTGCTCATTCTTCTCACTTTACCACTGTAACTGCAGAGCTGAAACTGTGCAGAGAACAAAAGATGGCCCTTGGAGGCAGCTTCACCTCCAGCTCTAGGAGCTTTCCAAGTGTCAGCCCAGCCTCCTCAACTTGCTCTTATTCCGTCTTAGCATTCTTTTTATTGCAAAGTGCATCTCTATCCAACTCCCACACCGTGGCTCAGCCACCCTGACAGAAGTCCACTTCTGACAATGCCTTGGATGTCAGCTTTGCAGCTCCCCATGTCAAAAGTTCAGCTTTTCCTAAAGGTGTTGGTTTTGTGAAAAATTGCTACACAAGCTCTGGCCCTACAGAAGTAAAATCCGGAACCCGACTCTGTCCCCAAGTCCTTCCTCACCAGCATAATGGGAAATCGGCAGGAAGGTGTCATTCATCCTCCATGAAATGAGTAGACATTCTCTGGGAAGAAAGAGGGACAGGTGCCTCATCAGGCCGTGCATTTTTATTGGCACTTGCTGCAACGGCAGTTCTGAGCCTGCTGCCTATGGCCTAAACATACTTAATGGAGATAGGGTGGGGTAGAGAAATGGCCATCAGATGCCACTAAGTACGTCCTTTGCACAGCTTTCTTCTACCAAGCATTTGCCTGTGTCCAGGGTCTTAAATGAACAAGGAAAGACATGCAAGATTGACGTGGTAATTCTTCCTTGATCCCATCAGATGAAACGGTAGAAAAAAATAAGAAAACTTCTATCAACTATCAAGTGCCTGAAAGTACCTGTTGGTGCATCTGAAATTATTATAGCCAGGCAGCAGCTTGCACTGGCAGCAGGTTTTCCAAAGTTTGACCGTCTCTGTAGTTTATGATTTTAGAGATACAGGTGAGGCAAAGGTCCCACCATCTGAGAAGTTCAGGAAAGGGCAGGTTGAACAGGTTTCCTTACCGTAGGACTTCTCACAATAATAGGCATTGTGAATCTCTAAGCAATCCACTGTTTTCCAAAGAACTCTTGAGGGAAAGCATCTCACAAAACAAACAAACAAACAAACAAAAAACTGTTGTTCCTATCTGCTTAATGCTGGCTCAGGGAGCCTTGGTTTTAAAGTCTGACAAACTAGAATTTGAATTCAGCTTGTCCTTAAAACCCCTATAGCTCAGATTGTGTGTAAGAAAACTGGGTAAGAGCACTTCACCTGATGGGACTTGTACTCAGTACTTAGTGAAGAGCTTCCGGAAGGAATGCAGAACCGGCTCGAACAAAGAGCAGCCCTTCTTTGTGGGTGTAAAGTTAGGAGGGGCTGTGCATGGCAGGTACCCACTTCCTTCAGAATGACTTGGTTGGGGCCTCTCAGAGGCTAAACCCCCAGGGGTAGCTAGAGAATCTGGGATAACTGAAGATTCACAAAGAAATGGGCTCTCCTAGTCCCCACCAGGGTGCTAAGATCTGAAACAATGCTATTCTAACAGTAATGATAATAGCTAAGATCACTACTATTTACTCACCCAGTAGGTGTTTTATGGTTAGAGTATTCTAGTGAATTTTCAACACATCTTCAAGGTAGTATCATCATCATTCCATGTTATGAAGAAAATAAGACTCAAAACTAAATACCATATTCCCTGGCACAGGTTATTAGTGGCAACACTAAAACCTCTTAGCAGTCATTCAAGAGTGATAGCTGGGCATGGTGGCCCATACCTATGATCCTGGCACTTGGGAGGTGGAGGCAGGAGGATCGGGAGTTTGCAAACAGCTTCAGTAACTCAGAAAGTTTAAAGCCAGCGTGTTCTACATAAGCCATGGCAAAGAGGCAGGCAGGGAGCATAGTGAGGTGGGGAGAGTAGACCTAAACTGGACATGGTGGTTCATATTAGAATCCCTGAATGTCAGAGAATCACCTGAAGTTCCAGGCTAGCCCAAGCTACAGTGGAACGTCCAGGCCAATCTGAGTTATAAAGTGAGACTGTGTCTGGAAAACAAACCAAAAAATGAAATACAAGCCTACTAAAGGATAGCTAGGTCTTGGTTTCAGGATCTGGTCTATCATTCTATATAAGAACTAAATCAGTAAACAGAATTCTTGACCACTACAAGGTACTAGTACCAATTCTTAACACACAGATAGATATGTGGTGGTCTACTAAGATTATATGAGGACAAAGGAGGGAAAGGGAAAATTCTACACATGAGATTGTATAGAGGAATGTGGAAAATACTCCATGAAGGACCTGCCTGGAAGGTTCTTTCCTCATTTATCTCTTTCCTCATCTCTTAGCCTTCACCCAAGGAAACCATAGAGTTTTTCCAAAAATCAAATTCATTTGGAATAGACCACAGCTCTTCAGAGTGCAAAGTCATCTGCACGTTCTTTTTAAATGATGCTACTTGCTTTACAAACAGCAATGCTGAAAAAAAAAATCACCCTGAGAAATTACGAAACCATAAAACATACTGTAAGGAGTACATATTCCCTCTTTCCATATGAGATATGTTTATAGTATATGATTTCACTGACCAATAATGCCTAAGTACAAAAAAAATATTACCTGTATCTTCTGCTTGACCAGTGTAGAAGTTTTCCTCACTCCAGGTGTTTTGGGAGAAGCAAAGATGAGAAAAGCCTGTGTGTGGAATAATTCAGAGGTCTGCAAAGAAAGAGGTACAGTTTCAGAACACTCTGGAGCGCCCCTCACACGTGTACACACAAAACCACACTTCACATCTTTGGAGGGAAAGTTCTTGCTTAAATAACCACAGAGAGAGAGAGAGAGAGAGAGAGAGAGAGAGAGAGAGAGAGAGAGAGAGAGAGAGAGAGAGAGAGAGAGAAAGATTGAGAGAGAACGAGCAATAGCTAGAGCAGGGCCAAACTACTGTGCCTTTCAGTGTGAAAGAAAAGCCAGGATATACACACCCTGGGGAAGCTGATCAAGCCTCTAAGGCGTGGCTGTCTGCCACAACCCTGCTGTTACTGGCCTGGACATAATAGGGCGTGCCCAAGTAATGGTCTGCAATCTGCAGTCATATGACTACTTCCAAGGGGACCATACTCCATCCAGGCAGGACCAGACTGCTGTTTGCAAAGGAAAGCCACATCAGCATAAAAGAGAAAAGAGAAATTCAGTAAATAAGGGCAGAAAAATTGTTCTTTGTGTCCAATGAAGGTGAATTTTAGAAAGCATTGATATAATTTGTATATAATTAGGAGAAAGAAGTAGGAAAATATTCCTTAAGACTAGAAAGACATGAGTTTAAAGGAAATGCATTTGAGAACACTCAAACACTATTTCATATGATGTTTATATTGCTTCAGCTGTTCAATTAACTCCTTTTTAGAGAACCTACCTATGAAAGAGACACAGTCTCCTTATTATCAAAAAGGAAACAGAAAATCGATCTGTAGTTCTGCAGGGTGGGTTTTAGAAGGAAGAGGTGGAAGGCACACGTGAAACCTCAAGCAACAATATCATTAACAGATGCCAACGGCAGCAGCTCATCTACCTTCTGGAACAATGCGAGGCCCTTGTTCCCAGAGACTCTATTCCCAAGACTCATGCTGGCTTCAGGCTACATCACCAGCAATTTTTCTCTCAAACTCTCACGAGGTGGTTACATCAGTATATGTTTTCACACTTAACTGTCTTTAGGCTTTGGCAACCAAGATTGACAGGACTCTGGATATAACCATTTCATAACCCTCCCCAAACTGCTCTTTAGTTCAATATCTTTCTACAATTGAGAGCCACAGGAGAGCTAGCAAAATAGTGACTAGTTTGCTATTTAATCTAATGGAGTCACTTCAAAAATAACTGGGAAGGCAGTCTGAAGTTTCTGTATTTTATTAGCATATTTAATATTACCAGAGAGTCTCCTTATGAGGCACTACAACCATACAGGTTTTCATGGCAGGAATGCCAAAGTTAGGATCTGATGAGGCTGCCACACACATCGTAAATGATAGCATAATTACCCAGGCTCCCCTGCAAAATTGTGGACCATGTAGCTCCATGGGCAGCTTTCCAGCCAAGTGCCTGTTGGGTCCACAGTGAGTAAATGATGGCTATGTCTAGATGTAGTTGTTCAGATGTCACCTCCTCTGTGTGAAGCCTTCTCTGAATCACCAAAGGGGAATTAGTCATTCTGTCTCCTGTCTCGAAAAGTCATGGGCGTGTCCAATCACAGAGCTTCCCAAAGTGTGCTCTAATTTGTCCTTTTACAAATTAAACCCTAAAGAGAAAGAACTCATGCTAGTCCTCTTGGCATCCATAGGCTTGGATACACAAGAGGTACTCAATAATTATTTGTTTAATCACAGAAAGAAGGAAAAGAACTCGGATGGTTATTTTAACAGCCAGCCTCTGCACCATGAATTAGATTAGCTATATCTTTAATATAATTTAAAAAAAGGCATAGGGTGACTTCTAAGGTAGGATAGGAGATTAGAAGCTGCCTCCATGGGAAGAGTAAATGAGCACAATCAGGGTGACAGAGAACAGACATGAGAAATCACAGATAGGATAATTAGGGCCGCTGAAGAGTGTAGAGAAACAGAAAAGGGAAATGAGTGACCACCAAATGGCTCCCAGCATAACTCCCAAGAGAGGGGAGGGGACAGAAACCTCATATAGAGGCAGTTTGCCTTTGCCCCAAGTGGTCCTTTATGCACATATACATATATTTGTGTATACACACATATGTAACAAAATAAAGAAAAAGAGGCAGTAGATTTGAGAGGAACAGAGGAGAGGGAATGAGCAGGGTTAGAGGGAGGAAACGGAAGGGAGAAAATTATGTAATTATATATTTTTTATTTTATAATTTAATTTAATTTTACATATCTGCCACGGGTTCCCTTGTTCTCCCCCCGCAGTCCCCCCCTCCGCCTTCTTTCCAGCCCACCCCCCATTCCCATCTCCTCCAGGACAAAGACTCCCCTGGGGATTGAGTTCAACCTGATAGATTCAGTCCAGGCAGGTCCAGTCCCCTCCTCCCAGGCTGAGCCAAGTGTCCCCAGGTTCCAAACAGCCGGCTCATGCACTAAGGACAGGACCCAGTCCCACTGCCTGGGTGCCTCCCAAACAGATCAAGCGAATCAACTGTCTCACCCATTCAGAGGGCCTGATCCAGTTGGGGGCTCCTCAGCTATTGGTTCATAGTTCATGTGTTTCCATTCGTTTGGCTATTTGTCCCTGTGCTTTTTCCAATCTTGGTCTCAACAATTCTCGCTCATACAAACCCTCCTCTTTCTCACCAATTGGACTCCTGGAGCTCCACCTGGGGCCTGGCCATGGATCTCTGCATCCGGTTCCCTCAGTCATTGGATGAGATTTCTAGCACGACAATTAGGGTGTTCGGCCATCCTATCACCAGAGTAGGTCAGTTCGGGCTTTCTCTCAACCATTGCCAGTAGTCTATTGTGGAGGTATCTTTGTTGATTTCTGTGGACCTCTCTAGCACTTTGCTTCTTCCTATTTTCATGTGGTCTTCAATTATCATGGTCTCTTATTTCTTGTTCTCCCTCTCTGTTCTTGATCCAGCTGGGATCTCCCGCTCCCCTAAGCTCTCTTTCCCTCGAACTTTGTCCTTCATTACCCCCACTCACATCCAGGTTGTTCATGTAGATCTCATCCATTTCTGTCATTGGGCAATCCCTGTGTATTTCTTAGGGTCCTGTTTTCTAGGTAGCCTCCCTAGAGTTGTGAGTAGCAGTCTAGTCATCTTTGTTTTACATCTAGTATCCTCCTATGAGTAAGTACATACCATGTTTGTCTTTCTGAGTCTGGGTTACCTCACTCAGGATGATTTTTTCTAGATCCATCCATTTGCCTGCAAACCTCATGATGTCATTGTTTTTTTTCTGCTGAGTAGTATTCTGTTGTGTATATGTACCACATTTTATTTATCCATTCTTCAGTTGAAGGGCATCTAGGTTGTTTCCAGGTTCTGGCTATTACAAACAATGCTGATATGAACATAGCTGAGCAAGTGCCCTTGTGGTATGATTGAGCATTGCTTGGGTATATGCCCAAGAGTGGTATAGCTGGATCTTGGGGGAGATGGATTCCCAATTTTCTAAGAAAGCGCCGTATTGATTTCCAAAGTGGTTGTACATGCTTGCATTCCCACCAGCAGTGGAGGAGAGTTCCCCTAACTCCACATCCTCTCCAGCATAAGCTGTCTTCAGTATTTTTGATCTTAGCCATTCTGACAGGCATAAGGTGGTATCTCAGAGTCTTTTTGATTTGCATTTCCCTGATGATTAGGGATGTTGAGCAATTCCTTAAATGTCTTTCAGCCATTTGAGCTTCCTCTGCTGAGAATTCTCTGTTTAGTTCTATAGCCCATTTCTTAATTGGACTGTTGGGCGTTTTGATGTCTAATTTCTTGAGTTCTTTATATATTCTGGATATCAGCCCTCTGTCAGATGTGGGGTTGGTGAAGACCTTTTCCCATTCTGTAGGCTGTTGCTTTGCCTTGTTGACCGTATCCTTTGCTCTACAAAAGCTTCTCAGTTTCAAGAGGTCCCATTGATTGATTGTTTCTTTCAGTGTCTGTGCTACTGGTGTTATATTTAGGAAGTGATCTCCTATGCCAATGCATTCAAGACTACTTCCTACTTTCTCTTCTATCAGGTTCAGAGTAACTGGATTTATGTTTGAGGTCTTTGATCCACTTGGACTTACGTTTTGTGCACGGTGATAGATATGGATCTATTTGCAACCTTCTACATGTTGATATCCAGTTATGCCAGCACCATTTGTTGAAGATGCTTTCTTTTTTTCCACTGTACAGTTTTGGCTTCTTTATCAAAAATTATATGTTCATAGGTGTACGGATTAATGTCAGGGTCTTCAGTTTGATTCCATTGGTCCACATGTCAGTTTTTTTTTTTTTTTTTTTTTTTTTTTTTTTTTTTTTTTTTGGTTTTTCGAGACAGGGTTTCTCTGTGTAGTTTTGCGCCTTTCCTGGGACTCACTTGGTAGCCCAGGCTGGCCTCGAACTCACAGAGATCCGCCTGGCTCTGCCTCCCGAGTGCTGGGATTAAAGGCGTGCGCCACCACCGCCCGGCCACATGTCAGTTTTTATGCCAGTACCAAGCTGTTTTTATTACTGTAGCTCTATAGTAGAGCTTGAGGTCAGGGATTGTGATGCCTCCAGAGGTTGTTTTATTGTACAGGATTCTTTTGGTTATCCTGGGTTTTTTTTGTTTTTCCATATGAAGTTGAGTATTATTCTTTTCAGGTCTGTGAAGAATTGTGTTGGTATTTTGATAGGAATTGCATTGAATCTGTAGCTTGCTTTTGGTAAGATTGCCATTTTTACTATGTTAGTCCTGCCTATCCATGAGCATGGGAGATCTTTCCATTTTCTGATATCTTCAATTTCTTTTTTCAGGGACTTAAAGTTCTTCTCATATAGGTCCTTCACTTGCTTAGTTAGAGTTACCCCAAGGTATTTTATATCATTTATGGCTATTGTAAAGAGTGATGTATCTCTGATTTCCTTCTCAGCCTGTTTGTCAATTGTATATAGGAGGTCAATCTAGAAAATACACAAGCCAATCTTATGGGGCATTACTCAATTAAGATTCCCTCTCCCCAAATATTTCTAGGGATATATCCAACCAGCACACTATCCATGATGCTAAAGTGACACAATAAATAAACTGTTAAAAGCCACAAAAGAAAATTCATAAAAGCAGATCTATCAGAGAAACGTCTGGCCTTTCATCACAAAACCCCAAATCCAGAAAGCATGGAATGATATCTTTCAAGCTCTGAATGTAAATCACTACTAACAAAGATTATTCCATCAAGCAATGGTATCATTTTAACGTGATAGCAAGTCAGGCTTGGTGGTGCATGCCCATAATCCCAGAGTTTGGAAGGCACAGGTAGGCAGGTATCTGTGGTTTTGAGGCTAGCCTGTTCTAAACAGTGAGTCCCAAACTAGCCAAGGCTACAAGTGATACAAGTGAGAACTTGTCTCAAACAACAACAACAACAACAACAACAACAACAACAAGATAGTCTCCAATTAATCAGTGCTAGGGAGATTGAATATACGTACACACAAGAATCAGATTGGATCTCTACCTTACACTATACACAAAAAGTCAACTCAAAGTGGATTAAAATCTTAAATGAAAGACTTGTGTCCATAAAATTCCTAAGAAGAAAATAAAGAAGAACTTCTTGAAATAACAACAAAAGTTTCAAGATTTTAATCTTGACAGAGATTTCATAGATGTGATGCCAAAAGCACAGGCAACAAAAACATCCAAATGGGATGGAGAGCTGGACATGGTGGTACACACCATATGTTTGGGAGGTGAAGGCAGGGAGTTGGGAGTTTAAGAGCATCCTGTATACATAGTGAGTCCCCAGGAAAGCCTAGACAACTTGAGACTCCCTCTCAAAAGACGGACAGACAGACAGACACAGAGGGAGCTAGTTCACTCAATTATGCTGAAGGAAAGGACACAGATGGTAACTAAAATACAGTATTTGGTGGAACAAACACATAAGTAGATGAGAAATGGCATAAATTTACAAACAAAAATCTTCCTTACTGTTTTATAAACTTCAGGTACCTCTAACGGTAAGGGGCACAAAAGCAATATTACATCAATAAATAAAGTGATATGGTAAGATAGAATACCTAATAGGACAAATACAGGGCACTTCAGGGGCACAAAAAGCCCATAGAGGGGGATGTGAGAAGGCTTTCTAAAAGAAGGGACACATGACCTGAAGACTGAGAAGAACTTAGAAGAAGTGAGAATAAGAGAGCCAGCCCCGAAAATGTGACCATGGGAGAACTGTCTCCACTACCTATCTGGTGGTGGTGACATGGGCAGGGGAGAAGTGCCCCCCCCATCAACACCTGGGGCAGGTAGAAGAGCTGGCCTTCTAGTCATAAGTGCAAGAGAACTGTCCCTGACCCCCACCAGCTGCAACAGTTGGGAGAGCAGGCCCTGCACCTCACCAGGGCAGCACAATAGAGTCAATCCTGTTAGTGCAGGTGTGGGTGAGCCAGCCCCGAAGTTGTGACCATGGGAGAGTTGTCCCTATTTCCCATCTGGTGAACCAACCCTACAGCTGCCTAGGCCCAGACCCAGGGTTGTGACTTGGCCTGCCCCAACATCCACCCCATCTATGATCTTCTGAAGCACATGATAGGACCTGACCCACAGACCCAAAGCTGCAGGATCTCCACAACACAGGGCAGCATCGGGATGTCCAGGAAGAGTCCTAGTGGGGGCCCAGCATCGACCGTGTAGTGGAGACCAGAGGCCTCGAACCAGACCAATGACTCTTTGCAATGAACACTTGCAAGTAGAGATAGATGTATGGACAAAAGGGTATGTAGCGTGACTTGTTGGGTGGCACTGCAGCTTCCATGACGAGATTTTTAATTCCTTCCCCTTTTGTATTTTTCTTATTTTATTTACTTCCTTTTCTTCTCTTGAATTTTTTTTTATCCAGGGGGGGGGGTGCAGGGGCGGAGGGCGGATACAAAGGGATGGGAATAAATGGGATCAAGATACATGATATGAAAAACACATGGAATTAAAAAAAAGGTTGACTGTTCCCACAAACATGCACATTCTACAACACTTAGCAATGAGTTTCTCTGTGTAGCTTTGGAGCCTTTCCTGGAACTCACTCTGTAGCCCAGGCTGGCCTCGAACTCACAGAGATCTGCCTGCCTCTGCCTCCCAAGTGCTGGGATTAAAGGCATGTGCCACCACCGCCCGGCATGAACTGCATTCTTGATAATAATAATAGAAAAAAATATCATGTCCATCTCTACAGGAGGAACTGGCTCTTCACTGTCTCCCTCTTCTCACTTCTCCACTCCCCTACTGGCTTTCCTTTCATCTTACAAATAAACTTCTTAGATAGGCATAGTGGCTTGCACACACACACAAAACTGTAAACCCAGAATTTGGGAGGCAGAGAAGCAGATCTCTGTGAGTTCATGGCCAGCCTGGTCTACATAGTGAGTTCTAGAACAGCCAGGGCTACATAGAGGGACTGCACCCTAAAAAAAAGCCCGCAAAAACCAAATTTATTATCCTAAAATGTTGGTTTCAGGCTCTGCTACTGAGGGACCCCAAGCTAGGATATTTGGTTAGTTGGATGGTAGTAACAAACTCCAAAAAGACAGAAGGGAATAGAAAATGTTGGCTAACAGCAGAGGCAAGAGGGGGCATTGCGGGAAAAGCTCTCTTATTTCACTTCTTGGAAATGGCCACAGTTCTAATTTCTGCCAAGGCAAAGTTCTTCTAATAGGTATCTGCCTTTATGAATCATGACACACCCTGAGGAATATGGTAGCATCTAGGCACAGCAGCAGGTTTGAATAGACTGAGACATAACAACATTCACATATCTGCTTGGCTGGGAATGTTGAAGGAGTCTATCTACTCATGGTCCCTGTTACCTTCAAGTTCAATAGCACCAAAATGATGAGAAGTCAGGACAGGCTTCCCAACCCTAGTAACTAGGAACTATCCTTCTAATGCTGGGGCCACAGTAGTATGCAATCACACCCAATTAATACATCCTGATTCCTAGTAGTTTCCTAATTGGGGTGCTTTTCCCAACAAATGCACAGAGATCTGCTAGTAGAAAACAAAGTATTAAAACATGTCTTTATCTGTTTTCTTTATCACTAATTTTCTATTTCCATGTGCATTTAATCATGTATACAAAATGTGACTTTAGTAGTCTAGCTGTAAATAAACATAAATGTCTATATCACAGGTCCATCCTCAGAAAAAATTTACTGCAACAGGGTTAATTTATCCAAAAACACAAAGAATTTTGATATAAAGGGCCTGCTCTCTTTTGAAGAGACTAAAGGAATATCAAGTAATTGTATTTAAATAAATAAAATGGCTCAAGCATATCTCCAAGGATGAATTCTAGGTATTGAACAAACAAGGAGACTGCAAAAGACGAGAGGTCATATTTGATTAGTCACAGGAAGTAATTAAAAGAGCTCTTGCCACTGACAGGTAAGGGCCCTCCTGAGACCCAACCATTCACTTTACATTCCTGGTCCACTGAGCCACAACCCCACAGTAGGTAAGGGCCCCTGGCACCAACAACTCAGCCCACACTACTCGGGCAACCCAGTTTCCAATGCCAACATGTAAGTAACGCCCACACCCAAACCAGTGGACTCAAACTTTCCCTATCTGCCCAGCTCCTGGTACTGACTTATAAGCAATCCTCTACCTCAAACCAATTGTTCACACCTCTGCAGTTCCCCTAGTTCCTAACACTGAAAGGTAATGGTTCCAAGACCATTAGCCCCAGCCCCACACTCCCATTCAACCAACTAACTCCAAATGTACAAATCTCAGTCCAAAACTAGAAACATGAAAATCCAAGAAAACATGTCTCCTTCAAAAATTATTAATCCCACAATATGGACCCAAATGAGAATGACTTCAAAGAACTCTCAGAGAAAGATTTCAAAAGAATGATTATAACTTTGTTCCAACAACTCAAAGAAGACAAAAGCAAAGAGATGAATGAAATAAAGAAGTCAATACAAGATATTAAAATAGAATTCAATAAAGAGAATTACTGAAGAAAAGGCAAACTGGAATGAAGCTAAAGGTGAAAAACTCAATAATCCAAATAAAAACTTAAGTGGAAAGATTTATCAATAGAATGGACCTTGAGGAAAAGAGAGTGTCAAGGTTGGAAGACAAGGTAAAGGAATTGTATCAGTCAGTAAAAGACAGTAACACATTTATAAAAATCTGTGAGCTGAACATGGGAGAGCTTTTGGATACCATGATAATCCTATTACCATCAGATCATAGAAATAGAGAAGAATACTCCCATGCAGAAAGGTATGGAATATATTTTCAGTAAAATCATAGAAGAAAATTTTCCATACCTAGAAAAAGAAATGCCAATCTAAATACAAGAGGCCTAGAGAACTCCAAATGGCAGGGCCAGAAAAGAAATTCCTCATGTGTCATTACTTTTCTAGTGCTGTGAAGAAACACCATGGTCAAGGCAACTTGTAGAAAAGTTTACTGAGGCTGACAGTTTCAGAGGATGAGTCCATGACCATCATGGTGGGGAACATGGCAGAAAGCAGGCTGGTATGGTGCTGGAGCTGTTGCTGAGAGCTTATATCCTTATCAGCAAGTAAGAAGCAGAAACGTGGGGGGGGGGACTAACTAGGAATACCCTGGGCTTTTGAAACACTCAAGCCCACTCCCGGTGATTGTCACACTCATCAAGGTCACACCTCTTAACCCTTCCCCAACAGTTCCACCAAGTTTGCAAACATATGGACCTAAGGGGATAATTTTCATTCAAACCACCACATCATGACATATTATAGTTAAAATATTAAAAACACAGGATAAAGAATGGGTATTGAAAGTTGCAAGAATGATCAAGTCATTTGTATAAAGGCAGACCCATCAGAATAACATGATTATTTAACAAAAATGTTTAAAGACAAAAAGGCTTGGAAAGATGTATTCCAAGTTCTGAAAGATCACAATTGTCAACCCAGACTATTATAACCAACAAAACTATCCATTAAAATTGAAGGAGAAATAAAAACCAATTATAAAAACAGATTAAAGGAATTTATGACCATTAATGCAGCACTATAGAGGATACTTAAAGGAATACTTTAGTGTGAAGAGGAGGAGAAACACACCCAATAGGTCACAGACAAAAATAAACAATACCAAGAAAGTCAATAAAAAAAAAGGTCAAAGGAAACACCACAAAATCAACAAAAGGATAAGAATTAACACATCATTCAATAATAACTCTGAATATTAACTATCTCAATTACCCAATAAAAAGACACAGACAAGCAGATTGGATCAGAAAACCATAAGAAGGCACAGCAAAGAAACCACCAAACATAGCCAAACTCATTGGAAAAGAAATAGCAGCTTTAGTAGAGAAAATTCCTGGGCCTCCTCGGATAGTACAGGACAGTGCCCAGCTAGGAAACCTTGTTGGGTTATATAGGGACAAATAGTGGGGGAAGCGGCATCTCAGATACTAGAATAGCCAGGTGGGTTAGCACGGAGATGCAGACGAATTTCTAAACAGTCTTATTAAATAAGAAACACAGAGCCAAATACAGAGGTAAACACAGGTTACACAGGATGGAGACTCTGTCAGACAGAGGAGATGGGGCAGTTGTGGTCAGAAGCGTGCAGGTATGGCTGATAGGAGTACTCAGTTAGCCATTAAGAGCGTTCCAAGAAATGCTTCTGGTTTCTGTTTCTTAGCAAAACCAAGTCTCCTTAGTAGGGCCAGGCCCTGGTGTGTTGTTGTTGGTTTTTTACTCTTTTTGGGGGGGCCCACCACCCAGCTCCCAAATAAATCATATACAGAGGCTTATTCTTAATTATAAATGCCTGGCCTTATTTTGGCTTGTTGCTTGCCAGCTTTTCTTAAATTATCCTGCTCTCTTACTTCTGTAAATCTTACTCTTACTCTGTGGCTTGCTGTGTAGCTGGGTGGCTGGCCCCTGGAGTCTTCCTCCTTCTTTGGCTACTTCTTCCTCTTTCACAAATTTCTCCTCCTATTTATTCTTTCTGCCTGCCAGTCCTGTCTATTTCTCTCTCCTGCCTTGCTATTGGCCATTCAGTTCTTTATTAGACCATCAGGTGTTTTACACAGGCACAGCAACACAGTTTCACAGAGTTAAACAAATACAACATAAACAAAAGTAACACACCTTAAAATAATATTCTACAACACTTGTGGGACCTGGACCACCACCCTAAATATGGCCATCAGCACTGTCATTTGAGGAGCCCTGTCTTGAAGGCCTAATAAAAACAAGATCTAGCTTTCTGTTGCCTCTAAGAAACACACTTTACCATCAATGACAGATACCAGTACCACCTTAGGGTGGGAAAAGGATGTAAAATCAAACAGGTCCTGAGAAACTTAATCTTGCCAACTACTAAATGATCTTGAAAGTGAGTCCTTCTTCAATTAAGCCTTCAAATGACTGCACCTCAGCCAACTCCTTGATTGCAATAGCTCACTTTCTGAAGTAGAAGACTGGATAAGCTGTGTCTGAGTCCTAACCCACAGAAACAGTGCTATCACCAATGTGTGTTACTTTCAGTCACGTCTTAATTAGGTCTCTACTGCTGTGATACCCTGACCAGAAGGAAATTGTGGGGGAAAAGGTTTATTGGTTCATCACCAGGGGAAGGTAAGGCAGAAACTCAAGCAGGAACCTGGAGGCAAGAACTGAAGCAGAGGCTGTGGAGGAGTGCTGCTCATTGTCTTACTCCCCATGGCTTGCTCAGCCTGCTTTTCATACTGCCCAGGACCACCACCCCAAGATGGCACCACCCATAGTGGGCTGGGCCCTCCCACATCAACCACCAATCAAAAAAGAAAATGTTTTATAGACATGCCTCCAGGCCAATCTAATGGAGGCATTTTCTCAGTTAAGATTCCCTCTTCCCAGATATGTGTAGTTTTGTGTTAAGTTGATAAAAGCCAACCAACACAGTTACTGAAGTGTTAGTCTGTTCCTCTGGAAATTAAGTAGTAAAAGGTAGATTAAGTCAACAGATCAGTTTGAAGTGCCTCTGAGTTTGCCTTGTTTTCTCTTTCAGTTCTTTCAGACTGGATTCGAGGCATCAGAACTTAAAATTTAGACCCCAATGAGATACACTATTCACCTACTAGTATGGTTCATTTTTTTAAATATTAACAATGCCCAGAACTGACTAGAATGGTAAATAACTGAAACTTTAGTACCTTGCTGCTAGAAATGCAAAGTGGTATTATCCTCTGAAAAAGAGTTAGGTAGTGTCCCTGTTAGCTTTTCTATTGCTGTGATAAACACTATTACCAAAAGCAGCTTGAGGAGAAAAGGGTTTATATGGCATGAATGCCAGGATGACAGTAGGATGCCAAGTTGGGACTAAAGCAGGTCAGGAACTTGGAGGTAGGAACTGAAACACAGACAATAAAGGAACACAGTTTCCCATGGTCTGCTCAGCCTACTTGCTTAGATAACCCAGGACTACCTTCCCAGGAATGGCACTGGTCTCAGTGGACTGGGCCCTCCTACATCAATCATTAATCAAGAAAATGCCCCACAAATTTGCAATCTGCAGGCTAAACTGACAGGGATTTTCTCTTCCCTCTTCCCTGATGACCTAATGATGCGTCAAGTTGACAAAAAACCCAACTAGCACAGATAGTTATTTATAAAGCTGAACATATACCTACCATATGACAACAGTTCTACTCCAGAGCAGTTCCTCTAGAGAAATCAAATGACTCACACAAAAACCTGTCTACAGGTTCAGATAGCAAATACTGAAAACAACCAAAGTCGGCAGCCAGAGTAACGCGCACCTGTAATTCAAGCAATTAGAGAGTGTGGACAGCAAGACCAGGAGTTTTAAAAAGTATAATGAATTTTAAAAAGTCAAAACAAAACAGGCTGGAGAGACAGCTCAGTGGTTTACAACACTGGCTGTTCTAATAGAGGACCTGGCTTCAATTTCCAGCACCTACGTAGTGACCCACAACTGTGTGTAACTCCAGTTCCAGGGAATCCTATGCTTTCTTCTTACCTCCAAGGACACTAGGCATGTGTATGTGATACACATGCATGCATGCAGGCGAAACACCCATACACATAAAACAAAATAAATAAATCTTTTTTTAAAAAAAATCCAATGCAAAAGAAGAACAAGAGGAAAAACACAAGGAGTGCAGCCTATCTTTTTCTCGTCTAACAGATACTTGCTGGATCTGTTCCAGCTATGAAACAGTGAGACAATGATGAATCAATTTATGGTGCTCTCCACTACATATTCACAGCAGGATGAAGGGCATGGGCAGGCACACATTTTAAAAAAATGAGCATAGAAATATGCCCACATACTACTGGAGTCCACAAAGAAATTAGCTATGCCTGGGAAAGCCAGGAAATGTTTCATGGAGCATAAAAGGTAGGAAAGCCATCCCAAGGGTCATGAAAGCATCTTAATATGTAATTCTTCCTGTGATTAAGGAATAAAAAGTGTATAGAAGGTGGGGACATTAACCTGGGGAGGTAGGTTAGTGACAACTGTGAGCATTCTTATAAATCACAGCCAAAAAAAAAAAAAAATGGAATTAACCTACTGGTCAGGCAAGGTAATTTCAGGATGTTTAATGGGGCTGGAGTAGATAACAGCCTGACTAGAAACTACAGACGCTGCAGAGAATTTTTTATCTAAATAAGGCAGCCGCTACTTGCCAACAGCTCCATCTCAGGCTATCATCCAGAGATTTTGGCCCAGTGTTTCCTAATGCAATTTTTTTTCAAGAAGAGCTAAGCATACTTCTATATGCACGATCTTCTATTTTTAAATGTCCACATGAGTACATTTCAGCACAATTAGGATGCCATAGATGTCAGGGTACATCACTACTTTATGTACTGGTAAGAAAGAAACCCATCAGCACTCAAACTATGACACTGTCAATTTCAAGGCATTCCCAAATCAGAGATGCTAAAATGTGAAAAAATATGCATCTTAGAATCAACAAAATACAGTAATTTTCCTTTCCTCAAAACCATGAATAAACTGTTTGGATTCATTTTGAAGCTGCCAGATTGCACTCTGTTTAAGTCCAGGGGATCCTGAGGGTAATCTGATTAAATTCAAGCTTTAGGACAGTCACTCTGGGGGTCAGCTGGTGATGAACCAGGAAAAAGCTGGCAGCAGGAAGACCAATGAGGAGGCTCCTGCAATAATCCAGGAGGCTGAATTAAAATCCCAGTTGTAGGCATGAAGAGGAGGGAGGAGTCAAATGTAAGAGTTTTGTGTAACAAGTCCCACAAGTCTACAAGTGAGGACGGGAAGTGAGGAAGACAGAAACATCATGGAGGAGTCCAAGGTTCCTAGTTTGGAATATACAGATTCATTATTTGTCCAACAGTATTTACTAAGTGTCTACCATGTGCCAGGTGCTGTGGGTGTAATGGTGGGTGGACAAACATGTATAACTTACAGTCTAAGAGATAATAACTAGATTTGGGTGCTGGTGAGACTTCACTGTTCCATGTCCCATAGGTAGTAGAAGCCTAGGTTTCAAGGCCAGGAAATTAACTAGGTCTGAATAAGGAGCTCATGGGTTGTAGATAACAGCTGAAATACTTAGGGAAAATAAGATGGCTGTGAAGAGCATGGATATAATAGGGTAAAAACAGAACACTAGGGAACCAAGACACGAGAGAGAGAGAGAGAGAGAGAGAGAGAGAGAGAGAGAGAGAGAGAGAGAGAGAGAGAGAGAGGAAGAAGAAGAGGAGGAGGAGGGAGGGAGGAGGAGGAGGAAGGAGCAGGAGCAGACAGGGAGGCTAACAAAGAATAATCTGCAAATAGGCTGAGGCAAGTGGTATCTGTCAACCAAGGGAGAGTCTCAGTACCGTGTGAGTGACACCTACCTTTATCTACAATTCAGCACAGAAGTCATTACTTGGCAACGTACAATTCCAATTTTCAGAGTCCATGGGTGTTTTGCCTGAACTCCAAGTAAGCTTATCAGAACTGCTTCTTATTTAAAGAGCTATGATATTTTAAGTGTTGCTACAATCTGTTCCTTTATCCTGTAAGTGCTTACATTTTGCACGTATCTCAGTTTGACATCTAGAATATGAGTCAATAGCCGAGTGATGGTAATTCCCTATTTCTTCTTATTTTCCTTCTGTGGGAGCTCAAACCTGCCATTCCAAGACAAAATCGAAGCAGAGCTTATGCGGGAAGGCATGTCCCTTTCATGTGAACACAATAGGCAGAAGTGACTTAGGCACAGACTTCAAGGTAGCATTGCAAGACCATCATGACAACATTCTTGTACCTGAGACGTGAGGCTACTCTGGTCCTTCAGACTCGATCAGGAAAGCCCTCAGACATCTCCAATTCAGAAGAGTGAAGAAGCAGGCCTAGAGCTCTGTGGGTAAAGGCATATGCTGCCAAATCTGATGACCTGAGTTTGATTCCCAAGATCAAGATGGTAAAAGGAGACAGCTACCTCCCACAAATTGTCCTCTGACCCACATGCACTTGGGCTCATGCACAAGCCGCGCACACGGACACACACACACACACACACACACACACACACACACACACACACACACAATTTAAAATATTAAAAAAGAAGCAGGCCTAGAGAAGTTACAAAGATTCCCCAAAGTCAAAGTCTTGTAATTTAGTAGCTAGTTGGTACTTTTTCCATCCCATCAAGATGATGCAATTTCTGTCCTGTACATATACATTAAAGCATATACTTAAAACATGAAGGTCACAAGAGTTGAGTCCAGTTAACCAGAGAGGAAGCAGATTAAAAGCTCAAATGGTCCCTTGCCTCACTCACTGCATCTGTCTACTAAGGGCTCTTACCATTCCCTCTAGGTTTTATGTTCCACACAAGCTCAAGGAAGCTAGACTCCTAGATCTTCATTTTAGCGGTGGCTGAATCTTTCAACCTGGAGGTTCAGGACACAATCCATCATCACGTTTACAGGTCTTACTTAGGTTTCCCTTGCCTTGTCTGGATCTTTCAGAGAAGAATTCTAGAATGACTCTTTAATAGGTTGCCTTGGCAACCCCACAATGTAGGATAGAGATATGACAATATCTGCCAATGAATATGGGCAACATAATCCAGATGAGAGAACTACTTTTGACTTATGAAAAGGTTCCTTAAGCTTTCTTTGGTCATCATTACCTCCCTGTCAACCATGTGTGTGTTTGTTCATGAACATGGAAAAATAAAGAACAGTTTGTTTCTTAGGAAAATGTCAAAACCATTAGTTAAAACATGCCCTATGGAAGAGCCATAGCTCTGTGTTAAAAATTCTTTCTACTTCTTCAGATGACTAAGAGTTTATGACAAGGCCTTTGAGAAAGTTTTTAAAGCATTTCCTTTTAAAGCACTTATTCTTGTCTTGGTGTCATTCATATATTCATTCAACAAGTATTTGTTGAGCATCTTTTGTATGCTACATACTGTTGTACCCCCTAAGGTAGAACAGTTAATAACAATTAGCAAGGTCTCTTCCCTCTTGAAGTTTAAAGCCTTGTGGAGAAAATACATATTAAATAATTAAAATTTGAAGTTGCAAAAAAAACAGAACAAACAAATCAGGGATGCATATTGCAAGACTAAATTAAGAGCTAAGGGAAAGCTGTGCATGATGGCATACACACAGAGCTTTGTGAGTTCAAGGTCAGGCTGGTCTACAGAGCAAGTTCCAGGACAGCCAAAGTTACATAATGAGACCTTGTCTCAAAAATTAAAAAAAAGAAGAAGAGGAGGAGGAGGAGGAGGAGGAGGAGGAGGAGGAGGAGGAGGAGGAGGAGGAGGAAGAAGAAGAAGAAGAAGAAGAAGAAGAAGAAGAAGAAGAAGAAGAAGAAGAAGAAGAAGAAGAAGAAGAAGGAAAAGAAAAAGAGGTAAGGGAAGGCTCCTCTGAAGGATGAATAGGGTTTAATTAAGTGAAAGGGATGGAGTAGAATGCACACACCGTAGGGAAAAGGGGCCAGCCAAAGAAACCCACCCTGACCCTGGAGCCCAGAATCAGGGAAAGAAATACAGCCTAGATTTGGGACCTGAGCCAGAGGAAGAAACACTTTATCCCTGAACCCAGAACCAAAGAAACATGCCCTGACTCTGAGACCATTACCAAAGAAACACTCTTTGTCCCTAGAATCAGAGCTAGTGAAAGAAATATGTCCTCGCCTTAGAATTTGAGCGAAAAAGCTAAGAAAGGTCAGTGAAAGAAACACAGTTTGGCTCTGAGATCAGAGCCATCTCTGCCCCTGACCAAGCAAAGTAACCAATCCCTGAGCAGGGAAAACTAATCAATCCCTGAACAGAAAATCTTCTCCCTGGAGAAACTCTGCCCCTAAGAAATCCTATATAACCACCCTGTTTGTTCAGTTGTGGGCTGTTCTTTCCCACCCTGGCAGAGGCAGCCACTCTCCTGGACTCCTCCTTCCCAAATAAATCTCAGTCTCAAAAGAGTCTTGGGTGTGAACGTCTTCATTTGCTGATGCAGAGAAGAACCTTGCTAAGATGTCCCTTAGTGGACTGAGCAGAAAAAAACTTGCAGACATTCCCTTAGCCGGGGCTGAGAAAGGCGGACCTGAACAGGAGAACCTTGCTGAGACATCCCTTAGAGAGGACTGAGCAAGGTGAAGCAAAAAAGTAACTTTTCAGAGCAGGAGGAGATAGCTACATTTCTGCAGGGGTTTCCCCTTTAACAGAGTGAAGCAAAAGAGGCAACATCTTGGGCCGGAGAAGGAGCAGAGCTCTGCTAGGAAGCCCCCTTAAGTGGGGGCTGAGCAAAGCTTAGCTGTAGTGGCTCTCCAGGAGAGGAACAGGATTGCTATATCCTGTGAGGAGACCATCCCCCACCGCACCCCAACTCCAGGTATAGCCTGACTCCCGAACAGTCAGGATACCTTTCCCTCCAGAGCTGAGCTATCCTAGCAGCTCAAGCTATTGCCTTTGCCTCCAGAGCTGAGCTGTCCTGTTACAGCTCCAGCTGTCAGAGCTGTCCTAGAAGCTTGAGGTGTCACCTGACTCCTGGAACAGTCAGGATACCTTTCCTCCAGAGTTGCAACACTCACCTACACACACATGTATAATGAGTCTTTTTCTGTCCCGCCAGCCAGCTCCCAAATAATACATCAAGACTTCTTATTAATTATGAAAGCTTGGCCTATAGCTTGTCCCTAACTAGTTCTTATAACAGATTAACCCATTTATATTAATCTATGTTCTATCACATGGTGTTACCTCTCTTCCATCTTAGACCTCCTGTTTCTTCTCTGTGTTATCTGGGGTCTCCTGCATGCATAGATTCATCTCCTACTTCCTCTCTCTCTGCCTGGCAGTCCCACCTATACCTCCTGCCTAGCTAGCTATTGGCTGTTCAGTTCTTTATTAAACCAAATCACAGCAATATAGCTTCACACAGTGTACAAATATCCCACAACACATAAGTCAAGGCCTCTAACCTGGAGCAGGTAAATAGAGTCTCTAATTTGAGGTCTTTCAAGGAGGATGTTTTCTAAGGCTGAGTTGTTTGTTTTCCAGTATGGGAGGGTTGAAGCTAGGACTTATACGTTCTAGATTAGTACTCTACCACCACCACGACCTCCACCCCCTCGAACCCCCACCAGTGCTTGCTTACACTCTCCCCTCCTTGTAGATCTCGGAGACAAGATCTCAGTTGTTTTCAGAGTGTTGAACACTGAATGGTCTCTGAGTTCACTCAGGCCATTCTCAGACTCACTAAGTAGCACAGGCTTGCCTTGAACTCACAGTGATTCTCCTGTCCCAATCTCCCTAGCTGGGACTGCATTTCAGTAGTACACAAGCATGTCCATCTTTTCCATGACTTTTGAAGTCAAAGTATCTTACACAATTGTCTTGAGAAATGTTACATTGTATAGTTAGTTATATCACTAAAATAGGGTATTAGTAATGTTGTGAAACTTCATTAATTTGTCCCAGTGAGATGGGCTGTCATTCTTATTCAGTGAAAGGCCCAATTGACAAAATAGTTGTAAGGAAATGGAATATAAAGTAATCTGATGTTATTAACTGCTAGAAAGCTCCTTATATTTAATGACCTGTTCCCCTTAACAGGTCCAGAAGGGCTACTGGTAACTAGAACTTTCATTTTCTGAATGAAGCTCTGATTTTATGAAGCTAACAGAAATGGCCCTTTAAATTGTTTTGTTTACTAAGGGTCTTGCTGTGTAGGCCTCACTAGCCTGGAATACACAGTGTAGCCTGGGGCTGGCTGAGACTCATTGCAACCTTCCTGCTTCAGCCTATCTAGGATTAGAGTGTGACCCACAATGCCTGGCTCCCTCTAAACATTGTTACACTTATTTAGTGTGTGTGTAGGGGGGGCATGCGTCACAGCATGAGTGTGGCAGTGAGAAGACAACTTGCCAGAGTCTGTTCTCTCCTTCTACGATGTAGTTCCCTGGGATCAAACTCAGGTCTTCAGGCTTATAGTGAGGCGCCTTAACTCACTGAGCCATCTCTTGGGTACCTCACCTCCCTTACTACTGAACACAATTCCTGCTAATGTGCCATGTTCTTACTAGTGTGGCAACATGAAAAGAACACTATGCAACCAAGTTGGTGAGAGATTCAAGATTTTTTTCTTAATTGTTTTTCTTTCTGAGAAGATCATGAAGTTAATAAAGAGCCTAGACAGATCTCTGTGAGTTCGAGGCCAGCCTGGTCTACAAGAGCGAGTTCCAGGACAGGCACCAAAACTACACAGAGAAACCCTGTCTCGAAAAACCAAAAATAAATAAACAAACAAACAAACAAATAAATAAATAAATAAATAAATAAATGGCCTAGAACAAAATACTGTCCTTTTTTTAAAAAAATTAAGATGACGTTCTTAGTACATGAACAAGTAGGAAGAGTAAGAAAGAGAACTAGAGCCAGGTGGTGGCTCACACCTTTAATCCCAGCACTCAGGAGGCAGAGCCAGGTGGATCTCTGTGAGTTCAAGGCCAGCCTGGGCTACAGAGCAAGATCCAGGACAGGCTCCAAAACTACACAGAGAAACTCTGTCTCGAAAAAACAAACAAACAAAAATTGCCACTTACAACCTTCAACAACTTATATAATCCCCTCTGGGCCTCAGCTTCCTCATTTTAAGAATGAGCACTGGCTGTCTGTGCAGAGGATCTGGGTTCTATTCCCAGCATCCACATGGCACAACCATCTGTAACTCCAGTTCTAGGGAGTGCAACACCATTGTCTGGCCTCTGAAGGCACTGCATGGTGCACAGACAGACATGCATGAAATAAAAATAGTTTTAAATGAAGATAATATTTAAAGAGAACATTTTCAGTAGAAATTTATTATAAGTGATAAAGTGCTACATATGCCTCAGATAGTCTTGACTTCGTATCACATAGGATTAAAAACGACAACAACCCTTTGGTGTTCAGCTTCTACTATTTTGTTATTTGAAGCCATATACTGCCTCTAACCAATACACTTGTAAATGGTGTAAGTAGTACCTTGTTTATATTAGTCCATAAACACAGTTATTGTTATGAGACCAGCACGTATTTCCTTGACCTCCTTGCAGTAGAACCTCACTTTTCCGTTTTGAAGTCAACCTTGTCCAGAGTCTCAGATGTATGTGTTCACATGAGGTTAATACCACTCCCCACTAACTGTGGGTCCTGATGACTTACGTCAATTAATATACTCCACTTCCCAAGCAATGTCAATTGTTCGAGGCTGGGCATATATCCCAGACCTAAGGCAGTTAGTACATCCTCTTCTACTAGAAGGTTTGGACAAAACACATAACTAGAGAGGGAACGTAAGTGAATCTCGGGGCTCCTGCAAAGAGAATTGGGACCAAGATTCAATGTACTCAGCCAAGTATGGCACTCTGAGCAATGTTGCCACAATAAGGACAGTCCACTGAGAGGGTAAACTTGATACTTGGGGAAGGGGAGACCAAGAGAAGGTCAGAGAAATGGGACTGGTTCATAAATCTCTGTACCAAATCTTACCTTGGGAATTTCAAATCAGATTTTTTGAAACGTGTTTTGCAAAGTCAGTTGGGATGGGATGTCCTTTTGTTTGGAATTACAGAAATTGCTACACTTGTATGTGTAAGATCGTGCATGTGCACATGTGTAAACGAGGGTCAAAGTCAAACATTGGGTGTCTTAATCATTTCTCCATCTTATTATTTTCTAAAATGTCTTCTTTAGAGTGTGTGTGTGTGTGTGTGTGTGATGAGTGTGAGTGTTGTGAGTGCATGTGGTGACTGTAAGTGTGTGTGGTGAGTGTGTGGGGGCTTCCACGTGCCATGGTGCATGTGTAGAGATCAGAGGACAACTGCGTGGAGTTATTCTCCTTCCACCTTTATATGGGTTCCAGGGGTCAAACTCAAGTTGTCAGGCTTACACGGCAAGTGTCTTTACCTGTTAAGCCACCTCCCCAACCCTCCGTCTTATCTTTGGAGAGTGTCTCTCTCTGTCTCATCAGCACTGAGACTACAGGTGCACACCACTACACTATTACAAGAAATCCAGAGTCTTTTTAAAGGGTAAAGGGATGTATTAGGAAGGAAGACTCACTACAGAACAGACGTAGGGTCCTGGAAGGCCAGGGTACAGTCCCATGCTGTTCTTCTGCCCTAGTCCGTCCCAGCACCCAAGCCCACAAGAGTGGAAGAGAGCAGCATCCACACATCTCAGGTCTTAAGGGTAGCCCTGAGGCCACACCCCGGGGGCAGGTACTTCAAGGTGTAGGTAGGTAGGACAGTTACCTGCTACATCTCTAGGGGCGGTGCTTCAAGTGCTTCAAGGTCATAGCTAGAACAGATATGAGCTACACTGTATCAGGCTGTTTACATATGTGCTAGGAATCCAAACTCAGGTCCTCATGCTTGCATAGCAGCAAATACTTTACCAACTGAGCCATTTCTTTATCCTCAAAATCTATTTTTTAAACACATGGATTGCTTGTCTAAAAGGAAACTTCCTTAACTCTGATCGAGTACACCTATTTAATGAAAGCTACAGTTGAGCTCAATATAAATTTATGTCCAAATCACCTTTTCCAGGAGAAAAGTAAAAATCAGCAATGAAAATCCATAATCAATTTGAAATTGTATATATTCATTCAAATCTCTCTTTGAAAGGAGAGTGCCAGCCAGTTGAAAGTGTGGTTTTGTTTTTTGTAAACATGTCCAGGAGAACTCCATTAAGAATGGATGTGCATCTGGGTTTTAGAATGAACATTGGACCCAGAGGCAGCTACTGGAAACTAATGACGAATAGTAAAATAATATTTGCAGACAGTTGTCATGGCAGCTGGCTCATTTTGCACAAAATAGAATCCATTGCATTTTAGCAGGCTTTAGCAGAGGAAAACTGCTAGCCTGAAGACAGCCTTTAACTGAGTTTTTTTGTGTTTTGTTTTTAATCCATTCATTGATCTTGGTTTTATTATTGCACATAGCTTTCAGACTATACTCTAATTGTATTTTTAAATCCCAAATATTTTAAATCACTAATAAAAATACACATATGATTTGGGTTGAAGAACACCTGCACCACTCTTGAAATCTTTCCATCAGGCTATGGAGATCAGTTTAGCAGCAGGTTTGACTGTGTGCACAGTTGAATTCATGTGGACACTGGAACAAGGCAGTATGTGCTGAGGAAGTAGAGGGACCAGCATATTTCACTGGTTGCTTTCAGATGTTGCCCTTTAAGTCGTGCTCTATGGAACTGGGGAGTAGCCAATTTTTCTTGTGTCTACTTACATGGTCCTGGGGAGTGACCTTAGGAATTGGAGGTAGCTCAAGACAAGTGAGAAAGGGGGTGACAAAGTATTCGGGGATGATCTATTTCTAGAATGTCTGTTTATATATAATCTCATCTCATTGAATGTGATTGTAGATAATTTTAAAGATTATAAATAGCTAGTCTGGAGAGGAATATGATACAGAGTACTTCACTATTAAGACAGGCTCTTGCCTATCAATCACACTGTCTCCTATCCCATCTGCCTTTTTCTCTTTGCATTTCTTCTTTCAGATAAAGGACACATGACCCTAATTACTATAAAAATCAATTTATCATTCTAAATTAGGAAACCCATACAAGCCATTATCTTCCATTAACATCTTAGAACAAATTAGTCCTTTGAATTAACTAATGTTCTTTAAACTTCTTGAAATGGGCCATGTCCAAGACTTTAAAAAAGCCCTCCCACACCATCCAACACTGTGATCCAAGACATATTCCCCACATAAGCAGGGACACAAAACAGTCCATCAGCAGCTGGTGAGCAGATTAAAGACAGGGTCAAAGTGATATAGGAAACAGCTACCAGTGGGAAATGTGGGAATCATCAATCACTAGGGTTGGATTTTCCCTCATATAACTGAAACTCCTACTAAACAGTGAAATTACAAATTAGGGGGTTTTATTTTTCACCATACAACAAGGAGTCTGCTAGTAGGAAATGCAGCTGCTTTCCTTCTTTCAACCAAACCATATAGTTTTTTTCTTAATACTTGTCCACACATGATCACAACGGCCCATCCGCTACCAGCATGACATGCATATTCTGGACAGAATGAGAATGGCCACTTTTAGCAGGATTATGTTTTAGTTCACAGCGGTTCTCATACACCAAGGTTAATGTGCAGAACTAATGCAAAAATGGCACATGCCAATAGTTTACTTCCTTTTAAAGAAAATGTTTTGGACGCCCACAGTCCTCTGATTGGCCAGAATTATGTCACATCATCTCTCCCAGCTGTGAGGGACATAGGAAATCAAACTGTTTTAGTGAAACATTGCAAAATCAAAATTAAGCTGTGTAATGCCAAAATGAAACACAGCTTAGGGAATTTAAACATGGCCTGGTTTTCAAACCCTGCTCCTTTATTTACCAGCTGTGTGACTGAGTTGAGTTGCCCAGTTATTCTGTGCTTTAGTTTTCCCTCCTGGAAACCAGACATAATCGTTTTTTCCTAGGGCTGTTGTGAGAATTAAAGGAGTTAATTCACTCTCTGACCTCTGCCCCCTTCTCTCTCTCTCTCTCTCTCTCTCTCTCTCTCTCTCTCTCTCTCTCTCTCTCTCTCTCTCTCTCTCAATAAATAATGTTTTTTTCCAAAAAGAATGAATACAATTTATCTAGAGCAGGGTTTTTCAACTGTGACACTTCTGTCATTGAGGCCAAGTAAGTCCTTCTAGTGAGGAAATCTTCTGTGCTTTGGAGGATGTTGAACAGCATCCTTGCCCTTTATCCACTAGATGTTAACAGCATTCGTCTCCCAGTCATGACAAACAGAAGGATCCCGGGCATTAGCAAAAAGGCCTTATAAGACATCCCCTCCCCCACGGCATTTGAATTGTCACAACGAGGTGCTGAGGGTGGGTGCTGTAGTCATTCAGTGAATAGAGGCCAGGGATGCTACAAAACACATTAATGCTTATTACACAGTCCAGTCCGTGGGGCTGTGATGAGAAAACACTAAAGAAAGAAGTATATGAGACAGGGGCAGGTAGTCCTTGTAGTTCTCTTCACATTGTTTTCATTTTTTCTCTCTCCAGATTTGGGGAGGAGATACAAGTGGCATAGGGAGAGGAGACTGAAACTGTCTTGTGGGGGAGTGCCTTAGTTACTGTTCTATTGCTGCGAAGAGACACCATGATCAAGGCAACTCTTATAAAAGAAAGCATTTGACTGGGGACTTGTTTACAATTTTAGAGGGTTAGTTCATGATCATCATGGTGGGGAACAGACAGGCATGGCACTGGAGCAGTAGCTGAGAGCTTTACATCCTGATCCACAGGCAGCAGGCAGAGAGAGAGAGAGACAGAGAGAGACAGAGACAGAGAGAGACAGACAGGACAGACAGACAGACTAGTCCTGGTATGGGCTTTTGAAACCTCAAACCCCACACTCAGTGACACACCTCCTCCAACAAGGCCACACCTCCTAATCCTCCTCAAACAGGTCCACTAACTGGAGCCCAAGAATTCAAACATATGAGCCTATGGGGGCTGTTCTCATTCAAATCACCATAGGGAGGTAAAGAACAAATGCCAAAAATAGCCACCATGCTGGACTACAGGGCTCACTTGAGGTATGTAATAATGAGTTTAATATAAAACTACTCAGCCTGGGGTTATGTTTTTCTTGGACCAGAGGCAGTGTATCAAGTTGAATTGAAGAGATTCTACTTTTGTCAACAGTTTAAGGAAGCAGCCCAGTGTACACACCTGTAATCTCAACATGCTGGAGGCAGAGGCAGGTGTATCAATGCAAGTTCAAGGCCATCTGGTCTTCATGTCAAGTTCCAGGCCAACCATAGCTTTACAGCAAGACCCTGTCTCAAAAAATAAAAAAACAGCCAGGCATTGTGGCACATGACTTTAATCCAACCACTCAGTAGGCAGAGTCAGGTGGTCTCTGAGTTTGAGCCCAGCCTGGTCTACACAGCAAGTTTCAGGCTAGCCATATTTACATAGAGAGACCCAGTTTCAAAACACTAATAAAATGAAAACGTGTGTGTGTGTGTGTGTGTGTGTGTGTGTGTGTGTGTGTGTGTGTGTGTATACATGCATATATATTTGGAAGCAATGAAGCAGACAAGAAGTGATAAAAATGGCCAGAGAACCTGAGCTGAGTAAGAAGACAGATATAAGGGACTGTGGATAAACGAGACTCAAAAGCAACAAAAGTGTGTTACAGAAGGTAGTTTCAAGGTGTTTTGAACATGGTGAGCTAGAAGAAATAAGGTAAGCTCTGTTATGCTGTAGCAGTGATTTGCTTTCCCGACTAAATTCTCAGTTCTCATTAAGGACGGAGTGAGACAGTCTGCAAAGGCAATTGGATAAACTAGGCTTCCTAACTGGGGCTAGGGTTTCTTAAATGAAATTGCTTTCCATCAATAAAGCCAAACACTACGGAAGTAACACAAACCATTGCGGAATCAGGGAACTTCAAACAAACCTCTGAGGTAACTTCTAGTCTTCATTATTAATTTATTTACATATTTTTTCCTATATTTGTTCAGATACTTGTAAGTACACATGGGGGTGTCAGGTCTCACACATTTAACTTACAAAACTGAAACTCCAGGCAAAACTATCACCATTGGTGACCTCACCAAGTTAAAAGTCACAAGCAATTGTTTTAGAATGCTCATAGTTCCTACTTCTGAGAATCTCGTTTAAAAATTGCAAAAGAATAAAATATGCATCTCCACTTCCCTACTTCCACACAGAGAAAATACACAAGAGATCAAACCACTCTTAGGAGAACACGTAGCCTTTATGGACTTGATCCTTACACAGCCTCTTAAGCATCAATCAGCAGTGTGAGTACCAACCCAGCCCTACCACTCATCAGCTGCAAGGTCGTGGACAAGGCACTTCAATTCCTCTGCTTCAATTCCTCCAACTTAAAAATGGAGATAGTAATGCATGGCTACCTCACAGGGCTATCACCCAAGAAAAATGTGAGAGTCCTTTGTAAGCTATCTTGTACTTGGCTGACAATAGTCATTGTGACCACACTTTGAGAGGGACAGGGAGGGTCTTCCCTTCCAGTTAGAATGGAGAAAAGGAAGAGAAAACAATTCCTGCAAAGGCACAAATCTCTGTTGCATGCATTAGTGGAGCTCCGGCTTCATTTGTCCACAAAGTATAAGTATAGGGACGTGGCTAAAACTTGCACCTGGCAAATGACCCTTATAGACAAGGGCAGAGTTGGAAATCTGGGGCCAAAGCAAAGCATTCCCTAGAGATTCAACTAAAACACAACTGGTAGGTATAATTTTAGGGCCAATCCTTGGCCATCTTATTTTGAATTAATAGAGGGTTTGGAAATAGGTGGGTCATAGTCACCGAGGAGTAGGAAGAACGGCTTTTCTAAACTCATTCTTCAGCTGATGGCTGGCCACTCAAGACTATTTCATAGCTAACAACTAGGCATCAAGTACTCAAAAGGCCTCACAAAAATGTGTCAAAGAAAAGGCCGGCTGGAGTGGAGGACATAGCTCAGTTGGTACAGTGCTTGCCTAGTATACCTAAGGACCTCATAAAACTGGCCATGGTGGCATGGGCCTGTAACCATAGACCCCGGGAGGTAGAGGCAGGAGGATTGGAAATCATCCTTGGCTACACAGCCAGTTTGAGGGCAATCTGCACTACATGAGATCCAGCCTTAAAAAAACAACAAACTCAGATAATATCACTAACCGTAAGCTTGCCTTTAACTCGGTCTGTGAAGAAAAAAATGACTGTCTTCATTTTTCTGTCTGGAAAATAAAGCTGATATTTAGATTCACTGTGAAAGTAGAGATGTCTAGTCCAACCCTTGTATTTCATAAAGGAGATGAGAATTAGCATGTTGAACTGACCATTTTCTGTGTACAGCTGGTGAATAGCAACAAGGGGACTAAAACTCCACTCATCTCCACATTTATGTTCGGTCCACCCTCATTCCCACCCTGCCCCCTTTCCCCCCCTCATTGTTATCAGAAAAACAAGGGTGTTGTTTATAATCAGTATCCTATCTCCATTATCCTGCCAGCCTCAGAGGAAGATGTCGAGAGAAAGAACTACTGCCACTCCACAGGTCATGTCCACCAGGATGGCTAAAAACATCTTCAAATGGTTTTTAGTAGGTTTTCAAGTTTGAGGGTGGTGAGCAATCCTAGGATGGTGATGAAGATCCACTCAGAAGCCCTAAAGAAGGCAAAATGCACAAATAAGCAAACAACCCACCTGAGATGGGGATGGGGAGTCCCAAGATCTTAGATTCCTTGAAGCAGGGTCAGAGCGCTGGGTGTAAGGCTGTGTGGTCCCCATTCGAATTCTTCATAACCTAACAATCACGAAACAATCATTTTCATTTTGCACCAGGCCTCTCAAGTTATGTGATGTGGCTGGTGCTCTTTTCCTCTGTGACAACCACAAAGAGTTGGCCTGCATACAACCACTGCTTCTAGCCCTAGACAAGCGGGACCGGAGGAAAGCCCTGAGAATTTGATCCCCTTGGTGACTTCAGGAAGGGAATAATGTTGGGAAAGGTAAGGGGGCTGCAGCCTTGGACCGTTTCCAATCCTGGCAAGTCAGATGCCATCATAAACATGAGCCCAACCACACTCTGCAGTGCCTGATTCTTCAGCTTGGGCAGCTGCGTTCTGGCCTCATGCCCAGAGCTAAGAGCCTAGACGCTGCCTCCTGCGGCGGACTTTTTGATGACTTCAATCCGGTCGCTCTAAGTGGGAAAGGAAGACACAGCTGAGGATAGGTAAAACCCCACCCTTCGGAGGGCCTCGCCACTGCGGAGGGAAAGTTTGGAGTCAGGAAGTTAGAGGGACCCAGGTTTCAGGTGGCCGCGACGCTGGGGCCACAAGGTGGGCTATCTGCTAGAATGCCTGAGCCTAAGGGTCAAAATCTGGCTTTGAACTTCGCGCCTCTGAGGAGGGGCGGGGCTACGGCAAGAGGGCAGGGTTTCCTGTGGCGCCTCTGCGTGTGGCTGCACCCTCTGAAAAGGCTTGTAATCAAAGAAGTGGGCATGTGGGTTCCATAGTGTAGCGGTTATCACGTCTGCTTTACACGCAGAAGGTCCTGGGTTCGAGCCCCAGTGGAACCACAGTAGCGACTTAAATGTTTTTCATAAGTAGCCTGCATAAAATCGAAAACCGGAGACCATTTTTCTCTTTCATCTACCTATATTATTCCTAACAGCTTTATGTCGCAGCCTCTGTCGCCAGATCCGAGGAGTAACCCAGAGTGGAGGCAGGGCGGGTTGGAGTCAGCTGCTGTTTATCTCACCTCGGAGGTGCTCCGGGATACTTCACCAGGAGCGCCCCGCAGCAGCCTTTCTTCCTGAGCGAGAATAAGTTGACCGCCAAAACTTCCCACGAAAATATGTCAACAGAGCCACGCTTTGATTGCAGCTGACGTTTTTAAAGGTTGATTATGATTAAGTATTTAATATCTTATTAAACTCTTTAATATCTTATTCAGCTCTAAAATACAGAGCAAGAACAGTGTAGCTGGAGGGTTAGTGGAATGAATATTCCTCTTTTTAAATAAGAATTCATATACAGTTGAGAATAAGTGTCATGCTTTTAAGTTTATTAATTAAATGTAGTTTCTGACAATTTCATGCATGTATATAATGCATCCTGATTACTCTCACTCCCACCCATGTGTTGATTGATGATGAAATATTTCTCCAGTTCGTCTTTGCTCCCATTATTACAGTTCTGTTGCAGGGAGAACTTCTTTCGAGGGGGTGAAGTATGAGTGAAAGGTTTCTGGGGTCCTGGGGGTCCTGGGGGTCAAGGGTGAGATGATGGTAGCAGAGAACTAAACGGGAAAAGAGAAACTTTCAGTTGTTTGTTTGTTTTTGTTTTTTCTTGGCTTCTCCTACCCCCAGTTTTGATCATACAGTATATGAATTTACATCTTTTTCTAACTCAAAAAAAAGGTAATGTTATTTTCTGGTTAACAGTCAATTTACTCTTTTTAAAACCTCAACCATTAAAATGCACAGTTAGTTACTGTTAAGTATTCAAGTTGCTGTGAACTGATTTCCAGAAATTTTTCTTGCGAAACTGAATCTCTACATCCATTCACCTTGTTCCTCCCATCAACTTTATTTTTAATGGCCTATAATAATGGTAGCTGAGTAAGCCAGACATTGACCTAAGTACTTTGTCTTGTTTTGTCATGCTGAGAATCAAATGCATGCCCGTCCCCCATGTTCCTTCCAAACAAGGCTCTCCATCCTAAACTAAGATACACCTACAGCCTTACTACGTGTTTTGTGGCATCATCCCATTTCAACCTCAACAGAAATCTGTTAAGTAGCTATTATCATCGTCATTTTACAGACAGAAAATTTGCCTCGAGGTCACACCATTACAAGTGGCTGCTATGGGATTTCCTCACAGCTCAACTTGGGAATCTGTGCACTTAGCCAGCTTCCTAACCTTGGACGTTCTGATTATTTCCAGGTTGTCATTCTCATAAGTATCTCAACACTGCACATCCTTATGTAGAACTGAGCCGCCACCACCAAAATCAGTGTTTTCCTGAGTGAGCGGGTGTCAACATAGCACCGTGTTCTCCTGGGAGAAAATACTATGACACTTCCCTGCAAATAGAGTCTGTGAAACTGTTCAAGGTCACTCCTTAGAAAATGATGTCGGAGAAAGAATTAGGGACCCACGTCTGACTATAGTTTCCATTTCCTTCCATTACTCGTTTTACATTTAAAGGGACTAACACCAGTCTCTTCTTGCTAAACCAACCTTCAGGCCAACAGTATCTTCTGAGACTTCCTGTTGAGGCAGGGAACTATGCGGGTTAACTAGAGGGGGGCTGAGTGGAATAAGATGCTTAGTGGGGCCAGTGGCTCAAGTTAATCGCCTGCTCCTAGGCCAGCTCCCCACTTCAGTTAGGCAGAGCTGTGGCCAAGGACAAGGAGAAAATGCAACGCAAGATTGAAGGCTTCTTCTTATTACTTCTCTTTGGCTATGAAGGTATGTGCTATTCTGTCATTGACATTTATTAAATATTTAATAATGTGATTTAATAGAAAGTAGGTGAAAAATAGAAATACAAACTGAATAATAAAAATTATTGGATAACAACATGTAATTAGTTAACAGGTTATTAATTTTAAAAGTCATTTTTGTGTGGCTATGTTTGTCACTGTCTTGCTACTGGCTTCCTGGTTCCATGAGGAGCCTTCTAAAGTTCAAATGATGTTTATAATCCAACAGAAAGAAAGAAAGGCCTCAAAATCTGTATATATAAAACAAGTATAAATTGGGACAATTAATGAGAAATCGTGTATTCTTGGAAAGTTTAGGAGGCAAAGTTAGAGCAATTGTAGAATTTAATATTCTAAACCTGACTATTACTGAGGGTTAAGGATGAAGCTATTAATAGCTCTGCTGGGGCAAGGGTAAACGAGGACTGTCCCTGGCAAATCAGGACAAAGGGTCACCCTAGTTTAAATATGGATTAGCATAAGGCCAAGTACCACTGGAGTCTAATAGAAGTCTAATAAAATAATCCAAAGAGAGTCAATAAAGCCTAAATACTCAATATACTCTGTCACTTTTAAATTTCTAAATGTGGCCCCGGCAGCCATGATATACTTAAATAAGAACAGATTAAAGCCATGTCAATCAAATAAACTTTAAATTCTCTCTCAATCTTAGAAAGAATACTCTTTCATGCCTCTCTCAACTCTCAAGCACCCATCAATCCAGAATTCTTTTTAAAGTTCATACTTTCAAATACTAAAAATTGGTTGAAGGGCTGGGGATGGAACTCAGTGGTACAGTCCTGCCCAGTCTTCATGAGTCCCTGGGTTCAATCCCCAGAAGTACTATAAAGCAATCAAACAAAAGCCCTATTTCATCCTTTTCCTGGGGTAGCTACACATACTTGCAATCCTAGTACTGGGCGAACTAAAGCAGGAAGCTACTTAAGTTTGAGGCCAGCCTGGGCAACCGAGACCCTGTCTCAAAACAGGGAGGGAGTCTAGACTATATAGGAAGGTCCTGTCTGGGAGCGAGGGAGCGAGGGAGGGAGGGAGGGAGGGAGGGAGGGAGGGAGGAAGCAAGGAAGGAAGTTGGTTGAATTACTTTTTGTGGACATTGTGTGTTTATGAGTGTTAGAGGGAAGAGAAGGCCTCACTCCCCTGCAAATGACTTGTCAGTCAGACAAGATGAATACACATAAGGGTCAGAATTCCTGGCTTATACCATTCTCCTCTGTTTTCTCCAAATATAAATACACAAATATAATATATATATTATATTAAAGTACCCATTTTCATGAACTATCAATCTTGTGACTTTCATTATCTAGTTGTATTTCTAGTGTTTGGAAAGACTTATGAAAATAAAATCCCAAGGTCATACTACAAACCCTAAAATATAGGGCTTTTTTTCTTTAATTTTTGTTGTTGTTATTTGGGGGCAGGGTCCCATACAGAAGCCCAAGCTAGCCTTCAACTCACTATGTAGTCGAGGCTGGGTGTGACTTCATAGCAATCAGCCTGCTTCTACCTCCGGAGTGCTAAGATTACAGGCGTGAGCCACCACACCCAATTTCTAAGATGTTTTTTAAGGAGGGTTCATGCAACCAGTTGTCAGAATTCCATCCTTGCCCTTTGCAATTAAGAGTCAGAAATTTGTGCCTTTTATTTATTTATTTATTTATTTATTTATTCATTCATTCATTCATTCATTCATTCACTTATTTATTCATTCATTTATTTATTTGGTTGGGCATGGAGATGGAGCCCGGAGCCCCAGGCATGCTAAACAATGGCTCTATCCCTGAGATATATAGCCCATTTTTCCCATGAACTTTCCCAGGATTTTTGATATTTTCTGTTTTTGTTGCTTCTCTTTTGTTCCTTGTACTTTTCTCACACAAAAAAGCTCTAAGCAAAGTCTTTGATCCAGACACCCCTGTTTCTCAGACAGGAATTCCCAGTGCTCACACTTAATTTCTCTTACAGACAAGCTGGCGTTGAGATTCATTTGTTCACTACTTTGTTCTTTCAAGAGCCTTTTGTCTGGGGTTGGAGAGCAGCTTAGTCTGTGAAGTGCTTACAGCTCATGCACCAAGGGTTCGATCCCCAGAACCCTTGTTAAAAAAAATCCAGGCATGGGAACTAAAAAGATGGCTTAGCAGTTAAGAGCACTTGTTGGAGAGGACCTAAGCTTAGTTCCCAGTGCCTTATAACTCCAGTTCCAGGGGCCCAGACAGCCTCTTCTAACCTCATCCGTCACCAGGCATGATGCATTTGTATGCAGGTAAAACACTAATACACATAAAATGAAAAATAAATAAGTAAAAAAAAAGCCAAACATAGTAATACATGCTTCTAATCTCAATGCTTGAGCCTTGCTGGCCTGCCAGCCTAGCCTACTGGGGGAGCTCCAGGCAACCCTGGAGAGTCCCTGTTTCAAAAAATGGGGTGGAAAGTAAAAGATGGCCCCTGAGGAATGACATCCACAATTGTCCTCTGGCCTCCACAGGTATAACACAAACCCATGTCTGAATATCTGTAACAGGGTAAACAGAACTTGGCACTCAGAATCAGAATAGGTCCCCTTCTCTGACAACGCTGCTCATTGGCCCTCCCTGCCTGTCTAAGTTACTTTTCTATTGCTGTGTTAATGCACCATGACCAACGCAACTTATAGAAGAGCCTCCTAAACCTTCCCAAACAGTTCCATCAACTGGGAACCAAGTATTCAAATATATAAGCCTGTGGGGGCCATTCTCATTCAAATCAGTACACTGCCCCATGGGTAGAAGTCTTCTAAATGTCTACGTGTGTGTGTGTGTGTATGTGTGTGTGTGTGTGTGTGTGTGTGTGTGTGTGTGTGTGTGTGTGTGTGTGTGTGTCCCAGTGATCGGATCCTCCTGTGTATGTGTGAATCCCAGTGAGCTGATCCTCCTGTGTGTGTGTGTGTGTGTGTGTGTGTGTGTGTGAGAGAGAGAGAGAGAGAGAGAGAGAGAGAGAGAGAGAGAGAGAGAGAGAGAGTCCCAGTGAGCTGATCCTCCTGTGTGTTTATGTGTGAGTCCCAGTGAGTTGATCCTCCTGTGTGTTTGTGTTTGTGTGTGTGTGTGTGTGTGTGTGTGTGTGTGTGTGTCCCAGTGATTTATCCCCACAGCACTAGTGTTGCAGGCCCAGCTTTTTACATAGGTACAAGGATCCAAACTGCAGTCCTCATAGCTGCACAGCAAATGCTCTTAACCAGGAGCCATTTCTTTAGTCCCTAATGCATCTTTAAAGTAGACTCACCCTCTCATGATCAGTAACAAAAGGCAAACTGTTGAAAGCAGAAAAGGACAGGACTTTGTCCTGTTCTACAATTTACTAATCCTGGTGCATGGCTGAGGAGCTCCAGATATGTCCACAAAGACCATAGATAGCATCTGTCCAAGTAGAAGGGTTGAGTGGGGAATGTTGGGAAGTATACATTTTCTTGCCCACCTAACCCAGGCCTTCCACCCCTTACCCCACTTAGAAGAAAATAAGACAACCCCAAATGGACAGTGTGACCTGGTGGCCTTCTGTGCACTCTACCCAGAGCCAACATGGATATTGTGGGAAACAGGGAAAATACAGGACACAATGACTGCACTTACTCAGTTTATAGTCCAGATGGAGACATAAGCCAACACACATGGGAAAGACATGTTCCATTGGACAGTGGGAACCCAAGCACAAAGGTTATTTGGCTCATTTATTCTTTGCTGTTTCTATTCTTTGGTGACAGCAGCTTCTTATTATTGTGAAATAAGATCAGTGGACGGGCTTCGTTTCTGCACTGGAAGAAGATTCTTTTGGGAACACACATGTGATCACATTAAGACAACCACTGATGTCATAGAACTAAGTTGGGGTCCGATTTATCTTCTACTGTGCATTGTGGACCCTATGCTCTTCATGATTATTAAAATATCCATCCTATTAAAATGTGTTAGTCCATTCTTTGGTTATATTTATTGTACAAAGGCAGAGGGAGCTATCTAGCTCCATTTTACAGGTAACTGTCCCTTTTGCAGGTGTAACAGCCATCAGGCATTGCAGATCTTTGTAAAAAGCAAGTTTTTTAAAGATTTATTTTTAATTATGTGTATGGGGAGCAGTACGTGCATCTGCAGATGCCTGTGGAGGCCAGAGGCATCGGATCACCTGGAGCTGGAGTTCCAGGCAGCTATGAGCCACCAGACATAGGTGCTAAGAATAGAGTGTGGGTTCCTGCAAAAGCAACCTCTTAACCTCTGAGTCATCTCTCCAGCCAAAAGCAACTTTTTTTGAGATGTGGTTTATGTGCCATTTAATTCACCCACTTAAAGGGTACAACTCAATAGTTTTTAATAGACTTACAGGTTTATGGCACGTAAGATCTAATTTTAGAACCTTTTCATCACTACAGATGTTAAATAAATACTCACTCCCTCTTCTCCCCACCCCCGAGTCCCAGCCCCAGCCCCTGGAATCCACAAATTCCCTTTCTGTCTATAGATTTGCCTCTTCTAGACTTTACACTGAAATGGTATTGCACGACATGTGGTCTTTTGTCTTTTTGCTTGCTGTGTGCCTGTGAGGTTCATCTGTGTTGAAGCATGAAAGGATAACAGATTTACCCATGAATATGCCTGTCGCCTAAAATAGCAACACTTTCACACCAGAAGCAATTTCCTTCTTTCTTCTTCCCAAGAGGGACATTATTGCAGCCTGCTGCTTTTCTCCTGTGTCTTTATTCGTGTTTCTAAAGTAAATTAAGGGGCTGGTTGCTTTTTTTTAATCATTCATAGTTTTATGCCTTTCTCCACTGCTTTGTCTGTTTCTATGGGAGTGAATACGGTGATTGGGTATCACCAAATACGAATTTGGTGATACCCAATCAAAAAGAGCAAAATGATTTCTCTGTGTCTCTAATGTACACCTTTTCTCTTGGGCTTGCAAGGTCCAGAGGTGTGCAGAGAAATAAGCATGCCTTGATTTACTTTTTTTTGTTGTGGTGGTAACAAGGGTTTCACTAAAAAGGGCACACTAGCCCATATTGCACACATCTAGGATGAACACGTGGCAGACATCACCTTTAATCATGTGCTGGGGGCATGAGAACAACCAGAGTGGGCTGAAAAAGATGCAGCTAGCTACATGATAGAAATCGTTGATGCATTTTCTTCTAAAGGCTGCCTCCCTCCCTTTCTCTCTTTCCAAACAATGTTATATTCTGCTCGACAATGTAGACAAAAAGAAAAAAGCCTTGTGCTTTGATTCCCCAGTTGTTTTGGTGATTAAATCATTTGGGGGGAACTGCACAGCTACTTTCGTTCCTTGCTCCCTTGGTGACAGCATTTTCTGTAAAATGCCTGCTGTTCCTTCTTTCTCTGCTCATTTTCATAGGAATCTGGCACCTTAGAATCCCAGACTGCCTGCAGACAAATGCTTGCTAAGAAGGGGAGCCAGTGGGTGGGGGAACCTGCAAGAAATCAGCCCCCAATTCAATGAACCATGGGAATACACCATGCCTGCCTAGTGGCTAGGTCCCACCCCTACCCCTCCAGGCATAAGGAAGGATGCAGAAGTCCCTGAAGGACATTTGCTGAACCTCTTGTGAACTGTGGGTTGGCTCACCTGAAATTTAGTAGCTGTTCTTCAGTGACAGATTTGGGCTTTGATTCTCTCTTTTATCTCTCCACAAAAGTCTTGGCAAACTGACATTTGTGCAACCAGCAGGACTTCTGGGAAGCTGTCTCTTAGCTATCCCAGCTTCATTTGAGGGTGGGAGGTAGGGCACAGTGCCTGCTGATTGACAACCCCTAAGTCAGACAGGTGCTAACAGCTCATTCTCTGGTGCTAGGGACACAGCTCAGTGGTCTCATATAGCTCAAGCTGGCTGCAGGCTGGTTTTGAATTCACTATGAAGCAGGGATGGCCCTGAGCGTCTTGGCCTTCCTACTTCCATCTCTCAAGTGCTGGGATTATGGGAGTGAGTGCCACCATGTCCTGTTTATGTGGTGCTGGGGATCAAATCCAAGAGGTCTCTAGCTTTCTGGGACCTCATATTCAAGCACTTATTCCATTGATGAAGGCAGACAGCCTAATCACAGCTCCGGAGTGATTTAATCACCTCCCAAATCCTCCATCTCCTGATGCTATCTTATTGGTGAACAGATTTCAACATAGGAATTGAGCAGGGGGGAGGCAAATCCAAACAATTAGAACACAATGAGCACTACGGTAAACGCCTGCAAAAATGGCCTTCTTCACAAACCCAGCTGCATGTCTGTAATCTCAGCACTCAGGAGGTAGATGCTGGGTAATTAAGACTTCAAGGCCAGCCTTGGTTACACAGTTAAGTTTGATACTAGCCTGGGCTATATGAGATCCCACATCAAAAAACCCAACACAGAAACAACAAAAAATGGCGTTCCTCCACTTCCACTGCTACCCTAGAGGGTCAATTCTGCCTGTACCAGGTGACTAACAGTGGAGGACTTGAAGACCTGGAAGGAGATACACCATAGGGCACTGCCCATGGTGTGTGCTTTGATGCTGAGGTTGTAATGGAAATCTTGAATCCAGTAAGATTCAAGGCCAGCAGCTTCACTGCAGCCACCACATTGCTAGCTCTTCTAGGACCTTGTTCCACTGTAGCAAACTTATGATGCTTCAGTGCCAGACTCACAGTGAGTGCACCAATGTGACCACAGAACAAGAAACTACGTATTCGTTAACTGGTAGCTTTTATAAACATGATGAAAAAAATGAGTGTCTACTCTCAAGCTCTAAGTTTTCCATAGACATCAGATTCTGTTGTTAAATAGCAAAGAGGATAATGGAGGAGTGTCTAGTTCCCACTGTCTACACTCAGGGTTGTTTTTTAATTTTACAGTAGGTATGTATTGTTTTCTAGTCAGAACAGAAATAAAGGGATTTGTTTTGTTGAAAAGAAGTGGGGCTTTGGCACCAACGAGGAGAAAATGAACATATTTTACTTATTCCTTCTAAGGTTCATGGCTGAGACTTCTTATGACAAATGACAGATTAATAAAAGCATGCAAATTTAGGCTGATGAGAGAGCTCAGCTGACAAAGTTCCTGACATGCAAGTATGAAGATCTCTGTTCAATCCCCAGAAGTCAAATAAGAAATCTGGGCACAGTGTGGAAGAGGAGACAGAAGGCTCCCTGGGGCTTACTGAACAGCTAACCCAGCCTATATGTCCATTTCCAGACCACCAAGGGAACGTATCTCAAAAAATATAAAAAGTAGATGGCTCCTGAGGAACATCTGAAGCTATCCTTTACGTTCACAGGCACATGCACAGTACATACAGGAACACACACAAGCATGCAAATTTACTTATTAAGTTGAGTGGGGGAAGAACACTTATTCACTGTTGGTGGCTGTGTAAACTGGTGTAGCTACTATAGAAATCAGTGTAGAGGTCCCCCCCCCCAAATAAACCCTTAAACTAGAACTACAATATGATCCAGGTCTACCACTCCTTTTACCCAAGGGATTCTAAGTCAACCTGTGACAGAGAAACCATATACAAGTAGGTGGTGCATGACTTTAATCCCAGCACTTGGGAGGCAGAGGCAGTTGGATCTCTGTGAGTTTGAGGCCAGTCTGGTCTACAAAACTAGTTCCAGGACAGCCATGGCTATAGTGAGATCCTGTCTCAAAGTGAAACCATGACATTTACAAGAAAATGAATGGAACTGGAAATCATTATGTTAAGCAAAGTAAGTCAGACTCAGAAAGACAAATACTGCATGTCTTCTTTCATAGGAAAGGCTGAGAAGAAAAAGAGAGATATTGGATGGGGATAATGTAGAGGCCCACAAAGGTTTCCTAGTGAGAGCTGAGCTTGCCTTACCCACCAGAGCTGCATTAGAGGATTGCTTGACTATGTGCATGGTTTCTAGGTGATTGGAAGGGTCTACACTTGGCTGTGCTAGGGGGAGGTCTTTTGCTCCACCCCTTGGCATTTCTATAAATAGCTCTTTAGAAGAGACAGGAAGGATAAGGACCCAGGCCCTCCCGAGGCTATCCTGTGTTTCTGTTTCTCTATCCTCTATCCTTCTATCTAAATCTCCTATCCCTCTCTCCTCAAGAGTACCCTGAGGTAAAATGTGGGAGCCAGTCTCCCAGCTGGGGTCCCACCAGATAACAGTATATATGTGACAGGAAAGCAGAAGAGGAGTTAGTTATTGGAGGGTAGTAAGGGGACCAGGGGTATGAGGGGAGCAGAAAGTATGAGAAGGGAGTGAAGGAGGAGGGCCAAAAAAAATGTATGGGGCTAGCTAGGTGTGTTGGTGCATGCCATTAATCCCAGCACTTCAGAGATAGAGACAGAGAGAGCTCTGTGAGTTCAAGGGCAGCTTGGTCTACACAATGAGTTCCAAGTTTGCCATGGCTACATAGTGAGACCCTGTCTCAGAGAGGATGGCTGGGGAGGGATGCTAATGCTTACAGTTTACTTTAGCCCCCATAGCTGAAGGACTCAAACCTGTTCTTGCTAAATTCGCACTTTCCATGTCCCCAGATTACTTGTATGGAATTCATATTTTATTTGGTTTAGTATCTCTTGTATACTATAGACAAACCTCAAGAAGACCTTCTAATAGCCCAACCCAAAATAACCATTTGGTTGTTGTTTTACTTATTTTTTTTATGTGTGTAGGTGTTTTGTCTGAATGTATGTCTGTGTGCCACTTATGTGCCTGGTACACTCAGAGGCCAGAAGAGGGCATAGGGTCTCCTGGGACAAGTTATAGATGGTTGTGAGCCACCATGTGGGTGCTGGGAATTGAACCTGGGTCCTCTGGAAGAGTGCCCAGTGTTCTTTTTTTTTTTTTTCTTTTTTTTTTGGTTTTTCGAGACAGGGTTTCTCTGTGTAGCTTTGCGCCTTTTCCTGGAACTCACTTGGTAGCCCAGGCTGGCCTCGAACTCACAGAGATCCGCCTGGCTCTGCCTCCCGAGTGCTGGGATTAAAGGCGTGCGCCACCACCGCCCGGCCCAGTGTTCTTAATTCTGCTCCCAGTTGTTTGTTTATGAGACAGGATTTTGGTAGGTAGAGCAGGCTGGTTTTCAACTTCCTTTTTCAATGAGACAGGGTCTCCTGTGTCCCAGGCTTGCCTCAGACTTACCTACCATGCAGCTGAAGATGACTTTAGACCCCAGAGCCTCCTGCCTCTTCCTCTTGGAGTGCTGAGATTACAGTCATGTGCCACCACGCCAGACTTTTCTTAACATGAATGTGGCACAGTGAGGGAACTGGGAATCAATCCCTGGGTAGTCTGTTTAGGCAGACACTGGAGGGAGGAGGAGGTGGAGGGGAGGAAAGGCAGCAGCAAGAGGAGGAGGAGAAGGAGGAGGAGGAGGAAGAGGAGGAGGAGGAGGAGACAAAGGTGGAGGAGGAAGACTTAATCAGTAAAAGAAAAAGGTAAAAAGAAAAGGGAAATAGAGAAGAGGTTCTCAACCTGTGGATCGTGATCCCTTTGGGAGTTGAACAAACCTTTCACAGCGGTCACCTAAGACCATCAGAAAACACAGATATTTACATCATGACAGTAGCTAAATTAGTTATGAAGTAGCAACAAAAATAATTTTATGGTTGGGGTCACCACAACATGGGGAAGTGTATCAAAGGGTCGCAGCATTAGGAAGGTTGAGAACCACTGGTTTAGAGAGTAAACTCCCCAATGTATTTTTTAATGATGTAACTTCATTATTTATTGTGCATACATGCCACATTTTCTTTCTCCATTTCTTTGTTGATAGCCATTTAGACTGGTTCCATATCGTGAATACTGTAACTAGTGCTCAATAAAAGTGGGTGTGCAAGTGTCTGTGGTATATGGGGTGACCAGCTGCCTCAGGATCCTGCTACCACAGCTCTGCTGCTCTTACCACCACTACACCTTGTGTGCCATGATAAACTGCACCCTCGAACTATTAGCCCAAAGAAAGCTTTCCTTAAGGCGCTTTCTACAGGAGTTTTGTCACAACAGTGAGAAAGGAGCAAATGCAGATCATTTTGTTCAATGACAGGTCTATACCACTAAAGAAGAAGAATCAAAATTTCCTCCTGTCCCATATGTCTCCTGAGACCGTGTTGATTCTGATTCACCGTTTAATTCCCGACACCAAATGTATGTTTTAAAATGCACACAGAAAACTGTCTGAAGGGCTGGGGATGTAGTTCAGTTGGTAGAATGCTTGCCTAGCTTGAATGAATTAAATCTCCAGGACCACATAAACCAGGTCTGGGGGTGCATGCCTTTAATCCAAGCAAAGGGAGGGTGGAAGCAAGAAGATCAAGATTGCAATGTCATTCTTGGCAAAAGAGCAAATTGGAGGTAAGTCATGCCACGTGATACATGCGACTCCGTCTTTCAAAAAAATGAATGAAGAGAGGGAGAAGGAGGAAGAGGAGGAGGAGGGTGGCTGAAGGGGATGGGGATGTAATTCAGTGGTAGATTGGAGGCTTAGCATGTTCCAGGCTCTGGGTTCCACAAAACAAACCAAGCAAACAAAACTGACTGGAGGCAGCTGAGGAGTGAGCAAGGTGGCCTGCCCCAGGGAAGAGCAGTCCAGTGTCAAACAGTCGGCCCTGAAAGCATACATATGAATAACATCATACAGAGCAAACAGGTTGGTTATATTTAGGAATGTATATGTATATATACACATCTATGCACACAATAACAATTAGTGAAAAAGAGACCATGAATTTGAAGGAGAGTGGGGAGGGGTATATGAGAGGGTTTGAAGAGAGGAAAGGGAAGGGAGAAATGATGTAATTGTATTATCATCTTAAAAATAAAAACAAATTTAAAAAGGCTTTTCTGACAGAAAAGAGGGGACTGGAGAGCTGTATATTGGGATACTAATGGTGTTGACAATGGCCATGAGAAATAAGGTGTGCTGGGGCTCTTAGACGGCTCTGCAGGTAAGGCCAAGGCCGATGGGCAGAGTGTAGTCCTTGGAATCCACACGGCAGTAGGAGAGAAGCAGCCTTCTGCAAGTTTTCCCATCTTTACACCGGTGCAAAGGTCCCCTTACTCCCCTACACATAAATACATTAATAAACAAACAAATAAACAAGTGTGGTTTACAGAAGAAAGGTCTATCGTGTCCTGCTTTATTGATGTATTTTCCATAATTCTACAAGGAACGACAATAATAATTGCCCTCCTTTTCTTACCTCATCTCCCAGCATCTGTGGAAGTTTCTTCTGGTGGACGTGCCCTCAACCAGAATGAGCTTCTAACCTTTCATGGTGTTGTTTTCATTTTGCTTTTCCATGCAATTAATGATTCTGTGGAATTTCTATCTTTCTTTCCTTAATTTCATTTTTCTTCTCCTGTTCTTTTGCTCAGCCACATTGGGATTATCATCGACAGAGGTATGTTACAGTAAAGAGGCTGGATTTTCCATCATCATTATTGCCTTTGAAGTAAAACTAATGGATGAGTCCAGCACTATTTGGGAGAGAGTGCGGGGGTGAAACCTAGGGCCTTGTGCATGCTAAGAAAGTGATTTGCATTGAGCTACATACACCTGAAGCCTGGGAGGTTTTTTCAAATGTATATTATTTTGTGTGTGGGGTGTGAGGGGTGTGTACATGACTGTAAAGGTGTGCACACCTGTGCACATGCATTTGAAGGTGAGGGGAAGACTTTGGATGTCGTCCTCTATTGTTCTAGCCCTCATTACCTTGAGACAGGTGCTCTCACTAAACTGGAAGCTTTCTTTTTTGGCTGGGTGGGCTGGCCATGAGCTACCTAAATCACCTGCCTCTATCCCCTAAATGGAGCTACAGGCATATGCAGCCACACCCAGCTTTCTACCTGGGGGCTGCATATTTGAACTCAGGTTGTCCTCATATTTGCACAGCCGAATCCTCTTACCCTCAGAGGCATCTTTCCAGCCCCTTTTCAAAGGTATTTTTTAAAAAGTTTTAGACTGAGATTAGGCCTATCATTCAGCACTCAGTGATCAGAGACACTCAAGGCTAGCCTGGTTACACATTGGGTTCCTGGCCAGCCTGGGCTACAAAGTGAGACCCTGACTCAAAAAGAAAATAGAAAAGAGAAGAATAAAGAAAGAAGAGAAAAGAAAAAAGGAAAAGAAAGGAAGGAAGGAAGGGTGAGGGTGGGGGAGCAGTGAGGAGCATAACTCAGGTGTCAGAGTGCTTCTCTAGCATCCATGGTCCAGTACTACATTAAACTGGATGTGGTGGTACATGTCTGTAATCCCAGAACTCTAGAGGTAGAAGTGGGGTGTCAAGGTCTTCTTTGACTACAGAGAGAGTTCAAGGCCAGCCTGGAATATGTGAGAACCTATTTCAAGGAAATAAAAACAAAAACAAACCCAAAAATCTAAAAAAAACACCCACCCAGACCTATTTTAGGTACCTTTGCTCATGCTAGGCAATGATTTAACACTTAGTTACACCCCTAGTAAGATTGGGGGGCTTCTTTGTTCTTGGGATAGGATTTTTCTATGTAGCACAGATACCATACCCAGTTGGGTTGGCCTCTGTTTTGCTGTTGTTATTGTTCCTTTTTTTTTTGTTTTTTTGTTTTTTTTGTTTTTCGAGACAGGGTTTCTCTGTGTAGCTTTGCGCCTTTCCTGAAACTCACTTGGTAGCCCAGGCTGGCCTCGAACTCACAGAGATCCGCCTGGCTCTGCCTCCCGAGTGCTGGGATTAAAGGCGTGCACCACCACCGCCTGGCAAGGACAGCAGATGGAATTCCTGAGAAAGACACCCAAAGGTGTTCTCTAGCCACCACACATATGAATATCCAAGCACACGTGCACCTGAACATGTACACATGCACAAACACATTTAAAAAAAGTAATATAGAGCTGGGGTGTACCTTAGTTGGTAGAATGTTTGCTTAGCATGCATGAAGAAGGTCTTGACTTGATCCTAAGCACCATATAAACTGGACAAGGCATCCATCTATAAACCCAGCACTCACAGGTAGAGATAGGAGGATCGGGAGTTCAAGGTCATCTTCTGCTATGTAGTGAGTTTAAAGTCAGCCTGTGATACATGAGAGAGACCCTGTCTAAAAACAGCAGCAGCAGCCACAACCCAAGTAACACAGAATCAAAGATGAGTGGCCACTGTGTGTGTTCAGAGGCACACACTGTCAGGAGTGAGTCTGACCTTTGCAAACAAACTTCTTGTGGTGCACTGGCCATTTGTCTTTGACTATGACGTTTGTGACTTGTGCCACTCTGGCTATCTGCAGGATGAGGTCGAGGACCCCTGGTACCACAAAGCATGCAAGTGTGATTGTCAGGGAGGGGCCAATGCTCTGTGGTCGGCGGGAGCTGCCTCTTTAGACTGCATTCCAGGTGAGTGGCTCAGCACCTGAGCGTTCCTCCTCCCCGAACCCAGTCCCTCTGCTCTGCTTGTGTTTTCTCTCATGCTCACTTGTCAGCTTCGAATCTCACACTGGCCCCTGCTTCAACATGCTCCTTCCCTTCCTGGCTTGCCTGAGATGGTCAGGTGAGACCCAACTGTCAATGCAATCTGAAAATAACTCAGAGTTGGGGGAGTCCTCGTCTTATGGGTATCAGAGGAAGGGGCGGGTTCTATGTCCTGTGATTGATGAGTAGTCCATTGTATGTACTTGGAATCAGGCTGTCTCCAAATTAGCTATGACAGTAGGGAGAGTAAGAATCTGGAAAAACAGGTTGCTTCAGTTCTAGAAACCAAATTACTATTGTTTCATGGATTGTCAGAGTTCAGCTAAAATAGAGGGGCTCTACAAATGGTATGGTCCTGGCTGACACTTAATTCTGCCATTGTGGGTTTGGAAGTAGCCACAGGCATTATGTAAACACATAAGCATGGCTGTGTCCCAATAACATTTTATAATAAAGCAGACAGTGGTGAACCCAGGCATGGTGGTACAAGCCTGTGATCCCAGCACTTGGGAGGCAGAGGCAGGAGGGTCATGAGTTTGAGACCAGCCTGGGCTTCAATAGTGAGACACTGTCACTAACAAATGGGTGATGAGTCAAACTTGGTTTAGAGGTTACAGTTTGGTGACTCTGCTCTGTGGGGCTGTTAGGAGGAATAAATAGGACAAGGCATCATTGTGTTGAACTTGGCCAACTGCAGCCTTTAATAGACATTGGTTCTTTTGTTTTGTTGCCTCCTAGGAGTTCACACTGAGAAATTAGGGCAGACTTGCAGAGGCTTGCACTGTCCCTGCAAATATTTGCAAGGCTTAATCCTTTCCATGGCCCAGGGCCAATTGTGCATGAAGCTGGCCTGGCCATCCCTCTTCTGGTTATGACAGTGCCCTTCCATCTGGTTTTCTCAACAGAAACTTAGTCTCTACAGAGAACTGTGAGGTCAGGAAGGGGAACTGGGGGACAGGAAGGCTGTTCAGTGAAACTGGGATTTTCCTCAGGGATGTTGTCCCATTATGTTTGGTGGCAGGGACTCCTGCAGCTGTTGAATGTTGTTGTGATCTGCCCAGGCTTAAAGGACCTTCTCTATCTGGCCAATGACTTTAACCACACACCTACTGTGTGCTGGGCACTGATAGGAAGCCAGGAACCAAGGCTTTGGCTCCACCATGGTGAGATTTACCATTTGGTGGAAATGGATATTCTTTTCTGCTGTGAATGGGGAGATATGCCTCCTCCTGATGGATGATCCTCTAATCCAGTGGTTCTCAACCCTCCTAATGCTGCAACCCTTTAATACGGTTCCTCACGTTGTGGTGACCACCCCCCCAACCATAACATTATTTTCGTTGCTACTTCCAAACTGTAATTTTGCTACTGCTCTGAATCAGAATGTAAACATCTGATATGCGACCCCGTGAAAGGGTTGTTTGATTCCCCAGATGGGTTGAGACCCACAGGTTGAGTAGCACTTGACTAACCCCACCTGCCGCAGCACTCTCCATTCTTGCGCCCGAAGGGGGAGAATCACACTGGGGCACAGATAAAGGTGCCAGTGGTCACTAGCAAGCCAAAGGATGTTAGAGGGTGAGGAAGCAAAGCAGAAAGGGAGTCCACCCTCCAGAACCTCCTGCGGTGACAAAGGGCTGTTTCTATTGTCTAGTCTTCTAAGTCTGGGTCTACCATTTTCTTGCCCTTGCCAACCCTTGGGGGCAGCGTGAGGTAGTCCTTTTCCTGCAATAAAGAGTTCAGTCTGCTACACTTAGATGCAGTAATATGTATAAAAGTATAACCACCCATAAAGTGAGAAGCTGACTCAGGAAAGAGCTTTTGCTGGAAGCTGGCTGGAGCCTGTTGTTTCCCTCAGAACCCTGCCCCTTCCTTCTCTTATCTGGTCAGCCTGACTGTCACACACACACACACACACACACACACACACACACACACACACACGCTGCTGTCAGCACTCTTACTTTCTCGTTGGGACTGACCTCTCCATTTTGAGCCTACCATCTGTAGAGACATGAGATCTAATGGAATTTCACTCTTAAGAAGCTTCTTGGAAAGTAGGCAGAGGGCTGGGGATGTAGCTCTGTTGTCAGAGTGCCTGCCTAGCACATGCAGAGCCCCGGGTTCCATCTTTGGGCTCATGATCCCAGCACTCTGGAGGTGGAGGCAGGAGGACTGTTACTTCAAGATCACACTCAGTGCTACAGAGGGAGTTTGAAGGCAGCCTGGATTACGTAAGACACTGTCAGAAATAAATGAAGAGGACCAGTGGCTAAGGTGCCTGCTGACCGGACTTACACGATGGAAGGAGAGGGAGACTGCTTCAAGTTGTCCTCTGACCTCCACATATGCACTGATTTCCACATGTGTGCTGTGGTGCACTCTCCCTCCTGCCCCCCCCCAAATAAATAAATATATTAAAAATACAGAAGAAAAAAACCAGAAAAGAAATTGGACAGGGTCTGTTTATGGAGATCGGCTTTATTAAGTCAATCAACTGAGGAGCTGAGAAGGTCCTGCTTTGGCTATTTGGTCCCTTATGGAGTTGCCATGAACTTGAGGTTCTAACATGATACTGTATCTTAGCATAAGTGCTCTCTTTATAGTGTTTATTTTTTAACAACAAAGATACTTCAGGGAGGAAGAAAAAAACCACATCAGTGTGAAAGAGTTGTTCACTGTTAACTGGCTGTTCTGTGACTGAAAAGATTCAAGGCAGCAGGACTAGTCTCAAGCTTCCAGAAGTCATTTGTTGGTCACTGTTTCAGTTTCTCGTGGAATGCCAAGAACACGACTTTGTCTGGATCTTGATATTGAGTGCTTCCATCAGGGCCTGCCTTAGGAGGGAAGATCCTAGAAAGCACAGAAGCATGGGTGCTGTCACTCAGAGATGCCCAGAGATCCCACAGGGGTACTTAGGTTAAAGTCTAGGGGCTCCACCCACAGACCATAAGGCCAAGGACCTGTAGTTTCAGGTGAAACTATTACAAATACCAATTCTTCCTTTTCCACAGGTTGGCTTGGCCTCCTGAGGATGGGGTATAGCAGGGTGGGGGCATGCAAAAACCTAAGAAATCCAGGGGTTCAGGCTGGGGATCTGCCCTTTGAAGGTTGCAACAACTGCCTGGTGGTGAGGTACACAGGAAGTGCACAGCTGGTTATGGTGGAACCTCTCTCTAGGCCACACTTCCTTAGAATCTCTACATGGTTTCCTGGGGGTGTCCAGAGGGCTGGCTCACCCTTGGTCCCATTCCTCAGTGGAACCATGTCTCCAGTGAACTCAGGCCTCCCTAAGGTCCCTTTGGCCTTAGCTGAGGCTGTGACCTCATCATTCAACTCCCTAATCCTGAAAGATGCTGCCAGTTGGGTAGGTGGGGGGGGGAGGACAGACAAGCACAGGGGTGTTGGATTTCTGCCATGGTAAGTCCAAAGAAAAACATGCAAAGCCAAGAAAGAATCCATCTAGCTTCATGAATTTACCCCACACCACCAACCAGTATTACAGCTTGCTTCTTTTTACCTAGACACTGTACTCTTCAAAGTCTACAGTTGCCAAACATGATTTCACTTTATCTTTTGCCAAGTGTCTCCAATATTACTATGATGCTCATTCACAGGTGAGGAAACAGGCTCAGAGGGTGTTAAGAACTAAGTGCGCTGGCACTGGGCAGGCCTCCTTATTCTTGACTGCTCACTATAATCACCTGTGACTCTGGGGCCCTACTCCGCTCCAATCCCAGCCAACAATCTATGGGAATGTGTTGGAGCACTGGAATGCCTGAAGCTCCGTGGGTGACTAGAAGGTGCAGCCCAGCCTGAGCCCTCTTGGTCTGTAGTCTTTGCTTTGTGGATTAAAAATGTCAAGGCCTGAGACCAGACAGGAAGTAGGATGACACAGAGCCACTTTGGATTATAAAGGACACCAAGCTTCTTTGGGCTATCCAAGTGGCATTATTCAAGGGATAGCAAGACAAGGCTTGGAGCCTAGCAGTTGGGCATAGGATCCTGGAGACCACATGAAGCCCAGTTACTTGCCCTGGATAGTGAATGCAGCCTAGATAACTGTGTCTGTATTTGCTTGTTTTCTTTTCTCTTTCTCTCTCTTTCTTTTTAAATTTATTTTGAGACAGGGTCTCAGATATTCCAGGCTGGCCTTGAACTCACTATGTAGCTAAGGATGTCTTTAAACTCCTCTGTCCCCCTGCTTCTAACTCCCATACAGGCGTGCCCAACTATGCCCAGGCTCTTAGGATGGAACCTAGGACTAGGTAAGCTAACAACTGAGCTGTATCCCAGGCCTCCAAAACACGTCTTTGGAGCACAAGTGAACCACTCAATCTTGGCAGCTGGAGCAGCCCTTCCAGGTCCTGGAGGACATTGCCTCTGTAGGTCTTTAGCTTATTCCTGTCACATGGGCGATGTGGGAAACAGAGCAAGAGAGTCAATGAAAATGGAAAGAGCAAATGGAAGGAGCAAACTGCCACAAACAGGGACTACAAAGTGCTACCAAGTCTCCTCCTTTTCTGTCCCCCCTCCCCCACCTCCCAGCCCTTGGCCCTGAAGAGAAAGGGTGAAAAAGCAAAGGAATTTGGCCACTGGATGTTCCAAGCAGAATTGACTTAGAGATAACTGGTTAGAATTTGACAGAGTAAGGCTGCAAATGTAGCTCATTTGGTAAAGTGCTTGGCAAATTTGCCTTCATGGCAAACAGACAAACAAAAAAATCCTGACAAATGAAAGAACCTGAGGAGGCGGGTGGGTGTATACCTATAATCTCAGCATTTGGAGGTGACGGCAGGAAGACCAAGGCCAGACTTTACTACATAGCAAGTGTTCCTAGTGAGGTTGAGGCCAGCCTGGGCTACACGAGACCTTGTCCCTTCAAACCAAACCAAACAAGTTAAGTGACAGGTGAAGAAGGCCCATTAAAACCCTGTTTTCTGCCATTGGGATCTTTTCCCACCTTCTGGTAGCTTGACCCTGTCTTGCAGGCTGGAGGGATGTTAGGGGCTGGGTGTTTAGCTCTCTCAATCCACCAGCCCACAAAATGCCTTCCCTGGCAGGTGAAAGCTTTTAAAATGCACTTGGAAAGTATGCTTGTTAAAAATACTCCACTCCAGGAGTGGAGTCCTAGACACTGCATTCCTAATAAGCTCCCCTAATGATTCGGCCACACCAGGTGTGATTGAGTGGCTCATAAAAGCACCGAGCCTCTCTCCCGAAAACTGGCATGATTTTAATAGACTCCAAGGCCTTGAGTACTTGATAAACTACAAATGCTGTCCCATTAGCCCTGGCCCCGCTGAGATGTACATACAGGTAGAAAGGAAGCTGAGCTATCCCGGCCTGAAATCTGCAGCTATTCTGCTATGGCATCCTAGGACAGGGTATGGCGATTTCTGAAGGTGTGTGTGTGTGTGTGTGTGTGTGTGTGTGTGTGTGTGTGTGTGTGTGTGTGTGTGTGTGTGTGTGTTGGAGATGGAACCTTGTGCATGCTACGAAAACACAACTACCACCGATCTACTAGTCCAGCCTGTTTTACTGAATTTGGGAAGCTCATCCCCAAAGAAGACTCAAACATTTCCTGTTAGTTAAGGTTCCAGGTGATGATGCCACAGCAAATACACATCTTTTGCTTAAACATAGATTTACACATGGAGAACATAATTTCATTTGCCTTATTTGGAATTTATCATTCTCAAGTAGAAGACTAGGTGAATGGATGTATATAAAGTTATCTTTGGTTTTCTATAGGATTTCAGTTAGGACCTGGATTAGGATTCCAGTAAGAGGTTGCCTACGTAAGTAGCTTATGCTGTAAAAGGACTAGGGGTTAGAGAGTTACCTAAGGATAGCAGGCCTAAGGATCCTGCAGGCTCCCCCAGAGTGCAAGTGACCTGCAGTGGCACCTGCTATCGTGACTTCCTTCTGTCTAGGCAACAGAAACAAAAAGGGGACAAAGAGAAAACTTGATCAGACAACTTTTACAGACAATCTCTTATATCAGACATTACGTCATGCAGTCAGTCACTCCTAATTTCGAAAAACTTTGGAAAAGGCTTCAAAATGTGTGTATGTGTTTCATCGATTTATTTATTTATTTTGTTTATTTATTAAACAAGTGATATTGCTGCCTTTGATAACACTGTTTTGTTTTTGTCAAAACAAAAGGGAGAATAGATGCTTGGTTGTCAATTGGCAAGGTAACCCAATGCCGTTTTTTTTGGTTTTTTAGTTTTTTTTTTTTTTTTGTTTTTTTTTTTTTTTTTTTTTTTTTGGTTTTTCGAGACAGGGTTTCTCTGTGTAGCTTTGCACCTTTCCTGGATCTCGCTCTGTAGACCGGGCTGGTCTCGAACTCACAGAGATCCGCCTGGCTCTGCCTCCCGAGTGCTGGGATTAAAGGCGTGCGCCACCACCGCCCGGCTCCCATGCCGGTTTTAATGTGAGGACTTACTTACAAAGAGAAGGGACTAGTAGCAGGCAACTAGCCTATAAGGACCACTTTGGCTGTCCCCGTTTGGAACAAAGTAGTCCCCTTCAGCTGTTGCCTGTTCATTGTCATCCGTTATTTTCCTTCAGATATCGAGAAAATGACAATTTACAAGTAAGAAGTCAGTCTCAGTATATAATTGCCATTTTTGTCGCTCACCATTGTTTTCTTCCTGTAATTGGCTTCATCTGCTGCTCAAGAACAATTAGAGACCCTAATGTTCTTATGCAGCACAGTTCAACCTGTGATAATGAGGGAACTAAAGCTGGATGCCTGGCATTTCAATATGCTATTTCACTGAGCACCTCTTGGCATTTAGGTCTCTAAGTTGATGAGGGAGGCGATGCTTTTCTCACACACCCCCATGAGGTTGCCATAGAACCAGCTCCTCTCCCCCCCACCTGCTTTTATGGATGTTGAGTGAATGTCTCTATGGCAAATCATCTACTTCAGTTCACTGTCATTCCATGTCAGCACTTAATAGAAGCAGGTCCAGCTCTCTGCATCCAGTACCATGCTGAGAAATGAAATGTCCTCCACTTGCGAAGTGCCAACATTTCTGCTTTGTTCTTTAAGCCATTTCCTGTTGGAGTTCTGGGATAAGGGGTTCATACCTTCTTTTGGATTTTGAGATGGGATCTCCATACTTTCTCAGGGCAGACCAGAGGACCCGGGACTCCACACATACACATGCCACTCCACTATTTGGGTGTTTGAGTGTGTGTTGTCTTTCCTCCTCAGAATGCCCATATCACAAGCCCCTGGGTTTCGAGTCAGGGGAGGTCACACCAGATCAGATCACCTGCTCCAACCCAGAGCAGTACGTGGGCTGGTATTCCTCATGGACAGCAAACAAGGCCCGGCTCAACAGTCAAGGCTTCGGGTAAGTAGGGCAGGCAGCCCAGGTGGAGTCATTCTTTCCTTTTTTTTTCTTAAAGATGAGAAATTAGGTCTGTCTCATAAACGGATGGCAGAGAAAGCACTTATTCAACAAACCTTGACTGAGTGCCTTGTTGTGCCAAGGACTGTGAGCACAGTGGTGGCAGGATGGGTGAGTTCCTTGACACTGGAGGCACACAGTGAAGAGGGGAGACAGAACTCTAAGCCCATCTCTGCACACCCACTGAGCTTAAGGGATGACCACTGTTGGGAAAGACCTCATCAATTAAACATGCCAGGGAAGTCTTTCCTAAGGATAAGATCTGAGGATTCCCAGAGTTGGCATGACCTCTTGGTGCTAGTAACCCCTCAAAATCCGGCACCTGTGGGCTTTTTTGCAGACATTTATAGAGGATGGTTCCTGGTAATTTGGTGTGTTCCCGGCAGGTGCGCTTGGCTTTCCAAGTATCAGGACAGTAGCCAGTGGCTACAGATAGACTTGAAGGAGATAAAGGTGATTTCGGGGATCCTTACCCAAGGACGCTGTGACATAGATGAGTGGATGACCAAGTACAGCGTGCAGTACAGGACTGATGAACGCCTGAACTGGATTTACTATAAGGATCAGACTGGAAATAATCGGGTAAGTGGGACTCACTCCAAGTCTTCTCCAGCTCACATCCATTGAGACTTGCCCCAGACCTAGGCTCCTATTATCCATGTTTGTGTCAGAGCACTGATCTCTCTGCATGTTGGGTCATCCATGTTCCACCTCCACTGTATGATCTGTTCTCTTTCCCAGATATAGCCTGGGCCACTAGTAGTTTGTAAATGAATGCTGCTCTTTTGTGCAAAAGAGGTATTTTTCTAGTTCTCAGTGTTAGCCTAGAGTCATTTGAAAACACTACCCTGGCTATTTGGACTGTTCCAAACTCACTGGATCATTGACTGTGGGGCTTCATGGGCCTGACTTACCTGTTATCACTCATTTGTATAGTTATGGCCTCTTCTTACTATTGACTGAGACTGACAGCTGCAAGGGAAGCCCAGCAAGTTAGCCACTTTGATGCTAGAGAGATGGCTCAGTGGTTAAGAACACATGCTACTCTTGCAGAGAGAGAGTCCAGTTCCCAGCACCCAGATCATAACATTCTGTAACCCTAGTTCTAGAAGATCAGATGCTTCTGGCTTCCGAGGACATCCGTACTCCCTTGCACATAGCTACACAGAGACACACACAAATACACATAATAATAAAAGCAATACTAAAAACAAGTTTGAAAATGTTAGTAATGGCTAATATTAAGATGAACTAATATTAATAGCCTAAATGGCTATTTAAAAGATGGTGTCAGTCCAGACACAATCTATTAATCCTTGCAGACTGAGTTCTAGATCTTCACTAGGAACTAAACATATTAAGTGCCTGGCTGTCTTTGCAGTCAATAAAACTGAATCAAAAACTCACTAGCTCTTTGGAAATGCTAACCCATTTTTTTTGCCCAACCGCAAGGGATTCTTCAAGCTATTTCCTTATCTTTCTCCTTCCCTCTCAAGTGCAGTCCAGGCTGGTCCTGATTCCCTTGCCTCACTCTCCTGAATGCTGGGATTACAGGCACATGCCACCACTTCCAGTTCTCCTCAGACTATTTTGGACATTTAATCAGATTAGGTAGATATGTATGACTGATAATCAGAAGGCCAACAATTTGCTCAGTGAGACAGTCATAGGTTGAATTTTGAGGAGTTTGACACAATGGGAAAAACCATTTGATGCTTATTTTTTTGAGACAGGCTCTCATGTATCCACGCTGGTCTCTAATTTGCTATGTGGCCGAGGATAACTTCCGCTCCTAGTGCCTGCATCCATCTCCCGAGTGCTGGGATTATAGGTTTATGTACCATGGACAGTTTATGTGGTGCTGGGAGCAGAACCCAGCACTTTGTGTTTGTTAGTCAAGCATACTACCAATTGGGCCATACCTCCAGCACCTCCTAATTTCAGTTTCTGGTCTTCCCAGTCAGTTACATTCTCCAAAAGACATTAGAATTCTTTGTTAAGCCTTGTGCTTGTGAAGAGCTCGATGGTGCTCTGAAGGAGACACTCCACTTCATTCATGAAGTCTCAGGTTGTATTCCATCAACTCCCTCTTCGCCTCCTTCTAACTTGAATATGCTCAAGGACAAACAGCTTAAAGAGAAGGCAGCTCAGGCCTTGTTGCTAGGAAGAAAGGCAAGATCACTGCAGACAAGGCCCTCCTATTTTGTGGCTGGATAAAGCTAAGTGCAGCAGTTAAATACTTTTAGGACAAAGTTACAGGAGGAAATGAAACGCTCTTATGTCATGGAGCAGAACACCACGACCCTGGAAAGAGTATGAAGAATTCAGAAAATGTCAAGTACCTGCAACATTTTACGTTGCTTCCTGAAAAACATCAAGTGAACCTTTTATCTCTTTGTCAATACCATCTTCTCCATGCCAGAATTTCCCCTCTAGTTTTTGTCTGTTTGTAAAAAATATTTTTTCCAAGCCTAAAAGGCACTTGTCACTTGGAACAAAGTAGAAACACACATTTAAGCTTTGCCTTCCAACTTCAGAGCACAGGTTTGACTTGAGTGCATCCTGGATATCTTCAGAACATGTGAACACCTCTCTTGTGTGGGATGGACCCTTTCAAACTTTTCTGTTGAAGTGTAAAGGATTAAAATGGAAAAGTGGTGAAGAGTCAAGAGGCATATTCTAGCAACTATCCAATAGGACTATCTTTGATGACAGAAATATTCATATCTGAACTGGCCACCATGGTGACTACTGGTCATGTGGAGTTGCTGACCACTTTAAATGTAGCTAATGTGGGCTGGGCATGTGGTACTGTGGTAGAGTGCTTGCTTGGCACATTCAAGGCTATGGCAGCACACACACACACACACACACACACACACACACACACACACACATTTGCGTGTGGATATTATATGACCAGACTTCCTCCCTCTGTCTAGGTCTTCTACGGAAACTCAGACCGGAGTTCTACAGTCCAGAATTTACTGCGGCCCCCCATCATTTCCCGCTTCATCCGACTGATCCCTCTCGGCTGGCATGTCCGAATCGCCATCCGGATGGAGCTGCTTGAGTGTACCAGCAAGTGTGCCTGATGTCTGTTTCAGCTCAGTCAGTCCTGCCACAATGGGGAGAGCTTGGTGGGGGTGGGGGGCCCCTGACATGCCATTGTGATGAACAGGGCTGGAGCTTATAAGCACTTCCAAATTCAGATCTGGGTAGGGAATATTTCATTTTTCAAAAGATATAGTTTCCAATTTCAGTGGAAGAAAGAAAAAAAAAAGAGCATTTCCTCAACTCAGCCAAAGAAAATAAGAACAAAGAAAATATCCCTCAAACCAATTTTCTTCCATAAACCTAAATAGCAAGGGTAATTTGCTGATCTCGCTCCCTCTCTCTTTTTCTTTTTGTCTCAGTGACACTGTCAAAGGTGCAGACCCGGGGGAACACAAAGCAGCTCTGATAATTTGAAAATTCTTTTTGGCTCTTACCACATTCAGAACAGGAGCATACAATTTTGCAAAGCCTCACATGAATGCTGAAGGTTTGCCCTTAAAACTTTCATTAAATCCCGACTAGAGAGGACTGGAGACAAGCAGGCAGGCATGAATAAAGCCGAGGGGAGCCTGTAGCAAGCCCAAGAGTCCGTCAACAGCAACCAACCGACCGACCGACCAGTCAAGGCTTCCCCCTCTTGTTTTTGCCTGGAAGGGGTTTGGGCTTTTAGCCATAGACCTGAGGGAATTAGGGCCGGCTGGAGTCCCTTTTACATATAGTTCCAGTCTACGACCCCATTCAGCAAGCTGTCCATCTGTGCTTACCAGGAAATGAATGCAAGTAGCAGGCTGCATGTGTGTGGGTAGTGAGGCTTCCCTTACATAGAGGAAGCCCAAATGACTAGACTATATCACACCTTCTTTATTGATGGCTACAGTTTTCCAGAAATTGAACACATTTTGAAAACAGCTGAGGCAAGACATCTCTCTGACTACTGGGAGACCATGCTTTGTGGGAAGGGGTCAGAGCTCATGTCATAGAGGGCTGTGTGGGGATGGCTTGTCAGTAAAGTGCTGACTGTACAAGCATACGGAGGTGAGTTTATATTCCTAGAATCCATGTAAAAAGCTAGGCATGGACAGGTATGGTGGCGCACGCCTTTAATCTCAGCATTTGGGAGGCAGAGGCAAGCGGATCTCTGAGTTTGAGGCCAGTCTGGTCTACATAGCAGTTCCAAGCCAGTCAAGGTTACACAGTGAGACTCTGTCTCAAGAAAAAAAGCCAGGCATGGAGGGCCATCCCTGTAAATCCTACGACTAGGAGGCAGGTAGACGGGAGGATTCCTAGGGCTTGCTGATCAGTCTAGTTTAATCAGTAAGCTCCAGGTTCCCTGACAGACCCTATCTCAGAAATAAAGTGAGGAGCAATTGAAGAAGACACCCGATGTGGACTACACACACACACACACACACACACACACACACACACACACAGGAAAAGAAGAGCCTATAGCTTCTCTCTGAGATGCTTCTCCCCTCCTACCTCTGCCTTGCCCACTCAAACATGCTTGCCTGACATGGCATTTGAAACTTCTTTGGGTAGAAATGGACTTGGCTCATCACTCTCTGGCTGGAGTAGCTCATTTAGCGGAGAGCTTTGGAGCCTGAGGGAATGACTACTGGTCTTGGTCTCATTTGCCACACAGCTCATGCTGTGTTTGAGGCCCATCTCTGGGAGAGGCACGTAGGGAGAAACTGACAATCCACAGGATGAGGACCCTCCAGAGACAAGGGCCTGGCCTCACACACACTGTGTAGCCTTGGCTAGCAGCTCTTTTCTCTGAGATAACTTTCCATTTCCAGATATTAAAGGGATTGCATGGACCCACACTAAAATGGCCTTGGATGGCTGGACTTGGTGGCTTACATCTTTAATCCCAGCACTTGGGAGACATGGACAGGTGGATCTCTGTGAGTTCAAGGCCAGGTCTACAGAGCAAGCTCCAGGCCAGCCAAGGCTACACAGTGAGACTGCCTCTCAAAAATCAATCAATCAATAAAATGACCTTGGATGTCACATTCTTCTCAGTGAATGGAACAACTTCTCAAAAGCCTCCAATTTCCTACCTAGTGTTTTGGAGTTTCACAGGTGTGTGTGTGTGTGGGGGGGGGGTGGCATTGCACAATGGCATTCCTAGTATTGCAACATTTGTACAAATCCATTTTGGATGAAATTCCTGAAAGCAGACTCTTATTTGGAAAACTGAATTACTTTGTTCACCACACTGAGTAATTGTCAGAGAAAATGGCAATAACTTAAGAGTACTGATCAGGGAAAAAATTAAACAAAAGGGTGTGAGGCATGGATAAAGACTTGTCAAATAACAGTTCACATCATAAATTTAATAATAGTTTTATTAAGTTCACATAAACAGCCCTTATCCATTTGAGGTGTATAATTCAATGACAGTATGTTCAGACTTGTGCAATCATTACCACAAGTAACTTTAGACTATTCTTATCACCCCAGAGAGAATCCTCAACCCTGAGCCATCAGCCACACCAGCCCTAGGTTACTTGTAAACCATTTGCTGTCTGTATGTAGATTTTTCCTGTTCTGGGCATTTTCCCACATAAATGGAATTCTATGATATACAGTAGTTTGTGGTTTCTTGTACTTATCATGTTTTTTCTTGTGTTTTTTTTTTGTTTTGTTTTTTCTGTGTAGTTTTGGTGCCTGTCCTGGACCTGGATGCCACTCTGTAGACCAGGCTGGCCTCGAACTCACAGAGATCTGCCTGGCTCTGCCTCCTGAGTGCTGGGATTAAAGGTGTGCACCACTACTGCCTGGCACTTATCGTGTTTTTAAAGTCCATGTGTTGGAGAAGTACTTCTTCCCTTTTTGTAAATATCATTCCATGTAGGGATATTCAATTATTATCTAGCCATTCATCTGGGTGGTTTCCACTTTGGGGGCTGTTAAAAAAAATAATGCTGCTATATGAATATTTGTGTGTAAATTTTTCGTGGACATGTTTTATCTTGAGCATACACACAGAATTATTGGGTCACTTGGTGACTCCATGCTTATCCTTATGAAGAACTACTTTACCAGGTGGCTGCACACACCATTTTCTGTTCTCACTAACAATGTATGAAGGTTCCAATCTCTCCACATCTTCAGCAATGCTTCTTGTCTTCCATTAGATCCATCCTAGCATGTATGAAGTGGCATTCCATGTTGATTTTGATTTGCATTTCCATAATAACCAATGGTGTTGAGTATCTTTTCAAGTAACCATTTGCATACCTTTGGAGACACATTTATTCAGACCCTTTGCCCATTTTAAAATTTCAATTCATTGATCCATTAAGAGTTCTTTGTATAATCTACATACAATTCTCTTATGAATACACCTCTTCCATCCTGTTTTTGTTGTTATTTTGAGACAGGATCTTACTATGTAGCCCTGGCTAGCCTGGAACTCACTATGTAGACCAGGCTGACCCGGAACTCGCCGAGATCCTTTTGCCTCTGCCTCCCAGGTTCTGGGATTATGGGTCACCACATCTGGCCTTTCTTTTTTAAAACTCTCTTGGTGAAGTCCTTTGAAGCACAACACATTCCAAAGTTTAACGAAGTCCAACTTCCCTGTTACTTCTTTTGGTGTATTATCTGCTGCCAAGTCTAGAGTCAAGAAGGTTTACTCCTGTGTTTTCTTCAAAAAGTTTTGAATTCTTTAAAAAAAAGAGACAGCTTTAAAGCATGAGCTGAATTCCATTCTTTGCATGTTAATATGCATTTGTCCTGGTACCTTCTGTGGCAATCCTTCCCCTAATGAATAGTCTTTGTACCCTTGCCAAAACCAACTGGCCCAGAATATGAGGGTTTTCTTCAGGCCTCCTAATTTTATTACTTTATAGTCTCCATTACTGTATAGCACTGTAGGAAGTTATTCTGGTCTTTTTCAAGATTGTCCTGGCTATTCTGAGTTCCTTAAATTTCTAAATAAATATATCTGAGGCCAGCCAGGGGTTTCACAATGGAAAATGCTTACAATTATAGAATTTAATAGAGAGTGAGACACTACGATCCGCAAAACATGTACCTGTAGTTAATTTACTTTCAACAGCACACAGATTATTTACTTCCTTAAATTTGTGACAGGATATATTAAAAACTAAACTATTATTGAAGGAAACCTGAAGCCGAACAATCTTGCTATTAGACAAAAAATATGCTTGCAGTAGCGTTTCTTTTAGGGTATAATTCAATAAAATTATATAATGGAGCAAAATCATTCCCATCTTAGCATATATTGTTTATTTTTAATACCTGACTTTGGGCTATATGTGGGGGATTGTTTTTTTTTATGATTTTGAGGACCTAACCCAGGGTCTTCATACATGCTAGGCAAATGCCTTACCACTAAGTTCCACCAGCAGCCTGCGGATTAAAACAAAAGAGTAAACCACCCAACATTTTGCATACTTTTAATTAATTATGAAGCATTAAATAATTCTATTAAGAAAAACAATTGGAAGTGATCCTCGTACTTGACGTGGGAGGTTATATGGACAAAGCAAAGGTATTTCAAAGTAGAGGAGCTGCTATGAATCCGGTTTCAGAGCCAAGAAGACTACATCCCATAAGGAAGCTTTTGAATGACTGCTGACAGCGTCCACCTCTCTGACCACATGAAGTGCAGCGGGAGAGGACAGCTGAAGAACACCTTATAAGGGCTTCTGCTTCCCCTGCAAGTCCAAGACCAGCCCTAAGTTGGATCTGTTTTTTTTATATGAAGAGCAAATAGAATACATGTACCTAATATACTAACCACAGAGATGTCTATAGCCAGCTTTCCATAGTCAGTGAAATTTCTTCCCAGTTTCTTTAAGATTGACGATTGATTGAGAGAGAGAGAGAGAGAGAGAGAGAGAGAGAGAGAGAGAGAGAGAGAGAGAGAGAGAGAAAGCGAATGTGTGCATGTGTGTGCATGTATGCATCCATGGAAGCCAGAAGAGGATATCCAGATCTGGATCTGGAGTTATAGGTAGTTGTGAGCCACACAATGTGGGTACTAGGAACTGAACTCAGGCCTTCTGGAGGAGCAGCAGCAAGTGCTCTTAATTAGTAACCATCTCTCCAGCCTCCCTTCCCAACTTGGGAACTAGCAACTGAGGCACAAATACAAAGCATGATGTTATACTAGCCAACATTTACCAAAAATTCTGCTAAATGTTTGGCAGCATCTCATTAAATGCTCACAACAGCCCTATGTTATAGATACCAGCAGTGTTTCCATTTAAAGGCAAAGAAACTGAGGCACAGAGAAGCTAAGTAAGTATGTTACCTCAGGTCATGTCAGAATTAAGTGATAAATCCACTAAGGCCATCTGTCTATTTAACCACTTCATTAGCATCCCTAGATGTCCAATAAGTTGTTTCATTGAAGAACTGTTTCATTCTTTTTTTTTTTTTTTTTTTTTTTTTTTTTTTTTTTTTTTGGTTTTTCGAGACAGGGTTTCTCTGTGTAGCTTTGCGCCTTTCCTGGAACTCGCTTTGTAGACCTGGCTGGCCTCGAACTCACAGAGATCCGCCTGGCTCTGCCTCCCGAGTGCTGGGATTAAAGGCGTGCGCCACCACCGCCCGGCACTGTTTCATTCTTAAATCAAATAAGTCACTACCAGCTGGGAGATAGAGTGGAAGATGGCACATGAATTGGTGTGAGCTTTTAGAAAAAAATTGTTATGCTGGGCATGATAGCTCATGCCTATAAACATGGGAAGTGGAGGCAGGATGATCAGGAGTTCAAGAGTATTCTCAGATAATTGTGAATTGAAAGCTAGCCTGAGCTACACAAGATCTTTCCAAGATGAAACAAAACAAACAAAGAGCCCCATACACTTGTTTTAGTCTTCCATTTCTTATGAAACAGGGCCCTCTGACTTCCACACACTTGCTGTGGCACATACATGTCTACAGTCAGTGACAGACAGACACATAGAAGATGAGTTCTGAGTTTCAGCTCGTAACCCCTTTTAAAGAATGATATTTAAAACTGGAGAATAACTGACATATAAAGTACCATGGATTTGAAGTTTCTGTCTCCCTACTGAGAAGTACACAGTTATAAACTGAAGAGGTGCAGCCACTGTGACTGTATTTATCCTGTCTCCAGTAGCATCCCTTTGGCTCAGAGTAGTCCAGTAGCATCCCCTTTGGCTCAGGATAGTATGCACGGTTGGCCTAAACCTGGCATCAGTCAACTCTGCTCGTGCATATTATCTAGCTGTCTCTGTGCTGTATGCACAGAGTTCTGTGGAGTCAACCAAGTTCTTACGGCCCACAGAGCCCATTTACTATTTGACCTTTCTGAAAGAGTGCCAACCCTTGCTCTAGAACAAGAAGCAATCTTTCAGAGCTGACCATCTTTTCTTCATAGCTCTAAGCACACCAGGTTAGCATCTCTCTTCATCTTCAAATTACCAAGTAAGCACCAAACAATACAGATGACAACACTCAAGTGTGAAAGAAACCAAGGTTTTCACAATGCCATAAGGGGAAAAGAACTTTATAAATAGGAAAAAAAAAACATTTAAGTAACAGGATTTGCTTTGCTTTACATTAATTTCTCTCCTTGAAACTGATTACAACTTCAAAGGCCCATTGCCCCTCATTTGAATTCAAACACATTCATGTTTACAAAGAAAGAATTAAAATGGAGCTGCTTTCGTATTCAAAGGCAAGAAGGACCACAGTGTTCAAGATTGGGAAAGCCTGGCAGTCACATCAGTCAGTGCAAAATCTGCATTTTATTAAAGACATGTGGGAAGATCCATTCAAAAATACATTGTGCTCAGTAAAAATTAACTGTTTCATGCTGTTAATGAAGGTTACCACGGAGTAGATATTTGTAGAATATGTACAGCAACAATAGAAATTTTACAGAAGTTTAGAATGGAATACATGCCAGAAAAAACTTGATAAGATGTACCAACACATGATACAAAGAGTTATAGAAACACTTTACAAATGGTTCATAATTAGCTTGTGAGGAATTTTAAGTATTCAACACTTTAAATTCAGTTTGGATTCAAAAATTAAAAAGATTAACAACCACATCACACCCTTGCCACAGTAAAAAGTATGGAATACATTTTATATAATGAATTATAAAGTCTGTGCAATTAAGAATGTCCACTGATTCTTTATCTACCACACATCAGATGGCATATCCCTCTGGCTTATCCCTATTTTTGTATTTAAGAATGAACAGGGCTCTCAATGTTACCCTGTCCTGTGCCTTCCCAGATTACCCCCTTCAAACTTAGTAAAGATTGAAGAAGTTTCTGATAATTGTCTAAGTATATACAGAATAACTACCTGAATTCAGAATGGCACAAAGCAATTCTTGGAGCTTGAACTCTGGGGTAACTATTTTGTTTGGCTTAATTGTCTCTGTTCATCAATGCAAGTTTACAGTAAGAATTTACTTCTTTCTACCACCACATCGCCACTCCTCCCCCAACCCAACTCCATCACTGACAAGAGAGTAAACAAGGAGAGGGAGAGACTGGTGACTAGAACCCACTGGTCATCCCTAGGGAAAATGGATTTTCTGCGAGCTTTACTTTCCACTTTTGGAAAATCGTAGCCAGTGTGGAGAATATACATTCTCCAGAAGGAAAAGCATCGTCTTTCTCACGAAACTCTACTGAGTTTAACCAGAGCTTTTGATGATTCTGGCAAGAAACACTTTAATCCCCGAACAGGGACAAAAGTCAAGGCATCTACCTTTTCGATTCCTGGGTTTCTTCGGATTAGACCTGAAGCACAGCACTAGGACAAGCTTGTCTATGCCTGAAATGACTCACAGCAGCCTTCCGGGAAGGGAAATCCCCAACCAAAGGAAGTCCTGAGGGATTCTCAGCAGCTCTGCCAAACAGGAGGGGACACGGAGGGACAGATAAGGCCTCTTTCTCCCTGATACTCTGCCTGGGAAGAGCAGCAAACAAGGCAACTTCTAATCTGCATACAACACGGAGACTGATTTCAGATTCCCAAGGAGGACCAATTGGACCGAGGATCAAAGGGGGTGGAGAGAGCTTACCCTTGTGAGAAATGAAGGGCCTTAGAAGTGAAACCAGTTCCACTCCTGGCAGTTCTGCTGGCCCTATAAATCCAGCGTACAGACTATGACAATTTTATTTTTTTCTGGCAAAACAAGAGACAACCCTCCCTTAAATGTGGGAGTAAACAATTGAATGAAAATACAAGGCAGGTCAAGATCATATTTAACAGCCTACAGCAAATAGAAAGAAAGATGGGTCATGCCCAGAGAGGAGAACGATGGAGTAGGGACCAGGCCAAATGCTGATGAATTAACAAAGCACTGTGGGCAACGATGATTTATGTAAGTAACTGGTTTGCACAAAGTCTACCATCTTGTATAGCTACATTCAGTTAAAAAAAAAAAAAGAATCGCATGGGCAATAGGCCCAGAGTTTCCTAGTCACCTGGCTTTTCCCTTCGGGTGTATACAAACAGATAAGGGGCTTGATTTTCTTGCATGTCTCCTCATTCATTGTTTCCAAGATTGAATTTTTTAATCAGTTGAACCAGACCTCAAGATAGTCTAGATTTCAGCTGGTCAAGAAGCAAAAGAGGAAACCACAACCACTTACAAGTTTGGATTTTTTTGTTCACTTGCTTTTTATTTTCTGGTAATCTGTCCTTTTATAATTTGGTAGGGACCTTCTCCTAAGAGTCTGGTCCCGGGGAATAGTGACATCTGTACTGTCTTTTCTGCAGTCGCTTTTCAAGAAACCAGAACTGTTATTTCTTAATAAATGAGCTTCAATGAACTTTGATTAGTGACGAACTGAAGAAGGCAAGGATTAGTTAAACATACCACAGTCCCAGTTCACAGAAGTAGGCATCTATAGATCTTTACACCCACATAGTGGAGTTCAATGGCCCACTCTAATGCAGTAGGTAATGAACTTCCAGATGCAAAAGTAACGGCACCCAGAACATAGGTTCTGAGCATAAGAGAGATGTAGTTTTGCTGAGTCTCAGCTGAGCCCCAGCAGTGACTTCCAATGAGCTATTTATTGTCCTTGCCAAAAGTTCTGTCACCACCAAGAGCTAGGTGAACAGAATGGACAAAGCCTTCTATACACTGGAAAAGTAATCCTCTGGCCTTTGAAAAAAAATTATACACATGAGTTATTCTCAATACATGGCTAGAAGAAAATAAATGGCTTTTTTCCCTTATTTACTCTAAAGACTAGTTTAAGTGAGGATACTATGATATCAACTAAGAGGTACTGGGAAGGGAAAATGGGATAGCATTTCCTAGTGGAGTCCACTAATTTTCTGATTAGGAACATGCTAAACTGGCTAAATCTACAACCACAACATACTTTTATAAATACACAGCATGACTAGAGACTGACCAGCATAGGTCTGCTTAGAATTAAAGTATACAACTGCATATGGTGAGTCTTAAAGCATGTTTTAAAACAGATTTAACCAAAGCATACAGCACAATACTTCTAGAATAGCCACATCACAACCACCAATAAAGAGTTTTGCTTCTAATCAGTCTGCCATATGCTAATATTTGTAAAGAGCTATTAAATGACTTGAATAAGAAAACAAAGACATTTTCTTTCGGTAGACACAGCTGAAAGCCATGATGCCTTTGAGCAGTTGGTAAAAATCATGCCAATCTGCCAGGCTGTTGCTTGCTTCTAAATATAAGCCTCATGGCTAAGAAAGATTTCCTAAGGCTGCTAACCTAGAATTTAAGTTCTCAAACATATGTAAAGTAACTCTGGTTTCCTCCCAAAGTATGCACCTTTTAGCAGGTCCAAGACAATGGAAATGAACAATAGGGTTGTAAAGATTTGAGAACAGCGGTAGAGGATTCTTAAAGAGAATATGATGTTGAGGAATTCACTCCTGCAGTTAGGTAGCCTGGAAAGCCCAGGGCCAGAGGCAGGTTCTGCCGAGTGCTTTGCCTGGACTGGTCTTGGGCAAGACTTCTAAATGTTGGTACTGTTTATGGGCCGGAACACTCTGGAGGATGTCTAGCAACATCCTTGGCGAGACCCACTAGATGCTGGTAGCAGCCCAAGACAACCAAATGCCTCCAGACATTGTCAATTGTGCCCTGGGGGACAAAACTGCCCTTGGCTGAGAAGTACTGCTGTAGAGACAACTCACTTGAGCCTCTTGGCAGGGGGCACTCTCTTCTGGTCTGGGGCTCTGGAGAAAGTCCTAAACTTCAGTCAAGACCGAACAAAGATTAGTTAAAGTTTACTTAGAACTTCAGAGAAGAAAAAAGAGGATGATAGAGAAGAGAAAATAGAAAAACAGCGGAGCCAAGGTTCTTTTCAAAAGATCAGCAGTGATTTCCTAATGCTAAGTACTCCATAAGCCTTCAGTTCAACCTGTGTGTCCTTTAGGATGTCAGGGCAGGTAACAGAACATGGATGTCATCAATTCCCCCTCCTAAAGAAAATGTGGGGGTTTTGTGACTTTCAGTCAACTCCTTCCTGCCACGGATGGCATCTTTTTGAGGCCAATGAATGACCTACCAGAGGGGAAAGTGACAGTTAAAAGCTAAGAGAGGGCCCACCCATTCAATCTGAGAGGAAATGTTACTGTCCCCATCTGTGAGCAGGAAGAGAATAAACGGGATTGTAGATTCACTTACAGCTTATTGAGGATCAAGGAAAAGTCAGAACAGACAAGAGCTAAGAAGAGGATAAAAGAGCTAGCTCAGAAACACTAGTTGAAAACATTGTAGCTATTTTCTGGCTCAAATCTGGGAATGTAGGAAAAGTAAGTATTGACTTCATCAGTTAGGATTAGTTTGTTCTAGGTAGAAGGCAATTATTCTAGCCCTTCTTTGAAGAACCACCATGAATATAAATGTTCTGCAAACATCTGAGATCCCAGTGTTAGCAAAGATGACAACATGGGAAACCAGCCCCTTGGTGATGACGAGCCACTAATGCCACAGCATGGCAATGGGACCTCACAGTTCCTAAGCACACAGCACAGTGAGAAGTCTTTCCAGAGGAAACAAAATGTAGTTTCTGGTTTGCAGGGGGAAGGGGGGGAAGGGGATACAAGGTACAGATCTAGTATGAAAAAGAAGAGTTAAATATACACATTTTTAGTGTCACTATATCCAGGCAAAAACTGCTGAGGGTCTACCTCACTTGGGTAATCAAAGAGTTGCCTGGGAAAAGCCAGAATTCAGAGCTACCCAGACAGTACTGAACTGGTAACAGAAACGAGATAGGAAAAGAACTCAAGAGCATGCAAAATGAATCAAATTGTTTCCATGATAGTACCCAGTTGAGTTTCATTTTAGTGCCTATTATACTTATTAAAATTAAATAAAAGCACCTTAAAATGACCTCTATATATAATCAATACACATCATTATAGTATTTATATAAATATGCAATATGCACACAATTTAAGCTTCAAAGAATCTAAGACCTTTATAATCTTCATAATCATCAGCGCTACGATTCTTAAAATCTCAGGGAAGGGTTAACAGTAACTCAGCATATTTCAGTGACAGCTGACTTTATTTGGGGACTGACACTCTCAGAATTCTGGAACAAGTAGCAAATACTGAAAAGTTACCTCTTTGAGGGATGGGAGTGATCTCTAAAAGTCTTATTGCTAAGAGACTACTTTCAAAACTATGACTATTGATAGATGATGGTGTTGAGGTGTTTATTTTTGTCAAAGATGGTCCAGAGACAGGTGGGTATAATGCTTGCTGGCCAGAGGCCTTGATGATACTTGATACTAACTCGGGAGTCGAAAGTGATCAAATGAGGGAAGGATAGGTCCTGTTCTGATGGATGAGGTGTATGTATATATAGGTGTGCACGATGACCTTTTATCAATGGACAGTCCCAGGAAGGAAAAAAGGATACAGCAATTTTCTCTACATCTGGAATTGCTTCAGGAGCCTTTTAAATATATTAGAAGAGCAACAACAACAACAAAGCATTTAGAAGAAGAAATGCCATACACGTAGCTCATATCCCACCTGGAAGCAAGAATCTCCAGGAGGGCAGACAGCATTCAGGAGCAAAGAGCTGGTTTGCAAGATCCGCAGACAGGTGCCTCTTACAACCTCACAACAAGGAATGTCCACTGGCAAATCTTTGGTCTACACTCTAACACTAATGCTAAGTGGAAGAGCACATTCTCTGTAAAGACCCAAGAGCACCACTTCTGTCTATCCTCTCGTGTGCAAGTTAATGTCCCTGGACACAAATGAGAGCCAAGTGTCTGAGGACAGAAGTGAGGCCTGCTGGGATCCTTACTGGCTTATCTAACGTTCTTCTCCTGTGGGCCTGGAAAGAGATGCTGCATTTGTCTGCTACCAAGGATCATGTCTAGAGGCTACTGCTGGGGCCAAAAAGTTGAGCAAAGTTCATACTGTTACAGTCACATGTAGCCACAATTCAACTCCCTTTATTATAAGTATAATACTCACTTCATATCACAAATGTATAAAAATATGGCAGATAGTGTCATAATGATACTTTCTTTAAATGAATATATTTATAAAACAGACAGTTATTTACCATATATATTTATATATATAGAATAAAATACTCCTGATGCAATATATAAATGTTACTGTTTAGTTTTTATAGAAACTACTGTAGCTGTCCCACTGCTTCACAATGTTCCAAACAGCTCAAAATAACTTTACATTATAACATAAAAGGTATGATTATAACAGTACAATATTAATTATAAATAAATGTTACAAATCCTATCAAATATGGAAGCTTAGAAAACAATTTAAGACATACAGTTCATCTGCTAACCCTTCAAAGGGATACTCCTAGATTACAATAAACCCCACATTTAGTCTAGTCAGAAAAAAATATGTGGGAAGGGCATCGGTCAACATGAATTTTCTATCCCTCACAGCCAGGACATACATACCCTGGCTACCCCAAGTTCAACAGAGATTGCACTAAAGCTGGAATGTAACGGGGAGAAACTGGCAAGAAGTTCTTCTTCCTCAATGGCACACTCTATCCATTCTCACACAAGACCTGTGGGGAGTGGTGATCCCTAAGGAACTCCCGAGGCTCTAAGATCCCTGACTAGCATTTGTGGCTGCGAGGAGCCAAATGGCACCCTCCACACACAATATTGCACACACCTTCATAAAGCTGAAAATACTGGCTTACTACCCTGGCCCAGCCCATTTCCCAGCCCACCCTGAACCCTCCCCTCCCGACTGTCTTGTCTCCCCCCCACCCCCACCCCCCCATGCCAGCATAAATTACAAGGCTGTCTCTTTTAAATCATTCAGATTTGGCATTCGTGAGCGATTTGTTCTGTTATAAGGGTGCCCGTTTGGCCCACTCTTGGCACCCAGCTGTTCAGAATAGGAAGGCCCCTCTGTGGCACTCCTGGTCACAGAGGACACGTGCCATCCAGGATCCATCTGACCTGGCAGCTGAAGGGCTGGCCTGCCCTTTGGTGTAGGCTCCTGCCGGATGTTGCTGCTCCCACCAGAAGCCTGGCTCAGGGGGTGAATCCGAATTTCTGAGAAGGAATTTTTGGTTTGTTGAGCTGTTAAGGGCTGGAAACGAGGATCTGAAGAAGCCGGGTGATTGGTGGATGAAGAGAGATGCAACAGCTTGCGAAGGGATTTTAGTGGTTGGCTCTGAAAAAAAGATTAAGGTGCAGACAAGATTTCATTTAGAGTAAGCGAGGGAGCTGTGAGGACATGGAGCTCAGGTTCAAGATAAGATAACTAAACAGAGCTGGGAAGGGAGAACATGTGGCTGGAGGGGCAAGTCCAGCTCTACCTGGTCTCTGGGTTTCCTCAAACAAGATTTTAGTCACTGCCTTTGAAATGAAGGTCTAGAAATCAAGAGAAAATAACTAGAGTCACTCAAAGGTAGCACATGAAAGTCAGGGCTCCTTTGATCTGGCTGCATCCTGTCTTTACCCAGAAAGGAGAAGCAATAAGAGATATGCCTCTCCTTTTTCAGAAGACTTCCCAAATAAGTCTTCCATTTATAGTTCACCGGTGTTAGGATTAATCTTAATTGTCAACTGACTGGATTTAGAATCCCTGTGGAAATACACCTCTGGGTGTGTCTGTGAAGGTGTTTCCAAAGAGATTTAACTAAGGTGGGAAGATCCACCCAGAATGTGGGTGGCACCATCCCATGGGCTGGTGGCCTTGATTGAATAAAAGGAGAAAGTAGGCAGAACACTGGTATTCATGACTCTTTTTTCCTGACTGTGGATACAATGTGACCTGCTGTCATGCCTTCCCCACTGTGATGGACTGTACCCTCAACCTATGAAGGTATTTTGTCACAGCAATGGAAAAAGTAATTAATACAAACTTGATAGAACTTGGGCATATAACCATATTTAGCTGCAAGAGAAGCTGGGAAAATGCAGTGTTTCAGGTAGCTTGAAACGAGTTAAAAATAGCACTTCTTTCTTATTTGTTTAATGTTCCTTTTCTCTTGATACTACATCTTTACATTCTATGCTGTACTTTTACTTTTTCATTTCCATCTTTTTGAGGTGGGAATGGGTATAGTTTGGACACTAAAAATACAAAGCATTTATTTCAACTGCTCACAGAAAAACTGGCTAATGGACTTCCTGCCTGCAGAATGGCTGCTGGTCAAAGGCTCTACAGGGTACAGCACTGTGGAGGGCTACTGGTGTGAAAGTAGAAGGCCAGGTCTTAGATGAGACCAGCCCCTCACTGGCCAACTATTTTCAGGTAAGTCCTAAGCCTTAAGTTTCTCAATTGTGAAAGGCAACTCTTTCTCCTTTTCTTCTACCTTTAGCACGAGGTGCAGGAGAGTCACTACCAGAAAAGGCATAGAAAGCCAGGTATGGTAGCATATGATTGCAATCCCAGATAGATACTTGGGAAGGTGAGAGAAGAGAATCACAAGTTTGAGGACAGTTTGAGTAACTTCTCAAGATTCTCTGAAAAACAAAACAAAACAAACAAACAAAAAACACCACACACACACACACACACACACACACACACACACACACACACATAAACAAACCAACCAACTTGCTGTTGAAGCACCTCTAGCTAGTAAACCTCAGAGTACTTTTATCCTGAGTGCCACGGTAGTATAAGCCACATGCATTTTAGCTATCAGTCAACTTTGAATAACACTGATGATCTCTAGGAAAACTGCAAGATTTAAAGAAACAGGGTGCTAACAACCAAGGTAAATGAATTGAGAATCAACTCAAGGAGAAACAGCTTCTAGAGATGCACCCTCCAAGAATCCTCCAATGTTTTTCCAAGAAAGCTGTGAGGTCCCCACAGGAGGTGGCAGAATATTCTACACGCCAGAGATACTCAAAAGGGCTCTTTCTCTACAATCATCTCTTTTATGTTGCCCAGGGTAGCCTCCAACTCTTGATCCTCTTTGCTCTATGCCTTTATGTAGCTCAGGCTGGCCTGGATCTCTGTACACAGCCCAGGATACTCCCAAACTGTTCATACTCCTGTCTCCAACTCCCAAGTGCTGAGACTACGGTGTGTGGCAGCATCCCTGACTACTTTTTCTTTTTTATTAAAAGGATGAAATGAGTCTCTCCTAGTGAATTTTATAAACTTATCAAACAATCATAATAATCCAGAATCAGCTGGAGATGTGAAGTTCTCAGTTTGAATAATTTTTTTTGAACAAAAAATTAGGATATCTGACTCTCTATGCCCCCTTAACTGTCAGAATAGACCATGCTCTAAGTAAAAGACATAAATGGCCAGGCAAAGAGAATGGCAGTTCTGGGGAACTTCTGTTACAGCTCCAAGTAACAGACTACAGTGAAACATGTCAGATCTATAACCCTACAGGTGGAATGGGAAGCCAGTAGGACTGTTAGTTCCAGGACAGTCTGAGTTACACAGCAAACTGCAGGCCAACCTGGACTAACAGCTGAAATGTTTTCTTAAGAATGAAAGAATAGAACACAAAGCCTATAAAAAGTAGAGCCTCTGCTTCTAAATACCTCAAGTTTGGGTAAAATAAACATGGTAGATTATGTCATCATGTTTATTACAGAATATTGAAGGGATCCAATACTGAAACATTTCTAATTAGAATAACTGTTTAAAATTGATACATTAGTTATTTGAAAAAACATTAAAGTTCCCCATTATGGCAAGGAATTATAATCCTATGTTACTATGTAATATGTAATTCCTAATATAAGTGTTTGGGTGTCTTTATAGAAAAACAGTTTGGATTTCAGAAGTTAAACTATTCTTTCAAGAATGCTTCTAGTATCTGGTTTTCAAGGCCCAACTTATATGCTAGCATCTTTAAGGTTAATCCTCTCATGACCTCGGTTTATCATCCCCAATAATTCATAACATACCTTACTTTTTACTAAGATCTTCATGAATCTTTGTCTCCTGAGCTGCAGCCTATTTGTGGGCTAGGACTATTTCTTCTTCATCTCTCTACATTGCCCCACTGCCCTCCACAGCTAGAGAAAGGATAGTGGGAACTAGCTGTGCCCAGTGGGAAAGGAACCACTGACAGGATTCATCCTGACTTCTAAAATGCATCAAGGCTACTCATTAGGGTCTATTTGGGGGAGGCTATAATTTTTCTTCTTTGCCCTCCCATCCCAGGACACACCGTAGCATGAAAATCGGTAAGCAGAACTCACCTGGGTCTGTAGATCTGAGAGCTTCTCAGGTCGCCACTCCTTTGGTCTGCTGCTTGCAGTGCTAGAAGAATGAATGGCTTTCTGTAAAGTCAGAAGGTCGGGACCATCAGTATTGGGTACCTAGAGGGAAAGATGGAGAAGGACTCAACAAGCATACCAATAACCCTAATTAAGATATACAACAACACCCAAGAGGAGACCCAAACCGAAAAGTAAATTGAACTAAACCAAAATTCAAAAGAGGGAGGAAAAAACCAAAAAGACCCAGTAAGTAAACCAAAATTCTCCAAATGTCCATGATGCAAGTGGTGCTAGTTAAGTTCTGCTGCCTTCTTAATAATTTTCCCTGCATTAGGAAAAATTGGCAGATGTCATGCAGCTTGGTTAAAACCTTATCCCTTAAAGCATTCCCATGCTGTTAGTTTCAGTAAGCTGTAAGAGAGAGCAGTTAAAGTGGACTGGACCAGGAACTGCTGTTGTATCCTCATTCCATACTGTAGTTAGGTTATGAACCAGTTCAATAAAAAAAATGTTCATGCTGGGAATATGATGCAAACTCTGCATTTGATGTTGTCAAACAAGTCTAGGGGGCTTTCAGGGAGAGAGAAGTGGGGAGGTATGGTTTGAATCATAGCCCCAAACTGCCCAGTAAATCTGGGTCTGGCATTGTACACTCAGAAAGTGCTAGAAATTTATGCCACAAATTCCGAATGAATGCAATTGGTCTATTCAATGACTTTGGTGGACAAAGGAGTGTTGTGGCAAATGCCAAACAAAAGCCATGGCTTTACACCTAGTGACCAGCAAAAGCTAGAGGCAGGGAAGGAAAGAGCAAGTTATCAACTAGTACAAGCTGCTTTTTTCATGGAGCCTGCTAGCGCAAATAATTTGGTCAGTTTGAACTTGGTTTCAAAGAAACAACTGCCAACCCAATGGTAAGAAAGCTCGTGTGGTGAGCCAACAGCAAAGACACTTGCTGACTGTAAATGTTAATCAGATTCTTTACAGGAATTAAAGGACTTCATGGAGGCTGTCGGCCAACAACTGGCTAATCAGTTCATTCAAACCAGCCTTACTAGTTTGTTTAGTAGGCTTAAATGCTTTGGCATCTTTAACTGATGCAGAAAACCCAGACTAGATATAGATATATAATAGATATCAAATATATGTATTATATATATCCATATATCCCAGTGAATTTATGGAACTGGCTCAGGCACTTAACTAGCACAAAGAGAATATGACCCCATGAAAATAAGACATGCTGATGTCATCAGTAAAACAAGTTTACTGGAGCAGTTTTCAGGGCTACTATATGTAAAAACGGGTACCATGGGTGGAGTGACTACAGGAAGCTTTTTCAAAGAAGAACTATGCTTTAAATGATTCTTTGAATTAAAAAGAGGAAAGAGGGATTTCTTGATGCTTGGATTCTCCCCGTTGGTAGAGTCTGTCTGTAATATAAGATACAAATGAGCTAATTGAAAAAAGAAAAAAAGTAAGTAAAATAAATAGGTGCTTTAGTTGAAACTACTAGCCCTTGGTGGTCCGCAAATGATTAAATATTAACACCCATGGAAAGAATCTCTGTGCTATGCATCTAGAGAGATTACTTGTTATTTTTCAACTGGAAACAATAATGTAAGTTTAGGCAAGCACAAAATTTTCACAGCCTATACCATGGTTTTGAGCAATAGTCCAGGAATGCCTGGAGACCTTTGGGCATCTGCTTATATTATGCTTACTTAAAAATGTATTTATTATAAAAAATAAGACTATTATGAAGAATTGTGTTTAATGAGTTAGTGATGAACTTCAGTCATTTTCTAATTGTTAGGACTTCAGTAACTAAGAGATTCTACCATATGGCTAGGTTATTATACAAGAAAATATACTTGAAGTCATTCTGAACTGCTTGGTCACTTATTTTGAGGCAGTAAATATCACGTGGAAGGGGATTACCACTGTTGTGGGATACTAAGGTTAATTAAGTAGCCGTATTCTACACTGTTAGAAATATATACCTCACTTAAAACATCTGGCACAATTTCGAATTCTGGTTTTCCAGCAAAGAGACAAAAGTTTAATCTTCAGGACTGGTAAGATGGATCAGTGGGGCACTTAGCAACCTGAGTTTGATTCCCAGAACCCACATAAAGGTCAAAAGAGAGAACCAACTCTACAAAATTGTCCTCTGACCTTTATATAATGTGGCTCCTTTGCACCCTCCTCCCCAATATCATGCACACACATACAATAAATCCTTTTAAAAGTTCAAACTTTAAACTGAAGTATCATTTCAAGTTGCAATACTAAATAAGATACAATTACCAAGTTGGCAAAGTCACCATATGCTCTGAGGGCTTATGTAACTCCCTGGATACACAACTGAAGCCAGATTCCCCAAGGCAGTTTCCATCCAGACTTCCTTGAGTCAAAGCAGGCAGCTTTACAACACAGAATTCGTTTGGGCACCTCTTTTCTCTCTTTCGGCTGCCTCGATTGTCAGAGAACAAAAATGGATAGCAATGCAGTCGGATCATCTTCTCAGTGGTGTGGGTATGAAGGCGTCCGGGTCAATGTCTGCGTTTTCCTGCGTTAATGACACTAACCCTGTATAGGACTTTAACTTGGACTGCCAAGAAGGTCAGCAGGGAGCTCTCAGAGACCTTTCACAGGGGAAGCCAGTTTTACTCCTTACCTCTCATTGGGTGACTTTGGACAGGTCACCTCTTGCCTGGCTCAGCTCCTATACTAGTAAACTAGATTTAGGATACACCTGAATTTAGGATGAGTGGCATCAGATTTCAATTTCTTGGAATCTTATGTAAAAGTTCCAATGCCTTCAATGTTTTGGTTTGCTCAACTTAGTTTTCTTGTTACTAACCTTTGGAAAGTAAAAGCAAGTTCCCCTTAGTTACAATTGAATGCTCATTCAAAGGAAGCAGAGTTAATTTAATGCTAGGCCTCAGTGCTTGAGGTCTGGCATTCTGTATGTAGTGCTCTTTGAAAATCTGACTCTATAGACTCCAAAGCCCTTACGGTGTTTCTTAATTAAAAAATGGAGAGGTTTGGAAAATTTAAGGTATTATGATCTGTGGACAGCTATTCTGCAGTTAGTGTAAATATTTAATAAAAAGTTTAAGTGGAGAGGATGCTAGAGAATAAGAATTTTTCTATTACCCTAATTTATTTAACTATTTAAATATCTAAAATTTGAACCAAATCCTAAATAATCAAGTTAGGCAAGATGTATATACTTTGCTTAGCCACAGTCAGGCAAGGGCTTTAGGTTTAACGTTGGTCTAAGGCAGACAACCATTAAAATCTAAATATATATACAAGACAGCCTCAATTCTTCTATCCTTACTATTTTCTACAACTTAATCGTATCACAGGACTGTAAGCATGTAGTTAACAAAAACTCACAAAATTTACAGCAGTGACCAGGAAAAAGTGTCTGAAGGGTAATGCTTAGGATAGATAATATGTTCTATAGACAATGGGCAGAGTTTAAATGTTTTTAGCACTTAAAACATTTTAAGCATCCTGAAGCAAATTCAAGCCTATTTCTTCATTTCTTTACCCAGTTTCAGCAACAAATGTAGTTGAGTGGCATTTTGATTTGACATTTCAATCTAGGCAAGTTTCAGTAAGAGATATAAGTACCCTTTTCTACCCCCATGAACATTTCAGAAATACCATGTAACCATTAAAACAAAGAGGTAAAACACACACACACACACACACACACACATACACACACACACACACACACCCCTTTCCTTGCTTTAGTAAAATATTGTATTGTTTAGTCCTTACATCTCATTGTGTGACTTTGGACAGGTTACCACTTGCCTGGCTCAGCTCTTCTACTAGTAAGCTAGATTTAGGATATGTATATATACGTATACATACATATCCTAAATGTATACATACACTAAAAAGCTATGGGGAAATACTAAAATCCTAATATTATTTGTGGTAGATTTGGGCAAGATTTAGAATGATGTTTTCTTTTTTCACATTTTTTTTCTATAATGAAATCTGCTGCTGCTGCTGCTGGTGGTGGTTTGAGACATGGTTTTACTATGTAGCTCTGGCTACCCTGAAACTCACTATGCAGACCAGGCTGGTCATGAACTCTCAAGAGATCTGCCTCCTTATGCTTCCTGAATGCTGGGATTAAAGACTTGAAATATCATGCCCCAAGCCCACTCCTGGCTTGAAGTCATTTATTTTGAATGAAATACTTACATTTAACAAGCAAGTGAAAGAATGTTTTACCAAGGTCTAGATGTAAATGGGCCTTAAAAATACTTTTAGGGGATGGAGAGAGCTCAGCTTTTAAGAGGTCTTGGCTGCTCTTCCAGAAGACCTAGCTTTGAGTTCTAGAACCTATTTGGCAGTTCACAAAGGTCTCTAACTTTAATTACAGAGAACCCAATGCCCTCTTCTGGTTTCCATGGGCACCAGGCACACAAATAGTGAACAAACACATATGCAGGCAAAAGGGCCAAACACTTGTAATAAAAACAAACAGACAAACAAAACTTTTAACATCTTTTAAACATCTGAGACAAATCTCCTTACTATGAGTTACATACTTTCCTACTGTTAACTAAAGAAGACATCTTTAGTCACCACTAAGCTATAACTTCTAATTTTCACAATGGCATGAAGGGCCTCAGAAGCACCTACTAATCTTATAGACAAAGTCAATGAAGCTTATGTGAACAGGTCATTCTGGTTAGGCAATTTTCTTCTTAAATGAATGAGAGTAGATCTTGTGTGAAGTAAAGCTGAGACCCAAACCCAAACCATTGAAAATGGCTAACTCAATGTCACTTAGTTGTGAGGGTACCATAACATGAAGGGAAGCAGGTTTCTTTTGTGTGAACTGCCCCTACTGCTCTCCTGGAGGCCTGTTCCTCCTGCCCACTTTCTCTTGTTACTAGCTAGCTGAGCCTTTTTGCTTATGTGGTTCCACACACTGGGGAGTACAGTCAAGTGGAGCTGGCCCATTGTGCAGATGCAGAGCTCCTCGGGTCTCAGGTGCAGCCTGTCTCCAATGCCCTCATAAGTGAAATTCATTTTCTTACTAAAGCAAGCGCTGAAATGTAAGATGAAATTGTTTCTCTGTGACTAGACAGTCCAGAAGTCAGGGAAGGATAAGGGATGATGGTTACTTATGAATTTCACAATTTAGATGTAAACTAAAATCATTTCCTAAGTTTTTGCATATCTTTATGCTCCCAGAGAGAAACAAATCTCACGTCTCCATAGTTTTTACAGGAATCTAAAGTCACATGGATAAGTAGTTTATTGAGAGAGGCTTGAAGCATTTTCTCATCCAAATTAAATTTCTTCTACTCCTTGAGAGTCTGCTGAATCTAGAAAAGGCTTTTGGAAAGGACAGTAGTGTAAGACTTCAGAAAGAGGTAGCTACAACATATTCACATTAAGAAATTAAGTCCATTTGTTCCATGCAGAGTATACAATGTACCCACAGAATAATACAGAAACTGAGGTCATATATAGAAATGAGTCATGTACTTACTGTTTGAGATTTCTTCTTTTTCTTTTTCATTGACCTGAAAAAACCTTGCTTCTCCTTTTCTTTGAGTTGATCAGAATGACTAATATTTTCAGGGCTTTTCCTAAATGAGAAGACATTTTTATCATATGAATCTTTGAATCATTCTCTTGCCACTGTGTGACAAACATAATGAAGGCTGAAAATGTGTGATACCAGATTCAATCAGCCATGAAAAATCAAGCCCACAGGTAAAGGTCCTCTGAAAGGCACAGGAGGAACCAAGTCTAATCAGCATGGGGAATGGCTGTTCTTTAGCACAGGCTTGATCACACTAGCAATTTGAGCATTATTACAAATGGTCTGTAACTGCATTATGGGACCATTTTCCTGGTGTTGTTAGTCTCTGAATTAGAGATTCAGTAAAATGCATGGCTTAGAGAATGCCTCTCTGTAACCCTCCAAAGGAAAGAACAGAAACATTTTCAAAACCTTCAGTTTTTTATTTACCTTTTAAAAACAAGCTCAACAAGTTTATTATTAGTAGCTTGCCAAGTCACTAAAGACAAAAAAATCAATGCTGCTATAGAAACATTATAAACAGAAGCAAAATTTGCCCCAAACTGGAAAATTCCTATTTATTTATTAAACCTTTAATCTATTACACCTAAACAAAAAAAAGTACTCAAGGAAAAAAATGTAGACATAATGAATGCTCTAACACAGTATGTTGGGGGTGGGGGAGAACCCGTCTACCTGAAAATACTGATGTTAAGATTGGTACCACAGATAGCACTAGGTATTTTAATAAAAATAGAAGATATTCAAAATAGGAAGCAAGGCAGGTGTGGTGGCATATGCCTGCAATCCCAGCACTCAGGAGGCTGACATGGAGAGAGTGAGTTGAGGGCCAGTCAGGCTATCTACCAGGACTGACCCTGAAACAAAAACCCACTTTTCAAAAAAAAAAAAATCCTAAAAGAGAAGGAAAAAGAAAAAGGAGAAAAAAAGGGGCAGTGGTAGAGTGGGATGTGTTTGTGTGGAGGCAGAGAACATCCTGGCTTTTGGCTTACACTCTTTAAAAAGCAAATCAACTGGTATTATTCTTGAAAAAAACACCTTTACATATTCCCTAAAAGTAAGAATGGTAGAATCGTTAAAAGTGACAGTTAATTTATATTCATGGTTTCAGAATACCTAACAGTGATGAAGTGATTATAATATCTAAGAAAATATGAGCAAAGCAGCACCCAGCTTATTTTATTAAAATATGTAAGCCAGAAAACTTCTAAATAAACCATTACTGGTTGCATGGCAGAAAACACAATGAAGCTATTAAAAATAAATCACATCTTCAAAGAATATCCACTGACATGAAAGAATATTTAAACTAAAATATTAAGCAAAAATAATGATTTCAAGCTTTCTACATCAGATAAGTCCAACTACATGACAATATAGGTTATACAAATTCACTTTCAATATTATTTGTTTATTTAATTTTTAAAGATGTATTGTTCGAGTGTTTATTCTGTCTGTATGTATGTGTACTACTGTGTGCCTGGAGCCCACAGAGGTCAGAAGAGGGTAGGAGATTCCTTGGAACTGGGGTTATGGATGGTTGTGAGTCACCATTTGCACTGGGAACCAAACCTGGATCCTTTGCAGGGACAATGAGTGCTCTTAACTCCTGAGCCATCCCTTCAGCCCTTAAACGCACTTTTTAAAATGTAGGAAGAAATTACAATAAACATCTTGGCTGGAGATGTGGCTCAGTGGAAGGGCATTTGCACAACATTCACAAGACCCTGGGTTCCATTGCAAGCACTGGGGGACAAAAATAGGCTCGGCCTTATGGCATATACTTGTATTCCTAACTATGACTCAGGTGGGAGCACTTTAGTGCATGTGCTTGAGAACAGTAGGTAACAAAGCGAGATTCCCCCTTCTCAAAAAAGACCCCCCCAAAACCCTTCAAAGCTCTATCTATGTAATAAAATTATTGATATTCTTTTTTAATTTCTGAGAACAAATACATCAACAAAGTGTTATATAGCACAGACTATTTCAGGGTTGGGAACATAGCTCAATTGGTGCTGATGTAGCTCAGTTAGTGGAATGTGCACCTAGCATGCACAAAGCCCTGTTTTTGACCCCAGGACCACAAAAACCAGACATGATGGCACACACCTGTAATCCTGGCACCCAGGAGCACCCCAGGTGTTCTGGAAATCCATTAGAACTTATAATTGTAAGCACCACTAAATAAGTTCCAAGTTCTGAAGCACAAGTTCTGTGATTCAATCCAGCCATACTGTAACAAATTTGGGAACTCAGAACAGTGCATTTATCACTTAGAAAGCTAGAAGCTTTAGATGTGGTTGCATGGGTGCGAATGGGATGATGGAAAGTTACAAGTTCTCTGGATGCAGTTGGTGTGTGGTTGGGGAAAACACTCTCTTCATGAACGCAATCTCAGGGGGCAAACTGGCATCAGGGCAGAATTTTAGTGCTAGCAGGAACGGAAAGAAGGCTGGAGATGCCACTCCTAGGAGGAAGTAGAATTCTCCCTGGGAAGATAAAAGTCTAGCCAGGATGAAGTAGAGAATAATATGCAAGTGAGAGGCTGGAGAAGTCGAGGGGAGGAAGAGGAAGGGGGCAGGAAAACAGTTCAGAACTTGCACTTTGGCATTGCAGAGTTGGTTCTGGGAAAGAGAAGATGGATCAAAGACCATCCCCAGGGTCTTTAAGGCACTGAATAAACTACAGTCCAGGTGGGGCAGGAGAACTGAGTTAAACATTTTCAAACTGAAGCAGACCAAGTGGTAGGACTGAGAGGTAAGCAGGAAAAGATTCTAGGGGCCAAAAGAAAAAGGGAAATACATTACCCTTGAACAAGATGAAAGTTAGGACTGGAGCCTGAGTATGTCTGCATCACAAGGGACAGAAGAAATTAAGCCTGAGCAAAGAAGGGGAGACACAAAGAACAAAGCAGAACTGCACAGAAGCATACACAGAAAACCCAAAGCAAAAAGCCTGAGCGAGGAAGAGAAAGGGAGAGCAGCTATGGGGAACACAGGCACTTGGAAGGCTGTGTGGCACACAAAGGAAGAAAGAGCCTCGCACAAGCAGCACTGAGCCAACTAGGCAAGAGTGTGGCAACTATTGCCCTGTCTGGATTTGGGGCCTCTCTAATTTCACCCAGTACAGTGGGCAGCTTTGGGTGTCACACGAATTTCAGAGATGGGAGCTTTGAGAAGAGTTATGTATCCAGTCACCTAGCTCATCCCCTTGGGTAGTAGCTCTGATCAAAATAGTATGGCTATGGGGTGGAGGGAGGACACACGATGAAGGATGAAAAGGCAGGGTCTTACACAAAACTGTGACTCCTATGTCATCTAGTCCAAGAACTATTCCCATTAAAGGAGTCAAGACAAAGGAGGGAAGTTCAAAGACTCACTGCAATCAAGGAAGGGAGGAATTAAAGTTGATCACCATTTACTGAGCATTGTATTAGGTATTAGAGATAGAGAGAAAGCGATCAAGGAGCTGACCTCTCACTCAAACCGCTCCTAGACTCATGGTGCAGAGCAGAGGGGATGAGACAGCAGGGCCTCTGGACTTCTGTATAATCCCTCTGGGAGCAGCATAGACAGGGAGTGGAAGAGGTGGGGAGCATCGCTCTGTCACTTCCCCTGCCTCATCCCCTCCCCTGGCAGTAACTAAAGTGGTCAGTTCTTGTGGGACACAGGAAAATCAGACAGACTGCCAAGCTATAATGGACACAATATATTCATAACCCTGTAAAAAAAAAACCTGTCATTATTCAAGTGAGCTTCACAGTTCTTTATTTCACCAGCTGGATTTTTAATGAACTTAAAGTATCAATTTTAAACCCAATTTTGATGGCGGTTTTTCTAACCCATTTATATACTTTGTATTTATTTATTTATTTGTTTGTTTGTTTGTTTATAGTAAATGTCATTCATTTTATGAGCATGCACTCTAAATGGATACCTATGATGCAGAGGATTTTCTCAGGTCTGTGAAATGATGAAACGCACCTGCTTTTACCCCATAGCTATTACTCGTGACCCTTCTCCCCTCTGCACACTGTGCTGTTAGCTGCAACCACAACTCATTCTAACGACTTCGGTTCAAACCGCTAAAACTGGGCAGAAGGAGGAATAAATAGCTTCCAAGTGAGGATTGAAGTGTCATCCTATTAGTAAAGATGATGCATCTGGCTGTATTAAGTCTATTTTTCTTGTTCTGAGATATTTTGGCTTATCTCCCATTTCTTAAGTGGGTTCAAGACAACCGAGATGGCCAGAATAACAGCTCTGGGTGTTAAACTACAATATCTATGTATTGTTTTTAAGTATGACATAGTAGCTTGATCATTCCATTGCAGAAAATATGTACACTGTACAAATACTCTCTTCCCAGAAGAAATTTAAAGTGGTACTATCACAGAAAAAGACTGGCCTGAGGTTATGTGATAGTTTAAGAACAGGATTTTACCATGTTTCTCTAATAAGACTCTCTAATAATATGTTATCAAATGCATAGTTCTCTCAGATATAAAGAATACGGCAAACCAAAGAGATCTTAGTGAAGAAAAATAATCAAGATGAGTCAAGCTTAATTAAAGATTAGATCATGTTAGATGTGATGCATAAAGGAGATATGCCATAGAAACATTATCAGAAGGAGTAGGGAGCCAGTTCACAGCTGGGAATTCTGGAACCTTCTTGAACCACATAATAGCAATAATAGAGTAAGGATGACTTGACAACATCTTAGCTAAAGATTAACATCCCATCTGTACTTCTGATTCTTTTCAAAACAATCAATTTTATATACACACACACACACACACACACACACACACACACACACACACACACATCTAAAGTCCTATTCAGACATGTTAGAACACATGGTTATCATACACTAGGCCCTACATTCAAGTCCCTACAACCAAACCAAATCAAACCCCTAAAACACACACACACACACACACACACACACACACACACACACACACACACACACCCGAGAAACACATTGTTAACAATGCCTACCCTACTTTTAGATTTCCTTTTTTGGAGGGGGATGGCATTGAGATAGAGTCTCACTACATAGCTTGGGCTAGCTTTAAACTGGCAATCCTCTTATCTCAGTTTCCCAAGTGTTGGAATTATAGGCCAATACTACCATGCCAGGCCAGTCCATACTTAAATTTTGATCTGACTAACCTAATTTTTAAAGGACTATGCTAGTCTATAACTGATACTGTTTTAGATTGTTACCACCTCATTATTCAACAATGAAGCAAAAATAGTTCCCTCTGTGCATCTGTATTCTGACACTTCAGATATTATTCTTGAGGCTTGTCCAAGCCACAACTGAAAATGTCAACACTGAAAACTAATGAAAGCTCTACCTATTTGCTCATATTTTTACACACTAGGGAGAAAAAAAAACAGTCACAAAGAGGCATGTTTATGAAGCAAAGTTAGAAGCCAAATGGTCAATAAACCATGGAAAGATTAAATGACATTAAGCATAATAATCACAGCTACTAACATAATGAGCCTTTACATTGTTTTAGGTGTCTTTTATATACACTTAAAATTTTTTTTTTTTTTTGGTTTTTCAAGACAGGGTTTCTCTGTGTAGTTTTGGTGCCTGTCCTGGAACTCACTCTGTAGACCAGGCTAGCCTCGAACTCACAGAGATCTGCCTGGCTCTGCCTCCTGAGTGCTGGGATTAAAGGCGTGTGCCACCACCACCCGGCTACATTTAATTTTTACATCACTTAAATACCCTAAGAATTCTATGTGGGAAGTGCTAGTGTCCTTTGTCCCTGACCCATGTTACAGGGGTTTAGTACCAGTTGGGTTCTCTAACTTTGAAGCTTCAGTGTGTATGGAATGGGAATAGCCCCCACCTCAAAAGGGGCAACTATGAGAACTGAGACAATGCAAAGTGACAGTATCAAGTTCACTGTCAATAAAAGAATGAGTATGATAAAAGACTTATCTGATAATTAGAGTTTTTCTTTTACATGCTATTTAATAGAAATTTTGAACTTGAAAAAAATTATACCCTCCCCCCAACAACATATCATGTTTTCCTTATTCTTAAGAAAGACCTAGTGGGGGAAAAAAACACTAAAAAGTTTATCCTGCATGTCTTTGAATTCCCAGATCTACAATTAGTAAAAGGAAGAGTAAGAACAAAGCAAAACACTCACCATGGATCGAATCCTGGTTGTCTTTTTGAATGATTGGTACCAGAACTGCTATCAGATGGCAGAGAAGAAACCCGGGTAGATACATTATTTTCATGGAAAGAATTGTCTGGTCGTGGAGATGGCACTGAATGAAGGAGAGAGAAAAGTTACTGAAGTACTTTTCTGCTTGAAGTAGCTCTAATGTTATTTCACTGCATTTTCTTTCACATAAACAAAGTCAAAGTCCTCAACTGCCTTTCCAGAACTTTTTTTTTCCCTGAGGGTGGAAGTGGTTCAGATAAGTTTCTCTCCTCAACTCTACATATTAACCTGCAGGGGTCAGTTATAAAGATTTCCAAACAGAACCCTGGGCTGTCAGCTGACACACAGCAGAGCATTTGAAGACAGTTTTAAATGGGACATCATTTAAAGTATGATTATTGTAGCCACCCCAACCCCACACCATGGTTTTTGACATTCTTTGAAGTTGAGTCTTTCTTATTACAGATCCAACTATGCAAAATCTATTCTTAGCCCAATATCATCCTTAACAATATGTGTACTGGGACACACAAATTACAGTTTAAGCCCTGACAATGCAATGGTGTGCTACTTAGATCTTTAAATTATAAGGAAATTTGGTCATTTGCACAAAAATACTATGCATTTTCTATATATTCTCATGCAAAAGTAAGCAGAAATAGAAACTATAATGTACTGAGTGATTTTTTGCTTTGGGGAAAAGGGTAACCATGTTTTTTTTGTCAATTTCTAAAGATAGCTGTATTGTAAATTTCATTACAAAAGTAATATGCACATTGTATATCAAGATCAGTGACACCAAGTAAGGAAAGGCTGTATGTAATTATAGTGCTCAAGAGGCTGAGGCAGGAGGACTGACATGAGTTCAAGGCCAGACTAGGTTATAGTAAGTTCCAGGTCATCCTGACTGGGTTCTAATATGGGATGTTGTCTCAAAACAACAACAATATATATGTGTATTTATACAGTGAATTACATACATGTATTGTAGTTTTTTAGGTAAATAGTTAATAGTATGATTCCTTGTCACTTTTTCAGATGTTATTACTGCTATTTTACCCACCTTCTTCTGTATTTACTTCAACTCTCCCTCCTCAAAGAGGCCCCCTTTTACATTTCCCTGCTCAGATCACTTATACCCTGCTATTCCCTTCTCTACTGCTCCCTAACGCCCCTATCTTGGCAATGATTCCATTTTAATTTCCTGGCTGCTGACCAGAGCACAGAGATCTGTGAGCTGGAACTGACCTAAATGCCCCTCTTTGAAGACAAGCTTTCACGGTACCAGAAGATGCCATCTAAGTTTCCAAAGGAGCACCAACAGTCCTGCTGTAGTGGTTTGAATAAGAATGGCTCATAGATTTGAATGCTTGGTTACCAGGGAGTGGCACTATTAGAAGGTGTGGCCTTGGAGTAGGTATGGCTTTGTTGGAGGAAGTGTGTCAATGGAGGATGAACTCTGAAGTTTTCATATGCTCAAGCCTATTCCATTTCTCTCTGCTCCTGCTGCCTACAGATTCAGATGTAGGACTCTCAGCTATCTCTCCAGCACCATGGCTGCCTGCATGCCACCATGCTTCCCGCCATGATGACAATGGACTAAACCTCTGAAACTGTAAGCGAGTCCCAATTAAATGTTTTCTTTATAAGAGTTGCCGTGGTCACAGTATCTCTTCACAGCAATAAAATCCTAATTACCCTAACTAACTATCCTAAAAATCCCAACTAACCTAACAGCTACCCAGCTATAATGCCTATGAACCACATCAAGGACCAGCATTGCACAATAATCCCAAGGATGCAATAGTGGTATGCATACCTTGCCAGTAACCAATAGCTCTCTAATTACACTGAAGACTGGCTCAACAAGAGGAAAACCATACCTGGTACTAGAAACCTAGCTAACTAATGAAGTGCTAGTGAAGTCATGGTTATTGGAGGAGAATCTACAACCACTAATTTACTAAATCATCATAACCCCTAACAACAATCTATAAACATTTGTTCTTATACCCACAGAGTAGTGTAGTCTTTACCCCTCATCAAAGAAACTTCTCTTTGCAATAGATGGAGACCACTACAGAAAACCACAACCAATCAAAATACAGAGTTGTGGAGCCTAGTCTTAATGGATACATCTATAATACACTCCTGAACCTGATGCTTCGGAAATATTGTGGAAGAGAGGGTGAAAAGATTTTAAGAGGCAGAGAATTAGGAAATTTGCTGTGAGATTATGTCTCCTAGGAACATAAGAAGCTATACCCATAAAGTCTCACCAACGTGCCTAAACATGAGTTGAACAATGACAACACCAAAGGACACACTAAAGTGGACAAGGAAAAGCCCAGGAGGCCTCGAGCCTACACCAAGAACTATAGGCAACTGAGGAAAGTTGGGAGCAGGAGAGGTGCCAAAAGGTCAGCCCTGAAAACATACATACAAGTAACATTATAAGACTGAGCAGGCTTTATTTAGGAGTACATATGTATATACGCATACATATATACATACAATAACAATTAGTGAAACAAGAGACCATGATTTTGAAAGACAGCAAGGTGAAGCATATGGGAGGGTTTGGATTGAGGGAAGAGAAGGGAGAAATGTTGTAATTATAATCTCAAAAATAAAATAAAAACAACAAAGTGACACCATTTCATTTGCCTCTGGATAAGAAAGAATGAACCTATTCTAGAAACATTGGTCTAGATATATCTGGAAATATTTGTCATTTTTTTAAACCACTATTTTTCTCTAGGACTTCCCAGTATTGTTGAAATAACAGATGTTTCCAGGTGTTTCATTTAGTTGAAACTTTCCTCTCTATTTCTGAACTTTTAAAAATTGAAATGTTCTACTTGCCAAATCTCCAAGTAGATTATAAGATAGATAAAGGAGGTATTTTTCCCATATTAACCAATACAATCCATTTGTAACCAAAATAGTATTTCCAAAAGTCAAAGACTAATTCATTGATTTAAAACTCTACTTCCACTTTATTTTAAAGTATTTCCTCTACGGGGCCTGATAGCACACACCTATAATTCCAGCACTTGAGACATAGAGACAGGAGGGTAGAAGTCAGCTGGAGCCCAACCTGGTCTACATTGTTAGACCCTCCCCCCAAAAGGATATTTTCTCCAATCATCTGTAGAAACAACGAAGTATAGGATATTTTTGAAGAAAAACTTACTTGAAGATGTTCTTACTCCTGTATAAGACAAAATTTTTTAATTAACTTTAATCTGAATTAAAAGTTCAGCCTTCTAAGATTCTAAAGTCATCATGGAACGGGGGCAGTCATTAAGAAGCATATTTGATGCCTAATGCTTTTCTAAAGGTAGAGCTGGGAGGGACCATAGTAGCCTAATCATTTAATACATATATATTCGTGAATAACACTTCTGTGTATTCATTCAGCTCAGATCCCAAATTTTAACAACCAAACAATTATCTGTGTCCCCTCTGACCCCAATTTCTGACCTTCTCCAGTTGTCTCTCTAAGACACCAGAAGGAGCAGGAAGTCAGGGAATGTGGACTTAAAAGTCAAGGCCGTGCTGAGTCTTACAGGCTTTGTACAGCTGAGCCTCCCGTCCATTTCTCCACCAAGGCACTGGGATTCTCAGATATCTGCTACTTTATCATTGCACGGTTACAAGCCAAAGGGGTTGCCTTTCTCTATTAATTCTTTCCTAAATTCACAGGACCTCAAAAACACCTCTCTTAGTCATCTGTTCAACAACAAAGTACATTTTTAAAGCTATGTAAATATTCTTGAATTTCTTCTTTAACTCAATTAATAAATATTTTTGAAGCTGTGTGAGGTCGTCGGTGCCTCCCTCTTTCCTTTCCTCCTTCCCTCCCTCTGTCAAATGAACAAATTGGCATGGTGACTATCGACCTTCAGAAGGGTCGTTCTGAGGACTGTTTGGATGGGTACATGGAGACAGAGACCAGTCAGGGCTCAGACAGAAGAGACAAGGGACTGAACAAAGATGGCGAGACCAGTGGCAAAGAGAACTGTTAGATGGTGGTAATGCAGGCAAGATTGCTGTTGGTCCAAAGTCCACTGGGGCAGTGAAAACATAGCGGTGGACGAGGAAAGGAGATGTACTCAGCAGAAAATAGAGGAGGACTCTAGGAAATATGGGGGGTGGCTTACCTCTATAAAAGCTACCAACTCTCCGTGGGACAGGATCATTGTACAGATGCCGATTTTCTTTGGGAGCCGTGCCATCGTCAGAGTGTGGGTCATGGTACACTCCAGCCTGAGGCAGGAAACAAGGTTATCAAAACTAAACCATGGATCGATGGTGGTGCTGCTTAGAACAAAGTCTAACCAGTGTCTACTACTTTTTTTAATTATTTTAAAGGAAAACTTGGGTTTATGTCATGAAGAAAACTACTTACTTTCTAAGTCAGTTCAATTTATTTATGGGAAATTGGGCATGGATAAAGTTTAAGTTAGGCTGTAATGCCGCTGAGTGAACAGTCCTTACAGATCACTATAAGATGTAGCAACTCTAAAGCTCAGACCTCAGACTTCTGACGGGTGTGGAATGAAGAGGTGCCTTCTCTGGAGGACTCTTTAACAGAAGGTCTTGCCACAGTCATCTCTGGAGGGAGCTGTTCTCCAGGCTGCAAGTCAAATACAAAAAGATTTATAGAAACTTCCTACCCCTAGGGAAGACTCATCTTCATTTAATATAGTTAGGACCTAAACATCTAAAATAAAGATCATGGGGTGTCTTCAACCTAACCAATTTCATAAAAAAGTAAAGTATCTGATGGATGTAAAATAAGGCCAACAAATTTTAACAGATAGAAAGTGGGATTCTCATTAAAGTTAAGGCAAGTAAAGAATACATTAGTCTGAAAATAGTTCAATTAAATATTTAAAACAACAAAAGAAATCACCTTTCTATCTAGACAGTTACAGCTCCAAGCAGCAGTATGCTTAGAGAGTCTATCCGTCAATCTAAAAGTGCTCTTACAGACTTTAGGCTGAGTTCTCCGAAAGGAAAGATGCAGAGACAAAAGTGTTTTCCTAGGAGACTAACAGTAGATGCAGATGAAAATAAATTTTTTTTGTGAATGCAAAAAAAGAAAAGGAATAATCCCTCTTAATGATTTTTGTCTTAAGAGTCCCCAACTCCTATAGTCTCTGGTGCTTCCTGCTCCTTCATATGCTCCAGGACAGCAGCTTATCTGTTCAATTCGTGATTTAGGAATGATCATGATGGTGCCTGTCTCTAGAGATGCTCCTACTACTTAGCTCCTTGTCAATTAGGTGAGTCACAACCCCAGCACAGCATTGGGTCCTCAACAATACTGGAGGGAAAGACAATAAATCACATTTTCTACCCTGGGTGGGAATTAGAAGGAGTTAGATGGAGTTAGATGCATTTAGCATCTATATATTATGCACAAAAATTATCTCAAGCCTAGATGATATACATAAAATGTTTTACTTTAAAAACTGAAATAAGATTTGGTATTTCTCCCCCTTCCTTCCCACCACCATATTTAGAGAATTCTGGAAAGAATTTCATTTGGTATAGCCTTTCTTCTTTCTACTTTGCCACCTGTACTATTGACAAAGGCCCATAGAAATACTTTTTTTTTTTTAAAGAAATGAGTTATTTACAATCAAACTAAACTCAGTAAGGGTCCCCATGCTTTTGAAAGTGGCTATAATACTTTACATGAGAATGAATGCCATGATTTACTCACCACTCTTGTTACCTTTCAAATATTCCAGCCACCTTCTAGTCTTTAATTGTGGCCTTTCTTAAGGCTTGGCACTGCATCTCCTGAACAGCTGGATCTGTACTAAGCCCTAGCAATTGTTTATAATTAGTTTATGACCACTATGTTCAGAAACTCTGTTTTCTGAATTCCCAGAGAGCCGGTCATTTCTCCATTTTCCAAGGGAGAATGCCCTTTGTTTTTCTTTTCTGTTTGACACTTGCCTAGATGCCAACACAATCTGCTTGATTCTGACCGCCAAGTCCCTTCTAGGGGCAGTGGTCAGGTCCTAGAGATCTTTCTAGATATTCCAGGTTCTCTTATCTTTGTAGTGAGTTCTCAAGGCTTCTTTGTCCATTACCATAACTCCATTTAAAGGCCCTGCTAATACTCATCTCCTGCCCCACCCTTAATCAGGCACCAGGCCATCCTGCCAACATTTTATACTTGGGGACCTGAAGACTGCCTCAGAATCCCAGTTCCACTTTGAACTACTAGTTGGGGAAAGTTGGGCAGCTCAGCCATCTCCTGTGAGCCTCATCTGAGAGGAAAAACGATGGGGTAAGGAGCTCATAAATCCTGGTTCCAACTCTGAAAAGGAGCTCCTAGGAAAGAAACCCCGAAGGCTTCCTTCAACACTGCAGTGGACAAGTCCTGTTGTGTCTACTTTTGCACAGTCCTTGAGATCCACTTGGCTTTCATACTGGCACTCAATCCTGAATACTCTTCTCTTTACTTCGTGTGAGAATTGTGCACCTCTTACATTTTCATTTCAATAACGTGAAACCTGTTGGGATCCATGTAGCAGCCAGTCTCCTTGGAATATTTTCTCTCCCTTCAATCCTCTTTCCTGCTACTATCACTTTCCTCCCCAAGTGAAATCACAACCTCCTCAGAAGTGTCTGCTCAGATTCTACCTCCTGTGGGAGCCTCCAACAGGGCCCAGGCTGGACGGACAGAATTGCTTCCATCTTTCTTTTGACACACAAGCACACTTCTGCATGGCTACTGGAATGAAGTTTTACAGTATTCGAATAAATCATTTGTTGCCAAATGTCCCCTGCCATTTAACATACTTCAAAATGACAGGGACACTTTAATTTCATCTTTCCAATTAGGGCTTCCTGTGGTGCTTAGCTCTGCTTCACTCTTCAGCCATTCATCTGTCTACACAGGGCAGATGGTTAGCTGCACTGAAGCCCTTTCCGCCTGTTCCTGCTCACAGTGATTTCTCCCTGTTTTCTATGCCTATGTGTAGCCAGTACTCTATTAATGTAGGCTCTAACGATTTCATAATTTAGCAGGTAAAGTACTTGTCATGCAAACCCAATGGACTGAGTTAGATCCCTAGAACCCACATAAAAATGGTCGGGGAGAACCAACTCCACAAAGTTTTCCTATGGCTTTCACACGCATGTCATATGTACATTCCTTGCCCCATGTCATAGACATGTACACAATAATGAAGAAATACATAATTAAAAAAAACCAAGGAGCCAGAGAGATGGCTCAGCAATTAAGAGCATGAACTGCCCTTGCAGAAGACCTGAGTTTGGTTCCTAGGACCTATGATAGGCAGTTCACAACCACCTATAACTCCAGTTCCAAAGGTATGCGGCATCTCTGGCCTCTACAGGTACCTGCACTTATGTGCACATACCTAGACACAGATATACACATAAATACATAATTAAGAAAATCTTTTAAAAATAAAAAATACTGGGGAATTATCATTTACCCTGGCCTGAAGTTATACTTGTCTAGATTAAGATAAATTTAAAACTCAATTAAGATATTTGGTATTAAAAAACAAGTTTAAACAAATGTGGTTTAGAAAGATTATAGAAAAAAAATGCAAAATTTTGAAATAACTAAAAGCTAATCCATATTTCTAATTTCAATGAAAAATGGTCTGTCAGCAAAATATGTCAGAAAGGAACATTTAAAAAATAGATTACTAAAACCAAACTTGAGATGTCTTGAGCACTCAACAACTGATTTAAACATTTAAATAATAAATATTATTATTATTGAGACAGAGTTTCACTGTGTAGCTCTGGCTGGCTTGGGACTCATTATGTAAACAAGGCTAGCCTTAAACTCATGAAGACCTGCCTGCCTGTGTCTCCCAAGTTCCCAAGTGCTGGGATGTGCCTTTGTATGTGCTACTAGTACACAGAGATACATTTTATTATTTTTTTAACAGAAATAATCCAAAGATTGCTTTCATTCACTGTCCCAATGAAAGCAAGGCTGATTGCAGTAGGAAAAACTGCATAGCAACCTTATAAATATTCCCTGTAACACTTCCCCAAGATAAGCCACCGGACAGATCAAAGTGGTACCTGGGGTGATAAGAGCTGCAAGCTGTTTGCTCTGGCCGCCATCCCTTGCCCTATGCTCAAGCTTCCATCAAGGCCTTTAGCTCTCACTTTGTCCCGGGTCACATACATGGAATGCCTGTGTGGACGTTGCTGAGAGGAGAAGGGGCTGGTGTAGCCTAGCCCATAAGAAAATGATTCATGAGGTGCAGACAGCGAATGTGAATGGCTGCTGTCCATGTGTTCAGGCAGCTTCAACTCTTCCATGGTTTTTGAGTGTCTGGTGGTAGTTCGGCGTGAGTCCAGTGTGCCCTCGTTTCGGTTATTTCTACCTGAAGGGCTGAGTAAAGTTCTTGTGTCACTGTGCCTGGTGGGGGTTGGGCTGGTGGGAGAGTTCAAGTCCAAGCAACTGGATGGGAAGTATCTACTGGTATTGGTCTCCGTGATTTGGGCTCTGGCTTCTGAAAGGTTGCTCACAGACTTGGAGTCACTCAACGCCCCATGGCTTTTGGCCTTCGTCCTGTAGGATGGACTCCTGGAGGACTGGGGAATGGTGTCGATATAGCTGTGCCGACTCTGCTTCTCACTAGGCTGCAGCGTCCCAGCTTTGCTCTGGGAGCTCTCCATGAACGAGTGCCTGTTCTGCTGAGATCTGCTGCTAGACTTGAGGTACTTGGTGCCTGGACCTTCTGAAGGCTTTGGATCAATATTGAAGTCAAACTCTGTTTTGGACTTGGCTTCTTTTGGGCTGAGAAGGTGTGGTATGTTGTTGTTTGTGAGATCTTTGCTGGAAGACCCAGACTGGGTGCTTGCTTGGTAGGTTTTGGTGTGCATCGGACTGAGAGTAGCTCCAGCAAGGTTTCCATTCAGGAAGCTTTCATTTGCAGGAAGGCCTTCATCAGCCCGGGGCAGACCCACACTTAGGTTCTGAATGTCCTTGCTGTTGGATCTGTGGTGAGTCTGTAAAGCGGCACCCTTGCTGGACTGGCTTCTATGTTTAAAACAAAAGAGGCACATCAGTTTCCTTCAACAGGGGGCAAACAGTGCATAATGCTGAAAACAAATAAGCAAGCCAACAGTAAAGCCAAAGAAAACATACTAAAATGACTGGAAAGGCTTAGGAACACTGCGAAGGAAGGAGTGGAAAGAATTTAAGAGCTGGAGGATGTGAAGGAGTGCTGCTTTCTGGATCAGACATGGCTGTTCCACTATAATCTTCACCCGGAGAGGGCAAAGAGAAGGGGAGTCATAGTCTTTGATGGGGTAGTCACTGGTGCATTGCTCCCACTCCAGCTAACAAGCCCTTACCATGTTCAGGAAGGCAACCCTAATTAAATGCAGTAGGCTGGGCCCACACACGGCATGAAAGTCAGACAGGGACTTGGGAAGAAGGGGTTTGTTGGAAGGAGTAAGAGGGTGAGGAGATAATAGGAATATTTTGATCAAAGAATACTGTATGTGTGTGTGAGAGAGAGAGAAATGGGGGAGTGGGAAGGAGAGACTGTAAAAGAATAATTTTCTAAAGAGGTGAAAAATGACTAAAATCACTAACCCTCTTGAATATGTCTCTATCAAGAACAAGCTAGTTTCTCAGACTAAGTCACTCAACAAGAAAGCACTTCCTATGAAGTTGTTTTGGCATCTTCAAATGCTCGTCTGCCTTGCTGGCTGCCAACACAGTCACTGAGAGGGTCAGGTAAAACATGCTTTGGCTAGGAGGGTCTAGTCCAGCACAGCTAGTAAGATTAATAAGACAGTCAGCTGGCTGCTGGCCACGCATCTGCTCGAATGGCAGAGGGCAACACTCAGACTGGATGGTTATTGTCTTCCTTGAACTTCACTTTCTTTGTAGACCCTGGAGGCTGCCTCAGGTACACACTCACAGTACCTACAACACACATGGGAACATCTCCATCTTCAGCCCGTATAGTCAATGAGGGAGAATTCTGATGATGTAGAAGAAAATGACACTCCGAAAGAAATGTGAACTGACTAGTGAGGGTTGTTGGAAAACATGATGATCTGTGTTTATGTTTTAGAGAAGTGGCAATTACTTGGGGCTCTTGAGATAACTCCTTGTACATTAAACAGAAATGCATCACTAACTGTTCAGATATTTCTGTGTAAACTAAACAGGAATCCTATACTGGAACACAAGGTCTTAAGTGCTAATTGCTTGGTAAAAGACACAATATAGTCTCTTCTTCATTTCACACTTCATTATTCCAAAGTGACTGAGCCCTTCTTTAGGACTTGAAGCTTCATTTCCTACCTAGTGTAATATACAAACAGTCACCCAGAGAGAACCCTTGTCTTCTGTTTGAAAGCCAAAATTGACATTCTAGAAGTCAGCTTGTTCTATTATAACTAACCAAAGGATGAGATTGTGGGTTTGAGATAGGTCCCAAAGTTAGTAATGATTTACAAAATTCCATTTTTTACTATGAATTCAGAAAATGTTGCAAGTATTACTACTGGTGAAGATGGATGGATTTGGAAGAATTTTTTCCCATCAGACACTAATTGGAAGAAAAGTCCTTCTGGGCTGTTGTTACTATTTTATAAGAATGGCAAACCACAAAACTCTGCCTTCTCATTTCCCCAGATTTGGAAAGGAATTACAAAGCCTAGTTAAGTTTTGTTTTCTGTTAAATGATGTACAGAACGATCCTCTAGATCAATAAAGTACAGTGCCATACATGATAGTGTCTGCAATACTGATTACAGGGATAGTAAAAGAATTTATCACACATATACACACACAGTATGGGGGGTAGAAAGAAAGAAATGAGGGGGTTATTGAGGTACATTAGAAAAAGTACCTTGGGCAAGCTCTGGGACAGACAGGATCTAGTGTTGGAATGAAGGATAATTTTTTTTGTAGCAGTCAAAAGGAAAGTGGCTAGGTCTTATCAGATGGTGCATCTGTGTCATATCTAAATGACTAGTGCACATTTCATAAATTTGCTAAGAAATAATTGTGTTCTTATTTAATGTTGAGCCTAGCTCTTAACAGCTGAGCCATCTCAGTCCAGCTGTTCCTTCTCCTTAATATTTGTTACCTATGTAAGGACATTGGGCATTACTAGGAGCCAGGCTCTAGATAGTTTGCTCTAAGACAGAGTGGAACTAGGGCTTACTATGCTTATTATGGCGAACTCTGACAAGATAATGGTCCTGCTTGCAGACAGACAACAGTCTTTTTCTGAGCTCCACCTGCTCTGATGTTACAATAGCTCAGCAGTGCACTTCATCCAACAGCATATAGCCAGTCTATGTACCCTAAAGGCATCAGGTTTTAAACCACCAGAGTTGCCTGATTACTTACATCTTGGTAACCCAAATATCTCAGCAACTTCTCAAAAACTCAATTATGATATATAGTCTTATCCACAGATACAGCTGGGTAAGTATGTTGGCTATTCTCCACTCCTCTATCCAGTCCTAGGCCCTAAGAGCACAGCACTGGAGACTAGGTCCCTCAGGCTCCTGGCTGGCTATCTTCTGGAAGGGCTGACCAGGGGAAGGAAGTATCACAGGAAAAGGGAATGGAGGCTGGGGGTGGAGGCAGACTTCCCTCTGTCTTCCTGACCAGGCACCCTTACTCAGGTCCTAGTTCAATCCTTCCACAGGGCTCCTTGTGCCAAATTCTAGCTCCCCTGGAATCCTATTTTCTCCCTTTTCCCTGCACGTGAAGATACAGCAATGGCAGAAGTACTCTAACTTCAAAAGAGGACCAGGAAGGGGTGAAGAACAGTGAAGAAGTCTCTTAGAGCTGCAAGAACCCTTAGAAGTACTACTACATGAGACTACATGTGATCTTACACACACTCACAGCAACAGAACAGAAGGAAAGCTATAAAGTAAGGCAGAAACAGTTGTTAAAAATCTAAACTTGTCATAAATAAACAGCTACTCTTCATGTTTCCATCTCAGGATTAATTGGAAGCTACTGAGCTTTAGACATACAATAATTTCTATGTAGAAAGGGCATCACATTATCTTCACGTTGGAGCTCTGCCAAAGAATAACAACAAAGAGCAGCTTTGAAAATTGCATAGATCTCGTCAACACACAACTGCGAAGAATCTGTATTAAACTGCCAGCCACTTAAAAAGATTTCATGTGTAAATCACTCAATCACTTGTTTGTTTTAGAGACGGGTACTTGTGTTGTCTACATTAGCCTCAAACTGCTCAAGGCTGGCCTTGAATTCACGATTCTCCCGTTTCCACTTCCTGAGTGCTGGAATTACATGTGTGCACTACTGTGTGGCTATAAATCACTCTTAAATGGTTGGCAGAGTAGATAAATGAATAGACAGTTAATGTGTTTATTTAAAATAAGTTTAAAAGCAAAAATAGCCAGGCATGGTGATATAAACCTATAAACCCAGCACTTAGAAGGCTGAAGGACAGCTGCGAGTTCAAGGCCAGATTGGTACATTCCATAAATGGACAAGCAAGCAGAGACAGAGGCACAAAACTGTATGAGTAGGGAGCAGGTGGTAAAGCAGGACCATTGAGAGGACTCACAGTCAAAATGACATCACACCATGCACAGGGTGAAAGGAACCTTAGAAGAGCCTGCAGGTGACATGCAGCGACTGAAGAATGATTGAGTCTACTGCCTCCTAGAGAGAAAATGACTTGGGATGTGGGGTGACAGTGCATCTCCAGGGACAGGGTAGAGGAGTATGTGAGCAACAACCAACAGATAGAGTATTATGAACACATCTAAAATGGTCTTAGAAGGCCTGTGTTGAGACACCAGCTAGAATTCATATCCCTGGCAAGATAGGCTTCTGTGGAGTAAGTACGGACAAGAGTGGGGAGAAAGGCATCAGATGATGTAAGATTACTAAAAGAGAAACCACTCAGGACTTGCCCTTTTGATATATTCAATATATCACCAAGACCTGAAAACGAACTCTTCTAGAAATCTTTCTTTGCTTACAATTCCTACTGTCAAGTTAGTCTTTGCAAGACTAACAACATACAGGTCTCCTTTCAGACTACAGATTACACCATTGATGACTACAGTACAACTCACAAATTTATCACTGCTCTACCAAACTTTACATCATTGGGATAATTTTCTTTGTAAATGTAAATTTGAGAAATCATGTGGCAATTCAAGTAGAAGGGAGACTGAAAGCCACAAACCAAGCCAGGCATGATCCCAGAGAAGATACAAGAATAATGGTAACCAGCCAAGTGCAAAGGAGCAACCAAATGATGACAGTTACTTCGAGGCTTAGCATACTACAATCTTGCAGATAGGAACAGTGAACAAACCAGGTAAGAACAGTTGAAAGCTGTGCCAGAACAAGTAGCTGTCTCAAAGAGTAAACAGCTCTGCACCAGTCGGGCTTTCATGGCTAAGAAGAACAAACTGGGGACCAATGCTTCTCCTAATTTATGGATGCCCTCCCAGGCCTCAAAGTGCTAGTTCTTGGCCTTTCAAAATTCCAGTCTATTAAGAATAATTTTCCATATACAGGAGGAAAATTTGTGTGTGTGTGTGTGTGTGTGTGTGTGTGTGTGTGTGTTTGTAGTATTCAAATTTTAAAAGCTTCATTGTTTTTGATTTCTTACGTGAAATAAATTACTTCTACATCCCATATATAAAAATCCTCAGATGCCAAAATTGGGTTCTAGAGGATGAAGGAAGACAGGGAGGTTGCACAGAAGCCCATTCTCCTGGAACGGCAGTGACAGAATTGGGGGATGTCAGTATAGGAAAGGCAATCTAACTGATCCAATAGAGGGGAGGAGGAGGAAGAAGGGGAGGGAGGGAGGGAGGGAGGGAAGAAGGAAGAGAGGGGGATGGAGAGAGGGGAGGGAGGGAGGGAGAGAGAGGGAGAGGGGGGGGAGAGAGGAGAGAGAGAGAGAGAGAGAGAGAGAGAGAGAGAGAGAGAGAGAGAGAGAGAGAGAGAGAGAGAGAGAGAGAGAGAGAGAAACAAGTTTTAAGTCAGATGTGGTGACAAGCCTGTAATCCTGACACTCAGGAAAGAGAGGCAGGAGGAACCAGCCAGCCTGAAGCCTGTCTGATTACCTAATGAGTTTCTCAGGGCTAGGATTACAGGTGTGCCCAGGCAAGAAACAAATATTTAAAAATACTATGCTCAAAAAGCGATTTTTAAAACATACTTTTAATTATTGACATCGCTCTTTTCATACACTTATTTTTATAAAAAAAAAACCCTTATTTTTCAACTCAATGACTGAAAGGCAAGAACACTCAAATCACAAAACCCTTCTAAAGAAGCTTCCTATTTGGTTCAGTTGCACTGTCCCCCACATATGTGTTTAGTGTCTTCTTTTCCTTCCCTGTCATTTACACAACATCTGCTAGGTCTTAATGCTGGAAACCTCCTGAGTTGCTAACTCAGTGCTACCTTTCCAAGGGAACACAAAGGTTTTCTTCATCTACTTGTTAAATATAAGAAAGTCTTTAAGAGTCCCACACGACTCTTTAATTATAGTTCTGAATCATGTAATAAGCATGCAGAAGCTATTTTTGAATAAAGAGGGCTTTCCTTCTTTTCTCTAATTGCATAATTTTAGCAGCCACCTCCTCCACCTACTTATAAGACCACAACTGCATTTGTATTCCCTTAGAAGGGAATATTTACCTATTAGACAGTGTGCTGCTTTCCACATGATAAGGTTTCCTTTTCGTTGACCTTGAAGGAGACCGATCCAAAAGTCTCTGGCTTTGAAATGTAGGGTGATTCAAACACTGTTCTGTCAAGTATCTGTCAGCTGGGTCCAACTTCAGTAAATTCTTAGGAAATAAAAGTTTAAGAATGGAAAGAACAAAGTTGAATTTGACTCTACCAAATACCTTTTCCTCCTAGAAAAGAAATATGTAGTCACTGCAAAATACTTAGCAACAATAACTCAAGGAAAGAAAAACATCATCCAAATCACCCACAGTCTCACAATTATAATCCTCTTGGTAGAAATCTTTCTAGCCCTGCTTGTGAATACCATATATAGTCTTTCTTCTATAATACCGGGATCATGATATACACTTGTTTTTATATCCCATTCTTTTCACTTACTTATAAAAAACATTTTGCAATATAACTTCAATATTTAAAAATCTTTTTAATAAGTATATATTTATATCCTTCATCTTTCTACTGTCTTCAAGATACCCAGTTATTCTCTCTGGAGACAGCTCACATCACTAGTTCCCTGTGCATTATATGAGGGGTATGTATATATATATATATATATATATATATATATATACATACACTCTCTATATATGGTATATTCTGCACATACTTTCATCTGATTCTTTTCATTTTACCACAGTAGTTTAAGCACATAACTGTATGTATTTAGTTTCCCTTCCACTTAGCACACAATGTTGAGTTCATTCCATAAAGTGCAGAGCTTTAACTCTGTGTGTATACTTTATACTTTGTTTCCAGAATTCCCAAAAGACAAATAGTCAGGTTGTTTCCTTTTCCTGAACCATCTGGCAACACACTATCTTACAATATGCTTTTTGGGAAGAGTGGAGTGCATTACAACTAAGCTACATCCTCAGACCTTTCAAGGCTTTCAATGATTGTGTAGAAGCTTGTGCTATGGCTCTATCATGATTTACTTAGGAAGCATCCTACTACTAGACATTTGACTGATAGCCACTTTTCACTATTATGATTAATGCTATGACAAAAAACACTTGAAACCTAATGGATTCTTAAAGGTGGCACTGGTAGGTATGCAAAGCTTTAAAGAATCTTTCCTCCATCCTGCTAAATTACCACTTAGGAAGGTTGTCTCAAATTATGGTCCTCTCACAAAGTATAGGAGCCTATCAATTTCTAGACACCCTCACCAACAATAAGCATTCTCATTCTTCTTGGTAGCTGTAAATCAGATCAGGTATTTTAAAAGATACTATCTCACAACTGTTTAAAATTATTATTTTATGCGTGCGTGCACGTGTGTGTGTGTGTGTGTGTGTGTGTGTGTGTGTGTGTGTGTGTGTGTGTGTGTGTAATTGCCCTCAGAGGCTGGAAAAGGACACGATCCCCCTGGAACTGGAGTTACAGGTGGCTGTGAGCCATCTAATATAGGTGCTAGGAACTAAACCTGGGTCCACTGCAAGAGCTGCAAGTGCCTTTAATCCCCAAATCATTGCTGCTGTCCCTCTTACAGACGTTGTACCTCCTGTCTTTGGCTGTTAGCAAGGCTGAATACTTTTACATGCTTACCAGTTACTTACATACTCTCTTCATGTACTTTCCTGTGTCTGCAGCTATCTTTACTTAGTTCTGAATCATCTTTGTTCATTAAGGCACTAGCCCTCTGTTTTATGTTGAATGCACTAGAACTTTCACAACTGAAATGTTTTCACCCAAAATTGTTTATCTTAGCTGGATAGGATTTTTTATTTTGATTTATAAAATGATCAAATATCTTTAAAAAATAACCAACATACACAGCATAATGAAGTACTGAAATTCACTCTTCTAGGTATTTGTTATTTCCTCTCAGAAAAAGGAGGAAGGGTAAAATTCCATCATTTACAAATTCACTTCTAGTCCAGTTTGATCTTATCCATAATTAACACTTTTAGTTAACTAGTGAGAGCAAATTTGCTCCCAATAAGCCAGACTTCAATTTTAACCTAGCACCACAGAACATTTCAATTCTGGTCCTACCAGATACTGACATATTCATTTTGATCCAAAGATTCTAATTATTGAAACTCAACCACTAATTATGCTCCAGTGAATTTATGTCCATATTAATTCAGACACAATTGCAAACTTAATTCTTTCCCCCCTTATTATAGAACAAAAACTGTGATGGTTTTAACTAGTATTTCCAACAGCTACCATTAAAATGGTTTCAAATATAAGACGCTGATTAAAAAGAAAAATCAGCCTCCAAGTCTTTTTAAATTCAAAACACCGATGACCTTTCAGAAGTATTGGTGCTGTTTTAACTTATTTGATAGCATGTAGAAGTTACTATACATATAAAAACTGTATTCATATGCTATGAATACAATTACTCTAAAGCATGAAGACCACAGAAGCAAAGTATGAAATTTATCTAGCTAACAGTTAAAAAAATTAGCATGTGTGTGTGGGAGGCATCTCCCTACACTAATGTAAACTAATTTTTTTTAAACTAATGTAAAGCAAATACAATTATTGTAGTTATTTTTTAAATTATTAAGGGCATCGGTGTGCATTAATTCCAGTGCTTGTATCTTTACTAAAGTGGCAGCTAGAAAGAGGTACAAAATGAGATAAACATTTTAAGTATTAGATGTGGACACAACTAACATACACTTAGGGAGCAGCAAAGAGGCTAGCTGGAAGGACAATGGAGGCTCTCCATCTTTAAAATCCACCTCCAAAAAGAGATAAAAAGAATGGCGGTATTTGTGTGTGTGTATAATTCTATAATAATTAGGCAATATTAATCAGTGACAGAAATCAAAATCATGGTTTCTGAAGGAGGCAGAGTGGGCCAGGATGGTAAGACCTAGGAAGGACCCAAAGGAGGCTTCTAGGATATTAACTAAGTTTCTATGTCTCAATCCAGGTAAGGTAACAAAAATATGCTCACATTTATAAAAACTCAGAGATGTAGACATAATTTGAATGTGTAGTTCGTGTGTGTGTGTGTGTGTGTGTGTGTGTGTGTGTGTGTGTGTGTGTGCATGTGCATATGTGTGTTTTGCATGAATGTATGTGTGCACACTTATTTGTACAGTGCCTGCAGTGGTCAGAAGAGGGTATCTGATCCCCTAGAACTGGAGTTAAAAATGGTGTGAGCTGCCACGTGGATGTTGGAAATTGAATCTGGGTCCTGTGGAAGAGCAGTCAGTGCACTGAGCCATCTCTCTAGGCCCCTGAATTTGTATTTTAATAAAAACACTTGCTTAATTTTAGAGAACAGTGACAATAAACATATTAAATAATAGGAATTAGAATGTTTACTTTCCAAGCCCTTTCCTCCTTCCAAACCCTGCCTGATAGCCCTCTTCACTCTCCTTCAAATTCATGGCCTCTTTTGCTCACTAATCATCATTGCATTTTAACTAAAGAAAAAAGTCAGGAAACATAAAATTGTATTTAATGCCATTTTTCTACTCTGTTCTAGTTATATTTTAAAAGTTACTAAATGAGTAAGGCCCAAATTGACAAGTATTGGCTACATGAAAGAAGGTATTGGCAAAACCAACTGATTTTCCTAATAATTTATGTTGAATTAAATTGAAAGAGTGTTGAGGGGTCATTAGAAAAAAAACTAGCAGTTCTCAATCTGTGAATAACATCAGTGCTTTATTAGAGCTTCATACAACACAGTATTTGGTATTTAATTAAATTTGGGAAATGTTGAAATAGAAATGCTTTACTGTAAGACTCAGAAATCCTTTATAGGTTAATAAACTCTGTGCATCTCTAGAAAGGTTATATGGTATGTGGCTTCTCCTAAATGTCAGAGCCCTTCTTCCACATCTGCCCCCACACCTACTTACACTGTTCACTGGGACAGATGTGAACATACCATAAAACACAGCAAAGTTCTAAGAACACAGCTCAGTAACTTGCCACCATGCTAAACATGCCTTTTACAGTTTCTGCACACAGTGTAGCTGCCACATTTTGACAGGTGAATGAATGAGCATAAAACAAAAACTGATTCATAATCAAGCACTGAAGTTCTACTCTGAAACAATCAATGTTTGCCTGTACATTTACTACCTGCAACGAAAAAAGGGAAACTACGAAAAATAGTTTGTACTCAAGGGACTACCATCTACTGAGGTGGAAAAATCTTTATTTGCTTGCTTATTTTTGAGACAGGGTCTTTGTAGCTCAAGCTAGCCTCAAACTTAGGAGAGGCCCTCTTGTCTCAGCCTCCCAAATTCTGAAACTAAAAGCATGTGCTACTATACCCAGCAAGAAAATCTTTAATAAATAATTTTGGGGCTGAAGAGGTGGCTCAGTGGTTAAGAGCACTGCCTCCTCTTCCAGAGGACCTGGGTCTGATTCCTAGCACCCACATGGCAGCTCACAACAGCCTTTAACTCCAGTCCTAGGAGATCTGATGCCTTCTTTTAGCCTCTGTAGGCACTGCATGCCATGGTGTAAAGACAGATATGCAGACAAAACACACATACACACACACACACACACACACACACACACACACACACACACACACACACACACACACACATCTTTAAAAAATGGATTTTGAGGATTTTTTAGTAGTTTGGAGTAGGATGTCTTTTGACAGGAGGAACGAACACTCAGGTCATAATGTTAGTAATGATCCTGATACATCTAAAAAAAAGTCAGAAAGAGCAATCTTTCTAGGGGAGAAGAGGCTCAGTCAGAGAAAAAAAAAAGAATTAGACTCACTGATTAAATCTGTATAAACCATGAGTAGCCTTCAGTGTTGTATAAAAACAATTATAGAATCTTTTTGTCTTACAACATTCACTTTAAGATTTGTTTTAAAATGTAAACGTGAGTAGTTCTTGAGTGCCAACAGATTTTCATCATTCTGTCCATTTTAGGAAAGTAATTTAGGGATTACATGCTCTTCTCTAGATGGACTGAGACAACACCAGATTTCTGTTGCAATTACAAACAAATTACATGCCTTTTAACATGACATACTCCCCATTAATCATCTACTAACAAAACATTTAATTCATAAAAGCAGGCTATGGTACCAAGTAGGCAGAGGAGAATCCACAAACCAAAGGGCTTTTTTTTTTGTAGAAACATATACTTTTCTTACCTTCATAAGGTCAAGTAAAACACTATTTAAAATTCCAAGGTATCTTCTCTCTAATGACTGAGGATGGTTAACAGCCGGAAACTGTAAGGACAACACAGTATGGATATTAGCATTTGGGGAAGTATATGTGTACATACATTTGTGGGGGTTACATAAGGCATCATTTGGACAGAAATCATTGCCCTTGAGTCAATCCAAGTCAAATTACTATTTGTATATTACTTTTTGTATCTATATATTTTAGATATGAATTAATAGGACCAAATATTAAATATTAGGAAAACTTACAGGTGAAAGATGATACCTAAAGCTAGAGAGACAATATTAAAGCTCAAAAAATGAATAAAAGTCTGAGCCTGTATATTTAATAGAATCTTGTTTGCTTATACAACTTGCTTCTAAAACAACTTATAGACAAACTGTCTGTTTCAACAGACAATTCTCAATACTGACAGACTGGAGAACTAACAGAAGGGCCATGATATGATATCATATGAAGACGTATTGGCTTTTCCACAAGAATATGTAATTTACTCCTGAAAATGGAGACATAAGAAAGGAAAAAAGGCAGCAAGAGGCCAGAACCTGAAAGGCTCCATTTGAAATGGTGAATTTAAGCACATGTCCTATTATTGTTTTTAATATACTCTTCTAATGATTTACATTAAAAACCTTATGTTAAAGTTGTAACAGAGGGCAAACATAGGCACCTATATCAACAAATGCATTTCTAAATAAAGTAAGGGGTTGGTGCTTATTTTGATGCTGTTTCCTTTCTTCTACCAATTCCCACTTGGCAATACCTTGAGTGGTATTGAAGCAGTGGGTAAGACACTGGCAGAGGCCAAGCATTTATACACCTTCCAAATGTTGAGTGCTAGTTTGCTTACAATACATATTTCCTTTATACCAACATAGGAACAGTTCAAAATACAGAAATCTTTAAATATGCTGAATAAAAGGACCAAGGAACTAATTCTATAGTAACATCAAACAAAATATTAAGAAATATTTATGCTACCATTCCCACATTATAGTCTGTAGGGCAAGAGACACACTTGAGAAATTTGTTGCCTGGTTGAAAAGGAATTAACTGTGCACCTGTAAAAGAGAGGCTAAAGACAGGCATGGTAGCATACACCTGTAGTCTCAGCACTCAAGTGGTTGAGACAGAAAGATCTTGGGTTCAAGGTCATCTTGAGATACATAGTGAGAACCTATGGCTGCAGAAGAACCTGTGGATATCTTGAACTCGTGTACCACATACACTTCTTTTCTTTCCCCAGGAATGACATTTCAGTGATAAGAAAATTAATTATGAAAGCTAAAAGGTCTTAGAAAGATCAGAATAAACAAAATTGACCAGGACAGGGAGTTTTCTGTGAGATTGTGTCTCCTAGGAATGTCAGAAGCTACATGCATTAAGTCTCACCAACATGACTGTCCAAACATGAGTTGAACAAGGAGGACATCAATAGACATGCTAATGTGGACAAGGAAAGCTCACATGGCTTCAGCCCTGTACAAGGAACTACAAGGAACTAAGGAATGTTGAGAGCAGGAGAAACAGGTTTTCCTAGCGAAGAGTGCAAAAATTAGTTATACCATACCAAACTTTGGTGAGCCTTGGAAACATACATACAAGTAACAATATATAGATAGAGCAGGCTATAAATAAATACACACAGACACAGACTGACAGATACACACACACACACACACACACACACACACACACACACACACACACACACGCATGTCCCAACAATTAATGGAAAAAGAGGCCATGAATTTGAAAGAGAGCAAGGACTGGTACATGGGAAGGCTTGGAGGAAGGAAAGGGAAGGGAGAAATGATACAATAGTTTGGAGGGAGGAAAGGGAAGGGAAAATGATGCAATCACATTATAATCTTAAAACATATAAAAAATTAAATTTTAAAAAACAACCAGGCAAACTCTCAACTTAAAAAAATATAATGTATATGCTGCTGAATGAAATCTGTTATTCTAATATGAGATAATTCAACAAAGAGCCAAAGCTCGAGCATACAGTTTAAAACTATATCCTAGTTTTTTACTTTCCTAATCATTTGGCTAATAAAATACAATGTGAGAGAGTACCTCTTTACTGAGCACTATCTATATACTGCATGCTGGTCTGGGAATTTTGTTCATTTTCAATGCTAGAGATGGAACTCAGGGCTGCAGGCATGCTAGGCAAGCACTCTACTATGTAGGTATACCCTGGCCCTTAGGGGATTTCTCATAGATCATTTCATCTTCATCACAACCTATCACTATTTCACATGTGAAGAAAAGAGAGACACAAGAGAATGAAATAGCTTCTGGAAGTTATTGAAGGTAGTAAATATGGGGACTCTAATGTACTCCTTCCATTATGGTACATCAATAATTACTTTTCCAAATAATGAATGTAAGTAGAATGGCATGTTGTGGATTTTCCAGTCTCTATACAAGTGGATCCAAATCCGCATCACGCTGGATTTGTTCCTGGTTTGTTCCTGGTTTGCAGCAAATGCAGTTCATAGACCCTATGTGCTTTGCTATCTATCACAGACAATCTCAAAATATATCATAAAGGAAAACTTTTCCCTCAAAAGATATTTAAACCTCTAAAGAGACTGCACTAATTTTGTTAAGCCACCATGAACACTTCAGACTGAAATGCAAACATAGTAAAGTCTATATAAAAATCCCTCCCTGAAGCAGCAACCTCCCCAAAGGCTATTTCCAAACAGAGCTGTCACATGCTATCTAGCCTTCTACAGACACTGTTGTTTAGGAGGAGGTCTGTGAACAGACAGGACTACAGACAAAAGAGAAAAAGATGATTTTTGTGGGTCCTCTAAATTTGAATGCGGCCTCTACTTCAAATGTGATTTATTCTTCAAAGATCCACCTTAAATTTCAAATCTGCCATAAAGCTGTTCTAATGAAACGCCAGATATGATTTCTAACTTTCCAGAATGTGAGACATGCTCATGGTCCAAATCACAATGAAATATGTTAGAAGCAGAATAATGAAGTGGAATGCAGTGTATTATGCTTTCCGATAAATTTCTAGCTTACTAATTGATTCAGTATGAAATTCTTTTTGTGCTTTATACTAGTAGTTTGGGTTTTCTTTTCCTCTGTGAAATTCTCATATCTGTGTGGCATAAGCAAAGCCTATAATACCTGCACTGAAGATGTTGAAATCATGAGGGCAAGGCAGTCTGAGCTACATAGAGTTTCAGGCCAGCCCTGGATATTTAGTAAGACTCTGTCTCCAAAAACCAAAAAGAAAAATCTAGCATCTATTAAGAACTAAAAAAACAAACAAACAAACAAACAAACAAACAAAAACACTAGACATCCAAACCCCAGATCATTCAATCAACAAATGGGTAAATGAACTGAACACATTTCTCAAAAGAAGATATATAAAAAGCCAATAAATATTTTTAAAAAAGGCTCACAACCTTAGCTATGAGAGAAATGCCAATTAAAAGTGCCTTGAGATTCTATCTTATCCCAGTCAAAATTAAGAAAATGACAGCAAATGCTGGTGAGGATGTGGGGAAAGAGGAATTCTTAGTCACTGGAAATAGGAATGTCAACTTCTGCAGCTATTATAGAAATTAGTATGGAGGGTCTTCAAAAAAGCTGAAAACTACCATCTGACCTATCAGCTATATCACTCTTGGGTATCTGCCCCAAAGGAATTGACAATGGCATACCACAGAGTTACCAAAATATCCATATTTAATGCATCACTACTCACAATTGCAAAGATACAGGTCCAGCCTAGATGCCTACCAAAGATGAACAGAAAAAACATGACATATATGTACAATGGAATCTTATTTAGTCATTTTGAAATTCAAACCAAATTGAAACGATGTCAGCTGTAGAGAAATGGATGAATGGAAGATAATCATGTGAAACAAAATAAGCCACATTTGAGAAAGCAAATACAACCTTTCCTTTCACACGTGAAATGTAGATTTCATTATGAGGCAGAAAGAAGCAGTCTGGACAGAGCAGGGGATGAGACAAGCCAGGATAGTGGGGAAAGAAAGAATAAATCACGTTTTCTCTTGTATGCAGAATCTAGATGCGTGTGTGTGCCTGTGCCTGTGCCTGTGTGTGTGTGTGTGTGTGTGTGTGTGTGTGTGTGTGTGTGTGTGTGTGTGTGTAAAAAGCAAGAAGAGGACTATTGGGAGGGGTAGGTCTGCTGTGGATATCGCTCTGTATGCTGTGAATGTGTTGCTCTGATTGGTTAATAAATAAAGTGCTGATTGGCCAGCAGCCAGGCAGGAAGTATAGTATAGGCGGGACAAAGAGAGAGGATAATTCTGGGAAGAGGAAGGCTGAGTCAGGAATCGCCAGCCAGACACAGAAGAAGCAAAATGTGAAGGCAGAACTGGGAAAAGGTACCAAGCCACACGGCTAAACATAAATAAGAATTATGGGTTAATTTAGGTGTAAGAGCTAGTCAATAGTTAGCCTGAGCTAATGGCCGAACAGTTTTAATTAATATAAGCCTCTGTGTTTTTACTTGGGACAGCGGGGCCACAGGAGCCGGGCAGGACCAGAAAAACCGCAGCTACATAGGTCAAAGGGGCCAGCAAGAGAGGGGATGGGGAAGGGCAATGAGGGTGGTAAATAAGAGCAAGATACAATGATACACATGCATGAATACAAAGAAAATTATTTTGCATGCGAACTAAAAGAATAGAAAAAAAATAAAGTCGGGGGGGATAAAGAAAAGAATACATCTTAATTCCTTAGTTTCTAAGTTATTGGGTAGATCTAGAAATGTCAAAATCTGCTCACCATTCAGATTCTGTGGCACAGACCTTCTAACCTGGCCTGTAATAAATCAACTAGCAGACCAAATTTAATGACATTACATAGCAACCAACTATTTATTCAATACTATGCAATCTAGGTGATACCATTTTAGGTGTGCTATATGAATGGAACAGTTTCGTTCCTAAAGAAAGTCATGAGTCTGGTGAGGAGGCATATTTGCAAACAGCTACTTAATTGAGTATTAATGGGTATGACAAAAAAGAAAAATGTGATCCGAGTGCTATAGGAATTTAAAACAGCCTCTAGAAGAGAGTCACAGGCTTTGAGGTCAGTGCCCGGAGCACTAGAGATGTGTATTGTGCAGCACTACAGGAGACACATGTCATGCCAAACAAATTGTGGGAGGTTCCCAGTGGCCTGAGAACATAGGAAAGAAAGCAGGACAGGTGATGATGAGGCCAGAGGGCCTTTACTGCTACCCTAAAGAGTCTAAACTTTTAACAGAAATCACAGGAAGTTTTAAGCAAAAGGGAGACAGATTTAAATGTGTGATTAGAGAGAAAGTTTAAGAGATCAGTTTGGAAATAACTCAGAGCTCAGGTAAGGTTGATGGGGTGAAAGGAGCATTAGAGGCAGAGAGAAAGGAAATGCAATTGAATTTGAGTGCTGATGGCACAGACTGACTCAGTCATTCAGTGAATATCTACCACACACATGATGGTTAAGTGTTCATTGTCAACCTGACAGAAATCTAGAATTTCCTGGAAGAAGGGCCTCTGAGCATGTCTGTGTGAGTTATCTTGATTACCTTAATTGATGAAGAAAGGCCCATTTTAATTGTGGGCACTACCATTCCTGGACTGGATAACATGGAGAAAGGGAACTGAGCAATAGTTTGCCCCTCTCTGCTTCTTGACTGAAGATAAAATGTGACCAGCTCCCTCAAGCTCCTCCAGTTGTGACTTCCCTACCACAATGGACTGTAATCAAAACTGTGAGCCAACATAAAGCCCTCTCCCTTAAGTTGCTTTTATCGGGGTATTTTATCATGGCAACAGGAAAAGAAACCAAGACAATGTATACTAGGTTCTATGTTTAGTGTTCCAGCATCTAGTATAACATTAAACATTAAACTGATAACATAGGCGATTTCTGTCCTTGGGAAACTTAGGAGCTAGTAGGGGAAACCCTGACATTAATAAGGAACAATTAAGCAAACAGATGAAATAATTCCATGTTATGTTAAGTGGTGTGATGGGAGAAAAGAAAGGTACCACAGGGGAGAGAAGGGACTGCATAGAGGACTGTCAGAGAGAGGAGAGACTCTTTGGGCTGAAATCACAGAACGAGAAGAGGCCATGCAAGGCAAGAGTGTTCCCAGGAGAAGAAAGCACTAGTCCCAAGTTCATGAAGTACCAAAACCTTGGGATGCCGATAGAGGTCAAAGAACAGGCAAGTGTGGCGAGAATTTGAAGGGAGGTGAACGGAGACAGGTGTGAGACAAGGTCAGGAAACCAAAGGCCCCCATCATGCAAATCCTCACAGGCTATGATAGAGAGTATGGAATGCTTCTCAGTGAAAACAGAAATTCAGTCATCATGACTACCTTTATGTTATTTGTGAATATAATACTTGCCTTTCAGTTAGACCAAGAACAGGTCCTATTTATTGACACATTTTCAGCATTTTCTAGTATGAGAAATGTTCCATGACTGTTGAATTAATTTGATGAACTACATACTATTTGTAAACTAATCAATGGCCACAATTTGGCTGATACAAGCAAAAATAAAAGGAGAAAAACTAGTCTTAAGTAACTTAGGCACATTTGGAAGAGGATGTGAAAGGAGAAGGAGAGAGAGGAATGAAAAACTATTATATATACACCTCACTTTGTTCACTTCTTCCAAGTGTGCTGATCTCAGCAGGAGCTGGGGCTGTGTTGTACATTCACATGTGAGCAGCAGTGTTCTCAAACAGAAACTAACTGAGGTCCAGAAAGTCAAAGATAAAAAACAAAGTGCTTTACAAAGGGCAAGTGACATCATGAACTTGTCATACCATGATAGTTGATGGTTGCTGAGGGAAGAAGAGTCATTTTCCCTTGGGGACATAGCTGCTAGTAAATCACTCAGACACACATGGGAAGTACTAACTGGACTCAGAGGGTGATCAATAACAACAAGGACAATAATAACACAGGACACGAAGTTTAGAGGGAGGTGAGGTAGGGAGACCCTAGGGCAAGCTGGAGGGAGGTAATGGTGGTTGGACATGATTGAAATATATTGTATGAATATACAACATTTTCAAAGAATAAAAATATTTTTAAAAAACATAGTAGCATGGTTTGAGAATTATACATTTGCACTGGAAAAGAAAATAAAGGACTAGGTATGATGAAATTGTTTAATAGTTTCTACAGTGACTACAAATTGACACATTGGCTGCTTTTGGGGTAGATGGAAATGAGGAGTAGTCTGTAAATCACTCGTCATTCTGATGAGATACCTCTGGCAGTTATATGTTCCTCATTTGGGCAAAGTTCATGGTTTTGAAAATGGTTTCCATTATATTTTCAGCAAACAAGTCTTGCACTAAGGTAGCAAGTCTAAGAAAATCTGTCCAAGACAGACTTCTACAGAGATTTAATGTTCCACTGTCAATGTACAAGAAATATCTGTGGAGCAGACCCTCTAAATGTGTAGGATGCAAGTACTCCTGGCCATCTTCAAGTCACCACAAATACATTCACCTAAGTAAACAGCAGCACATTTCTATCTTTTGGAGATGCTTAATATTTTGAATAAAGAGACAGTTTGAGATAAAGGTTTGGAATATAATAATGTACATACTAGAAAGATTTTGAAAAATCAAACTTTACAGATTAGAAAAAAAGACATTAGCAGCTCCTGCTTTCCAATTGTGGCTATTTTTAAATTTCACAATTACTATTTAAGATTCAGAAATAAAATATTACAGTGAGAATTAAAAACACTGTGATGGGAAGGGAAGAGTGTGCAATGTATAGCTTAGAAATCCATTATGCAATGAACAGCACATTAAATACTGCCAGACTGATTCCATTTTGGATTTTAGCAAAGCCTCTTACCCGGAGCCCATGGAAACGAGGATTACTATAGAAGAGCTTCATCTGCTCAGATGGAAGTGGTCCTAGCACCTTCTGAATAGTAAAGAGTTGGTCAATTTCACTTTCTCCAGGAAATAAGGGCTGTCCATCACTAAGCTCCCCAAGAATACAGCCCACTGACCACATGTCCACAGATTTTCCATAGGGAGCTCTGAAAAGCAAAAGATGAGACAAGCTTAGCAACCAAAGACACAAAATGGTTTAATAATTCTCAACTTATTTTAGACCAATTTATGATTTAAAATATGCATGTACTTAAGGAATTTAAAAGGGCCACTAGCAAAAATGAGACTATAAATAAGGAATTAGAGCTATCTACATAAAAACTCTGAACACAAGTCTGTAACCCACCCTCAAAAAGAAATCAATTTAAACACAATTGAGTTAGTATATACTGATTTGAAATCTAGGTCTATCTTGACACAAATGGCTTTAATAAACCCTAATGTAGTGTACACAGTGGGTGAGAACACCTCACTTAGGCAATGAAATGTTCCCAAGAAATATTTTCAAATAATGATACTTTAAGCTCTAGTCTGGTAGAATGTGCCGTTGTCTTATGTACCTTAAACAAATACTGGATGTCATTTTATTTCTGATTGCTCAGTATCACAATTTCCAACAGCTAAGATGAGTTATGCGAATATAACTATTGTATATAAGGCATTCTGATAGTTACTTTCTTTTCTTTTCTTTTCTTTTTTTTTTCTTTGTTTTTTCAAGACAGAGTTTCTCTGTGTAGTTTTGGTGCTTGTCCTGAATCTTGCTCTGTAGACCAGGCTGTCTTCAAACTCACAGAGATCCATCCGCCTGGCTCTGCTACCCAAGTGCTGGGATTAAAGGCGTGCGCCACCACCACCTGGCTTCAAATAATGTTTTCATGTACTTAAGGGTTTGTAGCTCTCTTTTAGGACCTAAATCACTAGAGAGAGAGCTTTACAAAGAGAGTTTGCTACAAATGGAGGTCATAAATGAAAATCTAAGGCCTTATAGCTTGGTACCTAAAGCCTAAAATAAATTATTTATGACAGATTAAACAAAAACTATATATACAGTTTCAAACATAAATAATCCAAGCCTTAAAAAGGGAAAGCCAAAATAAGATATATGAAAAATAATTTCAAATGAAATTCTAGAATGCCATAATAATAATATAAAAATTTAAACTAAAGCACTATTAGCATACAGAATATATTTAGGTTAATGTAAGTTACTGCAACAATAACTCAGTATTTCATTTATCTCATTTCCTTCTCACACACAAAAAATCTAAAACTATGAGGAAAGCTCATTTAGACATTTTTGGTAGCTTTCTGGGCAATTAAGCATATTGATTTTAAAAATACTATTTGAGATAAAGAAAACCTGTCATATGGTACTAGATTGAGAAACCTATGGAAAAATCTCATGCTCATGACAAGCTATTTTAATCCTATCATCTAATTTGAATACTTTATGCAGCTGAAACTATTTTGGATATCAAGGACAAAGTCCTTGGAATGTATAAACATGTAGACTCTTAATATAAAACCAAATACCAAGTGATTTCAATGAAATTTTTACAGAAATAGTATGGTACTTAAACTAGAACATGACAATCAATTCAACTGAGCTCAAGTTGGCTGTGCTGTGCTCATCTAATTTTAGCAACTATCAAACATATCTAAAGATAACGTCAGTTTTCCAATGGGTACCGTTAGAGAACAAACGTTCTCTAAAGATTCACAATAAAGCTATCCTCACAATACACTCCATGGGTCCATTTTATAGATGAAAACCACATTTTAAAGACTTCTTCTGCCAGACTTGGGCTCTTGCTTGCAGTTCTAAGAATGATCTACTTTCTACTCTTCATTGGCAAATAGTGTCCTGTAAATTCAAATTACAAATCCCTCAAAAGTATATAATACAGTCCAGTGATCCACAAAGGCACTCAGGAGAAAAGCAGATGGATACAAAGAAAAACAATCCTAAGTCCAAGATCAAAAATCAGCACAAGAAGCTGAGACGATGGTGCAGTGGGTAAAGTGCTCGCTAAGTAAGCATGAGAACACGAGTTTTGATCTCTAGCACCCACATAAACATCTGGGTGCAGCAGTGGATATTTGTAATGCCAGCACTGGGAAGCAGAGACAAAAGGATCCTGGGGGCTCACTGGCCAGCCAACCAAATGAACCAAAAGACCCTGTCTCAAAGAAACAAGGAGAACAATACAGGAAGACACCCATTGTCAACCCCTGACCTTTCCATACGCACTCATGGTGGCATGCACACACGTGCACACACACACAGACGCACACACAAATTAACACGAGTCTAAAACTTGGTCCATTCAAATGATGGGACAATATGGGGACTGACCATAATTTGCTTTGCACGATAAAGCAAGCTTTTGATTTAAGAGAATAATAAAGATTTTTAAAACATCAGTAATTTTTATTGACCCTAGATCAGCAATAAATCAAGAATTGCATCAGATGGTGGCTGGTAAACATTAGAAAATGAATAGTTAACATCCAATAAACTCTCCGTGAGTAATACATATAGTCACTAGTGCTACCCAGAAGAACTACAGAAATTTACATTGCTATTACATAAAAGTTATCTTTTAGGAATTAAATTTCTTATATTCCCCCAGACACATATATGGGACATGAAAGAAATGTGGTAAAACCTACAATTTGTGTAGTTTTGATTATTTACCAACATGGCTAATTTTAATTGTTAGTGTGTTTTCTTTCTCCATTATTGGGTTCCAAAGAAGGAACTCTGGTTAAGAAAAACTCTGGTTAAGAGAAAACACTACAGCTAGGGGAGGTGGAAAATTATCAATGAGACTATGTGAGGGAGATGTGGACTTCAGGCTCCTTCTTGGCTGTAAAGTTAAAATGTATAAAAATCTTTTTAGAAGATTTTCTGGTACTAACAGATGAATGACAGGACACTAAAAGTGGAAAGGTGGGCAAAGTGGATGAATGTGGAAATGCGGCTGAAAAGAATCAGCAATGCAGGTCTAATGTGAATAACCATTTATCATCAAACAAGATTTACATTGTTCAGAAGAAAACTGAAAATTGGTTCAGTATTCGCCCCATGTCTAGCCAAGTGGCTGAATGTAAACTCAAGTATCTGTCTAATGTGTCAACAGATAAACGAGAATGCCAAACCATCCCCTTGTAAGTCATCTTTAATATCATTATCTTCTATCAAGAGGTAGGATTTATTTCTCCATACTTTGAATTAGGGTTTGGTCAATAAAGCAAATGCTGTACAAACAGGGCCTTGAAAAGCACCTTTGCTTTATGGCTGTACTTCATGCTGCACATAATTGCCCTATCACATTAGAAACTTGGACTAGCTTACTAAAAGATAAGTCCTGAGGGATACATGATGCTTTGCCAGGCGCTAAGAGAATAGCTCAGTGGGTAAAGTTCCTGTCTTGCAAAAACTAAGGACCTGAGTTCAGTCGCTAGAATACACATAAAAATGCCAGGTATGGCGGTGCACACTTGTAATACAAGCACTGGAAAGGCAGAGAGAGCAGGATCCCTGGGGTTCACTGTCCAGGCAACCGAGCCTAACTGATGAATTAGAGGCCGGTGAAAGACCTTGCCTCACAAAAGTGACTGGATGCCTGAAGAATGATATTCTGGCCTCTACATGCACATACACCCCCTCCCCCAACACACACAAGGAGAAAAACAAAAGGTCTATCAGACACCAGCCAAAGCCCTCTACATCAACTAGTTCCCAGTCCATCTGCCAGCTAACTAGCTACCATCAGAGTGACTCCAAGAGAGGTCGCTCCACTGAACTCTCAAGTTACAGGTATTCAGAACTGTGATAAATAAAATGAAGCTTGTTTCTTAGCATCAAGTTCTTAGGTGTCTTTTTTTTTTTACAGTGAATATGCAACTAATATACTTAAGTAACCCGAGTTTTTATTTTCCGTAAGTGATCCCAATACAAATGATAAAGAAAGAACAAATGTGTATGTGCCACTCTATTTTGAAAAGGAACTCACCCAAGTAATAGCTCTGGTGACCGGTACCACCTTGTAGCCACATACTCTGTGTAATTCGCATTATTGCCTTCGGAGAGATTCCGAGCAAAACCTGAAAGAATAGCAATTTCCTGTTGGCAAAATAGTTCACCACTAGTAATTATTTCAAAGAATATCAAAAGAGCATAATGACTAACTTAAATTGACTGTTTATTAAGAACATCTTTATTTGAAATAGTTAATAGTGCTCATATGTTTAAGTACATGATGAATTTGCTATCGACTCAGTCTTTTTTCTGTGCTAAAGAGATCCATGTTTTTAAATGCACCCTGTGTTTTCATAAGCGTTTGGAGCCATATTTTCAAATAGACTCTCCTACGATTTTCAATTTAAAATTGAGTGCTCACTAGGGCCAGAAGTCAAAGTCACACGAGCATTAATTCTGCTATGTGAGACCTACATAGTGTTGTGTATTTACTGTTGCTGAGCAGTTCCAGTCATTAAGTAAACAATTAGCAGTTGGCACGGATAGAAACAAGTAGGCTGAAAATTACTCTTCGCCCTTAATGTTGTAGAAGCGACTTAGGGGTATCTTAATTACCTTATAGATGCTAGCATTGCTTTTGTCCCCCACTTTTTCCAAAGGGTTTGGACCAAACAATGAAGCAGTAGGCTAAATTAATTACCCATCTAATTCACCAAATGCAATAGAGGTTCACCACCAGGGTTATAGAGAACTAAAACTTTAAAACTGGAGTAGAAATTAAGGTTTGTGTCAGTCTGAGAAGCAAAAATTAGTATTTCTTAAAGTGAAACAGTTAAAAAAAAAAGGAAACAACACAAAGACAAAGCCCCTAACTTCACCTAATCAATTCTTCTTACTGAAGCAGTTGCTAGACACCTATGTGCACTTCAAGTCAGACAAAGGAGTTGCTCTCTGCTAGGGAAGGCAATTAATTAGGAAGTCCTTGATGGGACCCACAGGACATAGGATGGCACATGGAATGCTGACCACTTTTTAAAGCAGTAATGCTAGAGAAACACTCCTCTTTTCCTATTATTAACCATCCTGCAGGCATTTCTTTTGTATTTATACCTGTTTTATAATCTTCAGTCACCCTGGACCTTAATGTAGAATCACGGAGGCATAGTAAATAGTGTCTGGGGGACAGAGAGTCTGCTGACACTTTGGGAGGTAATCATAATTACAGATGGGAACTCATAGACAATATTCCTGGAAACCAGTTGAGGCCAGAAGAGGGAAGTCAGATCCCTTGAAACTGGAGTTACAGGCAGTCCTGAGCTGCTTTGTGGGTACTGGGTACTGGGGACTGAACCCAGGTCTTTTTCAAGAGCAATAAGTGCTCTTAATCACCGAGCCATCTCTCCAGCTCCCAATAATATTTAAAGAGTCGCCATGTTCTACAATGTAGATCAGGTAAAAGGATAATTTCAAAGGTGACCTCCTGGGGCTGGGAATACATTCAGTTGGTAGTCTGCCTAGCATGCTGGAATCCCTGGGTTTTAACCCTAACATTGCATAAACTGGGTGTGGTGGCACATGATTATAATCCCAACACTCAAGAGGTGGAGGCAGGTAGATTAGAAGTTCAGGGCCATCCTTAGCTACATAGTGAGTTGGGGGTCAGCCTGGGATACATGAGAACCTATTTCAGAATAAAACAATAATTTAAGTATTTAAATCAACTGTTGAGTACTAAAGATAACTAAAAAATTTTACCTGTCTGCTTCTTTTTGTAAATGTTCCTTTCTGACATTTTATCGAGCCATGCCCTAAGCACTATTAACTCAGGATTTTAAAACTTTTGTATATTATTTAAAATATTTAACAGAATTATCCACATGAGAAACAATACAGATTTTCACTAGGAGTATAATTTTTAGAAGTTTTCCCATATATTTGAGAAATAAGAGTATTGTACACCAATTACCCATTTCATTCATTAAACATTTAACAGGAACAAATGGATGTGCACTGTATGCATCCCATACATAAGTGTGAATACATGAGTATTTATCTAGTGGTTATGACTAACTGTAGAACAATTTCTATTAATATACAAAATATTTTATCCTACACTAACCAGGAATCTATACTGATGGTTTAAAGAACACTCTAATTCTGGGGTCATTTGGTACTGGGTCACTTAGCACATTACTCTTATGTGACAAGCAAGTATTTGCTTCAAATTAATTGCCATTAAACAAATAACGGCAAATTTGTTAAAATTGTACATAATAGAACATATAACAAAGAGAAAGCAAAGCTGTCCCAGCTGTCAACTGTTAGCACATGACCCAACTGAATGTTCTTCTACTAACTTAAATCAAAATATAAGATTACTTATAATATACCTTTAAAAGCTACCCATGTAGTATATTAAATTAACCCTCTCAATATTGGGGCTCGATTTCTTTTTAACTCACCGAAGTCGCATAGTTTCAGGACATCATTGTGGCTGATTAAGAGATTTTCAGGCTTTATATCTAGAATATCAAGATTAAAAAACAGGAAGTGAAAATGTTCTCTTTTCTGCTGACCCACACTTACAGTGCTGCAATGGCATCCATTTGAAACATCTAAGCAGGACTCGACTAGAAAACTGGGCAGTGTAAAGAAGACATTTTATGCTGTTACAAAAAACTTTCAATTAATAGAATTCTTTTTTTAAACTGTATTTAAAAGATTTTTTTCCATTTTACATACCAACCACAGTTCCCCCTCCCTCCCCTCCTCCCGCTCACCTCTCATCTTCCCCCCACCCCAATGCCCCCTCTACTCCTCAGAGAGGGTAAGGCCTCCCATGGGGAGTCAACAAAGCCTGGCACATCAAGTTGAGGCAGGACAAGCCCCTCCCTCTTCATTAAGGCCTAGCAAGGCATCCCACCATAGAGAATGGGCTCCATAAAGCAAGTTCATGCACCAGGGATAAATCCTAGTCAGGGCCCCACATACTGCCCAAGTCACACAACTGTCACCCATATGCAGAGGGCCTAGTTTGGTCCCTTGCAGGCTCCCCAGCCATCAGTCCAGAGTCAGTGAGTTCCCACTAGCTCAGGTCAGCTGTCTCTGTGGGTTTCCCCATCAGGATTTTGACCCTTTGCTCATACAATCCCTCCTCCCTCTCTTCAACTGGACTCCAGGAGCTCAGCCCCATGCTTGGCTGTGAGTCTCTACATCTGCTTCCATCAGTTACTGGATGGAGGTTCTATGATGACAATTAGGGTAGTCATCGATCTGATTACAGGGGAAGGCCACTTCAGGCACCCTCTCCACTACTGCTTGGACTCTTAGCTAGGTTCATCCTTATGGGTTCCTGGGAATTTCCCTAGTACCAGGTTTCTCCCTAACTCCATAAAGAAGAAATAGATAAGATCTCCCGAGTAAATTGGGAGTTGGGGTGGTGGTGGTAAGGGGAGGTAGCAAGAGAACATGAGGGAAAGGGACAGCCGAGTTGGGGGAGGGACAGAGGGAGAGCAAGGAAAGAGGTATCTTGATTGAGGGAACAGCTAATTTCTTTTTGAGACATGCAGACCACAATTACCATGAAGATTCCTAAAAAACCAAAAACTTATCTCTCTCCCTTTCTCTGGTAAGGATTGAACCTAGAGCCTAAAGCATGTTGAGGACACATCTTAATTCTGTAAGAAATTTTTAAATGATTAAATTTAGGCCAATATACTTCAAGAAACTATTTTTGCTTCATAAAGAGTTAATACAAATTTTTGGAGACTGAACCTAAAATGTCTGTATCTACATGCTATCTTTAAAAATGTACACACCAGTAGTTAAACAGTATAATATTTACTGGAGGAAAACTATAAAAAAGGTTCTCTGTATAATTCCTATATTCACATACCTATTTAGTTTTCCCATGTGGTTCACAACTAACAGACAAGGTAAGATTTCCATTTTTTCCCCAATAGGTCATGTAAAGATGTAATAGGAGTTGAGGAGCAGAAATTTTCAGAAAATGAAGTGGAACTATTCCACAGAGAGGCATCTCACAATTTTACTTGTTGACATAGGGTTTCATATATCTCTTGATATATGGCTTCCAACTCTTATATAGTCAAAGATGACATTGAATTCTCAATCCTCCTGTCTCTACTGCCCAAATGCTGAGAACACAGGTATATACCAACATGCCCAGCTACAACATTATTTTTAAGAGTACAGTAGTTACCATCTATATTACATAGTAGAGGTAAAAATGAGGTGAGTACAGAGGTAGCGGGACGTAAAGATTTCCCAATCATGGGACTGTGTTTTTAAATCCTGGAGTCTGAACCAAAGTACGCATGCTGGTCAAGTACTCTTATTATTTACAGCCCCAGCTCAGAATCTTATTTCCTACCATTTAATCAAATCACAGTCAATGGAAATACACTTAACTCAGCTCCTCATTAACATCCTAAAGTGTAACACAGGCTGTTTTTAGAACCATTACCTAAGACACTAGATGGTCAGTTGCCCAGGGATTTATCCATGACATATAAAATCTTGATAACAGGGGACTACTATGAGAGTCAAATAGTAGAAGTTGGAAATCTTCATAATACCTTTCAGCTACTCTTAAAAGTGAGACTATAAAGGTGATTATCCTTGCACATTTGTACAGATAAATTTAGTATAAAATAATAATAATGATGATGATAATAACACAAAGACAAGAAGTACATATGTCAACATTTTCTGATAAGCATTTTAGCTTCATTATTATATCAAATCGTATCCCACTGCTATAAACTTTGCAGTGTAAGTGAGATTATTAGAAAAATTGGTCAAAATGACAAGAAGCAAATCATTTTCCTTATTACTGAAACCACTGACTTTGTGGTGCTAAAGAAAAGTGATATAGTTTAGAGAAGTATAATCATGGCCCCTACAAGATCATTTATACCTTCAACCTAGGGACAAGGGGCACTTTCCACCAATAGGGGACAGAAATCAGGAGGTGAAGCTATAGACTAGAGATTACTGATCTAAGACAGAATGAAAGGAAAGCTCTACTGGAGGGTCAGTGACATAAGACCACTTATAAAGCCTGCTTTTGAGTTGATTCACATTACTTGGTCTAATCGTAAGACACAAAGGCTATAGAAATTGTCCATCTGCCTCCTGATTCCACCCAGAATAAGTTCAAATTTTGCATCTGCTGACTCACTGGTATTGCTACAGTCACAGCAGACTTGGTTATACAAATAGAGATATCACCACAATAAACCTGTATGCTGCCCTTTGGTGGGTAGAGAGGGAGACTTGAAGAGCAAAGGGCTTCTCATATCTTTACTTTCAAAATACATTTACCTTAAATAGAAATATTCTTAAGACAGTAAATCTTGAACTTTAGCTGCTTTATTTAGTATTTTGTCATTTCAAAAGTCCTATACTCACCTCTATGGACAATGTCATTCTTGTGGCACCAGTGAATAGCTTTGATTAGTTGGTAGATATAGCTTTTCACTTTTTCAGGTGGAACTCCATTTGGCATTTCTTCCAGCAACTCAAGCATATTCTAAAAGTAAATACAGAGCCATTCATCTTCAAACTTAGGCAAGCCTATCAATTATGTACTAATAATCTTTAGCACCTTAGATAAGGATTCATCCAACATACATTTTTTTGCTTTGCATTTAATATACAACTTAGTTTGTGGTGGTTCAGGATAGAGCATTAAATATAAGTTTTCCTTTAAGAGAAATTATTTTTTTTTTACTCCTTACTGCTGCCTCTAATACTGAGAGGGGGGAGGGAGAGAGAAAGGGGAAGGGAGGTGTTGTAGACTATTATTTTAAGGTGTGTTAATTTGTTTATGTTGCATTTGTTTAACTCTGTGAAGCTGTGTCACTGTGCCTGTCTAAAACACCTGATGGGCTAACAAAGAGCTGAATGGCCAATAGTGAGGCAGGAGGGAGAAAGGATAGGTGGGGCTGGCAGGCAGAGAGAATATATAGGAGGAGGAGGACTCCAACAGTCACCCAGCTATACAGCCAGACACGGAGTAAGAAATAATGAAAGGTATACAGAAATAGAGAAAGGTAAAAGCCCAAAGGCAAAAGACAGATGGGATAAGTTAAGAAAAGCTGGCTAGACACAAGTCAAGCTAAGGCCAGGCATTCATAATTAAGTATAAGCCTCTGTGTGTGATTTATTTGGGAGCTGGGTGGTAGGTCCCCCTAAAGAGTAAAAAACCAACAACAGGGGGGGAGAGTGAGAGAGAAGAATGATTAGATTTATACATTTGGAATAAAAATTGAAACAGGCTAGAAAATACCATTGAGGTTCAGTGGGCTAACTCAGCAGGTAAAGACACTTGCTGCCTAATTTATGCAAATGTGACAATCTAAATTTGATCCTGAAACTCACATAAAGGTGGAAGGTGACAACTAACTCCACAAAATTGTCCTTTGGCCTCAATATGTGCACTGTGGCACCCCCCCACACACACATAAATGAAATATTTTAAAGGAGAAAGTATTGTTAAAAAACACACAATCACCAAACAATTCAAAATCGTCAATCTGGAATCAGAGACTATTTTGCATAAGGTTCATGCAAAATTTTCTGGTAAGTCAGGTATTGTGGTACATATCTGTCACCCCAGCATTTAGAAGACATTACATAGTGATACCCTGTCTCCCAAAACACCGGAAATACTAAGCCAAAACTTCACTTAGCCAGTTTCCAGTCTCCATTGTATTACCACATTAACCAAAGATTCTCCATCTGTTCTGCAAAACACATCAACAGGGTGCACAGTATAACCTTAGCCTATGTGGGAAGGTACCCAAATAGAGAAGCAGCTTACAGGGGGTAACCTGGGGCTACACAGAGGCGCAGATGCTGCCATAGGCTCACGAAGTCACATCATCTTCATCACAATGCTCAGATGTTTGCCTTTTTCACTATTGGCATGTGCACTGATGGTACACAGCAACAATGGGTAATTGCTGGAACACTAACAGGAATCAAGACAATGGAATTCTGAATCCAAATGACCCTTGCCATTACATTAAATAAAGAACAAAAGAGCAATTAGCTAAAGATGCCCTTGATGAAGCAGTAGAAAAGCATTGCTTTTATAAAATTTTTTTTTTTTTTTGGTCTTTCGAGACAGGGTTTCTCTGTGTAGCTTTGCGCCTTTCCTGGAACTCACTCTGTAGACCAGGCTGGCCTCGAACTCACAGAGATCCACCTGGCTCTGCCTCCCGAGTGCTGGGATTAAAGGTGTGTGCTACCACCGCCTGGCACTTTTATGAAATCTTATTGTACATGTTGTAGTAATTAAGTTTTGATTGTTAAGTTGACACAATGGGAAGGGAGTCTCAATGAGAGATTGCCTAGTCTGGACGGCCTGTGAGCAGGTCTGTGGAGGGATTGTCATGACTGCCTTCATTGATGTGGAAAGACCCAGCCTGAAAGTGTGTGGCACTATTCCTGGGTTTGGGGCTCTGAACTGTAGAAAGAGTACAGAAAGCTGGCTGAGCACTTAGCTATGCATTAGAATGCATGCATTTATTTCTCTCTGCTCCTGATTGTGGATATGATATGACTAGTTGCTTCAAGCTCTTGTGTAGCTGCTGCTGTGACTTCCCTTCACTGACAGACTATAACCTGGACCTATAAGCAAAAATAAACTCCTTTCTCCTCTAAGTTGCTTTTTGCCAGGATATGTTGTCATAGCAACACAAATGAAACCAGGATACATGTCTTTTTAAGAATCTACATGTCAACTGAAGAATCTACACAGAGCACTTCTGCTGCACACATGCCATCTGAACCATGGCTGTCCTCACTGGGTGCTGAGGTGCATGTGAACCATTGTTGTCTTCACTGGGTGCTGAGGTGCATCTGAACCATGGCTGTCCTCACTGGGTGCTGAGATAGATGCATCTGAACCATGGCTGTCCTCACTGGGTGCTGAGGTGCATCTGAACCATTGTTGTCCTCACTGGGTGCTGAGATAGATGCATCTGAACCATGGCTGTCCTCACTGGGTGCTGAGGTGCATGTGAACCATTGTTGTCCTCACTGGGTGCTGAGGTGCATCTGAACCATGGCCGTCCTCACTGGGTGCTGAGATAGATGCATCTGAACCATGGCAGTCCTCACTGGGTGCTGAGATGCATCTGAACCACTGTTGTCCTCACTGGGTGCTGAGATGCATCTGAACCATGGCCATCCTCACTGGGTGCTGAGGTGCATCTGAACCATGGCCATCCTCACTGGGTGCTGAGATAGATGCATTTGAACCACTGTTGTCCTCACTGGGTACTGAGATAGATGCATCTGAACCATTGTTGTCCTCACTGGGTGCTGTTGCTAGAGTTTTCCTGCCTGGCCCACAGTCAGGACAAATCTCTCTCACCCACCAGTCCCAAGCCGCTCAAACCCGATCAAGTAAACATAGACATTTATATTGATTACAAACTGTATGGCCGTGGCAGGCTTCTTGTTAACTGTTCTTACAGCTTAAATTAATCCATTTCTATTAATCTATACCTTGCCACGTGGCTTGTGGCTTACCAGTACTTTACATCTTCCTTGTCCTGATGGCGGCTGGCAGTGTCTCCCCCACCCAGCTTCTTGTCCTCCCTCTTCTCCTCTCTTAGTCCCGCCTATACTTCCTGCCTAGCCACTGCCAATCAGTGATTTATTCATTGACCAATCAGCAACACATTTGACATATAGACCATCCCACATCACTTCCCCTTTTCTTTTCTTAAAAAGGAAGGTTTTAACCTTTACACATCTCCAAAGTTAGCTTGGTATATTTGGGAATTTGGGCGTAGCTTTTTTTACTACTTTTTGTTGGAGGGGGGCGCTGTATCTTCTGGGGAAACAAAGAAAATTTTAGGATCATGGAGTAGTCTGTGAGGCTGTATCATCTGAGCCAGTTGCCTTGAAACGGTTTTGGATGTTGGATCATCTGGGCCATGGTGTTATCGGAGACCTTTTAGGTGGTCTTGGCTGGTCAAACCTGATGTGTCTTAATCTGGAACAAATCCATAGCCTCTTGTTTTTTGTGGAAACAAAAGAGACTCTTTTTTAAAGCAACATATCTTTACATTTAAATTTTGAAGTCAAAGTATCTTTAAAATATACATACTGGTTTAACTTAGTTTTTTTTATAATTAAATATTTTTCTGTAGTTAAGAATCCCAAAGACAACACAATCCAGACTCTGTGTGTAATAGTCATCTTTACGTGGCTTATTTTTTATATTAATTTTATTGTCTCTTTAAAGACTTTATTTTTTAAAACCATGTATTTGTTTTTATATTGTATATATTTTTTTTTGTTTCTTTTAAGCCTACGTATATTTTATACATATTTTAAACTATTACATCTGAATCTGTCTTATTGTGAATCTATTGTTTTAACCTGTAGCAGCTGTGGCTGTTGGCTCCGCCCACCTCAGCTTCCCAACATGGTGGCGGTATGTTTACCGCCAGCTCTGGGAGCCATCGTGGGTCTATGTTTTTATCCAAGCAGCGTGTAGCCCAGAAACCTTTTTTTTTGTTTTGTATTAGCAAAGGCTAAATCTATAATGTAGCTTAATGTGTCACTTGCAGAGGCCTCATTCCCGCCATATGGCGGGAGGTCGAGCGCACACGCTAGGAACCCGCCAGTAGCTCAAACCGGCAGCTGCCGCTCATTTGAGAGAGACAATTAGGAAGCTGTTTTTAGCTCCGTTTTAGAATCTTTTTTCTCAGTTTTTAGGTGGAAACTCTTGCCACCACGTTGGACGCCATTTGTAGCTAGAGTTTTCCTGCCTGGCCCACAGTCAGGACAAATCTCTCTCACCTGCCAGTCCCAAGCCGCTCAAACCCGATCAAGTAAACACAGACACTTATATTGGTTTCAAACTGTATGGCCGTGGCAGGCTTCTTGCTAACTGTTCTTAGGCTTCTTGCTAACTGTTCTTACAGCTTAAATTAATCCATTTCTATTAATCTATACCTTGCCACGTGGCTTGTGGCTTACCGGTACTTTACATCTTCCTTGTCCTGATGGCGGCTGGCAGTGTCTCCCCCACCCAGCTTCTTGTCCTCCCTCTTCTCCTCTCTTAGTCCCGCCTATACTTCCTGCCTAGCCACTGCCAATCAGTGATTTATTCATTGACCAATCAGCAACACATTTGACATATAGACCATCCCACATCAGGTGCTGAGATAGATGCATCTGAACCATGGCTGTCCTCACTGGGTGCTGAGATAGATGCATCTGAACCATGGCCGTCCTCACTGGGTGCTGAGATAGATGCATCTGAACCACTGTTGTCCTCACTGGGTGCTGAGATAGATGCACCTGAACCATGGCTGTCCTCACTGGGTGCTGAGGTGCATGTGAACCATTGTTGTCCTCACTGGGTGCTGAGGTGCATGTGAACCATGGCCATCCTCACTGGGTGCTGAGGTGCAGGCTGTACCAGCCACTTTTTGTGCTGTACCATTTTCTATCTTAAAGAACAACTGAGATGCAAGCCACTTGTGTTAACATGATTGGGTTTGTTGTTGTTTTATTTTTGCATTGCTAGCTAAACACTCTTAACACTGAGCTACAACTCTAGCCCCAAACAAATATTTTTACATTGCTCAGCTTTGTCTAATATGAGAAACACTACTAGATAAAACCCACATGAAAGTTGTGAAGGCTCTCAAGAATCTTAACATAATTAAATATCATTATCAGCCACTGAAATAATGTTTCTTTAAAGAGAGTTGCTACGCATATGAAAATCATGTTTAATAGTTCGGAAATACCTAACAAAAGAGAACCACAAAATGCATTACTGTCTAGTCAATGGTGACAGACATGCAGAAAGCACGGGTAAGGAACAGGTGCTGGCAACTGATAATCATAAAGACTGACAGGTTCTGCATGGAGATTGCTTTCTAGTTGTTTGAGCCTTTGCTTCCATTTAAAGATGCCTTTATGAGCATGTTGTATGCAACAAAGACTAATAAGAACTTTAATCAGAGATCAATATGCAAAACTCCTCAACCTACCTCTATAGAGGATTCAATGTATATTTATGGTTTCAGTTAAAATGTCGAAAGAATGTTTGTAGCTTTTTTAAAATCTCTATGCGAATTGCCTTTTTCTAATTAAGGAAAACGTAGGAGATGCCAAGAACAAGGAGGCATAGGAGGGCTGAATAATACAGAAATAATGGTTATCTCGCAGTTCGTGTTTTACTCAAGGTTCCTAAGCAGCAGAAGATACTATCACTCTCCACAGCCATTTTTCCTTCCTCTGTAGGGAATGCAATTTTCAACCACAGACTTAGATACTCCGAATGATGAGTACATTTCCTCTCTGCCTTGCAGCAAGTGTGACCATGTAACTATACACTAGCTAACAGGATGTGACAGCTGGAGTTGACACTAAAGACAAGAAAGCAGAGCTGCCCTTCAGTCCCGTGTATCTCCCGTTGTATGTTTGTGAGGAAGAAAGAGATTCCCATTTTGTTTAAAGCATTGTAATTGTGAGTCTCAGTTAACAACTCCCTATCCTGTTTGAACATTGTTCTCTTTATGCTCCTGAGACTCATTGTAGATTGCCAGGCACTGTCACTGGTGGGCAGGTGGAATGGTTAACTTCCATCCAAGAATCACAGGGGCAGGGAAAGAAGCCCAGGCCTCAGTGTCAGAAGACTGCAATACTGGTCACAGCACTATCACTTGGGAGCAGAGAGATCTCAGGCATGTCAAATTGCTTCTCCCGGAGAGAAAACAGATATGCAGAAGAGATATCTCTATTTGATATACTAAATTGTAATTTACCATAAACCACCACCATGAATACAACAGAAATATAAAAAGAGACTGAAATATAGATGTGTCAAATTTTATTATTTGGCAGTGAAAGCTGAAAACTGCACAAGGATTTGTGAGAACTAGAAAAGAAACATAATCTGTTTTTTTCTATAATCCTAGTACAGCAATTTTTTTTAAAACAAAACATTTTCAGTTTTATTTTGATAGGGAAATACCAAATCTAACACAGAAAAAAAGATTTTGGAAAAGTAACAGAATAGTTGATTTAAAATGGCAGAGCCTTCATTGGGTACAGTAACCACACTTAAGGTTAGGCCCTGTGCTCAGCAGTAGATGGCCAACACAAAACAAACTCGATGCTGTTTCTGTAGACTTTTTGTTTGGCCATTCTTTGTCTTACTACTCATGTGCTTGTATAGTGTGGCTTCCGACTGTATGTTTTTATGGGTCTTGTTTTTGTGTATGTGCATTTCTTCTCTTTTAAATTCTATTTTTGTTGTCGTTTGCCTGTTTGTTTTCTAAAGAGAGAGAGAGAAAGAAGGGGCAGGGAGTTGGGTGGATTGAGAGGTGAGAAGGAGCTGGGAGGAGTCAGGGAAAGGGAAACTCATGATCAGAACATATGTGAAAAAATATTTTCAATAAAATAGATATTAAAATGAGTCTTGTATATTTTAAATTGTGCTAATAGTTACTATTTTATATGGTTTATTTCAAAAAATACTTTGCAAGTGCTGAATGAACTCAAAGTCACATTCCCAGGTCAGGTCTTCCTGAAAGCATTGCTTTCTTGTCACTTACATCATAAGACCCATCAGGGAATTGACCTAAGAGCAAACAGCAGCCTGTTTTAATCTGTGTTAGGTAACAGCCCATGTAATCCTCAGAAGCCACCTAGTCACACAGCAACAACACCTTCAACAGGCTCCTCTGCCTCCAGTTTCTCTTAGTGTAATCAGCTGAACGCAACTGCTCAGTCAGGTGCTCCCTAAGAAATTCTGAGACAGCTAACCTTTTGCCTTTAGATCACAATATTAAACCGTTCGTTAATGAGTTAACCTTCTTTACAAAGTGTTACTAGTGATCTTAACAGCAGCTTCAGGCCTTCCCTTACAATTCCCTCAAGAAAGCCAGAGGACTGGCAGTTCCCAAAAGACTGCTGCTTTGGTCATTCATCATCCTGGGTCTGAGTGAAGGAGCCAGCTCCTGCTTGCATGGATCTGGTGTGTGCCTCTACCATCTTTTATCATACTGTCCATTCACCTGTTTCTCCTGCAGAGCTTCTGTTCATGTTTAATTGAAATAAAGCTAATCTGAAAACCACTTGTTGTACATAGATTCACGACTTCAGACGCCATCCCACTACGATCTTTAAAGTTAAGATCATCTGAAGGCTTCTACATTGTACAAAATGCCCAAATCTATTTCAGAGTATCTAGTGACTGTGGGAGAGAGATTTTCATTTTAAGACCCTCAGATTATGAACACTCTGATAAGTCATACTAAGTAATACTACTTTCTTCAATAGTGTCAAAAACAAAACAATAACGTGAATCTGCACACTGGCAATTCATGACTTACTTTCTCAACATACTCAAACACCAGGTACAGTTTCCCTCTCCGGCGAAAGGCTTCCTTCAGCTCCACAATGTTTTCCTGCTTGAGAGTGCGAAGCATTTTAAGCTCTCGTAAAGTCGTTTCCTTGACTTCTTCATTTTCTAGAATACAGGCAATGGTAAAGAGAAAATACATTAAAGCTTGCAAAGCTACCATTCAAAGAATTTTAAGAGCGCTGACAATATCTTCTCCTTAAGAAGTCCACAGATAGAATATTAACACATTTTCTTGGTAAGAGAAAGAAAATCAGCAACTTAAAGAAACTTAGTTGGATCTGGTGATACATACTTATAGTCCCAACACTTAGGAGGTTGAGGCTGGAGGATATTAAGTTTCAGGCCAGCCTGGGACATGAGGTACCCAAAAAGCCCAAAATAAAATGAACAACAAAGAAAAGGCTTCCTCAAACAGCTCAAACCCATTTTTTGCTTGTCTTTTCATTTTGTTGTAACAAACCATAGATTTATAGACAGAGCATATGAATTCATCATCATTTTAGCCCTAACATTCTGTTTTGGGGAAGAAAATATTTGAAAGGGTTTAAAGTCAACCCCATCAATGTACAGAGGAGGCTCTGTGTCCAGTATGTGTAGCAGCAGTTCATGTCTTATGGTTGGTTTCAAGTTTTAGCTTAAAAGAGCATTTTCTTCTTCAGGCTGCTTGTGAATCACCTCAGTGAGCACAGGTTGTGCATCAGACATTCATGACGCAGTTCATGGCCAAATCACAGGGAATTCTTAAGAGTGTCTTATTTCTCTGAACAGCAGCTGCTGTGGGTTCCTGCTGCCTTCCCATGGCATGTCCATCTGTCTATCCCAGATGGTGTAGCTGTTCTGGGATGGAGAACTTATGCTGTACCAGGATTTGCCCTTCCATACCATCAACTTCACTTGTGATAACTTCCACAGACATGGAGGAAGGACAGAAGTCACGTTGGTGGTAATGGATTAATGGGCAGGCAAACAAGGAGCTAATATTTCACTTTAAATATATGCTTGTGATAGCTTCAGAGGTGACTGGGAAATTCTATGTATTGTGTTTTCAATATGTATGTTCAAGAATACAGGTTCATAATTCTCAAATTCCTAGTTGGAAAACTGAACCTGTTCTAAGTTTATAACAAATTCATTCAGAGGCAAAATGGAATTGATATGAGACTCTTTATGGTCTTTGTTTAATGCATTTAATATGAATATTCATAGTGTAGGCTATAGAAATATGCCTTGATTACAGGGTGCTATGTAGCATGCCATATTTCCAGTCTAAAACTTTGAAATTATGAATGCAAAAAACACATTTCGCCTCAAGGCTTTGGTTAGGGGCCAGAATCCAGACTCATGAGATTATGTTGTGGGGACCTCCATTTCTGGCATGTCTTAAGTCTGAAGAGAAAGAAACTGAAATTCTGGGACAGGGACAAGAAAACCTATCGCTTTCAGGAAGACATGCTGTGTACACAAGGCACCCGAGAGGGAAAAAGCTAGCTGGGGGCTGTGATGCAGAAAGGGAAAGATTCTAAACCAGAGTTAAGAAGGCTTATCAGCTGATTTTCTGTCCAGCCCCTCATCCAGCCCTTCTCTGAGATGAGTTTAAAGAAGAGGCTGGTAGGAACACAGCTCTGTGGAACCAGTGAGTCTGTGACCATCAGGAAACATAGTCAATACTTCTTTGTGACTGGGTTATATAGGTTAGGCACTCCAGCTAGGAAACTGTTGGAGATTGCTGGAACACGGGTTAGTAAAGGACATGGATGCTGCCTGTGTGGAAATAAGCAGCAGCAGTAGAGAAGGCCAACAGTAGCAGAAACAGTGACCCCTCTGAGTGAGGGGGAAGAACTGCACAGTGAATCCCACATGACAGGAAGAATGGGAGAGATGCAATTGACGACTTGCTGAATTTGTGAAGGGGCAAAGGGCTAGCTGTTGGATAAGTCAGCGGTCTTCATTACTGTTGAATACTACAGTGGCCCCAGCCACTAAGGCCTGGGGACAACCACCAGACTCCACGAGAAACTTTATCAGGATCTCCAATTTCATGTCCCCCTCACCTTGGTCTTTTAGTTGCCCAAATAACCCTAACCTTTGTCAGCACAGAGCCCCGAATGTTCAGTCTTCTACCTGGGCTTTTGACAGCACTGGTTCTTTCGGGTTTCTTAGTAAAATTTCATTCCTCATGGAGATTTCCCAGATCCTAAAGTGAGAGGACGACTCAGGCGACCATCCCATGTCACTATATGTAGGGCTTTCTTCTCACAAAGCAGCTCATCATTTTTCTTGATTACAAGAGGAGTGACCCTGATCTGGGATGCTTAGGACTAAGAAGTATTTAAAATTTTAGATATTTTCAATTCGTGTGTGTGTGTGTGTGTGTGTGTGTGTGTGTGTGTGTGTGTGTGTGTGGTGTCTGTGTTGTGTGTGTGTAATGAGATCTCTTGGGATTTGGACTCAAATTCAAATACAAAATTCATTTACGTTTCATATATCTGTATCCTGGAGGCAACTTTATACCATGTTTTCAGTGTGCTTATGTTTTGACTCTAACGTATCACATGAGGTCAAGTATGAAATTTCCCCACTTATAGTATCAGACAAGCACTCAATGAGTTGTAAACTTGAATACATTTCACATTTTGGAGTTTGGGAATGAGGCTGCTCAACCTCCTACCTATTTCTTACTGATTAAGCTCTTCTGTTCAATATACATTCAACTTTGCAGAACTGTGAACAATGAGAACTTCCTATTACAAATGCTTGAGCTGGGCCGGTGAGGAGATCTTTGTGCATATATGTCTAGCTCTCCCCAAGGGAAGGGAGGGGTGGCCAACAATATAGGCACTTTGTCCCCTCCATTTTGAGTAGAATGCTTTCAGTTTTCCTTTGAGGACTTTGAAAGGGCTGCTTGTGAGATAATGTAGAAGACAGAACTTATTTTCCCTTGTTTTTTTCTAGAATATGACAAATGGGGGATCCAGAAAACTAATAGTACTTAGGGTCAGCAGTGTGCACGTCTATACACAAAATCCTTCAGAGGATCAACAAGCTATGCTGGATCTGACTACAAAGTTGCTAAGTAAATCCAGCTGGTGTTTCTTCCCTGATCAAATGCTTGGGAACTCCTGGCATTTAAAAAGCAAGCAAAAAAAGGGTGTTGTGTATTATTATCAAGTTGGGCAGTTTCATTGTGCTAATAGATAAAATGACTTTGGAATGTCCAAATTAAAATATCGATGATATCAACTTTAGAGCAAAATCTGTGGAGACTCCGCTGGACTAGACGAGGCCCTCTGCATACGGGAGACAGTTGTGTACCTTGGTCTGTTTAAGGGGCCCCCTGGCAGTGGGATCAGGATCCATCCCTGGTGCATGAACTGGTTCTTTGGAGCCCATTAAGTATGATGGGACACCTTGCTCAGCCTTGATGCAGGGGGAGGGGCTTGGACCTTCCTCAACTGAATGTACCTGTACCAGGGCTTTGCTGACTCCCCATGGGAAGCCCTTACCTTTTCAGAGGGAATTGAGGGGTGGGTTTGGGGGAAGGGCTTGTGGGGGAGTGGGAGGAGGGAAGGGAGAGGGTTCTGTGATTGGTATGTAAAATGAATAAAAAAATTTCTTGATAAAGAAAAAATAAAATAGCGATGATAGAAGGAATACTGGAATAGAATTATGGAGATCTAGATTTAGATTCTGCCTTTTAAGAAATTTATGCTGTAACATGCAACTATGGGCAAGTTACTTACATTTTCATCAGTAAAAAAATCTAATACTTTGTGATCTTTTTCATTAAATTATTTCTGATTATAAACTTTATCAATAAGTAAATCTAATAATCTGTGATTTTTTTCATTAGTCTTTCTGATTATTTTTGGTTGTGAGCCTAGCCTTTAACAGCTGAGCCATCTCTCCAGCCAAAGTCTTTCTGATGATAAACCTAAACTTCACTGAATTTTGGTAACTGATAAATATATAATTCATTTATACTTGTTCCACCAAGTGGAGTTATAAAAAAAAATAAAGGTTACATTCTGAATGTCTATAAAGAGAGAAAAAAGTTAAATAATTTTTCAAAAAGAAGCACACACTAAACTAGGCTCGGTGACATCAGCTTGTAATCCTGGCTACTTGGAAGGCTAAAGCAGGAGAATTCCAAGTTCAAGGCCAGCCCGGGCAATTTCCTGTCTCTAAACAAAAAGTTTAAAAAAAAAAGTAAAAAGAGAGCCTGGGATATAGCTTAGTGGTAGAGTGCTTTCTGAGCAAGTGCAAGCCCAACTTAGTTCAATTTCCAGTAACACACACACACACACACACACACACACACACACACACACACACACACACACACACAGATTGGGGGTAGGGAGGCACATGAGAACATCACTTAGGGCATAGTGTGAAAAAAAAAACTCATTTGAGCTACCTTTTAAGGAAATGAGGCTCCTTTATGCCAGCCATAAGTAAGCACCTGAGCATTAAGACTGTAATGACTGGAAATGGAGGCAGAAATGGAGCTATTAATTCCCAAAGTGCAAGCAAACTATGCACTTGTCATTACTTGGAATATCCTATAATTTTGTTTCTATGAGTACTTTTAAGGTTTCTATCCCACCCTACAGTTAATAGTGAAAATTGTGGTACTAAATGATGGGATGATGGAGAAAGGTAATGCACACTCCACTGACACATGCCCTTCTTCTAAAACAAGCAGAAAGTAGCAAAGCATTAAAAATCATAGTGCAGTCCATAAAAATCAGCATCCTCGACCCTCTCGTCCCCAAATCACCACTAGCTAAGATAATCCTTATGTGCTATGTATGCTCTTTTCTCTAGTTCATAAATAAAGAATTCAGCACTAAAAAAGGATAGCTAACTTTCTCAGGGTGCATGGACTCAAAGTCACAATCAACCTCATGTCCTGAGTTGAATATCGGGACTTAGGTGGCATGGTATATCACAGTGAACTTTGGAGAATGAGTCAAAACACCTAGGTTGACACCTAGACTTTGTTATCAGACCCAGCTATTTGGCTGCTAAAGCCACATAGCCAATGAACATAGTATGACCAGGAGAAATAGTCAGTGAAGCTCCTGGGTCTTCAGAAACACACACCAGCTCTTCACCTATAAACTGGGACTGTGGTTATATTGGTTTATTCTAAAGGTCTCTCCTAGTTCTAAAAGTCAATGTTTCTCCACCTGTCTATAAGAATGCTAACCAATCTCATCATTAGGTACCACCAAAGAAGGCCAAGCACAGTGCTTCACATCTGTAATCCTAGCAATCAGAAGGCTGAGGCAGGAGGACTGCTACAAGTTCAAAGGCACCCTTGGCTAAAGAGTTAGTTCTAGGTCAACCCTGACTACAGATCAAGCTCCTTTTTCAAAATATAGAGAAGAGGGAAGAGGCAGGGATAGGAAAGAGAGAGGGAGGAGAGGGGGAGAGAGTGAGATTGACTGACTGGATGGATGGATGGATGGATGGGATGGATGGATGGATGGATGGATGGATGGATGAAAATTAGATTTCAGGCTATCCTGGGTTACATAGCAATATCCTGTCTCAAACAAAATAAAAACAGTTATCACTGGAGGGGGTTGTCAAAGTCAAGAGCAACTATGGAAAAGTTATGTGCAGTAAGTATACAATCCAACCTAGTAAGGACAAAGTGACATGAACAAAAAAGATGCCAACTAAGACCAAACCAAAAGCTGACCTACTTCTGTAGGCTTGCCATTGAGTCAAGTTAACACACCCTCAAAATCAAGGGAGTCACTAAAATAAAAGATAGCATGTTTGAAGAAGAAAGCTCACAGGAGCAAGAGAAATTCAAAGATAAGTCGGCAATGAAAAGAAAAATCTAAAGATCAGCAGAAACTCTATTGTAACCCTATTTTTAAAGAACCGTGGGTTTGGAAAAGAAATCCAGGAATAGCTGTAACCTACTTTATGAAATCACAAACCTGACATCTTTGTATAGCCAAAGAGGCCCCCCAAACAGACCTTTAAACAGATATAATGAAAAAGAAAAGTCAATCCATCCTTGAACAAAACCATGGGGGTACCATGTTTGATTCTGGTTGCTCTGATTGAAGACAGGACAGCAGCAGGACAATCAATGTGGCCACGGAGGGTTGAATGGTGATGTTACTGTTTTATGTACCAAAAAAGATAAAGACTCTTCAATCTTTAGAGATGAAGGACAAGGTAAAGAATAGAGAAAATTTATGAAATCACAAAAGGTGCAGAAATGTCGCCAAATCTTACAAGAATCCCTGAGGTTTGAAAGAGATCTGGTTTGGGCATAAAAAGGAAGTGTGATAGTACCAGGAGTAGCCAGGGTGTACAGCTCATTTCATCGAATTCTTTATATAATAAATGTTGGAAATTTTGTTTCAAGGCCCCTCTTACACAGAATTCAGGTTCTTGAATTTTAGAAATCACGAATTCTTGTTTTATAGCATCATATAAAATGAGAAAGCAGTGTAAAGTCATCTAGTCTCTAGGTAAAAATAAGATAGAATCAACTGGAGGGAAGACTAGATGATTAACTAAACATTTCATAAAAATTAAAGAAATAAATAAACTCATTTCAAGAGAAAACTATTTATAGGAAACAAGCAACAAAAAATAAAATTCCAGCAATTTTATTTGATATAAAAGCAGAGAAATGACCTAGCACCACTCCACCCTGCTCTGCAATTAAACATGGATGGTTGCACAGCTCACTGGAGTTAGCCATGTACTGAGACCATGTGATAAGTAAGAAGAATTGTTCATTCATTAAAGAAAAGTAACAGCCCAAAGAATTAAAAGGAGGATTGAAATATAAATTTAAAAAATAAATTCTGACTACATTTTCTCCTAAAGCTTTAATAGACAGTATTTTGTAATTATTGCTATTTCAAAACCATCTAGTTTAAACTGGCACTCCTGGATTGTTCAATAAATTTGGTGTATGTCTTTATATGAGAATGATGACTTGAGGCCAGTGAGATGTTCAGGGAGTGAAGGTGCTTGCCACTAATATTTGGCCAAGTGGTGTGTGTGTGTGTGTGTGTGGCGGGGGGGGGGGGGGGGGGGGGGGGGGGGGTTGGGGGGGGAAGAGGGGTGGAGAGCTGGCTCAGAGGTTAAGAGTATTTGCTGTTCTTGAAGGACCCTAGTTTGATTCCCAGCACCCACATGGTGGTTCACAACTACCCATAACTCCAGTTCTAGGGGATCCAATGCCCTGTTCTTACCTCCATGGGCACCAGACACATACATGGTATATACATACATACATGCAGACAAAACATTCAGAGATACAAAGTAAAAATAATCCTAAAACACTCTTAAAAACTTAAACATGAAGATAAACATACTAAAAGAGAAAACTGACAAAACCTTTTGCCATATTTTGAGCTAGTATACAATTTTACTGTAAAAACTGACTTTCCTGTTTAAAAGATAATACTCAATTCTCTCAAGAACTAAAATAGCACACAGTTGCTGTTATAATCAAAATTGTACCTACTATAAAGCAAACTTATTTTCATAATTTCAGCCTTTTATTTACTATGAAAATTTGGGTGTTATTTTAAACAGCAATCTGTTATTCTGGGATAATAAATATCTTTTGCACTAAAACGTTGTCCACTTGGAAATATATTTTAAAATAAAATAAATATACTTTATTTAAGTTAAATAAAATTTTTACTTAAATTAAATTTAAAAATAAAGTATTTCAAAAAAGTTTTACACAAATTTTTGGGTTCTTATCATCTTAACAGGACAGTAGGACATTATTAGAATCTTTTAAAGCTACTAGAAGGTGGTATATATTCTCAAACACACTTCCTGCATATCATCAGTTAGAGACTATTTAGAAACATTCATGTGAACGGCAGTCAGACCAAGCACAGGCCCCATTTCAATTTTAGTTTAACATTGCTTTTATAGATTTGTTTCACTTATGTTCTCAAAGATTTGGAAATGTTTGATTTTGAATAATATGAATTTTCATAGTAACTAATAAAAAGAATGGTTGAGGACTACTAGATAATGAGAACAATATTATCAGAACACTCATTTTTTATTATAATAGACCTGGTTGAAATTTAGATAATAAAAGAAATTTTGAATTATAATAGCTTACAAAGGAGATCAATAGACAACTTCATCTATATGAAACTATTCATGTATAACTCACACTCCAAAAGAGTTGGTCACCAGACATGTATCATTTCTTTTCTATTAAGAAAGACAGTCTTCTTGCTAGAGGAACAGGGTAAAGAGACAGAAGATAGTACTATACCTCGCAAGGTTTTAAGCAAGCTTAGGCTACATGAGACCTTATGACAAATTTTGTTTCAAGGTCTGCTGACAATTATTACTTTTTCAGCTTGCCAATGTGACCTTAAAGGTGAACACAGTCAGAAGTCTGCATACGTATGCAAGGGTGGGGCTTTGATCTTCTGTTGCAATCACTTGTGGTATATCATTGGTCATCATTTGTCTGTGGCTCACTTGTCATTAGTCTAAAGTCACTGCTCAATGAGCCTATTTCCAATGGTCTCACAGTGGGTTAGCCAGGGGCACTGCTTACATTAGATCACAGGCACCTAGGCACATAGTTCCAAGCAGGACTGTATCCCAGAATAAGCTAAAAAGCATTTCCCAGCGCCTTCCTTTAAGACTGTCCTCACAAATGGCTGCACAGGGTCCTGGGTAATATGCATGTGCTCCACATAAGTAGCACATCGTAGTCCAGTTACATCAAATGCTGTGGAAGCTATCCTAGACAGGCTTATGTTAGCAAGCTCTCTTTATTATTGCAAGTTTTCTCAGTATCTGAGGTGAGGGTGATACAGAAGCTGGTGTGGTTAAAGTGTTTGGTTAATGTGCACCAACGAAGCCAGGCTATGTTGTCCCATCTTCAGGCTTCATATTAGATACAGAGGCTGATGCTGACGCCTTTTACTGCTTTTTCATATGGTGGGTTGCAACTCAATGTCACAATGTACTATTTTTTTAAGATTTTACACAAACCAGGGAAAGCAGAACACAGTACCTCATTAACACAAAAGTTTGTGAGACTTTTGCTTCATTATAGCTTGTATGTGTATGGAAACTAGGCTAGGATTTAGAAAGTATTTTTACTGGGGTCTCTGTACTAAGAATCGTGAAAAACTGCTGCCTAAAGCGCCTCAAAAGCCATATAGACTTTCACTACCAGTCTTTCTTTGTCTGGGTAAGAGTTAACAGCCAAGGTTTTGAAACTAATGCACTAGTAAAATATTAATAAAATTTTATTTGAAACTTTCTTGCCCAGCAGAGAATTTTAATACTCCATTTGAAACAGTCTAGAAGTGTGTTTCAAGACCCCCAAATATGGTATTTCTTATTGAAAAGCTTTTATTCTCTCAACAAATGGCCCTAAATATAACAATCTCCCATCTCTATACCACCTCCCACATATCCCCGTATCTCTTGCTGTGACTAGGAGTTGGAGAACACAGTGACCAAATACCCAATCTTTCACAGCACTCACTACTTGTGGGAACTACAGATGCATTTGCTTTAATCAGCTTTTCCTTTGTAATCTACATAGATTACATGGAAACATATAGTCAAAAAGAAGTCTATCTAGCCTTTGGAGCAAAAATTCCACCCTTGATTATAAATTAAAATAGATATTCTAATACCATGAGGCATAGTGTATTTCAAAGTAAAGCATGATAATAAATAAGTTATACTCCCTGCCTGAGATTATGATTTTAAAATCACAGGGCTAGGGTCAAACCAACTAAATCCCACCTGTCCCACATTTTATTTACAAAAAAATTACAAAAGTGAAAATGCATATATACCTTCACTGTCCTTGAATTTCTTGATTGCCACAATTTCATGTGTTTCCTGGAAAGGAAAAAGAAGCAGAGGGAAAATTATTCTCCAATCCCAACTGAGGATCCCAATTATCTGGGGACAGCAGAGAAAAGACACAGATCACCATCTCCATCTACCATTTCTTTGTTTCAAAATCCTCTCTTATCACCCTGGAGACACTGCCAAGGATGGAGAAGAAAGGGAGTGGCGAGGAGGAAAGAACAGACACTGCCATGATATGCATGAAACATAAATCTGAACCGCCAATGTCTTCAAAAGTACAGGCTGTGAACAAAATAAAACAAAGACGTCATCCAGAACTATTCATATAACAGTTTGGTATAGCTTCTTCAGTACGTTTTCTCAACTTGGAAGATTATGCTTGGAATTGTATGCTTTGTTATATATTGTTGTGTATGTCACTTCATATTGTATAAGTAACATTTATACCTGTTGGTAAATAACTGTTTAAAGCTCTGTTTGTAATACATATAAATAATTTTAATAATTTAAATAATATTTTAACAGTGTATCAATGAACATCCACCAACAGGAGCATCTTCATTTCCAGAGCAAATGCTGTAGTGATATAGATGGTTCAAAGGTCACAAATGCTAAAGGTTCCTAAAACATACTGCCATGCTAACATACCCAAACACATGATTTTCACAGTTCCCTTGAGCAGTGTGTAATATCCAGTTCACAATCAGTGCCAAAACAGCATATCATTACTTAAAAGAATATTTTTTAATTCAATGATGACAGCAGATAAGGTTTTTTAGAATTTTAATCACATTTGGTTATTTATTGGGGGTTGGCTATGCATGTCACAGTGCAAGTGCAGAGGTCAGAGAACAATTGATGAGGGCTGGTTCTCTGTTTCCATCATGGAAGTCCCAAGGATCAAACTCAGGTTGTTCAGTTTGGCAGCAAGTATCTTTATCCACTAGGCCATCTTTCTGGCTCTGATTAGAGAAGTTTCCTATTACCTGGTAAATAAAATGAACTCTACCAGGGCTATTTATTTATTTATACAGATTCATAGATGAAAACTTGTCGCCAAACTGAACTACTTAAGGTTATTACTGTAGAGTACAATACGAGATCAAATTTGATATAACTGACCTTTGTAATTTATGTGCATCATTTTTGTGCTCCAAGTAAGTCCTCACTTGAACATGGTTATTTATTCATATTTATGCATTTTGATATTTTAATGATTTCATTCCTTAAATCTTTATCCAATTATTATTTACTTTAGTAAATGAGAAAGTGAGCAGTTTCAGATTTCATATAATTTCTAAATGTTGAACCAATTTTCCCAATCCCCTTTAGTGATGATTTGTAACTGTTATATCTTAGCATCCTTACAGACACATTCTAGAGTTACTTTCAGAGCTTTCTTGCCTGGTGTAGGCTTCTGACCTATGTATTCTTATGCCAGAACCATTTTAAATTACTGGTACCGTAAACTTCACACTAATCTAGAGTTCTAGATCCTGGTTTTCTTGTCACTTGGCTAAATCAAACTAAGAACAGGTTTTGGCTGTTAAACCTAACATAACTATATGCATCAGGCTATTATGTCAACTTTACTTACATATTCATTGGCTGCACCATTTATTAAAAGTTCTTTACTCCAATGGTTTTCATATATTGAAATTCTTGATTTGAATCAGTTTTTGTTCCATCATAAATGTATCTCTGAATAGTTTTCTGAGGCACTACCTTATTTTTCTAGCATGTGAACACCCTCACCCATGCAGCAAGTGGGCAGGTACAGAATTTATGGAATGGCTTGAGATACAGCTTAAGTGGTAGAAGGCATGCTTAGCATGTATGAGGCTAAAAAGAAAAATGTGAGAAAGGAAGGAAGGAAGGGAGGGAGGAAGGGAGGATTAATTAATTTGGGGGAAGGGAATCTTGTATTCTTACAGATTTTCTGTATGCTTGTAGCAAAACCCTGGAACACTCACATCACAAATCTATATGCTTATTAAGAATGAAATGTCTTGCAAGAAACCCATATAGTAGCTATTTTTTTTCAAGAGGAAAAAAAACTGAAGGGTTTAAAGAAGGTTTGCTCATGTTGGGGAGCTAGCTTAGTTGGTAAAGTGCTTTGCCACCCATGTTAAAAAGTAAGGTGTGGTGGCATGAACTTGTAAACTCAGCAGTAGGGAGGTGGAGACAGGCATATCCCTGAGGCCAGCCTAGCCTACCTGCTGAGCTCCATGCCAGTGAGAAACCCTCTCTAACATAAACAAGGTGGATGGCACCTGATGAATGACACCTGAGGTTGTCACCTGGCCTCCTTCCGTATATGTGTGTGTGTGCGCGCGTGTGCGTGTGCGTGTGCGTGTGTGTGTATACCCCAAACATGTGCATCTCCCCTGCCCCACAGAGGTCTGCTGTTTCCTAACATAGATTAAACTGACAGCACAGGGGGGAAAGAATGCCATGATGGTCTCTGGTTTTTTAGAAAAGAAGTCTGTGTCCAATGTGATTTTGTTCTAAAGTAGATAACTTATTTTTTTATACCCAGATTCTCTCAGGTCATTTCTTTTCCTTGAAATAAAAAAAAATTGAAATCATCTGCCTATATTCTAGAAGAAATCCATGTGTTTGTGTTCTGAACTAATATCTGAAAAGTACTGATGTTCGGAAGATTTCCTTCTAATAACCTTAAGTATTGTTTCTATTCCAATTTTTCTAGTAATTTCCACTATAAACCTTATATCTTTCAGGTGTACCTTTCATAACTGCTTCATCTGTTTTGCTCAGTATTATATCACCAATACCTACTGTAGCAGGCCCGTAGTAAGATATTTGATATTTAGTGACCACTCAATGAGTGAATTCTTCAAATGTAATCAATGTTGTTCTTCATATGTTCCATTTGAGGTCTCTGCATCCTCCCTTATGTCAGTCAAGTCCTGAATTTGTTGCCATGGTTCTCCACTACATAGGGCAAATCTCCACTGCTCCCTTTCAGGTGACCAAGGAGATGTCTTCACTTCATCTGCTTGTTATACAGAAGTCCTTTTCAAGACTGGGTGTTGCTTCTAAATCTCAAGGCAACATTTTATCTTGACTCCTTTTTTTTTTCCATAGTCCTCCTCTACCCACATACCATTTTTAATCTCATACTTATTACTGAGATGGAAAGAAATTCAACATGACTGACACCTGGCAGCAAACTGGTTAGATCAACTTTTCAGCCACCTGAACTTCAAATAAAGATGGATGTACTCAGAGCCTGATTTCAAAACTCATGCCCAACCACTTGGCTAGTTTGAACTTACACTGTCTTGGAAGGGTTCTCTGAAGAAGAAGCCAAATGAAGACATGCCATTTGCTCTCTCCTCTGTAGGCTCCAGAGCACATTACCTTGGTATTGGTGGCTCCCACACTTCTCTGTGGATGTAGCCGTCTCTATTTCTTGCCTTACTTTATGTATTTGGGGCACATTAGTCTCTGAAATGATCTGGGAATATGGATGTTAAATGGGCCACTGGGAAACTGAGAACTCCAGTTGCTTGGTGAGATGGGTGCCTGCTGGCCAGCCATTTTTAAACATAGATGCAGGTCTTTTCCTGCTCCCTTTGGCTATTTTTTGCCTCAGCTGCTTTCAGAAAGCGTAATAAATAACATGACATTCAAGACTGCTTTTTAATCTACTCTTGCTAATGAAATTCTCCCTAGAGTTTGGCACCAGTCTTTGAATTTTTATTTTAATTTACAGGACTATTAAAAGTTTCTGTTTTTCTCTTAAAATATCTTCATGGGTTCTTAATGGAGAGGCAGAGGTGACATGCCAATTGTTATTACTAGTTCTTCCACTATCCTGGGATGGTATACATGACAGAGGTGTGGGCAAGGAAGGAAACACATGAAAATGACCAAAGAACGTGTGTTTTAAATTCAGTTCATTCCCCCAAGCATGCCATTGCCCCCACAACGTCTGCAACAGAATGTCACCAGCTGTAGTTAGCAAGATAGACATAATCTGTTTCCTGTTTCAGTGTCCTGCTTTATTTTTAAAATGAGGCATTTCGAAGCAGACATTTTAAGCAGCAAACTGAGAATGAGATAAAATATATCCACAATTCATTAATGTAATTCCATATCTCATCCTTTATTCTACCTCAAAATTGGACTTAAGATTACTTTGGAATGCAAAAAAGAAAGACAAGATAATTTTTAGATAAAGGTTTCTAGATTATACCATCTCTATACTGAGGCATTTAATGTTTCCTAGAATAAGTTTTCTTCAGTGACAGGGAAAAAAGTCAAGCAGGGTGTGGTGCCACAGGCTTGTAATTTCAGCATCGAGGACTTCGAGGCAGGAGTTTGGAGACCAATCTGGCTTACATGAGACTGTCTCGAAAAAGAAAAAAGGCAGGGAAGGGGGAGTGAGAAAAATGAGAAACGTATGTAATGAGTAGTGACTAGCAGAAAATATCTGGGAGGCCTATAGTTATTCTTGCATCAAGGTCTCAACTCCATTCAAAAAACAAACAAGCCTCCAGTCATATCGGACAGAGAGACTTGTGACTAGAATTCAGTGCTGTTGCTGGGTGTCTAAAGCTTTCTAGGTTCAAATATGCAGTATGCAGCACGACACAACAGGAGAAAGAAACCACTGACCCTATCGTAGTCCACTAGGCAGGGGTTAAGCTACCTCAAAGGTTATACTCAATTATTAATTTTCCAATTATTCTCTGCAGAAGCCCTTTCTTAGGAGAAATGCTTTTCTTCATCCCAATATGAGGAATACAATTTGATAACCAAGGTATTTTAAGTCTTTCTACATTTCATATGCAAAGATCTCCAACAGTCTGTGTTCACACATTCACATGCCCATTCAGTAGAAACAAAACCTTACAGTCATAGACATAGTTACTTTATTGTCCAGTATGGGAACTGAAAAGGCAAATTTACTTATTTTTTTCAAGGCAGGATCTCATGTAGCCAAGGCTAACCTTGAACTCCTGATCATCTTGCCTTCACGTCTCAAATTATGGGATTATAAGTATGTATCATAATACAAGGCCAAGATAAGCGTTATTTTAGATTACCATTTTTAATAATTTTTTTTGTGTCAGGCCCCATGCTAAATATACCCACAAATTATTTCATGCAATCCTCAAATCACTACTCTGAGGATCTTGTCCTGACCACTTTATAGATGAGGATGCTAAAGGCAACAAATGAGAAAAAAAAATAATGACACATAAGCATGAAGAGGCCATTCTGAAACTCGAAACTATGTATGCTAACCTAAAGCAGAGACATAAAAATGCTGAGTCTCATGGTAGAAAAGTATAAGCTAAGAGTGCCAAGGACACAGCTAAGAGATAGAAGAAATGAGATTTCAAACCCAATTGATTCTGGATGTCATTTCACAAGCATGGTAGTGCTATATTGCCTTTTCAAACAATAAATGAACATGTGTTGTAAGAAAGGGTAAGTTTTAACACACACACACACACACACACACACACACACACACACACACACACACACACTGCACCTACCACTTACCAAGGAGGATCATTATTTCAATTCTATGTTTTTGTGAACTGCATCTTAGCACTAACAAATATTTCCAGATAGTTTTTCAGTCATAGCTGTTATTATCTATATTAAAGTATTTATATTAAAATATATTTCTATTAAACTAAATATACAAATACTTCATTATTTCCATCATTATTCTTTCATCATCATTATTTTTTGTGATAACCTTAAAAAACAACTTAGACTGAAATTGTGTTTTATATAATGAATAAAATTATAAAATGGAAGTAAACTGAAGCATGAGACAAATTCCACAGCAGGTAGACTACATGTGCAATGTCTCTAAAATATTATCCATTATATACAATGATAAAAGCTAGAATATGTAACACGAATCTTAAATGGTCTTTTTAATGAAAAAAAAAAAACCCAGAGTCAGGTATTGGGGTGAATGCTGGAAGATCAGAGAAGCAGAACAAGCCACAGTCAACCTCACCTCGCCAACTCCTCAGCTGATCTTGTTTCCATGAATCATCAGACTGAATGCCTCTGAGTCCTCACCTGGAAGGGATCTCAGCTGAACTGCTTAAAAGCCTCTAGTTCCTGGTCCTCACACCTTAAATACCTTTCTACTTCCTGCCATCACTTCCTGGGATTAAAGGTGTGTGCCACCATGGCTGGCTCTGTATCCAGTGTGGCCTTGAACTTACAAAGATCCAGACAGCTCTCTGCCTCCTGAGTGATAGGATTAAAGGCATGTGTGCCACCACTGTCTGGCCTGTGTCTAATCTAGTGGCTGTCCTGTTCTCTGACCCCAGATAAGTTTATTAGGGTACAAAATATATCAACAACAAGAGTATGTGACCTGTATTGGATTACTACCATAGTTTGTTTATATGAAAAGCTGGATTTACCTTCACCACCACCACCACCACCACCACCACCACCACCACCACCACCACCACCACCACCTCCCTGACCACCTCCATCATCACCACCTCCACCACCACCACCACCACCACCACCTCCACCACCACCTCCACCACCACCTCCACCACCACCTCCACCACCACCACCACGTCCCTGACCACCTCCATCACCACCTCCACCACCTCCTTAAGTATTTGAGACTAAATCAGGAAGGAAACAATCGAGCACAGGCAGGCAGGAAGACACCTGGATCTATCAATTAACAAATGCCTGCTGGGGCTCTGATATCAGTACCGTTGTCTGCTGCATCCGTGTTTGACATGAGGGAGTAAATGAAGCTGGCTCATGTACACAGAAGCTTATAACATGCTGTTTAACAGTGCATGAGAGTTAGTTGAAAATGCATGAAAGAAGTTGAAAAATGCAACAGATGTTGTATGAGATATACCACAGGAGCTGAAAACAGGTTAAACATGCAAATGTACAGAAAGAAATGTATACTCCTTTCAGATTTGGCAGGTGATCACGTCTCGGGCTTTTTTGCTTTTCATTTTACCCTTGCTTTTTGAAATTCAAAACATCACAAATTTAGCTTCATTCATTCCCAATTGCCTATTTTCAGAGGTAATTTTTAAAGCAAAACAAAACATTTTTGTTATTCATTTATTTATTGTGGTGGTGGAGGTGGTGGAGGTGGTGAAGGAGGAGGTGGAGGAGGTGGTGGAGGTGGTGGAGGTGGTGGTGGAGGAGGTGGAGGTGGTGGTGAAGGTGGTGGAGGTGGTGTTGGAGGTGGAGGTGGTGGTGAAGGTGGTGGAGGTGGTGTTGGAGGTGGTGGAGGTGGTGGTGGAGGAGGTGGAGGTGGTGGTGAAGGTGGTGGAGGTGGTGTTGGAGGTGGTGGAGGTGGAGGAGGAGGTTGTGTAGGTGGTGGAGGTGGAGGTGGTGGTGGTGGTGATGGTGGTGATGGTGGTGGCAGTGGTGGTGGAGGTGGCCAAATCAATTTAACTAACAATTACCATCTATGCCAAAAGCCAGCAAAATTGCTAGTAAGGCTCATGTTGTTTAGACATTACCATAAGAACCACTGGTATAAACTTGGAACTGCTCTCAATTTGAATTTATTTATATGCCAAGAGTAATTTCAGAAAAACTTTAATATTTAGTAAGGAATATAAAAAATTCAATGTATTTATTACTTAGTGCTCATACTCTAAAATGAGCAGTCTTATGAAAATAATACTTTTAACAACATATAACCAAAATAGATATGAATAATAGTTTCCATGTTTTTCTTGGGTTGTTTTGCTTTTCTTTTCTTTTTGACCCCTGCAGAAAAAGTCTCATGTAGCCCAGGCAAGCCTCAAACATGCTGTGTAGCTGAGAATAACTTTGAACTCCTGATCCTCCTGCCTCTACCTTCAAAGTGCAAGGATCATTGATCGATATGTACCACTACACTACGTTTTGTGTACACCGCATGTGTGCAGTGCCTATGGATGCCACAAGAAGGCATCAGATCACCTGAAACTGGAGTTATATACAGTTGTAAGCCACCATGTGGACAGTGGTAACTGAACCGGGGCCCTCTGCAAGAGCAAGTGCTCTTAACTATTAAGCCATCTCTCTAGCCCCCACTTTTTTTTTTTTAAAGACAGGATCTGTTATAGAAATTGAAACTCATCAATTTGGCTGGGCTGACTGGCCAATAAGCTTCAGGGACAAAACTGTCTCTGCTCCCTAAGCCTACCGCCATTGCTGAGGTTATAGGCACAGTCACTAAGCCCTTCATTTTTATGTAGGTTCTGAGGACCCAAACTCAGATCTTCAAGACTGCATGTCAGGTACTGTATCAACTGACTGACTAAACCATCTCCACATCCCCACACCCATGCTCTTCTTTTAATGAGGTGCTGGGGATGAAACCCAGAGCTCTGTGCATGATAAACAAGTACTCTACCAACTGAATCACATCTCAAACTGAGAAATGGCATCTTAAAGTGACACTTCCTCCAGAGAAAAACTGTCTTCAAACCAAGTCAGTGATACAATTCCTACGTAACAAATTCTATTTTTTCTTTTAGTTCCATAAAACTTAGAATACCTTCCACCCTCAATAAGCCATATAGGCCCTCCATGAATATTTAGTTGAAACATAAAATGGGAGTACAAAAGTATAATTTATTCAGACAGAATGCCTAATCATTCTCAATGTTCCTCTACTAAACCTGGGCCTGTTTCCAATTCCAAATCTCAGTGAATACTAGCCAGAAACTTAGGATCCCTTTTTCCATCTCCTACATCTGCACCTCCAAATATATCTAGTTTATCATCAAGTGACAGTGGCTTATATCATTTTTATCTTTCCAAACGTACATGAATGCTCCCATCACAGGTCAAGTCCTTTAGCATTCTCACTCTTGCATGTTTACCCCCAGCAACCAGGACATTGTTTGAAAAGAGAAATCCAATTTAATGATGTCCCCCTTAAAGTGCTCCCCAACCTCCACTAACTTAAAAACTTTACTGTGGTGATATTTTATTTGTATGTTAATAAATAAAGTTTGCCTGAAGATCAGAGGAAATAGGAAGCCATTTTAAGTAGACACAAAAGTCAGCCAGTGGTAGCACATGCCCTTAATCCTATCACTTAGCAGGCAGGATCTCTGTGTGTTCAAGGCCATACTAGGGAACAGAGCCAAGCATGGTGACACAAGCCTTTAATCCCAGTACCAACCACAGAGACCTAGAGGTCTGTACAGACAGACAGTGATAAGGAAGTGAGGTACCTGCGCTAAGGGGCCAATGAGAGGACAGAACAGCAAGGCAATAAAGGCGCAGGTAGACAGGGAGTAGCACACTTTGGAAGCTGCTGCATGGTGAGGTAAGGTTAGCTGGTGGCTATTCCTATTTCCCTGATCTCTAAGGCTTTCACCCCTATATTTGGCACCATGTTTTTTATTTAATAAGACCGCTTAGAAATTCATCAACACTTTATCACCCCTGCCCCCCTCCCCCGTGGTGGGCAAGACCATTCCGTGATCAGAACATGAGATAACCTTTGATTCTCCTTTCTCTGGTCTCATGTGCTTGCCAAGCTGTAGCCATTTTTGACCTACTCTCCCACTGCCTGGCTGTTCCTCTTGCTCAACCCCATTCAAGTTCCCATGCATGTTTCACAGCCTCTAGAAAGTCTAAAACCCAGGTGTTCTCTTGGAACACACCTTTTATTCATCGCCCATATGAAATGTTCACTTTTACTGTTTCCAGTCCACCATCAAGGCCCGATTCTTCATTAGAGCAATTTTCTAAGTGATAAATGACTACATGACTCTTCTTTTTTTTTTGGTTTTTCGAGACAGGGTTTCTCTGTGTAGCTTTGCGCCTTTCCTGGAACTCACTTGGTAGCCCAGGCTGGCCTCGAACTCACAGAGATCCGCCTGCCTCTGCCTCCCAAGTGCTGGGATTAAAGGCGTGCGCCACCACCGCCCGGCTACATGACTCTTCTTAACAGACATTCGATAACAAAGGCAAATATTGAAGGACTGCAAACATTTAACTGTACTGAGTGTATTGAAAACACAGATCCTAAGGACCCAGGTCATTCTTTTTACTGGGTCTCATTTACTAGTTTAATGAAGAAATTCTTTTTCCTGCAATAATTAGAAAAGAAACAGAAAAGAGCTATGTCTAGGCATGCAAGGAAAAGCAAATGAACAAACCAAGGACACTAAGGAAATATACATATTTCTGGATTGGTTTTCTTTCTCTCTCTCTCTCTCTCTCTCTCTCTCTCTCTCTCTCTCTCTCTCTCTCTCTCTCTCTCTCCTCCCTCCCCCTCTCTTTCTTTTCTTCCTTCCTTCCTTCCTTCCTTCCTTCCTTCCTTCCTTTCTTTCTTTTTCTTTCTTTCTTTCTTTCTTTCTTTCTTTCTTTCTTTCTTTCTTTCTTTCTCTTTTCTTGTTAGTGCTGATGATTGATCCCAGGGCCTTGAACACACTAAATAATTTCCCTACCACTGAGTTATACCCCAAGCCCAGTCCTGGCTTTGTTTGTTTGGGTTTTTAAGACACAGTACTTCCTAGGATACACAGGAGGATAGATCGGTTCTTCTGGCCTTTAGAAGGTTTCAAAAAATGAAGATAATTCAAAGAGACATGCTGTAGGATCCTTTATATCTGGCCTTGGCCCTCACCAAAGTCCCTTAGAGGGCAGGAATTTAAATTAGCTCTTAAAGTGAAGAAAAAAAATGATACTGGCTCGGTAAATGCCTCCTTTGCTACTTGACTGCCCTGACCTCCTGAAGGTCTTTCAAATGCACTTCAAAACTGCCATTGCTTTCCTCTGTCAAAACTGCTTCCACATCGGGGCTCTGAAATGGCTGAATGGGCTATGTTGCCAATATATCAGGTTTACTATTTAAAAATTATCACTCAAAGCCTGGCAGTGGTAGTGCATGCATTTAATCCCAGCACTCGGGAGGCAGAGGCAGGCGGATCTCTGTGAGTTTGAGGCCAGCCTGGGCTACAGAGCAAGTTCCAAACAGCTAGAGCAACACAATCAGACCGCTTTAAAATAAAAAAGAAAATCATAAGTTAAGACTTTTGGCTGGGCATGGTGGCTTATGCCTTTAATCCCAGCACCCAGGAGACAGGGACAGGCAGATCTCTGAGTCTGAGGCCAGCCGAGTCTACAGAGTGAGTTTCAGGACAGTCAGGGCTATGCAGAGAAACTCTGTCTTGAAACAAACCCCCTAAAATGTATTATTCAATGATGTACAATTAAACAATAAAACGGTTCTTTTTTGGGCCAGTGAGCTGTCTTGGTGGGTAAAGGTGCTTGCTACACAAGCCTAGTAATGGGAGTTCAATCCTCATGTAAAAGTGAAATGAGACAACTAATTCCACAAAGTGGCCCTTTGACCTTCATATAAGCACCATGGCACACAAGCACCCCTCCATATAGTCCCACGCAAATAAAAACATTTAAACATTTTTTTTAAAGACAGGGTCTCTCCCACAGCCAAGCACTTGGCCAAGATCCTGGAGTTCTGTTGAAGAGAGGGAGGAAGCATTATAAGAGCAAGGGGGCTCAGAATCATAATGGAAAAAACCACAGAGACAGCTGACCGGAGCTAGTAGGAGCTCATGGACTCTGGACTGACAGCTGGGGAGCCTGCATGGGACCAAACTAGGCCCTCTGAATGTGGGTAAAAGTTGCATGGCTTGATGTGTTTGTGGGTCCCCTGGCAATGGGACCAGGACTTATCCTTGGTACATGAACTGGCTTTTTAGAGCCCATTCCCTATGGCGTGATGCCTTACTCAGCCCTGATGCAAGGAGGAGGGGCTAGGTCTGGCCCCAACCTGGTATGCCAGCCTGTGTTGACTACCCAAGGGAGGCTTTATCCTCTATGAGGAGGCGATGGGTTGAGATGGGGGTAGGTGGGGGGGGGAGCAGGAGAAGGGGAGTGAGGAGGAACAGGGGTCAGTATGTAAACGTGTGGGAGCCCGTTCTCGGGTTCCTCGTGGCTTTACCCAGCAGGTCCACATAGAGGATGATTAGGACCACGGGCCTGAGTGCAGGTGTCTGAGATGGTCTGCACTTGGCTGTGCTGGGGGAGGAGGTCTTTTGCTCCACCCCTTGGCGTCTCTATTAAAACCCTGGGGCAGAGATAGTCGGGGCTCGTTGGAATAGGTTCCAGGCCCTTTTGAGGCTATCCTTTATTTTCTATCTGTTTATCTCCGCAAGATTCTCCGCAATAAATCCTTCTATCTAATATTTCCTGCTGCTCACACTCAAGAAAACTCTGGGGAACTGTGGAGGTGGTGGGTAAACGCCCCACATAAAAGGAAAGAAAAAAATTTAAATGAAAAAAGAGTCTGCAAAATAAATAAATGAAAGACAGGGTCTCTCTCTATATCCCTGACTGTCCTGGAACTTGCTATATAGATCAGGCTGTCCTGGGACTCATAGATCTACCTGCCTCTGCCTCTGAAGTTCTAGGATTAAAGGCATATACCACCATATCAGGATTCATTTTTTTAAAAAAGGTTTTTACTACTGGAGCTCGGCCTGGTGCTTGGCTGTAGATCTCTGCATCTGCTTCCATCAGTTACTGAATGAAGGCTCTATGATGACAGTTAGGGTAGTCACGGATCTGATTACTGGGATGAGCAAGGGGCATCAAAATCATGATGGGGAAACCTACAGAGACAACCAAACCAAATTAGTGGGAACTCATGCAATTTAGATCATCACCTGTAGAGCCTCCATGGGACTGGACTAGGCCCTCTGCATAAGGAGACAGTTGTGTAGCTTGATCTGCTCAAGGGACCCCTGGCAGTAGGATTAGGATCCATCCCTGGTGCATGAGCTGGCTTTTTGGAGCCCACTAACTATGATGGGACACCTTGCACATCCTTGAGGCAAGGGGAGGGGCTTGGACCTGCCTCTACTGAATGTACCAGGCTCTGCTGACTCCTCATGGGAGGCCTTACCTTCTTGTAGGAGGGAATAGGGGGTGGGTTGTTGGGGGGATGCTGGAGGGGTGGGAAGAGGAGGATCTGTGATTGGCTTGTAAAACCTGGGGCCTATGCAGGGTCGCTTGGCTCGGCCTGGGAGGAGGGGACTGGACCTACCTGGACTGAGTCTACCAGGCTGATCTCAGTCCTTGGGGGAGGCTTTGCCCTGGAGGAGGTGGGAATGGGGGGTGGGCTGGGGGGAAGGGGAGGGGGGCGGGAGGGGGGAGAACAAGGGAATCCGTGGCTGATATGTAGAACTGAATTGTATTGCAAAATAAAAAAATACATATATAAAAAATGAATAAAAATATTTCTTAATAAAAGAAAGGTTTTCTTCCACAGTCACCTGTATTCTAGTGCATGGCAAAGCTGTGCAATTTGCTTTAGTCTGGCAAAATGAAAAACACAGAACTACTGATAACACATATTTGAACCATCTGAGACATTACCAGTATTGGAGCAGTCATAAATGATTGCTAGCTGGCTAATAGTTAAAGGGCTTATGTAGTATGGCATCTCTTTTAAGTCCTTGGGATATTGGGCATCTCGTAGTACTTAGAATGAAGTTGAACTATTTTTACTTCTACAATAAAAATCAAAGTTTCTGAAAAAGATGGTTGATATTTAAGTGCCAAAACTATCATAAAACATAAAAAAGTCTTAGACTGCTTAATTGAAAAGATGCACATAAACCCACACACCAAAGGAAGCTTCTGTGAGCACTTCTACTATGACCTAGTGGACCAGTATCAACTTGACCAGACACTGCCTGGTAATGTCGAAGGATTTACAGGGAAACAATGCACTATAAACAGACTCACCTTGTCCTGGATAAATAAATAGACATGTCTTTTTGTTGTTTTCATGGGCTGGGAATGAAACTTGGGGCCTTTTGCAAGCTAGGCAAGTGCACTACCACTGAGCTACACCCACAGCCCTAATGGGTACACTTTTGTATGTAGATTACCCCTCAAAAAAGTAGATGTAAGATGGATGGCTGAGGGTTGGAGAGAGATGCAGCTCATTGGTAGAGTGCTTCCCCAGCATGTACAAGGCTCTAGGTTCAATTTCTAGTACCATTCAAACAAAGAAAGAAAACAAATTGAAAAGTTTAAAGAGAATTCATCTAATAGCTACAGATTAGGGTAAACTTACTAATTTACGGTTATATAGAGAAGGTAAGTAATAAAATGTTCAAAACTGCAAATCTCGCTATCAAGATGAAAAATAAGATACATAAACAATTTTCACTACCCCGCCCCCACCCCACACACACAGAAAAGAGCATCTCTTTAAATAGAAAGGGAGAGAGACAAGGTAGGTATACTCCCAGCTAGTCAGGAGGCTGAGGAGGAAGGATTGACAGTTTGAAGTCAGCCTGAGATCCACAGCAAGACCCCATCCGAGAAGAGAATAGTGATAAAGAGAAACAAATAATCTAGCTCTCTATTAAAAGATTGTGCCAGGTGGTGGTGGTGCACGCCTTTAATCTCAGCACTCGGGAGGCAGAGGCAGGCGGATCTCTGTGAATTTGAGGCCAGCCTGGTCTACAAAGCAAGTTCCAGGAAAGGCGCAAAGCTACACAAAGAAACCCTGTCTTGAAAAAAAAAAAGATTGTGTAAAATGAAATATAGTTGATCTTCCTACAATCCACACCTTTATACACTCTATACAGTTGTCCTCGAACAATCTTCTATATAGAAAATACAGACTTTGGTAGTGGCAAATTAATAAAACTTTCAGAGACTACAAGGTAGTGATGCCTGCCAGGCTACCTTCAGTTAAGTGGTATTAACCACCTCTGCTTGTACAGCAGTTATCACACAATTGTGTGAATATTTCATTGCACCCTTATTTTATAACAATAAGGAGGTAATGAGAAAATGAAAGTCCCACTTCTAGTGATCAAATAATTGAAACCAAGATGGCATTAATTAGGCAAGCCCAACGCAGACAGTCTACAACCTCAATCAAACAATCACCAGACTTAAACGACATTCAATTGTGATGGGTGAATACAAAATTTAAATTTAAATGCAGAATATATTTCATCAAAGATTATCTTGCTAAGGCAGCAACAGTAGTTTAAACACACTAAATCCAAGTTGTACCAAGAAAATGTATTTTTTTTTCAATTTTCTGTAAGTAATTTAAGTTGGCTTTTTAAAGTCCATGCCTTACCTTGAACTTGCATGGTAGTGACTTGGTCCTTCCTAGTTTATAGAGTCCTTCAGGTAAATGCTCAGATTTTTCAGATCTTTCTCCCTGCTTCTACCAAGACAGGAGCTTGGTTACATGGAGAGGTTGAGGCAGAAGAAACTCACTGTAGTAAGGCAGGGGCTCTCTGGTCTCTAAGAAGGTTCTTTCTGGGATTGAATCCATGATGCTTCTGTTGAGCCCCAAGGGATACGTTATCAACTCTGGAGAGCTTTCTTAGCTCAGAGCATGGGAGTTGGGCCAGTTGATTAAGCTCCTTCTTAGCTTTGTTGGTGAAGACATCTGGACTGTAGTCTCATTTACATCTACCCTTGGTCACCAAATGCTATGTTGCTATCAGCCTGTGCCTCAAACACAATTTCCCCACTGATGGTGCCACTGGATTTCAACCCAGCTACATGAGATTGTGTTCTTTTGAGATCCTTAGAAGCTGCTCACAAGCTAAAGGAGGCCTCTCTCCACTTAACTACACTAGACATTTTTTTTTCTGCTGTTGCTGCCCCAGTTGTGATGTGGCAACCTTGAAGAGAACACTTTCCAAGAGGGGAATGAGAGATAAGCTTCCTTCGCTTTTGGCAATAACTTCAAAACATCCATTTTTCTGAAGTTGGGAATGTTGGGAACGTCAGCCAGCATATACTGACCTACTCTAACTTGCCCTCTTCCTTCTACATTGTTTCATCATTTGAAAGGACAACTTTTCATTTCTCCATTAATTTTCAAAGGAAATGATCCTAGAAAGTAGCATCCATGCTTCTCTCCCCACCCTACTCCCTCTCTCTCCTAGAGCTATGATAAAAAGCAAAGTTCAGGAGAGAAATTCCAATATATTGACTGTCTTAGTTAGGGTTTCTATTGTTGTGAAGAGACACCATGACCATGACAACTCTTCCAATGGAAAACATTATTGGGGCTGGCTTACAGTTCAGAGGTTTAGTCCATTATCATGGTGGGAAGCAAGGCAGCATGCAGGCAGACATGGTGCTAGAGGAGGAGCTGCCACATGTTGATCCAGAGGCAACAGGAAATAGACTAACACACTGGACAGTATCTTGAGCATAGGAGACCTCAAAGCCCGCCCCCACAGTGACACACTTCCCACTCCAACAAAGCCTCCTAACAGTGCCATTCCCTTTAGGGGTCATTCTCTTTCAAACCACCACATTGACCATGGATATAAGAGCAGGAATTTGAAAATTACTAAATACAGAAATTTTTAGGTATACTAATAGAAGAACAACCAAATTCCTTTGAAATCTTAAAATTATGGACAGATGACCAACATGAAAAATACATGATACTTGGGCCTGGAGAGATGACTTAGTGGTTAAGAGCTCATGCTGTTCTTGCAAAGGACCCAAGATTGGTTCACAATTTCCTGTAACTCCAGCTCCAGGGGATTTGATGCTCTCTCCTGACCTCTGTGGGCACTGTACTCATGTGCATACTTTACATAGACAGGTACACATACATACACACAATTTAAAATAATGAAAATAGAAAAATGGTCAAAATAAAGAGAAAACGTTATTTCTCTGTTAAACTAGTGAGAATAGCTTTCTACAGACTCTTTTAAAAGGGGCACTGACTGTCTAACTTCCTTGGGATGCTTCTCCTGTGCATTGTGTAGGTCCCACTGAAGCCTTACTATTTGCAGTTATGGAGATAAACGATGTACAGAAAGCTAGCAATAGCACAGGTAGCTAGTATGCAGCAAGTGGCTGACTATTTCTGAGGGAATACAACAACAAGAAAAATATCCAGGGGTACCCACACATTCACACCTTCTGCTGAAGTTAGAGGTATTAGAGCAAAATGGTAAAATAGTTACAAATTTACAAATTAACGTCTGTTTTGCAATTGTTCCTCAACACTCTGATAAATCTCCTCTCTCTCTCTCTCTCTCTCTCTCTCTCTCTCTCTCTCTCTCTCTCTCTCTCTCTCTCTGTGTGTGTGTGTGTGTGTGTGTGTGTGTAATCTATTCAGTTTGTATTTGGGAAAATATCAAAGTACCTTAGGTTTATATTCTCCTATAAAATATGACAATATGAATACTAAACTCTCTTAAATAAGGCCAACATGTCATTGGTTATTTTTCTCCAATCATTGGAAATATGGGTGGCTTGGGAGGTCATAGACCTTAGGTGGGAAGCTATTGCTATTGTTCCACAAAATAAACAGGATGTGGCCATGAAATTGTCCTCTAGGAATTATATTTATTCCCATAGGTTAGTGCTGCCATCAACTCTGGTCAGAGAAGCCCCATTTACAATGGGCAGTGATAATTGCAGAGACTCGTAAGTGGTCAAAGTAATAAGAACAAAAGACTTAGCCATAAGTGACATCAACAACATCCCCTTCAAGGTTCAAGGAACATAGCAAAAAGAGGGTGGAAATATAAGAGCCAAGTAAAGGAGTAGAATGAGGTGAAAGCTGTCTTTGGAGCACAGCAATGCAGTTGAACTCTTGACCTCACGAGACACATACACACACACACACACACACACACACACACACACACACACACACACGCGCGCGCGCACACATGCAAGTTATAATTAACATTAACAAGTTTTCTTTTCCTAAAACTTCAGGGGGTAGAGAGATTGCTCAGTAGTTAAGAGCACTTGCTGCTCTTACAGAGGACCCAGGTTCGATTCCTAGCACTCACATGGTGGCTCACTTCCATTTCCAGGCCCCATGCTCTCTTCTGATCCCCTCGGGTCCCTTCTGATCTCTCCAGGTACCAGCACTCATGTGGACATACATACATGCAGGCAAAACAGTCAAACACATAAAATACATACATACATACATACATACATACATACATACATACATACACTTTTCAAAGTGTCTAATTTAGTGAGAACTCTTCATGCCTTATTATGCATTGTGGGAAAAAACTAGAAAATCCCAGCCTTGTGCTCTCTTACCAGAAAAAAGTGTATCAAATATAAAGCAACAGACTTGGTATTTTTTAAAAAGTATTATTTGGTCTTCATATTCAACTCCCCATTATTTTATCTTACATCTGAACTACATCATATTAAAGACCTGGAAGATGAACTATTTATCATGATCACACATGGAGGCTTAATGGCCTAGTCATGTCATTGTAAGCACTAAAGATAAAAAGAGGAAGACAAATTCCCCAATGTGGCAACACGAATGGAACAACAGCCATCTGTAACTCTTTAGGAGTTCAATGATGTTAGAGAAATAGCCAAATAACACTATAAATTTGAATCAAAGTTTTGTGTCTGGTTATCTAACGTCAAGAATATCACTGAATATAAAGAACTCAATCAAACAGCAAAACAAACAATAACAACACACCCAAACAAATAACTGAATTTTTAAACATGGCAATAGACTTTGACAGGCATCTCTCAAAAGAAGACACATAAATGGCAAAACGGAATATGAAAAAATGCTCAACAGCACCACTCCCCAGGGAATGCCAATCAAAATTACACTGAAGGAGCTGGAGAGATAGCTCAGTGGTTAAGAACGCTGTGGCCGCTTTTCTAGAGAACCCAGGTTTGATTCCCAGGACCCACATGGTGGTTCATAACTGTCCAAAACTCCAGTTACAGTGGAATTCACTGCCCTCTTCTGGCCTCTAAAGGTACCAGGAATGCACATGGTACATAGATATACATACATACAATCACCAATACACATAAAATAATTTTATAAAATTTAAAAACTACAACATAATTATCTCCTTTCTCAAGTAAGAATGGTTATCATCAAAAAGACAAAAGACATGAAGTGCTAGGGGCGACATGGAGAAAAAGGAAAATATACACAATGTTGGTAGAAATGTTAATTAGTATAGGGGCATCATAGAGAACAGAATGAAGATTTCTCAAAAAAATGAAAAACAGATCTTCCACATGGTCTAGCAGCCCTACTACTGGCTACATGTATAAAAAAAAATGAAATATAGACATCTGCACTCTCGCAATACTATTCACAATAGTGAAGAAGAAAATAAAATGTACATATACATAATAAAATACTATGTAGCCATAAAGAGAAGGAATCTTACCATTTGAGACAACATATAAGGAATTAAAAGTCATTGTGCTAAGTGAAGTAAGGGAGGCATAGAAAGTACCATAAAATCTCATTCACATTTGGATATAAAACTGTGGACCTTACAGGAAAAAATAATATCAATGAGTAAAATATTAAAAATCCTCTTCAAATATCATTATTAAAGACCTCAATGAGATCACAAGTCTTTATCTTTTAACGGGCTTCTTCTGCCACATCTAATTCCTTGCAGTTTCTCAACTGAGTCTTTATATATACTTGTTTCCATCTGTTCAAGTATTCATCATTCTTCATTCATTCATTTCACTGACAAACATTTTTCAAGTTTCTCTGTGTGATAGGCACTATGCTAACAGTACAAGGGGGCTCTTTTCTCATGGAGGTTACACTCTGGAAGGAAAAGCTAAAGACAAAAGAAGAAGACCGGGGCCGGGGATGTGGCTCAGTAGTAGAATGCTTATCTAGAATGCATGATTTGATCCTAATACCACAAAAAAGTAGATGATGGTAACAGCTTATTAGAGAAAACAGAGATGGGACAACTCCACAGTCTCTGTGCAGGCAGGGCATTTCAAGGAAGTAACACATTTTAGCTTTCCTTACTTGAAAGTAAGGCAGCTACACTGCTAGTTCATTCCTCTTTCACCTTCAAACCATTTCTCTGGGAAGCATTTGTAGGGCCTTCTATCTTGTCCTGTCACTTCTCTTTTCATGATCTCTAGCGTTCTATCCACACCTCCATCCAAGAACTTCCCTATGACTGACCATGTGGCCTTACTTCCCAAGCTAGGCAACAATTAACATTTGTGAGAACAGGGGCCTTATTTTAAATCTGTACCACAATGCGTAGCAGAAAGGACCTCCAAAAGGATGAGATGGACCAGCTGGACATTCCAGTTTTGTTGTTATTTTGTTTTTCTTTTTCTTTTGAGACAGAAGCCTACTTTGTAGTCCAGGCTGCTCTCCACTTTGTTGCAATCATCTTGCCTCAGCCTCCCACATGTTGGGCTTGGAGGTGTGAGCCACTGTGATTGGCTAGTACACAACTTTTAAGTACCTCTGATGAAATTTTCAGTAATCATAAAGAAATGAGACAAAGGACATCCTGGACAAGGAAATGAGACAAGAAATTTTAACTAAAAACACTGAAAAAGTAAAGACTGAAATATTACTTTGTTAAAAGGATGAACTAAATCTAAGCTTAAAGCCATTTTCTTTTTATACATTGTTCATTCTCTGACAAACTGCATTCCTCAAGGACACAGAGCACAACCCATTACTGTATTGTTGCTAGCCTTCTCCTTCCATATAGTAAGCTTTCTATAGACGCTGATCATGCCCTTCATGTCCTTTGTCCTAAATCCACAGTAAACTGTCTGCTTAATGAACTAATTTCAAGTTTTAAAGTTCATCTGTGCGGTTTGTCTTTAACTAGGACAAAGACTATCCTTACATCAATAAATTATATTCAAATTGCATGGTCAATGAAGCTGAATGAATTTGAAAAATATCTGCATCAGATATATCACAATGGGCTAAGTGCTTCAAGATATTTAAGAGAAAAAATGAGAAATTTTGGGAAAAAACAAAATATATATTATTTCTTAACAAACAGCAGTACTCTGTATATACGTGGAATAGAATTAATTGTTAAGACACAGTACCAAGTGCATGGGGTATGTATGCAAATGGGGAAATGAAATGTTTTTGCTGAAAAGGTAAAGAGAAGCATGGATCTTTTCTAGTAGAGGAACATGTCTGATTATAACTGCTTCACTGAAGTCCTTGAGTTCACAGTCTAAATTAAGCATGGATAACATTGGCATACTGGCTTTGAATTATGTCCTTCTAGTTATTCTGTATTTGGACAAAAATGAAGCTAAAGTAGTAGATTGATTAGAAGACATAAAGAAATACGATATCGAATAAATATACATATCAGAAACCACATGTTAAATTTTCTATCAAGCACTACGAGCTATTTCAAAGCAAGGACTACTGATCATCAAGGGTCCACTGCAGCTACCTGATAACCCTAATTGTTGTGCTAGAAACCCCATCCAACTACTGAGGGATCTGGATGCAGAGATCCATGGCTAGGCCCCGGGTGGATCTCTGGGAGTCCAATTAGCGAGAATGAGGAGGGTTTATATGAGCGAGAATTGTTGAGACCAAGATTGGATAAAGCACAGGGACAAATAGCCAAACGAATGGAAACACATGAACTATGAACCAATGGCTGAGGGGTCACCAACTGGATCAGGCCCTCTGAATGGGTGAGACAGTTGATTGGCTTGATCTGTCTGGGAGGCATCCAGGCAGTGGGACCGGGTCCTGTGCTCATTGCATGAGTTGGCTATTTGAAACCTGGGGCCTATGCAGGATTGTTTGGCTCGGCCTGGGAGGAGGGGACTAGACCTACCTGGACTGAGTCTACCAGGTTGATCTCAGTCCACGGGGAAGGCTTTGCCCTGGAGGAGGTGGGAATGGGGGATGGGCTGGGGGGAAGGTGAGGGGGGCGGGAGGGGGGAGAACAAGGAAATCCGTGGCTGATATGTAGAACTGAATTGTATTGCAAAATAAAAAAAAAATTTAAAAAAAGTAAGTCTGAAGAATGAACTAATATTATCATGTAAAATATTGCTTATAGCCAGATATGCTGGTGTATACCTGCAATTCCAGCACTTGGGGGGGCTGAGGCAAAAGGATTATGAGTTTGAAGCCACTCTGTACTACACAGTGCATTCAAGGCAAGCTTGAGCCACACAGATATATAGCAAGACCCCATTTCAAAAATAATTTTTAAAGTGTTGCTTATAAACTTTATTTGGGGATCTTTATTATAACACACTGACACACACACAGAGGGAGACAGAGAGAGAGAGAGAGAGAGAGAGAGAGAGAGAGAGAGAGAGAGAGAGAGAGAGAGAGAGAGAGAGATATCGAGATCTAGCTCTGGCCCAGAAAGGATAGCCTCTTTCCTCCCAGGTTCCCCAGGTGGTATCAACCTCCGACCTCCACATGTGCTTGCACAGGCAGGTGCATATATATACCACGATAGTACACACAAACAACAACAATTGCCAAAAGAACCAACTTAAAAAGTGTTATGGCCTATATAATTTGTTTAAATAGCATCCTTGAAATGACAAAACTATATAGGTTAAGTAAAGATTAGGAGTTACCAAGGGCCAGGGATAAGGAAAAAATGTGGCTATGACTATAAAAAGGTACTACTGCTGAAACTACAGTGTATTTTGACTATAGTGGGCACACAACTCTGCACAAATTATAAACAACTCTACACAAGTTATATATAACTAAACACAATGAGTGTATATAAAATTGGTGAAATCTGAAGGTTAATGGATTATGTCAATGTCAATTGTCTACCTATGATATTATGCTAAAAGTTAACAGGTATAATGGTGTACACTTCTATTTCTAGTAAATGGCAGGTAGAAGAAGAAAAAAAGTCAGACATTCAAAGTCACCTTGACTACATACTCAGTTCAAGACCAGCATGTGTTACAAGAGATCCTGTTTTAAAAACACAAACAAACAAAAAAATACAGCAAAAGTTGGGGGTGTAGCTCAGTGGCAGAGTCCTTGCTTGGCATGCACAAAGTCATGGGCCAATGTAGATGAACGGTCTTATTAAATAAGAAACACAGAGTCAAATGCAGAGTTAATAGCCCAAGAGGTCAGAGCAATAGATAAGAGCTAAAAACCTTACCCTTCACTGCCGCTGTTGTCCTCTTCAGCAAGAGAGCTACTTCTTGTCTGTTTGTCTTTTTTATAGACTTTCTATTCTGCCTTCTCATTGGTTGTAAACCCAACCACATGTCCTCCTCATTACTGCCTGTCTGTACAGACCTCCAGGTCTTCTATGGTTGGTATTGAGATTAAAGGCGTGTGTCTCCATGCTGGCTGTATTCTTGAACACACAGAGATCTGCCTAGCTCTGCCTCCCAAGTGCTGGGATTAAAGGCATGCACCACCACCACCCAGCTTCTGCTATGGCTTGCTATTAGCTCTGACCCCCAGGCAACTTTATTTATTAACATACAAATAAAATCACATTTCAGTACAAATAAAATATCACCATATTCCCAATCTGCAGCACTGTATAAACCAGGCATAGTGACACACACTTATAATCCCAGCACTAAGGTGAAGGCAAGAGGATCAGAAGAAGTTCAAGGTCATCTTCAGCTTCATAGTAAAGCACCACAGCTTCAAGACCAGACTGGGATACATGATACCTGGTTCTATGACTTTCTTAAGAAACACTTATTTGGCCAGATGTGGAGGTACACACTTTTAATCCCAACACTATGGAGGCAAAGTCAGATGGATCTCTGTAAATTCAAGACCAGTCTTTATCTACAGAGGGAGTTCCTTAAAGGCAAATTCTGAACCAAACAAGGCTACATAGAAAGAGCCTGTCTCAAAAAAAGTTACAAGTGAATATAATGATATACAGAGTCTATTATTTCTTACAATTACGTTTGAATCTGCAATTACCTCACAGTAAAAAGTGTAAAAAAAACAAGCAAGCCACATGTGAAAATGAAACAGGAACAGGAGTGACAGTAGCAGAGCCCAATCTGATTCCATGGTTTCAGAACTTTTGCAGTGTCCAAAAGGCACAAGCACCCCATTACTAAATAACTGCTTAATCTTCACAAACCACTTCTAAAAAGAAGAACTAAAACTCATCATTTAACTAAGAGACTAAGTTTTCCAAATAAGACTGTGTCAACTGTCAGAACCAGACGTTATAAGCTACAGGTTTGATGATCTATACCTGTGTTCTCCACTTCCCCCAGTTCCTTGGGATGGGAAGATGCTTAATGATGAGAGTACATCCCTTAAAAAGGAAGGGGAAAAACCCAACTGCATTCTTTTTGCATATCTGGAAGTCATGGATATAGCCATGATTCTATTACATGAAATGAAGGAGGCTGATCCTAGAATCATGTCACAGAGTCAGTCCACCTGAATTTTAAAAACTGTGGTAAATACAGTGTATTTTGCTTCATGGGCAGGAGGTAGGGGAGTGTCTCACACTGTAGCCCAAGCTAGCCTAGAACACTCTGCAATTGTGTGGCCTCCATGAGCCACCACACCCAGCTTAATTTGCTTAAATTAAGATGCACCAATGAAGAGTTCAAAAGACCAGTAAGAAGCTATCAGAGGAGGCATACACATGGACCACACTCTCACAACTTTATTGAATAAAGAATTCTCTAGAATAAGATAAGATAGGCCTGCATTGCATGAAACAAAGCTGAACATGATAGTAGATTAACATCAAATGGTAACCAAATTATTATTTCTTGAATAAAATTGTGTGTGGAGCTGACATGCAAGAACAAAAGTCTGCAGCCCAACATTTTTCAATCATCTGTGGAATGTTTCAAAAGGCATGAGAAGAAATGGGTATTATTTCTTTTATTTGTTTCAAATCAGTTACACAGATATTTCACAAATCTTCCTCACCCTCTCCTACTTTCCAAATAAAATCTTAATATGAACATGAAAAATGCCAGTTATCCCAAGAGACTGCCAAACTCACAGCAGAAGGCAACATCTGAATTAATATGCATTATGTAGAAGAAAGTCAAGAATGTCCACTATTGCCAAATTCATGTAGGCACATTTCATAGTTCACCTCTAAGCATTTCTTTAAGTTTGTAGTGTTCATAAGTGCTGTTTCAGTACAATTGCTTCATTTGGGGCTCTGACTCTATCTTGGAAAAGAAAAATAAATTGTTTCTGTCAGCAACAGGATTGCTGCTATAATATACAAGAGAAAAAGACAACTCATCACAATTAACTGAACTATTACACATCATTCAATAAATTGGGGGATGCATTTTAAGGGAAAAGATAATTTACTTTTACATCAGGAATTAAACAGTATAAACACAGAATGGACTCAAACACTAAAATCCAAGAGAAAGGCTCAACTTTCAATGGTATGTTTGTATTATTTTAAAACGTAGGTTTGTGAATTTACACCGTATCTGCTTCTATGGATAAATAATAAATCACTCTTCCCCATACACAGAACCATTCTAAGGTAATATGGGAGAGGAATGGCCCTTATGCACTGCCTAATACAAGTTATATTTGGACTAGAAGTTCTTTGAGTCAGTCATTTTATTTATTTAGTTCATTTGTTAAAGTTACTATTGTTTTATTCTTGTGCTACTTGAGGTCTTACACATGCTAGGCAAATCATCTACCGGTGAGCTAGATGCCTAACCCTCCAGAGTCAAGCACTTTAAATAGTAACACATGCCTTGGTTACAAGTCTCTTCCCCTTCCTATCCCAGACCCTGTGGTCTAATGTCTTTGTATTTGCTAGTTTTTACAATTGAGGCCATTGAACACCATCTGTACTGAAGCATGGGTACACTTTCTACTACACTTTGATTCCCTTTAGCAACCAAGCAAAATCACAATGTTTTCAAGCCCAAATTGCAATATCTAGGATAGCAGGCTGCTATTGTCATGACCACTGCTACTGCTGGATATCTGCTACTCTACAACACTAGTGTTCAGTATCTTTGTTTTGCTTTTCTCTCCATCCAAACCCTCTGAAAATTCTGCTTATCATCAGAGTGAAGACAAGGCTGAGTGCAAGGCAGAAAGGATACTTCCTGCCTGCCCTTCCCCGCTTTGACTCTGTTACATACTGTAACTGACATAGTTTTGCTCACTTTAAACATAGACTGAAGATTGTTTCACAGGAACCACCTGATCCTTAGGAATCATGGTAGTGAGAACACTTGGTGAGGACTCCTGGGAAAGGCTCTGTAGATCAGCTGTACCATAGTAAAACTCATCCTCATCTCTCACACAATTCTTAATGGTGTTAAATAAGACTTGGACCAGCTCAATTATATTCAAGACTAAAGATACCAGGGACACCACCAGCATGAAGAGGATGAAGATGCTTTTTTCTGTGGGGCGAGAGGGGAAGCAGTCCACCTGATGCAGGCAAGGAGAGTGTTCACAAATGTAAACGGCCTTCAGGGTAAATCCATAAATGTACCACTGGATCAGCACAAAGGCCACCTCAAAGACAGACTTGAAGAAGATACTGAGTATGTAGGTCAGCAGCAACCTGCCTCTAATTTTCACCTTCCTATGGGCTTCACTGCCACACTTGGACTTCTTTACTTCAATTTTCTGCCAGTGCATTTCCACACTGGCACCATCAAATCGAGCAACTCCAACTTCCTTCTCTTGCTTCTTCGACTTCTTTTTCTGCTGAATGGTATAGAACACATGTGCCAGGTATAAGAGTGTAGGCACAGACACAAATATGATCTGTAGGACCCAGAGGCGCACGTGAGAGATTGGGAAAGCTTGGTCATAGCAGACATTTTCACAACCAGGCTGCTGAGTGTTGCAATGGAAATTGAGCTGGTCGTCACTCCAGGCTGACTCGATGGCAGTCTCCAGGAGCAGAATCCGGAAAACGAAAAGGATCTGCAGCCATATCTTTCCTCCAGCTCTGGAGTAGGGTTGAGACTTTTCTAGGAGCTGGTCTAAGGCACTCCACTTACTCATGCTGCCCTTTTGTTGTTCTTGCACTTTAAAGGGAAGTGGGCACACCAAGTGATTGCACGCCTTGGAGGATGAAGTAAATGAAAAAGTAAGTTCAAGAGTCACACCTGCCTGAAGGTTAAAAGCCTGCTGCTGTTTGGTACCTTCCTCGTGCCTTCTCCTAATAAAAGACTATTGCTGACACCAGGTAAAAGCTAGCTTATGTGAATTCATTTTTTTATAAATGGTAAGTGTTCCTACACCAGAACATATGTGTATCTAGAATGGAACAAGTTACATAAATGGGAAAACAGATAAATTTAAAGGTCTTCTTCATTTAAGTAGAAGACAATCTCCAAAAATAATGAGTCAACTCTTTGGCATATTAACAATTCATACTCATACACTGATTGATGCTGCTTCAGAAGTTGGGCCAACATTTCCCAAAGAGAGACAATGATATTCATTCATCCATTATTTACAAGGTGTCTACAAGGTGAAATGTACTATAATAGGCATGAGCTCTTACTGGTGAGTAAAAGATAATATACTTGTGGAACATACAATCAACTGGGGAAAATATATCATTTCAAATATGGTGTTTTGCTGGTACATGCCAGTCTCAGAAGACTGAAGCTGAAGGATCATGAAGAGTTCTAGGCCGACCTCTGCTACCTAGTGAATTCCAGACCAGCCTGGGATACCTATTGAGTTATCCTGAGCTACAGAGAGCTTGTCTCAAAAAGCATAACATTTTATAAAATACATGATATAATTTATAAATACATAATATAATTTATTATAAGATAAGTCATTTCATTTTGGAATTATGAAATGACTTATCTTGTAAAAATTATATCTTGTATATATGTGTAAGATGTATCTTACACCTTAATTTCAGAAATAGGTGTATGTGTGTGTGTGGATGTGGATGTGTGTGTGTGTGTGTATGTGTGTGTGTGTGTGTGTGTGTGTGTGTGATATCTTATAATCAAAGCAAGTCTCAGTGAGCAAGCGAATATACAATAGCTGCAAATTGAAATAGATGCTGAGAAGATAACAACCAGGAGGCACTGACAAAGAATAAGGTAAGAAAGCTCCAGCCAGATTGATTAGAGATAGTCAGACAAAAAGTAAGAAAATGATTGCTGAATGTGAAAGAAACAGCAGAGATTAGAAAGGTGAAGAACTTGCTATATTCAAAGAATTAAAAGGCAGGAGGTTGAGGCAGCTGTTGAGGAAGTGGGCAGTGTAAGGGATGAGGGTCCTAGAAGAGCTGTGTCAGGTACCACTTAGCAGCAGGATGCTGAAACAAAGATAACACTGTGAAACTAGGACAAGACCAAGGCCATGGAAGAAGTTACAAAAGGTTGGTTGAGGCTTGCAGGGCGAGTGGGAGGGCTAGCAGGACAGGCAGGACAGGATTAGAGCAAGGGACATGGAGATCAGAAAAGGATGGGAACTCTATGCTAAGAGATAGCAAGTGAGTTTTGGTGGACACAAAATGTGACGAAGATATCAAGAACAATGGGGACCTGGAGTTAGGAGGATATAATTATGATATATGAAGAACTTAAGATAAAAACATTTTCAGGAGGAGCATTGATACCATCCCCTAGCCTACTGAGTGTGGGTGGAAGCTGGTATGATGCAAACTACAAGCTGAGCAGTTCTGAAGACTTGCTAGTCTTCATCCATTTCCTCCCTAGAGTCCCTAGTTCTTTGCGAGTGAAGGGCTTTCTAGCTCCAATTCAGAGAATAAATGAGTTTCACCAGGAATGGGCCACAGATAATTTTTACATAACAAACAACTAATATTTTTAATTAAATACTTTCAATGCAGCCAATCATTTATAAAGTAATTTTCATCTGCTGAGTTAAAATTACATTCATCATACTTAACATTTTAATTCCCCTCCTTCAAAAAACATTTTCCCAAACACAGATAGTCATTGTAAACAATTGGGTATAATAAAACAGGAAAAAAATTTCTTAACACAAACACAGTAAGACTTTGCCAATTAATAACCAATTTTAGACACCATCCAACTAATTTGCTTTTGGTTTAATGGCCATTCCTCACACTACATTCTGTGAGGAAAAACAAAATTTAAAATGAATCCTAGAAAAAGTGCAAGGTTAACGAACTTCACAGCGTGTCAATCACCTGAGACTGACTGCAACTGTTATCCACGAATAAGAACTGGAGCTCCCCCAAATTAAAATGGTTAGCAAGTTATCAAATCATAAGGCTTCAAAGTACACAAAGTACTTTCTCAGCTGGATAAATAACACATTTTAGATGAACTGTCCTCTGTCGCACAGATTATAAAAGTAGTCCTATTAAGCTAAAGTCACCAAGATCTGGAGTTTATAATTAGTTCGTTCCTCCAGGCGAATTGAAAACAAGGCCCTGACAGTCTAAGACTTCCACTCTCATTCATTTGTCAAATTTAAACAGGGCCGAGTCTCCAGAGATTGGAAAGTGCCTTAAAAATTGAGTTACTTTTGCAAAAACAAACAGGGTAAAATAGTAAAGAAACTCCCCTAGAACTACCTTAGCACATTCTCTAAAAGGTAAATCAAAAAACAATGCTGGGGGAAGCAAGAGTCGTATTTTTTTTTTTTATGAATTCAGGGCACAGTTCTTAGCAATTTTCAAGAAATATATCAAGTTCTTAAGCTTTTCAAATATTTTGGTCTGAAAACGTTCTTACTAAACATATGAAAATGGAGATCTAAGATTCAAAAGGATGAAAATAACTGAGAATGAGTCATCTTAGCCAAGCAAATGGTTCACAGGAAAGTTTAAAACCCTCTTGAAGAGCATTATTTTTAAACTGGACAAGATCTTTCTAATTTTAAAATATAAACGTAGGACTTCCAGTTTCAGCTCCAACACATGCAGTGCTCACAGATATCATCATTCTTGTCATTACAGCAAGAAAAACCCTAACAAACTGAAAACTGGCAAGTTTGCTCCAGCCCACCGGAAAACATAATAGCCCCCTATCTCTAGATAGGAAAATACATGCAATCACACCCAAGACTCTTACCTGAGGCAGAAGGCACTAGGGTAAAATATTAGTAAAGAAAAGCAATCTGACAAATGCTGAGTAAGACAAGCTTGTGGAGTGAGAGTTCCAAGGGGAAGAGACCCTCCTACTCCATGGCTTTGCCTCCAGGAATCTCACCAGGTTCTGGCTCTGAAATCTCCTCCCCTTTGAAGGAGAGGAAAAGTAACCATTCTGAAATATCCCCAGAAGTAAGAGCCAATAAGAATCTTTTCCTTGCTCCGCATGATGGCGCCTGCCTTTAATGCCAGCACTTGAGAGACAGGCAGTTTGAGGCCAGCTTGGGAGTTCCAGGACAGCCAGAGCCACACAGAGACCCCGTCTCAAAAAAACCAAAAATAAAATAACAACAACAACAAACAAACAAAAAACTCTTCTTTGGGGAAGGAGAATGTAAGCCTTTTTGAAATAAACACTGGAGAAAGGCAACAGTTTCAAGTCAATTCACTCTTATCGCCCAGGCCCACCTTGTACTTGGAATCTCCTGCCTCAGCCTCTCCAACAGCTAGGATTATAAATCTGTACCATCGGACCCAGTTCAAATAAATTCAGAATGTTCTTCAATAACAAAGGCTAACAACGCTCCCAACAAAATATATCAGAAGCTTATATATCCTGGAAGAAGGGGAACTAATTAGCTCTAGTCCTAGTGTTCCTTCTGTTTCACCTAACACAAGGGAAAAAAGAAGCAGTAGCCCTACAGTATTTGTAAAGAATACAGCCAAGGACTTGTGCCCGACTGAAGCCCTAGATTACAAAGCACTCTCCCCCATCTTATTTTTTGCCACCATTTCAAGAAGGATCCAGTACACAACAACGGATCATCACCAAATGTGGTGCAAACAACAGTCTCTATTGAAAGATCTTGGGGAAAGGAAAGGGCCGAAGGGTAGAAAAAACAAACAAAAGGCACTAGAGCAGAGGTTCTCAACCTGTGGGTCACGACCCCTTTGGATGTTGCATATCAGATATCCTGCATGTCACATATTTATATTACGATTCATAACAGTAACAAATTACAGTTATGAAGTAGCAACAAAAATCATTTTGTGGTTGGGATCAGCACAACATGAGGGTCACATGAGGGTATTAAAGGGTCACAGCTAGGAAGGTTGAGAAGCACTGCTCTAGAGAAAACTGAAGGCAGTAGCAGCTAAACTTCTACCATTAGAAATGGGCCAGTGAGGTAACATAGCTCAGCAGGTAAGGGTGGTTGGTGCCAACTCTGAGAACCTGAGTTACATTCTCAGAACTCACGTTTGAAGGAAACTTCAATCCCTGTGAATTGTCCTATGACCTCCACATGTGCAGCCACACACTTGCATGCATGCACACATACAAACCAAATGAATGAATGAATGAAAAAAAAATTTAATGGCTCAGTTCCTGGCTGAGAAACATAAACCATTTACTAAAGGCCTATTTATTTCAGTTTGTATCACCCAATATACCATATCCAGTGGGCACATACACAATACAAGGCATGCAAAAGGGTAAGAAAAACTATCTTAATAGACAAAGAAGTATCAGAACCAGATGAAGATAAGGCACAGCCTTGAGAATTATCACATAAGGAATTTAAAATAACTATGAATAAACCAGGCATTATGGTATATGCTTATAATCCTGGCAATCAGAAGGACCACTAGTTTAAGGCCAACTAAAGCTACATAGTGAGACACTATGTCGAACAAAAACAAAACTATGATTAATGTATTAAGAACTCAGAAGTAGGCCTTTAATCCCAGTACTTGGAGAGGGAAAGGTAGGCAGATGGATCTCTGAGTTTGAGGCCAGCTGGGAATATACAGTAAGACCTTATACCTCAAAAAGAAATCAGAATGTTAAGAAAGGAAGGGGGAGAAATCAACTTTCCTAACCCTCTACAACTACTCCAACGCTTACAGCAATAGGAAAAGCTTGTTGAAAGAGCTGGTTGTGATAAGAAAGCACTGTTCTTGCATCTCCCCGACCTCCCACTATAGCTCACAAAGAGAACTAGAACACAACTTCCTCAGCATTCACCACCATGCCTGCTTAGGTTATTTTTGAACATTGTAGCTAACATCATGCACTGGAAAGGTAATGGTAACTGAAAGCCTTTCTCTAAACATTGGGAACAAGACAAGACCACCTGTTTTGGTCAATTTCACAACTCTGTACTTGAAGTTCTAGCTAGATCAATTAGGCTAAACAAAGAAAGACATCCAACTTGGGAATGAATAAGGAAAACTATCAATTTTCACAGATAAAATTCCTAAAGAATCTACAAAACAAAACAAAAAAATCTATTACAGCTAATAAGGTTAGCAAAGTAGATCAAATAAGATCAAAACACAAAAACGAGCAAGCCTCAACATGTTAAATGTGTAGCTACCATATAACCTAGGAATTCTGCTACTAGGTATACATCCCAAAGTACTGAGAACAAGTACTTGGATCCTTGTATGTAAAGCAGTGTTCATAATAGCCAAAGATGGAAACAACTTAAGTGTCCATCAGCAAATGAATGGATTGGAAAATGCGAGGCATATATGATATATACACAAAGTATCATATATACAACACAATACAATAATATATATTGTGTATATATCACATATTATGCATATGATCGTATGATGATATATATGATCATATATAAGATACATACACAATATGTACACATACACGATAATACAAAGGAACACTGTAAGAATGAAGTTCTCATATGTACAACATGGATGAACCCCCACAATATGATTTAATGGAAGAAGCCAGATAAAAAGGAAAAATACTGTACTATTCCAGCAACACAAACCATCTACAATAGGCAAAAGTCACAGAAAAGGAAAAGAAGCTTGAAGTTACTAAGTGCTGGGGTGGAGCAGGGAAAATATAGTGCTTAATTAGCTCCAAGTACCTATTTAGGCTAATGAAAAAAGATTGAAAACAGACAATGGTGCTGTTTTCACATCACCGAGAATACAATTAATATCACTCAACTGTACACTCAACTTAAAACAGTAAATTTTGTTATACAACTTTCATCACAGTTAAAAATAAACAAGAGTACTGCTCTATACAACCAACCAACAATCTTAAACAGAAATTAACAGATCAATTTCAGTTACAAAAGCATGAAAACAAATAAATGAATAAATAAAATACTTAGGGATAAATTTCAGATTCTTTGTCACCCCTAGTAAAATTCCAATGGCTTCCCCACCTCCAGGAATGAAAAAGCTGATCATACAGTCAATATGGCAGCACAAGGTTCCTCAATATACAAAAGAACATTGAAATGAAAAGAGCTGGAAGACTCAGACTTTCTGATTTCAAACTTTATTACACCGTTGTAATAATCAAGACAATTTGGTATTGGCATGAAGACAGGCACAAAGCCCAATGGACAAAATTTAATGAAATGTACTCTCCCCCCCACACACAGACACACACATCTATGGCCAAATGATTTTCAACTAAGGTCTCAATACAAGGAAATGGAAGAAAGGACTGTTTACCAAAAGGTGCTAGTACAACTGGATATTTGCATGTAAAAGAATGAAAATAAGAGCCAGATGTGATGGCTCATGACTGCAATCCCAGCACTTAGTATGTGGAAGCAGGGAGAGTAGATGTTCAAGGTCATCCTTAGTCAAAGTTGACTTGGAAGGCAGCCTAGACTATTTGAGACCCAGTCTAAAAGAAAACAAAAGCAGGGGCTGGGGACTATGCACTGTGAATAAAGTGCCTGCCATGGAAGCGCAAGGACAGTCCCAGTTCAGATCTTCAACACCCACATAAAAAGCCAAGCACAGCTGCTGCACAAACGTATAACACTAGTACGTGCAAATATGTCCACGGGGGATAGGGGTATCCCTGAAGCTTGCTGGCTGGCCAAGTTCAGTAAGAGACAATGTTTCATGAAGTAAGGTGGGGCAGGGCATGGTGGTGCACACCTTTTATCTCAGCACTAGGGAGGCAGCAGCAGGCAGATCTCTGTAAGGACAGCCTGGTTTACATAGTGAGATCTAGGACAGACGGGGATGCATAGTGAGATTCTGTCTCAAAAAAAAGGGTAGATATTGATAAAGGAAGATACCTGGCATGTATATACACACAAAACGCATACATTACACACAAACGCATGCCACACACCCCAAAAAACCAAACCAAACCAAAAAACCAAAACCAGGGGCTAGAGGGATGGCTCAATAGTTAAGAGCACTACCAGCTTTTCCAGAAGTTCAGAGATGGATTCCCAACACCCACAGGATGACTCACAACCATCTATAGCTCTCATTCCAGAGGATCTACCCTTTTGGCTTCCATGTGGGCAGCATGCATGTGGTGCATAGTCACATGCACATTAAATTAACTAGTTAATTTAAAATGAAAATAAGGTTGGACCTCTATATCACAAAATCATACAAATATTAACTCAAAATAGAACAAGGACCCAGTAAATATAAAAGCTAAATTATACTAGTATTCTAAACTTTCACATCCTTAGATTTCAGGATGCAACCAATAAAGGGAAAGTGAATAGTATATCATCAAAATTAAAAGCTTTTATGCATCAAAGACATTAACAAGAATATGAAAAGGCCACCTATAGAATGAGAGAAAATACTTGCAAACCACATGCCTGATGAGAAATCAATTTAAAAATGGGCTTTTACAGGCAGATCTCTGTAAGTTCTAGGGCAGCCTGGGCTACATAGTGATCTTACAGAGATCTTGTCTTTAAAAAGAGTTGAATAGACAATTCCCTAAATAAAATATACAAATGGTTGGACAGATGTCTCAGTGGTTAAGATTGCTGAGCAATCATAGGGACCAGAGGTCAGATTCCTACAACCATGTCAAACAGGCATCCTTGAGAAAGTCTGTAACACTCCAGGTCTAGGGAGACAGAAACATGAGGATCACTGGGGCTTTCTGGTTTCTAGCCTAGCTAAGATAGAAGCCCCAAGTTCAGGAAGGGATCCTGCCTTAAAGAAACAGGTAGAGAATGATTAAGGAGGATGCCTAATACCTTCTCCAGGCATGTGTCCATAGGCAGGAACACGTGCCCATGCACACATTTATATGCATACATTCACAAACACAAATAAATCAACACAAATCTTTCTTTAAAAGAAGACAGCATGCAAATGGCCAATAAGTTCATGAAAAGATGTTCAACATAACCAATCACAGACAAGTGTAAATCAAAACAACAATGAAGTACTACTTTACATCCACTTGGAAGGCTACAGTGTTTAAAAAGGGAAATAAGGTGAAGATGTGGAAAAACTGGAGCCTGCCTATACTGCTGGTGGGAATACAGAGTGGTGCTGCTGCTGCTGCTATGGAAACCAGTTAGGCAGTTCCTCAGAAAAGTTAAACATAGAATCTCCATATGATAGTCTTTCCACTCCTAGGTATATACCCTACAGAACTGAAAACAGGATCTCTAATACTGGCACATGACTGTTCATAGCAGCACTATTCACAATAGCCAACAGGAAGAATGATCAAACATCCATCCACTAAAAATACATAAACAAAATATGGTAGATGCAAACAATATAGCAAAATGTTATTCAGGCATGATAAAAAATGGAGCATTGATAAATGGTACAATGTGAATGAACCTCAAAAAACTTTGTTAAGCAAAGAAAACCAAATTAAAAAATCACATGTCATACAATTTCACATATATTAAATATTCAGAATATCTAAACCCATAAACACAAAAAGCAAATCCAACTACCAGGAGGAGAGTTGAAATGGGGAGTTTGCACTTAATAAATATGGAGATTTCTTTTAGGGATACAAAAATACTTTGAAACTTGAATGACTGTGAATGTACTAAATGTCATGGAAATGTGCATTTGAAAATGGCTAATTTATGTAATGTTAATTGTAAATTAATTGAGGGGGTTAAAACTGTGTCTTTTTTTAATTTTTATTTTTATTTTGCAATACAATTCAGTTCTACATATCAGCCACGGATTCCCTTGTTCTCCCCCCTCCGGCCCCCCTCACCTTTCCCCCAGGCCACCCCCCATTCCCACCTCCTCCAGGGCAAAGCCTCCCCCGCAGACTGAGATCAAGCTGGTAGACTCAGTCCAGGTAGGTTTTTTTTAAAAAAAAAAAAAAAGAAATGAAAAAAATTGTAACTCATATTTGTTTGTACTTTACCAGTGCAAAATTAATATTCTGTGTACTACTAAATGTAAAAGATAAGTAAATTCTTCTGGATATAATGTTATTGAGAATAAAAATTTCACAAATTTTCTTTTATACACACACACACACACACACACACACACACAAAAAGAAAAGAATGATATTGACTCACATTTGAAAAAAAAACTGTCTTAACTACCAGTTCTACTAAGAATCAATTTGTATGGGTCTTAGGAAATTAAACTACATAAGAAGCAGTTTCCCCTATATAAAAGATAGTTCTTTTTTTCTAAATTAGTTAGGAGGTAAGGTAGCTAACACACTACATGGATGAGAAACTTTAAAGAAGAGTTATTGTTGGCTTATTAAAGTATTTATTTCTACTTGATTTATATAAGAAAGGCATTCAGTTGTTTTTCTCGAAAGAATTTTATTCTTCATATTGTGAGAATGTCTTTTTTTTTAAACCAAAGACTCACCAGGCGGTGGTGGCACACACCTATAATCCCAGCACTCAGGAGGCAGAGGCAGGCGGATCTCTGTGAGTTCGAGGCCGGCCTGGTGCACAAAGCAAGTTCTAGGACAGACTCCAAAGTTACCAAGAAGAAACCCTATCTCGAAACACCAAAATAAATAAATAGACAAACAAACAAACAAACATAAATAAATGTGAAAAACCCAAAGACTCTGCTCATTATTCTCAAGAAGAGTATACTGTGCTTTGTTCATCTTTGGGTAGAATAACAGCTATTCCAAGTCACTTACTGGACAAGCATGAATAGTTTGTATATGTTTCTGTATGCCTGATTCCCAGAACATTCGACTTCTCTGTTTGACAGTTAATAGATGAAAGAGGTAACTACACAAAACTTTCCATGTAACCATTTAAAGAATTTACCCAAATCCAAATGAAAGAAAAAGTAATGTTCAGTGGAAATCCCCTACTTTATTAATGTTAATTCCTTAGGCTCCAAGAACCAGAAACCGAGACACTATGCTATTCCTGCTATATTCTCCTACTTAAGGTTTGCTTAGCAATAGAAATAAGCACATTTCTCTGTAAAAGCCAGATGAGAAGTAGTTTGTTGCTTCATGGGTCACAGAATACAACTACTCGGCTCTTTAGCTATATCACAAAAGCATCCACAGAAATAGCACAAATGAATAGGGCTGTGTTCCAACAAAACCTTATTTATTTATGAAATCGATTATAGGCCTGATTTGGCTCATGTGTGGTAGTTTGCAAACCCCAGATCTACACTTTCAGGGCAAATTCTCTTATCCATCCTAAGATGGTGGCCTTAAACTTAAAGGAAATGACCAGGGCCTATGGCTCAAGTGTCTAGTGTGTCATCTGAGTTCTATAGCCATCATTACTATAAAGAGGTTCTCACCATACTATTCTCACTCAGAGTGTCATCAGCTAATGGTGTTGCTTCCTAATTCTATCCTCAACTGAGTGGCAGTTGTCTTAAGGGGCACTGGGAAATATTGTAATATCCTATGGTTTTATTACTGACAAGAGTTTTTCGTAAGCAGGCTTAAATAAAGAACTTAGCTGGAAAAAGGAGGTTTCACACTATCCTTTCAATTGCCATCTTCTATTAGATATTTTGTTTGTTCGTTTGTTTTGAGACAAGGTTTCTCTGTGTAGCTTTGGAGCCTGTCCTGGAACTCACTCTATAGACCAGGCTGGCCTCAAACTCACAGAGATCCACCTGCCACCACCGCCCAGCTTCTATTAGATCCTTTAAGACTAGCCTCCCTAAACTACGTTTTAAGCTTCCTGGCAACGCAAAATGTAACCTTACATGGGTTAGTTTGGCTAGGCTGCACTAACGTTCTCAAAAGAGTTAATTCTTACTGAATTTAGAAGAGCATCTTTCTAGCTAAGTAGCTGATATTTTGTCAGCACTCAACAGATTTTTTTTCTTAAGCAGCTATTTGTTCAAGTTTGCTTTATAATGTCAGGCCTAGAACACACTGATTTAAGTACAGAGGTAGATTTGAAAAAAAAAAGTTGGGTCACTGAGACAGCTCAGCAGATGAAGGTACTTACTGACCAAGCCTATCACCTCGAGTTCAACTCTTAGAACCTACACAAAGGTGGAAGGAGAGAACGGACTCCACAGTTGCCCTCTGACCCTCACACATTCTGTAACACATGACACCCCCAACATTTGTGTCCATGTGTGCATGTGTGAAGAAGATGTTTTTAAGTTCTTGATTTTTTCTAAATGAAAATACTTTAACATATGAAATAAAGCTTTAAATTATGAAATATTAAAGTTCAAAAGTATCATGGAATATGAATGATAGCTACTAATCGTAAGCATTTTGGAGCTAGATTTTTTTGTAGGAATAGATCCACACTGCACTACTTTCCAGTCATTGGTTTCAACTGGACTATACTTATTACTTAAGAATATCCACTAAATGGGTATTTGTTAATTAACTTTTTCTTACATTATCAGTGAATGCATATTTCAAGCCTGTGCAGAAAAATAATCCATACTGATTTTTGCTGTGGTATGGTCTGTATGTGCTCTAATTGGTCAATAAATAAAACACTGATTGGCCAGTGGCCAGGCAGGAAGTATAGGCGGGACTAACAGAAAGGAGAATTGAGAGAAGAGGAAGGCGGAGGGAAACACTGCCAGCCACCACCATGACAAGCAGCATGTGAAGATGCCGGTAAGCCACGAGCCACGTGGCAAGGTATAGATTTATAGAAATGGATTAATTTAAGCTATAAGAACAGTTAGCAAGAAGCCTGCCACGGCCATACAGTTTGTAAGCAATATAAGTCTCTGTGTTTACTTGGTTGGGTCTGAGCAGCTGTGGGACTGGCGGGTGAGAGAGATTCGTCCTGACTGTGGGCCAGGCAGGAAAACTCTAGCTACAGATTTTTACTATGAAGTTTTGAAGAAAAGCAGCATTAAGGAGATGGTATAAATTAATCACAGACCTTTGTTAGAGATAAGAAATCATTTTTCACTAAAACAATAGGTATTTGTTCTGTTCTTTTCCTTCCCTCCTTCCTTCCTTCCTTTCCTTTCTTCTTTTTCCCCTCCTTTCTTTCTTCTCTCTCTCTCTCTCTCTCTCTCTCTCTCTCTCTCTCTCTCTCTCTCTCTCTCTCTCTCTCTCTCTCAAGAAAGGGTTTACTGTTACTGTGTAACAGTACTGGCTGTCCTAGAACTTGCCCTGTAGACCAGGTTGGGCCTCAAACTCACAGAGATCTGCTTGTCTCTGCCTCCAAAGTACTGGAATTAAAGGCATACCCCACAATGACTCAGCTTGAAATCACTCATCTTAAGGAGATATAGAAAGAATGTTGTCTTTGAATTAATTATGTTATGATTTGCATAAAGGGGCATTTAAAACTCAACCTATAAATGCTCAATAAAGAATAACACTGATTGAAATGAGAAAACTGAAATGAAGCATATAAAAGAGAGGTGGTACAAAAAAGCTGGACTTGGTCCCTAACGAGGGATCCAATATGAACCTGATCATTTGAATTTGATTAACTGGAAAAGCAGCCTCGGGAAAAATCATCTATGGAGGGTAGAAATGATTGATGCCTTAGAAACTGAGTCAGGGTCAGGCATGTTGGTGCAGCCCTTATTACCAGCACATGGGAGGTAGGAATAGGCAGAGGCAAGCCTGATCTACATTTCAAGTTCCAGCCCAGTCAAGATTAAATATCAAGTACCTATCTGATAGACAGACAGATAGAAAAGAAAGAGATAAAAGAAAAGATAAGCAAGTAAGCAAACAAAAAAACCTGAGAAAGAATGAGGCAAAATCTTCAGCATAGACAGAACTAGTACTGGGTAATGCTGATATGAGTATTTCTTTACTCTGTTAACTAAAGAATAATCATAAAACCAAATCCAGATGAGGCTGATGAAGATTAAAGCAACCAGGAAGCAAGAAAAGGTCCAAATTCTTCTAGTTCCCTAAAGAAGTCAGATCTGCCTGGAAAATAACGCACAACTGATTATTCCTTTTGTTGATAAGTGAGTAGATTTTCCTATCAGCAGATTAATGGAAGGAATTGGTGGCTGTGGTGGTTTGAAAGATGATGGCTCCCAAAGGGAGTGGCACTATTAGGAGGTGTGGCCTTGTCAGAGGAAGTGTGTCACAGTGGGGTGGGCTTTGAGCTTTTCTCAAGCTTCACTCAGCGTGACTGTCAGTCCACTTCCTGTTGCCTGCAAGATGTGGCACTCTCAGCTCCAGCACCACATCTGCCTGCAAGCCATGCTCCCCACCATGATAATGGACTAAACCTCTGAAACTGTAAGCTAGTCATCCCAATTAAATGTTTTCCTTATAAGTGTTGTCTTGGTCATGGTGTCTCTTCACAGCAATAAAAACCCTAACTAAGACAGTGGTTCAAGTCTGTTATTCTCATGCATCAGCAACTGGAGCAGAAAGAATGTCACAAGTTCAAAGTCATCCTGTGCTACATTGTGAGTTCCAGTACAATACATTGTCTCGAAAAGAAATAAGTAAATAAATAATAAAGACTAGCAGATTCTGAAATATAAAACATAACTACAAAGAAGAGTTTATTGAAAGTCTTACAGTATTTCAGAAAATTAATTAGATCAAAAACAAAGAAAAACAGGTCAAGAGCAGAAACCAAATGAACTAATGGTTCCATATGAGAGCCTCTGTAAAAGAAGACAAATGATATTTTTTTCTTTATTAATGATTCCTATTATCTTTGCCTTGAACCTGAAGTTCAGTGATGATCCATTAATCTCCATAACTTGCAGTAAATTAATGTCATTTAAGAGAATGAATCCTTTAAAATTAATTATGATGAAAAATACAAAGGTATTTCCAGCTTTTCACAATCTTTATTACAACCCTAAGTTTCGTTGTGATTTTAATTAATAAAAATTTTACTCACAAGAAGTAAGAACTTTGATATTATTTAAATAAAGAGGAAAGCAATGATGGAGAAAATGATATAACAAACTTCTCTTCTACCTGACTCATCTCTTTGATCTTTGTTTTAAAATTGTAATTCACATATGAAGCCTAAAACTAAATAGTAATGAGAAAGATTTGCTTTTTTAACGTGGTTTTAAAAAGCAAGTTTAGTTTTAGTAGAAAATACTGCATGGTTTCAGGTGGCAGCCATTTGCCCAAAGTAAATATATGCCCCCAAACTATAAAGAAACTGTTAAATTGGAGATTGGTTATTGGCTTTTCCTCAATATTGCCTTAATACAATTTGATGTTTAAAAAGGCCAGAAATTCTTGTTTTGTTTAGGAGAAAAGCAAAAGGAATCACTATATATGCTCCTGTAAGGTGTGATAGCTCATGCCTGAATCCTAGCTCTTGGATAAAGTAGAAGGATTGCTACATCTTTGAGGCCTACTTAAGCTACACAATGAATTCCAGGGCATCCTAGGCTACAGTGGAAGACACTATCTCAAAAGAAAAAGAAAAAGTATACCGTTAACAATGAAGTCTGGTCAGGCAAGACGGCTCCAGCCTATATCCCCAGCACTCAGGTAGCTAAGGCAGGAGAACCAAGGCTAGCCTAAGGTTCACAGTGAGTTTCAGGAAAGCCTGGATTACATTATGAGGAGACCTCCTCTCCCCAAAAAAACAAACAAACAAAAAAACAAATTTAAAAAACTAACAATGAAGCCTTATAACAAAAGATAAACGAACAACTGAGTAATAAACAACCAAGAATGTCTCCCCAGTCCAGAGAAATAAAGGTATTTGTTACTAGTGACTTAGTGAGGGTTACTATGGCTTTCATGGCCAAAAGCAACTTGAGGAAGGAAAGAGTTTGTTCCACTCACAGTTCATGTAACAGTTCATCATCAAAAGCAGTGAGGGTATCTGTGTAGGGTAAAAGTTAAAAACAGTGTATCTTACGAATATAAGTAGTCATAAGGCATTATAAACAGAAGCTTAGTCATTGCTAAGACCTTTTCGGATACATGCAAATGTGTATACATAACAATAAACAGAAGCTATCAAAAAAGCACAAGCTATATATTTTTAATTGAGCAGAATCTTCAGAGTGTGAGATAGCACAGTATGTAAAAGTACTTGCCACCAAACCTGAGTTTAATCCCCAGAACCCATGTGGTGGAAAGAGAAAACCCACTCCTGAAAATTGTCCTCTGACTTCCACATGTATACCCTGTTGTACCACACCACAATCAATCAAGCAAGCAAGCAAGTATAGTCTCCTATAAGTCACCTATAAGAGCCTTAGGTGCTGGAGTCTAGAGAAGAGCACACCAATTGGTTATTCGGTACTAAATGGTTAGCCCTGAAAACATACATACAATAAATATTATACAGACTAAGGAGGTTGCACTTATATGTATATTTATATATGCATATATATATATATATATGCATGCACACACATGTATGTAAAAACAATTAAGGAAAAATGAGACCATAAATTTGAAAGAGAAGGAGGAAGGGTATACGGGAGGGCTTGAAGGGAGGAAAGAAAAGGTGAGAAATGATGTAATTATAATCTCAAAAAGAAATAGTTGAAGAAAAAAAAATTATAGCCTTTGGGCTAGAATAGCCTACCATATTATGTTCAGAAAGACAAGCAATATTTGACCTCTAAACCTCTTATCAGTATACAGGTCTAAAATGATTTTCATACTTGCTTAGATGTACAATGCATTATGAATTATTTAATTATATATAACATTATTATGATGGTTATTATAATATATATATATATATATATCCATACCTAACAATAGCTGATTAAGAAACAAGCTTACTGTATAAAAAAATCATATAGATGTAATGCATAAATTTTTAAGCATCTCACCAAAATGTTAGATATGCAAATATATTAATGCAATTATTTTTCATATAATGAACACAATAAGGAGGATCACATATAATTTAACTATAACATGAACTCCATAGTAATCTGTTCATTTGATTCTACAGCATAAATCCTATGAGGCGCATCAGATTCTCTATTTTTATATAACGGAGCATAGATTTGAAGGTCTGATTTTAGCTGGGAAAAGGATATACTCTAACAAGTCAAGCGACTAAACAGCTGCCGATGCTAAAAAGAGTTTCAGATTATTCTGAGTTAGGCACTAATTTATGCTTTAAATTTTCCATCCTGTGATAATCTTTTTAGATGCATGAAAGGGACAAACAACAATACTTTGAATGCTGATCTGAGTCTTTCATTTAGTGAAAAGCAGGAAAAGATAAATTTTAGATGCAAGTCCAGGCTATCTGGTTTGAACCTGGAATCCCTTACCTTCCTACCTCCATCTCCCAAGTGCCAGGACTACAGGTGTGTGCCACCATGCCTGTTTTATGTTATCCTGTGGATTGAACCAGGTAAGCACTCTATCAAATGAGCTGCACCTCCAGCTGCAGTATTTTGTTTTCAGCTTTCCATTTACTTGTTTGTTAGACTATTGTCTTTACATATACTTGTTTTGGGGGTTTTTGTTTGTTTGTTTGTTTTGTTTTTTTGTTTTTCAAGACAGGGTTTCTCTGTGTAGCTTTAGAGCCTGTCCTGGAACTCACTTGGTAGCCCAGGCTGGCCTCGAACTCACAGAGATCCGCCTGGCTCTGCCTCCCGAGTGCTGGGATTAAAGGCATGTACCACCACTGCCACACGGCTCATATATTTGATTTTGATAATACATAGTACCAGCAAGATGGGCCTGAAGGAAAGTGGATGGGAGAGGGCATCCTCTGCTTTTGGGAAACCCGATTTTGAATGTAAACTCTGATTCCTAGTAACTATATGTACAGCATTTTGAATTACAAGGATGAATATACCATAGTTTTCTTGCCCTTACGGTCTATATGAAAATAGTTACTTTAAAAACTATCTATTTTTAGTCTTCTGCAAATGAAATTGCATCCTGCTGGGTGTGATGGTGCATACTTTCTAACCTCAGTTAAGGAAGACAAGGAGTTCCAACCTACATAGGAAGTTTGATGACAGTTTGGACTACGTGAGACCTTCTCTCAAACCACTCCCCCCACCAGAAAAAAAAATCAAAAGACAAAGAAAAGGCTAAAGGTCAATAAATAAAAAAGACTAGCAGAAAACATTTATAGTACTTAAATATATATTTAACATACTAGAAAAGCAAATAATACATATGTATGTATATGCATGCTAGACATGTTCGTATCTCCTAATTCCTTATGGTTCAAAACCCACCACTAGGACTGAGTACAGATGTAGCTCACTTCATAGAGTACTTGTCTCATATTCACAGGAGCCCTGGGTTCAAATCCCCAACACTGCATAACCTGGCTGCAGTGGCAAACAACTGTTAATCCTAGAACTCTAGTGGTAGAGGCAAGAGATTAGAAGTTCAATGTCATCCATTCCAGCCTACACAGTGAGTTTGAGGACAGCCTGGGATTTTGGAGACCATGTCTCAAAAAACAATAATAAAAAAGTAAAACCCACAAATAAGAACTGAAACTTCATTTACAATGCTGCACAAAATAGAGCCATAGCAGAAAAGTATTACGTTCACAAGAGTCAAATTTAAATTGGAATCTAACACCCTGTTTCTCACAAGTAATAACACCCCCCCCCAAGAATTCTGGTTTTTTAAGCTTTAGAAATATATTATAACTCAAGGATACTCATTAAAAGAAGAGCATTTCATTAGGGAACTTTCCATTTATTTAATTTCAAACTACAGTAATACTTCTTAACGAGACATTCAAGGTACTAAATTTATTTTGATTGCATTTATTTTCAATTCTTAATCATCCTTAATCAAGAGCCAGTAGCATTCCACTTTTGAGGATTAGCTACTGACAAAGAGCTACAGATAACTGTTCAACATAAAAGTAATACAAACATCCAAATTCAAGAATTGAGAAGTCATTGTATCAAAATCGATCCGTGATGCAAACCACAAAACCATACTGTCATGGACTCTAAAATCAAAAGGCTGCAAATATTTATAAGAAAAAGCCAACATAAAAGCTTTCATTATTTACAGATATATATTATTATTTATGGATGATAGATTCAAATGATTAAATGTTTGAGTCCAATAGTTGAACTCATTTCAGACCCAAACTGTATCACTAAAAAAAAATCACAAAATATTAAAGCCTTGATCTTAAAATTAAAACAACATGAGGCCAAATACCAATACTTTGAGTAGATACATTCAAATGGAAAAATATTTAACCATGTCTTTAAAACTGTTGCAATTTCAACACTTGCCATCTTAAATTTAGTCTCTGAGTGAGATGCATTCACTAAGCAACAGCTATGAAACTTCAAGTGACTTTATGAATAATTTATGGTTGCTGCAGTCAAAAACCTATAATAAGATTGATTTTGAGAGTGATCAACCATAGCCAGTACTCACAACAATATACTATTATCCCAAATCCCAGTACATCGCCAAACATCTACCCACTCACTACCTTTCAAATCTCAGATGGGAATCCATCAAGTAGTCAACTGGGTCTGCATGAAAATCTCACAACAAGACTCCTCCTCGCTCCTAAGTAACTGAATATAAATTTAATATAGCACTATCTTGCTTCCTTCTTTCCATCAAACCTCTTCTTCCCATTATATAACTTTTCACACATAGATTGGCTTACAAAAATAGTATGTAGCTGAAAAAAAGCTAATGATCATTAACCATGACCATGTTTATCCCAAAAGTTGCCTTTTCTCTGGGTTCACATATCAATTCTATTTCATTAAGAGTCACCACTAAACCAGACAATTTTAATTACATGCTCACATATAAAGAACATTGCGTTAGTTTCAAAACAGCTGAAATAATACATATACATATTTTTCCTTGTAAAATTCATGTACTTGCCTTGTGTCTGCATTTAAGTACAACTCCATAGGCTCCTATAATTAAAAAGAAGTAAGCAATCAGAGACATGCATACAAAGCATAGTTCTATATTTATATTGCTTATGAGTATATGTTAGAATAACAACACCTAAGACAATATTCTAGAATGATAAAATCAGAGACACACACAAATAGAGCATGAATCTGTTAGTATTTTTTTTATACACCAAGAATATAGACAAGTCATTGCTTCCAATAAGTATTTTGAAATGTTTCTTTTTAAAAAGAAATCTTCACTACACACATTTGTTATTTTAGGTAAGAAGGGGTAAAATAAATAAATAAATAAATAGATTATAGGGTTGTGAGGCTGTGTGAACTGGGCATAGTGGTGCACACTGCAGTCACTGCACTTGGGAGGCTGAGGCAAGATGGCTGTCATCAGTGTGAGGCCAACCTGGACTACACAGTGAGTACCAAGCCAACCAGGGGTACACAACAAGATAACATTTCAAAAAAAAGGACTTTTTTTAAAATTATAAATGCTCAGCTGGTAGCTCAGGCTTATTACTAACTGGTTCTTACACTTAAGCCATAATTCCTATCTATGTTTAGCCACATGGCTTGGTACCTAAAAAAAGGACTTTTTAAGCACATAAAAATCAACTCAATAAGTTCTAGGGAACTTAAAACTTAAAATCTAATAATTTCCCAAGAGTAAGGTCAAACGCAGGGCCTACCCAAATAAGATCTATCCTAGGAGTCACGTAATGCTTAGAATACTGTAATAGATTTCCAAAGAGGCAGAATATTATAGGTTGGAGCTAGGGGTGAGGTTCAGTGGTAGAGTGCTTGCCTTCCATGCATGAGGTCCTGGGTCCTATGTCCAGTACCACACATACACACACACACACCCCAAAACTACCAGTCTCAGTCATCCCATTAAATAGTAAAAGTTTCTACCCTTCTAACCATAAAAGCTCAGTTTATGGACATAGACCCCGAGAACTCCCACTTTTTTTGGTTTATTCTGATATGATCTCTTCCTATCTCTTGAGTTAGCCATCCTATTATGTAGGTAGTAAACTCACTTGGCTAGAAGCAGAACAAAGAAACAGTACCTTGGCAGGAAAGTACCTAGAAAACTGAGGTTAAAATTACAATGTAAAAAATCTAATTAAAAGAATCAAGACAGCTAGGCGGTGGTGGCCCACGCCTCTAATCCCAGCACTGGGGAGGCAGAGGCAGGTGGATCTCTGTGAATTCAGTGTCAGCTTGATCTACAGAGTAAGTTCCAGGACAGCCAGGGCTACTATAGACAGAGAAACCCTGTCTCAAACAAAACAAAACAAAACAAAAAAAGAATCAAGACATAACATACATGATGATGGAGCTCTGAAGAAACATCACAAACATTTTTGTTACCAAAGAGGTAAATCTGGAATGCAACTATGAGAAGGGGGTGGACTTGAGTGGGACGAAACTGGGAAATACGTCTCTAAGAGTGTAGGATACCGTCAAGTGGCTCCTTCACTTTGGTGGAGAGGCATGAATTTTAGAATCATAGTTAATTTGGAAACAGCAATTAGAACCATCCAAACTAGCTCCACAATCACCAAGAAACAGCCAATCCACATAAACTTTTCTATGAGGTGAAAATGCATCATCTAGGCTATAGAAATGTATGCCTGACAGAAGCACTTCCTACTCCAAAATTCACTGAGTCGGTTTACAAAGAAAACAACAATGTTTGACTATAACTTAAACAAACAGCCTTGCGATTTTGGCTAATCTGAACCAATACCTAAGAAGACTATCATGAATAGACACTTAGGAAAAGAAGGTTATAATCTAGACAGTCAGAGCCAAACTTTGGAACATTCCAACCTTGTTACACTTTACATGCCCTTCTCCCTTGACTGCATTAGTCTTTAACTGCAATAGCTTTGAAAACTAAAACTGGAAAAAGCACGAATGCCACAGTGCACGTAGAGCTGAGAGGACAACTCTGTGGAGTCGGTTTTCTCCTTTCACCTGTGGGTCCTGGGACAGAACGTGAGTTCTCAGGATGGGCAGCAAGCACCTTTATTGGCTGAGCCATCTTGCTGACGAATTTTATAAAACAGGTAAGCATTAAGAAAGAATTTTCATTACATAATATCAACGAAGAGAAGAAAAGGAGGTGACTAGCGAAGGAAGAAGGACCATTTTTTTTTGGTGTGGTTTGAACTTTAGACCTTGAAACAAGCACCTTATTAATAATCAGACTCTTATTGTTTCTATTATTGGAGAGGGATTTGGCAACCTAATATTAAAATCTTGAAGAGCTCTGTAAATTTTTAAAATTTTTGAAATTCACATTTTATTTTAAAAATGTAAAATACAAAATTTTTTAATATTTTTATAAATGTTAAGAAACCACATTTTCACTGATATTCTATTAAAATAATTTTTATAAATTTCTGTAAAGTTATCTCTAAGGGTCAAAATGACTAAGCAAGAAAATCAGGGTAATTATCTTTTTCTAGGATTCTATTTTTGAAAAATGAATTATACTTTATCAAATCAATAGTATCTCTGGTCATAAAAGCATCATGTTATGCACTACAAGGAAGAAAAATTAATAGCATTCAAACTCTAACATGCATACTTGATGTTAAAAAATATAACCAAACTGTACACCTGAAAGCTTGAAAACTATGGCCTGTCATTCTCAAAGAAATGGAAGTTATTTATCTGTTTGTTTACCATATAGTAAACCAAAGTTAGCACATACAAATAAAATGTAAGTTACTTAAAATAAGTTTAAATGATCTAAAATGTAAATATAACAAAAATACATAGACTACGGAAACTATGCTAGTGAAAAGAATCAAATCAGGACAATTTTAAAATATCCCTGATGGCCCGGTGGTGGTGGTGGCGCACACCTTTAATCCCAGCACTCGGGAGGCAGAGACAGGCGGATCTCTGTGAGTTGAAATCAGCCTGGGCTACAGGACACCAGAGCTGCAGAGAGACTTGGTCTCAAAAAAAATATCTATTAAACTTTAACGGGTTTTTAAGTGTTATTGGCTTTTACTTGGAGAATAAGAACCAGATAGTGGAAGAGCAGTTCTATTTTTACTACTGTACCCTTAGGTGCACATCTGAATTGATACGCTAAATTAAGAGAATCCGAATAAAGTTTTTGGTGATGGATAAAATGACATAATGCTCCAAAGTTCAAAGGTGGAATTCTAACTTACCTTCACCTACAACCCCAAGGATCTCAAATTTATTCATCACATTACCAATGTTAGGAATCTTCATGAAGACAAACTCCTCTTTTGATGTAAGCCACAGAACATGGCACCAAAAAAGGAACTTTTGAAAAAGTTATTCGGTAAGCAGGAAAAAAATGTCCCAATGAAGAATGCTTGGCAAGGAACTTTCATACATTTGTTCACTGGTGAGGTCCTGAAAGAACAAACACAATGAAACAGTGTTAGTATATCATGTTACAATACTCAACCTATTATAGCCTTTTTAAAATATTTTTAAATCCATGTTAATTATCCTTTTAAAAATATTTTTAAATCCATGTTAATGTTCCATATGCTTTAAAAAAGAAGTATGGAGAAAGAATCTCAAATGAAATGAACCTCTCATAATTTAAAATTAATACCATGACCACAATTAAGGGGGGACCATTTAACTTTTGAAAATGGTACTTTACCTAAAATCCTCAACCTAAAAATGAAAACATTGTACTCAACCACTTAGATCTTAAATGTTTTCTTTAAGTGATAGAACATAAAAAAAAAAAAAACAGTGTCTCACTATGTAGAGAGACACTGGCTGGAACTCAGAGATCCATGTGCCTCTGACACCTGTTTGCTGGAGTGCTCAGACTAAAGGTGTGTGCCATCACACCTAGTTGACAAGAAACTTCTCTATCTATATTCTAGAACTGAACAGGTAAGTATATAAAGACTAATGCTACCGCTGTTTCTGTTTTTAATTATTTTTATTCTTTGGTAATTTCATACATTAATACATCACACACACACACACACACACACACACACACACACACACACACACACACACACAAAACAAAAACCTTGCTTCCCTAGACCTGAACCTTGAACTCCTTCTGGATACCCACCACGACTTCCCAACCTCATGTCCCTTTTTTTTTTTAACTAACATGCAGAGTCCAGTTAGTGTAGCCAGTATGTGCATGGGTGTAGGGCGCCATCCACTGAAACATAGACACCCTACCCGGGGCCACATCCCTGAAGAAAACCGACAGTGTCTATCAACTGCCAACAAGTCCTCTGCTAAGGGTGGGGGCCTTATGAGGCCTACCTTCCTTCCCCATGCTGGACTGAGACTTTCATTTCTTACTTTCACAAAAGGGAAATGCAATTGTGAAAGGATAAAAAAATGATGTAAATGTTTATGTCCTCGCATACACATGTTCCCTAGCTCTGTGCCCTGAGGGAGCCTACAAATCATGGCACACCAACAGCTCTGAGCACAGTGCATACTCTACTGAAAGGACTTCTGGTTCTTTGGAGCAGTGACTAATTGAAGACTAGTGCAGAAGAAGTACAGAGCCAGAAATTAAGGAACTGCTCCAAGGACAATGGGGGCATAGCAAATGGACTAGGAGCCAAGCTAAACTGACTCATACTGGCCATAAGGGTACTATCTTACCAGTAAAAAAAAATAATGAAGACATTCATAAATTATAATCTATAGACTGAAATAAAAATATTTGTCTATAAATAAAGGCAGGCAAAGCTTTTTATGAAAATTTATAACAAATTATAAAGGTAGTAATGGAATTACAAAGTCTCCATTTGGCAATCACTTTGGTAATGTGCTAAAACTTATAGTTGAAAGTTACAAGAAAAGCAATATATCTTGTCTCAAACCATCTACCCACAAGGAACCTAATACTCACAAAAAGACAAAGTGTAATATTAAAATAGTGAAGAATCCTGCCAGGTACAACCATAATAAGTACTCAAAGTCAGTATGGTAAGTAATGGAAGAAACCAACATCATAGGTCTCCCAATAGAACACATCACATCACAACTTCTGTGGCAATTCTACCAGAAATGTAAAGCCTAAATCTATCCAGATGTGGTGGTATATGATTGTCATTTTGGCACTTAGGATGCCAAAGCAGGAGGACTGGGAGTTCATACCTAGCCTCGGTCAAATTGAGTTCAAGATCAAAACGAAACAGACAAAACTGAAATGTTTACGGATTAGACAGTACTGAGTTTGACAATACTGAGGTTAGAGAACACAATGCTCTAGCCTTTTTCTTTGTTTTTTCTAGTTCTTTTATTTAAAAAAAATAACTTGCCCTGCTTCTACAAACTGAGTTTTAAAAAAAGTTATAAAAGAAAGAAATCTAAACAAAAAATTTTTTGTTGCCTGTAGAATCTCAAACTTTAAAATAAAATAAGAGTACTCCATATAATATGTAGACCGGAAGTATTCTCTCAAATATGATGGTAAAAAAATAAACTATATTTATAAACTATATTTATGAAAATATAAAGGACTTCCAAAGAATTAGAATATCCACAATTAAATGATTTTTAAATGTTCTTATCCTGATAGAGATATGTGACCATACAGAACCTGCAACAGCTAGGCATAGTGAAATACTCCTTTAATCCCAACACTTGGGAGGCAAAGTCAGAGGCAAGAGGATCTCTGTGTGTTCAAGGCCAGTCAGGTCTACACAGTGAAATGTGGTCTCAAAAAAGAGAGAGAGAGAAACAAACACAAACAAACAAACAAACAACCCTGTAACCAATGGTCTTAAATGTGAATTATCAGGCATAGTTTTCATTTTGTGTTAATTAAATACACTGGGGCTGGAGAGATGACTCAGTGGTTCAGACAACTTTGTTCTTGCAAAGGATCCAAGTTTGGTTCCCAGCACCTACATATGCTGCCCACAAGTGCTTCCAACTCCAGCTGCAAGGGATCCACCACCCTCTTCTGGCCTTCTGGGGTACTGCACTCACATGCACAATGAAAACAATTAAAAAGAAAATCTTTAAAAATATATATGAAAAATATAACAATGAACTCTACCTTTTCATACTTATTCTTTAAACATTATTAAAACATCTTGTTAGGTCTAGGCCTCCCAGCAAAGTAGAGGGTACATGCACACACATAAATTGATAAATGTAGGGGATTCAAAAGAGAGAACTACAGATATTATCTATCAATTGAAAGGAAGTCAGAAATGGTGATGCACACCTATGATCCCAGCATTCAGAAAGAAGGTAGTAGCAGGAGGCCAGCCTGGACAACAAACAAGAGGGGCTGAGGATCGCTCAGATAAGAAAAAGGACTTTTAACTTTGCAACTTGAGGTCAACCCCTCAGATTACATGATGAAAACAAAGAATCAACTACCGAGGGATGTCCTCTGACCACACGTGCATGCATACACAGAAATAATAAATAAAAAGTGAAAAAAGAGAAATGGGGGAAATGGAAAGGCAGAGGAAGGGAGAGAGAAGATGGGGAGGGGAGAGAAGGGGAGGGGAGAGGAGGGAACAGAAGGGAGGGGAGGGGAGGGGGGAGTTAGTTTACATTGCCCCAGTTTACATTCTCACCATCATGTCTAAAAGAGTGAGTCCTGTCTACTTATCTACCCTACATGGAACACGTATTTTTCAAAAGTCTACAGATTCCTAGGCGTCAAAGGAAATTTCTTTGTTGATACTTATTTCTTCCTTTTAAAAGAATTACTGTTTGTAGTAGGATAGGAAGGAATGGGAGGGGGAGGGAAGGAAGGGAGAGAAAATGGATATGATAATAACTGGCAAACTGTTAGAAGTGTAAGTGCCTAACAAGGTAGCTGAACTGAACATAGGCTTCACATATAAATACCAATTATAGTTGTAAACATCCATAAAAAAAAGCCTGTTCTATAATAGATCACATTTATAAGAACAAAAAGAAAAATTTAGGAGTTTACATGACAAAAGATATTTAAGATCTCTAATGCAAAGGTATAAAATTTTATTCAAAGGCATTAAAGAAAATCCAAATAAATAAAAATTATTCAAATTGTAAGGCTCACATGGTTCAATGCTACAAAAACGCCAATTCATTTCATGTTAATTCATAAAGTCAAGCAAGCTGATTTCAAAGTCTACATACAAGAGCAGAGTGACAGGTAGAAGCGATCCTTTCTTTTCATAAGGAGAAAAGAATAAAAGAACGGAAGTCAGGCCTCGGCAGGAGGGTCTGACTGAATACTCTGCAGAACATACTGAGATTTCTAACAGAGCTATAGAAATTAAGAAGGTGCTCTTGGAACCAGATTGGCCAATTAAGACAGTGGAGCAGATGTGAACACAAAGAATAAGTACTATCAACAATAATACAATATCCTTGCAACTTCTTCCAATCCTGATAGGACTTGGTAACTTTCTACAGTTAAGTCAGATCATGTTACTTCTCACACCAAACTTTAGAATGACTTCCCACATCATTAAAAGGAAAAGATGAAGTCCACACACCTTGACCACCTGTACTCTGAAAACATCCACTAGTTCCCAAATGGGGTTGTTTGGCTCCAACCACACTGACCACCTTTCACTATAATTCCTTCAGAAAACTAAAAGATGTTTCTTCCATCTAAACACAACTCTTTAAGTCAGCGGTTCTCAACCTTTCTACGGCTGTGGCCCTTTGATACAGGTTTTTGTGTTGTGGTGACTCCCAACCATAGAATTATTTTCATTGTTACAGCAATTTTGCTACTGTTGTGAACTCTGATGTATTTTTGGAGATAGAGGTTTGCCAAAGGGGTTGCAACCCACAGGTTGAGAACCACCGCTTTAAGGGTTTGCTATAATATTCAGTAAAAAATTATGTTACAATCATTTGTTGCTGTTGTTTTGAAATGGGGGGGGGACACAAAATCTATAGCCTAGGCTAGACTCAAACTCATGGCAATCCTCCTTCCTCAGTTTCTCAAGTGCTGGGATTACAGGCATGTGTTGAGATATCTGTCTTACAGTGTTACAGTTTTTTGGGGTTTTTTTTTTGTTTGTTTGTTTGTTTTTTTTTTTTTTTTGGTTTTTCAAGACAGGGTTTCTCTGTGTAGCTTTGCGCCTTTCCTGGAACTCACTCTGTAGTCCAGGCTGGCCTCGAACTCACAGAGATCCGCCTGCCTCTGCCTCCCAAGTGCTGGGATTAAAGGCGTGCGCCACCACCCCCCGGCTCAGTGTTACAGTTTGAAAACAAAATCTATTAGTTCATTTAACAATGCATTTCCAGACATCTCCCATGTTCCAGAGAATGGGTAAACAAGAGCCACAAGGGAAGGTGAGAGGGAAAGTACTTGCCACACAAGCTTCACAACCTGAGCTCCGATCCCTGGAGCCTATGGTGAAAGAAAGACCAGACCTCTGACCTCTACTCTCAAGTCAGCATAGTAAACACACATATACACATCATACAGACAGACACAATAGTCATTAACTGATTGATTGCAAAGACACACAAGGCTGTAGTGAATAAAATAAGCTAGACCCTTCTCCCCCCCCCCAACTTTTCATTGTAGAAAGGGAGGAAAACTCCAAGATTATCATCAGATAATGATAGAAGTAGCAAAGGAAGAAAATTGAACTGACTGCTCAAACAGGGAGAGCTTTTCTAAAAATGTGACGTTTGAGATTGCAACGATAAGAAACCAGCCACATGGAAATGCACAACAATCATGCCCAGATAAAAGATGCTCAGGGTGTTTCTGAGAGTTAGTCTTCACTTTCGAAGGCTGGTTTGAAGGAACCAGGAAACATCTAAACATCTTTTGGACAATTATGGTGTAGTTCATTTCAAAGGCACTGAGGTAAAATGAAATGATCTCCACTAGGAAGACCCAACACCCAAAGCAGGTAGGACAGCAGCAGTAAACACAGGAAAGGTTTGTTAGTGCCTAGTCCCTGTGGCAATCCAAAGGAAGGAAACTGACAATCCCAATTTAAATATGCCAATGGATATATAACATAGGTGTCAAAACCTGTGTTTTAAGCTGGGCAGTGGTGGCACACACCTTTGATCTCAGCAATTGGGGAGGCAGAGGCAGGTGGATCTCTGTGAGTTCGAGGCCAGCCTGGGCTACAAAGTGAGTTCCAAGAAAGGCTCCAAAACTACACAGAGAAACCCTGTCTCAAAAAACCAAAAAAAAAAAATCTGTGTTTTAACTACCAGTACTCATAGAGACAAAAAAAAAATGCCAAATTTAACTGAGTAACACTGATTAATCTTGAAAGAAAAAATGGTATGAAAATGAAGACACTTTATCTTCTGTTAACAGCAAATTATATAACTTGGATGAAATGTGTCTTTGAGGACAAATACAAATGCTGGGGAAAATACTTTAAAAAAAAGAACTTGAAAGCTCTAATAGGTAACAAGATTATAAAGAAGTATCTGGCTCGACTCAAGGCAAAAGAATAGAACCTGGAGAGGCAGCCCAAACCACTCAACTGTTTTGATCCCTTTTGGAATTTGAAGATACAGGAAAAAAAATGAAAGAAAAACAGGCTGCTTATGAAATCCTTACAGATAGAGGGGCATGAAAATCAAAGAAAAGGGTATTTCAAAAGGACAAAGCTTGGCACATCACCATTCATCTGAAACTGAAGCCCAAAAGAGCTAGCTACAGTCTCAGGACAAAGGAAACCAGCAATACATCAGTCCTTGGACCAGAACTGTGGCCTTATACCATCCCAGTGATCTATATAAAGCCTCTAAATATACCCTGGACTAAGATGGTTCCACATTCAGATTGATGGTGTCACTACTTGTCTTAGGTAAAGTAAAAGGGGGAATTTTTTTCTGGGGGAAGACAGTACCAATGTAGACCTCATAATAGTGTCACATCACTTCTCATTTACAGTGTACAGAACAGAAACAAAGATGGCCAGAAATCCAAGGTGAAGCCCTGTGGTGGTATTGTGTTCCCCAAAATATTGTGCACCCTAATAAATTTATCTGGGGTCAGAGAATAGAACAGCCACTAGATACAGAGGCTAGAAAATGGTGGCACTCACACCTTTAATCCTAGCCTTCTGGAGGCATAGATCTCTGTGAGTTCAAGGCCATACTGGAAATAGCCAGGCATGGTGACTCATGCCTTTAATCCCAGAAAGTGAGCCTTTAATCCCAGGGAGTGATGGCAGAAAGCAGAAATGTATATAAGGCGTGAAGACCAGGAACTAGAATTTTTTGGCTGGTTAAGCATTCAGGCTTTCGAGAGGCAATTCAGCTGAGACCCATTCGGGTGAGGGCACAGAGGCTTCCAGTCCGAGGAAACAGGATCAGCTGAGGAATTGGCAAGGTGAGGTAGCTGTGGCTTGTTCTGCTTCTCTGATCTTCCAGTGTTCACCCCAATACCTGCTCCAGGTTTGATTTTATTGATAAGACCAGTTAAGATTCATGCTACAAAGCCCACAAAAACCAACTAAAACAGAAAGTGACTCACAAGGATCTGGATTATTCATGTTCAAATGATCAAGAATAGCCACGAAATAACTGCAGGATTAAAGTAGAAAAATAAAAGAAAAAAAGGGCAAGCAGTTTGCAGTTTGAGAACTAGATGGTCCAAAGGGTGAGAGACAAAACTGGAATAACCCAAAAAGAACTCAATAAAAAAGCATAGTGTCAGCATTCAGAAGATCATGAATGGCTTCTAAAAACACCAAATTTAATTACACAATACTTTTTTCCCTAATTCTCCAGCACATACACATTTATAAAACTGATAGCATGCTAGGCTACAATGTAATTCAATCCAAATTATGAGGGCTGAAATCAGAGGATATTCTCCCTTCAGAGCTAAAATAAAGAAAGAAAGAATTAGGAAATACTAATATGTTTAGAAATTAAAACATTCCTCAAAACTCCCATTAGTGAGTCAAACAAGAAGTCATAACACTTAAAAATTGCAAAACCAAAATTATGGGAAGAAGCTAAATTGACACTTAGAAAACGAAAGGGTCAGAAGCCAGAGAATGAGATGGCTCAGCAGGTCAAGACACCTGCCCCCAAGCCTGACAACCTGAGTTCAATCCCGGGACCCACATGGTGGAAGAAGGAGAGAACCAGTTTTTGCAGATTGCCTTGTCCTCTGACCTCCACCTGTGACACACACCTACACCTACACAAAACAAGTGTTCGGTTTTTTTTTCTTTTTTAAAGAGAGGAAACTGAGAATCTGATACACATACAGCAAAAAAATGCAAAAACTTACAATAAATGAACTAAGCACAAATCTCAAGGTTAAAATGAATACGTATGATAAATATAGACAAAACATTCATATCAGAAATTCCTGAAATAGGAAACACATTTAAAAGGGTTTAAAAAAAGGCAAAGTTGGACCTTGGAAATCAAAGTTACAATTTACTTTTGCAACAAAAAAAAAAGACATGGTAGAATATGAACATACCTGGAACCCCAGCATTTGGGGAGGGTGAGGCAGGAGAATTGAGCCTGAGTCCAGTCTGGGACTACATAGAGAGAACTTATTTACAAAAAGAAAAATATATAAGAGGAGTAGTACCAGCCTCCTAATGTCCTGAACAGAAAATTCAAACAAGTCAGGGTACACTTCTGCCCCACAGAACTGTGAGCTAATATGGGTCATTTCTAGAGGTAAGCTTGAGGCAACTTGTTATACAACAGAAAAATAATAAAAACAACACATCATTTGTTCTTTTATGTACAATTTTAAAACAGAAAAACTAAACTATAAACCACATTAAGTAGGTGTGCATATACGTGGTTATGTTTGTTACAAAAATCAGGATACTAATTACCTCTGGGGAACAGTAAAATGGAGAAGAGACACATACCAAAATGGTCTTTTGGAGATGTCATTTCTGTTCCTTAATTGCTGGCTTAATTAACAACTCACTGATAATTATTCACTATTGTATATTTGTGTTTTAGGAATTTCTATGCAGTGATATTCAATAATAAAACATGTTTTTAAGAATTCACAATGACTAAGACACCATATACTTTTAGTTTCTTAGCTATTTATATGGCAGCAGAAGAGAATTCTGGTTAAAGATAAGCCATTGAGCACTGCCATAATAACTTAAACAAAAAGCTTATGTCCTTTCTCTCACTGAGGCTTAGGTTCCACATACTGTACTATGTCTCGTGCTAGGTACAGAAACAAAGCCAAAATATCCTCAAGGATAGATAAATCAGAGTGACCACTCCTAAAATCACACCTGATGAGGAGCAAATGAAGAAACTGAGCTTGTCTTCTATGAAAAACGACTGAGCTCCCGTCTGAACTTGTCGAGAAAGGAGGAGTTGATCTGGAGATTTCAGGGAGTAGAATTAAGATTACTGGTAGAAGTGAAAAAGAAAGAGATCTCAGCTCAGACACGATTAGGCAAGGATCAGTCGTAAATATTCATCTGTTTACATTGGTCATATCTGTCAGATGCCTGCAATAGGCCAGCTGACGCTAGAAAGGCTTCGGAATACGCTGGTGAACATTTGCCTGCCTCTTGCTTTCATGCAGCTAGGGGGATGTGGGCAACAAACACACACGATAATTTAGAGTGACAATTATAAAAAATTAGAGTTAAGGCAGATGTCAGAGAAGGGTCCTTTAGACAGGTGGTCTGAGAATGATCTGCAAAAGAAATCTCACTCTGTTACATAGAAAGCAGCAAGCCATGGGCTCGGGGCTGTAAGAAGAGCATTCAAGGCAATACAAAGAAGAATCTGATAAGCTGGAGAACAGAGAAGGCCTGTCTATCTAAAGCAGAACCAGCACAGAGGAGACCAGCAGGTGGCAGGAAGGGGTGGCTGTAAACAATTTGTCCCGATAGAAAGGAGTCTTGCACTGAACTAGATGTCCTCTACAGTACGTTCCAAAGCAAAGACCTTAGATTACTAGCCATTCACTTTATAAACAAATAACCAAATGGCTCACAGTAATAAATAACACCTAGAATAATGAGAATTATTTAAAATTACATTTATTTATTCAGTGAAAGAGAAAGAGAGAGAAAGAATTCAAGTGCATGTCATGGTAGATGTGTGGAGATCAGACAGCAACTTACAGAATTCCATTCTCTGCCGCCACCATGGGAGTTCTAGGGATCAAGCTCAGGAGTCAGGCTTATGTGACAAGTGCCTTTACCCGCCAAGCTATTTCATCAGCCCTAGAATTAGACAATCTTCTTTCTGCATTTGCAAGGAAGCAACAAGAACTGACAGAAAGATAAGGCTTAGAGTTTATTTCATAAATTACAAGCGCTGAATTTAAAAGCTGCCTGGGCCTTGAATGTTCCCTTCATTGCTGAAATTATAATCTTCATCTCAACAGATCTTTTCTTCTTTTCAAAGAGAATACAAAATCAGTTGAATCATGAGTTTTGTTTTTGTTCCTGGCATTGTTTTTATACATACAAATGAGGAAACCATTTTGTCACTGAAGATTGCACAGGAATAAATTTGGTACATGACTAAATTTGTTATAATAGAAGACTTCAAATGATTTGAAAGCATCCTAAAACTCAGGATCTATGGATAGAAGGAAACCATTTCTACAGAAAACACAACCCTGTGAAAACCATTCTAATTACCTGCTTGTGGGGACTTTTCACATCTAAATGGGAAAAGGATTATGCACTCTATTTAGTTTTCTTCCTAGATAGGACCATCTGACCCTCAACTAATAGGGTTTCCAGTTTGCTTTACTCTCTCAATAGCAGGAAGTAATTTGATTTATTAATCTACACTCTAAAATTCAGTTCCTATTATTAAATCAAATAGATACTTGGTAAGCATGAGTTACACATAACTTGCTAGGATAAAAATTTCAAAATAATAAGCATGTATCTTGCTTTGTCCTTTACAATATTTCTACAAGGAAGGAAATGCAATAATCCATTATCAATTTGATCCTCATTTTCTCAGCAATGACAATCCTACTAAACTCCAAGCCCTTCCAAAGAAGGCAGATCAGATAAAAAGAAGGAACTAAGATAAGGCAGGAGAGACTCAGAGACTATACTAATACTATATAATACTATACCGACCAATTAAGATCTTACAAGTCACAATTATTTTTGAAGGTACCTATATAAAAATGTAAAGATCAATTTTAGCAAGGTTAGCATGAAGTAATAGATTCTGAATTCCAAATCCTAAATAACCAAATTTGAAAAAAAAAAAACTTACAAAGCTGGGAATTCTCTAGATTGGTACATTGATATGCATAAGAAAATGTGATACAAGTTACTGTGCCACCTACTCCAAGAAAACAAAACAAAACAGGACAAAAAATAAAAACCAAACAAATAACCTAAGGAAGCTTGGTGGTGGTGGTGGTGGTGGTGGTGGTGGTGGTGGTGGTGGTGGTGCACACCTTTAATCCCAGCACTCAGAAGACAGAGGCAGGCGGATCTCTGTGAGGCCAGCCTGGTCTGCAGGGCTAGTTCCAGGACAGCCAGGGCTGTTACACAGAGAAACCCTGTCTCAAAAAAACAAAAACAAACAAACAAAAAACAACCAAGAACAAAAGATTTCATTGTAGTTACACACACATACACACACACACACACACACACTTCTAAATACATAAATACAACCTTTTGAGTCTGTATAATGTTACTTGTACGTCTGTTTTCCAGGCTGACCATTTAGTATTGGCTAACCAATTAGTGAGCAACTAGTGCTGAGCCTGGGAGATGGTTCTGCAGGTAAAGGCACTAGTCTGCTGACCGAAACTCAACCTCCTTTTGAGTTTAATCTCTAGAACCCACAGAGTAGGACAAAGCCAGCTACTGAAAGCTCCCCTCTGATTTTTACATGCACGTGCATGAACACACACACACACACACACACACACACACACACACACACACACACACACAAATAAATAAATAAAAGTTTAAGATCAATTAAAATAATAAAGAAATGAATCGTCACCGAAAAGGAAAGAAAACTGGCTCTTCGATATATAAAATGTTACGTGGCTGTAAATATATTAAAAAACTGAAAATTAGAACCATGAAGTCGCTAAGTGGGCAAAGGTGCTTGCTGCTAAGGTTGACAAACCGAGTGGGTCCTGCAGATCAAACCCAACAGCTGTCCGCTCCCCTCTCTGTGTATGTGCATGTACACACACAATAAATACATGTAAAACTAATCATACTGAGAGATGATTTCTCAGATTGGCAACAACTAAGAATAAACATACCATATTGTTAAGAACTTGAGGAAATTAAGCGTGTTTATTCAATACTAGTAGGAAACTATATTGACACAGTTTTTGACAAAAATTTTTCAAATTAAAGACAAACATTTTGACATAGCAATAACATTTCTGGGAGTCTGTCCTCAGAAATGTCCACAAACACACACATATGATGCACACATACATTAATCACTGCTGGCGAAAACGAGAGAATGAGGTTGGGGACATAGCTCAGTAGAGGTACTTGCTTAACATGTGTGGAGGCCCTGGGTTCAGTCAATCAGCAACACACACACACACACACACACACACACACACACACACACACACACACACACACACACACACACACACAGAGTAAAAGCCTAAATACACATCATAGGGGTCTGGCTACAGTCAATTATTTTAAGTGAGGGTCTAAAGTGAAGTCAATATATACTGCAATAAATGTTTGACAATGTTTTATCTTAATTTTTAATAAATTTGAATTATACTTAATACTATATTCTAGGGCCAGCAAGATGGCTTGGTGAGGAAAGGTACCTGTTACCAAGTTTGATCCCCAGGATTCACATAGTGGAAGGAGAGAACCAATTCCTGTAAGCTGTCCTCTGATCTCCACCTGCATGCTATAGCATGCACATGCCCCCCACATACACAAATAAACAATAAATGTAAACAGCTGTACTCTAATTAAATGCCATTGACGTTTTATATACTCCAGGTCTAGCTAAGATTATATTGACAAAGGAGGAATTATTGCTGATTTTGAAACTTTAAAAATCTACTAACCAACAAGCAAAAGAAACTACACAGTGAGGTTGAAAAGGGTTGGAGAGATGACCCATCTGTTAAGAGAGCTTGCTGCATCAGGTAGTTCCCAACTGTCTGTAACTGCAGCTACAGGGGATCTGATCAACTCTTCTGGCCTCTGGAGGCACACGCGCGTGCACACATACACACATACACACATACACACACACACGTTGCAGAATATTTATTTACACTGTGAAGATATGTCTTTGCCTAAGGCACCTTCTGATTGTTTTAATAAAGAGCTGAATGGCCACTAGCTAGGCAGGAAAGGATAGGCGGGATTTCCGGGGAGAGAGAGAAAGAGGAGGAGGAACCTAGGCATGCAGATTTGGCCAGCAGACTCGAAGCAAGTTGAACATGCTGTACTGAGGAGAGGTAACCCAGCCACATGGCAGAATGTAGATTAATAAAAGCAGGTTAACTTAACTTATAAGAGCTAGTGGGACAAGACTAAGCTAATGGCCAAGCTTTCATAATTAATAAGAAGTCTCTGTGTGGTGCAGGCTGGCAGTCCCAAAGAAAAAATACAACTATACACACACACACACACACACACACAAAAAAAATCTTTTCAAACTACACAGCAGAAGTTACTAGTCCTGAAGATACCATACAATTTCAAAATCAATAACATGGGAAACTCTGAAAGCTTCCAGGCTACAGTGTTAATACATTGACAAACTGACATTCTCATCTAATCTTCACACTTCTGGTCCTTGAAATCATACACTGGAAATTACATAATACATTCTGAAACCTAGGTTTCTCTCATTAAGACAAATGATCAGATTTATGCTTGACCTTGACTAATTTTAACCCCCTAGTTGAAATCTAAGGCCCCTCTGCTAGATGATCTCTGAGGTTCCTTCTTGTTTTCAAGTCCATAAATTCATTTCCCAGCTCTTGGAGCCTTACAAACTGAGAATGACTACTAAAACTCTCAAATAATAAATATCAGTTCATAAGGGACCAATATGAAATCTATAAAGCCTACCCACCCCCCACCTCTTTTTATTATGATCCTAAATCACTTACAAGGTAAATCTGTGGGAGCTATTGAGTACAATTCACTTTAAAACAAGGAAAAGAAAGGGGTGATTACCTTTCAGAATGCTTCAGAAAAACAGCAAAACCAGAATAAATAGAATACTACCAGCCAAATAGCTGGTGATTAAGCTAGCCCTGTGAGGGTCACTTACGTTAAAGATGAAAAACAAGTGGCAATAACTAGACAGCAGCAACTTTGCAAGACATTGAGAGAAAGCCTGGGATATTTTCTAAATCGACTGAAAGTTATTTTTTCTTAAAGATACTTGTGTCCTATTTTTTAAAAACTGAAGAAAATCAAGCAAAAAAAATCTTACACTTCCTCAGCTGTCTGTGCTGCTAACTTTAGAAGGGTGAGTAAAATTACTTTGAACAAATAATAGTAAAAAGGACAAGCAATTTCTTTCAGACTAATAAATGATGTAAGCAATCAAATTCAAAAGATAAAACCTAAAGAAAAGAAAAGATCTCTTCTTTCCTTCAAGCAGATTACAATTTCAAGAAAGGCCAAACAAGACTAAGAGCAGTCTGGAGTTTCCATCCTCCTACACACCAGCTTGATGTGGAGCTGAGCAATCTCCGGGAGCTTGAGTTTGTTTTCATTTGTAAACTGGAGATACCTGTGCTGGCTGACCTGTGGGGTTTTCCCAGCTGTGTGTATCTGTGGGGCATCTTTTCCTGTAGCATCTGATACCAGTTCTCAGATTCTAACACCAACCAGCTACCAGACCATTCAATCCACAGGATGAACGGCTTAGTCCAACCAGACTGCCCCATTTCAAACACCAGCCACAAGTCTCTGGCCCCAGACTGGTTATATGACATGACTACAAATTCAAGGGTTTCCATACCTTCTCCTTGGGTTCAAACTTTGTTCAAGAACTCAAGAAGATGTTACTTATAACTATGAAACAGCCTGAAGGAAGGTCTTCACAGGGCAAGGATTGTGAGGCAGGGGACTTCAGAGCTTCCATGACTTCTCAGGGCATGCCTCCTCTTAGAACTTCTGTGTTCTTAGAACCTCTTCACCAAGCTAGACACTCCAAAACATGTCATTTAAGAACTTAGAACATTGGCTGTTCAAAACCATCTATAATTCCAATTCCAGGCGATTCACCATCCTCCTCTGGCCTCCATAAGCACTGCACACTCGTGCATAGATATAAAAGTGGGCAAAACACCTTTACACATAGAGTAGTGTTTGTTTAACTTTGGTGAGGCTTAGTCAGTAAACTGATTGCCTTGGAAATGCAAGATCTACAAGATCTGAAAAACTTGACAGATTCCAGGCCAATGAGAGATTCTATCTCAATAAAAAAAATGTGGATGGCACTAATGACACTGGAGGCTGGCCTCTGGCCTCCACACATACACACATGTGCACATCTGTATACACACATGCATGCAGTGGGGGTGATGACACAGAAAGGAGGAATGAAACATTAATCATTGTACTCAACTGTGAAATACTATGTGGGTGCTGGGAATCAAACCCAGGTCCTCTGGAAGAGTAATAAGTGTTCTTAACCACTGAGCCATCATCTCTCCAAGTGCAAATTTTTCAGTGTTGTTCAATTTAATAACAGTGCCTTATTAATAATTTAATGAGTAACAGAAGTGGCAAGACTAAAATACTGCTTGGGTTTAAAGTTTTGTTTTGTCTTGTAAAGTCCTCACCCTCCCCCAAACACACACTTAAAAGCTAATGAGCTTGACATGTCTATAATCTCAACATTTAGCACAAAGTTCAAGGCCAGCCTAGGACTACATATCAAGACTGACTCCTTCCCCCACCTCCCCAAAGTGCCAATGATATTTTTATTAATTTATTATCTCTTTGGGGTCTTGAAATAAATTATTTGTGTTATTTGGGAAACTCCTTTAAGTGCAAAGTTCTAATTAAGAGATACATCCAGCCAGGAGGTAGTGGTGCACGCCTTTAATCCCAGCACTGGGGAGGCAGAGGCAGGTGGATCTCTGTGAGTTCAAGAACAGCCTGGTCTACAGAGCGAGCTCCAGGACAGCCAGAGCTACACAGAGAAACCCTGTTCCCAAAAACCAAAAGATGATAAATCCCACTTTATGGAAATGTTTGCTTTATTTCTGTCATTTACTGTAGCCAATTAATGCTAACAACTGTGCTTTTTTATATGGCTACCATGCATCAGAGGTTTTATGTATATAACCTCAATCTTCCTTATTAGCCTATGTACAGATACTATTATTGCCTCTTAGTGAATGAAAAAACAGGCTGAAAGAGGTAAAAAAAAAAGACTTGGTTTTGGTCACATAATTGGTGAAGGATGGTACTAAAATTTGTCAGTACTCTCTGAAGAATAGAAAGAGGAGTCCTGTTAGGAAGAGTTTGAGCCAACAAGCAATGCGTGGGGACTGACTGTTCATCATCTTAATACGTCTTCAATTGTTGAAATAACGATGTTTCATCCTCCATGGGCGACATATCAACATGAGGAAACTGAAGAGTCACTTGTGGTATTTAAAATTATTAGGCTATGCTAACCTGACTAACTGAAACAGCAGCTAAGATAGTATTTACATTTGGAATGTGTGTGGGTCTTTTAAGGGACAGACTCTTGCGTCTATGGTTAAGTAAAGTAGGAGTTATTTTGAGAAAAATGATGATGCCATGATGAGACACAGGCTCCACAGTCATCTGGAAGCTGTGCTGTGCTTCATCTACTCTGCTATGAAGTACACTCTCAAAAGCTGACTATAAGACTGGCATGTGAACTCTCTTTCCTCATTGTTGGAAGGAATGTATAGGATTTGTTCCAGCTTTCAGATTCTGTGAGTCCCTGAACAGGAAAGAGATGGTTGGTATTTCAAAGGGCTTTACAATATTTTCTGCATGGAATTAAAATCACAAATAATTAAATTTGTGCAACTGTAAAATGTATTATGGATGATCTACATAGAGAGTAATATTATTTACAAATTTATTCCCTACCAGTTAGTTATTATAAACATGCATGGTCAATTCTTATTTACAAATTGTTAAAGTAGCTTATTCCAAGCCTGTTACTTTTCTTTGATTTTATCATTCTTTCATAAATATGGGCTGTTATTAATTTCTTCAGTTAGCAGGCACAAAAGAGATGAAATGGAATTTTATGAGCACTTCAGAGAGTTTTGGTAAGAAAGATAATAAAACTAAGATCTATCTACCCTATGACAAAACCTTGGAAATTTTTAATATATTTCTTAATATTTTGTGGTGTATTTCTTTTAATTTAGTGCCTATTTTATATGTATGGACTAAGCTCTGGGGTATGATATCTACATTTTAGGAAATTATAATTTGCCTAAGGGAAATAGATATGTAGATAAAAAATAAACATTTAAATAAGTATATGAAGAAAACCCTGTAAGAGCCAAGGGTAAGAATTTATAGCCTTTTGCCCTTTTTTGTAACCACTGGAATTAATAAAACTTAAGAAACTTAATAAAGAAAGAAATCAGGTTTTGAGAGAACAATTTCTAATTGTACAGAGCAGAGAAGTTATAATTTACTCTTATTACTTCATTGTCACTTAATTATTAGTTATTTATGAACTGGGCACCATCCAGTGTATGCAACAGGAAGGATGGCGAGATGACTCAGCAGGTAAAGGCATTTCTTGCTTCCACACTGACAAATGAAGTTCAATCTCTGGAACCCACCTGCTGAAAGAGGAGAATCAATTTCCAGATGTTGTCCTCTGATTTCCATATACACACGTGCCCACACATACACAAAATAAATATATAAGTGTAAATTAAAAAATCAGAAAGGAATTCCAATGTGTTCCTTTAATAGACAGAGAGGTTGAGTTTTATACAAATGTTAGCAATTTTTTTTCTTAATGGGATTTGACTATCACCTCTCCTGAATTCTCAGGTCACATTACAAATGAGGAGGTCTGAATGAAGTCTGGAAACTTTATTAGCAACATCAATAATTACTGCCAATAATGGTTTATAAATTGCAATTAATACATAATGTAAGATGGTAATGGTTGAGAAGTGTATGGGAACTCCACTACTTTGCTATATTTCTTTAAACTGAAAACTATCCTAAATTTTGGACTTAACTATTTTAAAAACTCACTAAAGATAACGCTCCACATATTTTAGCTGGTAGAAGAATCAGTGAACTTGGAAACCGTACTGACAAAGATTATGCAATCTGAAGAAGAAAACAGAATGAAGGAAAATGAGCAGACCTCAGAAAAACATGGGCTATCTTGAATTCCACTGCATTAGTCCATTGTATGTGTCAACTTCACTGGACCACAAAATCCCAGATATTTGTTTAAACACTATTCTGGCCATATCAGTGAAGATTTTCTGGAGGAGATTAATATATATGTTCAGTATGTATATAATATGTACACACATATATGTATATATATATGTACACACACACACATTTATTTAGAAAGCAGACTGCATTCCCAAACATGGGCACATCTTATTTAGTCTATTGAAGGCCTAAATAGAATAGAAGGCTAATTAGGTAAGAAAGAATTCTGACAGTTGGATCATCAAGTATCAAGGAACACGGGTCTTCTAATTTTAGACTAAAATGAACTTTAATATCATTAGCTAGCCTGGTTTTTGGTCTTTCATACTATAGATCTTGAGACTGCTAGGCTTCCAAAATCACATATTTAATTCCTTCTTTTAAAAGGTATACTACCACCCATACATACCCTAGTGGCTCTTTTTCTCTATAAAGACTAAACTGATACATATAACATATATATGTATGTGATGCCAGAAGAAATAAACAGAAAAAATATATTGAAGAAAGGAGATTGAGAATTTCCCAAATTTAACAAAATTTAATATTTGCCTACACACCTTTGGTGGTTTGAATAAGAATGGTCCCCATAGGCTCATATATTTGAATGCTTAGTCACCAGGGAGTGGCACTATTTCAGGATTAGGAGGTGTGGCCTTGTTGGAATAGTGTTACTGGGGGTTGGCTTTGAGTTTTCAAAAGCCCATGCCAGGCCCAGTTTCCTCTCTCTCCTTCTTTCTTCTCTCCTCTCTCTCCCCCTCCCTCCCTCCCTCCCTCCCTCCCTCCCTCCTTCCCTCCCTCCTTTCTGCCTCTCTGCCTATGGATAAGGATGAAATAAGGACGAAAAATAAGCAAACCTCAGAAAATATGGGCTATCTTTGAGCATACTCTGTTAGTCAATTGTATGTGTCAACTTCACTGGACCGCAAAAATCCCAGATATTTGTTTTAAGCATTATTCTGGCCATGTTACAAAAATCTTAGATATTTGTTTAAACACTCTAGCCATGCCAGCTACTGCACCAGAGCATGAGTGCCATGGTCTCTCTTCACAGCAATAGAACAGTGACTAAGACAACATCTAAGAGCCTCAACAAACTTCAAATGGGATATGAGATCCACCCCAAGGCACATACTTGAAGTACTGAAAAACAGAACATGATAAAAGGAAAAGCAACTAGTAACATACAAGGTATGCTCAGCAAGGTTACGAGCTCATTTCTGGTTAGAAATATTAGAAATAAAGACTTGGTAGTACATGTCGAGTCCTAGCACTCCAGGATGCTGAAAGCAGGGGAATCACCCCATGTTTAAGGCCAACCTGGTCTATATAAGAAGTTCCAAGTCATCTGGGGCCACACAGCAAGACCATGTCAAAGAAGGGAGGAAGGAAATGAAAGAGAGAGGAATGAAAAGGAGACAGCAGGGTGACAGCAAGGTGACACAGTCACCACTCAAAATACTGACAGAAAGAGAAACCTGTCAACTGTTCCAGGCATAAAGGCAAAATAAATGTATTTTCCTGCCTAAAACTTGAGATAATTCATAGAAGACATAACATACAAAAAATATGAAAGGAAATTTGATGCTGGAAGCAAGTGTCACAAGACTATAATGTTGAGTCCCCATACTTCTTTAAAGGCTACTAAAGCATAAAGGAGGTGGAGAGGAGCAAAGCTGCATTGTAATAAGGAAATGACAACAGATAGCAACTCAAAGAAAGGAAGAAAGGAAGAGAAGCAAAACGATAACTACTCAGTGGGTAAAGTGCTTACTGCATAAGCCTGCTGACCTAAGTTCAGATTCCCTGAATCCACATAAAAAGCCAGACACCGCCACTCATGTCCAGGCTGTTCATGTAGATCTCATTCCATTTCTCCGTCATTGGGCGATCCCCGTGTCCTTCTTGGGGTCCTGTTTTCCAGGTAGCCTCCCTGGTGATGTGAGTAGCAGACAAGTCATCCTTGTTTCATGTCTAGTATCTTGCTATGAGTGAGTACATACCTACCTGGACTGAGTCTACCAGGTTGACCTCAGTCTGTGGGGAAGGCTTTGCCCTGGAGGAGATGGGAATGGGGGGGGGGGGGTTGGGGGGAAGGTGAGGGGGACGGGAGGGGGGAGAACAAGGGAATCCGTGGCTGATATGTAGAACTGAATTGTATTGCAAAATAAATTAATAAAAAAAAAAAAAACTATAAATCCAAAAAAAAAAAAAAAAGATACAGGTATAGAGAGTAGAAAAACATGCCTTCCTAAGAATTTCAGAAGGCTTGTCCTTCATTGCTGCTGCTTACCGTCTGCTAATTTCATTGAATATAATGTTTAACATAGAGTCTCTGCACAAATGTACTTACAGGGCATTTTCTCTGCTGACAATCATTAGTTTCCTAAAGGTCATTGTGGTTTTATCAGAATAAACATGGAATTAAGTACCAAAAAAAAAAAAAAAAAAAAAAAAAAAAAGCCAGACACAACAGAACAAGCTATCTGGAATCCCAGCTACCTTACTAAAAGATGGAAGACTAGAACAGAAGATACACTGAAGCTTGGGGGCCAGCTAGCCTGGCATATACGGTAATAATCAGCAGGCCCTCCTCTCAAATAAGGTGGAAAGTAAGGATGGACACATGAAGTTGTTCTCTAACCTCTCTATATACATTCAGGAGCACATGCATGTACATATATCATATACATACAAAAACGGGGCCTATATGTACTATGTGCTGTATATTTTTTTATCATGAAAACATCTAAAACCACCAATCATATTAACTCCATTTTGAGTTGCATTTTAAAAGAAAATTTTCTAGCAAAATGAATAATGTTCATTTTCATAATAACTACACTTCCAAATAAGCAACCTTAATCCTAGACAATATGTACTATATAGCCACAGGCCAAATAATATTCCAAAATTCAGACAACAAATTTGATATGGAAGCATACTTTATTGCAACTCTATCCAAATTATTTCATATTAAGGTATCAAATAGAACATAACTATATTATATAATGAGATAAGTACTATGAAAGAAATAAACTACTAATCCGGTTTGGATCATTGTCTTTTCTGTCTTAGCAAATAATAGAACTTATATTTTTCAAATTGCATAGTATATATTATGATTTATAGATTTATATGACACTCTTTTATGCTCTGAGTAATGTTAGATTTTACTTTAGGGTTTACAACCTAACACACACTAAGAGGCCTCCTGAAATACTTCAAGTGTTTACCTTTTCTTAACTGACTTTTTTGGAGACAGAATGTAGGTCAGCCTAGATTTGCTATGTTGTAGCTAATGATGTGAACCCCTGATCCCCTTGCCCATGTGGGTTACGACCCCTTTGGGGGTTGCATATCAGATATTTACATTACGATTCATAACAGCAGCAAAATTAAAGTTATGAAGTAGCAATGAAATAATGTTATAGTTGGGGGTCACCACAACATGAGGAACTGTATTAAAGGGTCACAGCATTACGAAGGGTGAGAATCACTGGCCTAGACCAAGACAGTAATTACCTTGAGAGTTCATTAGAAGGTCCAGCAGATGTGGGGCTTTAAGTGGGGGGCTATTTTGAGGCAGTAATAACCAAATACCTGCAACTAGTTGAGTTAGAAATTTGAAAATTACCTGGGGAGGGGGTAAACCTTAAAGGTAGGCAAAAGAGGTGCCGATCTGTTTTCTGAATTGGTTTCAGATGATAAACTGGGTTAGTACAAAAATCTCATTGTCCTTAAGTTATCTGAGCCAATTTCTATTCTTTCAGCCAATGTCTAATCATACTATGAAGTATATGATATTTGAGAGGGGTTGTTTTGTTTTGTTTTTAGGAGTGAGTCTTACACTGTAGATCACTATACAGCTGTGATGGTCAGTGTTAACTGTCAACCTGAGGGATGGGCCTGTCAACCTGTCCATGAGGATTGTCTTGATTGCTCTGGGAAGACCCATCTTAACTGTGGGCAAGACTATTCCTGGGTAGGGAGGGGATCCTAGATGGTAGAAAATAAAGCCAGCTGAACACTAGCATGCATTCATCTGTTTCCTCATGCAGTGTGACGAGCTGATGCATGTGCCTGATGCCTTTCTTCACCATAGGGACTGTACCTCTCTGGAACTGTAAGCTAAAACAAATCCTGTCTTCCTTAAGTTGCTTTTTTGTCGGGGTATTTGTCACAATAACAGGAACGAAACTAAGACAGTAGTGGTCCAGGCTGGCCTCAAATTGGCAGCAATCCTCCTGCTCAAGCATACTGCTGGGATTACAGGCATGTGCCACCACACCTTGCTAAATATGTTAGAGGCTATCAGTATCTCTTTCATGTAAATATCTGGGGAAGCAGTTCCTGAGTTTTCCATCTAACAGTCCAAAAAAAGAGCTTTCACCATTTTGTCTGCATCCTAGTCACAGAAAAAAGAAGTGGTATGCAGGGAGAGCTAAACTCCTTTCCAGTTAGGGGGAAGCAGAGAAGATGCCCCCCACATTTCTATTCATATCCTACTAGCCAAGACTTACTCCTGTACCTGCACCTGCCTGCAGAGTAGACCAGGAAATGTAATTTTTTACCTGGATGACAAATGTCTGCTTGCCAATTACTATACTAAAAGCAAACAGATTCTGGAAGAAACTTTAAATACACCAAATAGTCTAAAACCACGTCTAAGATGTAACTCTAAAATATTTCAGTCAGTATCAACAAACATTCTTTAACAAAACTAGAAAGGATTCTCTGTGTAGGGTGGGGGTAAGGGATTAAATGAAAAGGAAATAAATTTACCCATTATGGACTGCAGGAAGGGAATCAATGCCAATTATTTCAGAACTTTCTATTTTATCATACTCTTACCCCACTCCTCTATAAGCCATCCATTTAAAACATTAGTAGGAATGGATATTATATTCACGCTGGAGAAGACAGAAGGCCAACCCAGAACATGAGCCATCTTGTGAGCGTCCAAGAACAGGCAACTACTTAATTTTGCTGGCTGAATCTATAAACACAGCTGAAAAAAATTATGAGCTTCTGTAATTCAAAGAGCCTCAATGTCCTCAAATTAAAATCTTTTGCAAAAGGCCATCTCCTTTTATTCATAACTTATAATGTTTAGCATTCCAGAAGGATTGCTTTGTTATTTTTAACCCCAAATCCACCAAAGACTATTCAAAGTTAATCATATTTAATTTTCTATCTGATTTCTCTCCAAAATTAGAATGTTATTACCTATGTGGACATTGTAAAGCTTCAACGACAATGAGGGGAAAAATCAGTACATAAAATGGAGTTAAATTACATAGTGAAGTGCATTAGGAAAAACTGATATTGATTCAAAAAAGAAAAGAAAAGACATCCAAAATACAGCATTTTCAGTTCTCCAGTGATGATGACAGCTTATGGAAATTTTCCCAATAAATACCATAAGAACATAAGAAAATAAGTTTGTTTTTTGTTTTTTGTTTTTGCTTGTTGCTGGGGATATAACTCAGGGCCTAGTCCATGCTTGTCAAGTGTTCCAGCTGCCACTGAGGTATACACCCTGGAGTCAGAAATGGAAACCATTTCCATCCATTGATGAGAGGAAACTAAAAGATATGCTCAAAATAAGAAGCTCAATATACTGGATCATTTTATGGAGAGGCTTGTCAAACTGGCAATTATTTCCTCAAATTGCCTTCCCTATATGATGTACATGGAGATACAGATAACCAGTCTTGGAAAGCCTTCATCATTAACCAGAAAAATCAAATGTAGAGGTACATGGCATCTTCCATATCCTCCTGATTTCCCTCTTGTCCCCTCTGTACCCAGCCCTTCCTCTGAGCCAACCAACAGGAGCCAAGGTCCTAACAACATATGCTTGGCTGTGGGCTGTGGACTCAGAGAGGCAATACCTCCCACAGACATCTCTGTAAAAAGACACATTGCAATAGCACTTTCGTGGCTGTACGTATTTAGTTTCTAAAAATTTTCTGAGTAAACCGTCATTTATCAACCTTCACCCATGCTATTAGAGGATCTATTAGTGACTACTGTTTGTTTCTCACATATTCCCAATCTAACCCTATCTATAATAGTAATAACAATAATAAAGGCAGATTACAGTAATAAATAGCCTTCTCCCACAATGCTCACAGTGGTTCCATTATCTGATTAAATCCCCATATTTTCAATATTAAGCAATTAATCTGTAATCCAGCCATACTGACAGAATGAATTTACACACTGAAAGCCCCCTTCTGTTACAGCTAATCTGACTTTTTCCAGAAATAACTAGTTTCCCTTCATCCATCTACTTCTTTTCTAACATTTATTTCCTTGTGTGAGTGAGTGAGTGTGTAAGGGGTACACATGTGGAAGTCAGAGAACACTGGCAGGGGTCATTTCACTCCTTCCATTATGTGGGTTCTAGGGCTTAAACTCAGGTCACCAGGCTTGGTGGCAAGCACCTTTACCCACTGAGCCATCCGGCCAGCCCTGCTCCTTTATTTTTATCTTTAATTACTTCCCCACATTAAAAATACCTATCATAGCAAACCCTTCCCCACAGACTGAGGTCAACCTGGTAGACTCAGTCCAGGTAGGTCTAGTCCCCTCCTCCCAGGCCGAGCCAAACAATCCTGCATAGGCCCCAGGTTTCAAACAGCCAACTCATGCAATGAGCACAAGATCTGGTCCCACTGCCTGGATGCCTCCCAAACAGATCAAGCCAATCAACTGTCTCACCCATTCGGAGGGCCTGATCCAGTGGGGACCCCTCAGCCATTGGTTCATAGTTCATGTGTTTCCATTTGGGGGTGGGTTGGGGGGAAGGTGAGGGGGACGGGAGGGGAGAGAACAAGGGAATCCGTGGCTGATATGTAGAACTGAATTGTATTGCAAAATAAATTAAAATAATAAAAAAAATACCTATCATATAATCTAACCATATTTATTCTAAGTGGTTTTAACAAGAATAATGTGTTAACCTTTCAGTTTTTAGGTGCTATTTGAACCAATTTTTTCTTTTCAAGACTTGATAAAAGAAATGGATTAAAAATTGATAGTTTTAAATAAGTGTTCTTTAAAGTGAGCTTAAGAATTCTAACTATAGCCAGGCGGGTGGTGGTGCACGCCTTTAATCCCAGCACTGGGAGGCAGAGCCAGGCGGATTTCTGAGAGTTCCAGGCCGGCCTGGGCTACAGAGTGAGTTCCAGGAAAGGCACAAAACAACACAGAGAAACCCTGTCTTGAAAAAAAAAAGAATTCTAACTATAAAACTATAAAAATGCAGTTGAGCTTGGTGGCACATGCCTATAATCCCAAAAGTACTCAGAAAGCTGAGACAGAAAGATCATGAGTCCAAGGCCAGCAAAACATGAATCCATGAGAAATACTTTCTCCAAAAGATATGAGTCTGTATTAACCAACTAAATACTGAACCAGACACTGAAATATCTGGATCACTAATTCATCCTCTCTCTCTCTCTCTCTCTCTCTCTCTCTCTCTCTCTCTCTCTCTCTCTCTCTCTCTCTCTCTCTCTCTCTCCCTCCCCTCCCTCCCTCCCTCCCTCCCTCCCTCCCTCCCTCCCTCTCTCTCTCTCTCTCTCTCTCTCTCTCTCTCTCTCTGTTTGTGTGTGTGGTTTGCATGTGTATATGTGTGTCATATGCATAGCCAAATGTATGTGTGTGGATGCAAAGATATGTGAAGGTGCACATGTGAGTACCTGTCTCTAGAGGCCTAAAGCTGACCTGAAGTGTCTTGTTGGATAATTATTTATTAAGGCAGGGTTTCTCAACTGAACTCAGAGTTGGCCAATAAGAGTCAGTTTAGCTAGCCAGTTTGCTCCAGGGACCCTGTCTCTGACTCCTGAGTTCTGGAATTGTAGGTGGCTGCCACACCTGCCTTACTTTTTAGATAGGTTCTTGGGATTCGAACTCCAATCCTCATGTTTCTGCGGCAAGTGCTTTATGCACTGAGCCACCTCCACAGCCTTAACTTTTAAGTCAACTTTTCTAAAGCTCCCTCAAGGTCTATTTGGATTCTTTTAGATTTACTTATTTTATTTTATGAATGTTTTGCCTGTGTGTATATATCCCCACATGTATGCTAGTGCCCAAGGTCAGAAGAAACCACTGGATCCCCAGTAACCAAAGTTAGGGATGGCTGTGAGCCACCATTTGGGGACTGGGAACTGAACCCTGGTCCTCAACAAGAACAGCAATGCTCTCTCCAGTCCCCTCTATTTGGATCTTAACAATCATAACTGCCTAATACATTTTCATAAACATATTAAATTAAAATTACCAACTATTTCTTCCACAACTATAACACTAGGCATCCTATAGTTAGCCTACCACATTCAAGAACATAAAATTCAAAATTAAAAAGACATTCTGCCATGACTAAGAACAATTAGTAAATACCAGATTTAGGTACTGATCTCTGACATACTACTTGTAATTGAGAAAATTTATTGTATATTATAAACCCTGCCTATAAAATATGTATTCAGGGTAGAGGAGAGGGTGATTGGGAGATATTCATGCTAACAAACAAGCAGAAGAATTTTTAGTTCTTTATTTAAAGGAAATCATCCTAAGATCTATTTGAAATTGCTCTATATAGAGAAGCTGAGAAGAAACAATTTTGGAAGATGGTGTTATTCTATAGAAACATGTATAAACTGTATAAGCAGCTGTGCTTTCTGAAGTCCCATTTCCAGATCCCTTCCTCTAAGACAGCAGAAAATGTATGTTTGGGGCAGAGAGGATTCCTTTAGCTCACTGCATACATTCACAACTCAAGAAAGGCACACACAACTAATAAAATGATCCAGTAAGCCGGGCGGTGGTGGCGCACGCCTTTAATCCCAGCACTCGGGAGGCAGAGGCAGGCGGATCTCTGTGAGTTCGAGGCCAGCCTGGACTACCAAGTGAGTTCCAGGAAAGGCGCAAAGCTACACAGCGAAACCCTGCCTCGAAAAAAACCAAAAAAAAAAAAAAAGAAAAAAAAATGATCCAGTAAGATACTCCTGGGAAAACAAAAAGGAGTTTACTCCACGTGGCTTCCTTTAGAATCCCTCAGTTTAGTATTGCATAGATTCACTTTATATTTCCTGTGAAGGAAATTTCTAGTTAAAACATCAGCACAGTCTGAAGAACATTCAGAACATTCTTAATTAATTTAAGGTCATACTTTTTTTTTACTTAGACAGGTCTCACATCCCATTCATCTGCTGATTATAATTACAGCCATCACTATTTTCTTCAAACTTGAAATCTGCAAATTGAATTCAAATACATCATGCTCTAAAATTAGAATAACATTTTACTCTAAACTTGTTATTAAAATATTTTAATTTAGAGGAATAAAATTACTTAACTAGCTAGTTTGGTCAAAGATAAACTTTTTTTTGAAAACTGAGCTCATCTGAGTAACATTTAAGAGTTTCTAGAAGTCTTCTGAAGTCTTAATGATGAGTCACACATACCACTGACATTCATCAAACACATATCACGTGGAAAGGGCTGCAAAAGAAAAAAGGAAAGGGGAAGAAATATTATTGTCCTTCCGCAAAACTACAGTTAGTTTTTGCTTGCCCACTCTTATAACCCCCCAAATAGTCAATGGAGGCCTTACTCATCAAATGCGTCATATAACCAAAAAATAAAACTATCATATAAGCACTTTTTAGTGCGATACATAGCTCATTAGTCTCATGAGCTGTAATTTGCTACCCCATCTATATACTTGCATTATATTTTTGTTGAAAGGCCACAATCATGATGGCCAGGAACTCTTCCCATGGAGATGACCCTACAGCAATAATCTGCCTTCAGTTCCCATCTGCTTCTTGATTTTTCTCTACTGTGGCATTTTTAGATAGTGTCTCACTCTGTCATCCCTGGCTGGCCTGTAACTCACTATTTAGCCCAGGCTTGTGTGGAACTCGTAGCAGTCCTCCTGCATCCTTCCAAGTACAGGTTGACAGTTATGAGGCACCATAGCATGCTCCATTGACTTGACTATGGCAGGCCACAATGGCCACAGACTTCTTTTGCTCACCAGTATGACATTGCCAGAGGACAACCTATAGTAACGCTTGATCCCTCAGATGTAAACTAAACAAATTACTAGCCAACTTGGAATTTTCCTCTGCAAACACTACCTGACATTGCCCACACTGACACACATATGCTACTTCTCTCCCTACGCAGTTTCTAGAGTTCCTGCAGTTCCTATCTCTATTGGCACCATGAAGCATTGCAAGATCAAAGCAATGTCTCCTGCAAATATGGAAACCTCTCTGGGATACCTCCTGTGGGAGACTATTAAGAATAATGACTAAGAAAGAATTCACTAGAGATGCCCTCTGGCTTTACTAGTGACTCCATTATTTGGAAGAAGTTTTGTAACTACTAGCAACCCTTTTATCTATAATTCCTTTACCTTCATAGTGCTCTCAAAATGAAATTTTAAACATTAAAAATATTTTACGTGATTTGTTTAAATGGCCTTTAGGAATATTTGTGGCATTATTGTTAACATTTGTGGCATCATGAGCTTTAACTGAGTCTCATGGCTGTTGAGGTCCCTAAAGAATTGGGTTTCTAGTCAACGATAATTCAGAAATGAAAATAGAACACAGTTTTAATTTTTCATTCAGAAAGAATTTCAGTTTCTAATAATGCTAACTAGGTAATTTAGACACGCAAAAAGCTGGGCAAAACGTGAGGGCAGGGAATGAAGAAAAAAGCTACAGAGCTGAGCATGGTAACATGGGCCTAGAATCCCAGCACTCAGGAGGGTGAATTCAGCACAAGAATCCCATGTGAAATGCCAGTTAGGGCCACAAAGGAAGTCTCAGGCCAGTGTGCACGGTTATGTAGACATAGCCAAGAGCTTCACTCAAAAAAACAAAACAAAACCAATACCTGTGATCTCAAGAGATGACAGTGTCCTCTGGTTGTGCAGCTCACCATGGGACTATAGAGCAAGGTCAAGGGTGGCTTAGCCCAGGCTGGCACTGGCTTCACTGGGAGTCTACTCCATTGCCTGATGCTTAGATCTGTTAAAATAGCTGAAGAGTCCCAAGAAAGTGACAGCCACAACATGATGCCTTTTGGGGTTGGTACCGGCATAATATTACTGACATTTTTCTTACCTTAATTTATTTAATTTCTGCATTTTGCAAAGGAAAAGGATATGAAGTGGGTACATTTTTATTAGAAGAAAAAAATTTCCCTTCCTCTATAATAATACCTTGAAGGAAAATAAAAGATACAAACTGTGGAGAAAAACAAACTATCATTACTCACAAATTACACAGATAAAAAATAAAAACTAGCTTACAAATTAGGGGGAAAATGAATGTTATCAACATAAGGGACACATAAATTAGTATTAATTTCTATTTGCCAGTGATAACATTATAAAATAGAATTTTAAGTGGACAAGGTGATACACATTTGTAATCCAAGGACTCAAGAGGTGAAGGCAGGCTAATTAGAAGTTCAATGTCATTCTTAGCCACACAGAAAGTTCAAGGCCAGCCTGGGCTACCTGTGAAAAAGATTAAAATTCATCATATACAAGCATAAAACTGTAAAAAAAAATCAACTGATTTTTTAAGACTAAAATGCATCATGCATGGTGGGCACATGCCTGTAATCCAAGCTGAAGCATAAGGACAGCTGCATAGTACCAGGCCAGCCAGGAATACATAGCAAGGCTCTGTCTTAAAATGAAATGTGGGGGGCAGAGAGATAGTTCATTGGGTAAAGACACTTGCCTCCAGGCCAGAAAATCTGAGTTTGATCCCTAGGACCTATATGGTAGAAGGAGAGGATTCCTACAAGTTGTCCTCTGACCACAGGCATACCGTCATACATACACACAAAATAAACAAGGGGCTAGAGAGATGACTAAGTGATTAAGAACACTGACTGCTCTTCCAGAGGACCCAGGTTCAATTCCCAAAACCCACATGGCAGCTCACCACTTTCTGTAACTCTGGTTCCAGAGGATCTGACTCCTGGCATCCGTGGACAAGAAGCACATAAGTGGAATACACAGGACATACATCCAGGTAAAACACTCACACATTTTTTAAATTTAAAATAAATAAAATTTTAAAATTAAGTAAATAAAGTTAAATAATAAAATGAATACAATACTTTTTTATTTTTATTTTGCAATACAATTCAGTTCTACATATCAACAACAGAGAGGGAGAACAAGGAATAGGAGACCATGGTAAATGAAGACCACATGAGAATAGGAAGAAGCAAAGTGCTAGAGAGGCCCACAGAACTACTTTCAAAAATTAAAGGAGACTTAAAAAAAATGAAAGATTTTCTATGCTAAAGTTTATCATTGTTAAGAATGTCAATTAGCCAGGCAGTGATGGCACATGCCTTTAGTCCCAATACTTGGGAGGCAGAGCCAGGGGAATTTCTGTGAGTTCAAGGCCAGCCTGGTCTATAGAGCAAGATCTAGGACAGGCACTAAAACTACACAGAGAAACCCTATCTCGAAAAACAAAAACAAAACAAAACAACAACAAAAAGAAGGTCAACTTGAATATAGTTGACCTACACACCCAATACAATCCCAATCAATACTAGCAATTTGTTAGGGAGATTTACAGCTAATTTGAAAATGTATACAGGAAGCAAGTTGTCATAGCAAACAGGCACCCTTGTAGAAGAGCAAAAGGACTTTTTCTCTAGGTTATCAAGATGTATTATAAAGCTCAGTCATGGAGGCAGTACACTGAGACAAGCAGATGAAAGAACAGAATGGAAAGGCCAGAAATAGAACATGCATGAAGTGGATGCTGGCACTGCAGAGTAGATCTTTCCAATAAACCATGTCCATAAGGGAAAACAAAATGAAACCACCTTCAAGTCATACAAAGCATAAATATTCATTTTCTAAATCTAAAAGAAAAAAAACTGGTTTTGTTTGTTTGTTTTTTTGGTTTTTCAAGACAGGGTTTTTCTGTGTAGCCCTGGCTGTCCTGGAACTAGCTCTGTAGACCAGGCTGGCCTTGAACTCAGAGCTACACCTGCCTCTGCCTCCAAGTGCTGGAATTAAAGCTGTGAGCCATCATGCCTGGCTGAAATCATTTTTTAAAAATTGTACTTCCAGAGATTTATCCTCAGGAGACTATCTGACAAATAGCCAAAGATTGATAGTATAGTGCTATTCATAAAAATCAACAACAAAAACCAACCTAGTATCAGTTAATGTATGTTAGATAAATGTCATATAAATAAATGCATCATCATGACTTAGTCAGACAAGGTGGCTTATACCTGTAATCTCAGTACTTGACAGGCAGAGGCAGGAGGATCCGTGAGTTTAATACCAGGGCCAGCCTGGGCTACATAGTGAGATCTTGTCTCAAAAAAACAAACACATAAGTGTTAATCTATATTTACTTATATAGAAGAATGGCCACAAACTAGTACAGGCTTGCAATCAATCCCAGCACCTGGAAGGCTGAGACAGGAAGATTGTTTCAGGAAGGTGAAGTAGGATAGGCAGAGGAATGGCCATATATCTTAAGGAGGGTGCTTGTTACAGAAGATGGTACATTTTATCAAAGAAAAAAAATCTTACAAAATTAAGAAATGTGCAAACTATTCCACATTTTGCTTGTTTGTTTTTTTTTTAAATCCCCACTAGCAACTGCCTATTTAAATGTAGAATTTTAAAACTTGGTCAACAGTATTATGCCCAGTATATGTTGTGTTTTTGTTTGTTTTGTTTTTCCATCTTTCTTTTAAGAAAGGATTTCTCAGCCAGGCACAGTGGCACACACTGTTAATCCCAGCACTAGGGAGGTTGAGGCAGGTGATCTCTGAGTTCGAGGCCAGCCTGGTCTACAGAGTGAGTTCTGGAACAGCCAGGGCTGTTACACAGAGAAACTTTGTCTTGAAAAACAAAAACATAAAAAAAGAGAGAGAGAGAGAGAGAGAGAGAGAGAGAGAGAGAGAGAGAGAGAGAGAGAGAGAGAGAGAGAGAAGGGAGAAAGAAAAAGAAAGAAAGAAAGAAAGAAAGAAAGAAAGAAAGAAAGAAAGAAAGAAAGAAAGAAAGAAAGAAAGAAAGAAAGAAAGAAAGGATTCTCTATGAAACCCTGACTGGTCTGGCACTCACTATACAGACCAGGCTGGCCTCGAACCTGTGGACACTCCTCCCGCCTCTGTGTCTCTAGTGCTGGGATTCTAAGTGTTTGTACCACACCTGATTACACTCGTTCTATAAGACAGAAGACTAACCCTGAAATTCTAATAAAAGCCACACGGTTTATCTTTTCTTTCTTTATAGTTGGGAGTTGTTCTCCCCAGCCCAGCAGCTAGCACACCGTACATCTCAGAATGTGTTGCTCCAGATTTCGTGTAAAATGGATGCAGACAGGACGTTTTGTAATCACGCCAAATGAAATTGCAATCTTTACCAATTAGCTGCTTATATAAACATTCTGTCTCTCAAATATAAAATCCACCAATTTCTAAATACACACTGACCTGGGTATACTCTCACGTGTGGAACACTGACATGTGTTTAAGATCACTTGTCTAAGAAATTTTGGTTGCAGAACTGTATAATTCCATGTACACCAAACTGAATTTAAATAAACAAATGTGAACTCATAAATATTTAAACAGAAGCATGTTTTACTTATCTCAGTAAAGTAGGATTTAAGGCAACTCTGCTTTCCTTTTCACCTTCTCTCAAGTCCCTACATTTCCTACATAGAGGTTGTATCATGGAGGTAGGTAGGTATCTTTACTTGTAGAAAACATTCTTTCCCTCCATAGCCCACTTTCTAGACCATGTGACATCTTAGCCTCTGCCTGTGTGGCTTCTGCAAGTCCCCCAGTCCTGTCTCAACACCCAGGTTCAAGGCCTGAGCTTTGAAGGTTCAAAGTTGCCTGTTTCTGACACTGAGCCAGCAGCCTCCAGACTGGCCCATCGGGGCTATGCTGCTCCTTTGCAGTGGTCTCCTTTCAAGTCCCAAGGATCCTGTGCCCCTAACTTACCTTCACTACTTCCAGTATTCCTCGGGGGACTGGTTGGTTGGTTTGGTTTGGTTTGGGAGATAGTCTCATTTTGTAGCTCAGTCAGGCCTCACCTCATGATCCCCCTGCCTCAGCTCCCTCATTGCTGGATTATAGGCATGTGCCACTACCATGCCCAGTCTAATAACCCTCAGTTATGACTCTACAAGTCTCAGTTACTGTTTCTAAAATGTCTCCCAAGCTGTCCTTTCCTTTGCTAACATCTATATGCTCATACCCTGACACTCCAGATCCCATTAAAGCTTTTCCCTTTTTTGTTCATCCCTCTTCATCAATCCCCACTCTCCTAAAAAGGGCAGTTTACTATTCTCTGTCCAGGTAAGTACAGACCAGTGGGTATGGTTCTTAAATTTCAGTCTATCACAATTAGTTAAAGGAGTTGTTAAAACCCAGATTTTGTAGATCAGGAGGTTTGCAATGGGTACCAAGAATCTGCACTTCTAACAAGTTTGCAGGAGGCTGCTGATACTCCTGAGCTGGGACCACGCACTGGAGCATGAATCTTAGAGAGTCTTATTAATAAAATCAAACCCGGGGCCAGTTATTGGGGTGAAATGCTGGATGGTCAAAGAGACAGAACAAGCCACAGCTAACCTCACCTGGCCAACTTCTCAGCTGATCTTGTTTCCTCAGACTGGAAGCCTCTGTGTCCTCATATCCGAATGGCTCTCAGCTGAACTGTGCTGCTAGAAGCCTGAAAGCTTAACCAGCCAAATGCTTCTAGTTTCTGGTCCTCATGCCTTATATACCTTTCTGCTTTCTACCACCACTCCCTGAGATTAAAGGCTCGCTTTCTGGGATTAAAGGTGTGTGTCACCATGCCTGGCCGTTTCCAATGCGGCCTTGAACTCACAGAGATCCAGAGGGATTTCTACCTCTGGGGTGCTAGGATTAAAGGTGTGAGTGCCACCATTTTCTAGCCTTTGTATCTAGTGGCTGTTCTGTCTCTGACCCCAGATAAGTTTGTTAGGGTGCACAATATTTTGGGGAACACAATACCACCACAACACACTCTAGAAGGATTTGATATAGATCATCCTTTCCATTTCACGAGTCCATCAAACAGTTCCCTTCACCTAGCATGTAATACAACCTTACCTAAAATCCTCTCCAAACTGACCTCATATACTGTCCCTCTCACATGAAGCCTTACAGGATACCATCTCCTCTCTGCAACTCAAATCAGATATGATACAGAAGACACAGGGCACCTTACTTGTAATTCTAGTGACAATGATTGCTGCTCTTCTAAGCATTATGTGTCCCCTATCCCGACTAGATGAGCTTATGAGGTTAGGAGACTTGTTCTTATCGATCATTAGATGTGGAAATGCATAAGACAGAACCTTGTAAATACCAAACCTAGTATATGTAAGGCTCGCCCTGAGTTTGGTCCCAGCACCACAAAATTAATTAATAAAAAAAATTCAGAATACCTTTATTCTTCACTTTCTTATATACTTCACATCTAAGTCCCCAAACACTTACCACTGATATCAATGAAAAGCAAAATACACTATTATCACTCCCATAGCAGAGAGCAATAGGAACCCACCGTTCAATGCAACTGAATTACCAAGAGAGAAAGGAGTTTCACCAGAGCACATGGTTTGGAGATTAATCAAGATTGCCCATGGAAGAAAAGAATGCCCTTGGTGTTTGTAATGTTTAAAGGCAATTTAAACAACAGAACAGGTCTGCATTTATTTTTAGGTTTATTTGTGATTCCACAGGTCTGGGACATGTGGGGAAATAAATAGATATAAAAATCCATACATGACTAAACCTTAATCTCTTGGAATCAAAAAGAAAGCAATATAAATTAGTCTGGCTACCTTGAAAACTGTTTGGCATTAAATCCTTGTGCTATAGCTTAGCAACTTCCCTCTTGGGTATGTAACATAGATAAGAAAGCATCTGCCCACCTTTTGCTAGCAAAATGAGAGAAGCTACCTAGATAATCACTAGCAGAAGAATGGACAGACTGGGTTTTTTTTGTTTTTTGTTTGTTTGTTTGTTTGTTTGTTTTTTGTTTGGTTTTTTTTTTTTTTTTGGTTTTTCGAGACAGGGTTTCTCTGTGTAGCTTTGCGCCTTTCCTGGGACTCACTTGGTAGCCCAGGCTGGCCTCGAACTCACAGAGATCCGCCTGGCTGTTTTATGCAATAGAAACAAGAAAAAGATTTAGGAACATTGCCTCAAATTTTTGCAAACAAACCACACTCACCAAATGAGAAACAAACCCATGGGAATTAATGGTTCGTGTAATTATTTCCATCTATCAATCCCAGCTCTATCTTCTCTGAGAAAATGCATGTAGTTTTATAAATACCTAATTTGAAATTTTTCACTGTGGTATACATCCCATCAAGCCATAACCTTCTAACATAATAGGCTTCCTTGAATCCCACTCCATAAATGGTAAAGGCCAATGCGAAAATCCTTAAACTTTTAATGCAATGAAATTTGTTGCAAAAACAAAGAAATTAAACCCTGTTAAAAAGGATACTGGGACAGTCACAGTGGCACACACCTGCAATCTCAACACTCAGGAAGCCGGGGCAAAAGGATTGGAAATTCCATGCTACACAGAGACCTGTCTCCAAAATAAATTGGAAAGAAGCACAAGTAACATTATACAGACAGAGCAAGGGGTGTGTGTGTGTGTGTGTGTGTGTGTGTGTGTGTGTGTGTGTGTGTGTGTGTGTGCGCGCGCGCGCGCGCAGTTAAAGAAAAAAAGTCCATCAATTTGAACAAAGGAGGGTACATGTGAGGGGATGGAGGAAGAGAAGGGAAGGGAAGGATGCCTTGATATATTATAATTTCAAAAAGCAAGAAAAAAACCTACTATAAAAAAAGAAATAAAGGAAAAGAAGACACCAATTTGGCAAAGGTATGAAATGCGGAGCTTTCCACCCTTCCAGCTGAACTCACTGCTGCTCCATCTTTTTTCCCTTCCCTGGTACCTACCGTTTCACATTGTTCTGTGCAATGGTAAAGCCAAAGATGCTTTCAAGCTTAAAGGAAGAAACACATGTAGTAACAACACCAGGGAGCAAGGAACTAATGCATTTTCCAACCCTCCAGGTACAAGTATAGAGCCACATTCTAGACCAGCACTAGCCAAAGCAATGGTTCTCAACCTGGGGTCACCACCCATTTGGGTCACATATCAGATATTTACATTACAATTTATATCAGTAGCAAAAATTACCGTTATGAGGTAGCAGTGAAATAATGTTATGGCTGGGGGTCACCACAACACGAGGAATTGTATTAAAGGGTCGCAGCATTAGGAAGGTTGAGGACCACTGCTCTGAAAGGATATTCTTTAATAATGGCAAAGCTTTACTATCTAAATTGACCAATAAATGTGGTAACCACTAGTCAAATGTTGCTATTGGCAACATGAATTGTGCCTAGTGAAGCTGAGCAAATAAATCTTTTAATTTTAAGTAATTTAAACTTAAATTTAAAGTCTAATTAAGTTATATTTAAATAGCCATATGTGGTGGCTACAGCTACCACATTTGCCAGCACACTATTATACATACTTTTACCATAATGCTTGTCATGGATATATAGTACAGCTCCCCAGTTATAAGCTTCCACTAGTTATAAGCACCATCAATTTAACAGCTCTTGAAGGGAGAACTGAAAACTATATTAGATATACATGCCAGGATTTGGACTCTTCTGGATTTCAGCAATGCTAAAACACATGGAAGAAAATACTCCTTCAGACAAAAGAAACCCATAACTGTTTTCTAAGCTTCTTTTTAAAGCTAAGCATCCTGTGGGAAACAACTGACTATAGCTTGTCCATGACAGAGCATAGAGAAATCAGTCAATAAAATGCTAAAGTTAAGTCATTCTCAGTGGATCTCACTCTCTTTCCCATCTCCCCACACCCCTGCCTGTTATTCTAAGAACAAGAGCTTGGATCTAACTAGTTGTATTTCTAGTACCTATTGAACGGTTAGACTATGCACTAAATCCTTGGGTTTGATTGAGGGTGGGAAGAATGGTAAGGCTAAAATACATCGTGAAGACAAAGCAAAACTCGCCAACCAAATGTGGACTTGAAGAGAAAACTCTAGTACCATGAACATGAACAGAAAAAGGAAAGTCTGGAAGATAAGCCAAGTTTGGATATAAAGCTAAATATCAGAAAAACAGTATGTAGCCCCTACTCTTAAAATGATACACTGGCTATTTTAAGGCCTACAAGGATGTAACCTGCCTTCCAGAAATTGAAGTCCAGCAAAGATATGTTATGTGTTTAACCAGAATGCTGTTAAGTGGTCTATGGATGAAGAGTTGTGATGTGCAAAAATGACAAAAGCATATTCCAGAAGCATAAGGTTAGGGTTAGACAAGTGGTTCTCAACCTTCCTAGTGCTGTGACCCTTTACTACAGTTCTTCATATCGTGATGACCCCCAACCATAAAGTTATTTTTGTTGTTACTTCATAACTAATTTTGCTACTACTGAGCAGTGTCTCAGTTCCTAAGACCATCAGAAATACATTTTCTGATGGTCATGACCCACAAATTGAGATCACTGGGTTAGAACAATAAAGTACTCCACCAACAGCAGAAGGAATAATATCATTTTTAAAAAATCAAGACAGGGGAAGGAAGCTAGGAATGGAAGGAGCAACACTAGGAGTGTGTGGATGGAAAGGAAAAACAGTCGAAAGAGACAGCAGCTATGAAATGTCACAAAGCATAAGGATCTGAGGAGCTAGCCCCCAAAGTGAACTGTCATTATTCTTCTCAGCCCAGTTCAGGTCCTATCTGGATTAAGTCCTCTTGGATTCCTCCAGGCTCTAATTAACCTCTCCTCTTCATACAGTCCCACTGAACTAGTAATAAATGTGCTCACAGACAAGAACCAACTCAGGACTTTATAGACAGCAGACTATCTTAGACATATTGAATAGAACATATTCAATTAAGTATAATTACATCAAAATATGCCCTGGCCTGAATGTATTCATAATAACAAGTTGTTTTTCTATGGCCCATCAATGAAAGCTCTATCTCAGCAAGCTTAGATTGACATATATCAAAAAAAAGTATCTTTCGCTCAGTTTTTGGAGGGCTAGAACAACCACATATGAAACATTAGGTACAAAAACTACATGTAGGAAGAACTCATAGAAAGAGCAAAAGATTTAGTGAACTCTCCCTGAAAAGTGCTAAAAATAAAGAAATATGCAAGATGTTTCCCATGCCCAAATGAGGAAGAACGCATGGATGGTTGAAGAGGAAGAAAAGGATTCACAGTGAAATTTCAAGTGAACACAGTGATTCTCTCCAGGCGTTCTGAACACTAGTTACCTTCTGGCAAGATTCTTTTAATCAGGTTATTCATGGTTAATGGGCCTTTTGAAACGAATAAAGTGCATTACAAACACCAATTTACACTGTGCACTCAAGCCATACTGGTCTTCAGCAGGTCTAACAGACCTGATCTAACTACTACCAATCCCCTACCAACCTCTACAAAATGGGCTGAGAGCAACAGAACCTATGTTTTCACTAAAAGTTAACTCACCTTCACAGTTTTTAACCCTCCTTTGTTTTTTGATCCAGAGTCTCACTCTGTAGCCCAGGTGTCCCTGGAACTCACTTTGTAGCCCAAGCTAGCCTGTAACTTACAGTGATCTTCCTTCCTCAGCCTCTCCAGTGCTGGGATTACAAACTTGAGCCATGACTCCAAGCTTTACTTCACACTACTGCTCCCTTGAGCTATATGTTTAACATCCAAGTCAGTTGCATTTCTTCCCTAAAACTGTCAAGTCTTCTTATAACAATCATTGCATGTTTTCAATTAAGTAGTATGAAAACCAACTGAAAGAGAGCTGCCTTTTCGGTAAAAATTACGTTGGATGCTTTGGCAAGATTCAACAAAGGTGATGAATCACTTTTAAAATGTGGCTGTCAAATTAGATATGGGTTAGATAATATTAAAAAACAGAGAACTGTGAAAACATCAACCTGTACTAAATGGTTTCTTCAATTGTCTAAATTATTATTTCATATTCACAAATTAAAACTAGATCTACTGTTGCAACAGGATAGATTGTGGACATAGTTCATACAATACGATGACATGGAGATTTGGTCAGCTGAAAATAGGCTTGGATCTGCATCAACACATTGGTAAAGAAACATGCTTTAGAAGGCTGGAGAGATGGCCCAGCAGTTAAGAACACATATCACTCCTAAAAAGAAGACCTGAGTTCAGTTCCCAGCACCCAAGTTAAGCAGTTCATAACTACCTATAATTCCAGTTCCAGAGGATGTAACAACACCTTCTTCTGGCCTCCAAAGGCACCTGCAATTGCACACACACACCAAAAGCAAACAAACAAAACAAAAACACATTCCCTCTCCTCCCCTTTCATGCACACATAGTCACATAAGTAAAAGTTAAAAAAACAACATTATTTATAGCAATATAGTTATATATGCATTCTTAGTTATATAGAACATAAGCAACTTTAAAGATTAATTTAGTCAGGTATGGAAGTGCACATCTGGAACCTCAGCACTCAAGACTTGACTTTGCGGGTTACAAGGCAAGACTCTCTCATTCTTTCTTTGAAAAAAAAATCTAACTATTAACTACAATCCATCAAATGAACAGGATTCTCACAAGACACGTTTGCTGTGGGATATTGTTCTGTATGCTGTGAATATTTGTTGCTCTGATTGGTTGATAAATAAAATGCTGATTGGCCAGTAGCCAGGCAAGAAGTATAGGCGGAGCAAGCAGAGGAGGAGAATTCTGAGAAGAGGAAGGGCTGAGTCAGGAGTCACCAGGAAGACACAGAGGAAGCTAGATGTCAAGGCAGAACTGAGAACAGGTACCAAGTCATGTGCTAAACATAGATAAGAATTATGGGTTAGTTTAAGTGTAAGAGCTAGTTGGTAATAAGCCTGAGCTAATGGCCAAGCAGTTATAATTAATATAAGCTTCTGAGTGATTATTTTATAAGCAGGCCACGGGACTGTTGGGGCCTGGTTGGGACTGGAGAAACCTTCTTACTACACACGTTCTACATCCTCAGTGCTCATTCCTTCAAGGCTACACATGAAGGTCATCCTTCTTAAACAAAGGACCTCAACTGATGCTAGACCATGACTACTTTTAAGCTCAAACCAAATTCATTGTAGAAAAAAAAGTTTATTATTTTCTTCTTTTGATACCAATTCTCAAAACAAAATGGAGCTGGAGATCATACCTCAGGGGTACGCATTCATCTATATGTACAGGTCCCTGGGTTTGATTCCCACCATGAAGGTAAAGGAGTACAACAAAAGGTTCTCAATAAGTTCCTGCAAATATACAACTTACAATGACAACAAGCATTTCGAATGGTAGATTTTCCTAAAAGATCTGAGAAGAGGCTTAGCAGTTTAAGGAAAGATAAATATTAAAGATAAAATAATGTGTAAACTTGATTTGCACATTAATGACGTATCAACAAATCACCACTGTCACAGTACATTACATATAGAAGAATCACTAGTAAAACTCAGACATCCACAGAAGTCTTCTTTAAACTATCACATGGCCCAAATGTAAGAACTGGAATACATGAAAACTTTACTCAACCGTTAGGACAATATAAGTGCTCAATAAATGTTTGCTGGTTTCAACAAACCCTTGAGCAGTGGTTCTCAACCTTCCTAATGCTGTGAACCTTTAATACAGTTCTTCATGTGCTGACCCCCAACCATAACATTATTTTCATTGCTACTTCATTATTGTAATTTTGCTATTGTTATGAATCACAATATAAATATTTTTGGAGACAAAGGTTTGCCAAAAGGGTCACAACCCAGACATTGAGAACCACTGCACAAAACCATATCAAAATCCTAAGATAATGAAAGAAAGACAGCAAGCAAAATGAGACAATTCAGACTCATAATTACCAAATGAGCTATACAAATAAAATGGCTACCAAAATTCAACAGAGAGTGTTTATTTCAGACTAGGAAGGTCATGATTTACACTAGAAACAGGGTTTGAACTAGGTCTGAAAAAAATGGGTATGGCCAAAAATAAGAGGTAACAAAATTTGATTTAAAAGATTGAGGATGAAGACTAGAGATAAATCAGTGGTTAGAGTATTTGTGCAGCAGTATGAGGAGGCCCTAGGTTCAATTCCTAGCACTGCAAGCAAAACAAAACAAAACCTAAAGATTACTATAGTGATAAGAATAGTATTACATCATTTCCATAGTGCTTTTAGGTTTACTATTTCAGATCCCTTGGAACTGGAATTATGGATGGTTGTGAGCCATCATATGAGTACTTCAAATCGCCCCCCCCCCCCCGGTTCCTCTGTAAAAGTAGCCAGTACTCTTAACCACTGAGCTCTCTCTCTAGCTCCCCATCCCCCACTAAAAAAAAAACACATTAAAAAGAGAAGAGACCCAGGTACACAAAGAATCCATAGGTCTTAAAAAACAGAACTAAGAATCTTAGATTTGAGAATGTAAACTTTGGGATAGTGATATAATTTGTACACATACACAAGCAAAAAGTAAATTCATGACAATTTGTCCACATACAACTAAAAATTAGGATACTAGCAACAATTCAAAAAAAAATGGAACATTCATTTTCATTTATTTGTTCCACAAACATTTACTGTACAAATACTCTATTCTAGTCACTATACCAGATGTAAGAAATACTACAGTAAGCCAAAACAGTCAGACCCTGAGCCATTTCTCCAGCCTCCATTTTTGTTAGGGTTTTTGTATTTTTAATGTTACTAGATTTATCTGTGTGTGGCTCACATGTGCACACCATGGCACACATCTAGTTGTCAAGGGGCAACCTTCAAGAATCAGTTGGTGGCAAACAACTTTACTGAGTCATCTCAGGACTCTCCCCTACCCCCACTCCTTTTTTTTAAAGTACAACAAATTGGTCATTTACCCTGGCTCCTATCTTGGGAAGTCCCTTACAATATGTAGCCAAGCCTGGCCTGGAATGTCTAATCCTCCCAACTCAGCTTCCCAAGTACAAGTGTGTCCAACTATGACTGACTCTAATCACTGAATTGTAATGTTCCTAGTAAGCAGATAATATATGCAGGGACAAGAGTAAAACAGGAAGAAGTGGACATACAAGGAGAACAGGAAGAGGTATATGGGAGGGTCTGAAGGGGTTAAAAGAGAAAGGGGAAATGTTGTAACTAAATTATCTCAAAAATAAATTAAAATAATAAAAGTAATGAATTGTGTTTGATTTGGGGGTAGGTGAGTAGTTGGCTGTCTATGTATCAAGATAAATCTTTAAGTCCTGATCCTCCTGCCTCCACCTCCCAAACACTGGGATTATTAATACAAGCATGTGCCACCTCAACAAGCTTTTAATATACCATTTAATAACATATTATCCACTCATTTAACAAGTATGTATTCAACACCTACTGAGTTTGGAAATATAATGGTTAGCATTCTTCTACATCCCCCTGTATTCTTGGCAGATCACTCTTCAAGGACCCCACACATAAAATGGAGCTAACAGCCTACTCTTACAGAAATGTGATGGAGTAAATGTGGCAAAGCAACCTTTTGAGTGTTCTGTGCTCAAATGAAATGACATAGCTGAAAGACTGAAACAGTTTCAGAACAGCGGGCTAAAAAGGCAGGAAGGATGAGAAAGAAACAGAAAATCTATATACTAACCTAATGTTTCTCCTTGGATAGGAAACAGCCTTAAATATCTCTGGATCCCTTCATGTAGCAAGGATTCAGTAAGCACATGTGATTTCTTTTCTCTTTATCTAAGGTATGAAGTTCTAGAGCTATTTAAATAATCTACCAATGAAGAAAGAATGAACTAGTGAATATTATGCAGTCAATACTGGGCTGGGCACTTCACTGCTAGTTTTCAAAATCACCTTGAGAGGTACCTTTTTGTTACTATTGGGGTTTTTTTGAGACAAGGTCTTATTGTATGGGCTGGCTAATATTGGCTGTGTACTATCCAACCACAGAAGCAGGTTGGATTCTGTGCTAGTTGGTTTTTGTTAACTTGACCCAGACCTAGACATACCTGGGAAGAGGGGATCTCAACTGAAAAAACTGCCTCCATCAGACTGGCGATGGGCACGTCTGTGAGGCATTTTCTTGCTTGCTCAATGATGTAGGAGAGCCCAGCCTATGTGGAGCTATCCTACTGTGGGCTGTGCCATCCCTAGGCATGTGAGCCTGGGCTACATAAGAAAGGTAGCTGAGCAAGCCAGTAAGTACCATTTCTCCATGGTTTCTGCTTCAAGCTTCTGCCTTGAGTCCCTGTCTTGACTTCCCTCAATGGACTATAACCTAGGAACTAAAATAAACCCTTTCTTCCCCAAGTTGCTTTTGCTCAGAATAATAGAATAAATAGCTGGACAAACACAGATTTACCTTTCTTCCTACATTAAAATTCAATGAGATAAGCAAAAAGAAATCCAGTGTGGAGCTGAAAATCTAACTGTACCATACAGATCAGTGAAGAATTACAAGAAGCTGTAAAAAGAGAGTAAGATGGAATAGATTAAAAAACATCAACAAAGTTCAAGAACCCAAAGCTTTGTGTGAAGAAAAGAGGCATGGTCTCAAAAGATACGTTTTCCCAAAAGAACCTATGAAAGGTAATACAATTAGAGGCAGTGGGACTAAGAAAAGGAAAGAAGCAAGCAAGCCACATGACTGCAGAGCTGGGAACACCATTGCCACTGTCCTTCCCCATTCTCTTTCAGTAGGACTAATGCATTAGCATTTACCAGTCCTGCTTCTCTAAAATGACATCCGGGACCAGGAATATTCCTCAGTAGTGGTGATGCCTTAGAACTGGAACAAGACACTAATTAACTGTACCTTCCCTGAGGAATGGGAGTCCTACAACCCTACCAACTTAAGAAAGCAACCAATTGAAGGAAGCAACCCACATGCTCTACAAAAACAAGCAAAGGAAAGAACTAGCAAAAACAATTTTGCTCAAGGCATGGTGGTGCTTGTCTATCTAGCACTCAGGAGGCATAAACAGGAGGATTATGACTTCAAGACTAGCCTTATCCACATAGACTACATGAGACCCTGTCTCAAACTAACATCGGGAGAGGGAGACAAGTAGATCTCTGTGACTTTGGGGCCAGCTTGGACTACACTATGAGTTCCTGACTAGCCAGGGTTAAACAGTGAAACCCTGTTTCAAAAAGGCACAAAAAAGTGGGGTCAAATAAGAGCCCATGAGGGAATCAGAAAAATAAATATAAAGAAGGACATGGAGAACATAGATGCCAGTCTTGGAGTATACAGTGATTGTCAAATACAACTGAAATGCCAAGTAACATTAGGATGAAATGGGTCTACTAGATGGAACATACAAGTCACTAGTGATCTCAGAAAAAAATAATGTAAGTGGTAATGGAGGTGGGAAGTTAGGAAGCAACAGCTCAAGCTTGAGAAGTGAGTAAAAAAATGGATAGACTGTGTACTGACCACTCTTTCAGCATTTAGATGAGGTTAGGAAGCAGGAAGAGAAGTGGACGTGCGGTTTTTCTTTTCTTTTATAAGAAGTAGAGTCTTTTTTAAAAAAATTAGAGGTGTGTGTGTGTATGTTGTACATGCACATGAGTATAGCTGTATACAGAGGCCAGAAGAAGGTATCAGATCCCCTGGAGCTGGAGCGACTGTAAGTCAATCATGTGGACCCTGGGAACCTACCTGGGATCCTCTGCGATAGCAGTAGGTGCTTATAACTACTGAGTCTTCTCGCCAGTTCTCAGGAAAGGTATTCTAGGATGAGATCCTTAGGACTAAGAATATGGGCAGAGAAAACAGAAGAGACAAAAGTGAAACTAAGGATTCAACAAGGTTACTCAACCTCAGCACTACCGACATTTAAGACGAGGTAATTCTGTTATGGGCAGTTAGCTTGTATATCCTAGGATGTTTGCCAGCATCCTTGGCCTCTACCCTCAAGATGTCCTAAGACAAAACTTGCTCCTCCCCATTGAGAACAAAATAAGGAGAAAGAGAGGAAACAGGCAATTGAAAAAGACCACTGAAATAGCTGCAGTGAAGCCGAGGCTCCATGGCAAGGGCCTAGTCTCAAGCAGCAGTCAAGCATCAAGCAGTATGTCATCTAGGAAAGAGAGAAGGAAAGGGCAGGTCTAAGTAGAGAAGCTGATTTATTTGAAGATGGGCTCAGGAGCTGAAGAAAATCAGACAGAACAGTGAAGTCTCTCAGTGGAGAGAAGGCAAGGTTAACACTAAGTCATCATGAACAGTGATGAGTTAGTAGCAAGTATAAAACTAGTGGGATCTATAATAATCAATGGGAAAATCAACCACTGTGGTTTGAATGTCCACTCTAAAACTTGTTTTGAGATGCAGTTCGAATTGTAACAGTGTTAATAGGTGGCACCTTGCTGAGTGTGGTAGCCTGCGCTTTTAATCCCAACATTATGGAGACAGAGGCCAGTAGATCTTGATGAATTCAAGTCTAGCCTGATTTACATAGTTCTAGGACAGCCAGCCCTACAGAGAGTCTGTGTCTCAAGAAAAGAAAGGAGAGGAGAGGAAAAGAAAAGAAAAAAGAAGAGAAGAGAAGAGAAGAGAAGAGAAGAGAAGAGAAGAGAAGAGAAGAGAGATGTGGGGCCTTAAGAACTGATTAGGTTAGGAGGACTCTCCTGCAAGAATGAATTGATGTTTTATTAAGAGAGTGGTTACTGATTAAAAAGGATGACTTTGGCCTAACTTCCTCTCTCAATATTGTGTTTACTTGCCCTTCTGCCATGGATGCACATAATATTAATGATCTCAACACACACTGGCACCATGGTTTTGGATTTCCCAGTCTCCAAAACTATATAGCAGTATGTTATAGCAGCAGAAGATGGGCCCAGTGGTGTTGGGCACCATTACATTCTGAGAATCTTCAAATTCATTTTCCAACAGAAGCCATCTTTTATATACCAATTTAGTCCAGAAAAAATTGAAAATCTATATGAATCTATGCCATATAGTGGAAGGAACAGACCCTTAAAAAACAAACAAAAGTTCCTATTGGAGACCATGAACTATGTTCCACACAATCATGTAACCTACGAGAGATCGAAGATGTCTGTGGTTGTAACTTCTTCCTGATTTTTAACTGGCTAGACTAGTTGGTGACATGGTCAGGAAGAAAATAACACTAGGAACAAGTGATACAAATGCGTACAGTATACTACACACAATTTTCCACAGGACAAAGACCTGCTTCTTTCTCTCCCTAAACCAAGAACAGCAAAGTCAAATGACAATGAAGTCGAGAAGCTGAAGAACCTGTCTCAAGTCTGTGGGGGGAAAGAAGCTGGATGTGGGCCACCAGTAAGGATACACATATCTTTGGGTGAAAAAAAGGAAAGCTCCACACATCAGTCCAAGACTGTGCCGAGAGAGTGATCAAAGTACGAAGCCATGACAAAGAAAAGAGCCCCTTCCTCCTGAAAATATGACTTACTGGCTAAGAGGATCGAATCTCAACAATGACCAAAGGGCTGCAAGATGGTCAGAATTTATACTCCCTCTTTTGGGTAATACCTCAAAGAATATTAAAAAAGAGTTTAAGGAATACTCACACTTCACAACCTAGGCATAGGCAGACATTTTCGAAGTTAACAAATACTGCAAACCACATACAGAAGCAAGCAAAAGGGTTGAAGGAAAAGGAGGAGATAAATGAGAGACCTCCTTCTTCAAGAACTCTCTAAGAAAATAATCAGAGGGAGAGTTCAATGTAACTATATTTTTAAGCGGTCAAAGAAAAGAAATTGGTGAGTTGTAAGACAGATGACAAGAAATTTGCTACAGTCAGTACTCTTGTTACTGCCCATCCTGCTGCCCCTCACAGTATACTCAATAAACTTTTACTTTCTTTATTTAAAAAAAAAAGGTGCCAAGAAGTCACTGGAATATCAAAGTAGTAAAGAGCATTTGGGCTGGAGCGATGGCTCAGCTGGTAAAGCATTTGCCTCCTAAGCATGAGGACCTGAGTTCAATCCCCAGAACCCAAGTTCCCTAGTTTAAAAATACGGGCATAATGGTGTACCCTGGAAAGGGGAAATAGATGGATCCTTAGGACTTGCCGGTCAACCTAGCTAAGCTCCATGCCAATGAGAGCTCCATCTAAGGAAAAAAGCTGTGTCAGGGATGGGGGGGAGCAAAAAAGGTAAAAAAAAAAAAAAAAAAAAAACTTACCACAAAGCCTGACGACCTGAGTTCAACACCCAAAACACAAATAGAGGTGGACGGAGAGAGCCAACACCATAAAGCTGTCCTCAAACCTCCACATGTGTGCAGCATAGCATGTGCTTACACACACACACACACACACACACACACACACACACACACACACACACACACACACCAGGGTTGGGGGGAGGAAGAGAGAGAGAGGGAGGGAGGGAGGGGGGGAGAGGGAGAGAGAGAGAGAGAGAGAGAGAGAGAGAGAGAGAGAGAGAGAGAGAGAGAGAGAGAGAGAGAGAGAGTATACAATGAAGTTCTAACATCTAAATAACAGCCCCAGAAAGGGAAAATGGAAGAGAAAGAATATTTTAAAGATCACAAACACAACTGAGAATATCAAGAGTCCTCAGACTGATGGGATATATCAAATAAGCGCAAAATAAATAAGAACAAATCCATGGCTAAAGATAGAGCACAGAAACTGCAGAACCCCCCCCAAAAAAACAGGCTTCAAAGGAGGCCCAAGAGAAAAGATAATGATCTGCCTACTAGGAAACTACAAATGAACTAACTACAGATTTCTCATTAACAAGACTTGTCAAAACACAAGAGGCTCACATAATCGATGTGCCCAGGGAAAACAATTGTCAACCTGAAATTTATGCCCTGTTTAGCAATCATTTGAGAGAAAACATGAAGCAGGGACATTTTCAGAAACATTAAGAACAGATTTACTACTAATGGACAGTTACTGAAAGAACTACTTAAGAACATTACTACTGAGAATGCGGAGTTCTCTGAAGAGCCTGCAGACAGCTTGACCTTGACTGTGTAGAACACTGGGATTCTGGAGAGATGGTATGTTTCAGGTCAAGAAGCAAATTATTTTGGGTTACTATTTGTCCTTTTTTAATAGCCTGCTTGTGACCTAAAACTTCTGGACTTTTAGATAAAACTCTTATAATACATCACTAAGCTTACCATGCCTGGTCCCCTCAACACTAAGGCGGATACTGTGAGAAATACATCTAAGGCTTACAATTTCCCCTACCTACCTGGGGACCCCATCCATGTGCTTTACAAGCAAATCAATTCATAAGCTTCTTTTCTATGGCTCTAAAAGTTCATGTACTCTTTTCTATGAAAGAACAGGACATTCAGAGTAACATGAATATGTTACTCATATTTGGCTCCTTTCATTAAAGCGTGTATGTTGACAGAAGGAAACAGAGCCAACAAGAAAAATGGGGTGAATGAAGAATGATGAGCAAAAAAATATGAAGAACATACGGGTGAATAACTCTTCACTACTTTTATAAGCTTAAGGTACTTAAATTGAAGTAAAATTAACATATAAGAAACACTATCATGGAAGATGCCACCAGAGTTAGGAATAACCATTCTAAAATCTCAGTCTTATTTAGAATAGGAATAAAAATTAAATTCAGGTTTAACTAAATCTGTTAAAATCTTAAGAGTAACCACATTTCTGACCCAAGCTAGAGCAAACAGTTGGCTCAAAAAGTAGAGGGATGGGGAGATGGGAGACAATATGGTGTTTACCTGGAGTAGACCGCAAGGGAACAGCAGAGGAGGAGTTTGAAATGAGTGGTAGGTATAGTTGGTGAAGGCTGACGTGGCTAGCTGAAAGGCCAGTGTGAAACTACTGGGGGCTGCAGAGTTTGGGGAGCCCCAATCTTCTGCAGGATCTTGAGCCTCTAGCAACCAACCCCCTCCCATACCCCACAGGCACTGAGGCAAGGGAAGAGTCTTAAGGTTCCCCATTGTGATGCATAGCAGCAGTGCCTGAGGAGCAAGGCACCCCCCCTCCCGCCCCCCATCATTCCCATGTTCAACAGAGAAAGCAAAGACAGTTATCACCTTTATCCACTTCTATCCTGAAGACCTGAATGAAAGCTCCTAGCAAAGGGGGCTGGCGCAGGGCCGTATCCTACTTCTGGGAGTGGGACAGGATTCCACAGAGGCCAACAGAACAGCCAGAGGGGCAAGACCCCGGGACTTCAACATAAATCCAAGATTTAATCAGAAAAACAGAGACCACATTCCACCACTCCACCAAGCTAGAGAACGAACTTCCAGGAACAATAAGGCAAAATTCAAGGGAAAAGAGAAAACAAGAACCTGTACAAAAGAAACTTGCCAAGGCACAAATCAAAGGGGAGACTCAAAATGTTGAATGGAGCAGATACTAACTCCCACTCTAATGCAAAGTATCACTAAGAGAATGTGAAGCCTGAGCTACTCTGAGGGAAACCACAGTGATGGGGGGTGGGAACAGCCCAACTCTTAACTGGATTAATTCAAATCCCAGCATTAAAGGCCTAGCAGAAAGAAAGACATGCCCATGCAAAACATAAAAATTATGTACCTCCATCTCTAGCATTGTACACAGTAAGTCTGGCTTGCAACAATTTATAAGAAAATTAAGCCCCAAGGCATAAGAGAACACAAAGAAACAAATGCTCAGAAAACATAAAGAGCCAGACACAAAGAGATACTGGAAATAGTTTAAATACTGTTAAACAGTATTTGGGGGCTCTGACCCCCAAAAAGAACAACATGGGTAATTCCAGCAGAGAAATGGAAACTATAAAGAGGAAGCAAATGGAAACTGCCATCAATGGAATGCTACCATTTAAGAGAGATGAAGGGTCACTTCAAGGGGCTCACCAGCAGACTCAACTCGGCCAAGGAAAGCAATTAGTAAATTTGAGGGTGGGAGAGTAAAACGGGGGTGGGGGGGGGTGGGGGGAGGGTAGGAACAGGAAAGATCTACTGGACAGTATCAAAGGTCCTGACATAACATAATTAGGATCATGGAAAGAAGAGAGAACAGGACAGAAGTACTTGAAGAAATAATGGCTAAAAATATCCTGGAAATGATCATAAGACATCCAACCACAAATGCTAGATAATCCAAGAAAAGGAAGATAAACAACAAAAAATGTAATAAATCACATACACTCCTACATTATCACCATTATTTAGTAACACTAAAGACTCAATTTTCAAAGTCTTGCCACTGCCATTCCTTCAAAGCCTGGGGCTGGAGAGCCAGCTCAGTGGTTATAAGAGCCCTTACTGCTCTTGCAGACCATCTGGGCTGGATTCCCAGGACCCACATGACAGTTCACAGCTGCCTGTAATTCCAGTTCCAACAGATCTGACACTCTCTCCTGGCCTCCATGGGCTCCTGCATGCACATGATACACATAAACTCACACAGGCACACATGCATACACATAAATTAAAAAAATAAGAAATATTTTTAAAAGAAAACCCCCTCTATCAACATGATTTACAGGCTATTAATTCAGTATGATCAGCATTATACAATGCTCACTCTGTGTCCAAGTCTCCATTGTATAACATACTAGTCAAGCGTATGTCACAAGCCTGTACCCAGTAAGAGAGGCTGGGGGTGCACATTTTCTGGTAAAGTAGGGCCTATAAATTAATTCAAAGCTAGAGAGGATGTTTAAAACTACTGGACAATCCAAATATGGCAGAAGTCTATCTAACTAATTTATATCATGGTAAATTAATTCTTTGGTTAAGTTATTACATTCCCAGAGTGGTTTTATGTGACAGTATTTTACCTCAGTATGGCAACACATTTAAAAACTAGTTTGCCAGTCTTTAAGACCTAAGTACTAGCCTGGGGGTGTGTGAAGACACATGATAAATAAGCAATGTGTTCAACAAATGACAGTTTTGTTTGACAGTAAAGGAGGAGGAAGGGAGAGGAGGGAGAGAGAGAGAGAGAGAGAGAGAGAGAGAGAGAGAGAGAGAGAGAGAGAGAGAGAGAGAGAGAGAGAGATGGGGTCCAAGAGAAAATGAATGAGGACTCTGCAATTACATGAACTAGAATAATAAATCTTTTTTTGTTTTGTTTTGTTTTTTTTTTTTGTTTTTTTCCGAGACAGGGTTTCTCTGTGTAGCTTTGCGCCTTTTCCTGGAACTCACTTGGTAGCCCAGGCTGGCCTCGAACTCACAGAGATCCACCTGGCTCTGCCTCCCGAGTGCTGGGATTAAAGGCGTGCGCCACCACCACCCGGCTTAAATGCTACTCTTATCGGCTTTGGTGGAAAAGTTTGTAGCACCCCATAGGGCGCCATCAGCACCTACTCATGTATGGATGTGGGGACAAAGATAGCACAATCATGCCCATAGGCAAGTTACTAAACAGGTATTTCCGTAGGGGGAGCAGGCAGGGAGATTCACTAGCTAGGTACCTAATACAGAGAAGCCACCAACAAGAAGGTCCAGGAGAGTGGGAGAGGTCAGAAAAGGAGCACCTTTCACAGGAGAAATGTCTATTGAGCATTTCCTATGTGCCACATGCAGAGACTACACCATGCCACCAGAGTTTACAGCTCAAAACACATACCATGGCTTGTCCATTTCCCAAGACCCACCACTATTTAAACTACTAGTTTTAATATTCATACACTCTCGAGTCATAATGAAAGAAAACCAAAATATCAGGACAATGTGGGGCATGCAATACATGAATTCACATCTTTGTTGTTTTTCTTCTCCTGGGTTTATATGCCTATTTGTAGATCCATATCATGAATATACCCTCTTGAGGCCCATTCCTTTTACCTGACATTTCTGGGCCTCTCTTAAGATTCTTTGCACCCACTCTCAAACCACTTTGTCCCTTTATTTATTTTGCCTTGAGTCTGCCTAGGCCACTTGTACCCTGCTTTTCCATTTGAACATGCCATTACCCAGTGCTTAAGTCACTGTATTTGGCCTCTCCTGCTGGCTTACAGAACATCACCATTGCTTATATTTATGTTAACATTCTCTTAGTTGCTTAGACCATAACAATGACATTCAAATACTCTGTTACTCTAGCACAAGGTCACCCAAGAAAGTCTCCATTTCTTTTACCAACCCTGCACATAAAGAGACAGACTTCAAAACACACCTCTAAATCAAGGATATTAACTCTGGAGACTAGAGAAACCACTGGGACAAAAACATTGGTTTCACGACCTTAATTTGGAAAAAAAAAAAAAGTCAATTATTTTCAAGTACATGCCATGGGCTGAACAAAACTGAAAAAGAAAATGACATAAACCGTTTTTCCAACTCTTCAACTCAACACCACCAAGAAAGGGAGCAAGGGAGAGCTACCAATCAAGGGAGGGAGAGAAGGCAGGCCTGCAGACTGAACAGGTATAAGACAGTTCAATAAAGCCTAAGAACTCACGCCAAAAGCAAGCTAAGTTTAAGGCTACATCAAAATGTAGGCTGCAAAAGAAATCCTGGAAGAAGGAGGTGATGATGCTATGGCTATTCTTTGCATATGTAGAGGGGGGGAAAGGGGCAACAGCAGCATTCAATTCATATAGGAGCTAACAATTCTAAACCAAGGAAGGCCTGAACTTCATGCAGTCAGCAAGGCAAACAAGCTTTTTTCATGGCTGAAGATATTAAAAAAAAAAAAAAAAAAAAAAAAAAAAAAAAAAAAAAAAAAACTAAATGTCTGGCATGGCAGTACACACCTGTAATTCAAAGTCATCCTGTGCTAAAAGCAAGGCTACTTGAGACTTTGTCTCAAAAGACAGCTCCTAAACATGTTAGGATGCTTACTGTAGGAGAAAGGAATATCAGGATATTCCAAATAGCACCTCTCCAGAGCTTGCACATCCCTAAGTTAACCTGAACACAGACAGTCTGAGACATGGACTTGGGAGATGACTCGGTAGGTTAAGAGTATCCAGCTGAAGTTCAGATCCCCAGCACCCCTGTAGAAACACCACGTGTGGCCCTTCTTGCCCCTAACTGCACTGCTGCTGGAGATCTGGAATCCTAGACAAGAGGATTGGCTCAGGGGTGCTGGCCAGGCACACAAGGTTAAGGTAGAGAGTGACAGAGCAGGATACCAGAAATTCTCCTCTGGTTTACATCATACACTTACACATGTGTATACACAGAGAAAGTAGAGAAGAATAAAAGTCTGACAAAGAGCAGTTTAATATAAAAGACAAGGCCACAAAGGAACCAGATCTGAAATGGTACTCTTCCTGAAGTTGGATGCCCCTAAGCATAAAAAAATCACAAACTAGGGAAAAAAAAAACAGCATTCATGTTGAGAAATACTGAGCTAGGTCCAAGATGTTGTATTTGGAAAGAGAAAAGAATTCAAATTCCATGTTGATATTTAATAAAAATGTTTCATTAAGACGTTAAATATCTTCAGCAGACAAATGGTATGAAGGAGAACCGGGAGAGTTTTAAGTTTAAACAAGGGAGAGAGATGAAACTGTAAGAAGCAACATTTTAATTCAGTTATAAATAGAAGTGACATTCCTATATAAGGTTACCGGGATGGGGAAGCAGAAAAGGAATCTTTCGAGAAGTAAAGGTAGTTCTAAAAAACAATGAAACGAGTACCACAGATGACAATCAATCAAGGAAGCTGTGGCAAAACTTTTCATGAGATGAGAAGAATATTTTACCTTGCACAGATTATGACCTTTTTGACAAACTGTTAAGACTCCAGTGAGCTGAAAGTCTTGGCTTTTTGCAGCCCTGCATTTCACATCACACCCCTGCTTAAAACCTTCAATAGTTTCCCAGGAGACGGGTCGGGGGGGGGGGGGGGGGGGATATGGGACTACTAAAATCTTCAAGACTCTGGCCTCTGCCAACTTGGGCTCTGGCTTTTCTCCTTTCTAGCCATTTTAGAATTCTTCCTTTTTAAAATTACTTTTAATTAGCATACAGATAGGCTGGAAAGATGGCTCAACAGTTAAGGCCATTTGTTGATCTTGCAAAGGATCTGGATTCTGTTCCTAGCCACCTAGATGGTGGCTCCCAACCCTCTGTAACTCCAGCTTCAGGGAAAGCTGAAGCCCTCTTCGGGTGCCAGGCATGGATGTGGTGCACATACACACAAACAGGCAAAACCAAGCACACACACACATCAAGTAAAGCAAACCAAAATAGGCATACAAGGGTATTAGCTAGCACTGCGGCATTTTCTTTCACGATGTTTTTAATTTTATTTTTTAATCACATATATGGGGGGGAGGGTATGTGCACATGAGTGCCTAGGATTCCAGAGGAAGGGATGGGATCCCCTGGAACTAGAGTTCCACACTGTTGTGAGCCATCCGACATGGGTGCTAGGAACTGAACTTGAGCAGTATGTACTCTTAACCACTGAGCCATCTCTCCAGCCCCTGGTTTTATGGCATTGTCAAGCAATGAAGTTCTTTTAGTATATTCTCTTCTCCCTCTGTCTCCCCTCCGCCTCACCCTCTTCCTACATCTCCCTAGTCTCCTTTCAGCTCTCAGGTCACATGTGTCTGTTTGCCCTCCACTACCCCCTCAAGAGCACCTTCTCACCTTCTCCAGGTCTCCTTTCTAGTTTTACCCATTTATCCATTTATATACATACAAATACACATGACAAGCTACGATTCAAAGATCTTGTTTTGCAAAAGCCTCCAACTCTCTCACCTTGCCTCCGGGCATTTGCACCTACTCCTTTGGAAAACTATCCCCCCAGTTAATAATCTTTCTTATCCTTAAAACTCACTTGAAAGTTTCCTCAAGGTGGCCTTCCTATCAACTCTCAGAATAGATTATCCACCTTAACCATGTCATTTGCTCCCACAGGTGACTTCCTCCCTCCTCTGTCTCCATCTCAAGACTAAATTAATAATTAGAGGGCAGGGCCACTGTAGGTAATCATTAAGTATTTGTTAAATGAAGCAAAGACAGACCTCAGGATGTAAGGTAGGTTATTCTACAAGGAACTGATGCTGTATGAAATACCAATTTGCACAAAATTAACTTTTGTTTACCTCAATCAATTTCAATAAGCACAATTAAGATCAGTCTTTTCAGTGATGTTCCCTGGAGAAGCCGAGACCCTCACGTGTGCATATCTTATTTTTTCCATGAGTGCCTTTCTATTAACCACTCCCCTAAACACCTGCCACCTACCACCACCACCACCACCACCACAACCATCACCACCACCACTACCATAACCACCACCACACTTAAATATAAGTTTAAAAATATCTTTGGGGGCTAGAGAGAAAGATCAGTGGTTAAGAGCACTGGCTGCTCTTCCAGAGGACCTGGGTGCAAATCCTAGGACCCACATGGCAGCTCACCATCATCTGTAACTCCAGTTGCAGGGAATCTGACGCCCTTTTCTGGTCTCTACCAGCATGCATGTGGTGCACAGACATACCAGTAAACAAAACACCCATACACATAAAAATAAATCTTCTCTTAAATCCCTTTTAATGAACTCTAGTTCTGCTTCTGAAGAAAACCTTTTTCATGTATGTATTGTGCAACTGTAATTTTGAATTTGGTTGTGATATTACTACTAATAATTACTAGCCATTAAAGTCTGTATGTCCCACAAGAAGCTGACAAAGCAGGGTAAAGTGTCTGGGAATGTGGATAAATTCTAGGGTATATCTCATCTGAACCAACTCTGACAATCTCTGAAAGACTCTACTCAGGAAACTAGTTTCTACAACTGGCCAGTGTCAGGGTCATTCAGCAAATTGAATCCAACCAGTTTTTTTCAGCTATCATTTGTCACCATTTTGTAGGGATAGGAGTATACGCATATGTACATGTTCTTGTGTGCACATGTGTATACTTAAGTGTTCACACGTGTATAGAAGCCAGAGGTCAACATCTGGTGACTTCCTCTACCATTCTGCACTTAATGAGACAAAGTCCCTCACTGAATTTGGAGATCATTGATTCAACTGGACTAGCTGGCCCACAAACATCTGGGATCGACCTGTCTCTACCCCAACACCACACCAAGTTCTTCATTAAACTTATTTAATTGAAAATAGATTTTTTTTTCATACAGTATATTCTGATTGCAGTCTCCTCTCCCCGAGTTCCTCCCTACCACTCAACTCCATACTTGCTTTCTCTCTCTCAATAGAAAACAAACATCTAAAAATAATAAAACATAATAAAAACCAGAATAGGGCAAAACAAACAGAAAAGGAGCCAAAGAAAAATCACAAGTAACACATAGAGACACAGACACACACACATGTGAATACACAGAAAACCCATAAAAACAAAATTTGAAATCAAAATACCTGTACAGTAAAAATAAACAAATAAAAAGGCCCAGACAGCATTATTAGACAAAAAAAAAAACCTACAAAAATACAATTGAGTTCCTTTTTTTTTTTAAACATGAGTGCTAGGTACTGATCTCAGATCATCATGCTTGTATGGCAAGTACTTTACAAACTGACCATCTCCCTAGCCACATTTATCACCATTCTTTATTGGCCATATCTTCCTGTATGTTAATCAGATTATTGTAACTTATTTTATTTTGCCAAGAATATAAAGATCTGTAACTTCAACTTACCTAAAATAACTTAAGGCAAACATTTTTTTAAAAAAATGGGCCAGTGAGATGATTCAGCAGGTGAAGGTGCTTTTGTCCAAGCCTGACGACCTGAGTTCAACCCCAAGAACCCACACAGTGGAGTAAAGAACGAACCCCTGAAAACTGCTCTTTGACCTCTACACATTCACTGCACATGTGCATGCATACACACAGGCACACAGAATATTTATAAATAGTTATCTATTTATAAACGAATAAGGACTGGAGAGATGGCTTAATGGTTAAGAGAGTGCTGCTCTTGCACAGAACATGGGTTCAATTCCCAGCACCCACATTCTAGCTCTAGGGAACCAACTCCTCTGGCTTTCTCAGGCATTTATAGTCATGTACTGATATATACAAGCACACATAAACACACACACATACACAACTGAAAACTAAAATATATATATTTTAAAAATAATTAAAAATTTATTCATCCATGTGTTATTAGCTCCCAAAAACCTGTTTTATTGCTATCAAAAATCACTACCTATCTAAAGCTATTGCAGGGCTGGAGAAATGGCTCAGCAATTAAGAACACTTGATGCTCCTGCAGAGGACCAAGGTTCCTTTTCCAGCACCCATATTAGGCGACTCACAGCTGCTTGTAACTCCAGTTCTAGGAGATCTGATGCCCTCTCCTGGATTCTGCAGCCATTGTATATACAGGGTACACCGAGGAACCCACACATACACATAACAAAACATAAAACAAGTTATTTCCAGAAATCACTTCACATGTTACTATTTGATATTAGGCCTCTGTCTTAGAAAGGATATGAAAATATCAAAAGAAACATATTCATAACTGTTAAAAATAAAAATCAATACTATTTCAAGCCAGTTATGACTGATTCGACAGTAGTCTATTAATATCAGACTAGCATTGTTTGTCTAATCTGTTATTACAAATCCAGACACAACCTACCATACAGAGTTACTGATTTACCTGCCTACCACTTCTGAGGGTCACTTTCCCACAAGAATCCGTTTACCTAAAAGTTAGACACTGTTTTCCAAACACTTCTAACCAAACCATTACCCTTTATTATGTATGCCCCAAAGATAACAAGTAAACTGTCCTATGAGCAGTCCCCACCTACACCATCAACACACTAGGCGAAGACCAATACCTTACAATGTGGCAGAAGTTAGCTGTGCTGTACAATTTTACCATAACCTATACTCCCAGGCTGGCTTTACTCTCCAATCCACATAAATGATAACTGAGAAGAAAATGATGCAAGTAGGAAAGCCCTGTCTACATCCCACCACAATGCAGCGTGCAGCAACATGGAAAGTAGAAAATGTCTGGGTATGTGAATACAATGAAGGCAGCTCTACAGCAAGTACAGCAGAGACGATCTGTCAAGGACAATCAGAGCTCAAACAGTAAACCGAACAATGTCACTGGCTCAGGATCAAGAAAACCAATTATTCTGCCCGTAGTCTTAGCTGAAAATGATTTTTCCTTATACTGTAATTTTATGATTTTCCTTCGATTTATTTTCTATGAATCTCTAATATATCACTAAGAACAATGCTATTTTCTTCACTAGCAGGTAGAATGCTTGCCAAGCTTGAGGCCCTAGATTTGATCCCTAGCACCACATGAATAGGATGATGCACATCTGTAATCCCAGCACCCAGAGAAAAGGAGCTGAAGGCCAGCTTTGGCTACATAGCGATTTAATGATCAGATAGTTACTAAAATAAACCACAAACACCAGGCAACTTGTGCCATTTACAGTATGATCCTTCATATTCTACTATGGATCATGCTTAGGCAAAAACCAGAAACAGGTCTGAAAGGTGGCTCAGGAGGTAAAGGTATTTGCCACTAAGCCTAATAAATTCAATCCCCAAGACCCACATAGTAGAGGAGAGAACTGATTCCAGAAAGTTGTCTTCTGATCTTCACATACATGTTCACATATTCACATATACACAGAAATACACACACACTAAATAAATAAGTGTAATAAAAAATTTTAAAACTGAAACACAAAAATTAGGATGTGTAAAAAGTTATGTTTTAAAGGCAGGTAAACAGGGTTACAAAAACCATGTTTAAAGGAAAAAAAATTTTTAGAATGATGTAAATATTCTGAAAATTGAAAATAGTGGCTACAAAACTTCATAAATTTATTTAAAATGTTTATTAGTATACTATTACAGAAGATAAACTTGTTGGGTTTGGTGGCACACACCTTTAATCCTAGCACTCAGGAGGCAGAGGCAGAGGCAGGAGGATCTCTGTGAGTTCCAGGCCAGCCTGATCTACAGAGCTAGTTCCAAGACAGCCAGGGCTACACAGAGAAACCCCGTCTTTCAAAACCAAAAGTGTTAAACTATATGTTGGAAAGCTGTACTTTGTAGAGAAATCAACAAAAACTGTCAAGACTCCATCTGTGCCGAACATCCCTCCGGTTTGGCCAGGAAGATTTCTGGTCCTGCGGCTCTATAATGTTCATCACTAATGACAAAGGTGATTTGTATCAACTAAAAAACAAAGATGGCATGCTCTTTTCTTCTTTCACATGAACCTCTTAAGTGTTCTTTGAAACTAAGCTTTCAACAGTTTGACTCTCTTAATGATTGATGGGTCTTGCTTTAAAAATAATATAGCTGGTGAGATGGCTCAGCCCACGAAGGTATTGGCCACCAAGCCTAACCACCTGAGTTCAATTCCTGAGGCCCACATAGTGCAGGGAGAGAACAGACTCCTGCCACACAAATGCTATGGAATGTGCATGATCACCCACTCCCCTCACACACAAAATAAATAAACATAATAAAAATGTAACGAAATATCAGTATAACCAATAATCCTCTTCCTCATTATCATCACCACTATCACCACCACCACAAAGTTTTAAATAGAAAACTACATTTTTAAAAAAAAGGTCATTGGTTGGCTTTAAACTCACGATGTAGCCAAAGGACCTTAGTGACCAAATGTTATTGTTTTCCAAGTCCTAGGATCACAGACATGTGCCACCATGCAGGGTTTATAGAGGGATAGAACTTGGGGTTCCCTGAATGCTAGAGATTACAGATCTATGCCATCACCTCCAGTTTATGCGGTGCCAGGATCCAATCCAGATCTTTGTGGAAGTTTGGCAAGCACTCTACCAAAAGTGCTACATCTCAGCCCCAAACTTCTACTTTCAACAGAAAATATTTCATTATAGTTCAATCTCCATGTATTACGGAACAAGAATGACACCAGGGGTAGTGGCACATGCCTTTAATCCCAGCACTCAGGAGGCAGAGGCAGGCGGATCTCTGTGAGTTCGAGGCCAGCCTGGTCTACAGAGTGAGTTCCAGGACAGCCAGGGCTGTTACACAGAGAAACCCTGTCTCAAAAAAAAAAAAATGAAAAAAAGAAACAAGAATAAGGGCCCAGAGAGATGGCTCAGTGGTTGGAAGGGCTTGCTGCTCTGTTCTTCCAGAGGACCAGTGTTCAGTTACCAGCACCCTATCAGGCAGTTCAGGCAGTTCAAAACTTCCTATAACTCTAACTACAGGGATCTGGAAGCCCTGTTCTGGCTTCTTGGATATCCACACACATACACATAAATTAGAATAAAATAATGAAGCAAAAACAATGTACCTCTTTAAACTTTGCCTCTCAGTTTTATTCTACTATATGTCATTATAATTACTGAAAAGAGGTCCATTTGCAAATTTTAACAGCTGCCACTTCAAAAGTCCATCTAGCCAGGCCTGGTAGTTCAGGCCTGTAATTGCAGCTATGGGCAGAATTTTGCATCAAGGCAGGAAAAGGCTGTTCAAGTCCTGCCTGGGATACAAAGGGTGAGTTCAAGGCCCACCTGGGTAACTTACTGGGAGCCTGTATTGGGGAAAAAAGAGGGATTGGGGGGATACTATTAGGATTATAGCTAGTAGTGAGTACTTGCCTAGAAAGTGCAATACCCTGGGTTCGATCTCTAGCAACACATACACATAAAGACAAAACTGAATTCAACGGGTATCCTCATAGCCTTTATTAGTATAGTAAATTTAATCAGCCAGTGAAAAGCTACAATGAATATGCATAAACATGAAACCAGTGTTTAACTAGAAACAATTATCTCATTTTGGACATACATAATTATATGTACAACTTTCATTTACGAAGGAATCAAACCAATGAGGCTGTGTTGCAAAAAGTCTATTCTTCTGGTTGTCCTAACCAGAAGTCTTGATAGATCCAGTCCCCTATGTCACAAAAGGCCAGGCAGCCTTGGCAATGAGGCCCATCAAACCCAGGAAGCAAATTTATACCTCCAGGACTCCCCAGGCACAATGTACAGAATGAACTCAAAACAGGCTTTAGGAACCACACTCTTATAGAGAAGCAGAAAGCAGGACTTGGAAAAGCACAATTTCAAGTCAGACCGGTTTGGATGGCAATTTTGCCTCTTCTGCTGACTAGCTAGCTAATATGTGCAAATTATTTTTGAGCCCGTCTGACGTATATGAGAAATAAGGAAAATATCTACCTTGGAGAAAGGCTGTGAGCACACGTACGCACGCATGTGAATAAATAATTTGCCACAGCATCTGGTATTCAGTAAGATCAATAGATGTAGCATTATGAGAATTATAGAGCAGACTATACAAAAGAGAGGCTGCACCCAAAACTTAACTCTGCTGAAAAGTACCCCAAAAACAAATATCTTTAAGTAAAAAGCTTAATTCAAACTGTTAACAAACTTCCAAGAGCCTGGTCCCTTTTACTCAATAAATAATTTTCTGTTAATCCCAAATCTGAAATGTTTAACTGTTAAACATCTCTTTAGGTAGAAAGTCCTTGGTCTCAGTTTTCATATTCACTGACAGAACTGCCTCCCAAATTCCTAACCCTGTATGAAGAAATGTATAAACTCAATGAGAAATGAGACCCAGCCTTTGAGTAATTCACTAATGCATTCATTGCCCCATATAAGGGAAAAATTTCTCAAAAATATATAAAATTGAATTTAGATCAAGCATAGGTAGTAGCTCATTCCAGTAATCCCAGAACCTGGGAAGCTGAGACAGGAGGATTGCTACAAGTTCCAGGCCAGCCTGGGATACATAGTGAGTTAGTTCCAAGCCAACCTGGACTAATGATGAGATCCCATCTAAAAATAAAAAATAAAAATCCAAATACCAAAATCGTGAATTATCAAAAAAAAAAAAAAAGATTTTCAATGTTGAGTTTAAGGTTGAAAGCAGAGTGGAAACTCGACAGAGAGCTTAAATGCAGACTACTATCCCACTCCACTCTGCTGCTAGAGATCCAATTCAGGGCCATGTACTCTACCTCCGAGTTCCATCTCCAGCTCTAAATATTGTCTTTTGATTGCATTATTTTCCTACGTTGAAATACAACTGACACAATTATCAGATGGTAAACAACCTTTGACATTCTATCTTCTCCTCTGTCAAGGAATTTGATGTTGCCAAAAATAAAACCTTAAGATCTAAAATTACCTGATTCTGAGTGAAGTCTTTTCTAATCAGGAAACAACTAAATAGTTCCTATCTTGCTGGGTTTTTGTACTAAAGTTAAGGATTATATAAAAGATCTCTCTCTCTCTCCCTAGCCGGGGGGGGGGGGGGGGGGGGGGGGGGGGGGGGGGGGGGGGGTTCGCGGCGCACGCCTTTAATCCCAGAACTCGGGAGGCAGAGCCAGGCGGATCTCTGAGAGTTCGAGGCCAGCCTGGTCTCCAAAGTGAGTTCCAGGACAGGCTCCAAAGGAAAAAAAAAAAAAAAGATCTTCCTGTTTCAGATCTGTGCCAGCGGATTGCTTTGTTCATTTGAAATGCCTCATGTTATTATTTGACATCAATTTCTTATACTGAAGTGCTACACTCTCACATTAACTGCCAAAAATAAAATTTTATATTAGCACCCCTTCAAATAGCCAAATACTAAAAATCCTACTAAAATAAAGGAGATAACCACCCAAACTGTCAAAATGGAAGAAGGAAAAAGATGAAATTTTAGACAAGTAAGAAAATATTCCCAAGCTTGATTCTTTACAAATTTTCTACAAGCTTATTTCTCAGCTATAGCTCGATTTTCTATTACTAAGTAAACTGAAATGCAAATTATACTGAAAGGCTAACTTTCTGTAAGAGGAGCTGCTGTCATTTCCAACAATTCAACTGTGGCTGAGACTCTCTCACAGATGCTTAGCCACTGTGGAGAAATGGGTTGGGGGGAAATGCACGCTTATAGGAATTTCTCCACCTCTGTATTTAAGGTTTGTAGTGTGAGAATACTGCACCTTCAAAACAGAAAATGCCACGTAAAGTCTGGTTCTTCTCAAATGTAGAATATCTGGAACAGAATACATTGAATTCACAATCAGTCAACCTTCTATTATTTATGTGAGATGGCCCTGCAATTTCTCTCAATGGAAACCTGTCCTTTACAGAACCCCAGGGAGCAGAGAAGATGCCTCGGATTGAAATAACTCCAAGAACATAGAATGGTAGATGGAGTTAGGGCCCTTGCATAAACAACAACAAAATCAAAACCCTGGGGGGTGCTTTAAGAAGTCCCTAATCTTTAATAAATTATAAGACTGAGCAATGACAAAACTAATGCACCCAGGGAAAGGGATTTTATTTCTGAATAATTTTTCTAATATATCAAGTTATTTTTATTCAAAAAAATGAGGCTTAGGAGCTATGCTAAATCAATACAATAAGAACAGTACACTTTCTATTTCTACCTATCAAATGAACCATTGCACTGATTATGCTTAAAAGGCAAGCCAACTAAAAAGGATTTGATGCCCTTTCCAAGAGAAGCCCTCTTCCCAAGTACTCAGAAATGGCAGATTATTAAAGACTCTTGGAATGGTTAACTTTATTTAGTGTGCCTCTTTTGGAGCTCTATTCTTTAATGCAGCCGAATGGTCTTTTCCTCCTTAATCAGGTTCCCCGTACTTGTGCAATGCCGGCACACAGTGTTGTTGGCAGCTTTAGTTCTACAGCTTCTCTCTTCTGGCTCCTTCTCCCCTCCCCTCCCCTCCCTTACCCCACCCCATCCCACCCCCCAAAAATGATTTCCTTCCCAAATGTTCTTCTCTCTGCATTTGTCAACAGAAACACCCACTGGTGGTGTCAAGCTGGTAATACTGCTGCAGACTTCCTTATTCCCGTTCCAGCAGCAACGCCAAAAATGCTCCAACCTAAAATAGTACTTTTAATAAAGAATTGAAAAGGCTTCCTAGGTACTTAACTACCATATTCTCGGAAAGATGGAGGCCTTTCACATTTTTATTATTAATGAATCCTAGTTGGGTTGTTAAATGTAAGATCAGACTCTCCCTTTCAACACCAGATAACAGGGATAAGGAAACAGAGCCTCTTCACATTTCAAGAAAATATTTTAAAACATTTAAAAGAATTAAAAACAGATTTACATCTAAATGTTATGCACTTTGTAATTCCAAAGTGTCACCAGTAAAAATGTCTTTTTTGTAACCCTACAGCAAGAAAGAAACAAGCTGGAAGTGTTCCAGAAGATGTTACCTAAAACCCTAATCCTATATTCTATACATATTTATGCATCCTGTTTTCAGTCAAATGCTCTCAGACAAATTAATTTGTGTAATCTTTTATACTGCGTACATAGCCATTACATTCAAACAAGCCTAAATCAGATGCACGGAAAGAAATTATTCTGTGTCAATACTTTCTAAAATCAGCTTAAATTTCAGCCAATTAAAAATAAATTGTGTTAACAGAATACTGATCTGCAACTATTTAAATATCACAGCATCCTTCTAGTCTGTCTGGAGAGATACTAAGGTCAGGCTTTTCTTATTCAAGCATCTGTGCCATACCACTCAAGTGAAGCGAAAAAAACAAAACCCTCAAGAAAGATCTGCTTTTACACTGAAATATGCCCAGGTTATTTTTTACCCCAACGTGGGCACCAAAAAAAAAAAAAAAAAAAAAAAAAAAAAAAAAAAAAGGTGTCAATTCCAGAAGGACCTGTTCGTTCTGGCAGATGGTTGCAAACCCCAGGATTCAATTTCTATGAAGGTCCAAAGGGTAGGAAGGTCTGAGAAGGGGTCAATTTCTGCTTCTCTGCCAGCACGCCAGTCGTGAACTTCACAGCAACGCCTGAAAAACTTGTCCCGTGGAAGGTGGCAGAAACCTGCGGGGCTGCAGGCGGGGCGCTCGCCCACCCTCCCGGGCAGCCAAGGTCAGAAGGACCGGGGCTACGAGTCGCAGCTGCTGGCGGGTCCCGGGCTCTTTGAGAACTTGGGGGGGGGGGGGTTCGGGCCCTTCTCAGCGCTAGCGGAAAAGGGTTTCCCTCGCCGCAAGCCCCGGAGAGCCCTGGCCACGGGGGCGGCGGGGGTGGGGACACCGCAGACCTGCAGCAGAGGGGAGCCCCGCCGGTCCGGCTTCGACCCCACTGTTTCTCTAGCATAGCCCCTCTGTCTCCTGGCACCAAAAATCCCAGCCCCAGCCCTACTGAGAAGCCCCTCAAGACGCGCAGTGGGTCGCCTAGGGAGACTCCTGCTTGGGACGCCCTCGCCGCGTCGCCCCGTTGTGGAGGGACCGGCGCCGCCGCCCCTTCGGTCACCCTCCGGAGTGGACCGACTGGGTTCTTTCTAGGGACAAACTGGTAGACACACTGCCAACGTGAGACGGCCTGAAGGGCGGACGCAACTACTCACCCTGCCGATTCCCCCCACCTCTAGTGGGGAAGCCTCCACTCCCGCGGCCGCCGTCACCGCTTTACCTTCCCTAGCGGCAGCGACAAGTAATCGAAACCTCCGGCCCCGCCCTCTTGCCGGAGCGAACGCGCAGCCTAATTTGCTGATTGCCACGCCCCCGGCCTGCCCATTCGAACCAATCGGCAAGCTCCTCTCCTCCCGCTAGGTCCCGCCTTGGCCCCGCCTACTTCTGATAGGCGCCAATGAAGAGAAAGCGCTCGTGCTCGGGTTCGGGCTCGCGCGCCCCGCCCACGCCGCTCGTTCTTGAATCCCCGAAATCCTAGAACGCGGGTTTCTTGTACTAGCAATCTGCTACGCGAACGCGCTTATGCGCGCTCGCGACGCTCTGCCTGGCGCACCAGGTTTGGTTGCCCGGCCAAGCCCTAGCAACCTGGGCTGCAAGGGTGGGAGGGGCGGTGCTCCAACTGAGAGCTTCTGTGGGGAGGGGGGAAGTGAGAGAGGAATGGGGGGGGAGAGATCGTGACTGAGAGAGGGGTGGATGCCAGGGTTGAGGGGAGGGGGGTGAGGAGGCCCGGGAATCCACCTGTCACTGCGGTGGAAAAAAAAAGGGGGAATCCTGCCTGCAGCACAGCTATCCTAACCTCCCTCCCTGGGGACCCTTGCGCGGAGTGGGTGGAGGGCGGGGAGCACATTTCGGGCGGGAGCCCGGGCACTGCTTGAAAATAAAGGATGAAGGTTGGCTCATCTCGGTCGTTGGTTTAGAAAAAAAATGATATCGAAGTCTATTGCTGCTGCCTAACTGTTGCAGTTGTGCGTGCACGCGCGCGCAAACACATTCTTATGCACGTTCATCTAGCAGCCTGTGATCCCCTGGGGTGACTTAAGAGCAAAGAACTGGCAGCCAGAGGATTCCTTACACAGCAACTGGAAGCGTGCAAACCGCGGCGGCAGCGGCTGCAGCATCAACCCACAACTCTACTCCGGTCCGATGCTCTGCCTTACAAGATTCCCCAGCTGGTAAAAAAGCAATGAAGTCATCGTCGGGCCAGTAGAAATATAAAGATCTTAATACCCACCGTGGATCAGGTTTCCAATGAGGATGAATAGGGGATGAGAGATACAGATATAGTCCCAGTGCACTTTTAAAAAAAATAATAATTTTGTTAAAGACGTTGCAGACAAATCTATGAAAAGCTGCATGATGATTTTGAAACACTTTTTAAAAGCAGAGAGGAAGAATAAGGGTTTTCTGGGTCTTAGGAAGGGACAGAAAATAGGTAGTGTATGAGGTCGAAGACACCACCAAATCAGAAATAGCAGTGTGTAATGGGAAACAGAGATCTTGAATAAAATCCACTTAATCTACTCTTGTCTTGAATCTAGTAATGACAGGTAGCTATGTAATGGGTTTGTCCACTCGATGCCAAGCTAATAAGATTTTCTTTTTCATAATGTGGTGAATATTTCATAAGCAATTGAAGGCATCTACTTTCTCGGGAAGCATATTAACCAATTTTCCAGGTAGGAGTAGTGGATTAACAGTGAGGGAAAATGGAGTCAGGCTCTGCAGAGGCTCCTGCCTCCTCCAGTTGCAAAATAACAGTGCTGTGACCTCATGCTTCACCCACGTGGAGCCAGAAATCCTGGGACAATCACTGCATTATTACCCCCTGTCAATGCCTTTGTACTAGAAATTTCAGCAGCACTGCCTTGGAATCAAATGAAGGATGGTTTATCTGAATAAATTGAGAAGGTAAGAAAAAAAAACAATAGAATGCCCACAGATTTAAGTTCAATGTCGTTTTAAGAAGCTCTATTAGACGTTTTCCAATGTGCCATGCCATGGGCAAACAAGGCCTTTCACTGGGGAACGTTCGCTTTGATCTGGTTTTCAGCACTGGTTTGTTGGAGCCACATCCTGTTCAGTTAATTCCTCTTTTGAGAGAAAAGTAGACATTTTAAGTGTTTTTAAGAAATACCATGCTGTCATTTACCTGAGGTCTTTTCTTATGTAAAAAGAGCAGTAATAGTTCCCTACCTGCTGCTGTGTTAAGAATGCTACAGATATTTAAGGCTGACAGAGAAAATACAGGCTATCCCCATAAATTGGAATTTTAGATAAATAAATAACTTTTAATACATGTATTTTTATCCCAAATACATTCAGGACAAGGCTAGAAGACCGAGTAAGCCTTTTAATCACTGTCAGAATGGAATACACATACTGAAAAATGAGTTGCTATTTATCTGAAATTCACGTTTCAATGGGTATCCTCTGTTTCTATTTGCTACACGGGACAACCCAATAGTGTTACACAGTTATCTCTAATCCTCACATGTCTCAGCAAGAGTCTCACCATGGAGAACAAGCTTCAGAGCGTGCTCAGCATCTATTTGCTCCCTCTCCCTTCTAATGGAACCCCCACTGTTTTCAGATATCTGGCCCCTCCACACATAGAGAGGCTGAGTCCAAATTAGTCTCAGTCAATCCCTATGTGGTTTGATTACACTAAAAGAAAAAGCTTAGCATCCCATGGTTTGAAAGTGAGAGTTTCCCCCTTATACCTTCTGGATGAGCGAGGAACTTAAATACCCCACATGCCACAGGCAGCCATTTTGTAATTGAAAGCCAGCCTTACGCAAAGCCTATGTACTAATTAAGGTAAAGTTTAAAAAAGACAGAAAAGGAAATTAAAAAGTAGGTTCTTGACAACACGAACATTTATAAAATACCCATCTGGGCCTAAACTTCATGATACAGCCTGAGTCTGCGACAAGGCAGAAGAATCAACCCGATGGGTGAATTGGTAATGCTTGTAGGCAGAAGAGCGCATCCGTAAGGGCCCTGTTCAGAACTCAAATCATCCCAAATCTTACATGATTTTATTCAAAGTTTATGACACATGAAAAGAAAAAAAAAAAGAAATAAACAAATAGGGTGTAGTAGCACACCTGTGCAAGGCCAGCACTTGAAAGGCAGAAGCAGGAGGATCACAGCAAGTTCCAGGCCACTCACTCTCTACATAGTGAATTCCAGGTTAGACATGGTTACACAAGTGAGACCTTGTCTCAACAAAGAGAGCAAAAACTAAATATGAGGTTTATGCTATTTAAGTAAATGTCATTTTAGAAATTCATGTCCAGAACTTTAAGTTTTTGAAGTCTTTATCTTTGTTCTCCAGGCACTAAGTTTAGCCACAAATAGTGTGGAAGGAACATGAATGTTGGCCTCAACACTCTGATGTTCTTCTATACTTTTAACACGTCATCTTAAATTGTGATCACATCTTCAAAAAAAAATTTCAAGAAGTGACTTTCCTCTGAGAAGCCCAAGTTCACAATTCTGGGTCTGTCTTCTTCTTTCTCTCTTGATATTAACATCTGTGTTTAAATCTATCTTCCAGATCTCCTTTTGGGGCTGGGAAGGTGGTTCAATATGTAAACTGCTTACTGCTCAAGCATGAGGGGCTGAGTTCATTCCTAGCATCCCCAGAAAAAGCCAAGCCTGGTGACAAAGGTGTGCTCGAAGGTTTGTAATCCAGGGCTGGGGAGGCAGAGGCATGTGACTCCCTGGGCTAATTAGTCGGCCAACCTAACTAATAGTAAGTCCCAGGCTCAAAAAAAGTACACATCTCCTGATTAACAATACCCCTGACCTCTACATATGTGTGCACATATTTGCACATATACTCATATTCAAAAAATCCCCTCTAAATAAACTCCAACTCTGCTTCAAAAATGAAATGGGCAGTGCATTCTGGCACAGAATTTTAATCACAGCACTTGGGAGGCAGAGGCAGGCAGATCTCTGCTTTTCAAGGCCAGCCTGATTCCAGGACAGCCAGAGCTACATAGTTAGATTCTGTCTCAAAAATGTGAAACCAAAGTTAAACAACGAGGAAATGTTTTAAGATATAGCTTCTGACCACATGAGCTTTTTTTATGTATACTCTGCCTTAATAATACCACCACAGATAGTGAAAGCTGACCAGAGAGTTATCCTGATGTCAGAGGAAGTAAAAACATTGTCACCTGTGCTGTGGATGGTTGATTGATTGATAAATAAAGTGCTGATTGGCCAGTAGCCAGGCAGGAAGTAAAAATGAAAAGACCACCTTCTTGACTTATGCCTATATTCCCTTCACTTATGAGGATTGAGGAAGGACTTAATAGTTTGAGGCCAATCTGGGCTAGAGAGTGAGAGCTTGTCTAAAAAGAAAAAAACAATAAAAAATGGGCTGAGGAAATAATGCAGTTGGTAGTGAATTTGCCTGTCATATATGAAGCCCTGGGCTGGATCCCCGGCACCAAATAAATCAGGACTGGTGGTGCACACCTGTGATTCCAGCACTCTGGAGGTAAAGGCCAGATGATCAGGAGTTTAAGGTCATCCTTGGTGACATAGCCAGTTTGAGGCCTGCCTGGACTACGTGATTAAAAACCGAAGGAAGGAAGGGTTGGAGAGAGTGAAAGCAAACGACAGACTAGAGTGCCACCTAACACGATGGAAGGGCAGCTTGCCTCGGTTCAAATTCTAGCTTCAGTTATGGCCTTTCATAAGTTACTCAGCTTCTGTGTGCCTCAGTTTCCTCTTCCATAAAATGAATACAATATTTGTGCTTGCCTCGCATGTAGGTGGGTGACTATGAAATGCCTAGCTAATTACTTGGCCCATAGTAAGGACTTTGTAAGCTTTAGTTGTTACTCAACAGGCTCCATTCTGTGTACTATATGTAAACTTGAAGCATTTTTTCCCTATAATCAATACTTTGAGTCCTATTTTATGGCAAATTTGCCTTTCATGTTCCTGTACATTTTGGTTGATTCTTCTGACTTTTGGGTCTTTTTCGGCTATTAAGAAGCAATCCAGTTTAGCCAAGCAGTGGAGCGCACACCTTTAATCCCAGCACTCGGGAGGCAGAGGCAGGCAGATCTCTGTGAGTTTGAGGCCAGCCTGGGCTACCAAGTGAGTTCCAGGACAGCCAGGGCTACACAGAGAAACCCTGTCTCAAAAAACAATATAAAACAAAACCAAAAAAAATCCAGCTTAATACTAGAAAGCTGCATTGTATCGAAACCCCCAATTTCAGAGGGCGATAGAAGAAATGTGATGTGAGAGTAGAAGGAGGGATATCTGGAGGAAGGAAGGGAACCAGCTAAAGGGAGACAGAGCTCATGGCAGCAGATGGAAGTGGTGGAGACAGTTGGAGAAGGGGATAAGTTAGAACAAACTATACATATACTATGAAAATGCCATAATGAATACAAGAATTACTTTAAAAAGTAATCTCAGGCAGGGGTAGCGCACGCCTTTAATCCCCGAACTCGGGAGGCAGAAGCAGGCAGATCTCTGTGAGTTCGAGGCCCGCCTGGGCTACAGAATGAGTTCCAGGAAAGGCACAAAGCTACACAGAGAAACCCTGTCTCAAAACAAAAAAAAAAAACAAAACAAAAGTCATCGTTAGGAGCCAGAGATACCTGTCACTTGCCTAGTATGCATGAAACCTTGCATTTGATTCCTAGCATGGCTGAACTGGATTGTAGCTGGATACACACCTGGAATCCCATCACTCAGGAGTGAAGGCAAGAGGATCAGAAATTCAAGGATATCCCTTGACTACACATCAAGTTTGAAGTCAGCTTCATGATACAAGAGAGCCTGTCTCAAAAAAAAAAATATTCAGCCAGTTTTGAATTGTAGTGGTGCAAGTCTTTGATCCCAGTACTGGGGAGGCAGAGGCAGGTAGATTTCTGTGAGTTCAAGGCTGGTCTACAAAGTGAGTTCCAGCACAGTCAAGGCTACACAGAGAAACCTTATCCTGAAAAATGTAAAAGTTTCAAACATACATAAACAAAAATCCCCCCTTCCCCCTTCCCCCTTCCCCCTTCCCCCTTCCCCCTTCCCCCTTCCCCCCCCCTTCCCCTTCCCCCTTCCCCCTTCCCCCTTCCCCTTCCCCCTTCCCCCTTCCCCCTTCCTCCTCTCACCATCACCACCCCACCAGGCACATGCCTAAAGGCAAATGAAGTGATCAGGTGTTAGGATTGGCCATTCCTTTGTACTCCAGTTCCTTAGAGTGTATTTCCAGTTCCCTCACCAAACCTAATGTCTCTGACCAAAGAGTTTGTAGGAGGCAGAGGGGAGAAAGAGTCACTGGCCTTTATCTTAAGAACACACAAAAGAGACTTGGTAAATTGACTCAGCTGGTAAAGGCATTGGCTGCCAAGCCTGATACCTTGACTTCGATCTCCAGGATCCACCTGGTAGAAGGAAAGACCAGTTCCCACTAGTTGGTCTCTTTCTCTCTCTCTCTCTCTCTCTCTCTCTCTCTCTCTCTCTCTCACACACACACACACACACACACACATGTACACACAAACACACTATGTTTTATTAATGATAAAATTAACCCACAAAACCCCCTTTGCTTAGGCTATATACTTGCTCTCACCTAATAAAATATTGCAAAAGTAATGGTCATGTGTGGCCCTGATGTAATAATAGGTCATAAATGGTGTTCCTTTTCACTCTGTTAAATTGTTCACTGTGGGGGAATGCAGTCACTAGGACACTCGAGATGCCCATGGGGTGGTGTTCCAGCCTGTCTAGATTTCAACCTCATGAAAGACCCAGGCCAGAACCATTCCACTAAGCCATTTATGAATTTATAACCCTCAGAAACTATGAGATGACACACATTTGTTGTTTGAAGCCACCCATTTTGTGCTAATTTGTTATGCTGCAGTCTTGACTCTGTATTGTCCTTCTACACCAGAAAAGGTCTCCCTGTGCTGCCCAGTCTGGCTCAACCTCCTGGTTGCTGGGATCACAGGCATGTTCCACTATGCCCACGCTATTCATTTCATTTTCCTCCATTGTTTTCTTGCTTAGCTGAAGTGCATGGTAACTTAATGATCATCTTACTAATATCAGTCCCTTACAAGATTTTGATAGTGTAAAATGATTCCAAATAATACCATTTCCCTGAATATGCACAGGTAAAGTAAGATAGACTATATAACATATTATCATATCCCAAGATTTTAATTAAAAGTGGAAAAACATTTTTAAAATAACATTTAAGGCTTACAAAAATAAATGAGTCCACAGAATATAGGTGCTAAAAGTAATAAAATGGTTGTACCTTTTCTTTTCTAGTTTTAATAACAGACCTGACTCAATGCAATTTTACAGGCTCTTTATAAGGCATGTTAGAATTCTAGGACAGTTATATAAAAGCACACACAATGGGGCTGGGAATGTAGCTCAGTTGTAGTTGTTAGAGTGTTTGCTTACCACACACAAAGACCTTAGTTCAATCCCCAGAAATACATAAACTGAACATGGTATCATACCCCAGTAATCTTAGCACTCAGGATGGGATGGGAATGATCAGAAGTTCAAAATCATTCTCAGCTACATAGCAAGTGAAAAGCCATCCTGGACTATAGAGCAAAAAGAAGAACAACATCAACAAAATAGGAGTGATGCACACCTGTAAACAAGTTTTCAGGGGAAGAGGTAGGAAGACTGTCTACAGGTTCCAGGCCAGCCAGGGAAATCCTTTCTAACCAACAACAACAAAAAAAAAAGAAGAGTATGAATTGAGCTTTATTAGTTTTGAGTTGTTTTCCTGATGCCTAGCATGGGGCATGACAATCAATAAGCATCTGCTGAATTAATCCATTAATTAGCTCATCTGTATTCCCACACATTCACTCATTTCAGGCTCTGTTGACATACACAGAGGGAAATCAGGGATCCAGACAATGGACTGAGAAATGTATGCTAACAGACAAAAAAAAAGTAAAATTAAGATGAACACAATTTGGGCTCAACCTATTTGTGGGAGGTAGATTGGAATGAAAAGGTAGAATTGTAGCCAGCTTTCTTGGACTGCCAGCCCCCAAATCATGACATGGAGACTGATTATTAATGTAATGCTTGACCTTAGCTTAGGCTTGTTTCTAGTTAGCCTTTTAAAAAAGAACTTAAATTAACCCATCTCTATAAATCTATGTGCTGCCTCCAGGTTATTTACCTCAATCTATGTACTGTCCATTCTGCTTTCCTGCTTCCTCCATGTCTGGCTGGCTGGCCCCCAGCTGGCTGACTGACTACCCTTTTCTCTCTGCCCACCAGACCTGCCTATCCCTCCTCTGTGTAACTATTAGCCATTCAGCTTTTAATTAGACCCATTAGATGTCTTAGGCAGGCAAGATAAAACAGCAACATAACTTTACATAGTTAAGCAATTATTCTGCAACACAAATGCAACACATCTTTACATAGTTAAACAAATATTCTATTCAACAACATATATCCCTTTTTGTCTAAATAAAAAGGAAAGATTTTAACTTTAACATAGTAAAGCTATATACAATCAGAACAATTATCAAGCAAGAATTATATTTGCATTATCCAGTCCATTTGTATTTGGCAAATTCAGAGAAAATACTCCATTATCCTGTCCTAGTGAGTCCAAAGTTTTGCACCTAATTTACATTCTATCATAACTAAGGAAAACTGTAACTATAATTATATAGTCTTCAACTCCATCAAAGACCCCAGAAGGATATACTACCTGAGCAAACAGAGATTACAGTGCAAGCCACTTCCAAAACTATAGAAACAACAGAGACATATGACTGCCTGGACAGTTACCCCCAAAGGTTCTTTTGCAATGTTAGGGCATCTATCTTTGGCCTATAGGCCTAGAATATCTGGCAGACTTTTCTATGAAGCAAGAATTTTGAAGGACTGTCCTGCCTTGTCTTGGAAAAGTTCAGCAGTTGCATTCCTCTGTGTTCTGCATCTTCAGTTTGGACAATATACTGTCAGGAGTTGAGGCAAGGACAGCCTTTTCTTGGAAAAGTTCAGCAGTTGCATTCCTCTGTGTTCTGCATCTTCAGTTTGGACAATATACTGTCAGCAGTTGAGGCAAGGACAATTTCTTGCACAAATGGCTAGCTTTGCCACATGGAATGAAAACTCCATATTGAGGTTCTTTGATACCCATCATCCTTTTATGAAGTAGATTGGTGCTGCCAGGGGCAGACGTGTCTTGCTGTCATGAAAAACCTTACATTATTAAACATCTTAAATACCATATTCTGTAGGTATCTGAAGCATTTGAAGATCGCCTATCTATCTAAAATATATCTGTGCTTAATCTTGAAAACCTACCTAATATAACTACAAGTTTGATTATTATAGAAGACTATTAACCTGTATTTCTTAATTATACATTACCTTTTCAAATGAGCTGCATAAGCACAATACTCCAAACAAGAGTAGAAACATACATACAGCATAACAAAAATAACTTTAAATTTGTATCAATATACCAAAATCCATAAAAATATAAAATATTTGAGGTTAATAGCTGTCTTTTTATCCCATATTCCTATATCCCCCCTAAACAATGATAAACATATAAAACCCACCGAATGACAAAAAAACACCCACTTCTCCTCTTGGTAATATGGGTGTTGTGTTCTCTGGACTGCTTACTGTTGTCTGGGTATGAAAGAAATTCCTGGGGACGCTGAGAAATTGAGATAATGGTCAACTCCTGGGAAAATTAGTTGTAACAATTGTTGTCCAGTCTCAGAATTGTTCCCATACAGAGGGATCAGCATATACCTCACCTGTCCTATAGTTTTTCTCAATTTATTTCTTTATGTCTGTAGCCAAGATTTTCAGGAGGTTCCCCCCCATCAAACTTGATCTCTATTAATCTTGAAGGAATCCACAGCTTTTCATTTCCTGTGGAAACAAAAGCATAACCTCTCCCCCAGCACAATACATTTTCTGAATTCCACTTTAAAAGTTAAGACATCCTTAAAGTATCTAGGCTGGTTTAATTCAGCAGTCCCTTTTACAATCCAGTGTCTCTCAAAAGCTGTCCTTAGCTCATCAGCATTAAAAAAAAATCAAAGTCAACAAAACACCATACAGGATCCAGACTCTGTGTATTTTCCATCTTTATGTGGCTTTTTTCCTTTACTTTACTCTCTCTTTAAAGACTTTATTAATATAAAACTATTTATTTTTTCCAATGACTGTCTACACCCGTTTTCTTTTCTTTCTTAAGTGCCTACACACATTTTAAAACACACTGTACCTGTTTTGAGTTTTTTTTTCAGTCTGGACCTGCTTTTCTGTGTAACTGTAGCATTCTTTGACCATATGAGCCAAACCTTAAACTTGACTCACAGTTTTGCACTGGCAGCTGGCTCCACCCCACTATGAGAACCAAGCCTTAAGCCCACAGGCCTGGACTGAGAGTTGCTTTTAACTGGGATCTGTGTTTAACCAGGAGCTGCATTTAACCACCTCAACTCTAAGAAGTTGGTGCCCACACTATGGCAGGCATTTTTTACTTAGCTTGTTGTTTCTACTTAATATGTCAGCTGCTCAAGTGCTTGCTGCTTGGCAGAGCCATGCCACTGTATACTATGAGCACTAGGCTACTAGGAAACCATGTTTTATTTGTTTTTGTCTTTGTTTTTCATTTTTTTAGCTTCTCAGGCCTTCCATAGAAATATGTGCCCCATGTTGGGTGCCAAATTTAGCCAGCTTTCTTGGACCACCAGCCCCCAAATCATGACATGGAGACTTATTAATTATGACTTCTTAGCCTTAGCTTAGGCTTGTTTCTAGCTAGCCTTTTTTAAAACTTAAATCAACCTATTTATATTAATCTATGTGCTGCCCCAAGGCTCATTTACCTCAATCTATGTACTGTTCATCCTGCTTTCCTGCTTTTTCTGTGGCTGACTGACTGGCTCCCCTTTCTCTCTGCCCACCAGCCCTGCCTATCACTTCTTTGCCTAGCTATTGGCCATTCAGCTTTTTATTAGATCAATCAGGTGCCTTAAGCAGGCAAGGTAAAGTAGCAACACATCTTTACATAATTAAACAATTATTTTGCAACACAAACAAATGTAACACATCTTTATATAGTTAAATATTCTATTTCACAACATGCAATGGCTGATCTTGGTTGTCAACTTGAAACACCTGGGAAGAGGGAAACACAACTGAATTATTTTCTGCTCCATATTGGCATGAGGACATGTCTGTGGGACATTTTCTTTTTTGTTAATTGATGTAGGAAGGCCCAGATCATTGTGCACAGTTCCATTCCTAGGCAGACGGGCCTGGATTGTATATGAAAAGTGACTGAACATGAGCCCGAGAGCAAGCTTGTAAGCAACATTCCTCCTCAGCCTCTGCTTCCGTTCCTAATTTCAGGTTCCTGCCCTGATTTTCCTCCATGATAAACTGTTACCTAGATGTGTAAAGTGAAATAAATCCTTTCTTCCCCAAGTTCTTTTTACTTGTGATATTTATCACAGTGACAGAAGGCAAACTATAACAAAAGGCATGAGAGTTATGGAATAAACCTGACCCTTCTGTGCAGTTGCCTCAAGTGTGATGACTCATTTCACTCGTCAGCTTGAGCAGACAAAGGAATGCCAAGACATTTGGTAAAACAATATTTGTGGGTATGTAAGGGTGTTTTCCAGACAAGATTAGCATTTGAATCATTAGACTGAAGAAGATCCACCCTCCCTAATAGGAGTGGGCAACATCTAATCTGTTGAGGGTCCAGATAGAACACAATGAGAGAGGAAGGGAGAACTTGCTGTCTTTGTCCCCGGCTGGAGCATGCAAGTTTTGCCCTTAGACACTTGACCTTGGTCCTGTGGAATCCTAAACATACACTAGTGGGCCCTGACTAAATTACACTGCCACCATTTCTGCCTCTCCAGCTTACAGTTGGCATATGTCAGAAATTCTCAGCTTCCAATGTTGAATGAGCTGATTTCCATAAGTTTCATTTCATCTACCTGTATCTATAGCTGTCCTTTTAGTTCTCTCAGGAACCCTGACTAGAGGCTTGATTTCACTGACACTGAAGAGAAATTCTTGGCCAACTTTACAGATAAAAATCCAATGCATGCTCTAAAATGCTTAAAGGAATGAGAAAGAACAATAATAATTTTTCATTAGCCAGACTTGTTGCTGTTTTGTCCATATCAGGCTTAGATATAACAAAAGAACTTCACATGCCCAGATCTTATTATAAAAATACAACAATTAATAAGATCAAGACAGTACTTCTCACCCAAAATCTACCAGTCCTCTAGAAGTGTTTGTCAAGGAGCATTACCTAGATGAACCCCAGGACATGGAATTTAAAAGAAAAATCACAAACATCATCAAAAAATTCAAGGAGTTTAAAGAAGACAAAGAAAAAGCTTGATGGAATTAAGGGAAAAGAACTTAATAAGAATAAATGCCTGATTAATGCCCAAGAAAACACAAGCACAAGGCTCATATATATGATAAAGACAATCCAGGACTTGAAATAAAGATAGGAACATTAAAGATGACTCAAGCAGAAACGAAGATGGAATTGAAAAATCCAATAATTAGAAAACTCAAAGGAAAGCCTCACAAGTAGAATGAATCAAACAGAAAATAAAGTATCGGGACTCTAGACCAAATAAGTAAAAGGATCTAGGCCAAATAAACAAGGAACATGGAAAAATAAAAAACAAACAGAAAAAAAACATAAAAGTCAAAACCTTTGAATTATAGGCATACATGAGGAAGAAGAATCCCAAGTCAAAAATGGCATAGACCAGATCTTTAACAAGATCATGGAAGACTGCCCCAAACTAAAGAAAGATAGAGCTATTCAGTTCAAAAAGCACACAGAACACAAAACAGACAGGATCAGAAAAGAAGTCCCTACAGCATATCATAGTTAAAACTCTAAGTATACAAAACAAAGAAAGTATATAAAAAACTACAAGAAGAGACAAACACAAGTCACATATAAAGGAAAACCCATGAGACTAACAGCTGATTTCTCAACATAAACTTTGAAAGCCAGAAAAGCCTGGAGTGATGCATCCCAAGTTCTAAAAGACCATACTGGCCAACCTAGACTAACATACCAGAAAAACTGTCCACCATAGTTGAAAGAGAAAAAAAAAACTTTCCAAGATACAAACAGTTTCCAATTATTTATAGCCAACAAGCAAAACCTAAAGAAAATACAGGAAGCAATATATCAGGATGAAGAAATGAGTATAGCAAGGAGACTGAGAAGAAATATGAAGCCATAACTACTAAAACACAAAGTACCACAGAGAACACAAACAACACCATCAAAAATCTACAACACGATGACCATAATTAACACACACATTTCAACAATAACTTTAAATATTAATGAACCCAATTATTTCTTTTTTATTTATTCTTTTCTCGTATATTACATCCCAACCACAGTTTCCCCTCCCTCCTGTCCTCCCAGTTCCTCTCCCCCAAATCCCCTCCCCCTCAGCTCCACTCCTCCTCCTTCCATTCAGAAAAGGTCAGGCCTCCCAGAGATATCAACCAAACATGGCATATCAAGTTATAATAAGACTAGGAACATCTCATATTAAGGCTGAACAAGGCAACCCAGTAGGAGGAAAAGAATCCCAAGAACAAGCAAAAGTGTCAAAGACAGCCCCTGCTCCCACTGTTAGGAGTCCCATAAGAACACCAAGTTACACAACCACATTATATATGCAGAGGACCTAGGTCAGACCCAAACAGGCTCCCTGATTGTCAGTTCAGTCTCTGTGAGCCCCTATGAGCCCTGCTTAGTTGATTCTGTGGGTCGTATTCTGTGGCCATATTCAGTGGTGTCCTTGACCCCACTGACTCCTACAATCCTTTCTCACCTTCTTCTACAGGAAAATATTCTTCTATAATTTTGTTAAAAATATTTTTTGGCCTTTGAGCTGGGATTCTTCTCCTTCTTCTGTTCCTATTATTCTTAGGTTTGGTCTTTTCATGGTGTCCCAGATTTCCTGAATATTTTGTGTCAGGGATTTTTTAGATTAACATTTTCTTTAACCGATATATCTATTTCTTCTACAATATCTTCAACACCTGAGATTCTCTCTTCCATCTCTTGTATTCAGTTGGTGATGTTTGCATCTGTAGTTTCTGTTTGCTTACCCAGATTTTCCATTTTCAGAACTCCTCAGTTTGTGTTTTCTTTATTGCTTCTTCTATTTCTATTTTCAGGCCTTGAACAGTTTTATCCATTTACTCCAACTGTTTGCTTTTTCTTGGCTTTCTTTAGGGGATTTATTCATTTCCTCTTTAAGGATCTCTATCATCTTTATAAGGTTGGCTTTAAGGTCACATTCTTCAGTTTCAGTTGCGTTGGAATATTCAGGGCTTACTGTATTAGGATGGCTGGGCTCTGATGGTGACATATTGCCCTGGCTCTTGTTGATTGTGTTCTTACACTGGTATCTAGGCATCTGGGTTTGGGGTGATTATAAGACTAGGTGCCAATCTTTGAGTTTGTCTTTGTTGAATGGGTGGTTTTGTTCCTTGGTTTCTGTTTCTGCTCTGGTCTTCTGACCATATTGGCCTGTGGTTGAGTAGAGGGTCTCCACCTGAGTTGGAGGCTAGACTTGTGGTGCCAGGGTGGCCTCTGATCAAGCAGGGGGTTTCCACCTGAGTTGGGGACTGGAATTCTGGTAGCCAGCATGATCTCTCATCTAATCAGGGATCCTTTGGGGTGCTGGGTGCTGATGTGGCCTCTGGTGGAGCAGGGGTCTTCCAATGGAGGTACGGGGCTGGGATAAGGTAATGAGGAGAGGAGGGACAGTTGGAGTTAGGCTAGGCGGGTTCTGGAGTAGTGATGGTAGTCTGTGAGGGGGGGGGGGGTGGCGGGAGTCTTGGGTATGGCCTCTGGTGGAGCAGAGGGCTTTCAGCTGGAGGTCTGGGTTAGAAAAGGTTCAATTCCTAATCAAAAGACACAGGATGACTGAATAGATCAGGAAACAAAATCCATCTATCTGTTGTCTACAAAAAAACACATCTTAGCATTAAAAATAGGCACCACCTTTGAGTAAAAGGATGGACAGAAGTACTCAATAAAATGGGACCAGAAAGCAAGGAGGCATCACTATTCTAATGTTTAACTAAATAGACTTGAAACTAAAACTAATCAGAAGACATAAAAAAGGGACACTGCATTCTAATCAAGGGAACAGCTAACCAAAAAGACATTACTCTTCTAGATATTTATGCACCAAACTTTGGTGTACCAAATTTCATTAAAAATGTACTACTGCCGGGCGGTGGTGGCGCACGCCTTTAATCCCAGCACTCGGGAGGCAGAGCCAGGCGGATCTCTGTGAGTTCGAGGCCAGCCTGGGCTACCAAGTGAGTTCCAGGAAAAGGCGCAAAGCTACACAGAGAAACCCTGTCTCGAAAAACCAAAAAAAAAAAAAAATGTACTACTGAATTTAAATACACAGAATAACATGAACCCATTAATACTAGGTGATTTCAACACCCCACTTTCTCCAATAGACAGGTCTTCTAGACAAAAAATAAACAGAGAAACATCAGAATCAATTGGCATCATACATCAAATGGACTTAACAGTTATCTATGAATACAAACACCAAAGAATAAACATTCTACTCAGCAGTACACAGAAACTTACCTAAAATATACTGTATCCTGGGACACAAAACAAAACTTTACAAATACAGAAACATTGAAATAACTCCTCATACCCGTTTTGACCACAAAGCAATAAAATTCAAAATTGACAGCAAACAAACCTCTACTAAATATAAACTCATGAATATTAAACAACTCATTACTGAATGATGAATGAATGAGTCAAAGAAGAAATCAAGAAAGAAATTTTTAAAAAATGTCCTAGAACTAAACGAAAATGAAAACACAACACAACAAACCCTTCAGAAAACATTGAAAGCAGTCCTATGAGAAAAACTTAGAGTTCTAAGTGTCTGCATTAAAAATCACAAAAAGCACAAATAAATGACTTAATGATGCAACTCCAAAAGTCGGAAAAACAAGAACAAAACAAATCCAAGCCTAATAGATGGCAAGAAATAATACAAATAAGAGTCAAAATTAGTGAAATAGGAAGAAAGAAAATAGTACAATATATCAACAAATCTAAGAGCTGATTCTTTGAGGTGATAAACAAGATTGACAGACTCTTTGCTCAACTAACCAAAAGAAAGAAAGAACTCAAATTAATTGAATCAGAAATGACCCCAAAGAAATTGAGAATATTATAAGAAGATACTTTAAAAACCTGTACTTCATTACACTGGAAAACTTTTTTAAAAAAAAAAAAAGATTAATTTCTAGATTTAGCCAAACCATGAAAATTAAACCAAGAAGAAGTCAACAACTTAAACAGACCCATAACAAATGAGGAGATTGAAATAGTAATAAAAAGCCTTCCAACTAAAAAAAAGCCCAGTGCCAGATGGGCCAGATGGATTCACAGCAGAATTCTACCAGACATTCAAATAAGATCTACAGCCAATCCTTTTAAAACTATTTTAGAAAATAGAATTGGAGGAAGCGTTCCCAAACTCCTCCTATGAAACCAGTATCATGCTAATACCAAAATCAGGAAAATACATAGCAACAACCAGAAAAAAAATTACAGGCCAATATTTCTGATGGATAGAGACTCAAAAATACTCAATAAAATGCTTGTAAACATAATACAGACATACATCAAAAAGATTATCTACCATGACCAAGTTGGATTTATCCCTGAAATGCAGGGATGGTTCAACATATGAAAGTCAATAAATGCAATAAACCACATAAATGGACTTAAAGATACAAACCACATGATCGTCTCAACGATGCAGAAAAAGCTATTGACAAAATCCAACATGCCTTCATAAGAAGAGTCCTAGATAATAAAGGAATAGAAGAAACATACTTCAACATCAACATCACAGCCAGCATCATCCTAAATAGAGAAAAACATGAAACAAACCCATTGTGATGAATGAGACAGGGATGACCACCATCCCCACTCCTTTTCAATATTGTGCTTGATGTACTAGCTCGAGCAGTAAGACAAAAGAAGGAAATTAAAAGGATACAAATAGGTAAAGATGAAGTTAAACTATCCTTATTTGAAGATGACATGATATTATACAATAGAGATCCCCGAAACTTCTAGAAATGATCAACAATTCCAGCAAAGTGGAGGGGCACAGGATCAATTTGCATGAATCAATAACTTTTCTATACACCAATAACAAACATGCTGAGAAAGAGATCATGGACAAACTCCCATTCACAATAGCCTCAAAGAAAATATCTAGGCTCTAGATTTCTAACCAAGGAAGTGAAGGACCTCTCCAATGAAAACTTTAAACCTCTGAAGAAAAAGATAAAGAAATACACTAGAAAATGGAAAGATATCCCATGCTCATGGACGGGTAGAATTAATCTGGAAAATGAGTCACTCTACAAGAATCTATTTTCAGATTCAGTGCAATCTCCATCAAAATCTCCTTTTTTTTTTTTTTTCCCGAGACAGGGTTTCTCTGTGTAGCTTTGCGCCTTTCCTGGAACTCACTCTGAAGCCCAGACTGGCCTCGAACTCACAAAGATCTGCCTGCCTCTGCCTCCCAAGGGCTGGGATTAAAGGTGTGCGCCACCACCGCCCAGCCAAAATCTCCCTTTTATTCTTTACAGAAATAGAAAAAAATTATCCTAAAATTTATATGGAACCAAAAATGACCCCAAACAGCCAAAACGATTCTAAGTAAAAGTACAATGCTGGAGGAATTACCATGGATGGACTAGCAGTTTAGATCTTAAGATATATTGCAGAGCCATGTCAATAAAAACAATATGGTATTGGTGCGAAAAGCATGTAGACCAATGGAACAAAATCAGAGACCAAAACATTTGTACATATAACTTCAGTCACTTAATATTTGACGAAGATTCGAAAATATATGCTGGAGAAAAGACAACATCTTCAACAAATGGTGCTGAAAAAACTGGACGTTCATCAGCAGAAGAATGAAATAGACACATATTTATACCTTGCACAAAACTTAACTCTAAATGGCCCCAATACTTAAATATGAAAACGGAAAACACTGAAACTACTAGAAGAAAACATAGGCAGGATCCTACATGACGTAAGTGTAGGAAAGGATTTCCTGAATAAGATTCCACTTGCCTAAGAACTAAAACCAACAACGGACAAGTGGGACTTCATGAAACTAAAAAGCTTCTGCATAGCTCAAAGAACAATCAACAGGGTGGAGAGGAAGTCCACAGAATGGGAGAGGATCTTTGCCAACTCTAGATCTGACAGAGAATTAATATCCATATTATATAAGGAACTAAAAACCAAACAAACAAACAACTCATTTAAAAAGAAAAATAGCCCTGGGACCTGAACAGAATGCTCTCAAAAGAAGAAAAAAAATGGCTAAGAAATATCTCAAAAAAATTTTCATCGTCCATAGCAATTAGGGAAATGAAAATCAAACCATCTTTGAGATTTCATCTTACACCAGTCAGAACAATGAAGATCAACAAAACAACTGACAAAAAAAATGCTGGAGGTGGATGAGGAAAAGGGAAACCTCATTCCCTGTTGGTAGGACTGCAAACTGGTACAGTCACTATAGTGTGAATAGTTCTCAAAAAGCTAAAAGTAAATCTACCATATGACCCTGCTTGCTATACCAGTCCCAGGCATGTGCTTAAAGGACCCAACATCCTATTCTACAGACACTTGCTCAGCCATGTTCATTGCTGCTGTATGGACAATAGCTAAGAAATGGAAACAACCTTAAAGTCCTTCAGCTGTGAATGGATGATGAAAACCTGGTACATACATAAGGTGGAATACCATTTAGCTGTAAAGAAATATGAAATCATGAACTTTACAGATTAATGGATGAAATGAGAAAAAAATCATATTAAAATGAGAAAAAAATCATATTATGTGAGATAACCCAGACCTAGAGAGACAAATCTTACATGTTTTCTAGCGTCTGAGACACCTAGCTCCAAATCTTCAGATCTGAGTACATACCCTGTAGTAACTGTAGAGACCAGTATCTTTAAAATGGACCATTGCTAGGGTAGGGGAGTGAGAGGGCAATAGAGAGGGGAATAGTAGGGTATACGTAATCTGATGGGGGGAAGGGAGGCTCTTTAGGGAGGAGGAGAGTGGTAAAAACAGAATAAGGAGAGAGGAAGCTAAAATAGCAATAAGAATATCTGAAAAATCATAAAGAATTGCATTATTAGCTATTTGTCTTTAAAAAAAAACCTATAATGCATGCAGTTCTATGTATAAGCATGCAGACATTGTTTAAATGGAATTTTCTCATCTGGGCTGACAATGCTCCTCCCAACAGTCAAAGACCATCTAACAAAAATACCAGACATGAAAAGCTCTCTTTGAAGTTGTTTGTCAGGGCTGTCCAAGAGACTCCCCTAACATACAGCCTATTACTATTGCCCTTAATTGCCCCCCAGATTTGGAAGGTGAGTTCCTATTGCTGAAGAAAGCATGCACTTCAGAAAGAGGGCTCAGAGGCACCTGTGCTGGAACTGACCTGAGTGCCTCCTCCCTCAGGACTAGCTTTCATGGTACCAGAAAATTCCATGCAAACTTCCAAAAGAGGGAGACAATCAACAATCCTACCCAGCTATGATGCCCATGAACCACATCAACAACCAACGTGGCATAATAACCCCAAGGATACAGTAATGGCACACTTTCCTTGGCAGTAACTAACAGCTCCCTAATTGGACTTAAGACCTGTTCAACAAGAGGGAAATCATGCCTGGTACTGGAAACCTAGACAATCTAGCCCAGGCCTAGTACAGTCATGGGTCTTGGAGAAGAACCTACAATCTCTGCCTTACTAAACCAGCAGAATCCCTAAGTACATTCTAAATATTTTTCTGTACACCCACAGACAAGTGTAGTCCTCAATCCTAATCAAGGAAACTTCACTTGGCAACAGAGACCACTACAGAAAACTACAACAAATCAAACTGCAGAGTTGTGGAGCCCAGTCCCAACAAATATATCTACAATACAACTTTCATACTTAAGGCTCAGGGATCATTGTGAGAAAGGGAATGGAAAGATTGTAAGAACCTGAGGATCAGGAAGTTTTCTGAGAATGTTTCTCCTAGGAATGTCAGAAGCCACACCCATAAAGTCTCATCAACACGACTGTCTAAACATGAGCTGAACAAGGACAACAATAATAGACATGTCAAAGTGGACAGGGGAAAACCCAGGAGACCTCAACCCCTCTCAAAGAACTACAAGCAACTAAGGAATGCTGAGCACAAGAGAAATAGTCTTCCTGCGGAAAAGCACATCAATTGGTATCCAATACCAAATGATCAGCCCTGAAAACTTACACAAGTAATTTTATACAGACTGAGCAGGTTATATTTAGGAATATATATGTATTTTCATATGCATATATGTATGTAAAAATAATGAAAAAGAGGCTTTGAATTTTAAAGACAAAAAAGAGGGGTATATGGGAAGGAGTAGAGAGAGGAACAGGAAGGGGAATGGTATTATATTATAATCTCAATAAGTAAAAATGATGTAGAAAAATAAACAAGATGTGATGTCGAGTTGGAGAGATGGCTCTGCAGTTAAGTGCTTGCTCTGCAATCCTGAGGATCAGAGTTCAGATCTCAGGACCCATGTGACAAGCCAGCCATCTTGCCAAAGCCTGTAACTCCAACTCTGGGAGATGGTCACCCTCCTCTAGCCTCTCAATAGGTACAGCTAGGAGCACCTACTCATGCACATACACTCACCCATCAAGAAATCCTTAAAATAATATATTCTGTTTCTCCTTCTTGGGAAATCCTTCCCTTCTCCCTAGTCCCTTACTCTATACTTCATCTCTGTGTTTATTTGGATAGATAGTAGCATGTCTATCAAAGGCTTAAAAGCTAGCATCCATGTATTTGTCTTTTTGTGCCTTCAGAAACAGCAGGACTTAGCACATATAAACTTACAGAGTCTATGGCAGAATGTACAGGGCCTGCTAGATGGAGTCCCAGCACTGAAAAGGGGACTTAATCTCCCATTCCAAACCAAGAAGCTATCTCAAATTCATAACTACTCATAAAGGAAAAGTTAGTTTTCTCAAATAGAGTCTCACTGGGTACAAACCACACTTTAGAGTAGACCCTATGCCCAGCAGTAGATGGCCAAAAAAAAATGAACTCAATGGCATTTTGGGAAATTTTATGTCTCATATTGTTTTGTCTGGGCATTTTTACCTTACTAGTCTTTTGTTTATATATTATGGTTTCTGATTTTGTATTTTTATGGATTTTCTGTGTGCTCATGTGTCTCTATGTGTATATGTGCTTACACTACTTTTTCTTTTTTTTTGTTTTCTTTTGCTCATCCTTTGTTTTTTTTTCCTACCCTAGTTTGTTACTTTTTATTTGTCTGTTCATTTTCTAAAGGGAGAGAGGAGAAGGCATGAAATTGGATGGGTGGGAAGAATCTGGGAGTAGATGGGGAGAGGAGAACTGTGATCAGAATATTATAAGAAAAAATCCATTTTAATAATAAAAATGAAATTCTTAAAAAGATGTGATCTGAAGCACATTAAGTATTACCACAGAGAATAATCTTTACAGAATGGATTTCTTCAGCAATTTCTCCATTAAATTTCAAACATTTCAATTTAAGTATAATAAGAAAATATCGAGTCCACCTGATACCTGATTTTATAAATTGTTAAATATACTTTTTATGAGATGGGTTGCAATAGAAGACTCTCTACATTGCAAAACTGAACTAAAATTACAGTCTTATCAATTACTACAAGTTACTTTGAAACACACACATGTTGATTGACAGGTAGAGTTAGATGAATGGGTAGATAAATGATACACCAAATAAAATGACAATTGTAGAATCTGTAGGATCTGGGTGGATGGTACATGGGTGCTCAAAGCATAACTCTTTCAATCTCCAGTATTTAGAAAATTTTCATAATTTACCAGGATAATCCCGAAATAGAGATCACTTACTGTTCCCCACATGCCTGTAAGATTTGTACTGAGTCTATCTATGTATCCGACCTGATTTCACCTTTGTACTCATCATCACTTAGAGTATAGACCTTCCCCACAACTGACTTAAAGATACCTCTACCTATGTATGGACTTCAGACCTTTTCTCATGTACTCTGTTTATATTTATGCTTATCTATATGCTCTTCTCTTCTCCATACCAGAGAGGAGCTGGAATTATACAGATTCTTAGAAATGTAGCTGGTGCAGGACATGGTGGTGCATATCTTCAATCCCAGCGCTTGGGAGGTGGAGGTGAAACCCAGAGTTCAAGTTTATCAACCTCCTCTGTCACATGGCTGTATAGCAAGTTTGAGGCCAACCTACACTAGGTGATCCTGTGATCCTCTCATTAAAAAAATAAAATAAGCCGGGCGGTGGTGGCGCACGCCTTTAATCCCAGCACTTGGGAGGCAGAGCCAGGCGGATCTCTGTGAGTTCGAGGCCAGCCTGGGCTACCAAGTGAGTTCCAGGAAAGGCGCAAAGCTACACAGAGAAACCCTGTCTCGAAAAACCAAAAAAAAAAAAAAAAAAAAAAAAAAAAAATAAAATAAAATAAAATAAATAAACAAACTTGGCAAGACATACTCCCTTTCCTGCCCCCCAGAAAGCTGCTCAGCTAGAACTTTTAGTACATTGTAAGAGCAATCTTGCCAAATATAAATTATTTTGAAGAACATTAACTTCAGGGATGGAAATGTAGCTCAGTAATCAAACAGTTGCCTACAATGCACAGGCTCTGGATTCAATCTCTAGATCTGTAATAAATAAATACCTCTCAAATATTATAACTAGCAAATTTAGAGACAACTTAGAAAAAAATCAACAAGACAATTACATGTATGAAAATGTCACAACTAAGTGAATTTTCTTGTATACTAAGAAAAAGTATTAAATGATAATACAAAAACAAAACATCTTTGTGAGGCTGGGGAATATGGCTAAGTTGGTAGAGTGATTGTCTGGCATAAATGATGCCCTGGATTTGAACCCCAACACTGCATAATCCCAACATGGTGGCACACACTGACGATCTCAACACATGAGTGGTGGAGGCAGGAGGATGAGAAGTTCAAGGTCATCCTAGGATACATAAGTTGTTTGAGGTCAGCCAAGAATATATGAAATCTTGTCAAAAAAACTTTATAACTAGCAAACTGGAACATGGGGGAATTATTATAAATAAGCCCTATGACAGACTTTATTTTCACCAAAATGGCCAGAACAATAATACATTTCATCACACAAGTCCTGTGTACAATGAATGATTTCCAAACCACGCCCATCCGGTGAGTTCCTTCCTCTTGCATCTGGATGTTGTTGTGCCTGAAGTAAAAATGACATTGACTTCCAAGTCTAAGATATGAAAGACAGCTTAATTTTCACTTGCTTCTCTTGGGGTGTCCATTATTTTACGAAGTTACTTTGTTATGAGGAAGCTTAAGTGGACTACTACTCCAAACTTACCAGCCAGGTGAGACAGCCACTTCTGGAAGTGTATCCTCCAGCCCTAGTTCAGCCACCCTAGCTGGTGCTGCCTGGACTAGAATGAACTCTATAAACAAGGCCTGCTCACAATGCAGTTCCTAACTAAACAACTGGAAGTCACTATATTTTAGAGGGAGTTTGTTATGTAGTGGTAGATAACTGTTCCAAGGGCTGGTGAGCTGGTAAGCACATGTCACACAAGCATGATGACCTGTGTTTAGATCCCCAGAACCCATGTAAAACTGAACACAGTAGCACACATCTGTAATCATCCCACTTCTGCAGTGAGATGGGGGTAAAAATCCCTGGAAGCTCATAGGCCAGTTAGTCTGTCATCTGCAACAGTCAACAACAAAGATACCCTGTCTCAAACAGGATGGAAGGCAAAGGCAGAAACCTAGGATTGTTCTCTGACCTCCATAGGCATGCACCTGCACTAGGCCACTTGAACTTGAATACATACATACACAAATTGTTTTTTTAAGGTAATTGCTAACAATGTTTAGAACATAACCTTTCATTTGCACATTCCAGTTTCCAAAATCAAAAGAAAAACCATGTTTATTGTCCAAGTAGGAAACAAAGAATTTAAAACCAATTGACATCAGCAATACAACCATTTCACTAAAACCAATTTTGTTAGTCTCTTGCGTATTAAATTTTTCTTCCCCAACAAGAATCTCTAGCAAATGGCCAGGTTGGCTTGAGTTCATCCATCCAACAAAGACTAATGAGTACTTTTTACATAGAAAACACTGTATTTATCACAGTGGAGATACATAAAAGGAGCAATCATCTTAAGCTATATTTTCCTGATTATTTCTCTTCTAAACTGCTCATACACATAGACATAATCAAAAAGTAGTCACAAAACACCAAGGGGGAAGGGAACCCTGTTACTTTATCATTTGTAAATAGGGCAATCAACTCGTGAAACATTATATAGACTAACCAAATAAAAACAGAAGTTTGTTTCTTTAGGAAGTAACTGCACTAGCATAAAATATGTAACTTCTAAATTTGTGGATACAAGTCAGGCATGGGGGCTCATGCCTAAAATCCTATCACTTAGGAGGCATAGGGGAATAACCCAAAATTCGGAGGCCAGTCTGGTCCATATAGAAATTCCTAAGCGAGTCACGGCTACATGGTACAACCCTGTCTCAAAAAACCCAAATAATACAAAACAGAGCAAAGGACTTTGTGAATAAGAAATTTCAAAGCTTCATATTTATTCACGAGTGTCCAAGTAAAAGAATACCTAACTAGACACAAAGATTACATGACTGCAATGTCGTAGATGTCTTTAGAAGTCTCACCAATGGATTCATTGACACCAGGCAATGTCTAGGCAATAGTGTTTGTTTTAGGGGTCCCAGTCTCCCTTTCTACCCACTTCCCCAGACTCCATACCATTCTCCATTTGATATTTTCCTGTAGTGGGTAGCCATTCCAGCTTTGATCTGTAAGTTCCAACCCCCATTGAGACTTCGGCAACTGTCACGCCTACAAGGCGGGGCGAAAGGAGGCGCCTGGGGACCCGAGAGCTGGATCGGCTGGCGCTCTCTCTGTTGCGGGACCCTGGACTAGAGAGGTGTACCAAGCAGAGCTCCAGAGAACACCGCTGGACTGCGATACACCTTCCCCAGGCGCCTCCTTTTGCCCCGCCTTGTAGGCGTGACAGTTGCCGAAGTCTCAATGGGGGTTGGAACTTACAGATCAAAGCTGGAATGGCTACCCACTACATTTTCCCTTTCAAAAGTAGTTCTGAGAAAAATACTTAGAAGACTCATTGAAGCCAACCATTAGTGTTTTAGTGATATGTGTAATTTTTCCAGACAGTTGATACTTTAACAGCAAAGTGACCAATCAATCAGTAAACTAGCAAAATTCCATTATTATAATCCAACATTTGGCATTATACATAGTATTAAAAAAGCAGAAACAGAGGGGGGATTTAGCTTAGTGGTAGAGCGCTTGCCTAGCAAGCGTAAGGCCCTGGGTTCGGTCCTCAGCTCTGAAAAAATAAAAGCAGAAACAACTCAAATGTCTATAAGTTAATCAGTGGACAGCTAAACAAAATGTATATTCCTTCAGTGAAATACCACTAGGCAATACAAACAAATATTTGATTGTTGTTGTTTTGTTGTTTCAATGCTGAGGATTGAATCCAGGGTCTCAGTGCTCTGCCACAAACATCACCCCAACCTCTTAACCCAGGAATAAAATCCTGATGCATTCTACATTATGGATCAACCCTGACATTATTCTAAATAAAGGAAGTTAGACACAAAAGGCCACATACTATATGGTTTCATTTGTACAAAATAGCCAGAACAGGTAAATCCATAGTGACACAGAGAGTAAACTGATTATTGCCTAGGGTTGGGGAGAATCGAAAAGATATCAGTGATGGATTTGGGGTGCTTTTTGAAATCTTGCTGAGTAAGAATCAGGGAAACTAAAGGCTAATAATTTAAGAAAGCCCTCCTTCTTTTTTTTTCACACTGTCGATTCATATTTGCCATCCATTTTTAAGTGCCATGCTAGATATTTTGATGCATAACCTTGAGCCAGGTTTGGTAAAAGGCCTGTTTCCCCAGCAGCAAGGAGTTTTTTCAAGAGTTGGCTCAGCGCAAACGGCAGCTGGGCCCAGAGGATCTGCATCCTTGATAATTAAGATAAGAGGCGATAAAGGTCATAATGGCCAACTCAGGCGGAAAAGCTAACATCCTGGAGGCTGTAGTTGGACCTGCATGGCAGCTTCCCACTCCTGCACTACTCATTTTTGGTCCACAGGGATTGACCCTAAGGGCACTTCTAATAATAAACATCCTGTGCTTCTGTTAGGGTCTGCGTTCTGGGAAACTCAACCTGTGACAAGCTCAATTAATCTCTCTCTCTCCCTCCCTCTCTTTCTATCTCTCTCCCTCTCCTTCTCCCTCTTTCTCTCCCTCCCTCTTCACCCTTTTCTTTCTTTTTCTTTCTTTCTTTCTTTCTTTCTTTCTTTCTTTCTTTCTTTCTTTCTTTCTTTCTTTCTTTTTCTTTCTTTCTTATTTGTTTGGTTTTTAAAAATTTATGGTATGAGTGTTTTGCCTGCATGTCTGTATACCACTTGTGTACCTAATGCCAGTGGAGATCAGAAGAGGGCTCCTTGGAACTGGAGCTACAGGTGTTTGTGAGCCACTGTGTGGTCCCTGGGATTCAAACATGGGTTCCCTGAAAGAACATTGTTGCTCTTAATCGCTGAGCAATCTCTCCACAAACACATCTCTTTTAAGTCAGGGTCTCATGTATCCTAGGCTGGTTTTGAACTTGTAGTCCATGATAGCCTTGAACTTATGAACAATCTTTCTGCTTCCACCTCTTGAGTGTTAGACACACAGGCATGTACCACCACATCTGTTTGATGTAGTGTTAAGGGATCCAATCCAGAGCTTAGTGCATAATAGGTAAGCATTCTACCAACTGAGCTACACTCCAACTCAAATCTCAATTCTTATTTTAATTTTCACTACAATTTCATTTCACATTCAACAGAGAAAGGGATTGTCATAGAGTAAAATAAGGAGTAAAAGGCTTTTTAATTTAAATTTTAGATTATAATATAATCACAACATTTCTCCCTTCCCTTCTTGCCTTCCAAACCCTCCTATATACCCTTCCTCATTCTCCTTCAAATTCATGGCCTCCTTTTTCACAAATCGTTATTGCATGTGTACATATCCATAAATATAACCTGTTCAGTCCATATACTGATTACTTGCATAGATGTCTTCAGGGAAAGGTTTTTAATAGCTTAACTAGGTATCAATATAGATAGATAACTTTTCCATTAACTGCCTAGGAATTCTTGGCTAAGATCATGTTCAAAGTCTCTCAACGCTCAGAGAAACAATAAAAAAAGTGAAAATGAAAAGTCCTCCTGGGCTGGCAGAATGGCTCATCTGGTCAAGGATATGTATTGCCAAGCCTAACAACTTGAGTCTGGTCCCCAGGATCCTCCCAAAAATTGTCCTCTGACTGCCACAGGCACGCCCTATTCAGATTTTGCACACACACTCCCAGCTTTGGCATGCATTCTGCTTCTGGTAACTTCATCTCTTCTCTTCTCTCTCTCTCTCTCTCTCTCTCTCTCTCTCTCTCTCTCTCTCTCTCTCTCTCCTTTTTAAGCAGGTCTCACCTATCTAGGCTGGACTCAAGCTTACTGTATAGCTGAACATGACCCTGAACTCATGATGATTCTAACTGCCTTCACCTCCCAACGTGCTGCAATTGCAGGCATGTGCCACTATACTTTGTTCTCTTCACCTCTTTTTTTTTAAAATAAAGTTATATTTTAAAATTATCTTTTATTTATGGTGTATGTAGAGCATGGGGCAGGGTACATATATGCCGTAGTGTGCAGGTGGAGGTCAGAGGACAATATGAGTGAGTTGGTCCTCTCCTTCCATCATGTGGGTTCCAGGGAATGATCTCAGGATGTCAGGCTTGGCAAGGACAAGTGATCTTACACTGTGAGCCATCTCTCCAGCCTCTTACGTTCAGCTCTTTAAATCTTGGTCTCTTCATGATTGGTTAGAGCTCACAAAGTGTCAGACTTTGTTACCACAATGAGAAACTAATGCATCTAGGCCTATATTTATTTAGAAACCAACAGGTTACCCTGTCCTTCTAACATTGTTTCAAAAGGTTTATTGTGTGATGCTCAGTGGGGAAAAGAATTAGTCAGACTTAGGAATGAGAATGTAGCTCAGTTGTTAGAGGACTTGTGTAGCATTCTAAAAGCCTTGAGTTTAAGGCCCAGCACTGAATAAATCTGGTGTGGTGACATATGCCTCTAATTCTGGCATTCTGGAGGTGGAGGCAGCAGTATCAGAAGTTCAAGGTCATCTTCAGCTACATGTGGAGTTGAAGGCCAGTCTAAATTGCATTGCATCCAGTCTTAAAGAAACATACCCTCACACTCACACACTAAGGTCCTGGGCTGAGGAGATGGATCAGTCAGTAGAGAGCCCGCTGAGTAAGTATAAGGTCCTGAATTCAGATCCCCAACACCCACATAAAAGCCGGGTATGATGATAAACATCTGTAATTCCAGTGCTGGTTCAAGTTCTGGTCGGGTGGAGGCTGCAGGCAGAAATAAGCAGATCCCCAGAGCTCAATGGACAATCACTCTAATCAGTGAGCTCTGGGTTCAGTGAGAGACACTGTCTCAAAAAGGTTAAGAATAACCAAGGAAAGGAAAAAAAAAACAGCATAAACCATAAACCTCTGGCCTACAGAGAGAGAGAGAGAGAGAGAGAGAGAGAGAGAGAGAGAGAGAGAGAGAGAGAGAGAGAGAAGAAGGAGGAGGAGGAGGAGGAGGAGGAGGAGGAGGAGGAGGAGGAGGAGGAGGAGGAGGGAGAAGGAGAGAGAGTGTGTGTTAACCAATTTCAGGGATCAAAGGTGCCATATTGACATCTGTTGGGCAATCTTCTGTTTCTATGCAAAGCTTGAATTATTTTTTTAGTTTTGCTTTCCGTTTTGTCCTGTCAAAAGCATTCAGTTGCAGTGGTACCCAAGTTCTAATAATGTATAAATCAGTTCAAACCCTCAACACATACCCTCTTTCCAGTGCAGAACACTTCCCTTGCAAATGCAAATTAAAAATGATTCTCTATGTAATCCAGTCTGCATATGGAAAATCATTCCCACAACCCAGCTGGTCTCCACAAGGAACCACCTGACCTCCCTTAGGGCAGGCCCAGTAACTCCCATAATACTTCTGAGAGTCCACTTTTTCCTACTTTCTAACTTGCAACATGTTCCCATCCTTTAATTCCCTAAAAATTAAAGGGAAACTGTAAAACCCTCATTCTTTTGTGTGTGTGTGTGTGTGTGTGTGTGTGTGTGTGTGTGTGTGTGTGTGTATTTAATACATACATATATGTATAATATAATTATAATATTAATATATGATATATTATATATGTATACATATAATTCACAAGCTAGAAGTGGTGGCACAGGCCTATAATCCCAGCACCCAGGAGACTGATGTGGGAGGCTTCAGACTTAGAGGCCAGCCTGGCCTATATAGCTAGCCTCTGCTTCCAAAATAAAATACCTACAACTAACAACTAACCTTCATGTTTTTTCTCTTCCTTCCTTCCTTCCTTCCTTCCTTCCTTCCTTCCTTCCTTCCTTCCTTCCTTTATTTATTTCTTCAGGGTCTCACATTGCCTAGGGTGGTCTCTACAGCCAAGGATGATCCTGAACTCCTGGTCCTTCTGTCTTCACTTCCTGGTGCTGAAATTACAAGAATGAGTCACAATGTTCAGTTTATGTGGTGGTGCAGATCAAATCCTGGGCCTTGTGCATGCTAGGCAAGTATTCTACCAACTGAGCTACATCCCCAAGCTGGTTTTCTCCCCTTTAAACTGTCCCACATAGTTCCACCAGTTAGCAGATCTTGCTCTCCTTTCCCAGCTGTTTTATGAGCCAGATGTGTTTCTTACAATTTTCCATACTTTACTGCAAAGGTGAGTTCCATGTTTTGCATACGAAAGGTGTTTTAGATCATATTGTGTTGTCCCCAAATTCATATACTGAGGCCTTAATCTTCACTGTAACTGTATTTGGAGACTGGGCCTTTAAAGGAATAGCTCAGGGGCTGGAGAGATGGTTTATCAGTTAAGAGTACTTGCTGCTCTCACAGGGGACCTGGGTTCAGTTCCTTGAATTTACATGGTGGTTTACAACCATCTGTAACTCCAGTTCCTGGGGATCTGATATTCTCTTCTGACCTCTGTGGGAACAGGCACATGTGGTGCAAATGTAGGCAAAAACTTACACATATGAAATAAAAGAAATAAATCTAAAATCATTTTATTTTCTACAAAGAAAGTAACTGCAATTCAATGAGTCCCTTATGGTGGATCTCTCATCAGATATGACTGGTGTGTTCATCAGTAGATGAAGAGTCCCCAGGGATGTACTAGCATATAGAAGGCCATGTAAGGATCCAACAAGAGGGTGACCATTTGCAATCCAAGCAGAGAGGCCTCAAGAAACACTAAACTTGTAAACACCTTGATCTTGCATTTCTAGCTTCCAGAACTGTGAAAAACACGCTTTTGTTGGCAAGGCTACCTGGTCTGTGGTATTTTGTTTCTGTGACACCAGCAGAACAATGGAAGGGACGGAGGGCAACAAGCTGGTTGCCTCTTCTAAAGACTTAGTGTTCACATCAATACAGTTTTTATGTATAGTGTAGTGCTATTTAAGGTCGCCTTCATGGAGGTGAGCATTGATGATGTACTAGCCCTCCCTCCCTATGCCCACTTTCCTCTTTCCATAACTAAATCCATCTGAAGTCAATTTCATTTACTTTGAGCTATTTTCCTGTTCCATTCTGTGACCTCATTTCTCATAATTTCCCAGCTCTGAAGCCTTCTCAGTCCTAAAAACAAACAAACTTATTGCCTGCTCCCTTTGGTCAGAGCCAGCTGGCCTGGACCCCTCTATTTCCATGCACTTCTTGTTTCCTCTCCTCCATCAAAGAAAGGCTTGCCCAGGAAGGGCATTTCCCTGTAAAGCTCGGCAGTCCCTCTATATTTGGACAGTGCTCAGCCCAAACAAAGCGGGGTAACACTCTTTCACTACATTACCCTGTTTAGGTTACTGTAACAAAGTACTTTTTAAATAAATAAAAACATTGTGTGTGTGAAAGCAGATACTAGGGTGTGTCTGGGGAGGTTAGAGGAGAAGTTGTGGAAGTCAGTTATCTTCCTTCATTATGTGGGTCCCCAGGGATGTAATTCAGATCCTGTGTTGATGACAGGAGCCTTTACCATCTCAATAGCCCTTGAGGAGGATGTGTGTGTGTGTGTGTGTGTGTGTGTGTGTGTGTGTGTGTGTGTGTGTGTGTGTGTTGCTGAGAATTGAACCTAGGGTTTCATGCATACCAGGCAAGTACTGTACCATGGAACTACAACCCCCCCCCCCCCATCTTTCAGTTCTGGAGGCCAGAAGTCTGGCATGAAGGTTAAGGGCAGCATTGATCCTCTCCAAGGTCAAAAGGGAGAATCTGTTCCATGCCTCTCTCCTAGCTTCTGGTGGCTTACTGGCAGTCTGGCATTTCTTGGCATGTGAACACTATACCTCAGTGTCTGCCTTCATCTTGACATGCTGTTCTCTCTGAGCTCCTGTCTGTGTCCAAATTACCCCTTTTTATAAAGACAGCAGCCGTGTTGGATTAGGGTCCCCTCTACTCCGTGATGATCTCATTTAAAGTAACTGTTTCTGCAATGACCCCTAATTCTTCATTCAGTCACATTCCAAGGGGGTGGGGATTAAGTCTTCAGTCTATGAATTTTAGGCAACATAATTCAACCCATAACGCCCACTTCATGCAAAAATATACTTAAAGGTTCCCAGAGCACTTTCAACCCATCTGCTTCTCACTGTTCCTTCACAGGAGATGAAGATGAACAAGCAAACGGCAGAAAAACACTGGCAGAGAGGCCATAGCAGTTGTTCTGTTGCTGTGGTTTTGGAGGGTTTGGTTTGGTTTGGTTTTGTCTGAGTCAGGGTCTCATGGAGCCAAGTCTAGTTTCCAACTCAAGATGTAGCTCAGGATTCAAAATTTGTGATGATCTTGTCTCAGCCTCCCAAGTGCTAGAATTACAGGCATAAGCCACCATAATCAGCAGCTATTCTCTCTCTCTCTCTCTCTCTCTCTCCTCTCTCTCTCTCTCTCTCTCTCTCTCTCTCTCTCTCTCTCTCTCTGTTTTTTTTGAGACAGGAGACAGGATTTCTCTGTGTATCCCTGACAGTCCTAGAACTCACTCTGTAGACCAGGCTGGCCTCAAACTCAGACATCTGCCTGCCTCTCCCTCCCAAGTGCTGGGATTAAGGCATGCACCAATATAGGCTGGCAACTTTTCTCGTTCTTAATATGTTTTTGCATGCTTATCTGTTTTAGATAATCTTCTGTAGCCTAGGCTGGTGTCAAACTTGCTATGTAGCTGAGGCTGGCCTTGAAAATCCTGATTCTCTTGCCTCTACCTCTTATGCGCTGGGATTACAGGTGTGAGCCACTGTGCCAGGAAGCATACCATTTCAAAAGAGGATTTGTGAGCATATTGTCTCTGCAGTTCAGTTTTCTCAGTTATGCTGTGAAGGAGCTGGGAGCAGTAGGTTGCCAAGAACCTTCAATACAAACAAACATTCTTTAATGTAGGAGAATTAAATACTTTCATTTCAATGATGAGCTGCCCCTGAACCTAAACATCCAAGAGTAGGTGCTGGGGAAATGGTTCAGTGGTAGAGCACTTGCTTAGCATGTGCGAAATCCCTGGGTTCCATCCACAGCACCACATAGGGAAAAAAAAAAAAACAAAGTAGGAACTCTTATCCTGAGTATTTATTCTCAAGGAAGCCCACAATTCTCTCAAGCTATTAGCAAAATGTGGAGATTTTGTGCACCTCTGTGCCTTATAGGGAACAACACACATTTCTATTCTACGCAATTTTCAAAGAGACCATCCTCCCTACAGTTAGATGCTCTGGTTGAGAGACTAAAAGAGTTTTCTGTTCATCAGAAGAGACTGAATGGTGAACGGGGAGCTCCAAGTACCTCCTGCAACAGGACAATGTGCTGAGGCCACCATGTCCAAGCACAGGGCTTCCTGTGTGGCTTTCCCTTCTTGTGACTTCCTCTCAAACTTCCCTTCACTCAGCCTGTGCCGCTCCCCACTCTTGTCCCTGAGGCAATCCTGTGTGTCTTTGTGGGTCAATTCTCTTAAAGTCTGGACTGAATTCTTTGTTTTCCTCCTTATCTCCAACTTTACCCCTAGTTGAAATCTGCAGTTCCTCGGAACTCCAAAGCATCCTTTTGTCACTTTATCAGAGCGTGTCATGGGGGCAGTCTCACTTCTGGACCTCTCTCGATATACCACCCCATATTGGGTATAGAGTAAAACTATGCTGGGACATCAAGGATGAAGGCCTCAGGAGGTGAAACCAAGGAGAACAAGCTAGTTTTAAAGTATCTGTGCTCTGACTCAGGTTCCAGGGACAAATGTAGCTTAATAAAAAAGATGTTTTCCGACTGTTTGAGACTGGGCCCCAAGAATCCCAGACTGGCCTCAAATCCCAAACTTCCAATGTGGCTGAAAAATGACTTTGGATTCATGATCCTCTTACTTCTACCTCCTGAGTGCTGGCATTATAGCCAAATATGCTATCATTGTCGGTTTATTTGGTGAAGGGGGATCAAAGCCAGCACTTCTAGCATGCATGCTAGGCAGGCACTCTGCCAACAGAGTTACAGGTCCAGTCCCGAGCTTAAGTTTTTATTTCTTTTTTATTTTTTTTCAGGGTGCTGGGGATGGAACCCAGGGCCCTTGAGCATAATAGGCAAACATTCTGCCACTAAGACAAAGTCCCTAGACCTAGTTCAAATTATAATTGGTTGCATGTAGCAGGAGGATTTAGATTGTCTTTGGTGTCATAACCAATTACCCTCCACTTTTATTCAATACATTTGACCATACTGATTTTTAAATTGTTAAATCATTTGAAGCATATATGCATGCAATACTACTTCATATAGTTTTTAATAGTCCATGCATGAACATTTCAAGGTTTCAGTGAAAGATCAGTTTATAATAATGATATATTTGGCAATGGTGGTTTTCTCAGCTAATTACTGCTGTGGATGATTGATTGATTGATAAATAAAGTGCTGATTTGCCAGAGCCAGGCAGGAAGTATAGGCAGGACAAGGAGAGAGGAGAGTTCTGGGAAGTGGGAGGCTGAGGCAGAGAGATGCTGCCAGCCGCCACGATGAGAAGCAGATGTTAAAGATACCGGGTAAGCCACTAGCCACGTGGTAACTTATAGATTAATAGAAATGGGTTGATTTAAGATATGAGAACAGTTAGCAAGAAGCCTGCCATGGCCATATAATTTATAAGCAATATAAGTCTCTATGTATTTACTTGGTTTGGTCTGAGTGGCTGCGGGACTGGCAGGTAAGAGAGATTTGTCCTGACCGTGGACTCTAGCAACAAATTAGCAATAATTTCTATTTAGGGAGATGTTTATTGCTTTGACAGAAAGTTTAAAAAAGTAGTTTTTAAGCAAAAGAAAAGGAACCAAGCAGTGGTGGCTCCCACCTTTAATCCCAGCACTCAGGAGGCAGAGGCAGGCGGATCTCTGAGTTCAAGGCCAGCCTGGTCTACAGAGTGAGTTCCAGGTCAACCAGAGCGACACAGAGAAACCCTGTCTCAAAATGCAAGCAAGCAAGCAAGCAAACAAAAAGAAGAAAAGCCCCCCCAGGTATGATAGTATACCTGTAATCCTAGCACTTAGTGATTGAAGGCAAGAGTTCAAGATTATTCTCATCCTTGGCTACAAAGGGAGTTCAAGGTCAGCCTGAGAGACCCTACTAGAGAAAGAGGAGGAGGAAGAGGAGGAGAAGGAGGAGAGGAGGAGGAGGAGGAGGAGGAGGAGGAGGAGGAGGAGGAGGAGGAGGAGGAAAAGGAGGAAAAGGAGAAGAAGCAGAAGAAGAAGAAGAAGAAGAAGAAGAAGAAGAAGAAGAAGAAGAAGAAAGAAGAAGAAGAAGAGGAGGAGGAGGAGGAGGAGGAGGAGGAGGAGGAGGAGGAGGAGGAGGAGGAGGAAGGAATTCTTTTTCTTGGCACTTATGATTTACTTTTTTGAGATTTTACTTAATTTTATTTCATATGTATGAGAGTTTACCTGAATGTATATGTCTGTGCACAATAGAGCCAGAAGAGAGTCCCCTGGAACCAAAGTTACAAACTGTTGTGAGCCACCATGTGGGTGCTGAAAAATCAAACCTGGATCCTCTAGAAGAACATCTAGTGCTTTTAACTATTGAGCCACCTCTCTAGTCCCTGGCACTCGTGATTTAATTTCTTCCTGTCTGCTTCCGATCCCATTAACCCTACAAAGTCCCTTTCCAGTTTTTGAACCTATTTCAGTTCTTTCCCACTGCTCCTTAATCACATGCAGGCCTTCATTATTCTGGAAAAGCCTTTCACTGCCTCCCTTCTGTTTGTATGCTATTTTCTGTTCTTCTTGTCTACTTTTCACTGCTCCACCTCTGGAGCACGTGGCTAGCATACACTTCCTTTTATGCCAAAAATATCATGGTGCAGACAAAATGAAAACATGAAGGCAATGCAATACAATAGTAACACATAGCACCAGGGGTTTACAAAATCTGATTCAACTGAGTAACTATGAATTGCAGTTGCCACTGTTCTAGGCCCCTGTTAGCCAATTGAATCAGATGTGGCAGGATCATTAATCAACTTCAAATCACAGACAGTAAAGGACACTGCCTGTTTTAAAACCCAATCATGTGACAATCAGAATGTCCTTTGTTAGAATTATTTGAGGACCAATGGAAGGTCAAGAAATGTGCCGTGAGGTTGCAGAGCAGGACACATATAACATCAAGATAGATGAGGAATGAGAGAACTGGCTGTTTGGTTGGAACCTCTGGCTCGCCCCTGCATGGTCTGAGAAGCCCCATTCCCCCCCACCCCCCACCCCTCTCTCTCCAAGCTCCACTTGCTCAGAATCTCCGAACAAAGGGAAGGCACCAAAAAGCCCAGTTCTGCATTCTTAGTGGCTACTGCATCTTCCTTCCTGAAGTTGCCAGCTTCCCAAGTCCCTACCTAAAGCACTCAGCTTTTGATCATACTTGGGCATAAACCCAGCTTTTGGTAGACAGGTCATCACCCCTCACCTACGACCTATATAATCTCCCTGCTTGAGTCCAGGTGTGTAGCTTCTCCAGCCTCTATCTATGGGATTGGAGAACCTCACCCAGGAGTTGCTTTGCTCAAATTAACATGTTGTTATACTTTTTCCAATTCAGCTTGATCTGGCTTACTGTCAGCAGAGAAATCTATTATGGGGGGAGGGAGGACATAAAACCTATTACTAGCAAAATGAAAGCTTCCTGGGATAATTAAAGACTGGCAAACATTCCAGGTCCTAGGCATTGGTGACTATACCCAGAGCCGAGAGGGAAGCTAGAAACTCTTCAATGGCTCAGTGAGTAAAAGTGCTTGCTGACAAGTGTGATGACCTGAGTTTGATCTCCAGGACCCACACTGTAGCAGGAGAGAACCAATTCCCATTATGTTGTGGAATATTATTTTAACTAGGCAAAGATGTGTTACATTAGTGCTGCATTTGTTTAATTTTGGAAAGTTGTGTTGCATTGTTTTACCTTGCCTGCCTAAGGCACCTGATTGGTCTAATAAAAAGCTGAATGGTCAATAGCTAGGCAGAAGAGGGATAGGTGGAGCTGGCAGTCAGAAAGAATAAGTAGGAGGAGAAATTTAGGCTGGGGGTGGGGGGGAGAAGAAGGAGGAGAAAAGAGAAAGAGCGGGATACACCCAGGGACAGAAGCCAGGCAGCCACCAGCCATCCAGACATGGAGACAGAGTAGACATAGGAAAGTAAGAGACATAGAAGAAAGAAAGAAAGAAAGAAAGAAAGAAAGAAAGAAAGAAGAAGAAAGAAAGAAAGAAAGAAGAAAGGAAGAGAAAAGAAAAGGTAGAGCCCTGAGGCAAAACACAGATAAAGAGAACAGACTAAAATAAGAGCTAAACTAAGGCTGAGCATTCAAAACTACTAAGTCTCCATGTTATGATTTGGGAGCTGGTCGACAGTCCAAAAGAGAACATGTTACACCACTAGTTTCTGACCTCCAAATGTGAGCTGTGGCACTCATGTGACCCACACCCACCCCTTCCAAGTACCATGCTCACACAAGTGAATAAATTCTAAAATGTTATTTTTAAAAAGGCAAAGGAATTCTTCAAGACACAATACTGCTCTGCTCGTGGGATACTGGGTAGGCAAACATTGTCAGTGGGCCATAGAAAGCTGGCTCTCCTGTGTGAGTCAGCACAGCCTCTTTTGAAATAATTCTCTCTCTCTCTCTCTCTCTCTCTCTCTCTCTCTCTCTCTCTCTCTCTCTCTCCTCTCTCACTCTCCTCTTCCCTCCCTGGCTCCTCCCCATAATCTCTTTCTGTATGCCCCCCTCTCCCTCCCACTCTCTGGTTTTTGTTTTTGTTTTTGTTTTTGTTTTTTGAGACAGAGTCTCTCACCCTCAGACTGGCCTTAAATTCACTATGTTGTAAAGGATGACTTTGAACTTTTGATTATGCAGTGCTGAGAATTGAGCCCAGAAGCCAGGCACACTAGGAAAGCACTCTATCAACTAAGATACATCCACAGGCCTCTTTGGGTTTTCTTCTTCTTCTTTTGTCTTTTTTTGCTTTGTTTTTGTTTTGAGAAAGGATCTTATACTGTGTGGCTCTGGCTGGTCTAGCACTCACTATGTGGATCAGGCTAGACTTTGATTCAGAGATGTCTTCCTCTGCCTCACAAGTGCTGGGATTAAAGGAATTTGTACCATGCCTGACTTTGTAATTTTTTGTTTTTTGTTTTTATTTTGTTTTGTTTTGTTTTTGAAACAGGGTCTCTTGCAGTCCAGGCTAACCTTGAACTCATTATCTAGTCAAGGTTAGCCTTGAACTCTTTTTTATTTAATTTTAATTTTAATTTTATATTGATGTGTGTTTTCCCCTACATGTATGTCTATGCACTATGAGTGTGTCTTGTGCCCATGGAGTCCAGAAGGGTATTGTGTCCCCTGGAACCGCAGTTACAGATGGTTGTGAGACATCATGTGGATTCTGGGAATCAAAACTCACATCCTCCAGAAGAGCAGCAAGTGCTCTTAACCACTGGGCTACTTTTCTAGTCCTCAGCCTTGAACTCTTGATCTTCCTGCCTTCATCTCCTAGATGCTGCAATTAGAGGAGTGAGGCACTATGCCGCCCAACATCTACTGCTTTCTCTTTTCTCTGGTTCTTTTTTTGCTTCTTGTTCTTTTTCTCTAAGAAAAGACCTATGGTGTACCCTTTTCTCTCTTAATTATCCATCTAAAAAAAGCATGCAGCACTCAAATCTGATTTGGCAGCTCTGATTTGTCCCCAAGTCCTTGGTCTCACTTGAAGTTCCTGCTTAATTGACTAGTAAGTTCAGCTAATCTATTTATTAGGTTTGAAATTCATCCTAATGAATTCTCACTCCTGTCTCTCCGTCTCAGCTTTCCTTCCTTTTATCTTTGAAATGGAGTCTCACTATGTCGGCCAGGTTGACCTCAATTTACTGTGTAGATGATTGTCTTGAAGTTAGATTCTACTGCATCTACCTCCCAACTGCTAGGACTACAGATGTAAACCACCATGTTCAGTTCATGTAATTTATGCAGAGCTAGGAACTTAAACCAGGGCTTTATTCATGTGCAGCAAGCACTGCACCAACAGGGCTACATCCTGTACTCTCAAATGCTCTCCTAATCTTCTCAAAGCTGCCTACCACTTTCACGCCTATTGTACTCAAAGATACTACTGTTCTAAACCTCAGGTCCCCCCTCAATTGCTTTTAGTCGTTTAGATGTAAGAGTTGTTGAGTTCTGCTAGTGATTTCCTGGTTTCTTTTCATTTATCCTCTCATTTGCAGTTCTGGTGCCTTGATCTCCTTTAGGCCCTTACCTCCACATGTCTTCCAACAATGGCTTTGGTCTCTGAATGTTTCTTCCATCCCTAGTTCTTTCTCTGCTTCAGTCTCTCATGTGTGGAGTTGCCAAGTGAATCTGCCTACATCACAGATTGGATCGTGTCACTGCCTAGCTATGAAAAGCTTTATGACTGCCCACACTCTGCAAAGAAAGATGCAGGCTCTTCATGGGACATTGAGGGACTTTTAGGGGATTATTTGTTGCCTGGTAGACCAAGGCATGTGCAGAATAAACCTGGTTGGTAGTTGGGGAAGGGACTTTCAGGTTTCATGGATTCCTGTTCCAACCTATTCTCCCTCCTTAGCCATTTCTGTGGACCCTCACATACTTTCCTGACCATTTAGGGTCCTGCACCGTGGATTCATTGTGTTTCATTTTTTTTTTCTATGTATAGAATTCTAAGCCTCTTCCACAGCCACTACGAAAGTCCTAGGCAGTTTCTCAGACCCTGTTCCCCTCCCAACTTTTCCTTGAGGCGTTCTCAACTCTCTGTCCCAGGGTTCTTTCCCTCTTCTGAGTCTGAACATCTTTATAGCTCAGTTAGTTAGTCAGTTATTTTGTGCCAAGGGGTTGAACACAGGGCTTCACACATGCTAGCCAATTGTTCTAGTACTGAATTCTATCCCCCAGCTCTTTTTCTTTTTCAAAAAAAAACCCCAACTTTTTCTTTTGAGTCAGAGTCTCACTAACTTGCCCAGGCTGGCAATTCACTCTGTAACTCAGGCGGGCCTTGAACTTGTGTTCTTCTGGCCTCAGCTTTCTGAGGAGCTGAGATTACAGGCCTGTATAACTAGGCCCAGTTTAGCATTTTATTTATTCATTATATTTAATAGGCTATTTAGTGTGTGTGTCGTGGGTTGGGGGTGGTATGGGGAAATAGGGAGGGGAGCGTACACATGGGAGGCCCTTTCAGCCCTTGTGAGTCTTTTTTCAGGAGTCATCTATCTTGATCTTTTGAGAAAGGTCGTTCACTGACACTTGGGGATCTCTGATTAGACTAGGTTGACCAATGAGCCCCAAGGATCTGCTCAAATATTTGCCAACACACACTCAGCATTTTTATGAGGGTTCTGAGGATTGAACTCAGATCCTTATGCTTGGGAGGCAAGCACTTTAATGACTGAGCTAGCTCCTTAACCCTTAATGTGAGGTTTGTTGAAAATTGGTGAGCTATAAAAGGTTTCAAAATGGGTAATGACCAAAAATTAATTCAAAGTCAAAGGCATAATAAATCTGAGGTGATCCTGGAGGTGCATGCAAAAATGGTGATGTTCCTGAAGACTTGGTTCTAAAAGTACAACATATACACTTCGCACTGCACATGCCGTCACAATAGACATCAATAAACCTGCCTAAAATATCTTGTCTTAGACTCCAAATTTTTGAATGTTATGATATACAGTATTATTACTGTACACGAAAAACTTTTCACTTTTTATTTTTGGTTTTTCATTGAGACAGGATTTCTCTGTGTAACAGCTCTAGCTATCCTGCATCTCGTTCTGTAGACCAGGCTGGCCTGTAACTCACAGAGATCCACCTGTCTCTGCCTCCTGAGTGCTGGGATTAAAGTTGTGCACCATTACTACAGGCTCAAACTTTTCTACTCTTATAAAAAAACATAATTTGCTGGGCGGTGGTGGCGCACGCCTTTAATCCCAGCACTCGGGAGGCAGAGCCAGGCGGTTTTCTGTGAGTTCGAGGCCAGCCTGGGCTACCAAGTGAGTTCCAGGAAAGGCGCAAAGCTACACAGAGAAACCCTGTCTCAAAAAACCAAAAAAAAAAAAAAAAACCAAAAAAAAAAACCAAACAAACCATAATTTATAAAAAAAAAAAAAAGAATGACTTTCAGTATTTTCCTACTGTCTGTGGTGATATTTTGTGTATGCTTTAGCAAATAAAGCTTGCCTGAAGATCAGAGGGCAAAGCCAGGCACTAGTTAGCCCTAGAGGCCAGGCAGTGGTGGCACACACCTTTAATTCCAGCCCTTGGGAGGCAGAGGCAGGAAGATCAGAAGTTCAAGGCTACCCTGGGCTACACAAGTTTGATCCAGTCTAGAAGAGAAACAGAGCCAGGCAGTAGTGGCACACACCTTTGATTCCAGCACTTGGGATCTCCTGCCTTTAATTCCAGCACTAGGGAGGTGGAGATTAGAAGTAATATGGCTGGGCAGAGAGAAGAATATAAGGCAAGAGGAGACAGGAGCTGAGAGCTCTTTCAGGCTGAAGATTCGGTAGAGGTAAGAATGCTAGTGGCTGGCTGTTCTGCTTCTTTCATCTTTCAGCATTTACCCTGATATCTGGCTTCAGGTTTTTATTAAGACCAATTAGGATTCATGCTACAACTGTCATTCTTCAACATATAAGTATCAAGTCAATCTATATTTGTATTGTATTGTCAGAATGTTTGATTTAAAAAATTGCTGTTTGATGGGCTGACTTGAGTTTAATAAAAATGCAACCATCGGCTGGCAAAACGGCTCAACAAGATAAGGCACCTCTGCCCCTACTACCAAGCCTAAGGACCTTGGAAATGCACATGGTGGAGGAAGGAGAGAACTGACTCCTGCAACTTGTCCTCTGACTTCCACTGCACGTTCTACGGCAAGGTGCCCTGTGCCGTAGCTACACCACCCACCCCACATCCATGCACAGGGCCTGAAAATAATAAATGAAATGCACCAAGGTTTTTAAAAAAAATCACTAAGTGAATTTTGCCTTAGTAGTAGGATAGAATTTCTGAAACTATCCTAATGACATTTCTGCCACTTTGTATTATGTGTTTGTATGAAGACCATTCTTCATATTGACAATTACAAAACCAAAATATCAACCAACTCTAAAAACATTGAAAATGTTCTATGTCCTACAGTATCAGATGTTTAGCTATGATTTAATTTTTACATAAAAATAAATAGGCATTCATCTAATTAGTATGTGAATTTCCTTTTATCTTTGATAAATGATAAAAGTTGTGTAAAACAAATATTTGTTTTAAAATACACTTATTTGTGATATATTATCAGTGTTAGATCTGCATTTCTGGTTTGTATAACTATATATAAGGAGAAGCATGAAAATCTCAAGGGTGAATGGTGCTGATGGTTTTTTTCTGGTTCTTTTTTAAATTAAATTTATTCATTTGTTTTCTATCCCAACCATAGTTTGCCCTCCCTCCTCTCCTCCCATTCCCCCCTCCACCTCTGCTCTACTCCCTCCCCGCATCCACTCCTCCTCCTTTTCTACTCAGAAAGGGACAGGCCTCCCATGGGTATCAGCAAAGCATGACATATCAAGTTCCAGTAAGACTACGCAGCTCTCCTTGTATTAAGGCTGGGCAAGGAAACCCAGTATGAGGAATAGATTCCCAAGAGCCAGCCAAAGCATTAGGGACAGGCCCTGATTAGACAGCTAGGAGTCCCACAAGAGGGCCAAGCTACACAACTGTCACATATATGTAGAGGGCCTAGGTCAGTCCCATGCAGACTCCCTGGTTGTCGTTCCATACTCTGTGAGCACCTATGAACCCAGGTTAGTTGTTTCTGTAGGTTCCCTTGTGATGATCTTTGGCTCCTCCAATCCTTCCTCCCTCTCTTCAGCGGGATTCCCCTAGCTTGACCCAATCCTTGGCTGTGGGTCTCTGAATCTGTTTCCATCAGTTACTGAATGAAGGATCTCTCATGACAATTGGGTAGTCACCAATCTGATTAGAGGAGATGGCCAATTCAGCCTACCTACCCACTATTGCTAGGAGTCTTAGCTGGGATCATCCTTGTAGATTCATGGGAGTTTCTCTTGCATCAGGTTTCTACCTGACCCCAAAATGCACCCCCATATCAAGACATCTCTTTCAGTACTCTCCCCCTCTATCCACCCCTCAACCTGATCCCTCATGTTCCCATCCCTACCCGTCTCCAGTCTACCCAGATGATCTCTTCTATTTCCCCTTCTGAGGGAAATCCATAATCTCCCTTGGGCTCTCCTTCTTACCTAGCCTCTCTGGGTCTATGGATTGTAGCATGGTTATCCTTTACTTTACAGTTAATATCCACTTATGAGTGAGTACATAGCATGTTTGTCTTTCTAGGTGTGGGTTACCTCACTCAGGATGATTTTTTTCTAATTCCATCCATTTGCCTGCAAATTTCCTGAAAGGCACTGATGATAAGAAAATTTAAGAAGTCCTGCTCTAGTGTCAAACACTAGATCTTGTTCTGGCATGTCAAACTGTCAGTTTTATCTACATTTATGTATACCCATTGCCAAGTAAATATTGATAGAGTTTGTAAAAGTTATATCTGACACCTACCTACATAATAGTTAACAATGTTAAAGCATTTAAAGCATTTTAAGCATATAGAAAAGTTATCAAAGGGCCAGAGAGAGGACTGTGTGGGTAAAGGCACTTGCTCCCAAGCCTGATCTGAGTTTGATCCCTGGAACCTGGAACCCTTACACACACACACACACACACACACACACACACACACACACACACACACACACACAGAGAGAGAGAGAGAGAGAGAGAGAGAGAGAGAGAGAGAGAGAGAGAGAGAGAGAGAAAGAGAGAGAGACTAAATAAATAAATAATAAAAATAAAAACTACCAAAATGACAGACAGCCCTACTAGCAATTCCTACTTTAACAGAGACTAAATATTTAAGCAAATTTGGCTTAGAAATTTTGGGGTTGGGCATGGTCTCCAATACCTTTCATCCCAGCACTTGGCAGGCAGAGAGGTAGGTAGACTTCTGTGAATCTGAGGCTAGCCTGGTCTATATAGAGTTCCAGGTCAACCAGGGCTACATAGTGAGACCTTGTCAAAAACAAAACAAAACAGCAACACACATACACACTTAAAATAAATAGATAAAAGAAATAAATAAAAACTGCCAAATTTTGCTTAGGAATTTTTAACAGAAAGAACATGAAAACATCACAGCCAGCAATTCAGTCACATTTCTGTGCCCATAACCAATGTATATGACTTGCTCTTTCCTATCTCTCTCCAGAGACCTCCCACACATGGAAGACATCAACCCCTAAAGATTGCAGCTTCCAGGCTCCTTTGACTTCTGTCTTTCAGACTTGTAGAAGACCAGAGGCTACATGAGAGAACCCTGCTGCCTCGCTAACAATAGGATAGTCAGATAAAATACAGGCTGCCTGGATAAATTTGAATTTCAGATAAACACTAAATGATGTTTCAAGTATAAGTTTATTAGCTACATTTATATTTAAAAATTCACTCACTGCTTATCTGAAAATCCTATCTCCAACATGTCTTGGATGTTGTGATTGGGTTTGCTTGTTCATTTGGTTTTGAAAGACAGTTCTCATAGAGCCTACGTTAGCTATGAACTTACTGTGTAGTCAAAGCTAACCTTGAGCTCCTCACCTCCATCTCTACTCTGGAGTGCTATAATTACAGGGGAGTTCCCCATTCCTAACTGGTATGTAAATTATTTGGTTTCATGTTTATTTATTTATTTTTAAGACAGGGTCTTACTGTGTAGCCATGACTAGCCTGAAATTCACTGTGTAGAACCCTGGGAACTTGTATCAATCCTATTGTTTCTGCCTCTCAAGTGCTGGGTTTACAGTCTTGGGCCACTAGGCCCAGTTTGTTTCTTCTTTTAAGTTTAATTTTAATTTATGTATATGGGTATTTGGCCTACATATATATCTGTGCACCATACGTATGCCTGGTGCCCAAGGAGGCCAGGAGAGCCCATTAGATCCTCTGGAACTAGAGTTACAGATGGTTATAAGCCACCATGTGGGTTCTGGGAATCAAACCTAGATGCTCCCAAAGAGTCTTGAATTCTGAACCACCTCTCCAGATCCATCTCCATCATAAGATGTCCCTCAATCTACTTATCAGTCATCAGTGACCTCTATTGGGACAGTTAATCACAGGTGAGGCTTGGCTGTGGGATGACCATATAAAGACCATGATTCTCTGGGACTATTAACAACTGTCCTAGAGGCATGTCCACAGAGAAAGTTGAAGGAGTTTGCTCCTGTCTCAAGCTCAGCATATGGAGGGGGGTGCTTTGTCTTCAATTAATCCTAAGCATGGCAAATGCCTCTGAGGCTGCCAATGGGAAATTGCCTTTGATCCAAGTCCCCTCCTGGGGCCCAGTTATTCCCCTGAGCATCACACTTGATCTGGAAAGTCTTGCCTATTTGCCTATTTGGAGACAGTTTCTTGGCTGTCAGGGCATTACAAAACAAGTCTACAGATGAATGCCTGGAAAGGTACTAATGATGGTGAAACAGGTTGCTTTCTAGGATCATTTATGTTTTAAACAGTAATCTCAAAGACCATTCTAGTACTTAATACAGGTAAATGCAACTTCCTCGCCTTCCAGAGAAGTCTTTGTATTCTTTGATTCATTTTCCCGTGAGAGTATATTATTTTTCACCATCCAGAAGAATTCACTGGAGATGGAGATATTTTAAACAAGTCTGGATGGAGCTGTTTTCCCAGCTTCTTCTGACACTGCCCCAAAGCAGCAGAATTGTTCCTAGCTGTCCCCTAGTGCCATCTGCTGACAAAACACCGGGCACCTGAAAGAACTTCACAGTGTGGTTTACAAGAGCACTTGTTTCTTCCTTAAAGGGGAAAGAAACCATGTATCTCCTTGATTAAGTTAGGTCAGATTGGTTTTGCGTTTGTCTTGTTTTGCTGTTAGGTTGAAGAAGTTTTCTGCTTCCATATAGCTGTCAACCTTTCAAAAGCTGTCGGTCAAGCTGGTGTGATTGCACAAACCAGCAAATCTCCACACTGGGGAGGCAGAGTCAGGAGGATCAGGAGTTCAAGACCAGCCTGGGCTACATGAGACCTTGTCTCAAACAAACAAACAAACAAACAGAAACAAAAGAAACCGCACAAAAGAAGACCCAAAGGAGATGGAAAGATAGCTCCAATGTTACCGTCAAGAGTGCTTGCTGCTCTTCCAGAGGATCTGAATTTACTCCCAGGACCTGCACTGGATGACCTACAACTGCTTATAATTCCAGTTCCATGGGATTTGATGCCTCCAAGGGCACCAAACTCAGGTGCCCTGTGTCTCTGTCTCTCTTTTTCTCTCCCTCTTTCACAAACAAAATTAAAAATAAAAAAGCTCAAATTGTTAAAAAAAAATAAAGCAACAAAGGAAACAAAAGCTTGCTCAATCCTGATGACCTGACTTCCACCCTTTAGACCCACATAGTGGAAGGAAGAAAACTAACTTCTGTACATTGTCCTCTGACTTCTACACATACACTGTTCCGAGGATGTGCCCCTACGCATGATGTTCATGCTAAGATAAATACATATATAAAAGAGGAAGAATGAAAGCTTTGGATTAGCTAAGGTGGTACTGCTTCCTGGCTGGACTCTATCTCAAGGGATGTAGGCCTGAGCTAGCACGTACCCAACAAGGTTTCACATGATGTCAGTTTCCCTGATGCAAGGGCCACATTTCAATTTTGACAAGATAGAATGGAGAAGTACACATGCCTGGGTGGGGGACATTTTGGGGGAAGAGAGGGGAAGTCTTATCTTCCTTAACCTGTGTCAAAAATTGATTTCTTTCTAGTTGACCCACAGTGCCATCTAGTGTCCAAAAACAGCAGGCAGCCGTCTAAACTCCAAAACAAGGTTTAGTTAGTGGTATTGGCCCGTAATCCCAACTCAGGAGGTGGATGTAGAAGAATCAGAAGTTCAAGGTTATTCTCCACTACATATCGAGCTGAGGTCAACCTGTTTTATATAAAACCTTGTCCAAACAAACAAACAAAGCCCGAGAACAAAACTGTCCCTAGTGGTGCAGTGCATGCCTATAATCCTGACTCCGAGAAGGCAGAGAAACTGGGACCTCTGGGACTTGTTGATAATCTGCTCTAGATAAATAGGTGAGCTCTAAATTTAGTGAGAAACTTTGTCTCAAAATATAAGATTGCAAGGGATTGAGGGAGACACTGATGGTGATCTCTGGTTTACACACACAAACATACATGTGCACATGTTCCTGCACACACTCATCTATGCATATAAGCATGTACACACACACACACACACACACACACACACACACACACACACACACACACACGAATAAATTTCTGGAGACCAGGCATTTGGTGGCACATGCCTATAATCCCAGCCCTTGGGGATTCAGAGTCTCGATACTGAGTTCAAGACTCAAAGCCAGCCTGGTCTACATGAGATTCTGTATCAAAAAAAAAAAAAAAAAAGTAAATTTCTGTTTTAAAGTCACAAAATTTGTGATAACTAGTTACAACAGTTGTTAGAAATGAATATGGTATTATTTAGAAAGCCCATCTACTGTTGTCCAGTCCATGACACACAACACCAAAGATGTAGAGAGAGAAGTAATTGAGCAATCAGAGCTTTTCATTCCTCCTGACTTTTCCCACCTAAACCACAGAACTATCTTATGTTTTTTCTTAAATTATGAGTTATTAGGGGGCTGGGAAGAGGGCTGAGTCAGTGATTGCAATGCAAGTGAGTGTTTGTAAACGCTGGGCAGGGCCCCTGACCCACCTGCTGTCCTAGCACTCCGATCCCCGGGCCAAACTGACTAGCTGCATGAGCTGAATAGGTAAGCTCTAGGTCCAAGAAAGACCCCATTTCAATAAACAAGGTAGAGCACGATTGAGGCAAAGGCCTGATGTCAACTTCCGGCCTCCACATGCACACTTACACACAGGCACACACACACACACACACACACACACACACACACACACACACACACACACACATCTGTGCATGCATACGGGCCCATACACGTGAAAATATACAGATTAGACTGGCCTCCAATTCGTGTTGATCCTCTTGTCTCTGAGTATTGAGATAACAAGAGCATGCCACTGTACTTTGTGTTATTATTATTATTATATCTGAAAATTCTAATAGGGACAAGCATTTTTCTGAAAAAGATAGCCACACTTCCTTTCTACCAGTGACATGATCTTTTCATGGTACCTAACCCCTCACAAAAGCAAAACAATTTTCAACTACATTAGGATACTAATTTTCCATCTCTTTTCTGATATTCCTTCTCAGACTTCTTCTTTGTCAAGTTACTCTTTAATCACCTTCAAATTTAGGTAAATTGAGAACATTGCTAGGAAAAGTGTCAATGGATTAAATATTCACCTAAAGCCATATATAGAAACCCCAGTTTCAGGATTCTATTTCACACCTGTAATTAAAATGGATGAGAGCAGCTTGAATTCTCACTGGGTAGAGTCTCTGCAGGCCAGTCTCCTTTGTGGATTCCATTTAAAGTTTGTATTAATTACACATTCCATCTAATTATGACTCCTACTTCATGGTTCTCCTACCCTGTACTGTATGCTCTGGATTTAAAGTCAGACCTGATAGTGATTTCTCTCTACGTTCATGCTACTTATGTTTTCTGAGACTAAGACTCTATACTAGGCTGAATATGAAGTCCCTGTGTCCCCAAGAATGACCTCGAATTTCTGACCCTTTTGCCTCTACAATTATGCAACATCATGCCATGCTGGTGAGGTATCTAGGGCCTCATACATGCTAGGCAATCACTCTCCCAATGGTGCTATGTCTCCCTCCAGTCCCTATGCTTTTCTTTACTGTAGAAAATTAGGTTTGTGTCTTGAAATTCATCTTGTCTGGGAAACTCTTTAAAAAACTGTATTGTAGCTGGGAGTGGAGGGAGTGGGTGTGAGGTGCTGGTGCGTGCCTTTAATCCCAGCACTGGAGAGACAGAGGCACATAGATCTCTGTGAGTTCAGGGCCGGCTCACTGCTCTACAAAACTAGTTCCAGGACAGTCAAGGCTACACAGGGAAACCCTGTCTCAAAAAAACCAAAAATAAATAAATGTATTTGTGTGTGTGTGTGTGTGTGTGTGTGTGTGTGTGTGTGTGTGTGTGTGTGAGTGTGAGTGAATGCCAGAGCACACTTGTGCAAGTCAGAGAACACCTTGTAAGAGTCAGTTCTTTCCTTCCATGTGGATCCTGGGATAGAACTCAGGTCAGCAGGCTTAGCAGAAAGTGCCTTTACCATTGAGTCATTTCTCTGGTCCTTATCTCAGGGACTCTTCCCTGCAAGTGTTGCCACCATTAATGGGAGTCTGCAGCTTCAATGACTTGTCTTTTCCCAGGCCATCCTAGCTGAGTTTGAGGGCAAAAGCTGTGGGAAGCACAGGCACTCCAGTGTTTTACAGATAACAGCCCACATGAGGCAGCTTGTGCAGACAGCTGCTCCTGCAGCTCCACAAGGCTTAACTCCCATGTGTTGATGCTGCAACTGGACGTGGATTTTACTTTTTCTCTCATGACTTCCCACTAAGAACTTTATAATGCAGTGAATGTCAAAATCTCTAAAGCTTAAAAACACTGATTTCACAGTAATTGAACACCTTTAACATTGTCAAAACCATATGACACAGAGACACAGAAGGTGGCTATAAGAGGCATAAGCCCAGCAGAAATGAGCACAGACAAAAATAGAGAGGAACATGGCCATATACCCAACATATAGATACCACATGGGATAGGAAGATTGGTGAAAGTTCTTATATGTTCAAACAGACTGGGATGTGAAATTTTTAAAATATCAAATCATGTAGGCTGATTTTTAGTGTTTGGAATATTTTATTTATTTAGTTCTGAGACAGAGTCTCATGTATTCCTGGCTGGCTTTGAACTTATTATGTAGCTGAGGTTGGTGTTGAACTCTTGATCTATCTCTTACTTCTATCTTCCCAGTGTTAGGGTTAAAGATGTTCACCACTATGCCCTGTTTGTGCAGTGCTGGGGTTCAAACTAAGAGCTTTGTGAATGCTAGGCATGCACTGAGCTACATACCCAGCCTGAGCTTGTGAACCTTTTTCTTTTTAAAAAATTATTTTTTATTTAGGTGTATGTGTCTAAGTGTGTATATGCCAAGAGTGTGTGTAAGTGTGTGTGCATGAGCACGTGTGTGTGTGTGTGTGTGTGTGTGTGTGTGTGCAAAGGGGCCAGAAGAGGGCTTCAAAATCCCTGGAGCTGGAGTTACAAGCAGTTGAGAGAGAGCCAAGCATTGTGGGTTCTGGGAACTGAACTTGGGTTTTCAGGAAAAGCAGAAAGTATTCTTAACCATTGAGCCATCTTTCCTCCCGAGCTTCTGAGTATTGATGCCCTTAATTTCCTGGATGCTGCAGCTGTAGCATGACTTTTAATCTACAGCCAGATGAACATCAGGCCAAATGTCATTTATCTTCTGTGCTTCTGTGGCTGATTCTGATTTCTTTGTTGGTGTCTAGTTTGCTCTGAACTGGAAATAAAATGAACTTTTTAAGTAGTGGTCTTCAACCTGTGGCTTTTGACCCCTTTAGGGGGTTGAATGACCCTTTCACAGGGGTTGACTTAGACTGCAAGAAAACATAGATATTTAAATTGTGATAATGGTAGCAAAATTACAGCTATGAAGTAGCAATGAAAATAATGTTTTGGTTGGGATCACTACAACATGAAGAACTGTATTAAAGGCTCGCAGTGTTAGGAAGATTGAGAACCACTGCTGTAAAGCTAACCAACTGCTGAAGGTCAGAGACTTGGTAGCAGTGGGAGGAGGTAGGTTTTTTAAGCGAAGTAGAACCTTCTATGGTACCAGGCTTGCCCTAGAGATGAGACACATGTTTATTATGTAACTCATTATGCAGTAGAAAATTCAAGGCAATAGAAGGAGGCAGGTTGTGAGATACAGTGAAAAAATATTTTCCTCAAATGATTACTGTGGGCCACACCTAGTAATTACAATTAAATTTCATTAATGACTACACTAGCAACACTGAGTTTATCGTTGAGCTGAAGTGTACCTTTGCATTTTGTATAATGAAAAGGTCTGTTTCACAAATTAATTACTAATGCAGACAAGATTATTGAGTGGAGGGGTTGTTTCTAGTTCTTTCAAAGGCAACCATTTACATATCACATGTAAACACTTGATAAGTATAAGTACTCAGTATACTGGTAGAATCTTATCTATTTGCTAAAATGGGTTCCACAGACTGTATTCAGCTCAGTTCCAGATGCTATGTACTCTTAAAAGCATGAACTTTGGCATTAGATAAAAATATTCTGGGGCTAGCTCAGCAGTTAAAGAGCACTGGTTGCTAGTCAGAGGACTAAATTCCAGCGCTCACAACCTTGTTGCTCCAGTCACAGGGGATATGATGTCCTCTTCTGGCCTCCTCAGATGCCAGGCATGCACATGGTACAAAGACATACATTCAGGTAAAACATTCATACACTTAAAAGGAAACCAAATAAATGTAGAAATATTCCTCTTATTATATTAGCAAATATGTTATCATCTTATTGAGGTTATTTCTAACAATAGAATAATAATAAGCAGCCTAGCCTAGTGATCTCATGTTTTTTGTTGTTCATTTTTTGTTTTGTTTCTTAGATATTGGATCTTGCTATATAGCCCTGGCTGGCTTGGCATTCACTGTGTAGCTTAGGCTGGTCTTGAAATTGCAGCAATTCTCTGCCTCAGTTTCCTGAGTACTAGGAATTTAAGTGTGCTTTCCCTATGCCCGATTTCAAAACATCTCATTTTTATGAATGAGTAAGTTCTGGTTCAAAAGCTTAATAAGGGTTGGGGAAATGGTTCCTTTGGTAAAGTTCTTTGTTGCAAAAGCATGGTGTTTTAGTTGCTTTTCTACTGTTATACAGATAGAAGAAAGAGTTTTGTTTGGTTGGAGCCTCCAGCTTGCCCCTGCAGGATCTGGGAAGCCCTATTTCTCTCTCTCTCTCTCTCTCTCTCTCTCTCTCTCTCTCTCTCTCTCTCTCTCTCTCTCTCTCTCTCTCTCTCTCTCAACCCAGTCCTCTCAAAGAGCCTCTGAACAAAGGAAAGGCACCAAAAAGCTCAGTTCCACATTCCTAGTGACTATTACAACTTCCTCTCCTGAAGTTGCCAGCCACCCAAGTCCCTGCCTAAGTGCTCAGTTTTTGACCATACTTGGGCACAAATCCGGCTTGTGGCAGACACATCATCACCCCTTGCCTACAACCTATAAAATCTCCCTGATTTAGTTAAGGATCTCGATTCCTCTGGTCCACCAGATAACCCACCTATGAGATGCTTTATTCAGTATACTTGTTATACTTTTTCAATTTGGCTTGATCTGGCAGAGGCCAGCAGAGAGACTTATGGGGGGGGGCAGAAAACCTACTAGGTTTATTGTGTTTTACAATTCCAGATAGAGTCCATGGATCATGGCAGCAGGCAGGCAGGCAGGCATGATGCTGGAGCTGTAGCTGAGAGCTTACATTCTGAGACAAAAAAACATGAGGCAGAGAGAGAGAGAGAGAGAGAGAGAGAGAGAGAGAGAGAGAGAGAGAGAGAGAGAGAGAGAGAGAGAAAGAGAGAGAGAGAGAGAAAGAGAGAGAGAGAGGGAGAACAGAGAATCACTTGGGCTTTTGAAACCTCAAAGCCCACCTCCAGTGATATACATCCTCTAATAAGGCCACACCTCCTAATCCTTCCCAAACAGTCCCACCAATTGGGGACTGTGATGGTTTGAAAGAAAATGGCCCCCAAAGGGAATGGCACTATTAGGAGGTATGGCCTTGTTGCAGGAAGTGTGTCACTGTGGGAGCGAGCTTTGAGGTCTTTTGCTCAAGCTTCCCTTAGTGTGACAGTCAGTTGACTTCTTGTTGCCTCTGAGTCAAGATGTAGGACTGTCAGCTCCAGCACCACATCTCCCTGCACACCAGCATGATCCCTGCCATGATGATAATGGATTGAGCCTCTGAAACTGTAAGCAAACCACTTTCAATTAAATGTTTTCATTTGTAAGAGTTGCCATGGTCATGGTGTCTCATCACAACAATAAAAACCCTAAATCAAGGACCAAGCACTCAAATATATGAACCTATGAAACTACCCCACACAAAGATCTGAGTTCAATTCCCAGAGCCATGAGTTTTGTGTTTTATTTTTAAAGCTGGGCATGGCAGTATGTATCTATAATCTAGCCCTTTCAAGATGGAGATAAAAGGATCCCTGGGGCTTGTTGGCCAGCCAACCTAGTCAAATCAGCAGGCTTCATGTTTAATGAGAGACCCTGTCTCCAAAAAATAAGGTGAGCGATAGAGAAAGATTCCTGATGTTGACTTCTGTAGACAAATTTCTAAATAGTCTTAGTAAATAAAAGACACGAAGCCAAATATAGGGGATAAAGCCTTAGAGAGATCAGCGAAATAGGGAAAGCCACCAGTCAACCTATGTCTATATGCCCAGCACAAATGAGACCCTGTGTTCAATCCCCAGCACAGCATAAACATGTGGTGCATGCCTGGAACCCCATTTCCAAGTCTCAGAAGGACCTTTCTCCCCACACCCAACTTAATGCTGAGAAGCAAATGCACACACTGAAATAGGTGGAGGTGAAGAGTTCACCTAGCAAAACAAAGAAATTGGAGAATTTTTGAATGACAGGATGTATTACAAAAGAGTTAAAGGACATGTTCCAAAAGTATTTTCAGTCAACAGTTTGAAGATGAGGAAATTTTAGAGATACAGAGAGAAGAGGCATTCCCCCGCCCCCCCCATCCCCCGCCGCCTATAAACTCCAGTAAACATAATCCAAACTTTTGTGAGGGGTTGAGTATAGGTGTACATGTTTGTGTGTGCATATATGTATGCAGGTGGGCATGCAAATGTGTGTGTACACATATGAAAGCTAGAAGTCTGTGGTGATATTTTATTTGTGCTGAAATGTGGTGATATTTTATTTGTGCTTTAATAAATAAAGTTTGCCTGGAGATCAGAGGAAATAGCAAGCCATTTTAAGTAAACAAAGAAGTGAGGCAGTAGTAGCACATGCCCTTAATCCTATCACTTAGCAGGCAGGATCTCTGTGTGTTCAAGGCCACTCTAGGGAACAGAGCCAAGCGTGGTGACACATGTCTTTAATCCCAGTACCAACCATAGAGGTCTGGAGGTCTGTACAGACAGACAGAAAGTGACAGAGCTATGTAGGAAGAGGAAGTGAGGTAGCTGGGCTAAGAGAGCCAATGAGAGGGCAGAACAACAAGGCAATAAAGGCGTGGGTAGACAAGAAGTAACTCACATTTGGAAGCTGCAGAGTTGGTGAGGTAAGGTTGGCTGGCGACTTTCCCTATTTTCCTGATCTTTCTAAGGCTTTCACCCCAATGTTTGGCTCCACGTTTTTTATTATTGAGACCATTTAGAAATTTGTCTACAACCAATTGAATGTGATATTTTAATGTGTGGTTGTTCACACATCTTTTTGCATAAAATTGTTATTGAATCTTGCTGCTTTATTGTATTCTTATACTGTATACACAGTTTACATATCCTGCAGTGAATTAATCCACACTGTTCATGGGTATTTGTGTTGGTTTCAGAGTTCTGGTGTCATACCTTATACTATTAGTCAGTATGTATATATACCTGTCCCTAGGATTCATGTGTAACAATTTCTCAGGGGTACATTTTGGAGTATAATTAGTGGATCAGAGAATATGTGACTGTTCTTCATGATGTATGATTACACCAATTTATAAAGTGATTTTATGAATTTGTAGTAAAAGTAATGCATAAAAGATTCTGTTGTTTTGTTTTTTGTTTAGCACTTGATATTGTGAGAGTTTCAAATTTGCAAAGAAATGAACTTGAATCTCATGTGATTGTGGTCCTAGGTTGAATACTCACAAGCATTGAACAACAACAACTTCTTTTTTTTGAGACAGGATTTTTCTGTGTAGCCCTGGCTGTCTTGGAACTCGCTGTGTAGACCAGGCTGGCCTCAAACTCACAGAGATCCACTGGTCTCTGCCTCCTGAATGCTGGGATTAAAGGCATGTATCACCACCTGGTCTTGTTCTTTTTTGAGACATATTTGGATGTTTTTTGTAGGCAAGCACAGCTGCTCCTATACTCTTGAGGAGTACTATCCTTCCTATGTTCAGGAAAGAAGATTCTCTCTCAGGAATCTCTTCCTATTAGACAGAATTCTCATTTTTAAAAGGGATACATGCAGAGCATTATGGGAAAGGGGATACCTGTGTAGCAGTTTAGATCAGTGGAATGGTAATGAATGTGTGAGTGATGTTACAGTATCCATTTTCATCCATCCATACACACACACACACACACACACACACACACACACACACACACACACACACATCCATCCAGCTGTGTGTTTTAGATAGTATCTCATTGTGTATCTCATGTTAGACTTGAATACGGTATCATCCTGGCTTAAGAGTCTTTTTTGCTGGCATCATGGCCATCTAGCACCTCACCAACTGCTGAACCTTTTGTTTTTGTTTTGGGGTATTATGTCTCCCTATTACCTGTGCTCCTCTGACACTTGATATATGTAGCTGAAGATTTCCTGGTCCTGCCTGGCCCACAGTCAGGACAAATCTCTCACCCACCAGTCCCGCAGCTGCTCAGACCCAAGCAAACACACAGAGACTCATATTACTTATAAGCTCTATGGCCATTGTAGGCTTCTTGCTATCTAGTTCTTATATCTTAAATTAACCCATTTCTATAAATCTATGCCTTGCCACATGGCTCGTGGCTTACTGGTATCTTACAACATGCTTCTCATCATGGTAACTGGCAGCCAGCGTCACTCTGCCTCTGCCTTCCACATCCCAGCATTCTCCTCTCTCCTTGTCCTGCCTATACTTCCTGCCTGGCTACTGGCCAATCAGAACTTTATTTATCAATCAATCATCCACAGCAGATATATGTCCCAGATTCTCTTGACATGATGATCCTCCTGCCTCTGCATTCTGGGTGATGGGATTATATTCATGGGTAAGTATTGAGAAAATGTCTGGGCTTTTTGGAAACATTTTATTCTTTTTTTTCTTTCCCTCTAGGTCTTTACCTCTGTTTCTCAATCTGTCTGTCTAACTTTGTCTTCCCCCTTCTGATTCTCTTCCTCCTTTTATATGTCCTCCATATTCTCTTTCTCCTTTAAGAGTATCCCTGTAGCCAGGCGGTGGTGGCACATGCCTTTAATCCCAGCACTTGGGAGGCAGAGCCAGGCAGATCTCTGTGAGTTCGAGGCCAGCCTGGTCTACAGAGCGAGATCAAAGACAGGCACCAAAACTACATGGAGAAACCCTGTCTTGAAAAAAACAAAAACAAAAAGAAAAGAGTCTCTCTGTATTCCCAGCCCAGCTTGAAGTATGCATAGTTCATAGTTCATGTGGCTTAGAGATGCTGATTCTTTAACCTTACCCCAAAGTGTGCTAGGATTTGAAGCATGTCCCACACAAGGAGCTTTAAAATCATTTTTGTATTCTATTTTTTCCTCACTGCTTTTATTTAGTACTGGCAATTTGATGTAGACAAAAGCTATAACCCCAGCTCCCATTTTGACTTGATTATTCTGAAAAATGAGACATGTGTGTAGTACATGTATATAGGTGTTTTGTTGTTGTTTGAGACAGGGTCTGACAATGTATTACTGGCTAGCTTGGAACTTATTATGCAGACTGGCTTTGAACTCACTGATAATCAGTCTGTTTCTGTTTTTCCAAGTGCTGGGATTAGATATGTATACCACCACACTTTGCCTGGGGTGTTTTCTTTGTTACAACTTTAATTTTTATTTCATGTGATGGGTATTTTACCTGATTATATGTACATTACATATCTTCATTGTGCCCTCAGAGGCCAGACAAGAGTGCCAGATCCCCTGGAACTGGAGTTACAGATGATTGTGAGCCGGGTGTGTGTAGATGTAATTCAGTGTAGATGTAGCCAACGGTTTTATCAAATAAAAAACACAGAGCCGATTCAGAGAAGAAAGCCAAGAGGTCAGAGCCAAGAGCCTCACCCTTCCTGATTCAGGGATCCTCCTCAGCCAAGAGAGCTCTCCGAAAGAGGGAGCCCTACTTCCTGTGTGTCTGTCTCTATAGTTTCTTTGTTCTGCCTTCTCATTGGTTGTAAACCCAATCATGTGACTGCCTTGTCACTGCCTGTATGTACCGCCCTCCAGGTCCTTAAAAGCATACGCCACCACTGCCACGCACTTGCTATGGCTCTAATAGCTCTGACCCCAGGCAACTTTATTTATTAACATAAAATACCACCACAGATGTGGGTACTAATATTTGAGCCTAGTTCCTCTGCCAGAGCAGCCATTGCTCTTAACTGCTGAGCCATCTCTCTGGTTGCCAGTGTATCTTATCTTTGTTTCTTTCTTTGTTTTTTTTGAGACAGGGTTTCTCAATGTGGTACTGACTGTCTTGGAAGTTTCTATGTAGACCAGACAGGCCTCAAATTCACAGATCCACATGCCTCTGCCTCCTGAGTGCTGGGATTAAAGGCATGTGCCACCATACCTTGCTCCCGGAGGGTTTTTTTTTTTTTTTACTTTTAAATGTCTATTTGTGTATGCAAGTGTGCGTGCACATATGTGTATTTGAGTACAGGATATAAAAGCAGCCTCAGGAATTACCTTAGAAACACCAGCAGCCTTCTTGGAGGTTCATGTCTTACTGGTTTGTAGTTCACCAGTTAGGCTAGACTGACTGGCTATGCAGTCCTGGGATTCCTCCTGTTTCTGCCTCCTTAGGGCTGGAATTACAATTGTGTGCTACCCTAGTCAGCATTTTTATGTGGGTCCTGTGATCAAACTCAGGCACTTATTCTTACTAGGCAAGTAGTTTACCAACTGATCTATCCCCCCAGCACTATTTTTTTATTTTGAGTCAAGTTCTCTCTGAGTTACCCAGCCTGGCCTTCATTCCCTCTTTATCTAAACCAAGTCTTAAAATTGTAATCTTCTTGCCTCTACCTCTGAAGTCAAAGTGATTAGACCTGCAGTTACCACCTCTTGTCAAAAGCTCCTTTTATAATTTAGATATGAAAATTTTTTATATCAAGTTGTGGGAATTCTGCCATTTGGTATAATGGCCAATGGAATGGAGTGATTTGACCCAATGGGCATGGCCTTCTCTGAAGATAAATGACCATTTAAGAACTCAAGGAGAAGGAGGGTTGTGCTCTGTTGGACTGTGGAGGGCTAGCTGATGTCATGGCTTGGTGACCTTCTCCAGACCTTATGATGTAACACAAAATCTAATATGGTCTTTTAATAAAAAACCCAGAACCTGATATTAGGATAAATGCTAAAAGATCAGAGACAAAGGAACAAGCCACAGCTAATCTTACCTCTAGGACTCCTCAGCCTGAAAAAGCCTTTAGCTGAAAGGGGGCTTCAGTTCCTGCCTCCTCAGGCCTTATGTACCCTTCTCTGCCCAGCCATATCAGTTCCTTCTTAGTGCTGGGATTAAAGGCCTGTGTGCTTCCCAAGCAAAGGCCTGGGATCTTTGGTTGATAATTTTGTCAGGGTTAGACTGGGGCTTACGGGTTTAACAGAAGGTGATCACAGAGATAAAGTGCCATTTTCATCACAATGTATCAAGGGTGGATGCTATCAATATGACTGATCACTGCTGATAGGCCAGGTTTCTCAACTATGTTACAGTTTTTCTCCATTGCAAAAGTGCATGACTAAGCAGAGCTGACTCTTCAGGATGGTGTGTGGTGAGGATTTTACTATAAGTATTAACTTAAAATTTTACTTTGTTGAAATTAAATTTAAAAATTAATTCTCTAGTCACAGTAGCTGTGTTTTTAATTTTATTTTTATTGGAAATAGTTATTTTCATACAGATTGTTCTGACCACAGTTTCTCCTCTCTCCTCTCCTCTCAGATCCTCCCCACTTCCCCACACACCCAACTCCAAGCTTTCTCTCTCTCTCTGTTAAGAAAACCAACAGGTCAATGAAAAAGACAAACAAACAAGGGTAAAACAAAATGAACAAACAATAAGAATGAAAAACAAAATTAAGGAAGAGCACGAGAAGTGTATACACATGTAGACAAACAGGAAGACAGACAGACACACAGGAATACACACACAGACAACACCTAAAACCTCAAAATTGGAAACCATTGTATGCAAGCAGAAGACCAGAAAAGTTTTTTTAAAAAAGCCAAAACACAGCAATATGAGACAAATCTCCAAAAATACATTTGTAACACGGAATCTAATTGGTCTTTTAATAAAAACCCCACTAGCCAGATATTGAGCTAAATGCTGAAAGATCAGAGAGACAAAGAAACAAGCCATGGCCACATCTCACCTTGCCAACTCCAGGAATCCTCTAACTGAAATCCTGAGTGCTCAGCTGAAAGGGGTCCAGCCGAGAAGAGGCTTCAGCCGAAAAGGGATTCAGCAGACAAGGGGCTCCTTAGCTGAAAGGCTTCAGCCAAAAGAGAGCTTCTGCAAAAAAGGATTCAGCTGAAAAGCTTTAGTTCCTGCCTCCTCACACCTTATATACCTTTTTCTGCCCAGCCATATTACTTCCTTCCTACTGCTGGGATTAAAGGTGTGTGACTCCCAAGTATTGGGATTAAAGGTGTGTGCCACCACTGCCTGGCTCTGTTTCTCTCCTAGACTGAGTCAATCTCATGTAAATCTCATGTAATCCAGGGTGGCTTTGAACTCACAGAGATCCAGACGAATCTCTGCCTCCCAAGTGCTAGGATTAAAGGTGTGTGCCACCACTGCCTGGCTTCTATGTTTAGTATAGTGACTTTTTCTGTTCTCTGATCTTCAGGCAAATTTTGTTAGGGTACAAAATATATCACCACATTCCCCCATCTCTCCCTGGTGAATGAAGAGGCAGCGATGCCACTTCATTCTGCATTCATGGGTGTACTGAATTGATTACTTAGACCTGGTAAGACCTGATTCAAGACTTCCATGTTGCACAATACCTGGTCCCTATGTGGCCTGAGTTTACCTGGGCCTGCAGCTAGCCCACGCAAGTGGCCTACCGGCTTGCCAGCATTCAGAAGCCTTCTGGTGCTTGTAGCCAAAAAAACAAAAAACAAAAACCCAAAAAACAACAACAACAACAAAAAAAACACCCTCCCCCAGTCCCACAGCTAGGTGCATGGCCTGCTGCATGCCTGTCTTTTAAAATCTCCACTGTGTTGGACACACACAGTGGCTGCATGCTCCTCCTGCCCTGCTCCGAGCTGCCTGCAGGCATCTTATCTCCCACTCCATGCCTGCTGTCCCCCTGAGCCAGCCTGCATTTCAAGGCCCCAGCACCCATGTGCATTGTGATTCAGTGCCTCCTGAGCTGGTTTGTGTCCTGCGGCTAGCTTGCCTGGCCTGTCAGCCCAGGGAGCCCAATACCTTGAATGGCCCATCAGCCACCAGCGATCTGGCCATCCCCTTCTGCTGTGGGTTAGTCTTTCTGTATGCTGTGAATATGTGTTGCTCTCATAGGTTGATGAATAAAGCTGCTTTAGCTTATGGCAAGGCAGCTTAGAGCAAGATCGGAAATTCAAGCAGTGATACAGGAAGAAGAAAGGTGGAGTTGGGGGAGACACTGCAAGTTGCTGGTGAAACAGGATGTAATAGAACACAGATAAAGCCACAAGATTCATGGTGATACATAGATTAATAGAAATGGGCTAATTTAAGATGAAAAAGCTAGCTAGCAATAATCCTGAGCCATAGACCAAACAGTTTGTAATTAATATTAAGCCTCTGGCTGGTTATTTGGGAATAGGTGGTCTGGAGAGATTTGTATGTCTACATTTAGCACCCACCATTGGGCATTAATCTACATAGATCTGAGAAAGCTTAAAAAAGATTCTGAACACATAGAAACAGAACTGAATTGGGCTTTCTAGTCTCACAGTCTCAGGCCAGCAGCAGTGCAGAGATGCGTCTCCTGATAGCTGCCTGCGAGATGGAGCTGGCCGCCAGCTGCCATGAGCTAAGTGGTGGAGCAGACTCCTGAAGTCTCTCCCACAGGCCTTGGTACAGACAGGATTCTCCCAGCCACTGCCTGAAGTCTTAAACTATCAGCAAAAACTCTGGCAGCACGCTACATGGCAGATTTAGGCTTTTTCTCAGACAGATAAAAAGGCTAAAAGATACAGAATAAAAACAGATTCAGACAAAAAACTAAATGGGTCACAGTATGTTTAAAAATATGCATAGGCTTGAGAGACAGAAGGTATAGACAGTCATAAAAAGAAATATATAGTTTTAAAATAATTAAATAAAGTCCTTAAAAGGGAAATAAAATAATATAAAAAAAGCCAAGTAAAGATGGAAAATACACAGAAAGTCTGGCTTATGTATATTATTGTGTTTTCTTTACATTTTTTGACTGTTAATGAGCTAACTGTAGAAAGACATTTGATTTCGGGGGCTGCTAAGCTAAACCAACATATATATTTTAAAGGTATCTTGACTTTGAAATTTGGGTCTAATGATATGTTGCTTTGGAAAAGAGATTCTGCATTTGTTTCCACAGAAGATTAAAAGCTGTGGATTCCTTCCAGATTAATTAATATGGATCCATCAAGGAAGATCCCCTGAAAGGTCTCTAATGAGAGTGATAGCCCAGATGATCCAACATCCAGAACAGCTTTAAAGCAACTGGCTGAGACAATGCAGCTTCACAGACTACTACAACCAAGATTTAACCATAATTCTAAAATTTCTCAGGATCCCCATAAGATTACCAGCACCCCCAATCAGCAGGAAGTTGTATAGAGAACTATGCCCAAATTCCCAAAATATTGTTTATGAATGTTTGTTTTCATTTAAAGGGGGTTGGTTATAAGTAGTTAATGGTTGTCAGTCTCTTTCTAAAGAAAAAAGGGGGATATGATATAGAAATGATTAAAACATAGGTGGATTATTGAATCTACTTTAATCTAAAAAACAATTTTTAGTCTCAAAATACTTTACATTGGTATAGACTTTAGTTTATTGATACAAATTTAAGGTCAATTTTGTTATACTATATGTATATTTCTACTCTTGTTTAAGGTATTATGTTTAAACAACTCATTTAAAAAGTAATGTATACTTAAAAATACAAATTAATAGTCATCTATAATAGTCAAACTTATAGCCATGTTAGGTTTTCTAGATATATTTCAGATAGATAAATAATCTTCAAACACTTCAATGACCTATAGAATATGGCATTTAAAATATTTTAAGAAATTAGACTTTTCTGGACAGTGAGACATGTCTGCTCCTGGCAGCATCAATTACTTCAAAGATAATGGGCATCAACAAAACTTGTTATGGTGTTCGCTTTCAATATGGCAAAGGATAGCCAATTGAGTAAGAAACTGTTCTTGCCTGGATTGCTTTGACAGTATGTTGTATAAACTAGACATGCAGGACCCATAGGAAAATGACCACTGAACTTCGCAAAACAGGGCGAGATGGTCCTTCAGGTTCCTGTTTCACAGAAGAAACTACTAGACAATCTGCAGGACACAAAGGAAAGCGACTGATGAACTTTGCCAAAATAGGCGGGATAGTTTTTCAAATTTCCTGCTTCAGTGAAAAGTCTGCCAGATACTGTAGGCCTATAGGCTGAAGATGAATGCCCCAATGTTGCAGAGGAAGTTTGGGTGACTGTCCAGGTAGCCAGATGTCTCTGTCATTTCTAGAGTTTTGGAACTTGCTTGCAATTCACTTCCTGTTTACTCAAATAATATTATATCCTTCTGGGGTCTTTGATGTAGTTGAAGACTTGATAGTTATAACTATAATTTTACTTGGTTATAATGTAAGATAAATTAGATGTAAAACTTTGGACTCACACAGATAGAATAGATGATGGAGTATTTTCTTTAATTCTGCCAAATACAAATGTTTTACTATGTTAAAGTTAAAATCTTCCTTTTTGATTAGTCAGAAAGGGGGAAATGCTGTGGCACGGTCTTTCTGTATGCTGTGAGTATGTTTTGCTCTCACTGATTGATGAATAAAGCTGCCTTGAGCAGCTTAGAGCCAGGTGGGAAATCCAAGCAGAGATACAGGGAGAAGAAAGGCAGAGTTGGGGGAGATGCTGTGAGCTGCTGGAGGAACAAGATGTAATTAATAGAACACAAGAAAAGCCACGAGACACATGGGAATACATAAATTAATAGAAATGGGCTAATTTAAGATGTAAGAGCTAGCTAGCAATAAGCCTGAGCCATAGACCAGTTTGTAATTAATATTAAGCCTCTAACTGGTCATTGAGGAACAGGGGGGCCAGGAGAGATTTGTGTGTCTATACCCTTCTCTCCATTTTCACTGTATGCTGCTAACCTCCCAATTCCAGCACAAGCAACCATTAGAGTACAATCTACTGCAGTGTACAGCTGCTCTCCCTAACCAATTTTGTTTGATATAAACAAGTGCTGAAACACAATCTGCTATGGCTGGAGCATGAATAGCCTGAGCTGCTATAGCACATCTGCTCCATCTGCTGGTCAAACATCAAATTACAACTACAACAATTATTTGAGGATCTGACCTGCAGTAAGTTAACAACTCTTAAAAGGTAAACTAATACACAAACAAACAACAAATAAATGAATAATTTTTTAAAAAGTGAGGAAAGGAGGTAAAAGAATAAAGAAAAAGGACAATCTTAAAACCTGTCCCAGGTCAATATCTCTGAATATCACAATGTAAGGGGTTAGATCCCTGCTCACTACTACTACTGATGAAATGTAAAAAACTTTACTGAAGAGATAAGCAACCTAGCTGGGATCAATACAATTTTGGTTATAATTGTTATTAGTCTGGAAGTCCATATCTTATCCTTAAAAAATGGTTTGATAACAGTGCCAAAAATGAGAAATTGACAGAAAAACCTCAGACATATGGTAATGAAAGATTGACTGAAAGGCTACAGGCCTTGCAATATGGTAATGAGAAATTGACTGAAAGGCTATAGGCCTTGAAAGAAAATATACAAGCCTTACAGAGAGTCACTAAAGAGGATAAGACAGCTTTGACTAATAAGCTAAAAACTTTAGAGGTATTTACAATTGAGGAGAACAAAAAGGTGACTAATAATATGCAAGCTCTAGAGCAGCTTACTACTCAGGAGATACAAGCCCTACAAAAGACAATTACTGGTAAATTCCAAGCCTTAGAAAAATTTATTAAAACTAATAATAAAAACATTAAGACAGAGACAGAATTCAGAAAAGAACGAACCTCACCATTACCTTGTAGAATTAAAAAGAGCAGTCTAAGGTTGTTACTACACTATATATGATTTATCATGTTACTATCCATAAAAGGCAACCAAGTGACAAATATCCTCAAGGATATACAGAATATAAATGGGATCCTATACAAATGCTAGTCTTAAAGAATATTAAGGTAGCAATAGTTTCATATGGTATACATTCAGCATATGTGAGGCAGATGTTGAAAACATGGTCCTCTCAGAACAAAATTACTCCAAAGGACTACAAACAGTTAGTCACAGCAGTACTGGAATATGGTCTTCAGCTAGAATGGAGCAGCTGAGAGAGACTTGGATTTTACAGAACCTCTTAATATAGTCACTGACTCTCATAATGCAGAAAGTTGTTTTACACATTGAAACCACTGAACTTATTCCTGATGAATCAGAATTAATTTTGTCATTTACAGAAAATAGTCAGGAGTAGGAATTATCCCATTTATATAACACATATCAGATTCCATATGGGTCTGCCAGGCCCTTTAGCACAAGGTAATGATTAAATTGATCAGTTATTAGTAGGAAATGTGCCAGAGGCCTCAGAATTTCATTTTAAAAAACCCATCATGTCAATAGCAAGGGTTTGAAAAACCTTTTTCCATCACTTGGCAACAAGGAATTTTAAGAAAATATCCTACTTGTTCATTGTATAATCAAACTCCATTACCTGCAGAAAGCAACCCTAAAGGTACTCAAAGAAATGAAATTTGACAAATGGATGTGTTTCATTTTGCAGAATTTGGAAAATTAAAATATGTACACCATACCATAGATATGTATTCAGGATTTCAATGGATAATTGCTTTGAGTTCTGAAAAAGCTAATTCTGTGATTACACATATATTTATGAGAAGTCATGGCCATCATGGGTATACCCATACAAATTAAGACTGACAATGCTCCAGCATATGTCTCTTGTAAAATGAAACAATTTTTTTTGCCTATTACAGTATAAAGCATAGTACAAGTATACCACATAATCCAACAGGACAAGCAGTTATAGAAAGATCTAATCACACTTTGAAAGAAATGCTAAATAAACAGAAAGGGGTAAAAAAAAGACCCCCCAGAGATAGATTTCATAATTCCTTATTAACTTTAAATTTTATAAATGCTGGGATTATAGGCATGGGTCATAGGGCACAACAAATAATACCCTTTTATGTGTTCACTGTTCATAGTTTTTCTTGATCCCTGGATGTCTTCAGTACTTTCACTTATCAGTTTGTAGGTGGGCACTCTGGCTTTTTTATTTCTTTGGAAGAACTCTTTGTATATTCTAGTTGTGTGGATCTCATTCTGTAAACTTGAAGGTCCAATATTCCTGGTGGTGTGTTTTTTTTAATTGAGGTGCCAACAGCTCTTCAAATTCCAGTAGCTGTGTAAACAGTTCTGATGAAGTGTAGGGGACCAAGTGTCTACAATTTCAGAGGTTTTGTGAGCATTTTGGTCCATGCATTTTCCTACATGTGTCATTGTCTGTGGGAAGCAGTTAGTTTCATGAGCCTTAGCAAGTCTTGGGACATTTGGCAATATCTCTTGTCAGTTTTGGTTGTCACTGGTGTGCAATAGGTTTCCAGGTAGTTTCATGCAAGTAGATATCTTGATACCGCTAGATATGCTATGGCATGCAGTCCAGTCACTCAAAATAAATAGGTATGTTGCCAGAAGTTCTAATACTGCTCAGAGCATGAAGTCCTGGAGAAAGATGGGATTTGGGGCTGGATATGTATGTAGCTCACTTGACAGAGTGCTTGCTCAGGAGGTCTTGAGTTTGAAATTGGTAATCTTGTTGCATGTCTGTCATCTAGCACTTTGGATTCAGGATTAGCTACATAGCAAGTTGGAGACTAGCCTGAGATAGATGAGACCCCATCTCAACAATCAAAACCAAAATAAAAAACAAAAAACAAAACCACTTTGATTTTAACTCATCAAGGTTTTAATAGTTGGAATTTTGATAGGAATTTTACACATGTACAGAGTAAATGGAGGAAAATAAGTGAATCTTTGTTTTATTTTATAAACAAAGGGCTTGTAGCAATTATTGAAGTTCATTAAGGTAGAACACTCACAGTCAAATTGCCTGCACATTGTTTTCCATTTTAGGAAACAGACTTTCTCTGTGTATGCTAGACAGGCCTCAGAACTATCTAAAAGTAGCCTAGGCAGAACTAGAAGTGGACATCTTTTGGCCTTACCTTCTTGAGTCCTGGGATTGCAGATGTAGGCTACTAGTGTTGAAAAACATCAGTTGCTCACTTTTCTTCTGGGTTTTTTTTTTTGCTTTTGCTTATTGCTTATGTATTATTAAATGTCAAGACTGGCCAGATCTCTTTGTAGTCTTCCCTGCCCAAAGTTGGGATCCTCCCCCAGTAGCCTGTTTAGTGTTGGGATTATAGCCTTATGCTGCCATCTCTGGTTGAACAACTCTTTAGATGCATTTTCCCTATTGAGATCACTACTTGGGAGCAATTGGGGGCACAAATAAGTAACCCCAAGCCTTGGAGGTGGGCATGAGCATGTAAATTAGATGTTGGCATGCCTCACATACTGGGAACTGGTTTCAAACAAAAAGAGACATCCTCAACCCCAATAAATAAAACAATGATAATTGAGCCAGATTTTTGTCCTGTGTCCTAACTAGACTGTGATACTTTGGTTTCTATTTTGAGCATCAGTTCCCCTCTCTCTATTCTTTCTTTATAAAACCCCAAATGCGTGTCTTTTCAAAAGTTAAGCTTGTATTATCTGTAACAATGTCTTCCATTTGGACATATTCCTACATGCATTCAGTGTGTTTCAATCATGTTCAGCCCTCCCCCATCTTCTCTCTTGCCTCCCACCTCTCTGGTTCCTTTTTATTTTGAAGTAGTCCCAATATTTATTTTCCTGTTTTCCAACCCCCTCTCATACCCAGTTCCATTTCCCTAACTTCCAGCCCACTTTCTTATTTCTTTTTCACGTTTTCCATCCCTTTCCCCATTTCCTACCCTCATCTAAAATGTTCTTACCAGAAAAAAAAAAAAAAAACAGAAGGGATTCAGGGAAATCCCCCCCTTTAAAAATACCTCTTAAACTTTCTTCGTATTTCTCACATAACTCTTTTGTTTTAATTATTTTAACATATTCTACCTAAAAGTTTGCAAAATTTTGGGTTCCTTAGAGTTTAAACTAATCCTTTTCTCCAGAGCTGGCCTCAACAATCACATTAAGTATTTGCTATCACCTGCCAGTAGGGGGAGAGGGAAAACATTTGTGGTTGTTTCTCCTTTCCTGTTCCCATCATCACTCCTGATTGGGTATGTGGGCTTTTGGACTACCAGTGTTCGTTGTAGAATATTATTTTAAGGTGTGCTACTTTTGTTTATGCTGTATTTGCTTAACTCTGTGAAGCTGTGTTACTGTAGCTGTCTAAAATACCTGATGGTCTAATAAAGAGCTGAACGGCCAATAGTGAGTCAGGAGAAAGGATAGGCAGGGCTGGCAGGCAGAGAGGATATATAGAAGGAGAATTCTGGGAGGAAAAAAAGAAGCAGCCAGAGAAGGAGGAGGACTCCAGGGGCCAGCCACCCAGATACACAGCAAGCTACAGAGTAAGAATAAGATTTACAGAAATAAGAGAACAGGAAAAGCCCAGAGGCAAAAGGTAGATGGGATAATTTAAATTAAGGAAAGCTGGCAAGAAACAAGGCAAGATAAGGCCAAGCATTTATAAGTAAGAATAAACCTCTGTGTGTGATTTATTTGGGAGCTGGGTGGTGCGCCCCCAATAGAGCAAAAACAATGTAGACTCTGTCAGGTTTTCTCAGGTTGTGGTCTTTCTCAGCTTTGTAGGCTTTCTTCTTGTATGCTGAATGGTCATTCCAGCTGAGTGGATTCCTTACCTCGACATGGTGGTGAGCAGAAGTTGCCTAAAGAAACACCCATGCCATGTAGGTTTTAGGATTGAGCTCTACTTCTCAGGTTTGGTACCAAGTGCCTTTATCCTATTGACCTGCAAATTTTTAGACATATTTGGAGTTTCATTTAGGGTAGCACAGATACTCCTATACCCTTGAAAGAGTAACAGTCCTCTTTTTACTGTGTTATTTTTAGTTAGGGTCTCACTATGTTCCAGGGCAGGCCTCAATTGCTCTGTACCTAAAGCAGGTCTTCACCTTGTATACTTCCTACTTCTATTGAGAGGCATTTTACAGGCTTGAAGCAAAAGTGACTTTGAATTCAGTATTATTTACACTTGACAATGAGCATTAAGTTGTATTTAAGATGACTCTTGATCTGAATTGTTTCCAGTTGGTATGTGCTGTGGTAGTTTACTTCTCCATGATTATTGTATGTCTGTCTTCTGAAAGTGGATGATTTCACTCTCCTCTTGATGAATATTTGTTATTTTTTTTCAGATACTTGATATTGTGTGTAATGCTGCTGACTTTAGGAACTGTCTCTAGGATCCATGTGTAGCAGTTTTTCAGGATGTATGTATTTAGTCATAGTGGATCAGAGTACATGTGACTGCTGTGCTTCATTGTGCAGCATGAAACTGTTTTCTAGTGATTCTATCATCGTCACTGAGAACAATATGTAAAAAGGATTCTGGTAACACAGACTATTGTCAGTACTTGATATTGGCAGACCTTTCAGTTGTGCCAGTTGATGAGTTTATGTAGCATGTGACTGTGGTCCTGTTTGAATGTCCATAATTATTACGGGATTATTAAGATGTTCAACATATGGAAGTTGTATTGTGTGGTGCAGTTATTCCATAGATGGTTCTCTTCTAAGTGGGGAAGTAAGGTCCTGTTCTAATGTACTTTGATGTAGTTGGCAGCTTTAGAACTGGAGGGCAGGGAAAGATGAGGTGTGTGCTGTAAAGTGGAGTACCTGCCTAGGCAACCAGATCAGGGAATTACCCTGAGGTGACAGATGTTATGACTCATGTGCCTCCCTTTGCAACCCCTTTTTCTTTTGATGTTGTCCTACTGTGCCCTTTGCTGGCCTGAAAGTCTCCACATTAGATTTTTGTGATTGCAAGAATGTACCACTATACCCACTGTGGAACAGTTTTGTTTTCCTGAGTTAGTGTTGTCACTATAAAACTAAGAAGCTGGCGTCTGTGCTGAGCTGTCCTGAGCTTGGGAACCTCCTGCTGCCTCCTCCCTAGTGTCAATATTTCAGGTGTGGGATTCATGGCCCTGCAATGTACATCCTCATACTTTTGTCATTCATGTATTGTTTTCTCTATAACATCTGTAGGCTTTTTACCCACCATGTTTTATTTAGTTGATTGGGCTTTTCTTATTGTTTGTTGGAGTTCATTGTAGGCAGAGTTTTTTTGTGGGACTGCCAGTCAGCTCTGTTCTGCCAGCCCACTCCCAAATAACCACATAGAGACTTATTATTAATTACAAGTGGTTGGGCAATACCTCAGGCTTATTACTAACTAGCTCTTGCAACTTAAATTAACCCATATTTCTTATCTAAGTTCTATCATGTGGCTCATGGCTTGTTACCTCATTTTCTACATGTCCTGCTTTCTCTGTGTTTGGCTTGAGACTCCTCAGACTCTACCCTTCTTCCCAGCATCCTCCTAGTCTGGCTCTCCTGCCCAATCTCTTCCTGCCCAGCTATAGGCCAGTCAGCTCTTTATTAACCAATGAGAGTAATACATATTTACAGTGTACAAAGATTGTTCAACAGCATTTCCCCTTTTTGTCTAATTAAAAAATAAGGTTTTAACTGTAACATAGTAAAATTTTATACAACAAAACAATTATCAAGTAAGAATTACATTTATAGGATCCAGTCCATTTGTATTTGGCAAAATTAGAGAAAATATTCTATTATTAATCTTATTTTTGTGAGTTTAAAGTTTTACACCTAATTTATACCTAATTTACCTTTTATCAGAACTAAGGAAAACTTTAAGACTAATTATTTACTCTTTAACTCCATCAAAGATCCCAGAAGGTTGTAATATTATCTAATGACAGGGACATCTGGCTTCCTGGACAGTCACCCAAAGTTCTTCTGTAACATTGGGATCTCCATCTTGGGCCTATAGGCTTAATATATATGACAGACATATCTGAGAAGCAGTGAATTTTGAAGGACTGTCCTACCTTGTCTTGGCAAAGTTTGGGCAATCTTTTTGTTTGTTTGTTTTTTGTTTTTTGGATCCTGCTGGTCCAGTTTGGACAGTATAACATAGCAATTAAGACAAGGGCAGCTTCTTTGCCCAAATGGCTGGCTTTTGCCATAAAGAAAGTAAACTCCATACATAGTTTCTTCAGTTCCCATCATCTCCTTTGAAGTAAATTGGTGCTGCCAAGAGATGTCTCAGTGTAAAGAAAAGCTTTATGTTATTAAAACAGTTTAAATGCCATATTCTGAGGTCTTTGAAGTGTTTAAAGATCATCTATCGTCTAAATATATCTGTTTAACCTTAAAAATATACCTGATATGACTACAAATTTGATTATTATAGATGACTAGCTACTAACCTGTATCTTCTAACTATGCATTACATTTTAAATGAGTTTCATTAGCACAATATCCCAAACATGAGTAGAAACATACACATAGTATAGCAAAAATAACTTTAAATTTGTATCCATGAATGAAAATTCATACTGATGTAAAATATTTTGAGATTAATAGTTGTTCTTTGGATTAAAGTAGATTCAACAATTTACCCAATTTTCATATTATTCCTATATCATATACCCTTTTTTCTTTAGAAAGAGATCTTTGAATTTAACTCTTTTGTTTAGCTTTTTTTCCTGACTATGACCAATAACAACTTATAACCAACCCCTTTTAAATGATGACAAACATCCATAACCAATGTTTTGGGAATGTGGGCCTTGTTTTTTCTAGACTGCTTCCTGTTTTCTGGGGGTGTTGGAATCTTTGGGGGACTCTAAGACAATTTAGGATAATGGTCAAGTCTTGGATGGAGTAGTTTGTGGAGCTAGATCATCACAGCCAGCAGCCTTGAAGCTGTTCTGGATGTAGAACTCTGAGGAAACTGCAACAGAGGCATTTTTTCATTGGTATCTGGTCCCCTTGTTCTGAAAATACATAAATTTTTAAAGGTAACATAAATATATGCATTAATGCAAGTATAGACTGTGTGTTGTACACAAGTTAGCCAATGATGATTTTTTTGTTTTATGTTTGAGCAGGTGAAATATACGTTACATCTTTTGTAGTTTTTCTAGGTTTATTTGTTTATGTCTGTAGCCAGGATTTTCAGGGGTCTTCCCTGACCAAACCTGATCTATATCAACCTGGAATGAATTCACAGCCTTTCATTTCCTGTGGAAATAAAAGTATAAACTCTTCCCCAAAGCAACATATCTTTTGACTTCCATTTTGAAGTCAAGATATTTTTTAAATATATAAGTTGGTTTAATCTAGCAGCTTTCATAATCCAGTGTCTCTTAGCAGCTATTGCTTGTTCATCAGCAGTCAAAAAATTCAAAGACAACACAATAACATACAGGATCCAGATTCTCTTTGTCTTTCACATTTTTGCATGACTTATTATTTTTTATTACTTTATTCCTTTTTAAGCACTTTATTATTTTTAAATGATTTATTAATCTATGACTATATAGTTTTTCTCTTTTCTCTCCCAAGCCTATGTATATTTTTAAACACACTGTAACCTGTTTAGAGGTTTTGTTCCCCCTTCTGGATCTGTTTTTACTGAGTATCTGTATTGTTTTTTGATCACATGAGATGAATCTTAAACTTCTAAGTCAGTTGCTGGTGAGGCTCAACTTAGTGCATAGTGGTAGTGCGTGGAGGCTGGCAGCTGGTTCCATCCCACATGTAGCTGCTGGGAGATGTGTCTCTGTACTGTGACTGGCATGAGAAACACAAGACTAGGAAGCTGCGTTTGGCTTCATTTTTGTGTGTTTAGAACATTTTTTTTTAGCTTTCTCAGGTCTTATGTGAATGTAGGTGCTGAATGTCCTGCTTCCTCTGCATCTGACTCCACCCTTCTTCTTCCCAGCATCCTCCTAGTCTGGCTCTACCACCCAGTCTCTTCCTGCCCAGCTGTAGGCCAGTCAGATCTTTAATAACCAATAAGAGTAATACATATTTACAATGTAAAAAGATTGTTCCACAACAGTTCATTATATGTTAAAGTTGTATGTGTTTCAGAAATGGTCTCAGAAGTGTGGTAATTCCTATAGCTCTGTAAATAGTTCAGAAGTATGGGAGACAAAGTTTTCTTGACACTTCAGAGGTATTGTATTTTAGTTTCTTTCTTGTAGGAACCTGGAACTGTGATTCTCTTCTGTAAACAGATTTTTCTTTGGGCCACCAGCTCACAAATAATGACACAAAGAATTTAATTATAAAATCTCGGCCTTAGCTTAGGCTTGTTCCTAGCTAGTTCTTATAACTTAACTCATATCTTTTAAATCTACATTCTTTTATGTAGCTTGGTTACCTTTACTCTGTACTCTGCCTATCCTGATTCCTCCATGTCAGGTTGACGACTCTGTCTTTCTTCCTCTTCGAGTCCTCTCTGTCCCCAGAAGTCCTGCCTAACCTCTTCCTGCCTAGCTAATGGCCATTCAGCTCTTTATTAAACCAGTCACAGTGTCAAATCTTCACACAGTGTAAAGGAATATTCCACAACCTTTCCCCTTTTTTGTCTAAATAAAAAGAAAGGTTTTAACTCTAACATAGTAAAACAATGTACAGTAAGAACAATTATCATGCAAGAGTTACATTTACAATTGCATTTGGCAAATTTAGAAAAAATACTTCATTATCTATCCTATCTTAGTCCAAACTGTATACCTAAATCATTTTTTGTCATAACTTGTATTACCTTTTAAATACCTTGTAAATATCTTTTAGACCTTAAAACATCTTTTTAGATAAACAACTTTAAGATTTTATGTTTCTCAACCTTGTAAATCTTACATCTCTTATGGTAAGATTATTTTTTGAATTGGTAACAAGGAAAACTGTAAAACTGTAACTATTTAGTCTTTAATCTCCCCTAAAGAAGAATATATTACTTGACTAAACCGGAAGTGCAATGAAAGCAACTTCTAGAACTATAGAAATGACAGAGTCATCTGTATACCTGGACAGTCATCCCAAGGTTCCTCTGCAATGTTAGGGCATCCATCTTTGGCCTACAGGCCTAGAAAAGCTGAGAGACTTTTCTGTAAAGCAGGAGGAATTTTGTATAGATGAATTTTTAAATGGTCTTATTAAATAAAAAATACAGAGCCAAATATGGGAGTGGAAACTTTAGAGAGATCTGGGAAATAGGAAAAGCCAACAGCCAACCTTACCTCACCAACTCTGCAGCTTCCAAATGCGCGCTACTTCCTGTCTTACCCACACCTTTATTGCCTTGCTGTTCTGCCCTCTCATTGATTATCTTAGCCCAGCTACCTCACTTGCTTGCCACTGTCTGTACAGACCTCCAGGTCTCTATGGTTGGTACTAGGATTAAAGGCGTGTGTCATCATGCTTGGCTCTGTTCCCTAGTATGGCCTTGAACACACAGAGACCCTGCCTGATAAGTGATCAGATTAAGGGCATGTGCTGCCCAACTTCTTGTTTACTTAAAATGGCTGGCCTTTCTCCCTGATCTCCAGGCAAGCTTTATTAAAGCACAAATAAAATATCACCACATTTCCCCTTTTTTGTCTAATAAAAATAAAAAAGTTATAAATATAAGAAAAACTATCTACAATAAGTACAATAACTATATACAATATATACAAGCAATAAATACATCAACAATGTCTAGTCCATGTGCATTTGACAAATTCAGAGAAAATATTCCATTAATCTATCCTATTTTGATGAGTTAAAAATGTACCTAATTCACTTTCTATCCTAACTTATATTACCAGCAGAAAACTATCTTATGTCTTTCAAACTTATACACTTAACACCTCTTAGTGAGTTTCTTTTCTGAATTTCTTAACAAGGAAAACTGTAACTATAACTATTTAATCTTCAATTCCCTCAGACACCCAAGAAGGAAATAATATTACCTGGTAAAACAGGAAGTGCAAACAAGTGACTTCTAAAAAAATGTGAGTTGACAGAAACAGCCAGCTCCCTGGACAGTCACCCGAGTTTTCTCTGCATGTTTGGGCATCATCTTCAGCCTACAGGCTTAGCGTATTTGACAGACTCATTTGTGAAGTAGGATATATACCAGGCCTACAGCTCGACCTCACATTTGGTGTGAGTATTCCATGTACCAGATAAACCTGAATTCCTCCAGTGTTCTGTCATGATTCAGGATTTTAAATTCTGGAAATTGTGGGGGTTTTTGGAATTTGGCTGTTCATTCTTCTTGGCTTGTGGGTGGCTTCATCTTGGCATCCCCTTCTTCTCGGCTTGTGGGTGGCTTTATCTCTTATTAAATGCCAGTCTACCATTGAGAGGTTAGACTCCATCAGCCTAGTTACTCCTTCAAGAATAACTGTTTCAGCTACTGTTCCACTGCATACCAGAAGCCATTGGTCCACTGCCTGTTCAGCTGCCTTTAAAGAAAGGGGCACTGTACCTTTTCTGGATTTCAAAGCCACTTCAGCGATGGTGTCATACTGTCCTGGCCTCAGAGGACAGCTGTTGCCAAAGCTGCAACTACACTTGTCTTGGCAAGGATTGATAGTCTTTGGTTTTGTGTCCTGTTTGTCTATTTTGGATAGCATACTGTCAGTAGTCAATGCGAGGGCACTTTGCTACCCAATGGCTAACTTTTGCCACAGGGAAAGTTAACTCCATATGCATTTTCTTCAATGCCCATATCTTCTCTGAAGTAGATTGGTGCTGCCAGGAGCCAACACGTCTCATAGTTATAAAAAAGAAAAAAATCTATGTTATTAAAACATTTTAAACGCCATATTCTGTAGATCGCTGAAGGGTTTGAAGATGACCTGTCTATCTAAAATATATCTCTGCTTGACCTTGAAGACATACCTAATATGATTACAAGTTCGATTGTAATGTCTAACTACTAACTTCAATTTCTTTATATCCTAATAGTTGGTAATAATAACATTCAAGGATTAGCAAATTGCATTGCATTGTTAAATGAACTGTATAGGTACAATATCCTGAACAAGATTAGAAATATATGTACAGCATTTTCTAACAATATCAATCTCAATATATATAATTTGTATATACTATATAAAAATCAAATCTAATATAAAGTATTTAAAACTAGTAGTTGTCTTTTAAAAGTAGATTCAATAATCTACCTTTTTATCTCTATCGTATCTATATCGTCTCTTTATTTTTCTGAGTAGATTCAATAATATACCCTCTATTCTATCATTTCTATATATCTTTTTTTAAAACAAGAACCTTAAATCTAATCTCCTTTGCTTAGCCCTTTTCCTAACCCTTAACAACAACTTGTAACCAAACCTCCTAAACAATGAAAATTATCTGAGATCCAAAAGGGAGAGCTTCAGTGGTGTTACTAAGCCTGGTAGGCATTCAGGTTTGTTTTCAGTGTTTTCCTCTGTGTGAAAGTCTAATGCAAAGAAGCCATCTGAGACTGGTCTCATTTATGGCAATGGCTCTGCTCATTTCCTTCTCCTCAGAATCTTTGAACATTTAAAAACAAAAATTCATGGGAATGGAGACACAGAAGCCCACCTCTTGTCTTGTGGTTGTTTGGCCCTGGATTCTGCCTCTTGAGTTCTTGGATTATAGGCTCAATATGCCTTCAGAAACCTTTCTAGTTTTTTCTTTATCCCCCTAACTACTACAGTGTTCTCAGGTCTGCACCTAAACAAAACGACTATTTTCATCCTCCTTTCCATTTTTAATTTTGAGACATAGTCTCCTCAGTTAACCACACATCTTTCTAATTGTTCTGTCTCTAAAGCAGTCTTTGGAAGTTGTGATACTTTCTCCTCAGTCTCTTAAACAGTTGGATTATGCTACAAGCTAGATCAAATCCACTTGTTCTTTCAGTGATGGTGTTCTTTAGAAGTAAGTGTGTATAGTGGTTTGGAATATTTGCTTTCCTACACATTCAAGGAATGTTAATGTACATGGGATTATCCTTATATGATCATGTGTTTGTAATTTACAGACACTGAAGGTATTATATGACATGGAATTCAATGTATGTCCTACTTGGATTTAAAAATTCCTCTTGTGGGGATTTGTGATACAATCAGAGTTTTGCTATTGTGTCCTCTGCTGCTCTGAGTCTATTTACCTGACCATAAGAATCACAGGGAACTAATTTCTTAGTCATAATTCATAAGTAGGATGGATGAAACAGTAGGTGATGATTGTCCCATATATCATAGCCTTAGAATGTGTTCTAAGTATACTTATCAGTTTTCCCTAGGAAGAATATGTAAAATATTCTGTTGATATGTATTCTTGTCATTTCTTATTACTGTCAAAAGTTTTTTTGCCTAGTTGTGAACATTTTGGAAGTATTGTGGTATTTTTTCATTTCTTGAAAATTGTATACATGTGTATTATGGATTTTGGTTATTTCTGCATCCCTTTCTCATTCATATTCTGCTACTTAAACCATCCTTTCCCAAAATACCCTTCGACATTTATGCATATTTCTATCTGTCCCACTGATTTTGATTTAGGTTGCTGGCATGAGGACAGGTAGGGTATTATTTACTGGTGTATGAATAACTTCTCAGCGATTGTGGTACTGAAGAAAATGAAAGCCCTCTTTAAGCAGCCACTAATGACCACTGGTCCTGAATAGCACTTCCCCTGTCCGTGATGGTGTATAGAAGGACCTAACACTGTGTGTGTGAGGTCTTGCTTCTATAACCACAGTTGCTGTGAGATCAGGAACAGAGTTGCATGTCATGTCCTGAAAACATAATTTTACAGTATTTCTCCCCATATTCTGGCCCTTTCCCTTCATCCTACTCTGCTTTAGAGATGTTCTCTGGGATTTGAAAAGTGTTTTTGTGATGGGATATATTCCATTCATTTTTTGGGAGCACTCGAACAATTAAATTATTTCCAGCTCATTGGCCTGTCATAAATCTGTGTATTAACTGCATTCACTGCAAAAAGAAGCTTTTCTCTTGAAGGGTTGAGAGGGTATGACCTTATGTATTTAGCAGACAGTTATACATAAAATGTTTTAAATTTCCACTTTCACTTGTAAGGTTGAATGCATTGACCAGTTTCTGTGCATACAGCTGGACTTATATCCTTGACCCATGACTGGTCCTCCTGGTTGTAGATAATTGGGCCTATTCTATTGGAAACACCATCTTCCTTGACAATGAAACATAGGTCATTGGGGAAGTTCATAGAAAAAGGAGTGAAAAAGTACACTTAGCCTAGTCAGTATATTTTGGGAAATCAACTGTGATAATGGCTTGCAGATAATTCTACACTAATCACCGTTTCTTCCTCTCCCAAGTGACCTTATTTTGAGACAGACTCTATTTTATATGATTGCATTTCATTGTCTCATGTAGGTATATACGAGTGTTCGTGCACCTGTGTGCTAGGCATGGAAGCATGCATAGCACATTATGTATATGATGTTAGACACATTGAGGTCATAGGAATCTCCTTTCATCATGTGGGTTCTAGACATAGCACTCAGGCTTGGTGCCATATGACTGTATGTGCTGAACCATTCTGCTGTCCCTTGAGACAGTCATTTGCTGTATCTTAGAGTGGCCTAGAACTGTCTCTCTTCCTGGATCTAGTTTCCTAGTCTCAGTATTATAGGTCTGTCACATTATAAGAAGTAGAAACCACAATTAGAATATATTATATGAAAAAAATATTTCCAATAAGAGAAAATAACAAATTGAACCTCAGGTGTTTTTCTTTCTTTTTTTTTTTTTTCATCTGTGGAAACTCTGTCTATCATGCATCAGCCTGTACTATGAGATATGTTTCTTACAATGCAGAACCCATGATTTTCTCCTCCCCACTCCTGAGAGCTGATCCAGAGAGCAAGATGGCATGGTCTAGCAGTATTTAGAGTTCTGTCCTGATTTGTATTTTCAATGTGTTTCTTTTCTTCTCCTTTCAGTTTGCTCTGTGCTTTCTCTTCACTTTGGTTTCTCTACTTTGTCCCCTGCCTGTCCTTGCCTTTGCCTGTGGCCCTGTCTTGCGCATGGTCTTTCCGCCAGTGCCTCTTCTGATTCTGCCTCTTCTGACAATACCTTCCCTTTTCCCCATGCCCCACTTTTATCCCAGGTCCATTTATCCATGTTTTTCCTTTTCTTTTATCACTCTCTCTCACTCCTGCTTCAACCCCATTTTCCCTATTATAAGCCCCTTATTCCCTTCCCCTTGTGCCTGTCCTCTTTATCCTTTACTACATTTAGAATTCTAGGTTTCTCATTCTTCTTAAAAAGTCGAAGCCATTTGAATCTTTTTAATCCAGGTTTCTTTATTGCATTGTTTTTATTTCCAAACTTTTATTTTTGTTTCCAGTGTCTAATAGATTTCCCTTTTGAAAACAGTTCGAATTTCTCCTTTAACAATCATTACCCCCTTTACAACATTTTAACCCCCCCTTTTTTACTTTTCTTTCCTCCCCAACTCCTTTCTTTCTTTTCTTTCCCTTCCATGTCGGACCATATTCCTTATACATTGTACTTTCCAACCCCTTTTGAAATATTTTCCCACTTATTCACACTTTCCCATTTTCCAAAATGATTTCAATAGTCTTACTTCTTCCCTTCCCTTCCCTGTATTAATTCTAATCTTCGTTCCTTACCATCATGTTTTCTTTTTTCCTCACCCTCTCCTTATTCCAACACTCAATTCCCTGTGACAACAACATACCTTCATAGATATTCCCCATATTAAGTGTTGCTTATTGGAGAGACTATTTATTATAAGTAAGAATCTTTAAAATATGTGAATCTTTGACAGTGTCACAGGTGTATATCTCATCCGTTTAAGTCATTTTCACAGAATAGTACACTTCCTGATCCCCCTCGTCCCAGTGACACCCACTGTGTGTCCTTCACTCTTTGGTTCCTTCAGTAGTTCATCGGCTCGTTCGTCCTGTCTGTACTGAACTCACGACTTCCCATTTTCCCTCCTGATGGCTGCCTCCCAGGGCCTGGATGGCATTGGCCAGCAGGGATTGAATTTCTCTCCTGATTTTGCGTTTTCAGTGTCTTTTCTCTTTTCCCTCCATAACCTTGGATCCGCCACATTCTCTTTCCTTCGCTTCCTCTTCTGCATCCCCTTCCCATTCTTTCTTTTTGCATATTGCTCTGTCCAACTCCTGTGTCTTTTGCCCTGCATCTCCTCCCCTCCTGCCTCTTCTTGTAATTCCTCCCTTCCCCTTGTTCTTCCCCCAAGTCCTCTGCCCTTTCTTCCTTTTCCCTGTGGTCATTACACCTATTTCCCCATTTCCTTCTGCCTCTCTGTATTATAAACCCCAGTGCTTTAGTCCCCACACTAGTTTTACTCCCCCACATCCCATCCCCGCTTGCCATTGTATTTCTCTCTTCCCATTTACAGAACTCTAAACCATTTTCCCATTTCAAGGCAGGAGAACCTTCATATACCACTTTTCCCCTTTCTAAACCTTCTTTGTCTTTCTGGCCTGCAGTAATGTTACATTTTTTTTGTTGTTGTAAATGATATTGATGTTATTATTTTCACCACCATGATTATTACGATTATGGTTGTTACTTTTATTTGACATAGAGATAGGGCCTGTCCACATACTTCTCTCACGTGGATTTCGTTGTGTAGACCAGGGTGGTCTTGAGTTCAGAGAATCTCCTATTTCTGATTCAGGATGCCTGGCTGCCATCATGGCCAGATTTCCATTTAGAGAATAGCTCCCATTTCTCCTTTCACAGGCCTTTCTGCATTTCCCACCCTTTTACTCCCTGCCACCTCTTTCTCTATTCCCAACCCCCTCCTTCCTTTTGTACCTCTTCTCTGACCCCTTTCCCTTGCCCTTTTACCCTTCCCCATGCTTTTCCATGTTCCCACTTTTGTGCCTTCCTAGGCCTCCTCCTCTCTGTTCAGAGATTTCTCCCCTATCCATACTTTTATCACTTTGTCAACCTTTTCCTCTCCATGCCCCCTCTCTTGTACCCAGGAACACCTTCCCCAGGAACTCACCCCCACCTTTGCAAAGTACCTGTTTTTTTCCTGCCTCTTTGCAAATACTTTCTTTTGTTTGACAACCACTGCCCATCACAGCCCTTTCCCCACTTTAAAGCTTTCTCCCATGGCCCCTGGGAAGTAGGGTGATCCTTGTAGAAATGCCCCAGGAGAAGAGATAAGGAAATTCCTTCATCTTCAGTCTCCATTAAAGGACTCTTCTGTGCTTTTCACCCAAGGCTCAGTTATAAATCCTGTGTGAGTTCTTGTAGTATCCCTGGTACCCGAAAGTCAGACCAGTATTGGGGGCTGAGATGCAAGTCCTCCTCCATTTCCCTCTCCATAGTAAGCTGGAGGGGCCAGCTTCTGCAAAGCAGGCTGTGGCCTAGGGCCACAGGCTGTCTGTGCCGCCCTTCCAGTAGGGGGCGATGTAGAAGGTTGCTCACTTCCGGTTCCCAGAATCCCCTGGTGTCTGGTGGACAGTGTGGGCCATTGGGCCGGCAGCTGTGGCGCCTAGGCGCTGAGGCCTTTTCGGGGGTTTCGCGGCCGGCTTGTGGCCTTTCTCAGAGTCGTGGGTCCTCTCCTGGGATGCCAGTGCTGACTTCGGCCCAGTGGAGCCCTCTGCTCACCATGGCAGTGAGTAGACTTGTTTCTCGAGATTCCTCCATCCCAAGGCCGCCGTTTCTCCTCAGGCGTCGTCGCACTTAAGCGTTGCCCGTTGACGGCTTTCTGGAACTTTCCGAGTTCTTCCCTTTTCCGTTCGACCCAGGAGTTGGATTCGGTGGCGTGCTTTCCCAAGTCGATTTTTATTGCATATTTGAATGGTTTATCCCCATTCTTTCTGTTCTCGGTAGTTTGTAAACGTCTTTGCTGATTGTCGGGACGTTTGGGGAGCGGTTTCTGTTCCTCGATTCTCCTATCCAACCTCCTTTCCCCCTTCCTCTCTTTCCAGCCCCTTCCTCACGCCTTTCACCCCTCCCCTCCACTATACCGAATTTCAAGCTTCTCTCCTTCCCAGGTCTTCCTCTGTCCCCTGCTGCCTTTATTGCACCCCCGTCCCCGTTTTTCTGCCTCCAGTGTGCTTCCTCCCTGCCCAACGCTTTCTCTCTCACTCTCCTCTCTCCATGTGTGCCCCTCCTTCCCCCTCTCCCCTGCTTTCTCCTGACAACCCCTAGTCTGTCTGTCCGTCTTTCCTTCTCCACTTAACAATACCCATTTCTAACCTTTTCCTCCTGCTCCTCTTTAGAACCCTTTTACCTGGTTCCTTCTGTTCTGTTCCTTCTCTTTTCCACCCTAGCCTCCGTTGTGATACCCATAACCCCTGTCCAATTGCCCCATCCCTGTCCTCTTTCCCAAACCATCACCACTTTTCCCTTTCCAGGTTCGTTTCCCTTTTCTCATGAACTGGCTCCTTCCCATCCATTTCCCACCTCTTCTCCTTCTCCATTCCTTTTCCTTTGCTCCATTTCTCCAAATCCTTTGTATACCATTTGCTTTTCTAAACTCTTTATCCTTTGCAACCCTTTAAAATTTCTTTTTCTCATCTGCCATTTCTACCCATTGCTAACCCATTGTGTTTTAAAAATTTTCCTGGCCTAACACTTAGTCTTGTAGCTAGAGTTTTCCTGCCTTGCCCACAGTCAGGACAAATCTCTATCATCCGCCAGTCCCACAGACGCTCAGACCCGACCAAGTAAACGCAGAGGCTTATATTGCTTCTGAACTGTATGGCTGTGGCAAGCTTTTTGCTAACTGTTCTTATAGCTTAAATTAATCCATTTCCATAAATCTAAACCTTGCCACGAGGCTCATGGCTTACCAGCATCTTTACATGCTTCTTGTCATGGCGGTGGCTGGCAGTGTCTCCCTTTCCCTTCCTGTTCCCTTGATTCTCCTGTTAGTCCCGCCTATACTTCCTGCCTGGCCAGTGGCCAATCAGTGTTATATTTATTGACCAATCAGAGCAACAGATTTGACCTACAGACCATCCCACAGCACTTCCCTTTTTCTTTTTTAAAAAGGAAGGTTTTAACTTTTACACATCTCCAAAGCCAACTTGGTATATTTAGGAATTTGTGTGTAACATCTCTTACTACTTCCTGCTGGAGGGGGGCCCTGTATCTTATGGGGACACAAAGAAAAATTTAGACTTATGGGGTAGTCCGTGAGGCTCTATTGTCTGAGCCAGTTGCCTTGAAACCATTCTGGATGTTGGATCATCTGAGCCTTGGTGTCATTGGAGACCTTTCAGGGGATCTTGTCTGGTCAAACCTGATGTATCTTAATCTGGAACAAATCCATAGCCTCTGGCTTTCTGTGGAAACAAAAGCAGAACCTCCTTTCCAAATTAACATGTCCTTACATCCAAATCTTGAAGTCAAGGTACCTTTAAAGTATACATTTTGGCATAACTCAACAGCTTTTGCAATCAAATGTTTTTCTTCAGTTACGAATATCAAAGAGAACATAATCCAGATTCTCTGTGTGGTAGCCATCATTACGTGGCTTGTTTTTATATTACCTTGAGCCTATTGCTTTAAACTGCCGCATTCTAAGACTGAAATGGTGCTGTGGCTGCTGGCTCCGCCCACTTTAGCTTCCCAAACATGGTGGTGGTACATTTACCACCAGCTCTGGGAGCCATCTTGGGTCTATGCTTTTATCCAAGCAGCGTGTAGCTCAGAAACCTCTTTTTGTTTTGTACTAGCAAATGCTAAATCCACCACGCAGCTTAATGTGCCACTTGCAGAGGCCTCATTCTGGCCATACAGCAGATCCAGCGCGCACGTGAGGAACCGGCCATAGTAGCTCAAATATGCAGGCTGCTGCTAGCTTGAAAGAGACAACTAGGAACTGTTTTTAGCTCTGTGTTAGAATCTTTTTACTCAGGTTTTAGGTGGAAACTCTTGCTAACACGTTGGGAGCCATTTGTAGCTAGAGTTTTCTTGCCTTGCCCACAGTCAGGACAAATCTCTATCACCCGCCAGTCCCACAGCTGCTCAGACCCGACCAAGTAAACACAGAGACTTATATTGCTTCCAAACTGTATGGCCATGGCAGGCTTCTTGCTTTCTAGTTCTTACATCTTAAATTAATCCATTTCCATAAATCTATACCTGGCCATGTGGCTCATGGCTTACCGGCGTCTTCACATGCTTCTTGTCAAGGCGGTAGCTGGCAGTGTCTCCCTTTCCCTTCCTGTTCCCTTAATTCTCCTCTCTGTTAGTCCCGCCTATACTTGTTGCCTGGCCACTGGCCAATCAGTGTTCTATTTATTGACCAATCAGAGAAACAGATTTGACATGCAATCCCACAGCCTTTGCAACCACCCTGTTTCCCATGTCCTCTTTAGTTCTCTTTCCCCTGTCCTATTGCTTTCTCTCTTCTCAACCCCTGTTCTTCTTTCGGTACCCGCCCCCACTTTCTGAGTTCTCTGCTTCCCCAAACCATTTCCACTTTCCTATATTTCCTCACCTTTCTGATTTATGTCTCCATTTCCAACTCCCTTCTCCACTTCCAGTCCTTTTGCAGGTCCTTTCCCACTTTCCTTTTCCTTTATAACCTCTGCTTTTCTCCACATTTGTCCTTGTCCTTAGATCTCTGTATTACTAAGGGTCTATTTTGGCGTTGGAAGTCGTGTGGCAGGGAGTATATACCTGTTACAATTGACAAATCTTGGGGGAATCAGGTGTTAATAGTCTATCAGTTTACACTTAGAACAATATGTAAAGGATTAGTTTGATCTGTGTTCTTATGTCCATCACTGGGTAGTGCCAGATTTAAGGTGTTTCAATGTATAGATTTCACATAGCCTTAGATTGTGGTATTGTCTTGAGAGGCCATCATCATGAATGATGAATCTCTTAGTTTTGTGTTCATTCTCTCCCTCTCTCTCTGTGTCTCTCTCTGTCTGCATGCATGCGTGCGTATTTTTATATTTTGTGTACATGTGAGAACGTGTGAGTTTTGTGTTGCCTTTACAGGTTTGTGTCCTGGGAATGTAATCGCTTGTACTTACTGCAGCAATAGCTTGGCAAGAACAGCTTCCTGGAGCTGGTTCTTTTTTTTTTTTTATTTTGCAATACAATTCAGTTCTACATATCAGCCACGGATTCCCTTGTTCTCCCCCATCCCGTCCCCCTCACCTTCCCCCCAACCACCCCCCTTCCCATCTCCTCCAGGGCAAAGCCTTCCCCACAGACTGAGGTCAACCTGGTAGACTCAGTCCAGGTAGGTCTAGTCACCTCCTCCCAGGCCGAGCCAAACAATCCTGCATAGGCCCCAGGTTTCAAACAGCCAACTCATGCTATGAGCACAGGACCCGGTCCCACTGCCTGGATGCCTCCCAAACAGATCAAGCCAATCTACTTTCTCACCCATTCAGAGGGCCTGATCCAGTGGGGACCCCTCAGCCATTGGTTCATAGTTCATGTGTTTCCATTCATTTGGCTATTTGTCCCTGTGCTTTATCCAACCTTGGTCTCAACAATTCTCGCTCATATAAACCCTCCTCATTCTCGCTAATTGGACTCCCAGAGATCCACCCAGGGCCTAGGCATGGATCTCTGCATCCAGATCCCTCAGTAGTTGGATGAGGTTTCTAGCACAACAATTAGGGTGTTTGGCCATCCCAACACCAGAGTAGGTCAGTTCGGGCTTTCTCTCGACCATTGCCAGCAGTCTGTTGTGTGGGTATCTTTGTGGATTTCTGTGGGCCTCTCTAGCACTTTGCTTCTTCCTATTCTCATGTGGTCTTCATTTACCATGGTCTCCTATTCCTTGTTCTCCCTCTCTGTTGTTGATCCAGCTGGGATCTCCCGTGGAGCTGGTTCTTTGAATCCACAATGTAAGGTTTATGATTGAACCTATTTGACTTGATTTATAACAAGCACCTTTATGCAATTGTCCACTTGAGGTTTTCTTATTTATATAAATATAGTAAATATATATATGTTTATATATATGTTTATATATTATAAGGAGTACAGTTATTCTTACATGCTTGTCTGAGTTAAGGTCCTTTTATTTAACGTGTTAATTTTGAATTAGGGTCTTTCTAAATTACCCAGGTCAGGCTTTAAATTGCTGTGTATCTAAAACATGTGACATGGATTGTCTTATTGTGTCCTTGCGTGGACTGAGAATCTGGATACTCTTGCCACTGTGTCTACAATGCTGTGATGTCAGGAGTGTTTTACCCTGTCCACTCTGGAAAAATTTTTTTAATTTTTTTATTTCCACAGCAGGTTTTCTGTGTGTCACAGTTTTGGATGTTCTCAAGCTTGCTTTGTAGTCCAGGCTGGCCTTGAAGTGAGAGAGATCCCCATGCCTCTTCCTCCTGAGTGCTGGGATTTAAAATGGTCTTTTTTGTTTTTCTAAGAGAGTATGACCTGGAAACTGGTACCTGTGCTCTGGTGACCTGAGGTACAACATAACAACTTCTATCTCCTCCCTAGTACTGGGATTTTACGTATGGGCCTTGAAAGGTAAACAGCGCTGGTTGGTGGCACTGGTTACCAGTGGAAAAGTCACAGGCCATGGCTACAACCACCAGAGTTATAAAGAGCTTTATTAGAAGGAAGGATGGGATAGGAGGGAAGAGGTCCAGGCCCGGAGAGAAATAAAGATGGCAGGAGCAGAGCAGAGCAGGGTACAGAGAAAGAGAGAGCAGAGAGCAGAGAGAGAGGGAGGGTGGGGGTACTCATCTGACTTTTTAAGGTGGGTACATAATCCCCAGCACCCGCTGATGACGTTAGAAGCAAGACCCCAAGGTGTACATGTACGGGAGTGAGGGCAGGATTCTAACATTCCAGACTTTTGGCTTATTCTAAAAAGCAAGTGAATAGGAATACAGCGGTCATTTCTCCCAGAAAAACTGCTTCCTGCTGACTTGGTGGGTGTTGGTTGGCTCTTAGGGGGATGTAGGGAAGGGATTTTTTTGAGGTAGACAGGTGTCTTGGGATGGTGGACTGTCCTGCTGCCCTGGAGCCGTCCATCCCTCTTGGCTTGGCACCCTGGCTGCTTTTGTGTCTGACAGGATGCTAGTGAGAAAGATCGAGCCTGAAGTAGATCCGACCTGTCCAGATGGATTTAAGCTGGTTTCTGGGGATTTGGAGAAATTTTGAACATGTTAAGAAATAGCCATGAGAAAATTAGTGACCATGGTAGTGTTTAGTACTCTGCTTATGTTGATTAGTGTTAATGAGAGAGACAGAGAGATTGGAACATGTTTTTAAGATTTATCAGAGACAGATTATTTAAGGCACCTGTTTCCTTTACTAATTTAGTATCCAGGAAACACAGGTGATCAATTGTTGAGAGCATTTAACAGTAATAGACGGTTACATTAAAGTCTGGTTTGTAGAAACCAGACACTTTTGGGTCTGGGGGTTTAAATACCTCTTAGCTGTTACAGTTTCTTACTTGATGATACCTGGACTCCAGTTCTGTGATGGTCCAAGGCAGCCATTAACTGAGCAGTTAATTAGAAGCGGGAACTGGGAAGAGAAAAAGTTTGTGGTGCATGAGAACTTATTTAAGCTTTATCAGAGACAGATTATTTAAGGGACATGTTTTCTATATTAGTTCTTTGGAATTAGTGACAAGGCAGAGATCAGGGCCCTGTCCGTGTGTATGAGGAGGAGAAGCCCTGCTAACAGGTCTGGAGTGAGGCACATGGGTGTAGCAATGAAATGAAAGCTCCTACCTGAGCTGGAAAATCTTTCTCATTAAGTAACACTGAAAGTACAATTAAATCTGGTGAGGTGGGTAAGGCTGTCCTCCCTACCCTGACAATAGGAAAATGTGGAGAGGTGAGACCCCAAAACTTTAGGACCAGGTTAGTGGCTCTGTTGTCCAGAAGGAAAGCAAAGGATCGCTTCCATGCTGCGTTCTGGGTTCCCTGTGAATGAGCCTGTAGCCAAGCCTAGGTCTGCTGGAGGACTTTGTCTGTCCCCCTGCCTCTTGGTGCCTGGGGGCAGACAGTTGACTGATTGTCTTTCTAGGTGGTACTTTGAATAAGGCTCTGCTGTTGGCCTGACAGAGCATGCACTAGCCCGAGTGGTCATTAAACCCCTGCACTTAAAACAGGGACCCAAATGCTTTCAGGAGCCATGACAGTCAATTCTGTTCTCAGGCTTTTTTTCTCTCTACCCTAGTTTACCTTTAATGAAATAGCTGAAACTTTCACCTGTGGGATCAGGAGCCTTGCTCTAAACATGTTTTAGTTTTAGTCCTATGTCAGGGCGGTCTGGAGGACAAGAGACAGGTTTTACTCTGTCTACTGTTCGTGTCTAGTCTGAGTTCTTCCTTTCTTTGACAGTCTTTTTTTTTTATTATTAATTTATTTTGCAATAAAATTCAGTTCTACATATCAGCCACGGATTCCCTTGTTCTCCCCCCTCCCGTCCCCCTCACCTTCCCCCCAACCCCCCCCCCATTCCCATCTCCTCCAGGGCAAAGCCTTCCCCACAGACTGAGGTCAACCTGGTAGACTCAGTCCAGGTAGGTCTAGTCCCCTCCTCCCAGGCCGAGCCAAGCAATCCTGCATAGGCCCCAGGTTTCAAACAGCCAACTCATGCAATGAGCACAAGATCTGGTCCCACTGCCTGGGTGCCTCCCAAACACATCAAGTCAATCAACTGTCTCATCCATTCAGAGGGCCTGATCCAGTGGGGACCCCTCAGCCATTGGTTCATAGTTCATGTGTTTCCATTCATTTGGCTATTTGTCCCTGTGCTTTATCCAACCTTGGTCTCAACAATTCTCGCTCATATAAACCCTCCTCATTCTCGCTAATTGGACTCCCAGAGATCCACCCAGGGCCTAGTCATGGATTTCTGCATCCAGATCCCTCAGTAGTTGGATGAGGTTTCTAGCACAACAATTAGGGTGTTTGGCCATCCCATCACCAGAGTAGGTCAGTTCGGGCTGTCTCTCGACCACTGCCAGCAGTCTGTTGTGTGGGTATCTTTGTGGATTTCTGTGGGCCTCTCTAGCACTTTGCTTCTTCCTATTCTCATGTGGTCTTTATTTACCATGGTCTCCTATTCCTTGTTCTCCCTCTCTGTTGTTGATCCAGCTGGGATCTCCCGCTCCCCCAAGCTCTCTTTCCCTCAACCCTCGCCTTTCATTACCCCCACTCATGTCCAGGCTGTTCATGTAGATCTCATTCCATTTCTCTGTCATTGGGTGATCCCTGTGTCTTTCTTGGGGTCCTGTTTTCCAGGTAGCCTCCCTGGTGATGTGAGTAGCAGACAAGTCATCCTTGTTTCATGTCTAGTATCCTGCTATGAGTGAGTACATACCATGTTTGTCTTTCTGAGTCTGGGTTACCTCACTCAGGATGATTTTTTCTAGATCCATCCATTTGTCTGCAAACCTCATGATGCCATTGTTTTTCTCTGCTGAGTAGTATTCCATTGTGTATATGTACCACATTTTGTTTATCCATTCTTCAGTTGAAGGGCATCTGGGTTGTTTCCATGTTCTGGCTATTACAAACAATGCTGATATGAACATAACTGAACAAGTGCTCTTATGGTGTGGTTGAGCATTTCTTGGGTATATGCCCAAGAGTGGTATAGCTGGATCTTGGGGGAGATTGATTCCCAATTTTCTAAGAAAGCGCCATATTGATTTCCAAAGTGGTTGTACAAGCTTGCATTCCCACCAGCAGTGGAGGAGAGTTCCCCTAGCTCCACATCCTCTCCAGCATAAGGTGTCTTCAGTGTTTTTGATCTTAGCCATTCTGACAGGCGTAAGGTGGTATCTCAGAGTTGTTTTGATTTGCATTTCCCTGATGATTAGGGATGTTGAGCAGTTCCTTAAATGTCTTTCGGCCATTTGAGTTTCCTCTGTTGAGAATTCTCTGTTTAGTTCTATAGCCCATTTCTTAATTGGACTGTTGGGCATTTTGATGTCTAATTTCTTGAATTCCTTATATATTCTGGATATCAGTCCTCTGTCAGATGTGGGGTTGGTGAAGATCTTTTCCCATTCTGTAGGCTGTCGCTTTGCCTTGTTGACCGTATCCTTTGCTCTACAAAAGCTTCTCGGTTTCAAGAGGTCCCATTGATTGATTGTTTGTCTCAGAGTCTGTGCTACTGGTGTTCTATTTAGGAAGTAGTCTCCTATGCCAATGCGTTCAAGACTACTTCCTACTTTCTCTTCTAGCAGGTTCAGAGTAGCTGGATTTATGTTGAGGTCCTTAATCCACTTGGACTTAAGTTTTGTGCACGGTGATAGATATGGATCTATTTGCAGCCTTCTACATGTTGATATCCAGTTTTGCCAGCACCATTTGTTGAAGATGCTTTCTTTTTTCCATTGTGCACTTTTGGCTTCTTTGTCAAAAATCATATGTTCATAGGTGTGCGGATTAATGTCAGGGTCTTCAATTCGATTCCATTGGTCCACATGTCGGTTTTTATGCCAGTACCAAGCTGTTTTTATTACTGTAGCTCTATAGTAGAGCTTGAAGTCAGGGATCGTGATGCCTCCAGAAGTTGTGTTATTGTACAGGATTCCTTTGGCTATCCTGGGTTTTTTGTTTTTCCATATGAAGTTGAGTATTATTTTTTCCAGGTCTGTGAAGAATTGTGTTGGTATTTTGATGGGGATTGCATTGAATCTGTAGATTGCTTTTGGTAAGATTGCCATTTTTACTATGTTAGTCCTGCCTATCCATGAGCATGGGAGATCTTTCCATTTTCTGACATCTTCTTCAATTTCTTTTTTCAGGGACTTAAAGTTCTTGTCATATAGGTCCTTCACTTGCTTGGTTAGTGTTACCCCAAGGTATTTTATGTCATTTGTGGCTATAGTAAAGGGTGATGTATCTCTGATTTCCTTCTCCGCTTCTTTGTCCATTGTATATAGGAGGGCTACTGATTTTTTTGAGTTGATCTTGTATCCTGCTATGTTGCTGAAGGTGTTTATAAGCTGTATCAGTTCCTTGGTGGAATCTTTGGGGTCGCTCAAGTATACTATCATGTCATCTGCAAATAGGGAAAGCTTGACTTCTTCCTTTCCAATTTGTATCCCCTTAATCTCCTTATGTTGTCTTATTGCTCTGGCTAGAACTTCAAGTATTATATTGAATAAGTATGGGGAGAGTGGACAGCCTTGCCTCGTTCCTGATTTTAGTGGAATTGCTTTGAGTTTCTCTCCATTTAATTTGATGTTGGCTGTTGGCTTGCTGTAAATTGCCTTTATTAAGTTTAGGTATGTTCCCTGTATTCCTGATCGCTCCAATACCTTTATCATGAAGGGGTGTTGGATTTTGTCAAATGCCTTTTCTGCATCCAGTGAGATGATCATATGGTTTTTTTCTTTGAGTTTGTTTATATGGTGTATTACATTGACGGACTTTCGTATGTTGAACCACCCTTGCATCCCTGGAATGAATCCTACTTGATCATGGTGGATAATTGTTTTGATGTGTTCTTGGAGTCTGTTTGCCAGTATTTTATTGAGTATTTTTGCATCAATGTTCATGAGGGAGATCGGTCTGTAGTTCTCTTTCTTTGTTGTATCCTTGTTTGGTTTAGGAATTAGGGTAATTGTAGCCTCGTAGAAGGAGTTTGGTAATGTTCCTTCTGTTTCTATTGTGTGGAACAATTTAGAGAGTATTGGTATTAACTCTTCTTTGAAGATCTGGTAGAATTCTGCGCTGAAACCATCTGGTCCTGGGCTTTTTTTGGTTGGGAGACTTTTAATGACTGTTTCTATTTCAATAGGGGTTATTGGACTATTTAAATAGTTTATCTGGTCTTGATTTAACTTAGGTATGTGGTACCTATCCAGAAAGTCATCCATTTCTTTTAGGTTTTCCAGTTTTGTCGAATAGAGGTTTTTGAAGTATGACCTGATGATTCTCTGGATTTCCTCAATGTCTGTTGTTATGTCCCCCTTTTCATTTCTGATTTTGTTGATTTGGATGCTCTCTCTCTGTCTTTTGGTTAGTTTGGATAAGGGCTTGTCTATCTTGTTGATTTTCTCAAAGAACCAACTCTTTGTTTCATTAATTTTTTGTATTGTTCTCTTTGTTTCTATTTTATTGATTTCAGCTCTCACTTTGATAATTTCCTGGCGTCTATTTTTCCTGGGAGACTGTGCTTCTTCTTGTTCTAGAGCTTTCAGGTATGCTGTTAAGTCTCTAGTGTGAGATTTCTCCAACTTATTTATGTGGGCATTTAGTGCTATGAATTTCCCTCTTAGTACTGCTTTCATAGTGTCCCATAAATTTGGATATGTGGTGTCTTCATTTTCATTGATCTCTAGGAAGTCTTTAATTTCTTTCTTTATTTCTTCCTTAACCCATTGGTGATTCAGTTGGGTATTATTCAGTTTCCATGAGATTGCAGGTTTTCTGTAGTTTTTGTTGTTGTTGAAATCCAACTTTAGATCATGGTGGTCTGACAGAACACAGGAGGTTATTCCAATTGTTTTGTATCTGTTTAGATTTGTTTTGTGGCCAAGTATGTGGTCAATTTTAGAGAAGGTTCCATGGGGTGCTGAGAAGAAGGTATATTCTTTTTTGTTAGGATGGAATGTTCTGTAGATATCGATTAAGTCCATTTGAGTCATGACATCAGTTAAGTCCTTTATTTCTCTGTTAAGTTTCAATTTGGGAGATCTGTCCAGTGGTGAAAGTGGGGTGTTGAGGTCTCCCACTATTAATGTGTGGGGTTTTATATGTGATTTAAGCTTTAGTAATGTTTCTTTTACATATGTGGGTGCCCTTGTGTTTGGGGCATAAATATTCAGAATTGAGACTTCATCTTGGTGGATCTTTCCTGTGATGAGTATGTAATGCCCTTCTTGATCTCTTTTGATTGATTTTAGTTTGAAGTCTATTTTGCTGGATATCAGGATGGCTACACCCGCTTGTTTCTTAAGACCGTTTGATTGGAAAGTCTTTTCCCAGCCTTTTATTTTTAGGTAGTGTCTATCTTTGAATTTGAGATGTGTTTCTTGTATGCAGCAGAAAGATGGGTCCTGCTTTCGTATCCATTCTGTAAGCCTATGTCTTTTTATAGGTGAATTAAGTCCATTGATATTGAGGGAAATTAATGACCAGTGATTGTTCATTCCTGTTATTCTTTGGTGGTGATGTGTGGGTACTTCTATACGTTGGGGTTTACTGCTGTGGCTTTATCTGTTGCCTGTGTTTTCGAGGGTGTATCTGACTTCCTTAGATTGGAATTTTCCTTCTAGTGCTTTCTGTAGGGCTGGGTTTGTGGATAAGTATTGTTTAAATCTGGCTTTGTCATGGAATGTCTTGTTCACTCCATCTATGGTGATTGAAAGTTTTGCTGGGTATATTAGTCTAGGTTGACATCCATGGTCTCTTAGTGTCTGCATTACATCTGTCCAGGTTCTTCTGGCTTTCAAAGTCTCCATTGAGAAATCGGGTGTTATTCTGATGGGTTTGCCTTTATATGTCACTTGGCCTTTTTCCTTTGCTGCTCTTAATATTCTTTCTTTATTCTGTACGTTTAGTTGTTTAACTATTATGTGGCGAGGGGACTTTTTTTGGGGGTCTAGTCTGTTTGGTGTTCTATAAGCTTCTTGTATCTTCATAGGCATTTCCTTCTTTAAGTTGGGAAAGTTTTCTTCTATGATCTTGTTGAATATATTTTCTGTGCCCTTGAGTTGGTATTCTTCTCCTTCTTCGACCCCTATTATTCTTAGGTTTGGTCTTTTCATGGTGTCCCAAATTTCTTGGACATTTTGGTTCATGACTTTGTTGGCTTTAGTGTTTTCTTTGACTGATGAATGTATTTCTTCTACTGTATCTTCAACGCTAGAGATCCTCTCTTCCATCTCTTGCCTTCTGTTGATTATACTTGCATCTGAAGTTCCCAATCGTTTTCTCAGATTTTCTATTTCCAGCATTCCCTCTGTTTGTGTCTTCTTCATTTTTTCTATTTCCCTTTTCAGGTCTTGGACTGTTTCCTTCATTTGTTTCATTGATTTTTCTTGATTTTCTCTCAGTATTTTATTGTTTTCTTCCAGGACTTTATTGATTTCTTCTAATTTGTTTGCCCTTTCCTCTAGTTGTTTACAGCGTTCTTCACATTTTTTTGTCTTTTCCTCTACGCAAGCCTCTAGCTTCTTCATGATGTCATTCATAAGGCTGTTTTCTTCTGCTTCTTCCAATTTCTGATGTTCAGGTCTAGGTGTTGGAGGAGGGCTAGGGCCTGGTGATGCTGTATTGCTATTCATTTTGTTGTATATGTTTCTGCCTTGACGTCTGCCCATCTCCTTGTGGTTCGTTCTTGGCCTTATCCGCACACTTGGTTCAGACAGACCAGTGTTCCAAAAGGGAAGTCAGTGTTCCAAAAGGGAAGTCCGGAGCAAGATGGGAGCTGGGGGCCGGCCTCTAAGTCTCAGGAAGAGGCTTGGGGCTCAGGCGGATGGGCGTGGGGGCAGGGCGTAGAGACTGCAGGGTCTGCCAGGGGTCTTGGAGAAGGGGATCCTTCCCGGTGCGGCTAGCAGGGAACCTGCCCGGTGGCCAGAACCTGGGACCAAGTTGGGCAGGTCTTCCCTGGAGTGGCTGGTGCCCAGGGATGGGGTCTGGGGCAAGGAAGGGTACTCACCAGTATTCCAAAAGGGAAGTCCGGAGCAAGATGGGAGCTGGGGGCCGGCCTCTGAGTCTCAGGAAGAGGCTTGGGGCTCAGGCGGATGGGCGTGGGGGCAGGGCGTGGAGACTGCAGGGTCTGCCAGGGGTCTTGGAGAAGGGGATCCTTCCCGGTGCGGCTAGCAGGGAACCTGCCCGGTGGCCAGAACCTGGGGCCAAGTTGGGCAGGTCTTCCCTGGAGTGGCTGGTGCCCAGGGATGGGGTCTGGGGCAAGGAAGGGTACTCACCAGTATTCCAAAAGGGAAGTCCGGAGCAAGATGGGAGCTGGGGGCCGGCCTCTAATTCTCAGGAAGAGGCTTGGGGCTCAGGCGGATGGGCGTGGGGGCAGGGCGTGGAGACTGCAGGGTCTGCCAGGGGTCTTGGAGAAGGGGATCCTTCCCGGTGGGGCTAGCAGGGAACCTGCCCGGTGGCCAGAACCTGGGGCCGAGTTGGGCAGGTCTTCCCTGGAGTGGCTGGTGCCCAGGGATGGGGTCTGGGGCAAGGAAGGGTACTCACGAGTGTTCCAAAAGGGAAGTCCGGAGCAAGATGGGACTCTTTGACAGTCTTACTGTGAGTTGTTCTTCTTGTCTTCCTGGGTTGTTTGTTCTGTCTGTGTATTGTGAGTTTGACAGAGAGTTGGCTCATTCGTTTTAGGACTTTCTTATTTCCTAGTCATCTTTGGCCACACAAGAGAGGTTGTAAAGAATCATTCCAGTGGTACCTGCTTATCTGCATATATCTTGATTTCTTTTTCAGAAAACTTTACTTTTTTTTTTCCTGTTTTGCTGTCTTCTGTGTATCAGCCTATTAGTTTTGGGTAGGAGAGTGGTGTTTGTCAGGGTTTTCGTATGCCTTCCTCTTAAAACCTGTGACTGTGTTACCTATATCTTATGATTGGTTAGGTTTGTAAATGAATAGACTGTGGAAAGAGGAGTTTTCCTCTTGAACATAGAAACAGATATCCCCTTTATTATCCGGAAAGAACTTGTCCTTTTCCCCGAAAGCCAGGGCTTAAGAAGTAGAGAAGATGGTGCAAAGACATAGAATTGTGCAGAACTCTGGCAAAATGGTCAGGGGATGGGGGAACAGTTCAGGTGCTTGGATATTGGATAAGGAATGCTTCTAGAGTGTGAGACCCTTCATAGCTCCTTGTGTGACTTGAAAACTATGCATGGCCCTTCATTTGTCCTTGAGTGCAGGTCTCTTGAGGTTTCCCAGGTCAGGCCTTAAATTCCTGGGCTTATGGAATCTTCCTTCATCAGCCTTCCATAATTCTGGGATACAGGGTCCTTTGACATCCCCAGATTTATGGTTTCTGCTCAGTTTATATGGAATGGATTAATGAGAGCTTCAGTTTTGTTTGTACTTCTCATGTTGTATCCAGTGTCATTTTGTTTTATACCTGTGTCAAAGTCTACTACAAAGAAGCTGTTTTGAGTGTGTGGTCGTTCCCAGCAACTGCCTTATGCCTTCTCTGGGTACTTAAAACATGCATATGGATGGATGTCCATATGCATGGACATCTATCGATTTCATGGTGCTCCAGAGATGGCCAACCCTCTTCCCCTTTCAACCCTGGGCTCTTCCTCCTTTGCCTCTTGAACACCTGTATTTCAGGCCCTTTATGAATAATTCTGTTGTATGTTATTAGATGTTTAGTCTTTGACCCTGTTTGTTGCCCCTGACTTATCTGGGGCTTCCTCTGAGGCACAGATGTGTGGAGAAGGAACTTAATTTCTGGATAAAGCCAGGGACATGCTTCACAAGGCCAGTAATGGCCTGGAGTGAGGCCCTCACGGGGGCGGTATCTTTGGATCCTCAGATCCCAGGTCCTCCCAACCGGTCAGGCTGTGCTTATCATTCCTATGGCCTCTGTCTGCTCAGTTTGGGTCTCCTTGGAGCTGCTCTGTGTTACGTTTGTGCATCGTTGCTTGATTGACTTCCTGCTGACTTCGTCCCTTTGTATGAGAAATATTTTTTTTTGGTGACTCTGTCCCCTTTTTCCTTTTGTGAAACCTGTATATAGGATGCAACATTTCCTAATAACCTGGTGCTTGCAGTATCAGTCAGCATGTGTAAGCATGCATGATCCCAAAACTTTTCTATCTTCTCTAACTTCTCATTCTCTGGTCATCTTTTTCTCAGCAACCTGTCACTGGAAAACCACCTGCTGGTCTAGGACAACTGATTCCTGAACATGGACCCCAGAGTTCCAGAGGAGGAGGAGGCGGAGGAGGAGGCAGAGGAGGAGGAGGAGGAGGAGGAGTAAGTATGGGCGTGACATAGACAAAAATAAGAGAAGCCAGGCCAGAGGGACTGTCTGCAGGAAGAGGCAGAGTGCTTGGGAGTAAAATACCATAGGCCAGGAGGATTCTAGGGAGCTCTTTCTCTTCCCTCACGGACTGCTTTTGCTGTTGTGGACCAGTTCTCGTGTTGTATTGCTGAAGCACTTAGAGTCTTTACTTTCATTCAAGATATCTGCCTGCCTTCGCTTCCCTGATAATGTTTCACTAACTTTAATGACATGGGAACGACTTATAGCTGAGACTATAATGACAAAATATTTTTTTTTAAAGATTTATTTATTTATTATGTATACAGTATTCTGCCTACATGTAGGCTTGCAGGCCAGAAGAGGGCACCAGATCTCATTACAGATGGTTATGAGCCACCATGTGGATGCTGGGAATTGAACGCAGGACCTCTGGAAGAACAGCCAGTGCTCTTAACCTCTGAGCCATCTCTCCAGCCCGACAAAATATTGTATAACAGGGTCACATGAGTTTAACAGTGATGGGTTTTGTGCTGTCTGTGTAGACACAAGATTGCCCAGAACAACAGTATGAATATGATTTGATTGTAATCTGGTACCCTCGTATATCTGGTCAGTCTAATCGATAACAACGAGGGGTACACATTAAATAAATCAAATTTCTATACAACAGGGAGGAAAGGGACTGAGGGTAAGGAAGCAGCTTAAGGTCTTATATTTTTCTTGTTTCTGGATGCCTCAGAGTACAAGGACATTGAATCTTATATGTACATATACATATACACACACATGTATGTATAATATACATGTATATATCTTTAATATATGTATATATTACATATATATGTGTGTGTGTATATATATATATTTATATATACATATATATGTATATATATAGAAAACACTGGATGAAAAACACCTAAAATGGCTCTTACCACTATAGTATGTACCTGTTTTTAGACAACAAACTTATTTCTCCATCCATCAGGGCCTCAGGGAAAGCTATAGAGAGGCCTAGCCTTAAAATCCTCCAACCTAGTCCAGGGTTTTCAGGACTTTTTTGTGAGGAAAATCAGAATTCTTTTCCATCCTTCCACTTTGGACATTGAAATGTATTCTTGGCTGTGGCCTCGGCCAGCTTTATGACTGTTGTGTCACTAGGTAGGTTTGGAAGTATAGATGTGCTCTCCTCCAACTCTGAAATAGCTGTCTGGAGTACAGGTCTGCCCGGCCAGCCCCAGATCATATCCATTCCTCCTTTTAGTGATATGGTGTCTTTGAAGAAAGGAGAGAATGCTGTGTCAGATATTTGCATTCATATGGATTAAGGTCATGAAACCTGTACAGATTCATCCTTAGTTGGTCTCCTGTCTGCAAATTATTCACGTTGAGAAATAGCCTTAACAAAGATACTATCCCAAGAATGCGTGCCTACTTAGATTGTAAAAACCCTTTTGTGAGGTGGATTTGTGGTAATTTGTAGAGGTTTGTTATATCTGTGTGTCTTGCTGTTTGAGAAGAGGCACCTGACCGTGGAAATCACATGTGAAAGTGTCTGAGAGCTGCATCTATGAGTGACTGACTGTCCCTTGTTTAGCATAGGGCTAAATGAACCTCTCAAGCAAGGTTCAATTTTTCCCAGAAAAGACCATGAAAAAGATTCTGTTGGTCTGTATTCTTGTCAACTCTTAGTGCTGTCCGACTATTCAGGTTTGCGGATTGGAGAGCTTATTGTAGGCGATTTTTTTGAATATCTGATTTTTGACAGTGTCACAGGTGTGTATCTCCTCCATTTAAGTCAGTTTCACAGCTTAGTACACTTCCTGATCCCCCTCGTCCCGGTGACACCCACTGTGTGTCCATCACTCGTTGGTTCCTTCAGTTGTTCATCAACTCGTTCGTCCTGTCTGACCAGAACATATGACTTCCCATTTTCCCTCCTGATGGCTGCCTCCCAGGGCCTGGATGGCATTGGCCAGCAGGGATTGAATTTCTCTCCTGATTTTGCGTTTTCGGTGTCTTTTCTCTTTTCCCTCCATAACCTTGGATCCGCCACATTCTCTTTCCTTCGCTTCCTCTTCTGCATCCCCTTCCCATTCTTTCTTTTTGCATATTGCTCTGTCCAACTCCTGTGTCTTTTTGCCCTGCATCTCCTCCCCTCATGCCTCTTCTTGTAATTCCTCCCTTCCCCTTGTTCTTCCCCCAAGTCCTCTGCCCTTTCTTCCTTTTCCCTGTGGTCATTACACCTATTTCCCCATTTCCTTCTGCCTCTCTGTATTATAAACCCCAGTGCTTTAGTCCCCACACTAGTTTTACTCCCCCACATCCCATCCCCGCTTGCCATTGTATTTCTCTCTTCCCATTTACAGAACTCTAAACCATTTTCCCATTTCAAGGCAGGAGAACCTTCATACACCACTTTTCCCCTTTCTAAACCTTCTTTGTCTTTCTGGCCTGCAGTAGTTTTCCGTTAATTTGTTGATGTAAATGATATTGATGTTATTATATTCACCACCATGATTATTACGATTATGGTTGTTACTTTTATTTGACATAGAGATAGGGCCTGTGCACATACTTCTCTCACGTGGATTTCGTTGTGTAGACCAGGGTGGCCTTGAGTTCAGAGAATCTCCTGTTTCTGCTTCAGGAGGCATGGGATTAAAGTCCTGTGCTGCCATCATGGCTAGATTTCCATTTAGAGAATAGCTCCCATTTCTCCTTTCACAGGCCTTTCTGCATTTCCCACCCTTTTACTCCCTGCCACCTCTTTCTCTATTCCCAACCCCCTTCTTCCTTTTGTGCCTCTTCTCTGACCCCTTTCCCTTGCCCTTTTACCCTTCCCCATGCTTTTCCATGTTCCCACTTTTGTGCCTTCCTAGGCCTCCTCCTCTCTGTTCAGAGATTTCTCCCCTATCCATACTTTTATCACTTTGTCAACCTTTTCCTCTCCATGCCCCCTCTCTTGTACCCAGGAACACCTTCCCCAGGAACTCACCCCCACCTTTGCAAAGTACCTGTTTTTTTCCTGCCTCTTTGCAAATACTTTCTTTTGTTTGACAACCACTGCCCATCACAGCCCTTTCCCCACTTTAAAGCTTTCTCCCATGGCCCCTGGGAAGTAGGGTGATCCTTGTAGAAATGCCCCAGGAGAAGAGATAAGGAAATTCCTTCATCTTCAGTCTCCATTAAAGGACTCTTCTGTGCTTTTCACCCAAGGCTCAGTTATAAATCCTGTGTGAGTTCTTGTAGTATCCCTGGTACCCGAAAGTCAGACCAGTATTGGGGGCTGAGATGCAAGTCCTCCTCCATTTCCCTGTCCATAGTAAGCTGGAGGGGCCAGCTTCTGCAAAGCAGGCTGTGGCCTAGGGCCACAGGCTGTCTGTGCCGCCCTTCCAGTAGGGGGCGATGTAGAAGGTTGCTCACTTCCGGTTCCCAGAATCCCCTGGTGTCTGGTGGACAGTGTGGGCCATTGGGCCGGCAGCTGTGGCGCCTAGGCGCTGAGGCCTTTTCGGGGGTTTCGCGGCCGGCTTGTGGCCTTTCTCAGAGTCGTGGGTCCTCTCCTGGGATGCCAGTGCTGACTTCGGCCCAGTGGAGCCCTCTGCTCACCATGGCAGTGAGTAGACTTGTTTCTCGAGATTCCTCCATCCCAAGGCCGCCGTTTCTCCTCAGGCGTCGTCGCACTTAAGCGTTGCCCGTTGACGGCTTTCTGGAACTTTCCGAGTTCTTCCCTTTTCCGTTCGACCCAGGAGTTGGATTCGGTGGCGTGCTTTCCCAAGTCGATTTTTATTGCATATTTGAATGGTTTATCCCCATTCTTTCTGTTCTCGGTAGTTTGTAAACGTCTTTGCTGATTGTCGGGACGTTTGGGGAGCGGTTTCTGTTCCTCGATTCTCCTATCCAACCTCCTTTCCCCCTTCCTCTCTTTCCAGCCCCTTCCTCACGCCTTTCACCCCTCCCCTCCACTATACCGAATTTCAAGCTTCTCTCCTTCCCAGGTCTTCCTCTGTCCCCTGCTGTCTTTATTGCACCCCCGTCCCCGTTTTTCTGCCTCCAGTGTGCTTTCTCCCTGCCCAACCCTTTCTCTCTCACTCTCCTCTCTCCCTGTGTGCCCCTCCTTCCCCCTCTCCCCTGCTTTCTCCTGACAACCCCTAGTCTGTCTGTCCGTCTTTCCTTCTCCACTTAACAATACCCATTTCTAACCTTTTCCTCCTGCTCCTCTTTAGAACCCTTTTACCTGGTTCCTTCTGTTCTGTTCCTTCTCTTTTCCACCCTAGCCTCCGTTGTGATACCCATAACCCCTGTCCAATTGCCCCATCCCTGTCCTCTTTCCCAAACCATCACCACTTTTCCCTTTCCAGGTTCGTTTCCCTTTTCCCATGAACTGGCTCCTTCCCATCCATTTCCCACCTCTTCTCCTTCTCCATTCCTTTTCCTTTGCTCCATTTCTCCAACTCCTTTGTATTCCATTTGCTTTTCTAAACTCATTATCCTTTGCAACCCTTTAAAATTTCTTTTTCTCATCTGCCATTTCGACCCATTGCTAACCCATTGTGTTTTAAAATTTTTCCTGGCCTAACACTTAGTCCTGTAACTAGAGTTTTCCTGCCTTGCCCACAGTCAGGACAAATCTGTATCACTGGCCAGTCCCACAGCCGCTCACCCGACCAAGTAAACACAGAGACTTATATTGCTTCTGAACTGTATGGCTGTGGCAGGCTTCTTGCTAACTGTTCTTATAGCTTTAATTAATCCATTTCCATAAATCTATACCTTTGCCACGTGGCTCATGGCTTACCGGCATCTTTACATGCTTCTTGTCATGGCGGTGGCTGGCAGTGTCTCCCTTTCCCTTCCTGTTCCCTTGATTCTCCTGTTAGTCCCGCCTATACTTCCTGCCTGGCCACTGGCCAATCAGTGTTATATTTATTGACCAATCAGAGCAACAGATTTGACCTACAGACCATCCCACAGCACTTCCCTTTTTCTTTTTTAAAAAGGAAGGTTTTAACTTTTACACATCTCCAAAGCCAACTTGGTATATTTGGCAATTTGGGTGTAGCATCTCTTACTACTTCCTGCTGGAGGGGGGCCCTGTATCTTATGGGGACACAAAGAAAATTTTAGGCTCATGGGGTAGTCCGTGAGGCTCTATTGTCTGAACCAGTTGCCTTGAAACCATATTGGATGTTGGATCATCTGGGCCATGGTGTCATTGGAGACCTTTCAGGGGGTCTTGTCTGGTCAAACCTGATGTATCTTAATCTGGAACAAATCCATAGCCTCTGGCTTTCTGTGGAAACAAAAGCAGAACCTCCTTTCCAAATTAACATGTCCTTACATCCAAATCTTGAAGTCAAGGTACCTTTAAAGTATACATTTTGGCATAACTCAACAGCTTTTGCAATCAAATGATTTACTTTAGTTATGAATATCAAAGAGAACATAATCCAGATTCTCTGTGTGGTAGCCATCTTTACGAGGCTTATTTTTTATATTACCTTGAGCCTCCTTCTTTCAACTGCAGCATTCTAAGACTGAAATCGCGCTGTGGCTGCTGGCTCCATCCACTTTAGCTTCCCAACATGGTGGTGGTACATTTACCACCAGCTCTGGGAGCCATCTTGGGTCTATGCTTTTTTATTTTTTTATTTATTTTTTTTTTTGGTTTTTCGAGACAGGGTTTCTCTGTGCAGCTTTGCGCCTTTCCTGGGACTCACTTGGTAGCCCAGGCTGGCCTCGAACTCACAGAGATCCGCCTGGCTCTACCTCCCGAGTGCTGGGATTAAAGGCGTGCACCACCCACCACCTGGCGGGTCTATGCTTTTTTTTTTTTTTTTTTTTTCGAGACAGGGTTTCTCTGTGTAGCTTTGCGCCCTTTCTGGAACTCACTTGGTAGCCCAGGCTGGCCTCGAACTCACAGAGATCCGCCTGGCTCGGCCTCCCGAGTGCTGGGATTAAAGGCGTGCGCCACCACCACCCGGCTGGGTCTATGCTTTTATCCAAGCAGCGTGTAGCTCAGAAACCTCTTTTTGTTTTGTACTCACAAATGCTAAATCCACCACACAGCTTAATGTGCCACTTGCAGAGGCCTCATTCTGGCCATACAGCAGGTCCAGCGCGCATGTGAGGAACCTGCCATAGTAGCTCAAACATGCAGGCTGCAGCTAGCTTGCAAGAGACAACTAGGAACTGTTTTTAGCTCTGTGTTAGAATCTTTTTACTCAGGTTTAGGTGGAAACTCTTGCTAACATTTTGGGTGCCATTTGTTCCTAGAGTTTTCCTGCCTTGCCCACAGTCAGGACAAATCTCTATCACCTGCCAGTCTCACAGCTGCTCAGCCCCGACCAAGTAAACACAGAGACTTATATTTCTTCCAAACTGTATGGCCATGGCAGGCTTCTTGCTATCTCGTTCTTACATCTTAAATTAATCCATTTCCATAAATCTATACCTGGCCATGTGGCTCATGGCTTACCGGCGTCTTCACATGCTTCTTGTCATGGCTGTGGCTGGTAGTGTCTCCCTTTCCATTCCTGTTCCCTTAATTCTCCTCTCTGTTAGTTCCTCCTATACTTGTTGCCTGGCCACTGGCCAATCAGTGTTCTATTTATTGACCAATCAGAGAAACAGATTTGACATACAATCCCACAGCCTTTGCAACCACCCTGTTTCCCATGTCCTCTTTAGTTCTCTTTCCCCTGTCCTATTGCTTTCTCTCTTCTCAACCCCTGTTCTTCTTTCGGTACCGCCCCCACTTTCTGAGTTCTTCTCTGCTTCCCCAAACCATTTCCATTTTCCTACATTTCCCCACCTTTCTGATTTATGTCTCCATTTCCAACTCCCTTCTCCCCTTCCAGTCCTTTTGCAGGTCCTTTCCCACTTTCCTTTTCCTTTATAACCTCTGCTTTTCTCCACATTTGTCCTTGTCCTTAGATCTCTGTATTACTAAGGGTCTATTTTGGCATTGGAAGTCGTGTGGCAGGGAGTATATACCTGTTACAATTGACAAATCTTGGGGGAATCAGGTGTTAATAGTCTATCAGTTTACACTTAGAACAATATGTAAAGGATTAGTTTGATCTGTGTTCTTATGTCCATCACTGGGTAGTGCCAGATTTAAGGTGTTTCAATGTATAGATTTCACATAGCCTTAGATTGTGGTATTGTCTTGAGAGGCCATCATCATGAATGATGAATCTCTTAGTTTTGTGTTCATTCTCTCCCTCTCTCTCTCTCTGCGTGCATGCGTGCATATTTTTATATTTTGTGTACATTTGAGAATGTGTGAGTTTTGTGTTGCCTTTACAGGTCTTTGTCCCTGGGAATGTAATCGCTTGTACTTACTGCAGCAATAGCTTGGCAAGAACAGCTTCCTGGAGCAGGTTCTTAGAATCCACAATGTAAGGTTTAGGATTGAACCTATTTGCCTTGTAATATACCAAGCACCTTTATGCGATTTTCCACTTGAGGTTTTCTTACTTTATTTATATATATATATTAAACACATATATATGTTTATATATATGTGTTTATATATATATGTTTATATATTGTAAGGAGTATAGTTATTCTTACATGCTTGTCTGAGTTAAGGTCCTTCTTTTTAACGTGTTAATTTTGAATCAGGGTCTTTCTAAATTCCCCAGGTCAGGCTTTAATTTGCAGTGTATCTAAAACATGTGACATGGATTGTCTTATTGTGTCCTTGCGTGGACTGAGAATCTGGATACTCTTGCCACTGTGTCTACAATGCTGTGATGTCAGGAGTGTTTTACCCTGTCCACTCTGGAAAAATTTTTTTAATTTTTTTATTTCCACAGCAGGGTTTCTGTGTGTCACAGTGTTGGATGTTGTCAAGCTTGCTTTGTAGTCCAGGCTGGCCTTGAAGTGAGAGAGATCCCCATGCCTCTTCCTCCTGAGTGCTGGGATTTAAAATGGTCTTTTTTGTTTTTCTAAGAGAGTATGACCTGGAAACTGGTACCTGTGCTCTGGTGACCTGAGGTACAACATGACAACTTCTATCTCCTCCCTAGTACTGGGATTTTACGTATGGGCCTTGAAAGGTAAACAGCACTGGTTGGTGGCACTGGTTACCAGTGGAAAAGTCACAGGCCATGGCTACAACCACCAGAGTTATAAAGAGCTTTATTAGAAGGAAGGATGGGATAGGAGGGAAGAGGTCCAGGCCCGGAGAGAAATAAAGATGGCAGGAGCAGAGCAGAGCAGGGTACAGAGAAAGAGAGAGCAGAGAGCAGAGAGAGAGGGAGGGTGGGGGTACTCATCTGACTTTTTAAGGTGGGTACATAATCCCCAGCACCCGCTGATGACGTTAGAAGCAAGACCCCAAGGTGTACATGTACGGGAGTGAGGGCAGGATTCTAACATTCCAGACTTTTGGCTTATTCTAAAAAGCAAGTGAATAGGAATACAGCGGTCATTTCTCCCAGAAAAACTGCTTCCTGCTGACTTGGTGGGTGTTGGTTGGCTCTTAGGGGGGTGTAGGGAAGGGATTTTTTTGAGGTAGACAGGTGTCTTGGGATGGTGGACTGTCCTGCTGCCCTGGAGCCGTCCATCCCTCTTGGCTTGGCACCCTGGCTGCTTTTGTGTCTGACAGGATGCTAGTGAGAAAGATCGAGCCTGAAGTAGATCCGACCTGTCCAGATGGATTTAAGCTGGTTTCTGGGGATTTGGAGAAATTTTGAACATGTTAAGAAATAGCCATGAGAAAATTAGTGACCATGGTAGTGTTTAGTACTCTGCTTATGTTGATTAGTGTTAATGAGAGAGACAGAGAGATTGGAACATGTTTTTAAGATTTATCAGAGACAGATTATTTAAGGCACCTGTTTCCTTTACTAATTTAGTATCCAGGAAACACAGGTGATCAATTGTTGAGAGCATTTAACAGTAATAGACGGTTACATTAAAGTCTGGTTTGTAGAAACCAGACACTTTTGGGTCTGGGGGTTTAAATACCTCTTAGCTGTTACAGTTTCTTACTTGATGATACCTGGACTCCAGTTCTGTGATGGTCCAAGGCAGCCATTAACTGAGCAGTTAATTAGAAGCGGGAACTGGGAAGAGAAAAAGTTTGTGGTGCATGAGAACTTATTTAAGCTTTATCAGAGACAGATTATTTAAGGGACATGTTTTCTATATTAGTTCTTTGGAATTAGTGACAAGGCAGAGATGAGGGCCCTGTCTGTGTGTATGAGGAGGAGAAGCCCTGCTAACAGGTCTGGAGTGAGGCACATGGGTGTAGCAATGAAATGAAAGCTCCTACCTGAGCTGGAAAATCTTTCTCATTAAGTAACACTGAAAGTACAATTAAATCTGGTGAGGTGGGTAAGGCTGTCCTCCCTACCCTGACAATAGGAAAATGTGGAGAGGTGAGACCCCAAAACTTTAGGACCAGGTTAGTGGCTCTGTTGTCCAGAAGGAAAGAAAAGGATCGCTTCCATGCTGCGTTCTGGGTTTCCTGTGAATGAGCCTGTAGCCAAGCCTAGGTCTGCTGGAGGACTTTGTCTGTCCCCCTGCCTCTTGGTGCCTGGGGGCAGACAGTTGACTGATTGTCTTTCTAGGTGGTACTTTGAATAAGGCTCCGCTGTTGGCCTGACAGAGCATGCACTACCCCGAGTGGTCATTAAACCCCTGCACTTAAAACAGGGACCCAAATGCTTTCAGGAGCCATGACAGTCAATTCTGTTCTCAGGCTTTTTTTCTCTCTACCCTAGTTTACCTTTAATGAAATAGCTGAAACTTTCACCTGTGGGATCAGGAGCCTTGCTCTAAACATGTTTTAGTTTTAGTCCTATGTCAGGGAGGTCTGGAGGACAAGAGACAGTTTTACTCTGTCTACTGTTCGTGTCTAGTCTGAGTTCTTCCTTTCTTTGACAGTCTTACTGAGAGTTGTTCTTCTTGTCTTCCTGGGTTGTTTGTTCTGTCTGTGTATTGTGAGTTTGACAGAGAGTTGGCTCATTTGTTTTAGGCCTTCCTTATTTCCTAGTCATCTTTGGTCACACAAGAGAGGTTGTAAAGAATCATTCCAGTGGTACCTGCTTATCTGCATATATCTTGATTTCTTTTCCAGAAAACTTTACTTTGTTTTCTTCCTGGTTTGCTGTCTTCTGTGTATCAGCCTATTAGTTTTGGGTAGGAGAGTGGTGTTTGTCAGGGTTTTCGTATGCCTTGCTCTTAAAACCTGTGACTGTGTGTTACCTATATCTTATGATTGGTTAGGTTTGCAATGAATAGACTGTGGAAAGAGGAGTTTTCCTCTTGAACATAGAAACAGATATCCCCTTTATTATCCGGAAAGAACTTGTCCTTTTCCCCGAATGCCAGGGCTTAAGAAGTAGAGAAGATGGTGCAAAGACATAGAATTGTGCAGAACTCTGGCAAAATGGTCAGGGGATGGGGGGCGGGGAATAGTCCAGGTGATTGGATTTTGGATAAGGAATGCTTCTAGTGTTTGAGACCCTTCATAGCTCCTTGTGTGACTTGAAAACTATGCATGGCCCTTCATTTTTCCTTGAGAGCAGGTCTCTTGAGGTTTCCAAGGTCAGGCCTTAAATTCCTGGGCTTATGGAATCTTCCTTCATCAGCCTTCCATAATTCTGGGATACAGGGTCCTTTGACATCCCCAGATTTATGGTTTCTGCTCAGTTTATACGGAATGGATTAATGAGAGCTTCAGTTTTGTTTGTACTTCTCATGTTGTATCCAGTGTCATTTTGTTTTATACCTGTGTCAAAGTCTACTACAAAGAAGCTGTTTTGAGTGTGTGGTCATTCCCAGCAACTATCTTACAACTTCTCTGGGTACTTAAAACATGCATATGGATGGATGTACGTATGCGTGGACATCTATCGATTTCATGGTGCTCCAGAGATGGCCAACCCTCTTCCCCTTTCAACCCTGGGATCTTCCTCCTTTTCCTCTTGAACTCCTGTATTTCAGGCCCTTTATGAATATTTCTGTTGTATGTTATTAGATGTTTAGTCTTTAGAACGTGTTTGTTGCCCCTGGCTTGTCTGGGGCTTCCTCTGAGGCACAGATGTGTGGAGAAGGAACTTAATTTCTGGTTTAAAGCCAGGAACGTGCTTCACAAGGCCAGTAATGCCCTGGAGTGAGGCACTCACGGGGGCGGTGTCTTCGGATCCTGAGAACCCAGGTCCTCCCACCCGGACAGGCTGTGCTTATCATTCCTATGGCCTCTGTCTGCTCAGTTTGGGTCTCCTTGGAGCTGCTCTGTGTTACGTTTGTGCATCGTTGCTTGATTGACTTCCTGCTGACGTCGTCCCTTTGTATGAAAAAGTTTTTTTTTGCTGACCCTATCCCCTTTTTCCTTTTGTGAAACCTGTATATAGGATGCAGCATTTCCTAATAACCTGGTGCTTGCAGTATCAGTCAGCATGTGTAAGCATGCACGATCCCAAAACTTTTCTATCTTCTCTAACTTCTCATTCTCTGGTCATCTTTTTGTCAGCAACCTGTCACTGGAAAACCACCTGCTGGTCTAGGACAACTGATTCCTGAACATGGACCCCAGAGTTCCAGAGGAGGAGGAGGCAGAGGAGGAGGCAGAGGAGGAGGAGGAGTAGGAGTAAGTATGGCCGTGACATAGACAAAAATAAGAGAAGCCAGGCCAGAGGGACTGTCTGCAGGAAGAGGCAGAGTGCTTGGGAGTAAAATACCATAGGACAGGAGGATTCTAGGGAGCTCTTTCTTTTCCCTCAGAGACTGCTTTTGCTGTTGTGGACCAGTTCTCGTGTTGTATTGCTGAAGCACTTAGAGTCTTTACTTTCATTTGAGAAATCTGTCTGCCTTTGCTTCCCTGAAAATGTTTCAGTAACTTTAAAGACATGGGAACGACTATAGCTGAGACTATAAAGAGAAAGTATTTTATAACAGGGTCAAATGAGTTTAACAGTGATGGGTTTTGTGCTGTCTGTGTAGACACAAGATTGCCCAGACCAACAGTATGAATATGATTTGATTGTAATCTGGTACTCTCATAAATCTGGTCAGTCTAATTGATAAGAAACGGGTACACACTAAAAAATCAAAATTCTGTACAACAGGGAGGAAAGGGACTGAGGGTAAGGAAGCAGCTTAAGGCCTCAAATTTTTCTTGCTTCTGGATGCCTCAGAGGACAAGGACATTGATTCTTACACTTACATATATACACACTCAAATATGTATGTATAAGATATATATGTGTTATATATATATTTACAGGATTTAAAACATTTAAATGGCTCTTAACCCTATAGCATATACCTGTTTTAGACAAGAAATTAAGTTATTTCTCCATCCATCAGGGCCCCAGGAAAAGCTCCAGAGAAGTCTTGTCCTTAAATTCCTCCAACCTAGTTTACTGTTTTAGGGACCTTTTTTGTGAAGAAAATCAGAATCCTTTTCCATCCTTCGACTGTGGATATTGAAATGTATTTTCGCCTGTGGCCTCGGCCAGCTTCATGACTGTTGTGTCACTAGGTAGGTTTGGAAGTATAGATGTGCTCTCCTCCAACTCTGAAACAGCTGTCTGGAGTACAGGTCTGCCTGGCCAGCCCCAGATCATATCCATTCCTCCTTTTAGTGAGATGGTGTCTTTGAAGAAAGGAGAGAATGCTGTGTCAGATTTTTGCATTCATATGCTTTTAGATCATGTGATCCTGTACAGATTCATCCTTAGTTGGTCTCCTGTCTGTAAATTACTCACATTGAGAAATAGCCTTAACAAAGATACTATCCCGAGAACTTATATTGTAAAAACCCGTTTGTGAGGTGGATTTGTGGTAACTCGTAGAGGTTTGTTATTTCTGTGTGTTTTGCTGTTTGAGAAGTGGCACCTGACCGTTGAAATCACATGTGACCGTTTCTGAGAGCTGCATCTATGAATGAATGACTGTCCCTTGTGTAGCATAGGGCTAAATGTATTCTAAAGCGAGGTTCAATTTTTCCCAGAGAAGACCATGAAATAGATTCTGTTGGTCTGTATTCTTGTCTACTCAGTGCTGTCCAACTAATAAGTTTTGCCGATTGGAGGGCTTAGTGTAGGTGATTTTTTTTTTGAATATCTGATTCTTTGACAGTGTCACAGGTGTGTATCTCCTCCATTTAAGTCAGTTTCACAGCTGAGTACACTTCCTGATCCCCCTCGTCCCGATCAAACCCATTGTGTGTCCATCACTCCTTGATTCCTTCAGTTGTTCATTGGCTCGTTGGTCCTGTCTGTCCAGAATTCACGACTTCCATTTTCCCTCCTGATGGCTGCCTCCCAAGGCTGGATGACATTGGCCAGCAGGGATTGAATTTCTCTCCTGATTTTGCATTTTCAGTGTCTTTTCTCTTTTCCCTCCATAACCTTGGATCCGCCACATTCTCTTTCCTTCGCTTCCTCTTCTGCATCCCCTTCCCTTTCTTTCTTTTTGCATATTGCTCTGTCCAACTCCTGTGTCTTTTTGCCCTGCATCTCCTCCCCTCCTGCCTCTTCTTGTAACTCCTCCCTTCCCCTTGTTCTTCCCCCAAGTCCTCTGCCCTTTCTTCCTTTTCCCTGTGGTCATTACACCTATTTCCCCAATTCCTTCTGCCTCTCTGTATTATAAACCCCAGTGCTTTAGTCCCCACACTAGTTTTATTCCCCACATCTCATCCCCGCTTGCCATTGTATTTCTCTCTTCCCATTTACAGAACTCTAAACCATTTTCCCATTTCAAGGCAGGAGAACCTTCATACACCACTTTTCCCCTTTCTAAACCTTCTTTGTCTTTCTGGCCTGCAGTAGTTTTCCGTTAATTTGTTGATGTAAATGATATTGATGTTATTATATTCACCACCATGATTATTACGATTATGGTTGTTACTTTTATTTGACATAGAGATAGGGCCTGTGCACATACTTCTCTCACGTGGATTTCGTTGTGTAGACCAGGGTGGCCTTGAGTTCAGAGAATCTCCTGTTTCTGCTTCAGGAGGCATGGGATTAAAGTCCTGTGCTGCCATCATGGCCAGATTTCCATTTAGAGAATAGCTCCCATTTCTCCTTTCACAGGCCTTTCTGCATTTCCCACCCTTTTACTCCCTGCCACCTCTTTCTCTATTCCCAACCCCCTTCTTCCTTTTGTGCCTCTTCTCTGACCCCTTTCCCTTGCCCTTTTACCCTTCCCCATGCTTTTCCATGTTCCCACTTTTGTGCCTTCCTAGGCCTCCTCCTCTCTGTTCAGAGATTTCTCCCCTATCCATACCTTTATCACTTTGTCAAACTTTTCCTCTCCATGCCCCCTCTCTTGTACCCAGGAACACCTTCCCCAGGAACTCACCCCCACCTTTGCAAAGTACCTGTTTTTTTCCTGCCTCTTTGCAAATACTTTCTTTTGTTTGACAACCACTGCCCATCACAGCCCTTTCCCCACTTTAAAGCTTTCTCCCATGGCCCCTGGGAAGTAGGGTGATCCTTGTAGAAAAGCCCCAGGAGAAGAGATAAGGAAATTCCTTCATCTTCAGTCTCCATTAAAGGACTCTTCTGTGCTTTTCACCCAAGGCTCAGTTATAAATCCTGTGTGAGTTCTTGTAGTATCCCTGGTACCCGAAAGTCAGACCAGTATTGGGGGCTGAGATGCAAGTCCTCCTCCATTTCCCTGTCCATAGTAAGCTGGAGGGGCCAGCTTCTGCAAAGCAGGCTGTGGCCTAGGGCCACAGGCTGTCTGTGCCGCCCTTCCAGTAGGGGGCGATGTAGAAGGTTGCTCACTTCCGGTTCCCAGAATCCCCTGGTGTCTGGTGGACAGTGTGGGCCATTGGGCCGGCAGCTGTGGCGCCTAGGCGCTGAGGCCTTTTCGGGGGTTTCGCGGCCGGCTTGTGGCCTTTCTCAGAGTCGTGGGTCCTCTCCTGGGATGCCAGTGCTGACTTCGGCCCAGTGGAGCCCTCTGCTCACCATGGCAGTGAGTAGACTTGTTTCTCGAGATTCCTCCATCCCAAGGCCGCCGTTTCTCCTCAGGCGTCGTCGCACTTAAGCGTTGCCCGTTGACGGCTTTCTGGAACTTTCCGAGTTCTTCCCTTTTCCGTTCGACCCAGGAGTTGGATTCGGTGGCGTGCTTTCCCAAGTCGATTTTTATTGCATATTTGAATGGTTTATCCCCATTCTTTCTGTTCTCGGTAGTTTGTAAACGTCTTTGCTGATTGTCGGGACGTTTGGGGAGCGGTTTCTGTTCCTCGATTCTCCTATCCAACCTCCTTTCCCCCTTCCTCTCTTTCCAGCCCCTTCCTCACGCCTTTCACCCCTCCCCTCCACTATACCGAATTTCAAGCTTCTCTCCTTCCCAGGTCTTCCTCTGTCCCCTGCTGCCTTTATTGCACCCCCGTCCCCGTTTTTCTGCCTCCAGTGTGCTTCCTCCCTGCCCAACGCTTTCTCTCTCACTCTCCTCTCTCCATGTGTGCCCCTCCTTCCCCCTCTCCCCTGCTTTCTCCTGACAACCCCTAGTCTGTCTGTCCGTCTTTCCTTCTCCACTTAACAATACCCATTTCTAACCTTTTCCTCCTGCTCCTCTTTAGAACCCTTTTACCTGGTTCCTTCTGTTCTGTTCCTTCTCTTTTCCACCCTAGCCTCCGTTGTGATACCCATAACCCCTGTCCAATTGCCCCATCCCTGTCCTCTTTCCCAAACCATCACCACTTTTCCCTTTCCAGGTTCGTTTCCCTTTTCCCATGAACTGGCTCCTTCCCATCCATTTCCCACCTCTTCTCCTTCTCCATTCCTTTTCCTTTGCTCCATTTCTCCAACTCCTTTGTATTCCATTTGCTTTTCTAAACTCATTATCCTTTGCAACCCTTTAAAATTTCTTTTTCTCATCTGCCATTTCTACCCTTTGCTAACCCATTCTGTTTTAAAATTTTTCCTGGCCTAACACTTAGTCCTGTAACTAGAGTTTTCCTGCCTTGCCCACAGTCAGGACAAATCTGTATCACTGGCACGTCCCACAGCCGCTCAGACCCGACCAAGTAAACACAGAGACTTATATTGCTTCTGAACTGTATGGCTGTGGCAGGCTTCTTGCTAACTGTTCTGATAGCTTTAATTAATCCATTTTGATAAATCTATACCTTTGCCACGTGGCTCATGGCTTACCGGCATCTTTACATGCTTCTTGTCATGGCGGTGGCTGGCAGTGTCTCCCTTTCCCTTCCTGTTCCCTTGATTCTCCTGTTAGTCCCGCCTATACTTCCTGCCTGGCCACTGGCCAATCAGTGTTATATTTATTGACCAATCAGAGCAACAGATTTGACCTACAGACCATCCCACAGCACTTCCCTTTTTCTTTTTTTAAAAGGAAGGTTTAACTTTTACACATCTCCAAAGCCAACTTGGTATATTTGGCAATTTGGGTGTAGCATCTCTTACTACTTCCTGCTGGAGGGGGGCCCTGTATCTTACGGGGACACAAAGAAAATTTTAGGCTCATAGGGTAGTCCGTGAGGCTCTATTGTCTGAGCCAGTTGCCTTGAAACCATTCTGGATGTTGTATCATCTGGGCCATGGTGTCATTGGAGACCTTTCAGGGGGTCTTGTCTGGTCAAACCTGATGTATCTTAATCTGGAACAAATCCATAGCCTCTGGCTTTCTGTGGAAACAAAAGCAGAACCTCCTTTCCAAATTAACATGTCCTTACATCCAAATCTTGAAGTCAAGGTACCTTTAAAGTATACATTTTGGCATAACTCAACAGCTTTTGCAATCAAATGATTTTCTGCAGTTATGAATATCAAAGAGAACATAATCCAGATTCTCTGTGTGGTAGCCATCTTTACGAGGCTTGTTTTTTATATTACCTTGAGCCTCCTTCTTTAAACTGCAGCATTCTAAGACTGAAATGGCGCTGTGGCTGCTGGCTCCATCCACTTTAGCTTCCCAACATGGTGGTGGTACATTTACCACCAGCTCTGGGAGCCATCTTGGGTCTATGCTTTTTTATTTTTTTATTTTTTATTTTTTTTGGTTTTTCGAGACAGGGTTTCTCTATGCAGCTTTGCGCCTTTCCTGGGACTCACTTGGTAGCCCAGGCTGGCCTCGATCTCACAGAGATCTGCCTGGCTCTACCTCCCGAGTGCTGGGATTAAAGGCGTGCACCACCACCGCCCGGCGGGTCTATGC